>NC_064618.1:491065904-492400487 GCF_023898315.1 Schistocerca nitens
CACAATGTGAAATGGAGCGATTACACAAGACCGGCAGTAAGGAAAGGCAAAAGTCAAGTTCGGTATACTGCGAGGATTCTAGAAAATTATGGCTAATTTGACCCCTTTCGTAAGTACTTCTCGAGTTTTAGGATCCGCAGGAGCTTGGATGAAAGGAAGGCACCGAAGCAATTCAGAGGCGGGCTCCTATATTTGTTACCGGCTGACACTATCAATACCCTAGCCTTACGGAACTTATACGTAGTCTCAAATAGGAATCTCTGGAGCAAAGATGATGTTCTGTTTTCCGAAACACTATTGAAAAATATTAGAGAATCGACATTTGAAGCTGTCTGCAGGATGATTGCACAGCCGCCGCAGTGTAAGGACTTTGAGGAGAAGGAAAGAGTACGGTGGCTTGCGGAGTGTGTACACTGATGAGCCAAAACATTATGAGCAGTTTCTTAACAGCTTATTTAGAACGAAACACAGCACTGATTCCGCATATCAGGGATCCGACAGATTGTTGGTAGGTTTCGAGGTATGTAGCATTAGATGTCTACGCACAGGTCACTTAGTTTGCGTGAATAATGGGCAACATGGTGATGGCTCCCGACAGTGATCTAGATGGGTTCCATAGGATTTATATAACGCGAATTTTGTCGCCGAGGCACTATAACGCTCATCAAATGAATGTAACACGGTTCTCCTCCGACACACGGACAATTATGCTGCTGAGGCACGATAACGCTCATCAAATGGATGTAACACGGTTCTTCTCCGAGACACGGACATTTATGCTGCTGCAAGATGACATCGCCGTCGTGGAAGACAACAAGCATGAAGGGATGCAGATGGTTCTCAGGTGTCACTGTGTCATCGATTAATACCACAGTCCCACGCCAGCGCAGGAGAATGTCTCCCATACCATAATGTTGCTGCCACCAGCCAGTGTCCGGGGCGTGCTACAATTTCAAGCCGCCATTCACCTCGATGACCGTGTTTGTGGGGACGACTGGAGACCTAGTGTAGCAAAAATGTGAGTCACCCGAAGAGTCGAGAAGTTGCCTTTGGTAGACGGTCGGTTCCCGACGGTCCCGTGCCCACTGCAATCCTAACTGACGATGTCATTGGGTCAACATGTGAACACGTAAGGGTGGTTTGCTGCGGAGCTCCGTATTCAACAATCTCCGATTAACGGTGTGCTCCCGAAACACTTGCGCGTGCACCAGCACTGTGCTCTTTTGGCAAAGACGCCACAGATCACCCTCTATCCTACTCTGCAGAGCAGCAAAGCCTCCTAAGCCCACGTTCTGTGAAGAGTAGTGGACGTCAGACCGTTTAGCCCTAAGTGATAGTTTCACTGTTCTTCTACATATTTACGAAGAAGCTCGCGACTGTAGCACTTGAACATTCGACCAGCATCGGTGTTTTCGAGGTAAATGTTCATAGCAATCTATCATTCGCCAACGCTGCTTGTCTCAATGGATTTCCCCATTTGCAACTCATATCTTCGCTAGGGAGTTTCCCTGTCCGTGTCTGCTCCGCTTACGTAGTTCTATTACGGTGTCATGCAACTGCAATGCCACCAGGCGGCATCGAACGTCGCGGCGGGCAGTGGTCATAATGTTGTAGCTTATGAAGTTTAATTTTCATTAAATCAGTATGTGAAGGTCTTTTAGTGTCAGTTCTTATATCCATATATAAATGGTAAAAAATAATGAGAAGGCTGTTAGAGCAACGTTAAATTGAGAAGAAACCACTGTTAAAAGTGAGAATTTTTTTTTTATTTTGTTGAAAGTGTTTATGAAAATTCTACACACAATCCTCAAAGAATACCTTTTCAATCGGCTCTAATAAGTCCGTGTAAATGTGTGTATTAGAAGTGAAGGTATTGTTCATTGTAAACTAACGACAGTGTTTAGGTCCGTGATGCGCAGACAAGCGCTACGTACTAGAACTTTTCACACTCTAATGCAAATGGTCAGACCTCCTGCAACAGTCCTCCCGTAAAATTATCACAACTGTAAAATCAGAGGATATTCGAGCTTATACATACGGGTGTCAGCAGTCTTTAAACTCGAGCACCATCCACAAATAAAAAAGAAATGAAGGATTCGGGGCAAAGGGAATGTTCAGTTGTACTGTTCGCTCTCTGCTACACACTGCGTGATGGCTTAAGGACCACTGAAATAGGAGCTAACAACATCTTCATGTATGATTGCTGGCGTTGATCGTAGGTTTGTGCAACTGGATGGTTATAAAATTCGCAAACCGTATCGTCTCCCTCTCATCAGTGATGACAACATATCGACATTGTTACTGTTGCTGGTAAGTTACGTTATAATAAGTGAATAACATAGTGGACATTTTATTAAATGTTTGAAGAAATTTACACGTTGTCGCAGTGGCACAGCGTTGCATGGTCTGATGAATCCCAATACCTTCTTGATCAAGCTGATAGGGAGCGAATCTCTCGTCTTCCAGGGGAAAAGATCTTTAACACCTGTACTGCAGGACTGAGACAAGCACGCGGCGGCTCCATTACGCTCACGGGAACATACATGTGAGTATCCATGGCGCCAGTGGAGTTCGCGCAAGACACCATGAAGGCCAAAAGTATCGTATATTGGCTGCAGACCACGTACTCCCCGTCATGATGATCACGCTTCCCGACGGCAGTAGCATTTTCAGCAAGGTCACAAGGCCAGGAGACTGACGGAGTGGTTTGAGGAACACAGTGGCGAATTCCAATAGATGTGCTGGCCCCCGAAGTCGCCTGATCTGAAAGCGATCGAGCAAATCTTGGATGCGATTGAACGTGGCGTCAGAGCTCATTGCCCCCCTGCCCATAATTTACGGGAATTAGGCGACTCGTGTGTGCAGATGTGGTGCCTAGTCCCTTTGGTGACCTACCAAGGTCTTATAGCTTGCGTGACAAGACACATCGCCAATGTCATCCGTACCAGAGCTGGACGTATGAGCTATTAGGCACGTCGTCATAATATTCTGGCTGATCAATGTGTGTCCTATCATTCTGCAACAGACTAACGTCACCGGTGTAGGCTTATAATATTTATAAACTGAATTTCTTCCTCGGAACGGGCACTGTGTGATTGGGTGTGACTGTTCCATTAATCTTTTATCTCAGAACTATTGTTTCCCGGAATTCCGACAACGGTGTAAGGAATTAATTGTAACTAACAATGGACACTGTTATCAGTTAAATATTTACATTTTTGTGGTCGGATATGGATTTCACTTGATCTCAAGTGAGACAGCGACAGTGCTTGAATCACAGGGTGGAGCCTGTTGTTGTTTACTCCTGTCTCAAGAGTCAAAACGATGCTGGCGAATCTTGGCAATTACACAGAGCTGCACGAAGCTGATCTGCACGACGTTGATCTGCACCCTCAGCGATATACAGGGATACTACAAATGATTCATTCGTTTTCTGAACCCTATATTTACCGAAGCAGTACACGTATAAATACGACTGATGCCTGAGTGGAGCCGTAAACTCACCAAATTTGAATTTCGCACTCTACAAATGTTCTGTGAGTGCCGCTCTCGTAAGACGACACATGTCCAAAAGGTAGTACAGTTCGTTCTATTCCTTACGCAGTAACATTCTGTCAATCTTCATCACAGCAGCATTCATGTTTCTCTTAGCTGTACCAATTTTCTTGGGAGTGGGTGTACGTCAACATGGTACACAATGCAACCTGTAAGGAAAAGTCACACTGCGCTACGTCAAGCGACGTGTTCACCACTACGCCCGTTCAGTGGTGCAGAATTTCGTCGTTTAGGTAGCGACGAAATTCGATGTTCCAATCAGAGGGTGTCCCTTCATGTTGGAAACTAAGAACCATAACAGCAACATATCACAGTTCGAGGCACTCGTCGCAATCTTCTCACAGAAGAAAAACGGCCCATACAGCTTCATCTGTTTCATTGCACAGGAAACATTAACCTTCGGCGAATCTCTTTCATACGCCTCAGTTTCATGAGGATTTTCAGTGCGGTGGTTAAGCTTTCCAGGTACATAGAAGGTTGCTTCGTCGCTGAATTCAGACTGCAGGTGAAGTGTTCCTCCTCAAGCGCTCCCTGCATTGTGATGCAAAATTGAAGGCGTCGGTCATAATCTTCCTGTTTTAATTGTTGCACGAGCTGCAGACGATACAGTTAAAAGGTAACCACTGTCGCAAAATCTTCCACATATTCTGCTGCGGCAACCCAAATTCGTGATAACGCAGTCCGTTGACTGTTTTTTGAACTGCTTACGAACCTTCCCCTCACAATTTCCACAGTACCATCTGGGAACACTTGGTGAAGAGATAGTACCAACGCACAGTGCTTTGTCTATTTGGTGGCTTTTGTTCGTAATGTCTTCTGAATGCAAGCTGCACTGTTGTAACAGATAAACATGTCGCATATCCCAACAACGTTTCTGCAGTTCTGTGGTGTGCTCTTCCCAACTGAATTTATTATCAAGTTGTAATCCCAGGAATTTAAGACTGTCAACCTCTTCTATCTGCTCTTCTTCGTATTTTATGCATATGCTGGGTGGAAACCTCTTACAGGTTCTGAATTGCATATAGTGAGTCTTATCGAAGTTTAATGTCAGTGAGTTGGCTTTAAACCAGACGCTGCCATCGCATCTATATAAGCAGAACACCGTGTCAGCCCCGGCGGTCAGTGGTTTTCTTATTCGAATAGACACAGCTTGTAAACTGAGACGATTTAATTGAAGTATAGCTCTGCAAAAGACGTGGTGGACCCATTTGCTTCAAACATTATTCTATTTTGCTTCTAGACAAAACGTTATTTGGGTGTTCACGATAAATGCGACACCCAGTGCACAATAAATAAGTGAAGATGTCGATGTAGGTGTTACTCTGAGATGGACAGGTTTGAAAACGAGAGGGAGCCGTAGTGGGCCGCATCACACCGACCAGAAGATTGAGCGAAGAGTAAACGGAGCGAAGAATAAACATACCGTCACTAGAAGACGTTCATTTAATGGATCGAAAGGATAAAGACGAAACGATAGAGGTGTACGTGAAGTTCCTTTGTAGATTCACTGCAAGGCACTTGCAAAGTAAAGGTGCATATGCAGACTGGAGAAGAAGAATGTGAATACAATGGACAGAGGAGAAAGCCGCTAGCACAGTGCAACACCGACTCTCATAAATGATTAGACCTCGTCGGGCTACCAGATTGGGGCAATGGTGATTGCTACGTTTTATCCGCTGTACTGGATTATCCCAAGCATTTTGTACGGAATTAAGACTGTGTGATTCAGCGCGCTGTCGAGGTGCAAAATGCTGCCAAAAATCCATAAGAATAACGTTCCACTAAGACCGACTGTTAGCACTCCTGGCTCACCGACGTGTAATCTGGCAAACAATTGGCCTCTCGGCTCCAGCCGCACGTGGGGAAGATTGACACATACTTAAAGGATTAAGGACATTTCACTGAGAAACTGAAGAAACTAAAAGTTGCACCAAACGATATCCTTGTGAGCTTGGATGTTACGCATCTTCATATTTTCGCTGCACAATGATTGTTCCATAACATTTCTGGCGTGCAGCCGCACAGATTTCACTTCTTATTCTAATATTTTGGCTATATGCTGCCCAGCCGTCTTGAGAGTGAGCCGAGATGACTGACGCTGTAGCACTTGCTCCGTCCTTTTAAACCCGCCGACCGCACCACTGCGCATGCGGCAACAGATACACAAGGCTCCATCTATGGCTGCGCGGTCGATCCAACGGTGATATCAATGCATCACTGCGAGCTGCACCATCGCGACGTCTTTGTGAGTTTATTACACAAAGTGCCAGATTCCATGATCCGACCAACCTGAAGCCGCCATCTCTATTAATTAAATTCGTCGTCAACCGAATTTCAATTGCTTCTTTCAGAACTGTGTCCAAGAAAGATGAAGTTGAGGCTAAAATATCGAAGTTATCGTACACCATGGAGTGCCCAGTGCCAATACAGTGCTCTGCCACCGCAGATTTATTATGTTGTAAGAGCCTAGTGTACCTGCGGTGTTCTGTACATCTCTCATTGACCGTACGTGTCGTCTATCCGATGTATGAACGGCCACATTCACAGCACTAACTCATCTTTAACGGAACCAAGGAGTGCTGCTATCTTTGGTGGAGGGCGAAAAATCACTTCCTCTTTGTGTTTACTGAGGATTCATCCTAGTTTAGACGATAGGCACCCCACGTATGGCAGAAAAGCCATGGATATAAAACTTTCCGTGCCTTCTTCTGTATTCCTTATACCCACTCTTCGTTTCATTTGTAGTGCCTTACGTATCTGCTGTGGAGAGTAATTAATAGATACAGAGACTTCAGCTTGGACAAATCATGGAATCCGGAACTTTCTGTAATAAACTCACAAAGACGTATCGTTGGTGCAGCTTGCAGTGATACATCGATATTATCGTGTGGATCGACCGCCAGCCATAGATCTAATTCCATGCATGTGTTATATCGCTTTCTTGCTGAGCAGCGTCTCTGGGGCCTTGTGTATCTGTGTCCGCATGAACAGTGGTGCGGTCCGCGGTTCTAAAAGGGCGGAGTAAGTGCTGCAGCGTCAGTCATCTCGGCTCACTCTGAAGATGGCCGGACGATATGCTGCCGAAATATTAAAAGAAGAAGTGAAATTTATGCGACTGCTTTCCCTAATTTTTATGGATCAGCTTTGATGTTGTTTCTTTGTTTACGAAAGTGCCACTCAGTGACTCTCTGGAGCACATCGGTTCCATTTTCCTTCTCTTTCATGTATGTCTCATCACGACCTATTTCATGCAGAATTGCAACATCTACGAACATCTGGAAGGCATCACTATGGGTAATCCTTTTAGTTCAAATGGCTCTGAGCACTATGGGACTCAACTGCTGAGGTCATTAGTCCCCTAGAACTTAGAACTAGTTAAACCTAACTAACCTAAGGACATGCCCGAGGCAGGATTCGAACCTGCGACCGTAGCGGTCTCGCGGTTCCAGACTGCAGCGCCAGAACCGCGCGGCCACTTCGGCCGGCAATCCTTTTAGTTCTTCATGAAACATTTGGAAGCACAGGTACTGGACTTGGCACCTTGTAAACCTAAGGTGTGGTAATGATATGTCGACGATACCTTCGTTGTATGGAGCCATGGTAAGGAACAACTCCGTGACTTTCTAATACATTTGTACAGCCTCCAAACCAACATAGAATTTACCATGAAATCAGAAAAGCACAAAAAGTACCATTTCTACATGTGCTGGTCGCAAGGGATGGTGAAAACCTGGGGCACATCATGTATCTAAAACCGACACACACGGACCGATACCTGCACAGACTATCAGATCACCACCAGAGCCAGAAAAGAGGCACGATTAATACGCTCGTAACGCGAGCAGGACGAATATGTGAGCCGCAGCACCTCAGGCGCGAAATGCAACAACTGGAAAGTGATCTGAGGAACAATGACCACTCTACAAATTATATTGGAAGCACAACAAACACTCAACGAAGGGACACATCATAAAAAGACATGTCGGGTACGGTCTTACTGCCATACGTTCCCAGAGTGATGGATAGGATCGACCTATATTGCGCAAACACGGCGGAAAGACTATTTACAAACCGACAAAAAAAAATGAAAGACTTTCTCAGATAGGCAAAGAATAAAAGGGGCCCATTTTAACCGTCGGGAATATACAGCTTACCATGCACATACGGAAAAGTTTATGCTGGAACGACTGGACGATCAGTCAACGACAGGATCACAGAACATAAGCGACATTGCAAGTTTGGGCATGTAGAGAAATCGGCCGTAGCAGAGCCGCGCTGTGTGAGACCGACCACGCAATAAAATTCGCCGACACGGAAGTTCTGGCTTTAGAGAAGAGCCATCACACTCGCTTGTTCAGAGAAGCTGTAGAAATACAAAAACACGAGAACAGCTTCAACAAGAAAAGAGAAAGCCTCAACGTAAACAGATCCTGGCTTCCCGTACTGCAGCGAAGGATCTTTGCTGGTAGCAAGAAGTGAACCGCACCAGAAATGACCGCCTAGAAGCCCTTGGACGTTGGTGCGCCAAGTAACATAGTCTGCGGCCGCGAGCTTGGCTGCAGTTCACCACCAGAAATGAAGGGTGAAACTTTGAGATAGCCAGCCACTCGTGCTGGCGAAACGTCGGAAAAATGAGATGAAAATCGGCCGAAGAACCCGAGACAGATGCCAAAAAGCGTATTTTCAACATTACAGAACCACTTCCAGGTCTGAAATACATCATCACATCATTGCGGGTTAAGCGCCTCATTAGGTACCTTACGTTTGGTATCATCGTAGCAGAGGCAAGGACGCGGCTCTTCGGACCACACTATACCCCTCCAGTCAGCTATTCTCTGGTTTGTGTGTCGTCGGGATCATTGAAGATGACATTTTTTGTGGCACTGTCAGCAGTGGCCTTTGGAGAGATATTGAACTTCAAATTTTTTGCATCTAATTTTCTTCGCAGTAGATGGAGATGTTGCTAGGGAACTGTTTAAGATGGACCTGCATTCATTAAGAGCAAGGTTTCTGTCGGATTTTATAAGGAGCGTTCAAAAAGTAACGAGCCGGAGGCATAATTACAGAACCCAGTACCTGTATGTGAGAAGTATTGACCCTGGCTGTTAAGACACTTGTCCCACTGTGACACAAGACGGTGAATGGCTGTCTCATAAAATTCCCGGAGCTGCGATGTTAACTACTTCCGCACGCACAGCTGGACGTCACGTCCGAGGTGAATGTTTGCCACTCAGAGCTTTTTTAAGGGGACCAAAAATGGCGTAATCACTGGGATAGAGGTCCGGACTATATGGAGGGTGGCCGGGAATCTCTGATTTGAATTTCT
Organism: Schistocerca nitens; assembly: GCF_023898315.1. Lineage (NCBI taxonomy): Eukaryota > Metazoa > Arthropoda > Insecta > Orthoptera > Acrididae > Schistocerca > Schistocerca nitens. Next base: position 491,074,786 of record NC_064618.1, read on the forward strand.
GCAGGAGTGTCGCAACTGTGTTGGCCGTATGAAACTTTGCATTGTCGTGGAGCAGAACGACCCCACGTTGAGATTGCAAGGTTGTTTTGATTTGATCGCTTGGCGAAGGGTGGTCAAGGTTTGCGAGTAACGCTGAGCATTCACTGTTGTCCCGTACTGCAAGAAGTGAATCAGAAGCGGGCCATCTTGGTCAAAACAGAACGTCACCATAACCTTTCCCGCACTCGCGTGGATGGCCTTATCTATTTTTGGTGGTGGTGGTGGTGGTGATCCTGAATGCTTCCACTGGAAACTTTATCGTTTTGATTCTGGTTCGAAGTGGCACCATGACCCATCCCCCGCCACCACTCGTGCCAGGAACGCATTCCCTTCCCGAACATAGCACTGCAGATGAGCAAGACAATGTGCCATTCGCCAGCTTCCTGGCGTGGTTGAAGACTGTGGGGCACTCATTGGGCACACACTTGGGAGTGTGCAGTCGTTCCCTCATGATGGTGTAGACACTTTCTGACGCTCAATCCGACCACGGCGGCTATGGCTTTCATTGCAACTCGGCAAACGTGGGTAATGAGTGCATCCAACAGCTGGACGATGCCATGCTCCAGACTGTGCATCATCGCCTAATGACACCCGTCCTTCCCTGAAGCGCTTGTGCCACGCCTTGACCCTTACAAGGGGCATGCAGTGTTCGCCGTACATTTGTGACATTCGTCGATCAATATCCGTTCCTCCAACTCCTTCCGCTGTCAGAAAACAAACAACACCTCTTTGCTCTTCTGTCGACGCCTCCATGTCACTGCGACTGGCAGAGTTGGACGACTGATGCATGCTGCTGCTAGCTCTGTATAGTCACGTGAAGGACACGTGTGCCCTCTAGCGATGGGCTGTGTACTTTCACGCTCTGGTCGTAACCACACCTCGTCACACACCCCACGATGTTACACTCTGTCACCGGTTTGCACATTCCAGACTCCGGCTCGTTTGTTTTTGAACGCCCCTTATAAACTGGTGCCATTGACAAGTTATTAAATTTGGCTACTGTTCCTGTCGATTAGGCTATTTTAACGACAACTGTTCTTGCGTCCAGTTACAAGAGTGATTCATCACTTACTTGTATTAGTGCTAAACGGTTCGCGTTGATACACAAATCGGTAAACTTTATTCACTGTGTGGACATGATGCTTTATTCAGTGTGTGGACTTGATGCTGCTGAGCCAACGTTAGATCCGAGGGAAGCAGTCACATAACTCTTAGGAGCCAGCCATCCCGTGGACAGACGCAACTCGGAAATGATTCGGCCGGCCAAGAGATAGTCGCTGGCCCGCGGACCTATTCTCCTCTGTGGGTCCGGTGACTGTAAGTAGTACCTGGCTCCCAGGCTGTATTTAGGCCGTCGCTCGAGCCACGACGAAGAGTTCACTCCTGGTGGACTTCCTGGGCAAGGCGCCGAATGTTGTCTTCTTCTATCAGTCAGGACACATTTTCATGACGCCACAAAGACGACGCCGTGTTTTATGCCAGTGATCAGCTAGTGGAGCTGTAAGATTACTTGCCTTTGTTCCTACACAGGATTTGATGGGTGTTCTCCGTAATGGAACTTTGAAACTGGGCCTTGGTACAATTGGAAATGAGACTCGTCCGACCAGGCAACATGTTTCCAGTCATCACAGCCCAATGTCGGTGTTGATTGGCCCAGAGGAGGCGTATATCTTTATGACGTGCAGTCATCAAGAGTACACAAGTGGGCCTTCGGCTCCGAAAGCCCATATCGATGATCTTTCGTTGAATGGTTCGCACGCTGACAGTTGTTGATGGCCCAGCATTGAAATCTGCAGCAATTTGCGGAACGGTTGCACTTCTGTCAAGATTCTCTTCAGACGTTGTTGTTCTCGTTCTTGCAGGATCTTATTCCGGCCACAGCGGAGTCGGAGATCTGATGTTTTACCGGATCCCTGATATTCGCGGCACACTCGTGAAATTGTCGTACGGGAAATCCCCACTTCACCACTACCTCGGAGACGCTGCGTCCCATCGCTCGTGCATCAACTACAACACTACGTTCAAACTCACTCAAATCTTGATAACCTGCCGTTTTAGCAGCAGTAAACTATCTAACAACTGCGCCAGACAATTGTTGTCTTATACAGTGTGTTTCAAAAACGTACGGCCAAACTTTCAGGAAACATTCCTCACACACAAATAAAGAAAATATGTTATGTGGACATGTGTCCGGAAACGTTTAATTTCCATGTTAGAGCTCATTTTAGTTTCGTCAGTATGTATTGTACTTCCTCGATTCACCGCCAGTTGGCCCATTTGAAGGAAGGTAATGTTGACTTCGGTGCTTGTGTTGACATGCGGAGTTGACAGATGCCCATTTGATGTATGGATTAGCACGGGGCAATAGCCGTGGCGCGGTACGTTTGTATCGAGACAGATTTCCAGAACGAAGATGTCCCGACAGGAAGACGTTCGAAGCAATTGATCGGCGTCTTGGGGAGCACGGAACATTCCAGCCTATGACTCGCGACTGGGGAAGACCTAGAACGACGAGGACACCTGCAATGGACGAGGCAATTCTTCGTGCAGTTGACGATAACCCTAATGTAAGCGTCAGAGAAGTTGCTACTGTACAAGGTAATGTTAACCACGTCACCGTATGGAGAGTGCTACGGAAGAACCAGTTGTTTCCGTACCATGTACAGCGTGTGCAGGCACTATCAGCAGCTGATTGGCCTCCAGAGGTACACTTCTGCGAATGGTTCATCCAACAGTGTGTCAATCCTTATTTCAGTGCAAATGTTCTCTTTACGGATGAGGCTTCATTCCAACGTGATCAAATTGTAAATTTTCAAAATCGACATGTATGAGCTGACGAGAATCCGCACGCAATTGTGCAATCACGTCATCAACACAGATTTTCTGTGAACGTTTGGGCAGGCATTGTTGGTGATGTCTTGATTGGGCCCCAAGTTCTTCCACCTACGCTCAATGGAGCACGTTATCATGATTTCATACGGGATACTCTACCTATGCTGCTAGAACATGTGCCTTTAGAAGTACGACACAACATGCGGTTCGTGCACGATGGAGCTCCTGCACATTTCAGTCGAAGTGTTCGTACGCTTCTCAACAACAGATTCGGTGACCGATGGATTGGTAGAGGCGGACCAATTCCATGGCCTCCACGCTCTCCTGACCTCAACCCTCTTGACTTTCATTTATGGGGGCATTTGAAACTGTGATACAATACGCCATCCTCCAGGGCTGCATCAGCGCATCAGGGATTCCATGCGACGGAGGCTGGATGCATGTATCCTCGCTAACGGAGAACATTTTGAACATTTCCTGTAACAAAGTGTTTGAAGTCACGCTGGTACATTTTGTTGCTGTGTATTTCCGTTCCATGGTTAATGTGATTTGAAGAGAAGTAATAAAATGAGCTCTAACATGAAAAGTAAGCGTTTCCGGACTCATGTCCACATAACATATTTTGTTTCTTTGTGTGTGAGGAATGTTTCCTGAAAGATTAGCCGTACCTTTTTGTAACACCCTGTATAGGCGTTGCCGACCGCAGCGCCGCAGTTTGTCTGTTTACATACCTCTGTATTTTGAATTCGCATGCCAATCCCAGTTCCTTGGCGCTTCAGTGCAATTGACCCCAAGTTAAAATGAATATTATACATCCTCTTCTCTGCATAGTCTTTAAACAGGCTAGGTAGCTTCTGATGGAGATGCAGTTCAGAGTGACGTTAGGCTTGTTCTACAGAAAGTGTTTATATTCGACGGCACTTATCTTGTGCATTGCTACAACAGTGTGGGAGTTCATCCCCTTTGTACTGCAAGTGGTTATAGGTTACGACTTGCGAACAATATTACGGATGGAGAGAGATCTGACATGGTTGCATATTTTCATTTGAACACATTTTTGCAGTGCTTTGTCAGTTCTAAGCCGTTGAGGTGATATACTGACTGTTAACCGGCAAGTTAATTTTCTCTATAATTCTGCAGTTAGATCGTGTTCTTAAATTTGTTTCACGGGTCAGAATTTTGTTTGTGAGAGTCCATGGTCTTCAAACAGGGAACCTGCGGATTTGATTTCATAGGTAATGCAAATTTGAAAAAATGGTTCAAATGGCTCTGAGCATTATGCGACTTAACTTCTGAGGTCATCAGTCGCCTAGAACTTGGAACTAATTAAACCTAACTAACCTAAGGACATCACACACATCCATGCCCGAGGCAAGATTCGTACCTGCGACCGTAGCGGTCGCTCGGCTCCAGACTGTAGAGCCTAGAACCGCACGACCACTCCGGCCGGCTGCAAATTTGAAGTCTAGCGGTTATGTTATGTGGTATCGTCCAAAGATCGCGATTCCACAACAAAGATGGCAATGCGTATCGATACCACAGGCATTAGCAATGACTCGCTGCATTTTACAGCCTCGAATTGGAGGAGCCCCTTCTCCCAGCACCGCAGTGCTGTCGCACGGTAGCCGATATACATTGGTGTGACAATAGTTATGGGGTAGCGATATGTGCATGTACAGATGGCGGTAGTGACACGTAACCAGATGCAGAAGGAGAGTGCAATGGCGAACCTGTCATTTTAACTCGGGTGATCCGTGTGAAAAAGTTTTCGGCATGATTCGTGCCCTACGACGGGAATTACCAGACATTCAATGCGGGATAGTAGTTGGAGCTAGACGCATGGGACATTCCATTTTGAAAATCGTCAGGAAATTTAATATTCCGAAGCCGAAAGGGTCAAGAGTGTGCTGAGAATCCTAAATTTCAGGCTTTACCTTTCACAGCGGGCAACAGAGTGGCCGACGTCCTTCAGTGAACGATCGCAAGCAACACTCCGGCATAAATATATGTGGGACGTACGTCAAACGGCCAAGTTTTGACAGTGCGCCGAAATTTGTCGTTATGGGCTGTAGCAGCAGAGGACGGACACGATTGCCTTTGCTAACAGCACACCACCTGCAGCGCCTGTCATGGGATTTTGACCTAGATGACTGGGAAACCTTCGCTTGGTCAGATAAGTCCCGATAACTCATGCAAGAGATGATGACAGGGTTCGTGTGTGGCACCGACCCCACGAAGCCGTGAATCCAACTTGTCAACAAGGTACTGAGCAAGCTGCTTGTATCTCCGTAATGGCGTGGGCTGTGTTTAAATGGAATGGATCCTCTGGTCCAACTGAACCGATCATTGACTGGAAATGGTTATGTTCGGCTACCTGGAGACCATTTGCAGCCATGTTCCCCAATAGCGATGGAACTTTTGTGGATGACCATGCGCCATGACACCGGTTTGGAGAACACTCTGGACGATTCGAGCAAATACTCGTAACTTGGCCATCCAGGTCGGCCGACACGGATCCTATCGAAGGTTGGGAGACATAATCGAGAGGTTAGTTCGTGGACAAATTCCTGCACCGGCAACATTTCAAAATTATTTACGGCTATAGAGGTAGTATGGCTCAGTGTTTCTGCAGGGGACTTCTGACGCCTTTTTGAGTCCATGCCACGTCGAGCTGTTGCAGTACACCAGACAACAGAGTGCCATAGCTTTTGTCACCTTAGTGTAGTACCGAGCTTTCATCAGCTCGGGACCTCCGATGAAACAATAATCATCAGTTAGGACACCAGTGCTGTTCAAGTCTCAGATGGAACTCCGTTTTGGTAAATGTTAAACTAGCACTTCAGGCTAAAAGTTTGTAATTGTGTGCTTCACGTGACGATTTACTGTTCAAAGACAGCTCTAATTATTCGACAGACTCGTGCATAAAGTAAATCTTATATCATTCTTGTAATAAAGTGAATTAATGTTTCATATTTTGTCGTTCCCATTAGCCATCTCCCAGAGCAACAGTGGTGCCAGAATGTGTATAGTTCCGTGAGGACGAACCTTTCTAGCGTAGTTCTGGGGTGGCTGCGGTGTCACTGCCGAAATGTATTAAGCTGGAACACGCGGACAGCGTAATCCACGTAATCCCGCCGGCTCGCGGCGACGACAGGGAGGGTGGTCTCTGCGACAAAGGCGCCGGCGGCCGGCTGCGGCCCAATGAACCCGCAGCGCAGTCACACGACGCTTTGATCGGCCGGCCAGAAGGCGGCTGTTTCCCGGCGGCCGGGCCCTTTGAGGGGGCGGTCTGCCAAGTTGGCCGCTGCGGCGCCCCATAATTGTATAGGCCGAGGGTGGGCCACCCAGCCTGCCCCCCAGGCAGTAATGACTGTTATACAGGCCTTTCAAGTGGGCGCTTTCCTTCCAGTCGCCGACATCGAGGATAACAGCTTCCGGCAGTCCACCACAGTTACATCATCTGGCTGGGGTGTATCCTGTGTCTGGAACGCTGTCGACTGCACCGGTTGAACTTCATACGCCTTTGGAAATACACCAAAGAGCGCACAGTAAGTCCAACACAATACTGGGACGTCCCTTTCGTTCGTGCCTCAGCCTCAATCCACGCACTTGTGGCGATAAGTGGCGCGCGATAGAAATTACGAACATATCCTACTGCTCCGCGAAACTGATTGGAAACGTCTGTTGGTGGACCCGCACAAATTCTCTGCTCTAATACACTATCACATCAGTGTCAGTCTAAAAATCGGTTAATAACCTCACTTTGACCCGCAAGAGGGGTTCAACTTCTCACAACTCCAAGGCTATTAACTAAAGCCTCACTTCTAGTGCCTTCTTGTGTAAGACCAGCTCTTATTAAGGCAGCCACAAGTACCTCCCATTAAATGATTTGACTGTGTAGCCAAAATAACAACGTTCTTTCCTCAGGACGTGCTAGATCACAAGATTACATGGAACCTAAAGTTTCATTTCTTAAATTACTTATTTATTTATTTCTGCTACACCTACTTCTGCATACATACTCCGCAAGTCACCGTACGGTGCGTGCCCGAGGGTATCCTGTACCACTAATGGTCATTTCATTTCCTGTTCCATTTGTAAATAGAGTGAGGTAAAAACGAACCCTAATCTCTCTAATATTTTCGTGGTTGTTACGCCGGAGCCAAGGAAGTCCCTGAAGGCCGGCAACCCATATTACACCACAGAGGATAGGGTTGTCAATGTCCAGGGCATAGCAAAAGCACCATCGTTAACATCGGCTATTAACATACAAGTTATGGAAACAGACATCCCGAGCACTTCTTCCTGCAGCGGGAGCTCGAGTCACGGCCTGCAGGAAGTATCACTAAGCCAAAACCTGGCTGCCTGGAGACAGATTTTTAGGGGCTAGAACCAGCCCCGAAGTTCATTTCACTCTGGATGCCGACCTCGTGGACTTCGACCACTGAAGATTATGTCTTCGTCTCTGAATTGGACTTTTACTGGTGTGTGTGTGTTGCCACCAACCTTTGTGGAAAATTAGAAGTGAACTTTTGTTTGCCTCCATTAGGAGACTTTCACTGGCATCGTTATTGTTATCTTTCTTTTGTTGTTATGTCATCAACCTAGTAAACTTACATAAATAAATATTATGTTGTGAAAAATTGAGAATTGTCAGTCACAACAGTGGTCCTTACGTGAAATGTACTTGCCGACAACGGAATCGTTCTACAATCAGCCTCAAATGCCGGTTTTCTCAGATTTCTCAGTAGTTCTCCTCGAAAAGAACGTGGCTTTCCCTCCAGTGCTTCCCATTTGAGTTCCCGAAGCATCTTTATAATATTTGCGTATTGTTTGAACCTAGCGGTAACAAATCTAACAGCCCGCCTCTAAATCACTTCGATGTCTTCCTTTAATTCGACCTGGTGCGGAACCCAAACACTCGAGCAGTTCCCAGCAAAATGGTTCAAATGGCTCTGAGCACTATGGGGCTTAACTTCTGAGGTCATCAGTATCCTAGAACTTAGAACTACTTAAACCTAACTAACCTAAGGACATCACACACATCCATGCCCGAGGCAGGATTCGAACCTGCGACTGTAGCGCCTAGAACCGCAGTTCTCAACAGTGGGTCGCATTAGTCTCCTATTTGCGGTCTCCTTTGCTGATGAACCATGCTTTCTTAAAAGTCTCCCAATAAATAGAAGTCGTTCAGTCTCCCTACTACATTCCTTACGTGCCCATTCCATTTCATATTACTTTGCAGCTTTACGCCTAGATATTTAATCGACGTGAGAGCGACAAACACAACGCTACTAACAAGTTTGTTTGTGTGGCCATCCTCCGCAGAAAACATATAAATACTTGTTTTGTAAATAAAACTGCCTTTTCCTGCTGCTAGTTACTTTATTTATATTTTAACACGTAATGGAGTCGCAATATTTACATTGTGGAAAACAGTATACGGTGAAATAGTTGTGTCGAGTGACAAAAGAACAATAGTCCACCACAAAAAAGAGTGAGAAACGTGGAGAACAGTGTGTGGAAGGCGAGAACAGAAAGATGTAATTATATGGCAGTGATAAAAGTGGTAGTGCGACCTCCAGACCAGATGTGAGGAAACGCGTATCAGCAAATCGTAAGTAATAACTTTTTTTACAGAAAAGTCGCGAAGTGAACTGTTTAATAATCTAAAACTAACAAAACTGTATCGTTATATATCCCACTGATGATGCCTTAGAAGGCAAAACGCGTATGGGATAAATAAAGTAACTAGAAGCAGGAAAAGGCAGTTTTATTTACAAAACAACACTACTAATTAACATTACTGTTTGTTTTTCCTACTCATCTTGAATTAACTTATATTTTTCTACATTTAGAGCAAGCTGTCATTTATCACACTAACTAGAAATGTTGTCTAAGTCATCTTTTATCCTCCTACACTCCACTTCGACGCAGTCCGGTATACCATAGAACCATGAGAGAACAACCAGAGATTGCTGCTCACCCCATCTGCCATCATTTATGAATATAGAAAATAACAGCGGTCCTGTACTTCTGGCGGTTCGCCATCGAGAATAACATACTGAGATGTGTTAATAAGAAGTCTTCGAACCATTCACATATCTCAGAAGCTATTCCGTATGCTTGTAGCTTGGTTAACATTCGGCAGTGTGCCATCCTGTCCAATGCTTTACGGAGAGCTAGGAATATGGAATCCGTCTGTTGGCCTTCATCCACAGTTCATAGGATATCATGTGAGAAAAAGGCAAGATAGTTTCGCATGTGCAATGTTTTGTAAATCCGTGCTAATCTGTCGACAGAAACTTTTCCCTCGCAACGAAATTTGTTATACTCGAACTCAAAATATGTTCAAGGACTCTGCAACAAATCGATGTTAAGGATATTTGCCTGTAATTTTTCGGTTCCGTTCTTTTACTCTTCTTGTATGCTTAATCCCAGTCGCCTGGAAATTTCCACTCGGCGAGAGATTCGCGATATATATATATATATATATATATATATATATATATATATATATATATATATATATATATAAGCTAAAGAAGGGGCCAGTGCTGTAGAATAGTCTTTTTAAAATCGAACTGTGATTCCTTTAGTGCTTGGTGACTTACTGACATTTAACTCTTCCAGTTGTTTCTCTATGCCATGGATGTTTGTTTCTATGTCGTCCATACGGGGGTCTGTGCAATGGTCAAACGACGGTATGTCTGTACGATTCTCAGGCGTGTACAATTTCTTAAATGCGAAGTTTAAGAATTCCTGTTCACTTTTGCTGTTTTTAACTGCCACACCAGACTGGTCAACAGTGTTACAAGTGACTTCGCCGTGTTGCGATTCTGTAATGTGTTGTTAACATTCCGTGTATTCTATATTTCTTTCAGTATAACATTGAACATATAGGGAAAGCCGGGCGTGATGGAACCACAGTGCAGAACGGAACTAGGGGTTTATTTTGGCTGCAACGTGGTGCACTTTAGAACTACTTTTAGGAACTATTATACAAGCAGGAAATAAGGTAAGTAGCCGTTGCTAGAGGAGTTTGTTTTTGATTGTGGTACCTGTAACGAATTTGTGCTTGTTTTTCGCATGCGTATTGCAATATTAGTAACTTTTATCTGCGAGATAAGCGAAAACGTCTTATCTACTAGTTTTCTCTTTTTTATAATCTTAAAACGCATTATAGGCCCTTTATGTTAATGTTTTTAGAGGATGTTTATTTCGCAGTGCGCTTTGTGGATTTTGAACTATATCCAACCTCAAAACGGGCTTGAAACGGACCAAGACGGAACTGAACGAAGGTCGGTTCTGCGCCAGGTAGCGTACCATTCTTCCCTGGTGTTTCCTTTTTAGTTTTCATATTCATTGTAGCAATTGTAAGATTCACTATCATATTTTAATGTTTACCACATTGTTGCAAATGACAACTATTTTTTGTATGTGTTTAGAAGATACGAATGCAAAACTAATATTCGAAGTTGATCGACAGGAAATATGGAAGAGGCAATGACAGCTGTATTGAAAAAGGAGATGGAACTAAGGAAAGCCAGTATCAAATCCAACGATCCCATGACAGCTCTTCATAGAGCCGTTCGGAATATTCAAAATGAGACTTTTCAAATTTACAGGTCAAAGGGAAAATTTTATTGTTTTATTATTTGTACAAGAGTTAGAGATTTTATGCTATTTAAAGGACATCGATGCCAATTTGTTTGGACTGATTGTGAAGGAGTTTACGTAATAAAAAAAGAAAAAAGGAAAGAAGTTTCGAAGAAATATTTGTATACTCAACATACTATTAAAAATTAAACACTCGTATTGATCATTCATAAAAATATTTATTTCCTAGTTCGTTATGATACTTTTTCAGCTTTCTAGGCCATCCTCAGACAGGCGGAAGACTGGTTCATAGCGAAATAGAAAAAAATATTATAGTAGAACATGAATACTGAGTAGGCCTATTTGAGTTTTTAAAATGTCTATGTACTCCAAATACCGATGGAACATTCCACAAATGTTAATGAATAAATGGTGCAATGTCTAATAACCACAGCCCAAAAAGTTTTGATATAGGAGTAATAGAGAAAAATTAAGATCGTGGCTTAAATCTTCATCTCTCCTACATGGTCTCTCGTCCCCCCTCCCATCCGCTCCCTCTCCCGCGCCCTAGTTGCGTAGCAGAGAGAGTTGTTGCTCTAAGAACTTTTCAGACTTTTGACTGTAGCCAGTCCTGTAATAGGAGTTCAGTATATTTTATTGTTCCATTTTTAAATGGTGGCGTTCATTTTTTATGTACTGAAATTACAAAAAATTATCCGGAAAATTAATGATTTTCCAAATGTGTAAATATGCCCCACGGTGGAAGGTGATCATGTACCTAGAATTCTTTATTCTATTAAAATTCAAAATTCTTGAAATCGAGAAAATCTAGACAATATTGCATTTAATAGTCTAGCTGTTATATTTCAACTCTACTACACACCAATAATCACTAAGCAGAAGTATTATCAAAAACCAGTTACTAGTTAAATGCATTCGAAAATGAAACTACTGTAAACTAACACAAATATCCATTTTCAAGATGAGTAAAAAGTCTCAGTTCATTTGCAAGTATGATATGTTGCATGATGGGAGACCTTCATCTGTTTCAAGGTACAGAATGGTGCACGACCGACGAAGTATGTCTTAACTGTCAACATATTATATAAATAGATCTAAAATACGTAGCATTTTACTCACTATAAAGTTCTGTACCTGAGGAATCAACAGTATGTTCCAGATAGCTTTAACATATTATACAGCAATGTGCAGAACGCGAAATATTTACAAATGCTACTCAAAGTACAACCTCGTGTCTAACAACAACAAAACCGTAGAAAATGGTGTAAACTACTTATGACGGTCTCAACTGCACATTCTTTCACGTAATTCTAAAATCAATCACTCGACTGGAGCACCGACCAAAAGAACATCACGTGATCCTATATACACTTTCCTCTACATGCAACACTGCCCCTACAGCCCACTGAACGTTCATATAACCATGTGATTTTCTTTAGAAAAGAACATCGACACACTTCGCCACTCATTCACTACTTGACACTGCCTACTCACGACTGATTAAATGAGTAAACATCTTTTGTTTACTATCTTTTGTTTACAACTGCGCTGACGTCGCTTATGCGCCAGAGATAAAATCAGTCTTGGAACGTTTTGTACGGATGGTGTACGCACTAATGCAGACGTTGCGCAGTATCACGGAGAACTTTGCCGCTTACGCGATGTGTGGCACTGTACATAATTAATCCATTGAGTTTATTATGATAATATTTTTCTGTAAGGCGAACTGCAAAGAGTTTTGTTTGTTGTGGGTGCAGATATAGCGGGCGCTGACGGCTATTCTTCGCGCGCCACGAATTTATCACGTCGCCGGATACAATACACAGGTGGTCGACGGCCGTCCACCGCAAAAAGAAGACTCAGGCTATACTATGTCTCCTACATCTAGATCTACATGATTACTCTGCAATTCACACGTTAATGTCTGGCAGAGAGTTCATCAAAACACTTTCACACTCTTTCCATACTCTTCCACTCTAGAAAAACACGCGAGAAAAACGAGCACTTAAATTTTTCCGTGCGAGCTCTGATTTCACTTATTTTATTACGATAATCATTTTTCCCTATGTAGGTGAACATCGACAGAATATTTTTGCATTCGGAGAAGAAAGTTCGTGATTTAAATTCCTTGAAGGGTCTCACCGCAACGAAAAGCGCCTTTGTTTTGCTGACTGCCATCCCAAATCGCATATTATATCTGTGACATTCTCTTCCTAATTTTGCGGCAGCAGGCCCAAAATACGAGCTGCGCACATTCGAACTTTTTCGACGTCCTTCGTCAATAATTTCTGGTAAGGAGCTGAATAGTCACTCAGTAGACAAACAAACGCAGTGGAGGCAGGCTCTAGTGGATTTGTTGCATCTTCTCAGCGTACTGCCAGAACAACGAGAACTTTGGTTCGCCTTAACCACAACGTTATGTATGTGATTGTTCCAGTTTAAGTTATTAGTAATTGTTATCTCTAGATATTTAGTTGAAGTGACAGCCTTTAGATTTGTATTATTTATCGTGTAACCAAAATTTGAGGGCTTCCTTTTAGTACTCACGTCAATATTTTTCATTAAACAGAGTCAGCTGCCACTTTTCGCACCATACAGATATCTTGTCTCAATCATTTTGCAGTTAGTATTTATCTTCTAATGCAAAATTTTGTACATGGCTGCACGTTCAGAGACCGTGAATAGTTACAATTGAAAGAAAAACAGCCCTCGGTCATATTTAAGATAAGGAAAACTGTGATGGCGAGCCGCTAAGGGCTGCTCGTTACTTGCGTGGTGCTGGTTGTAAAACTGACTGAGATGCCCGCGTAAATATCTTTGTGACTAATGCCCTTTTGGCATATTTATTATTTTATAAATGACATATAAGTACTGTCAGTCTTTTACGATGTTTCCGTACTTATACCCTCTCATACGTTTTTAGTCATAATTCTATGACCATGTTATAGAATATAGACCATTCTTTGTTTTAAATTCTGAAGAAGACACTCCTATCAGTGTTGAAACCATGTTAATTTGTTAAAAATAGTGACTGAGGGCTCTTTTTCATCCAATTGTATCTTTTAATGACTATACTAGAAGGTCAACGACAGCATCATCTACAAACAATCTCCTGCGGTGATTATGACTTTATAATAAAATTAATAAATGAATATTCAATGTCACGTATGTCTTTCACAACGTATTTAGTGTATTCTTGGCCACTGTCGAATGAAATTCATCTTCATGGTATGAGTTACGAATTCTTCTTTGTTACATGTCTATCTTTGCGTATTTTTGGTGAACAAAGACTGCGTAAAAGTCTTTTATAAAAATATAAAGTATTAACTGAAAGACGTCTACTATGACATACATCAAAAAAGAAGATTATTTTAGCTGTGGCTCCTGTGGAATTTGAACTAACCTGTTAGACACGCCTTAAGAAGTTACTTAAATCTGAAGAGTCCTAAATGCCTAAACCTTTTTTTTGAGATAATACTTCAACGACGTAAATTTACAGAAGAATGTTTTTGGTGTTTCAAGGATAGGAGCCGGCCGCGGTGGTCTAGCGGTTCTAGGCGCTCAGTCAGGAACCGCGCGACTGCTACGGTAGCAGGTTCGAATCCTGCCTCGGGCATGGATGTGTGTGATGTCCTTAGGTTGGTTAGGTTTAAGCAGTTCTAAGTTCTAGGGGACTTATGACCACAGATGTTGGGTCCCATAGTGCTCAGAGCCATTTGAATCATTTGCACCAAGGATAGGAAAAAGCTACAAACTAAATACTAACGAAATTTACACAGGCAGTTTACTTGCAAAACAAACATATGATACACTCACGTTGAAAATTACGAATTTCAAGTGTAACTGATAGCGCAGAGACCAACGATTCATCGATTTGATTGAGCGCCTGTTTAAACAGCATCAGTGGTTGTCCGGGTAACGGAGGAGAAAACTGAATTTAAGACAATTTCTGAAACATACCACAGAAAAGAGTTTTCAGATCTTTGCCACAGTGTTTCTTAAATGAGGCTATCGCGCAGTATTAAAAAAATTAACGACAAACGGACAAATCGTATGAAGTATCAGACGAAGTTGTTATGGTGAAGGGAAAACACAGGGTCAGAGCATCGTAAACTGTAGTCTGTATCAACATTTTATATTCAAAAAGGACTCGCTTCCTCACATATATTAATCTTGGTTGAGTACAGGCGTCCATGGAAAGAGCTGGATACTTCAAAGCCTGTGCAGACTGGCAGGCGAGGTTTTACGGTTGCTGGCAGACCGCCACTCAATAAGCATAGAACGCGGGGCTCCGGGGAACGCCGCTGATCACAGATATAAAACTCAGTGTATGGAAGGCACTTGGATGTACCTATGATCTGCAAAGACCGCGAAACGACATCAGTTCCAGTCAATTACGGCAGCCACCAACGGAACTAGCTCCCAGATTTTATGCCCTTCTTGAGTTTATTTCCACACTTTCGAAAGAATATTCTGAAACTTTCTGGTGCTCGCACTTTCTTCACGGAGTATGTGGGCTGTCATGAATCAACATTTTGAATCAACAATTTTATAGTATGAGGCACTCTCGGTGTTCCTGTCGCGTCAGATTATAATAAAACCTCGAGCTTTCGACCAGCGTCTTCACCAGAAGAAACTCACTGCCGTAATAAATGCCCTGATGGCCTTATTTCCCGATCCACGATTGGCCAATACACATGTTATCACAGACCGTGGCTATGTCTACGATCTGGGACCTAAACTTCTCTGCAGGCTTCTAAAAAGGAACGTTTTCAACTGTGTGGCTTCGAAACGATGAACCAGTATCCTAATCCCTGCTCTGAACGTACTTAAACCATCGAATTCATCCCATAATACAAGCGTGATTCTTCACAAACAGAGAGGAGTAGATCAGGTGTGATGACAAATTAAGCACGACAAGAGCTAGCACAAATCTACTTAAATAAGAGACTCAACTAAATATGTATATTTTGATGAAAAACACACACATACTTCTGCAACATAGCTCACACATTTTTATAAGCTCACTGAAACCGATGGAAAAGTGCATGGGTGTGAGACTGTTATTACTGGACTTGCAGACAAAGTCTGGTTAATAAAGGTAAACCACACACATAAGTAACCAGTATACACGCACAAAGTGAAGAAATTAAACATATACTGAATGCGAACGAGAAACATACTGTGTGAAGATGGCACATACCAGTATATCACGGATGATTAGCTCGGCGAAGCATGGAGGCGTCAGTGGTCTGGAAGCTACAGTAATTACGAGTTCCCATGGTAGTTACGGATGTCATGACTGTCACAACTACTGAGCAAGATCTTTAACTGTTCCCGTGCCTAACCACCAATATTTTATCGATCCTTGTGGCTCCTGTAGAACTCACGAGGATAAGACGGAAAATGTCATCACTTGATTTTCCAGAAGCTTCGTTGAGTGGAAAAGGCGTCAAAATAAGAGACCACCTGTCTTTCCTTACATGTAGATACTCGATCGTTTGTGGGACAATGACGGTCAAAGTTTTCCAAGTACGTTACGTGCATTTTAGCCAGTAAATAATTCAAATGAAGCGGTGACAATTTAAAGAGTCCCGGGTTCACACTTTTGCGCTCCGCGTTCGAAATCCGATTGTAATTCTTATTTTTGTTTTTCATTTATGTACCCATATACGTAGAAGATTACTAAAAGAATGTTTTCCAGTGTATATTGGAATAATGTTGTCCTTCTTAGTCCACTAATTTTGAGTCTGGGGAATAAAGGGAAGAAAAGAGAAATGAACGAGAAAATTATTTGAAACTGTTTTTGGTGCAATTCCTGTAGTGTATCTTGATTCATAATCAATTGCAAGCGCCAGTTTTCGATAAAGTGATGCGTTGTGCGTCGTTTGCGACGAATTTATTGCCAACGCGTGAAATCCTTAGCAATGGTAACGTGTTTCCTTTCCCGAGTGAGGAGGTTTGTACGAAGAAATGTCTCTGCGTCAAACCTGCCCTTGCACGAAACTCGGTGTGTTCAGAATTGCAATGTTTCGAATGTTTCTACTGTCGGTCTCATCTGACGGAACACTCAAAATTTTCATGTAGAATTAACGCAAAAATAAAATGTAAGACTAAATATAAAAGTTGATATAAGAATGAAATATAAGAATATGATAATTTAGAAACACTGTAACCCCTGAAAATATCACACACACACACACACACACACACACACACACACACACACACACACACACACACACACATATATATATATATATATATATATATATATATATATATATATATATATATAGGGTGAGTCACCTAACGCTACCGCTGGATATATTTCGTAAACCACATCAAATACTGACGAACCGATTCCACAGACCGAACCTGAGGAGAGGGGCTAGTGTAATTGTTTAATACAAACCATACAAAAATGCACGGAAGTATGTTTTTTAACACAAACCTACGCTTTTTTAAATGGAACCACGTTAGTTTTGTTAGCACATCTGAACATATATACAAATACGTCATCAGTGCCGTTTGTTGCATTGTAAAATGTTAATTACATCCAGAGATATTGTAAGCTAAAGTTGACGCTTGAGTACCACTCCTCCGGTGTTCGATCGCGTGTATCGGAGAGCACTGCAACATACATCGCATTTCTACAGAATGATCTGCCAACGTTGCTCGAAAATGTCCCACTTGAAACGTGTCGACGTATGTGATATCAGCATGATGGTGCACCTGCACATTCCGCAATTAACACTAGGCTGACCCTTGACAGGATGTTCGACGGGCGTTTCATAGGACGTGGAGGACGCATAAATTGGCCAGCCCGTTCTCCTGATCTTACACCTCTGGACTTTTTTCTGTGGGGTACGTTAAAGGAGAATGTGTACCTTGATGTGCCTACAACCCCACAGGATATGAAACAACGTATTGTGGCAGCCTGCGGCGACATTACACCAGATGTACTGCGGCGTGTACGACATTCATTACGCCAGAGATTGCAATTGTGTGCAGCAAATGATGGCCACCACATTGAACATCTATTGGCCTGACATGTCGGGACACACTCTATTCCACTCCGTAATTGAAAACAGAAAACACGTGTGTACGTGTACCTCACCCCTCATGGTAATGTACATGTGCGTCAGTGAAAAAGTCCAATAAAAAGGTGTTAGCATGTGGACGTAATGTGCTGTTCCAGTCTCTTCTGTACCTAAGGTCCATCACCGTTCCCTTTGGATCCCTACGTAATTCGGTGCTCTCCGATACACACGATCGAACAGCGGAGGAGTGGTACTCAAGCGTCAACTTTAGGTTACAATATCTCCGGATGTAATTAACATTTTACAATGCAACAAACGACACTGATTACGTATTTGTTTATATGTTCAGATGTGCTAACAAAACTAACGGGGTTCCATTAAAAAAACGTAGGTTTGTGTTAAAAAACATACTTCCGTGCATTTTTTTATGGTTTGTATTAAACAATTACACTAGCCCCTCTCCTCACGTTCGGATGTGGTTTACGAAATATATCCAGCGGTAACGTTAGGTGACTCACCCTGTATATATATTGTGAGGCCCAGTTGTAATTTTACAAAAGCAATAAGAAAAATGTGTAGATAAACGAAAAAAAGGAAAGAAATAAAATAAATAAAAACAGTAATCGGGTTTCAAACAAGGGGCGCAAAAGTGCAAAGCCAGGACGCTAGCCACTGTTCCACCCTTTCGGTTGAGATCACCGTGCGGTAAAAGGCATGTAAAGTACATAGAAAACTTTGACGGTCGTTTCCTCAGAAACGGTCAAGTATCTACGGGTAAGCCGAGACACATGTTCGCTTATTGCACTGAGCGAAGTTTTTGGGAAATCGGGATATGGCACTTGCCGTGTTCTCCTCGTCAGTTAAAATTTCTCAACATAGGACATTTTGGCCTGGATACCGACAGTTCCAGCCTTGGGAGCCCGTCATGACGGCAAAAGAAATCGGGTGCAAGTGGGGGAGAGCTCTTGCTGTGGATGTTATTAAGAAACTCGAGTTCCCAAAAAACGGCCGACTGCACAGAGAGCTCTGCTTACTACTGCCACCCTAACTGCGCTTATTTGCACAGTTTTGGTCAAGAGCTATCCAGTTATGTAATGTTGTCAAACAGTAGCTTCTTAGAATGGCCAGAGCCGCTTACTGGCACTTCCCTGGTGTGTTACACGTAATGTGCTAAAATTCGCTCGAAGTCACCGTAAAATGCTCACTTACAACAGAAAACGCAATTTTGGTGAAAATTACGAATTTCTTAGTTAACTGCAATTACGACCTGCGAAATTATGGAGAATACCTCTGTGCCAGGGTATTATTACCACCTATTTGGTATCTCTCGACCAGCGTGACAATATACATAAAATCATTAATAAAATTATAGTAAAAATTGATTCATATAAGAATGTCATTGCTAGACGTAAATGCTTGTAAATCTCTAACTAACCTGATTGTGATGTGACGATAGTAGTCTCTCAGAATCCCAACACGCTTCAATGCATCTCTGGGATTACAACCGCTGTCCTGATTACGATTACTGTTACTCATTCTAATGGCTATGGGAGTGCCAGAATGTGTTTATGTGATATGCAGTTTTTGTTTCGCCAAACATATTTTACGTTTATTCGTGAGAACATGCTCAACTGTCACCCTATGTACTACGTAACTATTTGTAATGTATTCTGCCCAACATGAGGAAATAGCGGAGACTGATTAATTACACTGCTGGCCATTGAAATTTTAACACCAGGAAGGATAGCAAATAACTAAGTTTTGTTTATCCATACAGACTATAAAAAAATGGATGTACGGCCTGTATGTATGAATATATGTATATACACTGACTGAACAAACTGCAGCACGAAAAATTAATTAATGTAGAGTACTGAAATTTCGGGAAAACACTCGTCTAGGTAACGTATTTCAATCATTAACTCAAGACTACAAGTTAATGTAAGTACAAGATAAGACATTGCAAATGTGAAATGCTACCACATTAACAACTGATATAACCGCCAGAATTTTGAATGCAAGCATGTAAACTTGCATAAACTGTGTTGTACAGGTGGCGGATGTCAGTTTGTGGGAGGTAGTCCCATGACTGTTGCACTCGATCGGTCAGTACAGGGACAGTTAATGCTGTCTGTGAATGATGCTGAAGTTGTCCGACGATGCCCCATATGTTCTCGATTGGAGACAGATTTGGTGATCGAGCAGGGCAGGAAACATCTGACATTGTGTAGAGAAAGTTGCATTACAATAGCGGTATGTGGGTGAGCGTTATCTTGTTGAAAAACACCCTATTGAATGCTATTAATGAATATCAGCACAACACGTCGAATCACCATACTTTGTAGTTAGGGTGCTTGGGATAACAATGAAGGTGTTCCTACTGTCATACGAAATCGCGCGCCAGACCATAACTCCTGATGTGTGCCGAATGTTTATACTGCGCAGGCACTCAAGTGGACTCCTCCTAACCAACTCACGACCATAATTAGCACCGAGGCAGACGCTGCCTTCATCAGAAAACACGACAGATTTCCACCCCGCCCTCCAATGAGCTTTTGCATGACACCATAGAAGTCACAAATGGCTGGGGTTTGGGGTCAGTGTAATGCAAGCTACAGAGCGTCTAGTTCGGAGCTTTTCTTAGGCTAAGCGACTTGTGACAGTTCGTTGCCTCACTGTTGTGCCAACTGGTGCTCAAATTGCTGCTGTTGATGCAGTACGGTGCGCCTGAGCCATTCGCCTACTTCTTGTGACCGTACATTCTCGCGACCACTGCTGTCAGCAATGATGTACAGCGGTACATTCGTGCCAAGTGTTTCTGCAGCATCGTAGAAGGAACATCCAGCTCGTAGCCCTATTTCATGATCTCGTTTAAACTCAGTGAGGCGTTGATAATGGCTTCTTCGTCACCTTAAACGCATTCTTGACTAACATCGACTCACCACGTCCAATCTCAAAGGTAACTAACGTTCACGAGCGTTTCAGCGCGTATTTGAGGCAAACCTGATTTGCATCACTCATAGTGGTCTTATGTGACTGGCGCAAATTTGAATACATACCGTCTTTCAGATGCAGAAGGACACCTACCAACCTCCATTCACGTCGCACAACTCCTTCTTCGTCTTGCGATTTTTCCTCTGTCAAATTTTATATATATATATATATATATATATATATATATATATATATATATATATATATATATATATATATATATATATATATATATATATATATATACCACATCCCCTCCTAAACCAGTGGACTGACTTCACCCAAACGTGGTACACAAATCACTTATTGCCTGAAAATAAACCCCGTGGGTCTAAAAACCAATCCGCTGTCAAAGGGGTAGAGCTGGGAGTGGGAAAGCAGTGAAGCCCCGACGCAAGAAAACCCAAACATTAGTCATCCAGTATCTGAGAATGGGAGCACTTAGAGATTTACAACGAACCTTTATGAAATTTTTCTCGATGACGATCCACACAAAATGATGAAAGGAAAAAAAATTATGGTTTACTACACTTTTGATGTTCATGCAGTGAAAGTACCGCATAGGCTTGACGTTTTAATTTATTTACTTCTTTACTACTGTATTTGTGACACACCTGACAGGCAGTATTCACGTATACCACTGAATGCACCACAAAAATTACATCGTAGCACGACAGATAGTTCACGATATACGACTTCATAAGCACTGAGATGCATGAAAGACTAGCGTATAGTGCAAGACCTTTAAATTTATTACCTCATTGCTATTAATCCTATTCGCAAGACGCTTCGCAGACAGTATTCACATTTTCCGCTGAATGTGCCTATAAAAATATATCATTGTACAACTCATAGTTCAGAAGATAAGACGTCAAATATAGAGCTGCTTGGAAAACTGCCGCATCATGCTTGACGTTTTAATTTTTTACTTCTTCACTGCTAACTCTATGTGCAACACATATAGAAGACAGTAGCCATATATAACACTAAATGTACCTCCAAAATTATAACACTGTGCAGCACATAGTGCTGCATGAACATGAAATTGCGGGGCCGCATTTGCTAGACATTTACGTGAAATATGTGTACAAATATGTGTGAAACGTGTTAAATACATGTGAAATATATTTGACATGTGCGTACGCAGGCAAAGCCACGGGTAAAATGCTCATCCTTAAACCCTGGTACGACTTCACTCCAATTTTGTACACTTGTAAGTTACAATCTGGAAAGAAATATGTAACTAACCGGTTACTACGGGTTATTACGTTATTATTGGGAATGTAAATACTTATTGCTTGTGAAGTTAACTTGAGAAGATTAGTGTCGCCACCGACTCTAACCATACAACTAATCGAAGGTTTGGTCGAGTCGGAAAATAAATTAATTTGATCACAGACCAAAAACTCACAAAAATGCATACGTTGTGAGGTCGCTCATAGCGGATACGATGTAATTAATAGTATTGCCCGTGCACTGTTCACGACAATCAAACATTTAATATAAAATAGAAAATGCATGAACACTGCATAAGATCAGCTCCCAGCAACACACCTGAAAATAAGACTTAACCTAAAGAATTTGTTATGAAATACAAGGGGAGACTAATCACTGGACCTGTGCATAAGGAAACGCATTGGATGTGCTGACGGGAAAGCTACGAGGTGAGTGGCTTAGGTGCAAAAACGTAATCTCGGAACACAAGAGAAAATTGTAGATAAAATCATTTATTCCTAAGATAAGGATGTGAGGCATGTACACGATTCCTGATAACACGTGGTTTGTGGACACACAATTTCTAGGTATAGTGCCAAATTCCAACAATATCACATCACACAATCATGTTAACATTATCTAAAACAAACATGCGATCGGACAGTTAGTGATGCCGGTAGCCCAACAACTATAATGTTCTACCACGTGGTTGGCTCCCCACGGACGAAAGACACATAAAGCAAGGAAAATTTACGAGAAGGCAAAGCTCTAAATATTTAGAAAAGTGAAAGCTTATGCAGGCACAGCTGAAGGCAAACAGACATTCATACAGAAGCGAGTGCTCACTTCTTATCGACACCTTTGTGTGGCGCTCTTCCGGCGGATCCAAGTCTGCTACAGAAATTTGCTAAAAGAAAAATCTGCCAAAGTTTTGCATTCCTTGCTGCGACAAGGCAAAGCAATCTTCCAGATTTGAAAAGCGAGACCAAAAGCTAACAGCTCTCCCCTCGCCAAGTGACAGCGCGCCACGCGGTCAGTCTAACTCACTCTTCTTCGACTGGAGCACAGCTGTGGACGCTTCTCGTACCGGCGGCAGACTGCCTTCCCGCTTCTTCTCCAGCCTCTTCCACGCTCCGCGTGACCCGGAAAACCCAAAGATGCCATTTCTGCCACCAAACTAACGCAGGTGGATTTCTCACATGTAGCGAAAACCTCTTTGCCTGCTTGACCACTACGAGAGTTGGCTATTCTGTGCAACTGCTGCTGAATCTGTACGACTATCGCAGACTTTCTGCAGCAGACTACGCCACCGTCTAGCAACGTGGCACGCAACCACATTCATTCAATCACGCCACTATGAGAGTAAAGAGAAAAGAGAAACAAGGAAAAGAAAGAGAAATGGTAATGAAAATGGGCTACCGGACTAATGAAAGGTGGCTGCAGGACCCTTTCAAATACTGAGGGGTAAGAACAACCAGCCTTCTATTGGGGTCTGTGTCCTAATGTGGAAGGAGGAGGAGATGAACACACATCGAGAGGGAAGGAGGTGACAGACACTGATAAGAGTAGGAGAAGATGGCCAAGATAGGGGGGAGGGAAGTGGTTGAAGAGATGGCAGAGGAGGGGATGGAAAGGGAAGAGGAGGAGGTGGACAGAGACAGAGGGGAGGGAAAGATAGGCAGAGATGGTGAAGAGGAGAAGATGAAGGAGGAAATCGATAGTGAATGGGAAGAGGAGGAATTGGACAGAGGTTGGGGGAGGAAGAGATGGACAAAGAAAGGAAAGGGGTTGAAATGAGCAGGAAGAGCGGGGACGAGGAGACAAAAAGAGAAAGGGTGGAGGAGGAGGTGACAGAGAGAGGGCGGAGCAGGAACATGACCAAGAGAGGGGGAGGAGGAGGTAGCCAGAGAGAGGGGGATGAAGGAGATGGACAGGCAGAGGAGATGGAGAAGGCGGACAAAGGAGAGGAGAAGGACTAGAGGGCCAGAGAGAGGGAGAAGGAGGCAATGGACAAATAGAAAATTGAAATAAATACATACTGTTGGAATGCCGCATACTCATAAAGTTGTACATATTAAATATAGTGGGAAGATGATTATATTTGTAATTAGTTTTTGTTTATACAAGGTGCGAAAATTAGTTCACAGTGTTGTCACTTCTGGAAGCAACAGAGGCTCTAATCTAGCTGGGCATAGAATCGAACTGAGTTTGGATGGTAGTTACGGGTACGTCATTCTATGTTGCTTCAGTTCTACGCAGAGTTCATCAGCGTCAGGGCTCA
Source organism: Schistocerca nitens (assembly GCF_023898315.1). NCBI lineage: Eukaryota > Metazoa > Arthropoda > Insecta > Orthoptera > Acrididae > Schistocerca > Schistocerca nitens. Next base: position 491,098,810 of record NC_064618.1, read on the forward strand.
GGAGTTGTAGCGTGCCCGTCTCTCGGAAATCCAGGACCAGGTGTACTCATTGGGCGAGAGATACGGAGAACGCGCTATGGCAACAGTCGAACACCCAGTGTAACGAGGTGGTTCAGGACAACACGGACAACGCGTCGTCTTGCATTATCTTGCTGATAGATAGAGGTCTCGAAGGTACGGGTCAGCCACCGACAGCACCACGTCATTTACGTAACGGCAGCTGTCCAAATTACCTGCTATACGAACCACACACCGAGCAAGGTGGCGCAGTGGTTAGACACTGGACTCGCATTCGGGAGGACGACGGTTCAATCCCGCGTCCGGCCATCCTGATTTCCCTAAATCACTCCAGGCAAATTCCGAGATGGTTCTTCTCAAAGGGCACGGCCGACTTCCTTCCCCATCCTTCCCTAATCCGATGAGACCGATGACCACGCTGTCTGGTCTCCTTCCCCAAACAACCAACCAACCATACGAACCACAAGAGATCGTGTCTTCTATCCAGGGGTACCCCACACAGTCAAGACAGGTGGTTTGCCCGTAGGGTAAGGACGAATGTAACATAGTACTTAGGCCTCTTACAAGAGGCCCGACAGTATCTTCTCACAATGAACAAAAATTAAAATGCGATTTCTGAATGATAAACTTGCTGCGTGACGTTATTCCCGATTGTTTTGCACACTTATGCTCAAATATAAATCATTCGCATATTAAAGCATGTAGAAGTGCACTTCATATCGATTTGATGTTTGTTGGATGGAGATATGACTGTGTCGAAATGCTGAAGATCAGCAGCATACAATGTCACTTTGCACTGCCAAGGGATGTTGTAAATTCCAAGAACCCATGTATTGTTTTTAAATGGGCACACCATCTCCTACCTTCTTGGACGGTCAGGAAATTGGGCTTTTGTCGCAGGAAACAGTGACCATATCTGAAACAGGAAGAGCGAGAGCAATCTGTATGCTCCCGCAACAGTCAGCAAACATCACGCTGAGATGGCCACCAGCTATGTAACATTGTGAATATAGGAAGAACCGAAGTAACAATTAAAAATTCAACCAATTTAACGAGGGCAGATTCTTCTGACAGGAGAGAAATCATTCGTAGGGGTCCACAAGGCTCAGTATTAGGTCCACTATTATTTGTCACATATGTAAACGACCTTGCATCTAATATACAACAAGTAGAATCGTTTATTTTTGGGGATGAAGCTAGAATTCTAACCGATGCAAATATGCATACAGGAACAGAAGAAACGATAAATAACATTCCTGAAATGATCATCGAGTGGTTTTTGCAAGTGAGTTCTGTCTCAGTTTCAAAAAGACACAACATATTCAGTTCTGCAGCTCTATAATCACTACATCAGTGATGAGCATAACACACGATGAAGAAATAATACATTACTGCGGTGTCTGTATCTGACAGTGCGTTTATAGTTACTGTTATATACGGACACTGTCAAATGCAGACACTACTGTATTTCATGCCAAAGACAAGGCAACAGATGAGAAGAATAAGTAAGTGTCTCCCTGAGCGGGAACCACGGTCTAGTGCGAACACGATGGGAAGCAGGCACTGGGATATACGAAGATATGGGCTGGATTTGGAAGCGTTCTCAGGTAGCCGAAATGGTTGAAACGACCGCTCGCGAAAAACGGGAAATCCAGGTCAAGTCCTGATCCAGCATCTTTTCAAAAACAAACAACATTTCTGGATGACAAACTTGCTGCATAATTTTATGTGACGGTATTCCTACCTGTTTTGAATGGTTATTTGAAGTGAAAACCACGCGCATATTCAAGCACGTAGCAGTACATTTCATACCGATTTGTTGTTTGTTGGATGGAGACATGATGCACACCATCTCTTGGTTTCTTGGACGGTCAGGAAATTGGGCTTTTGTCATAGGAAACAATGATAATACCTGAAACAAAAAGAACGGAAACAGTCTTCATGTTCCCAACAACAGTCCAAACATCTCGCCGAGACGACCACCAGCTTTTCACACGTTTTCAGCAAACTTTATAGCTGATGTAGTAAAATATTCGCAGTTTGTGAATATATTTCTTTTCAAAAATTTTTAGGTTTTCGTGTGAGACTTTAAACGGGAAAAAGCTTTTTTGAGCTTCTAAAACAGTTCAGTTCAGCCGTATTTGCATTTAGATTCATTGTAAATTGCGGGGAGAGACAAGTCAGTAACTCATTGAATTTTTAGTATTTTCATTCAAATAAGTCGTATGGAATAATATTCTACGGTAACTCATCGTTTAAGAAAGTTGCTGTCGTTGTTCAAAAACGTGCTTAAGAAAAATATGTGGTGCTCACCCACGATAATCTTGTAGACATCCGCCTCAAGGAATATCATTCCACCCTGAAATGTAAGTATGGTTCAAATGGCTCTGAGCACTATGGGACTTAACATCTGAGGTCATCAGTCCCCTAGAACTTAGAACTACTTAAACCTAACTAACCTAAGGACCGTAGCGGTTGCACGGTTCCAGACTGAAGCGCCTAGAAATATAAGTACTTATATATATGTACATCAAGAGTAATCTTACGTATTGTAAACTGAAAATGTATTTTACGTAATCCGAAGTATCATTATTAGCAATTAAAAATGTTTCTGAACGATGTGAGTACATAGTACATGATAATAAGAAAACACGAACTGAATGAACATTGCAAGGCATTAATCCACGCTTAGTTACAAGATTAGTGAATGTTAATACCTGCCTTAGTTCGTTCAAAAATACAAGGGTATTCGGAAAGTAAAATCAAATGGTTCAAATGGCTCTGAGCACTATGGGACTTAACTTCTGAGGTCATCAGTCCCCTAGAACTTAGAACTACTTAAACCTAACTATCTAGGGACATCACACACATCCATGCCCGAGACAGGATTCGAACCTGCGACCGTAGTGGTCGCGTGGTTCCAGATTGAAGCGCCTATAACCGCTCGGCCACCCCGGCCGGCTCGGAAAGTAAGTTCCAATCGGCCGCGAAATGTTTTATTTGCAACAGTTAGCTACAACTTCCAGCTACCTGTATGCTCGTCGATGGGGATGAAATGATAATGATTAGGACAACACAACACCCAGTGCCTGCGAGGAGAAAATCTCCGACCCAGCCGGGAATCGAACCCGGGCCCTTAGGATTGACATTCTGTCACGCTGACCACTTTTTTTCATTTTGTTAGTTGTTGAACGTTGTGTTTGGTCGTTGCGGACGTCACATGACATCCGTTGAAGTTCGCTGTTGATCCGTTCACACAGTTTTTTATTACAAAGGCCAACCGGCTCTCTGACCGAACACGCTGAGCTACCGTGCCGGCACCACTCAGCTACTGGAGGCGCACATGAGCAGAAATGAAACTCAGTGGGAGCGAAGTGCGTGCTGTGTTGTGGGTGATCAAATACGTCCTATCGAAAACGCTGCTTGAGCGTCTTTATTGCCCCTACAGAATGCGTCTGCGAATTGTCTTGAAGAAGGAATCGCATGACAGTTACGTTATGTAGGCTGCGTTGCATCAGGCGAAATTTCTTACCAGAACCTCGTAGTTGGCGGAGACACAATTTTCTAGGCATCTTTGCATTCTCACTGTGCGCTCAGAACTGAAAAGAGCGACGTGACGCGATCGACTGGCCCACTACAGACAATGCCCAACACATCTGTGCGAAACTTCAAGCTTCATCGGTGTTTCACAGTGATTTCTATTTCGCGACTTGTCTTGTCTGGGGTATGGTAATGGACCCAAGTTTCATCTGTGCTCACAAACCGGCGCAAAAAATCTTGTTCGTTTCTCCGAATGTCCCTCGTATTGCTGCCTCCTGTCCCGATACCACGATTGACAAGTCTCAACAGTTGTGCTCTGCTGGTCGTTACGAGGTATATATAGAAAAATATTCGTATAAATGACTGAAAAAATATCCATAGAGGCAACAAGTCTCTTTTAAACGACAACGTAGGTCGATATTGCCTTCAATATTGATATTTGTTTGAGTTAATTATCCTATCGAAATATCGATTATTAAATGTCAAAATCGATATTTTGTAATTACTGGTGATATTGGAAAGTTCATAGAACGAAGAGAGCAGCAGATCCCCGAATCGGCCAGTAGCGGCCTCAGAGGTGCCGTCTTTCACTGGCAGGGCGCAGCCGGTTGCGAAAGCTGATTGCACTTGCAGATGGGGCCGGCGGCCCGGCGGTGGTTTGCATCAGCTGCCGGCGGCGGCGGCGGCCTTGCATTGTGGTGGCCGCGGCGCGCCTTGCGTCACGACGGGACGAGCGCGGACGCCGCCCGGGAAATGCGGTCTGCCGCTGGAGGCCTACCCAGCAGCCGCTCGTGACTGGCTGCCTGCACGTGTTCCTCCAACGCGCCAAACACCGCGTCGCTGCACTCAGACCGAGCACGTGTCCGAAGTGCACCTGCTATACCGGCCCAACGGCGCTTATACACTAGGCCAGGGGGCCCTATTCTGTATCGTTCATACCGATCAGTGTAGTAGGTTTGTCTCGGTAGTGACGTCATTTTCGGTTCTGTACCGAAATGTCCTATTCAGTAAGCTTCTGAGACCTGTTACCGAACGGTCCTCCCATCGATTTTACGACAACTGTGCTGAGAGGTTTTGGATTTCGGTGTGGCCCTGTCGATCGGTGGGCTGTGGTTTATGTACACCTATAATTTGTTATTTTAAACACATTTAGCGGTTATAGCTTTCGATTTAGTGGTTGTGTTACTAAAGAATAACCAGAGGACGCATCCGGTTGTAAAGTGAGTTCTTAATAGACTATTTTCCTTTGTTAGAAATATGTTAGGTTAGTTTGTTACTGTAAATGATTACATCCAAAAATAAAACGTTTTCGGTCAATATTCTCTCAAAATACGTGTTATTTTAATGCAAATAAGAGGTTAAAGATCATTAAATATCAAGACATCGGCTCTGCTTACGTATATTACAAGAGTGTGAACTGAAGTTACTAGTGACTTTGTGTACTTTTTACCCCAAATGGTTTAGTTACTAACTATCGAAACGTGTTTACAACTTTCAAGTAACAATGGAAAGCAATTATGTGAAGCCTGATATTGGAAACCTTCCAGACTTTTACGTATTTCTGACTTACGCAGCATCGTTTGGAAACGAAGTCAGCCTACGTTCTTCTCCGCAATAGTATAGGAATTGCGCAATGCCTAGCTGTTGATTAGTGTGGCCAAGTGGTTAGCCTGTGGAACTGCTATACAGAATGACACGGGTTCGCGCAAAGCTGGGTACAAAAATACTTTTCTTTCCTCTTCATATATGCAACACGTTCTGAGACACTATTATTCTTGTAAGTTAAGATTTTTCTGCAATATTGGTTATTACTTACATGTAAGAGCGCTCCTCCTCAGCAACGATTTCGTGATTCTTGTGTTTAAAAAACGAAATATGAAAATGCTGGAGATGAAATTGCTGTGAGTGAGTCCGCAGCTCGTGGTCGTGCGGTAGCGTTCTCGCTTCCCACGCCCGGGTTCCCGGGTTCGATTCCCGGCGGGGTCAGGGATTTTCTCTGCCTCGTGATGACTGGGTGTTGTGTGATGTCCTTAGGTTAATTAGGTTTAAGTAGTTCTAAGTTCTTGGGGACTGATGACCATAGATGTTAAGTCCCATAGTGCTCAGAGCCATTTGAACCACTGCTGTGAGTGAAACAACCGACGGTGATATTTATATTTTTTCTTGTCAGAAATAAGTCACCATTTTTTCCGAATATGTAGCGATTTCCGAGTATGCAGTTAGAAACGAATCTAAGAGCACAACTTAAATTAGTAGGAATGTAACTAGCAGCAGTCATCTTCATAATGCCTCTTGTCACAGGTATTAATCTGCGATTGAATACTCAGCAACAGTAGACATAGATCAAAGATAGCCGCCGTAATATTTTTAGACTGTAGCACCACATACGAAACATTTTCATTCGTGAGATGCATCTTATAAACTTCGACGAAGTGCAGGAGCTCTCCAAAAGGCGTTTTTTCAATTTTGTTTTTAAGACCCAAATCGTATCATATAGGGAAGTGGGCTACTTAATCATTTGGATCTCTAGGAACGAGTTATAACCACATTCTGTTTATCTTTTTATTCTTTGAATCTCTCAGAATCAATTTTTCGGGTGATTTTATAGATGTATTAGTGCAATGTGGTACTACACACTATTCGCAACTCATTTACCGAAACGTAAAATCCAAAACACGATGTCAGTGTGAATGAGAATAAGATGACATAATGCGGCATTTACGACAATCTGCAGAATGCAGTGAAATACGCTATGTTTTCGGTAATTCGAAGAATAGCGCGCCTGTGTCATCTGCTAGCCACTTTGTGTTCGTGGCGCTATGCGCACTGCAGTGCGCATACACGGATCTGCAGCCGCTTTCTTTTGATTGGCTTGGGCGACGCGAACCGACAACAGTGCTTCGGTTCTCTAGACCCGAGCGGTATCGCTGCCGAAATGCATACTGAACAAGGCAGGCGCTCTAATTCGAGTACTAGACCGTTCGGTGCTCTTGAATACCGAAACGATCGGCACACTAGCGGAAAGATACAGAATAGGCACCCAGCGAACGACAGAGCTCTGATTTGGGAGAATTCTGGTCGCCAATCCATTTGCGTTCGGTGTCTCAATCCACACCAAGCAAAGGGCTCAGGGTCAAAGCATTCGACCATGTGAAGTAGAAATTGGCTCTGATACAATGGTGGTTTGAAAAGTTCTCGGAATCATCACGAGAGGTCAGTGCTAGCGCAACGAGTTGTTCACGTGGACTGTTGCCTGCAAACGCGTGCCACGTCAGTGCTCTTGGAAGAGAGCTGTGGCGGTCAGGTGGCTCTGTTGTTGTTCCCTCATAGTGATTTGCGAAGATGGATAAATTGAGATTCGAGCAGTAATTAAGTACTTCGTAAAGAAAGGTATGAAACCAAAGGACATTCATGTCGATTTCCAGAATACACTGGGGGACCTGCTCCTTCATATTCAGCTGTTTGAGAGTGGACAAATGAACTTAAATTTGGTCGGGAGAGCTTAGATGAAGATCCGCGCAGTGGTCCACCAAGATGTGTCACCACTCCAGAAAACATTTGAAAAGTGCACAAAATGGTGATGGAGGATCGCCGATTGAAAGTGCATGATATGGTCCATGCTTTCCGCATGTCATCCGAAAAGGTATATTACAATTTCACTGAAGAATTAGAAATGAAAAAAATTATCTGCAGGATGGGTTCTGCGACTCTTGGACGCTGGATCAAAAACGCACGAGAATGGAGATATTGGAATAATGATTGGCCTGTTTTAGGGGAAACGAACAAGACTTTTTTTTGCGCCGGTTTGTGACCACATATGAAACTTGGGTGCATTACTTTACCCCAGAGACAAAATGCTGATTCTCCGGCATCAAAAAGAAGCAAAGACAACTCCTTCGGCAGGAAAGGTCATGACATCAGTATACTGGAATGCAAAGGGGATTCTATTTGTAAATTATCTCCCCCCGGGGCGAACAATTACTGGGGAATACTATGCTAAACTCTTGGACGAACTGCAACGAAAGATACACGAAGAATGGCCAGTTTTAGCAAGGAAGAAAGTCATCTTCCATCAAGACAATGCGCGCCCCTTACACATGTGCCGTCGCCATGGCAAAATTACATGAACTAAGGTATGAATTGTTGCCACACCCGCCTTATTCACCTGATATGGCTCCGTTAGACGTCGATCTCTTCCGAAATCTGAATATTTTTCTTGGTGGAAGAAGATTCACTTCAAACGAAGAATTGATAGCCAGAATTGACAACTATTTTGCAGGCCGGTAGGAAACTCATTTTCGAGGTCGGATCAAAGCACTGGAACATCGTTGGACCAAGTACATTAATCTACAAGGAGACTACAATGCAAAATAAAAATCGTTTCAGTGATGTAAGTACTTTGTTTCTATTCCGTTCCGAGAACTTTTCACACCACACTCGTAGTTTACAGAATTTGCTCGCGTTTTGCTACTGTTATAAAGTAGTGTTTTTATTACAATTTCATCTGACGATATCATGAAGGAATAAGGGGATCTAGCAGTAGTTGGATGTGCAGCATTTATTTTACAGCAAGAGGCAGAGCATTATAACAAGCAGGAAAGAAACGACTCTGCTTTCGACCTCTCTTCCGAAAGATAGTATGGCAGTATGGTGGGACAAAATTGATGTCTCATCTTAAAGCGGAATTGGAAATGGGCTATTTCACAATTCTTTTCCTAATGAAAGCAGAAGATTTCGAATTGTAGGAGCTATAGTATACACAGATAACACTATTAGGAGAGCTGCAACAGAAAGTTACTAGTTATTCCCAGTTTTGTTTGTTTGTTTCTCCTTGTCATTCACGGCGGAAAGATCTCAATAAAGCACCCATTCCCTTTTTTACGTCTTGCCTACCACATTCCGCCAACGGCGTTGTCGCAGTGGTAACACCGGTTCCCGTCAGATCACTGATATTAAGCGCTGGCGGGCTCGGCTAGCACTTGGCCGTCCGGTTCTGATTTTGAGGTAGTGGGTACGGTCGCGAAACCTGAAAACCTCCGGGAAAGCGATGTGCTGATGACATCCTGTGAGCCTACGGTCTGCGGATGACACGACGGTTGGTCGGTATCATTGGGCTTTCCGAGACCTGTTCGGACGTATACAGGCTGTTACAAAAAGGTACGGGCAAACTTTCAGGAAACATTCCTCACACACAAATAAAGAAAATATGTTATGTGGACATGTGTCCGGAAACGCTTGATTTCCATGTTAGAGCCCATTTTTGTTTCGTCAGTATGTACTGTACTTCCTCCATTCACCGCCAGTTGGCCCAATTGGAGGAAGGTAATGTTGACTTCGGTGCTTGTGTTGACATGCGACTCACCGCTCTACAGTACTAGCATCAAGCACATCAGTACGTAGCATCAACAGGTTAGTGTTCATCACGAACGTGATTTTGCAGTCAGTGCAATGTTTACAAATGCGGAGTTGGCAGATGCCCATTTGATGTATGGATTAGAACGGGGTAATAGCCGTGGCGCGGTACGTTTGTATCGAGACAGATTTCCAGAACGAAGGTGTCCCGACAGGAAGACGTTCGAAGCACCTGTTCGGCATCTTAGGGAGCACGGAACATTCCAGCCTATGACTCGCGACTGGGGAAGACCTAGAACGACGAGGACACCTGCAATGGACGAGGCAATTCTTCGTGCAGTTGACGATAACCCTAATAGCGTCAGAGAAGTTGCTGCTGTACAAGGTAACGTTGACCACGTCACTGTATGGAGAGTGCTACGGGATAACCAGTTGTTTCCGTACCATGTACAGCGTGTGCAGGCACCATCAGCAGCTGATTGGCCACCACAGGTACACTTCTGCGAATGGTTCATCCAATAATGCGTCAATCCTCATTTCAGTGCAAATGTTCTCTTTAGGGATTAGGCTTCATTCCATCGTGATCAAATTGCAATTTTTCACAATCAACATGTGTGGGCTGACGAGAATCTGCACGCAATTGTGCAATCACGTTATCAACACAGATTTTCTGTGAACGTTTGGGCAGGCATTGTTGGTGATGTCTTGATTGGACCCCATGTTCTTCCACCTACGCTCAATGGAGCACGTTATCATGATTTCATACTGGATACTCTACCTGTGCTGCTAGAACATGTGCCTTTAGAAGTACGACACGACATGTGGTTCATGCACGATGGAGCTCCTTCACATTTCAGTCGAAGTGTTCGTACGCTTCTCAACAACAGATTCGGTGACCGATGGATTGGTAGACGCGGACCAATTCCATGGCCTCCACGCTCTCCTGACCTCAACCCTCTTGACTTTCATTTATGGGGGCATTTGAAAGCTGTTGTCTACGCAACCCCGGTACCAAATGTAGAGACTCTTCGTGCTCGTATTGTGGACAGCTGTGATACAATACGCCATTCTCCAGGGATGCATCAGCGCATCAGGGATTCCATGCGACGGAGGGTAGCTGCATGTATCCTCGCTAATGGAGGACATTTTGAACTTTTCCTGTAACAAAGTGTTTGAAGCCAGGCTGGTACGTTCTGTTGCTGTGTGTTTCCATTCCATGATTAATGTGATTTGAAGAGAAGTAATAAAATGAGCTCTAACATGGAAAGTAAGCGTTTCCGGACACATGTCCACATAACATATTTTCTTTCTTTGTGTGTGAGGAATGTTTCTTGAAAGTTTGGCCGTACCGTTTTGTAACATCCTATATGTATTTCTGTTTTGAAAATTACCTTTAACACTTTGAGTCCTTAAAGAACCGCTCTTTCTAGAATGGAACATCTTCAAATGTCTGGTTACTTTACAAATGAGCTCACAAGTTAAATATTTGACATCAACCATGTAAGCGGGAAAGAGTTCAGGAAAGATTTGAAATTATGCTTAACACTGGCTGGAAGTCGCTAAGTGTTCTTATTATGAAACACTGTAGGAATACAGTTCCCCTAATCTGTGCTTCATTTCAACCAAAAGTTAGTTTTGCCGTATTTAAATGTTTATGATGTCTTATCTCCCGAACTATGTGTCGTACAGTGATATACGAGGCCGTGTTGAAAACTAATGCCTCCGAATTCTTTAGTGTAAAACTCTTCAAGCTTTTTAAAAAAAGCAAACGCTATTAATATTCCACATATATATTCTTCATGTCTACATACAATATCAGCAGATTTCGGCAGCTACAGGGGTCCGAATTGTAGCGTGCTGTAATCGTGTTTGTTATTTCAACTGTTCGTCCACACGCGGAGCACCCCCTCCTTCAGATGACAATTACAGACCACACACGAGCTTGCGACATGTGTCACAATCCGACGCGGGCGCGTTCTCGCTTCCCGAGCACGGGGTCCCGGGTTCGATTCCCGGCGGGGTCAGGGATTTTATCCTGCCTCGTGATGACTGGGTGTTTGTGTTGTCCTCATCATTTCATCATCATTTGTGAATGTGGCGAGTTTGGACTGAGCAAAGGTTGGGAATTTGTACGGGCGCTGACAAAGGTGCATTTGAGCGCCCCACAAACCAAAACATCATCATCATCATCTGCCTTGCGTTCACTGACGTCGATCATTCTCCATACAGTCCCGGTTGGTCCCATACGATTTTCATTTGTTTCCAAAACTTGAAGAACACCTTAGAGGACTTCACTTTGACCGTAATGAAGCGGTGCAAGCAGAGGTAAGGCTGTGGCCCCGTCAACAAAGTCAAACATTCGACAGTGACGGTATCAACAAACTGGACTCACTTTGTAAGGAATGTTTTCGTCGACATACTGGCTGCTGAAATAAATATGTATACATGAAGAATAAATATGTAGAATTCTAATTATGTTTGTTTTACTTAAAATTGTTTAAGAGTTTCACATAAAAATTTCGGAAGCATTACATTTCACCGTACCATCGTGCGTAAACAAACTTTCTACTGCAATTGGTGTTTTTATTAGTCAAATGGTTCAAATCACTCTGAACACTATGAGATTTAACATCTGAGGTCATCAGTCCCGTAGAACTTAGAACTACTTAAACCTAACTAGCCTAAGGACATCACACACATCCATGCCCGAGGCAGGACTCGAACCTGCGACCGTAGCAGCCGCGCGGTTCCGGACTGAAGCGCCTAGAACCGCTTGGCCACAGCCGCCGGCTTATCAGTGAAACCAGTATCAAAATCTCTACATCATTTTCTGAGGACATACAGACAGAACACGAGCTGTGAGTCTTTATTTTATAAAAATAGATAGATAGAAGGTAGACAGATAAAAGAAGATAGAGAGATGGATAGATAGACAGAAGATGTTTGCCATACGGGCTCCTCTGTCTTGCAGCTGAGATAATCTGTATGTAAATGCTGCCTAATCTTGATACTCTTTGTCTTGAATTGCTCATATTGTTGACGTTTTCTTGCTATGGAATTACAATCAAGTGGGCGCATTCTCGAGTAGTCTTTGTCTTTGATGACCTCAGATTTCTGTGTTTTGCACCCTCTGCAGTCCCTAAGCCGATTCACAAACAAAAACCGCAAGGGTTCCTTCGAAATCGCCTCTGACGGTTTCCTGAACAATTCTTGTCCGATCGTAGTTTGTGCCCAACTTATAACAACATAGTCATTGGGAAGACGCTAAGCTCCAATCTTCCTTCTATCACCAGCCTCCGCGGCCCAGGTCGCCAATGCACGGCCGTGTGGTGGCGCTAGACACAAAGGTAAACTTTTTTGAATGGTATTGATGGACAAAATTTTCACAGGCACTATTTTGCCTCAGCTACACTATGTCGGCGATTGCTTCGAAAACAAGTTCTCCACGTACGCGTACACCGCCATTACTGTACCACGCAAACATAGTGGTACACTCGTCTGGTGTGAGACGTTCCCTGGAGGGGGGGAAGGGGTTCCACCGGGGGTCGAACCGCATAATAGCGCTGGAAGAGTGGTTCGGTGTGGGGCTGGGTGGGATGAACTGGACTGCAGTAGACGTCGTGGGGTTGACGACCACTGCGTCTGCGGCGAGGACGGAGCCTCTCCGTAGTTTCTAGGCCCCCGGTCAACATACAAAACACTACAAGGGGTGACGAGAGGATCGCATAAAGTTCCTGATCACCATCAGTTTTTGCGACAGTGTTGTAGACTAAATTCCAAACTTCTCCATCGTGTCTCATGAAGTGAGAGCATATAGCGACATTGTTGACGGTTACCCTACTGTCAGATGACGACGTTAAGGTCGGCGACCCGTTGGTGCTGCTCGCGAGGAGTAGGCTATGTCCCAGCTCCGGGTTTCATCACTCCCTTCCCTCATTATCATCATCGTCATTATCATCATCATCATCACCATCATCATCATCATTATCAACATCATCACTATAAGCTCATTACACAAACATAGCACTACACAGTACAAACGTCCACAGCACTCACTTACACTCTCCAAATACACAAACGACACTCACATATCCACAAGGAAAGGAGCCAGTGCGTGTGGAGGAAGAATATCCGACAGGACATGGATCACCGTGGGTTAACACATCCAACAATGGCATACGACATTTACATTTTCTCTCTTCTGTCTCTCATTCACCATGAAATATTCAAGAAGGTTTTTCTCGTCGAATGAGCAAGTGATCGATGTTGTTGGATAACACGCTGCGCGAGTGGCTGATAAATACAGACGTTAATGATTTTGTGGTCTGACTAGGGACAGAAATGTGTGTAACTGAATGTCAATGGTAATGACGCAGATGAATGGACTCTCATCAACACTGACAAGTACTACTGAATGTAGCACTCCAGCCTTGCCCATAATCGTTGAATGAGGACCATATTCTCGAAATAACGCCTCATTACTCCCCGTAGTTCCTGCAGGAAAAGAAATGAGTTTGTGCTTCAGAGATCTAGAAAAGGCCTTTGACAGAGTTTAACGGCACAAGACGATGGGAACTGTAAAGCGGAAGAAGGTAAACTGTAAGGGCAGGAGAATAATTAAAGGGTTGTACTCAAGGCAGGAAGCAACAATGAAGCTAAGAAATGGTTAATTTGATACCGGAGGCGGAGGAGGAAGATACGATATTGTTTTCATCAACTCTGTTTACACATATGGTTCAAAATGGTTCAAATGGCTCTGAGCACTATGGGACTTAACTTCTGAGGTCATCAGTCCCCTAGAACTTAGAACTACTTAAACCTAACTAAGCTAAGGACATCACACACATCCATGCCCGAGGTAGTATTCGAACCTGCGACCGTAGCGGTCGCGCTGTTCCACACTGTGGTGCCTAGAACCGCTCGGCCACCTCGGTCGGCTTTACACATATGCATCAAAGATTTGATAAAGAAGTCGCCAGAAGTAGAGAATATAGGAAACCGGAATATCAACATCAGATATGCTGATCACGTGGTAATGCTTGGAGGTAAAACAATATCACTTCAAAAACCACTATCCACACTTGAATAAGGATTCTAAGAGTAGGGAATGAAAAACAATACAAAGAAAAATGTGGGATAAGATACATGACAAAGACGTTATGAAAGTGAAAAGAAGAGGTAAAATTGAATAGACTTTACATCACATATATTTGTGGAGCGTGACTACTAATAACTTGACTAGTGAAAAAGAAATCAGGCCAAAATTTTCAATAACGAAGGAAGCTTTCCAGGAAAATTGGGGTTAGAGCTTAGAAAAAGATTGTTTAAATTCTACATAGGGAGCGTTTTTCTGTCGGCTCTTAAAGCTGGACATTGAAGAAGGGAGGAAAAGACAAAACTGAAGAACTTGAGTTGTAGGTTTGGAGGATAATGGACGAAATGATATGGGTGGACAAAGAGAAGAACAATGAAATACTGGAAAGAAACTCTCTTAAACTTGTATAAGAAAAGGAAAGCAAATTGATTGAGATATGTACTGCAAGGAAAATGAGTACTAACAGCAGCTATCAAAGGTACAGTGGAAGGGCAGAAGATAATGGGAAGGGGAAGAACAAAAATGGTGGATGAAGTGGAAAGAGGAAGATAGCAGACTACGAAGCAGTTTGCCTGGAACAGCATCATATGGAGATACTAATGGTGTCAGGAGACTGCCTACAGGAAGAATGTCTTATGTTTCTGATGATGAAGCCATGTTCTGCTGTGTGTAGCCCTCAACTTAGCATTACCTACACGTCCATAAACATGTATGCACAGGCCGATCCTTTTTAACTAACAACCTGGCGCCAACGCAAACCAGTGGCTTGTATCCCAACCACGGGGCCGCGCCCGAGTCTGACATTTGTTTGTAAGGTACACTCTGCTTGCGGCGACGCATCGTGTGATTGAGTCATGACTCTGGCAACCTGGACCTTGACCTTTGTCTGTCTCTGATTTCTCCAGCCGCTATTTATATCCAGGCACGGACGGTGCGAAGATCGCTGCTGCGCAACACCTTGAGCTGTGACTTGATCACCACTACCAACTGTACGTTCCTAGTCCCGCTTGTCCCGGGCGCTGTAATTTGCATAAATACCGAGGTAAACAACGCTGCGTTGTAGGATTAGTTTCTCAGCTGGCTTCAGTAGGCGAGGTAGATTTTTATACGCGTATATGGGACGCGTCACGTGAGCTGTTAACTGGAAATATTTCCATGGTCGTTTAAGTCAACGTAATGCAGTCCCCAACACTGATGAATTGTAGGACGGACGTCACTACATGACCAGTAGTCTATTGCCACTTTTCTTTCTGTCTGAGTCACTAGTCTTATGACTGCAATTTGGTGCGTTCCGTAAGGACTTCCTCTATTCTTCATCTCAGACAGAGATCCATTGCCACCTATTAACTGCAGGGTATATTCTAATCTCTGTCTTCCCCTAAAGGTTATACCCTCTACGGCTCCCTCAAGCCATGAAAATTATTCCCTGATGTCTGAATACACATCCTATCATTTTGTCCCTTTTTAGAGCCAGTATTTCCTACCTTCCTTTGTCAATTCTGGATAGAAACTCTTCGTTTATCATCTAATCAGGCAACATAATTTTTCTTCGCTTACGGTGTTCTCACAGTCCATGACTGACATCCACACAATTCTGTGCCCCATACGTACATTCCCAGAAACTTCTTTCTTAGTTTAAAGCATATGTCTGATATTAGTAGACTTCTTTTAGCGGCGAATCCTTTCTTTGCCCGTGATTTTGAGCTTGTTATATCCCGCTAGCTTCATGCATCGTCCTCATTTTGCTTCCAGTACAGCAAGAGTCCTTCAGTTCGTCTACTATATAGTCCCTAATTTTGGTACGTTTACCATACTTCCATTTCTGAGACTCTTAATTATTTTAGTTTTGCTTTGGTTACTCTCAGTCCATCTTTTGTGCTGACTAAACCATTACATTCAGAAAGTCCTGAAATGCTTCCTCACTTCCACAAAGGACAGCATTCTCTTATTATCCCAGTTAGCTGAACCTAACTGGTTCTGTGCCGTGAGGGGGGTGGGGTTCATGTACAGGATTAATTACATAACAGTAGTAAGCTCTGCAGTGAAGATAAGTTTGCGTTTACTTTGTTTGAAGCACTGAGTAGCAGCGGTAGTTGGATATGTGGGAGGAGGGACGTTTGTTTTTTAATTTTCAGGGTAAAAACTTTTTTTCCCTAGACTGCGCGTCCGTGGTGGTCTGGATGTGGTTGCCATAATTGTCAGCTTAAGTAGGTTGTCGATGGTCGTGGTCCGAAGACAATCACAAATCTGATCCGATACTCGGTGAGCTCGTATTTTGTTCAGTAAACAGCAGTGCGGAACTATATAGAATGTCTTCCTAAAGTCAGGGAAGACAACATAGACCTGAGCGCCTTTGACTACGGTTCTCTGGATTTCATGGACGAGCAGAGCAATATAATTTCACAAGATCTCTGTTTTCGGAATTCACGTCGATTTTTAAAAAGGAGTTTTTTTTTTGAAAATCGTTATAATGCGAGAACATGAAACATGTTCCAGAATTCTACAACTGAATGATGTCAGTGACGTAATTATGAACGCCTTCCCAACGATCTTTCTTGAAAACTAGGACTAGCGTTTTTCTTCCTAGTCCATATGAACTTTTCGCTGCTCCAGCGATCTACGACAAACTACTGTTAGGGGTGGATAATCTCTGTAGAACCTGACATGCATCTGTCTCATCGGATCCAGTAGCATTTCCGTTATTGAGCAGCTTTATTTTGTTTTCTGCTCTGCGATCGCTTATCTCAATATCTGCCATTTCCCAGTTCGTGAGATGACTGAAAGAAGACACATATTACGATTTTGTGCAGATAATCAATTTCGGAAGACCGAACTCCGTATTTCGGCATTTTCTCAGTCATGTTCCTTTCCGGTGACAGTATTGTCACTGAAAAACTGTATGGATGCTTTCGATCGGCTTACTGACTTCCCGTAAGACACCATAACACCACTGCCTCCGAATTTTACTGTTGGCACTGCACACGCTGGCAGATGACGTTCACCGGGTATTCACCATAACCACACCCTGTCATAGGATCGCCACACTGTGTACCGTGATTCGTCACTCCAAACAACATTTTTACACAGTTTAGTCGTCCGATGTTTACGCTCCTTACACTAAGCGAGGCGTCGTTTGGCATATACCGACGTGATGTGTAGCTTATGAGCAGCCCCTCGGCGATGAAATCCAAGTTTTCCGACCTCCGGCCCAACTGTCATAGTACTTGTAGTGTATCCTGATGCAGTTAGGAATTCCTGTGTGATGGTCTGAATAGATGTCTGCCTATTCACATTACTACCCTCTTCAACAGTCGGCGGTCTCTACCATTCAACAGACGAGGTCGGCCTGTACGCTTTTGTGCTGTACGTGTCGCTTTACGTTTCAACTCCACTATCACATCGGAAACAGTGAACCTAGGGATGTTTAGGATTGTGGAAATCTCGGGTACAGACGTATGACACAAGTGACATCCAATCACCTGACCTCGTTCGAAGTCCGTGAGCTCTGCGGAGGGCCCCTTTCTGGTCTCTCACGATGTCTCATGACTACTGAGGTCGCTGATATGAAGTACCTACTACTTGCAACAAATTTGATTGAGAAATAAATATACTGTGAAATGTTCAAATGTGTGTGAAATCTTATGGGACTTAACTGCTAAGGTCATCAGTCCCTAAGCTTACACACCACGTAACCTAAATTACCCTAAGGACAAACACACACACCCATGCCCGAGGGAGGACTCGAATCTCCGCCGGGAGCAGCCTCACAGTCCACGACTGCAGCGCCCTAGACCGCTCGGCTAATCCCGCGTGGCAAATATACTGTGAAGCAGTGGTTAAAATACAAAGGTCACTGAACAGCTTTCTAAATGAAGTTCTTGAATGTGTCTTATTGCACGTTTTTGTACGCTAAAAACTTTTCTGCTGTTTGACGAGCTACTCCAGAATATGATCCCATATGACATAATAGAATGAATATAAGTAAAATTTGCAAGTTCTTTTTATATTTATATCTACTACATCTGACACCATTCTCCCTGCAAATATAGTCTTGTTTAGGCGCTTCAGCAATTCTGTGGTACGCCTTTCCCAATTGTATTTATTATCGATTTGTAATCAGAGAAATGATACTCCTCGTACAGTTAGGAGCGCTCGCTGGAGTGCTGGGAGATGCAGACCACAGCCTGTTCGCAGCACCTTTAGATTCGCAGTGAGTGGCGAGCGCTCCTGTTTGTGCCTTTGCCTGTATCTGCCGGCTGGAGAAAGAGCAGTGGCGCGGTGGCGGGGGCGGATCTGCACACAATCGCCGCCGCCACAGCTGCCTGGCGCGGCACGTGCGCCGGTCGCACAAACAAGACGCAGACCGAACCCGGCCTGCTCCCAGCTGCGGCACGTTCTGCGCACAGTGTGTCATGGCAAGGAAGCCAACATGGAAGCTACAGTGTGGCCATGAAAATTACTCATCCGTTACCACTGGTATCCTGCACCTGCCATCGGAGAATGCGAACGTTGCAATGTTTTCTTAAAGTTGTTTGTATTCGAATCCTGTATACGACAGCCAGTGCTGCGACATCCACCTGCAGAGCGTTATATTTTCATTTGATCCACATTCCAGCACGATCATAGACTGTTTTCTGAATGCAGTACATGATCCAGCCTTATGTGCATATAGTTCGTACAGGGTCCTTGTTTTAGCTTGAGACAAGTAAACGTCTCGAAAACGACGAATCGTAGGTGAAAAACGATCTAGATTTAAAGTTAATATTAAATTGGACATCTGTCTCTGCTACAACTGGCCACATCCTACTAACCAATCCTGCCTGGAGAGGGGTGCACTTAGTATTTTAAAATGGAATCCCCATTTTTATTCCATGTTCGGATTCTACGCCAAAAAATATACACTGTTTACTCGAAACACTTCGTGGTACGTAATGCTGTAACTGACAGTGTGCCTCTTTTTGCAATTAAGAACCGTCACATTTGATTTCGCATTTGATTCTACATTTCATTTACGACGTAAATGTAAACTTTTGCGTTATAACGGTTGATATTTATGTTGGAAATTTACTCTAGTGTAGCAAATTTGATTGTACAATACGATATAGTTAGTCGTTTCAGTGTCTGCTTAGAAACCACGTTTAATGTGACCCATGAACAACTACGTAGGTGCAGTAGTTTTCTGTTCCCATCTGGATGCGTGTTGTTGGTGAGTCCCCTTGCTGCTCACCATTGGGATGATTTCGGTGAATCCCCTTGCCTCACACTAATGGGGTGCTAGATTTCGGTGAATCCCCTTGCCTCTCACCATTTGGGTGCTTGGTTTCGGTGAATCCCCTTGCCTCTCGCCATTGGGGTGCCTGATTTCAGTGAATCACGTTGCCTCTCAGAATTGGGGTGCTTGATTTCGGTGAATCCCCTTGTCTCTCACCATTGCGGTGTTTGATTTCAGTGAATCCCGTTGCCTCTCACCAATGGGGTGCTTGATTTCGGCGAATCCTCTTGCCTCTCACCATTGGGGTACTTGATATCGATGAATCCCCTTGCCTCTCACCCTTGGGGTGCTTGATTTTGGTGAATATCCATGGCGGGTGAGCCTATCATTTCATTGACGTTTTACCTTATTACAATGGTTTCGGTTTGTATTCCGCCGCTAACCGCATATCGGCCAGCGTTAGAGTTACAGCGCTTGAGTTGAAGCACACAGCGAAATCAATCACCGTCATGGCAGAGTTCAAGGGCGGCCACCAAAATCAAGTGCTACGAGGTTTGGTGTTTCATCACAATAGACCCTGTTGGGAACAGAAAACTATGTTACCAAAAAATGGTTCAAATGGCTCTGAGGACTATGGGACTCAACTGCTGAGGTCATTAGTCCCCTAGAACTTAGAACTAGTTAAACCTAACTAACCTAAGGACATCACAAACATCCATGCCCAAGGCAGGATTCGAACCTGCGACCGTAGCGGTCTTGCGGTTCCAGACTGCAGCGCCTTTAACCGCACGGCCACTTCGGCCGGCTCTATGTTACCATAAAAGTAGCTTATTTTCAAGAAATATCAAAGTCTAGCCATATTATCTGTACCGTAAAATCACACTTGCAACACTAAAGTAACGCTTGAACATCAATAACAACTTTTAGAATACAAAAGTTTACAGTTACATTATATATGAAATTCAGACTCAAACGCGTCGCTTCATAATTGCAAAAAAGAGGCATAGTTGATATCTGTCGATTACAGTGCCATCTGTCGCAAATGGGAAACAATGTTTTGCGTAAACCATACGCACTTTTTACCGTAGAATCTGAATATGCAATAAAAAGGGGATGGTCAGGGTTGGGTTCTCATTTGAAAATACAAAATTGACCCCACCTACCTGGGAGATTAGGAAGAGACCAGTTGTAACAGAGACAGATGTCACCTTTACTAACATTAACTTTCACCTAGAACCTTTTTTATCTATGATACATCGTTTTCGAGATATTTAGTTGTATCAGGTTAGAATAAACACTCCGTATAAAAATAGATTTTTCCCTGTACACTAATTATCCAAAACATCATGACCACTGCCCACCGCGAAACACCAGCTTGGTGACGCTGCCGTGTTGTGTTGTGACGCGGTAAAGAAAGTACGGCGTATAAGCGGAGCACAGAAGGGCGGGGAATTGTTCTAGCGATGACGCAGATCGTAAAGGGGAAATCGACTGCCATAAGCGATGAAGGGCAGATTGTTATGGCCCAACGCCGGAAAGGAGCATCTCGAAAATGGCAAAGCTGGTCGGCTCTTGGCGTGAACTTCTGTGGAAAGTGGCTGAAGGACAATGAAACCACGAGCAGGCGGCAAGGTGCTGGACGTCCACGCTTCATCAGAGAACGTGGGGCTCGGAGGCTTTCCCGCTCGATAAACCAGAAATGGAGGCGATCTGTGGCAGTCGACAGAGTACAATGCTTGTACAGGGATAGGATTCATAAAGATCCAGTATCGGACGTAATTATCGTATGAAAGCGAAACCTGGTAGACACGCCAGTGTATTAATGCGGAACCGACTAAGCTGGAAAAAAATTAGTTCCAATTTTGGCCACCAGGCGCGAATCTGGCGCTGTCAACGCAATAAAGACGCATAAAAACGTATCTCTATGTAATGGATTAGGATCAGGACGTGGCACAAACTGTCAAACACGTGCGAAACGTATGATGTTGATAGTATTATTAACCGTTATTATCGCCAAATGGCGATATGGATGTCGCAACGTAATACAGTGTACAGGGCCAGATTACACTTGTTGGCCAAAATTGGAACTAATTTTTTTCTAGCGTAAATCTGTTCTGCATTGACGAATTAGCATATGTATCAAGTTTAACTACCATACGATAATTACAGCCCACATTAGACCTTCGTGAGTAGCTATACTTTAAGTATAACCACCGCTATCTTCCAGCAGAACAAATTCCCGTGTAACAAGGGGTGAATCATGCTACAGTGATTTGATGAGCACGGTAGCGTACTCATGTCGATGTCTTGGTCACAAAAGGCTCCCGAACTGAACCTGATGGAACACATCTGGGACGCTATCGGACGTAATTATCGTACGCCCGCAAACCACCTGCCAATAATTTACGACGAATCACGTGACCTGTACTTGTGAAATCTGGTGCCATATACCACCGGCGACCTGTCAAGGGATTTGGAATACTTGTCACGCAGAATCACTGCTGCACTACGTTCCGTAGGAGGACCAACACGCTATTAAGCAGATGTTCATAAACTTGTGGCTAATCAATGTACGAATGACATGCGAAGATTATAGGGGTGAGCAAAGTAACGTTGAATCCCCATACAGATTATCAGATTCACATACGAGAAACCTAATTTATATTTTCAGTGGTTCTCGAAAAATATTTATGGCAAACTGGAGTTTATTTCCTTTTAATAAGGTGACACATGTCCCACTAAACTAGTCCTCCATCTCTCATGATCTCGATGTCGAGAACCCTAGAGATTCTGTTATTTTTTACTTCTCAAATTCATGAGATAGTTACTTTGAATCAAAGGTTCCGACCAATATCTTCACCGTCATAGTCAGTACTGATAGTCCATGGCGTTAAATATTCCTTCAAAATTAATCTCTGCGACCACGAGTCAGGCATGACGAGCTGCCGTCTGAACGCGTTCTCTTCCTCTTCAGTATGGCGTCTGTCTGTTTTATTATGGTAAGGCATTGCCAGGGCATTGCTCTCCCGCTCGTTTATGTAAGCACTTCGAAGCCGAAACTGCTACTTGCTCTTAAAATAGTTCGTCAGGTTTACTCACGAGTTCAGCAGTCCTCGTACCAGTCTACTCAACAGGAGAATATCTCTGAGAGCGAGAAGCATGTCATTAATAGTCGACGCACACTGATTCTGGAGACAACTCCTTTTCATAACATCACAGTTTGAGAAAATTTATTGAAACTTTAAGAATCTATCGGACAGCAAGAACGTTAATAATTTTGTGAACCCACCTACAAGAGATAATTTGTTCCATTCACACATGTTTGCCCAACTTAGGCAAATAAAATGAGAAAAATTAAAGAGCAGTACCTAGATATTAACGGCTTTCGGATGCAAAAGCACGACACGTTAATAATTTTGTGAACGCACCTACAAGAGATAATTTTTTTCCATTCACACATGTTTGCCCAACTTAGGCAAGACACTGGTCTTCTGCTTGGAAAAGACTGGGGTTTCCCCTGCTACACAGTTTGGGTGGTTTTTCTGTGACTTTAGGTGATAGTTTCTTCATTTAGGCCATGGTGAATACCTTTGCCATCCTCATCCAGTATTAATTAGTTCTCCTTCAGGATATCGTTTTTGAAGTCAAACCTGACTTTCTTCCTGTATTACATACCGCCTTTGTTGTGAGAACGCAAAATTCTCCGTGTTTTCTGAAAAAGGCATCGTGTCAGCTTCGTTTGAGAGCTAAATTACATCTTAATCTTCACCTATATTCGTAGCATAATCTATTGCGTAATTATTGTGCGGCACTTATAGCAACTAAATCAGATTTGTGTTGCTCGCCGCAGTTATTGGAAATATGTATTAGAAGAGGATAGTTTAAGCATACCCATAACCTCTGGGTGCGGTGCAACAGTAAGGTCTGCTTTGGAAGTTGTCGAAGCGTCAACTTACCTGCAAAAAAAGAAAATATCTCTTGTAAAAGTAAATATCGACATGAATAATGACACATTAGTAATTTCTTTAATACTGTGTGTACGCTAGTGTCCAAAAATAAAGCAAAAAACGGAAATTTTGTAAGACTGCATTTATTTAGCCACATAACACTATATCAAGTGATATTAACGTAGGAACAACATGTAGAATAGAGAACGTAAACAACTGCAACAAACATAACGGTAGACAAAAATGTTCTTCGTTTCTTCTAACTTAATCGGTTTGGCCACACATTCCGACAGCTGGTTAATGTCCTCAGTACGGGGTGTGGCAACCTCTGGCAACAATACAGGCCTGACAACCACGGGGCATGCTGTGAATGATGTCATCACTCTCATGTTGAGACAATAGGTCCCCCTCTTCTTCCAGAGCTGTTCGCAAGTCTTGGAGAGTGGTTGATGGATACTGATGTGATGGAAACCGCCTCCTTAGTGCATACGAGACGTGCTCTATGGGATTCAAATCGAGTGACCGAGCAGGCTACGCCACACACGGAATATCTTTTGTTTCCAAGAAAACATCAACCACCCATGCTCTATGAGGATTATCGTCCTTGAATACGAAGTCTGAGTTCATAGTACGTCGCAACAACTGTACATGAGGTCCCAAGACCTCGTCACGATACCTGACAGCATTTAAACCTCGCCGATTCACCCGTACAATTTGGTATAGAGGTGTCGGAGTGGTCAACATAATCCCTGCCCACAACATTTGGAATCCTCCTCGATATCGGTCGCTTTCCACAATGTTTGGGTCCCGAAATCGTGTACCACGCGCTCTTCAGATGCGAATCTGTCGAGAAACACTCTCCAGACCAAATCAGCATTTATCTGTAAAAAAAAATAAAGAAAGAGAAAAACGTTGGCCCACCATTCGGCCGTCCAGGTGCCATGTTGACGACTCCAGTCTAGACACTCCCTTGTGTAAAGACGCGTCAGAGGTAAACATACAGCAGGTCTCTGACAATACAGGCCAGTCTGCCGAAGCGTTCTGTATGGCGTTTGCCTTGCTGCAACACGTCCAGTGAGTACTGTGAGGTCAGATGACAGCTGCAATGCAGTACTAAGGCGATACGCCTTGCCCTTGCAGCCAAATAACGCTCCTCTCTTTCTGATATCACAAGTGGTCGGACCTGCCCTGGTCTTCGGGATACAGTTTCAGTCTCTATAAACTGTCAACATATCTGACTGACAATGGAACGAGTCACATTAAGCTATTGAGCCACATCATGTTCCATTCTTCCTACAGCCCTCCACTGCAGACTGACTGGTAGGCGTCTTGTCCGTGGCATATTGCACCGTCTGTGACAGTGCACACAGCGATTGTGGATGTGGGACTATCCGTCAACCACTACCCTGTTTGATGGGTGCCCTGACGTCATTGTTAACGTGGTTGTCCGTTGACCGGAATGTCATCTTCCTTACAGAACACGATCCTACGGACATCTGTTGACAGTTGTATGATTACATCGGAATTAGACATAGGATGGGGAAGTAGCTGTTTGCTGCTTTAATTTTCGACAGCATTGTATATTCCCGAAAATAATCACAAAAAAGTATATGAGAACGAAGTCTTTTGCAATGGCACTGTTGTACAAGACATTCTTGGACTTCTTGCACCGTCACATCAGGTTAAAACCTCGAGCTTCCGCCGATTATCTCCATCGTCGTTTGTTCCTGACGAAGACGGTGGAGGTAATGGTCGAAATCTGGAGGTTTTACCATGAAGTAAAGCGGCAGGATGTCCCAGAACAATTTATGCTAAAAAGTATCTGTTAGAAATAGTTTTATTTGTCGGCAATCGAAGTTGAAGTAATCAACATTTGACAAATAAACCTCTTCGAATTGTATATCGAACTTTATTTGTAGAAACACGAAAGGGTTTCGTGATATCAAATCACATCGTCAGGAGTACATCTGAACAAGATATAAAACATCAGTCTCTGTTATGAAGCAAAAACGGATACCAGTCCTAATATTGTAAGCTACATGACATCGGTAAGAAGTACTCACACGTCCCTACAACATTAAGCTCACCAATATGGTCGCAGGTTCGAATGCTGCCTCGGGCATGGATGTGTGTGATGTCCTTAGGTTATTTAGGTTAAAGTAGTTCTAAGTTCTAGGGGACTGATGACCTCAGAAGTTAAGTCCCATAGTGCTCAGAGCCATTTGAACCAAAATTAAGCTCATCAAATTCTGCTACGCGCGACATGCGGAGCGTCACCAATCAAATTCACCAGTTGAAAAAACTGACATGTTAAAGCCGCGTTAACCTACAATGAAAGGAAAAAAGTAAGAAGAAGTCCAACCTAATAGCGTTAAGACAGGTAGCCCGATTGCATTTTCAAACTGGTTGTCCTGTTCCTATGTATGATGATGATGAGGTCCCATACTCCGAGGAGCATAGGGGACGATGCGGGAGACCCGCACCGCTGTACTAGGCAAGGTCCTAGCGAAGGTGGTTTGCCATTGCCTTCCTCCGAATTCCTATGTAAAAAGGTTCATACATAGCTGGAAACGCTTAATTATTATCATAAAAATAGTTGTGTTTCCTGATATCTCAATACCAGTCTCAATTCTTAAAACGTTAACAGTCATAGCACCTGGATTTTAAAATTTATTAATCCCAGCGTTGAAGACTTTGTACACTCATGTTCATACCGTCAAGATTCAACGTCTCTTACTGTCGTGGGCTACCTACACAATTGTTCACATTCTCAAAAAAGTATTTCCTGCAGGTTGTTATTCAACTGTTGGCAATATCAGAAATGACTGTCAGACATTTACTGCGGAGTGACATCTAAGAACATTGGTACCTGATCTTTAATGAGTTCCTGAAAAGACCTCAAACGTGTAAAGTGTCAGCCAGGTAAGGAGTGCGGGGTGGACAGCTTCTAGTCACCATGAGCTTGGAGACGATGTAGAGGATGTCGCCACAGGAGAGCGGTCCAAGCACCATTGTCCGACCGGATGGATCACAGATATAAGAATTCGCACAATGAAAGCTGGTCCAATTCAGTTGACAAACTGGAGGCGATAAGAGAACGCGAGACTTGCAAAAATTAGAAAAGGAGAACACAACGAGAACACAACTAATAATAAGCTGAGGTCATAATTTATTGGTGGGTGGGTATGTGTCTGACATAATAAATTGAAAAGTGTAATAGGATGTAAGGAAATGTATATAGAAATTTTGTAAGATTCTCGGGGAGAGTTCCTAATAGCATGTCAGGAGTTTGATGCAAGGGTTCATGAGGAGTACTTCACTTGCTGTAAGGCATTTCAGGATCTGCTAGAAAGTAATGTTAGAAAGTCGTGTTAGATTTTTGCAAAATAGTGGCCTGACCCCTCAACATCGTTCAGACGCAACGTTAACTGTTATGCATCCATCTTGTTGCTCTCAATGCGAAATCTGACAATTCTGATGTTCACTCCTGTCTTTCCATGTACTACCTGTATCTAATTAACACGAAGTCTCTGGCTGTGTCCGCGTGTTATTAATATCGGTGCCAAGGCTATATTTCAGCGTCATAATCACTTGTACCCTTGTCGGTGGTTGTTAACAGACATCAGTCCGTAAATATCACGTCGAAAGATAGTAAAGCTAATATTTTTAGTGACCATTTGTTTTCATTCACTCCTCAAATCTCCCTCTTCCCAATAATATGTCTATGTGGTTGGTGTGGTACCCATTTGTGCCACCCTTAATTGGGCCACACCTATTAATATTAATTTAAATAAGACGTTCTCTGTTGCTTAACAGTAATGCGGGTTTGCTTCTCCTACTCATCTGCACTGACTTCCATTTTTCTACATTTAGAGCTAGCTGCCATTCATCTCACCTTTCCCGTGCGCCACAGCATCATCATCACCCTGGTCGATGGGTCGTTTATGTACATAGAAAATAATAGTGGTCCTATCACACTTCGTGGGGCGCTCCTGACGATACCATTGTCTCTGATGAATACTCGCCGTCGAGAACAACATGCTGTATTCTATTATTTAAGAACTCTTGAAGCCACTGACATATCTGGGAACCTATTACGTATGCTCGTACCTTCTTTAACAGCCTCCAGTGGCCTACCGTGTCAAATGCTTTCCGGAAATCTAGAAATATGGAACCTGTCTGTTGCTCTTCATCGATAGTTTGCAGTATACCATATCTTAAACCCTATGTCTTCTCTCCCTTGTCATCTGGGCCTCACACTATACAAAACTATGGTGTTGCCAATACTGGAATAAGATGGTGTTGTGTGGGTAACGCAGTAGAATGGAAGCTACGGATGTTACAGCATAAAACCGCGCTTTACAACGTCCACTGAACGTATCCTCTTGATACGCAGTTGAAACGATTCACGAAATGGCTTGTATGCCGCTTCCCCACAAACGTTTCAAGAACTTGGTTAGGCAGATCTACGAAAAAGCTGCCCATGCGAGCCATGCAAACATTCGCGCTCTGTACCCCAGGGACCACATCTGCGAAACAACAAAATGGTCCGACCTTCTGCGATCAAAGAGCTTTACTACACCAACTGTACAGCACGAAATGACGACTCCTACGTCCAACAATTAATGCCATCTACAACCGTAACGCATAATGTTCCACAGTTCTAGTTGCTGTTGGAGGAATAGCGCGGTACGTTCAGCCTCCACGCGTACCTGGAAGTCCAGCATCGCCAGTTATGTTAGTCAGTAGCAACAACTCAGCCTTGCATTTCCCCCTTCATGCTTACCAGATACGTGCCGGCTGTCATTCTGCTGACGATCAGTGCTGTGAACCTTGAGTATGTTTGGTGTTCGTGTCTGGCTGGATTTGTCGTAGCACTGTGACGGACTTGGGCTTTAGACAGTGAGATTCAGAATATCACAGCGATGATCCTTTGTGCAACAGCAGTCAACCAGAAGCTTTTGTTTTGCGCTGAACTCTTGACCTATTCCGAACTTGTAACCAGTGTTTGTGTTCAAATAAAGGGACCAGAAACGCCGTTCTGCAATCACAATTTTCAAGACTGCGGTTAAAGAGTATGCCATCGACAGAAGAAATAACAGGCCGAACGCTGTACATTTACAAAGCTGTGAATGGGGACGTTGACGTTACTTCATGTACCACGATCAGTAATTAATTTTCCCCTGACATACGTCTGCAGCTACATCTAACTAATTAGAATATCAAAAAATTCGGGAATGGACGTTTATAAGTGATGGGCAAATGTTCGAGTTAACTGTAAGCCGAAAGCTACTGCCAGGTCATTGTACATATCTCTCTCCGTCATGGTGAAGAAACAGACGTTGGAAGAGCTAACTAAATTTAAGCACTGAAAAGAAAAAAAAATCGTGAACGTACATGACGCCCAGTTAACTTCAGTTCCTTTAGCAGTGCTACATTTGCATTTTTCTGGTTTCTAAGAAATAACAACGTGCTCAAGGGTTCATCTACACACACTGTTTATCGTAGTTTAAAACCATAATTTGCAGGAATTCGGGTCATATAAACTGGTGCTTGCTTACTACGTTAGCTTGTTATGGAACGTGATCAGAAGCGATGAGGTAGCGGAAATTAAGACAAACAGTTAGTAGTCGACTGGAAACGACGCAGCACTGGTTGCGTTGTACAGATCAGCGCTAGTTTAGCAGCAATCAGTGCGTTGACTCACCAGAACAACTCAGAAACACACACAATTTACGGACAGCAGAGGTGTCGCAGAAAGAGGCGCGACAGAGGTGTCGTGATTTACGTGGGTGTGACGTCA
Organism: Schistocerca nitens; assembly: GCF_023898315.1. Lineage (NCBI taxonomy): Eukaryota > Metazoa > Arthropoda > Insecta > Orthoptera > Acrididae > Schistocerca > Schistocerca nitens. The sequence goes on from NC_064618.1 coordinate 491,127,777, forward strand.
AACAACGTAGCGATTCCATATTCAGCAACGACGGATCACTGGCGTCACAGGTCTGCATCTACGTTTACATGATTACTTTTCAATTCACATTAAAGCGTTTCGCACAGGGTTAATAAAACCATTTTCAGACATGCACGTATTAAAAACGAACACCTATATACACTCCTGGAAATTGAAATAAGAACACCGTGAATTCATTGTCCCAGGAAGGGGAAACTTTATTGACACATTCCTGAGGTCAGATACATCACATGATCACACTGACAGAACCACAGGCACATAGACACAGGCAACAGAGCATGCACAATGTCGGCACTAGTACAGTGTATATCCACCTTTCGCAGCAATGCAGGCTGCTATTCTCCCATGGAGACGATCGTAGAGATGCTGGATGTAGTCCTGTGGAACGGCTTGCCATGCCATTTCCACCTGGCGCCTCAGTTGGACCAGCGTTCGTGCTGGACGTGCAGACCGCGTGAGACGACGCTTCATCCAGTCCCAAACATGCTCAATGGGGGACAGATCCGGAGATCTTGCTGGCCAGGGTAGTTGACTTACACCTTCTAGAGCACGTTGGGTGGCACGGGATACATGCGGACGTGCATTGTCCTGTTGGAACAGCAAGTTCCCTTGCTGGTCTAGGAATGGTAGAACGATGGGTTCGATGACGGTTTGGATGTACCGTGCACTATTCAGTGTCTCCTCGACGATCACCAGTGGTGTACGGCCAGTGTAGGAGATCGCTCCCCACACCATGATGCCGGGTGTTGGCCCTGTGTGCCTCGGTCGTATGTAGTCCTGATTGTGGCGCTCACCTGCACGGCGCCAAACACGCATACGACCATCATTGGCACCAAGGCAGAAGCGACTCTCATCGCTGAAGACGACACGTCTCCATTCGTCCCTCCATTCACGCCTGTCGCGACACCACTGGAGGCGGGCTGCACGATGTTGGGGCGTGAGCGGAAGACGGCCTAACGGTGTGCGGGACCGTAGCCCAGCTTCATGGAGACGGTTGCGAATGGTCCTCGCCGATACCCCAGGAGCAACAGTGTCCCTAATTTGTTGGGAAGTGGTGGTGCGGTCCCCTACGGCACTGCGTAGGATCCTACGGTCTTGGCGTGCATCCGTGCGTCGCTGCGGTCCGGTCCCAGGTCGACGGGCACGTGCACCTTCCGCCGACCACTGGCGACAACATCGATGTACTGTGGAGACCTCACGCTCCACGTGTTGAGCAATTCGGCGGTACGTCCACCCGGCCTCCCGCATGCCCACTATACGCCCTCGCTCAAAGTCCGTCAACTGCACATACGGTTCACGTCCACGCTGTCGCGGCATGCTACCAGTGTTAAAGACTGCGATGGAGCTCCGTATGCCACTGCAAACTGGCTGACACTGACGGCGGCGGTGCACAAATGCTGCGCAGCTAGCGCCATTCGACGGCCAACACCGCGGTTCCTGGTGTGTCCGCTGTGCCGTGCGTGTGATCATTGCTTGTACAGCCCTCTCGCAGTGTCCGGAGCAAGTATGGTGGGTCTGACACACCGGTGTCAATGTGTTCTTTTTTCCATTTCCAGGAGTGTATTTATATATGCGCACTGATTTGTATTTCTTTTAATTCGAAGACCATTTCTCCCTACGCAGTTGGGAGTTAATAAAATATTTCGGTATTTTGAAGAGGAAGTTGGTGAGTGAAATTTCGTGAAAACATCTTGCTGCATCTAATATGTGTTCTGCAATAGAAAGGTATCTTTGGCTCGCCTACCCCAAGACATTTTCTCTGTGATGGATCAAGTTTAAGCCGTTTGCAACTATATGGCCTTGTTGTTTAGTTAAATTTACAAATATTAAAATAGTGTTATTTATCGTGTAATCGAAATTTAACGGAATTTTTAGTGCTATGTGGAGGACATCACGCTTTTGTTTTTTTTTGGGGGGGGGGGGGGGGGTTAATGGCCAATTTTCACACCATGCAGGTACCTTATCTTAATCATTTTGCAATTCGTTCCGATCTTTTAATGACTTTACTCGACGGTACACAGCAAAACCATCTACATGGAATTTTAAAGGGCTGCTCGTATTTAATCTCATATTGTTTATATGGGTTAACACATCAACAGAGGGTCCACAAAACTCCCTAAGGCGACCTCATCTATCACTTCAGTTTCACTAGGCAAATTACCGTAGATTACTACGAAGTATAACCATTCTTAACGGAAGTCACGTATCCAGACGCACAACTGAGACAATAGACCTCTGACGCTCTCTTTTATTAGAACCTGGTTGTCAAGAACAGTGTAAGAACTTTTTGGAAATCTAGATATACGGAACAGGCTTGAGGACCTCTGAAGATAGCATTCATCTCTTCGAATGAATAGAGAGCTAGCTGTGATTCAAAGAAACGATATTTTCTGAATATTCGATTTTTATGTATCAATAGATTGCTTTCTTCTACGTATTTCATAATGACGAAACACGATATATGTTCTAAAATACAACTGCACATCAGTTTCGAGTATACTGTTTGTGCGCATGTATGAGGCGACAGAGAAAGAAGATACATGGTTTCAGGATATGAAAGTAGAAAACTGTAAAGAGAATTGCAGCAGACATTGCCAGTGGGGAAGGAAGTGATAAGCGACAGACTAAATCCCTGTATTCATCGTGGATGGATCCCAAGACCTTACAATTTGTAGTGTGGCAGGGAAAAGTATGTTGAATAATATACAGCAAAAACTTCATGATGTGTTCCAAGAGGAGACTGAATAAGATAATCTTCTCTGTAAAAGATCCGCTATTATAATTAGGTGCTATAGAGCAATATAGTAGAGATTATGAGTCGCAGATAGTCACAACGAAAAGACTCGTTCAATTATAGCTTTCGGCCAATAATTCATTCCGGATTTTCCATTGTTTTTACTATATAACAAGTATAATTATAATTATTCAAAGCAAAAGTTTGCAATTCGTTCCGAGAAAGGAGATACGTGGTTTCAGGATATGGAAGTAGAAAACTGTGGAGAGAATTGCAGCAGACATTGCCAGTTTACAGTGCAAGTGAAACTATAGTAACCGAAATAAAGGCAAAAACGAAACATGTGAGTAGAAGGGGTAATTTACAAACTGGTCTGGATGGGATTGTTAGCAACAACTACAGTTAAAAGTGGCAAGTGAGTGAACTGTGTCTGATCATTCAGTACTAAGCTTGGGCAAGTGGACATAAGTATATTAGTTTTCATTATATCAATTTGGTTCATCTCCCTTTCTTTATGGATCTTATTTTAGGCTACAAGTTGTACCTGGGAACTGTGACCTTCTTTAATAACAAATATTGTAGAATATTACACTAGTATAATGTGCTTCTCCATTCGTAATGTATAGGTTTTCTCACGTTCTGGGCCTTCTATGGGGCGCGTAGATGACTACTACCCATTTTTTCAATAATTCGTCAGTTAATGAGACTGCAGCTGTTTAAGAGATTCTGACCATTTCGTTGCAACTGTCTTTTTTGATTTGCTCTGGAAATAGGAATCTAAAGCCTTATTTCGGATGAATTTCTGCTCAGAAATTAATGCTCTTCAATCTTCATCTCTTTGAAATTACTTCTGATTTCTTGGAGCCACACCCAGTCCCAGCTCGGTCGAAAGAAGAGAAGAACCCCCCCCCCCACCCTTGAGTTATAAACAAAGATGACGAACAGCTTCGATGGCGGATGAAGACGATAATCTCAACGATGAAAAGGATATATCCTAAGACTGTAATGAGTGAGTTCGCGAGTGTCAATGTATGTCACATAAATGGCCGTATCTTTTGCATGCATTGACTTAGATGCTTCAGTTTTTTATATCGTCAAGGGTTTTTAATAGTCGGACAGACAAACAGACAGACAGACGGACAACTATAACACTCCTGTCTGCTGTTACTACTGCACCATAACCTCAATGCTAGAAACAGGTTTGTGACATAAAACTCTTTTGTAAAAGCAATTATAATGCAAATCAACAGAGCAGTGTTACCCTCTGAGAGGAATTTTGTTATGTTGACCGTGTTATCCCTAACGGAAGTGGCTTATCGGAAATGAAAGTCAGAATTACGTAAATATTTGAACAGTACCAAACGAAATTTTGTTATCTGCACTGTTTAATGAATAACGAAACCGGTCGCCAGCCTAACTAGGCATGAGAATGATTAACATTCTCGTTCAAGAAAATAGTTATTAGTAATTATAACGGACAAACACAACCTAGACTTGGCCACACGCGAGTGCAATGAACTCTGACACACCTATGTTTTAAGATTGAAACCAACAGTTGGAACAGCACAAACTATTTGCTAAATTATAAGAGATACCGAAACACCCTATTACTTTCAGGCTTACATAAAGTGAATGGTCTTTATAATATTACTATTAACTTGCACTTCTAATATACAAGATACACAAACACATAGCAAACATGAATATATAAAGTTTCACAACTGCAGCTTTCTCACTTTTACTACAGCGAAACACAATAATGACCAAATTGCAAGAAACTGACTCACCTTTTTAGGATTTATTACAGACAATAATGTGATTATTTGCCTTATAAGCCCCAGTCTTAAGAACTTTTAATATTGAAGTTAGCAACAGCACTTTAAATAGCAGTTTTAATAGGAAAGTTATTTTGAACAGATAATATTTACTTTAACTGCACTATATTGCCACATTAACTTTAACTTTACTTTGTCCAATAGGCATTAACTAGCAAACTGAGTTTTAACGTACTTTCAGTAAGGATACTCGGTAATCACTTTAGTTCAAACGGAAAGGACCCTGATAGGTGTTATGATGAGGAGAAAAGTCAAGGTAGGTACATAAATTCAGATATGAATTACCTTATATTTCAGCACAATAACACATCCATTACGCTGATCCTTCACTGTACATCATTATAGTGTTATGTTGCAATGATTGCGCAATGTGGTGGCCACAGCATGTTGGTAGATGGAATTGCAGGCAGAATTGCTGGACTCTGTCATTTCTTGGTGGCGAAGATAGATACAAATTCCAGAATAGCCCAGCTATTTACCCATCCATCCGAGGCATTGGGAAATAACAGAAAAGCCTCTCTCGAAACCAGCACTATGCAACTTTTACACGGCAGTGCACGGACTCGTAGCTCATCTCTGACTGCTAGCTCGTCCTCGACTCGTAGCTCGCCTCCGACTGACTCTCAGTTCCACCTTTCCCACCTAGGCCAACCACAATTTTGCGCGCGCTACGCTGTTCCGTTCCCGAGGGGAACCCCTACACCTTTTACATACAGACTAACTAAGAGCCCTAAGTGAGGATCAGCAGTTTACATAACAGCAAACAAACACATTAAATAAAACAGAACATTTGCACATATTGACACTTCTACAAACAATTATTTACACAGGATTACAATTATATACAGTAAGTTTTGTTCCCTCCAAATGGGACAAAGTATTTACAGTACAGATACACTACTTTGCATTGAAACAAACTACGACATCAAAGTTTTAACAAAGAAAAGAGTATACAATTTTGTGTTATCTATTCAATCAAAAACATTTACAGGTTCTTAACGGTGTAATAAAAAAAATCAAAATAGATGACTAGAGCATTAGAGCTATGGTGTTACACATGCCCCATGTTTCGTTGAAGTTTCCCGTCAGGGATACTTCAAGGAAACATCCATAACACCTAAGTGGTGTTGGCTGCAAAAAAAATTTCATCCAACTTCAGTTGGGAGAGAAAAAAAAACACACATTACAAATATACAGTATATACACTAAGAAATGCATACATTCCTTCCAAAAACATCCTCAAAGTAAAGCATTTATAGTAATTTTCATTTTCAGACTGGTTTAAGGAAACTAATTTTGCATCGTTATACAAGTTATCATTGAGCATGTTCACTTCATACACACACAGTTCAAATAAAAGACAAGACATTACACAAAACAAGCTTCATATTAGTAGAAAAGGTAAAGCCTTTAAATAATATAAAAAAAATTAAACACATATACAATAGCACAGAACATTTTAACTTAACAAAGCAGAAAGTTGTTTCTCAATAATTTTAAAGAAATGTAAATATTCAGACACACAAGCATGTTAATGATCATAGTACTTTTCACAAGGTTCAGCAGTTGATGTAATATTGAAAAATGCAGTTTGCATCCACATATGCACTAATATTTATACAAAACAGCTATGAGAACTTTTTCCAACTGACTCTTTAAATACAAAAGACACTTTTCAAGGTTTTTTCAAAACAATTAACTTTAAAGCTGCTCTTCATTAATAGCAGTCCAAAATTTTTGTTGCACAAAAACACATTAACCTATTCAGAACCTTTAATCATCACTGCTGTATTTTAAAACCAGACAGTCCAAAACTTTAAGTTATTCCAAGAACCCTAGCATCAAAACATCTACATCCATTTGAATAAGAATCCATATACACTCCTGGAAATGGAAAAAAGAACACATTGACACCGGTGTGTCAGACCCACCATACTTGCTCCGGACACTGCGAGAGGGCTGTACAAGCAATGATCACAGGCACGGCACAGCGGACACACCAGGAACCGCGGTGTTGGCCGTCGAATGGCGCTAGCTGCGCAGCATTTGTGCACCGCCGCCGTCAGTGTCAGCCAGTTTGCCGTGGCATACGGAGCTCCATCTCAGTCTTTAACACTGGTAGCATGCCGCGACAGCGTGGACGTGAACCGTATGTGCAGTTGACGGACTTTGAGCGAGGGCGTATAGTGGGCATGCGGGAGGCCGGGTGGACGTACCGCCGAATTGCTCAACACGTGGGGCGTGAGGTCTCCACAGTACATCGATGTTGTCGCCAGTGATCGGCGGAAGGTGCACGTGCCCGTCGACCTGGGACCGGACCGCAGCGACGCACGGATGCACGCCAAGACCGTAGGATCCTACGCAGTGCCGTAGGGGACCGCACCGCCACTTCCCAGCAAATTAGGGACACTGTTGCTCCTGGGGTATCGGCGAGGACCATTCGCAACCGTCTCCATGAAGCTGGGCTACGGTCCCGCACACCGTTAGGCCGTCTTCCGCTCACGCCCCAACATCCTGCAGCCCGCCTCCAGTGGTGTCGCGACAGGCGTGAATGGAGGGACGAATGGAGACGTGTCGTCTTCAGCGATGAGAGTCGCTTCTGCCTTGGTGCCAATGATGGTCGTATGCGTGTTTGGCGCCGTGCAGGTGAGCGCCACAATCAGGACTGCATACGACCGAGGCACACAGGGCCAACACCCGGCATCATGGTGTGGGGAGCGATCTCCTACACTGGCCGTACACCACTGGTGATCGTCGAGGGGACACTGAATAGTGCACGGTACATCCAAACCGTCATCGAACCCATCGTTCTACCATTCCTAGACCGGCAAGGGAACTTGCTGTTCCAACAGGACAATGCACGTCCGCATGTATCCCGTGCCACCCAACGTGCTCTACAAGGTGTAAGTCAACTACCCTGGCCAGCAAGATCTCCGGATGTGTCCCCCATTGAGCATGTTTGGGACTGGATGAAGCGTCGTCTCACGCGGTCTGCACGTCCAGCATGAACGCTGGTCCAACTGAGGCGCCAGATGGAAATGGCATGGCAAGCCGTTCCACAGGACTACATCCAGCATCTCTACGATCGTCTCCATGGGAGAATAGCAGCCTGCATTGCTGCGAAAGGTGAATATACACTGTACTAGTGCCGACATTGTGCATGCTCTGTTGCCTGTGTCTATGTGCCTGTGGTTCTGTCAGTGTGATCATGTGATGTATCTGACCCCAGGAATGTGTCAATAAAGTTTCCCCTTCCTGGGACAATGAATTCACGGTGTTCTTATTTCAATTTCCAGGAGTGTATATTCTATAATAAATTTTCACTGTCTTCAGAAAAATAGTCAGTTCATAACACATTGACCAATAAACGTAACTAAGTTCACTGCTTGCCTCATCACTAGCAGTCCATGTTACACATTCTGTCTCTCATTGGCTTGGCAGTCTTTGTCTACATTTAGGCACAAAAACACAATTTAAATTAAAAACACTAAAGAAAACACATTTTTAAATTGACACACTGCCCCATCCTCTAGGTTTGGCAGTTCATGACCACTTTTCAGCTCCTTGCCCCATAATGGCAAGTCCTTTGGCTACTGCTCAACACAGTATATTTGGTAGCCCTCAACTTCAAGACCACAGCATTTTTGTTGTTTTGTCTTATTTTACTACCCAACAACATACTTTTGAGCAGTTTATTGTCATCATCTTGGTGTTTTTCATCATTACGTCACATCTTTGGTAACATTTGCATTAATGGTACAAAATATAAAACCTGCAACTTTGAAACAGTAATTAGACAGTGGCAACAAAACCATTTCTTTTCAAATGACAACAACAGGTAAAATATACATTAATCAAGAAACAATTAAATGTCATACTTGGGGTCAAGTCAGTATTAAGAATTTCTTACTACTCCTTTACCATTGCTTTTCCACACACTGTTAGGTCATTACATACATCAAGTCCAGACAACAATTTTAAATCCTATTGCAAGTGATTTCTGCCTACCTTTTGTGGTACTAGACACATGCCTCTCATACCTATTTTTACATACATTAGTCAGGTTCATCTCCTCAGTTTTTGACACACACAGTTTTTTCAACATCATAATTATCCCTATTTTCAGAAACACATTTACATTCAGTCATATTACAGTATTCATTTACCTTGTTTTCAGTATTCTTACCTTTTCACATCCGTTTTTCTCTTTCCAGTTACTTTTTCATTACATTTTCTCTTTACAGTATCCACAATACTTACTTTCATACTGGTCATTTTCTAGTGTACCCAATTTAATTATTCATTTATTCGTCCACAAACAACACACAGTATCTCACCTTATTTCTACACTTTTCAGTCTATTCTGATAGAGAAGAAGGAAAGAAGATAGCAAAAGTTCTGAATGATGAAGAGGAAAGGTTGGCAGCACGAAAAGAAACGGAAATAGTGCTGGCAACGACTCGGGTCCCTGGTGCTCGTCAGGCACCTGACACTGCAAAGAGTGCATTGTCCCCTGAGGGTTTAATAACCCTCATCTGAGAACATGTACCTTTAAGTGAACAACATATTGCAAACATAAGCCCTTTCGGGTCTTTAAGTACATTAGAAATAAATTATTATCCGGTGGAGTTCTTTGCACTTTCATAAAGTAACCATAATCATCATTGTTCACAAAGTTCTCAGGTTTGCTACACTACATGCCCCTATCCTCATAATTAGGCTGGCAACAATAAGTATTCAATTGAAAATAAACAGCTCCTAAGCAAAGTCAAACAGTACTCTACAATAAATAAACAACCTGCCCCAGGCCTCAAGGTCAACAAAACAATAACTCACTTTCAGATAACACTCAGATGCAATAATAATACTAAAGTCATGCATTATATTAACAAAATATATACACACATCCTGCCCCCAGTCTCTTTATTAACAAGGCAGTCTTTTATGGTTCAAAAACAGTGACTTAAATCTGGTGGCTTTTTAGGCCTCCTATCTTCTACATCTTTCACTATGCTATTCAGATCTTGCCAACGTTTTGTTTCATCAGGTGGCTTTTTAGGTCTTGGGCTTTCAAAGTCTTTAGCAAGGTACAACATCTCTTGTTCTGCTATCATTTTATCAGGTGGTTCTTTTTGTTCCTGTAATTCACACTCCTTCAAAACATTTGTTAAGGCTTGCCCCAGTATATTATCATCTGGAGGTTCCTGCAAATTATGCCCCTGTCTTACATTACTGAATAATTCATTCGGTTTTGGCCCAGTTCTATTTTCTGTATCTTGCTTTGGAAAAATGTCACTAATTTTCTCATACCCTCTTTCATTAAAAGTATATTCACTTTCGTTTACACCTGCAAATTCATCGTCACTAGAATCATCACTACTCTCTTCCTCACCATCAGATTCACTTGAGACCTCGACCTTTGCACAATAGGGAAAGCTAGTATATTCATTCTTATCTGTATTCCTATACCCTTCATCACCTGAACTATCACTGATTTCATTTTCGTCATCAGATTCGAGCAGGAATGCAACTTTCAAACAGTGAGGCAGATTATCACTAGATGTTTCAGCCACTTTGTTTTTTGACTCATTTTCTACACAATACACATCGTTTGGACAGTCAGACACTTCTGTTATATCACTTTGAATGATTTCAGCCTTAACTTCATACTTAGTATAATCGTCATATACTTCGATAACTTTCATTTCATTTTCTTCCATGCTGTCATTTTCAGGTAATCGTGCGAAATTCTTACTAGGCCCTTCTGCATTACAATCATTAAACACCTTTCCATCAACAATAATTTCATCTGCACTGCCTATAATGTCATGATTACTAACGTCCTCTTCTACATCATTTTTACCTATTTTTAACTGTGCACACGTCTTTTGCGTGGCATATTCTACCTCCCTTTCCTCTTTATTCATCACAACCTCCCCCACATCTACGTCCTTTACCTCATGCACATCATTAACAGTGCCAATATTTCCCTTTTCACTCGCCTTTTCTGTCTCCCTTTCATTCTTTAATAAAGTCTTTTTGCACGATTCCGATACTGAGTTATCTTTATCATATGACATATTAACTTTATTTTCATTTCTACATTCACCTACTACTGAAACCGGCCATCGGAAGTGTCCGATCCCGCCTCTTCTGTCTCTCTCTACAGCAGCCATCTTGTTCTGACGTCTGCCATTTGTGTCTGCTGCCAAGTGCAGCGTACGCTGCTCCGGTAACCGCTGGCCCAAGCACGAACAGTCACGTGATTTCGCACTGGGGTCGCCACTATGTATCACTCCGCGCCCGTCTGCTATAGGCGCGCCCTTAACCTTCCTGCCCCGTAGTTTACATTTTTCCTTCTCGAATCTAATATTTGACATCTTTTCTTTGGGCCCAAAACCGGTTTCCGCGTGAATCCGGCCCGTAACACACGCGGTTTTCAGTTTTCCATTTCTTCTCTATTTTGGAAATTCCGCGCCATGTATCCTCTGCCGCGCGTCGTAAAATTTCCCCTGCCTCTCGCACGACCTCTTTGAATCGTGTTTACACGAAATCTATCATTTTCCTGTCGTTCGTTTTGGTCATTACTTTCTCGCGAATGGTTGTTGTTATTATGAGGACGGGGCTCGCGATTCCTTCGCCAGTGATCTTCATCCTCTACCCTTTCCAAAAACGCAGAAAAATTTCTGTGTGTACTTCCAACATATCGTTTAGAATCCTCAGACAGTTTCTGCCAAAGAACCCAAACGATCTCAGCTTCAGTCCTTCTAGCCTTCAAATGTATTAGTTTTCTGTACCATGATTCGCAGAATTCTTTCATGGTTTGCCTACCTCTGACATCATACAGTCTGGTCATTAGAAATTCACGCCACAATTGGTCTTGTTTTTGTTCTGACCAGTACTCGTCAATAAATTTTTGTTTAAAGGTCTCAAAAGATATCTGGTTATTATCCAGATTCAACCCCCACCTTTTTGCTTCCCCGTTAATGCACTGATTCCAACATTAATTTTTTTCTGGTCAGATAAATATTCAGGAAAGTTCCTTTCGCAATTCTTTACAAAGTCTAGGGGGTGCCATCCGTTATGCCTCTTCGCAGGGTCGAATTTCTCTTCGCCCTCTAATATTTTACTGAGAGGCATTCTTTCAGTAATATGTGTAGGTCCGGTTTGTATTTTTCTTTCCAAGTCATACATTTTACCTTGGATTTGTGAAGTGTTATGTTCACACTTCTTTTCGCAAGTAAGAATCTGTTTGGTTAGTTCCCTACTTTTTTCTGTTACAGATTGTTTAATCTGTGCAAATTCTGTGTTACATTCTGTTTGTATCTCGGATTTAATACCGAATACCTTTTCATCCACTTTAGTACAGACTAAGGGTTCTATTTGATCTTGAATTTTAATTACTTCCGTGTCAAATCTTTCGTTAATGTCATCAACTTGTCCCTGTATGTTGGCAATATTGCCATTGATGACAGTAATTTCGCTTTTAATACTTTTGATCTCATTACTTACTGTTCCTACCCTTGAGTTTACTTCTTCAATTTGTTTACTAAGATTTTTGCCTTGCTCTTGCATTTGTTTACTAATATCGCTACCCTGTGTTGCAATTAGCTGTCTTTGTTCTGCAATTTGATGCCCCTGTGCTGCGATTTGCGCCTTAATATTGTCACTGTGTGCTGTAATTTGTGCCTTAATATTGTCATTGATATTGTCATTTTGCGCTGCAAATTGCGCAGACAGTATTCTAAGTAAATCAGTCAGATCTGGTGTCTTTTCACTTTTCGTTTCTACCACATTTTCAGGTTCGAGTACTACTCCCCTCTCAGTTTCTGGTGATTCGAACATATCCCGCGATTCATTATAACCACTGTCTTCCACAACATCACCCATATTCTCGTGCTTAGTACGCGCGACATTCAAAGCTTCTATCTGTTCATTTACATCGGCGTGATACCGTACGTAATTTAACTCGCGAGTAATGCCATCTGTTGGTGTGCTCCCTGAACTGCTCTCGATTGCTTTCTGTTCTCGCGTGTCTAGATTTATTTCTAATTTCCTGTCCATTTTAGTTGCTATTAAGTATTGATACCTTTAATTTTCAATTTAAACTGAACTTTCACTATCCTGTCTGTCAAATGATGTACAGGTTCGTGCCACTGGACGTTTTATGTTCGCTTAATGTTTGTAAAATTCTAACGACTTATAATTTTTTCCGGCTGTAAGTGCAAGCCGAACAACGTCCTGTCACGCGGCGCCACGTATAACACTACAACAGCGTATTTACGTAGCTTATACTATGAAGTACCAAGTTTGGTTTATTACGTAGTATGTCCCCAACAGAACAAAATAGTCCTGTCACGGTCGCCACGTATAACACTCCTGTCTGCTGTTACTACTGCACCATAACCTCAATGCTAGAAACAGGTTTGTGACATAAAACTCTTTTGTAAAAGCAACTATAGTGCAAATCAACAGAGCAGTGTTACCCTCTGAGAGGAATTTTGTTATGTTGACCGTGTTATCCCTAACGGAAGTGGCTTATCGGAAATGAAAGTCAGAATTACGTAAATATTTGAACAGTAACAAACGAAATTTTGTTATCTGCACTGTTTAATGAATAACGAAACCGGTCGCCAGCCTAACTAGGCATGAGAATGATTAACATTCTCGTTCAAGAAAATAGTTATTAGTAATTATAACGGACAAACACAACCTAGACTTGGCCACACGCGAGTGCAATGAACTCTGACACACCTATGTTTTAAGATTGAAACCAACAGTTGGAACAGCACAAACTATTTGCTAAATTATAAGAGATACCGAAACACCCTATTACTTTCAGGCTTACATAAAGTGAATGGTCTTTATAATATTACTATTAACTTGCACTTCTAATATACAAGATACACAAACACATAGCAAACATGAATATATAAAGTTTCACAACTGCAGCTTTCTCACTTTTACTACAGCGAAACACAATAATGACCAAATTGCAAGAAACTGACTCACCTTTTTAGGATTTATTACAGACAATAATGTGATTATTTGCCTTATAAGCCTCAGTCTTAAGAACTTTTAATATTGAAGTTAGCAACAGCACTTTAAATAGCAGTTTTAATAGGAAAGTTATTTTGAACAGATAATATTTACTTTAACTGCACTATATTGCCACATTAACTTTAACTTTACTTTGTCCAATAGGCATTAACTAGCAAACTGAGTTTTAACGTACTTTCAGTAAGGATACTCGGTAATCACTTTAGTTCAAACGGAAAGGACCCTGATAGGTGTTATGATGAGGAGAAAAGTCAAGGTAGGTACATAAATTCAGATATGAATTACCTTATATTTCAGCACAATAACACATCCATTACGCTGATCCTTCACTGTACATCATTATAGTGTTATGTTGCAATGATTGCGCAATGTGGTGGCCACAGCATGTTGGTAGATGGAATTGCAGGCAGAATTGCTGGACTCTGTCATTTCTTGGTGGCGAAGATAGATACAAATTCCAGAATAGCCCAGCTATTTACCCATCCATCCGAGGCATTGGGAAATAACAGAAAAGCCTCTCTCGAAACCAGCACTATGCAACTTTTACACGGCAGTGCACGGACTCGTAGCTCATCTCTGACTGCTGGCTCGTCCTCGACTCGTAGCTCGCCTCCGACTGACTCTCAGTTCCACCTTTCCCACCTAGGCCAACCACAATTTTGCGCGCGCTACGCTGTTCCGTTCCCGAGGGGAACCCCTACACCTTTTACATACAGACTAACTAAGAGCCCTAAGTGAGGATCAGCAGTTTACATAACAGCAAACAAACACATTAAATAAAACAGAACATTTGCACATATTGACACTTCTACAAACAATTATTTACACAGGATTACAATTATATACAGTAAGTTTTGTTCCCTCCAAATGGGACAAAGTATTTACAGTACAGATACACTACTTTGCATTGAAACAAACTACGACATCAAAGTTTTAACAAAGAAAAGAGTATACAATTTTGTGTTATCTATTCAATCAAAAACATTTACAGGTTCTTAACGGTGTAATAAAAAAAATCAAAATAGATGAGTAGAGCATTAGAGCTATGGTGTTACACAACAATGTGATCAATAAAGGATTTTGTTTTTACCAATTAAGACACTGAACCAAGGTTCGTGTGTTTCGAAAGTTGGAAGTGGCTGTTATAATGAAGAATGGGACTTACAATCTCAGTCTTAACTTCTCGAAGGCAGAAAAAAAGAAAGAACGCATTACTCAGATACTTTCAGTAACAGTAGTGCATTTTGTAAGTTATTATCAGTAATGTTGTTTGTACTCCAATTGTTTTGTAACTGAACATGAGCTCTACGAGCTCACAATGCATGAAAAATAAATAATTTAAACAGGCTATTATATGAACTCAGCTATGAGTGTACTTTTTGTATACTGTTCTAGTCTATTACCGAACCAGTAAGACATTTGCGAATCACCGAGGTTGTTGACTAGAGTGTTCAGTGCCAGTGGGAGGGATACTTGGAACAGTTATATGAAGATTCACAGAAGCTATTTAACAAACACTTCCTCTCTTTGTTAGGAGTTAATGTCCCGTTGAGAACGATGTCATTAAAGACGAGGCACTAGCCAGGCTTGAGAAAGAATAGGGACGGAATCCACTAAGACCTTCCTCAAGAATCCATTACGTGGAGTAATTTGGGAAAAATGTCCGCCTCCGTAGGCGGGAGGTCAGCGTGTCCCACGGCCATGTGAAGGATCAGGGTTTAGTTCCCAGAGCAAGCAGGAATTTGTCTTTGGTATGAGGACTGACATGGAGTCACTCACCTTATGAGGACAAGAGAGGAACTAACTGAATTAGAAGTAGCTGCTCTGAAGTCCGGGAGCCGAGAGAGGTGTGTACTGACAGTATATTCCCAGTATGCCAGAACCACATAACGCTGTAAGATGAACATAATAGCCCGTAGTCAGCATCGAGTGGTCTTTAGCGTCCGATTTCGCTGTCATGTTCAAAAGAGCAAATGAAAAAGGTTTGGCCAGTGTTCGAACGTTATTGCCTTAGACACCTAGTTCGAGATTTAACAACTGAGTGCTTGTTTAATAACGCAAAGAAATAATTTATTACGAAGTTTGGGATCCATAAGAAATCAGCTTTACAGTCGTTGGTACACGAAATGGACAAAACAAGAGAACTGTGGCACACGAAATGGACAAAACAAGGGAACGGTGGCACACGAAATGGACAAAACTAGGAAACGTTTCTGCGAAATTGGTAAATTCGCATGCGAACGGAAGAAGAAACAACTGCAAATGTCTGACATAGCTTATTGACATTTGTCACTAAATCATTGATATCTGCAAGACGGGAATATGGACATTTTATTCGATGAGTCATCAGCCTCCGAAGATACTGAAGTTACGTTCATGCAGGTGAGGAATGTTCAGGAGTATGTGCCATTGTGCTAACTTCAACTCGGCCGATTAGTTCCCTAGTCCGGAATCGGTAGAATTCGTCAGACATTGGATAACCTCGGCCATTAGTCGCTTGTTTTTGTTACTGTGCGAGGTAGTCATCGTCGTTTTATGTGTTATTTTCTACTATTTCACTTTATTTCTTGTTGCTCCCTTTCCTTGTGATAAGTGTTCGTGATTGCTGAAGTTGGGAGCTTCACTGAACATGCCAATACAGAAGATGATGTCAATTTCGATTACGAACAGCATCTAAACTGTTTTTACCTCCATGTGTGACCTCTTCTTTCACGGGAGCCTGAAGCAGAGCTAAAGGTACCTGGACTGAGGGAAGCAGGTGTGGCTTGCTTTCCTCGCACGGCCCGTGGTCGATTTACCGAGTTTCGAATTAGCAAGAGGGGAGCGCAATTATTTTTCAGCTGTACTGTTTGATCAGAAGTATTCAGACACCCCTAAGCAATGCGAAATTGACCACTAAGTACCACAACAGGTGGACCCGCCAATATACGAGGGTTGTCCAGAAAGTAAGTTCCGTTCGGTCGCTAAATGGAAACCACAGTGAAAATCAGAAACATTTTATTTGCAAGAGTTAGCTACACTTTCCAGATACTTCTCTACATAGTCGCCGCTCCGACTTAGACATTTGTCGGAGCGTTATACCAAATTTCCAACACCATCGTCATAGAAGGCAGCCACCTATGCTTTCCGATAATTCTCTACGCTGATCTATAGTGCGTAGCCTGAGTCCAAGAGTTGTCTTACCATCCAGCGTTTCATGTGAACGGAGATGATAATCAAGATGAGCCAATTAGGGCTGTATTGTGGGTGATCGAACACTCCCCTTTGAAAAGGCTGCAGGGGTGTCTTCATTCTCCCTGCAGAGTGCGACTGAGAATTGATATGAAGCCGGCCGCGGTGACAGAGTGTTTGTAGGTGCTTTAATCCCAAACCGCGCGACTGCCACGGTCGCAGGTTCGAATCCTGCCTCGGGCATGGATGTGTGTGATGTTCTTAGTTTAGTTAGGTTTAAGTAGTTCTAAGTTCTAGGGGACTGATGACCTCAGATGTTAAGTCGCATAGTGACCAGAGCCATTTTGAACCAATTGCCATGAAGAAGGAAGTGCGTGGCAGTTGTGTTAGGTGGGCTGCATTCATTAAGGCGAAGACTCTCAGCGGGCCCTCCTACTTGGCGGGATACATCGTTGTTCTAGGCAAATTTACTCGCTCACAGTGCGCTCACAACTGAAAAGAGTGTCTTGATGAGATCGACAGTCGTACTGGAGACACTATCCAACACATCTGTGCAGAGCTTCACTGGGTTTCATTGTGGTGTCCATTTCGCGACCGATCGGAACTTACTTTCTGGACAACCCTCGTAAAAGGAGATGAGGAATAATTGTTGCCAGGAGAGGGCCATTATTAGCAGAATAGGTCGGTTAGGCGAGGTCACTGATTAAAAAAAAGAAAAGTACCTCTAAATGTAGTTGCATATGTAGAACTAAACATTTCAGTAATATTCATGTTCCACATCATATCGATAAAATAATCGTGCAAATGATCTACACTACACTAAACTAAAATAAACTAAACTAGGTAGTCATTGGATGGCACCTGAGTAACAAATTCGTCAAGAGACATTTCAGCCTTTCCAAAGCTGTCGAAATCGATTGTTGACGATTGTGATTATGAAGTGGATACGCTAATGAACAACCAGAGCTAAATCAAGACCGTGCAGAGCTCATATACTGAGGGGCAGGGACTGTTGATCACGGTGGAGAACGACTGTAAAAAAAAAAAAAAAAAGGAATACCCCTGAAATCAGCGGAAGGAATCGATCGTGAATTCCCAAACGCTACCAGTAGTCCACTTTCCACATTGATTGTGTGTAGGGAATTATAAAGAAAAGGCTAAAATGATGGAGCAGCTCTTCATTAGCCACACATTTCCGTAGTCAGCACTCAGAGGCGTTTGATACGGTGTACAGTGCGACGCAACTGGACATTGGATGGCTGGAAATGAGTGACTTGGAGTGATGAATCACACTGTACCCTGTGGCAATTCGACGGAAGAGTTTGGGTTTGGTAAACGCCTGAATAACGTTACCTACCGTGTGTAGTATCAACAGTGAAATACAGAGAGATGGTGTTACGATAAAGGGTTGTTTTTCCTGGTTGGGCGTATTGTCTCCTTATTGCGCTTGAGAAAATGCTACATTTGTAAGGATATGAACACATTTCACAGCACTGTGCACTCTGTAGAGTAGAGGAACTGTCCTTAGACTAAGGCAGTACACCGTACCATAAAGTAGCATCTGTGAGACAAACGTTTTTGGACAATAACGTTTCTGAAATGGAGTGGCCTGAGTCCAGTGGACCACCATTGGGACTTCGTTCCACACCCGAGCGTTCAACTGTGCTCTTGAGCAAGAACTGGCTGCAGGTATTCATTCACACTCAAAATGCCCCAGAAGACTTCAAGCTGTCACAAAGGCGAAGGGTGGACCTTTCCAGTATTAATGTCCAGTAATAGAAGTCTGCATACTTCAGATAGTGCATAACATGCTTACATGGTATTAATACAGATGGGAAAAAGCTACAGTCGGAAAAAATGATCATAACTGAATTACGAGCGTAATCCCAAAAGTAAGGTCTCCTTTTTTTTATAAGTGCATAGACCCGTTTATTTCTACAATGGTTTACATCAGTTTACAGCTTGAAGATTTGACTATTTTTCGACATAATCATCATTTCTGCCGATGCATTTTTGTAGACGCTGTGGCAGTTTTTGTATGCCCATGTCATACCAGCTCGCCGCCATGCTGTTCAGAAAGTTATGAACGTCTTCTTTCACCTCGTCGTCGGAGCTGAATCGCTTTTAACCTAGGGAACAGGTTATAGTCACCCGTGACAACTGAGTCCAGAAAGTTGTCCTGTTCGGCTGCAAGGCGGTGAAGAAATGTGCGGGAAGCATCAGCTCGTTGCCGCATGTGGTCCGCAGTCAGCATGCGTGGCACCCATCTTGCGCACATCTTCCGGTAGTTCAATGTTTCCGTTAAAATTCTGTTCGCGGTGCTTCGGGAAACCTCAGGAACCAACGTGCAGATATCATTCAGGGTGATCCGCCGATCTTCAACACTGTCTCCTCAGAAACTGACGGTCTCCCGCTCCTTTGTTCGTCGTGAATTTCGTTCTGACCACTTGCAAACTCTCTACACCACTTACGAACATTTTTGACATCCATGCACAACTCACCATACACGTCCGTCAATTGGCAACGGGTTTCAATCGGCGCAGTGCCCTTTGCGTTCAAAAACCGAATAACTGTGCAGAATTCGCACTTGTCGGTAATATTCAACGGGAGCTCCATTCGCAACGGCTGCCAAGCCATGACTGAGCGCCTCAGCGCGGCGTGCGCAGTTTTACACACAGAGCTTGAAACAGTGTTCATTACAACTTTCTGGCAGATTAAAACTGTGTGCCCGACCGAGACTCGAACTCGGGACCTTTGCCTTTCGCGAAAGGCAAAGGTCCCGAGTTCGAGTCTCGGTCGGGCACACAGTTTTAATCTGCCAGAAAGTTTCATATCAGCGCACACTCCGCTGCAGAGTGAAAATCTCATTCTGGAAGTGTTCATTACAGTGTGACCAACTGCCACACAAACAAAGTTCTGTACTTATGAAAAAAATAGCAGACCTTCCTTTTGGGATTACCCTCGTAATTATTGCTCATATATGATGCACGCACAGGCATCTCCGTTACTGTCACTTTTGTACCATTTGTGATCCCCGTCTCCCTCTGTACGCTTTTGGACAGCTCCTAGTGCAAGTGGATGACAGGGAGGGCTGCGTTCATTGGAGGTCTGGTGGCGGCAACTGATGGGCGGCCGGTTAGCGCGGCAGGCGATCTGACGTTTCTGGGCTAACCGCACCTAACTGCCGGGCGATTAGCCGCTGATGAGCCCCCAAATCGTTTCCAGGTTAATCTTCGGCGGGCCGCCGACCCCGACGCTGCCGCGCCAGTGCACTCGCGGTGGAATGGAATCGAACGCCATGTACCGACCGCCCACTCGACGGAGGCCGCGCAGAATACCTCTTTCGTGGGCCGTCGATGTGCCGACAATTCACCCGAATAATCAACCCGTTGCACACCATTGACTCTTCTCTCCCAGTGAGCAATAGCTAGCTAATTGTCGCTCCATCCAGAAAATTTGCCCCTGATGAAGTTCCCATAGTCCTCGTACAAATGGAGTCAGTAATTTATGCGGACACTGCAATTTGCAGCAAGGTATAGGTCGATGATAACGGTAACTGAGTGTGCCGTGGTACAGACAAGTGCGCCAGTTTGGGACATAGCCCCACCATTGAAGCGACAAACGAGCGGCGTTCGTTTAGCAGGTACAGGAAAACAATGACTGGACAGAGTGAATAGGAAAGTACCTGCTGAAGAGCCCATACAAATATATAATAGGATGGCGAAAAACTGTCACTCTGGCGATAAATCTGTATCGAATGGTTCAAACTCTGGCAACGTCAAAGGGTAATTTCAGAATATTTACACCTTAGATTTGAGAGTTCCATCATAAAAGAGACCATTCAACTGTTCAGTGCTTTTTCAGGTTTTTGTTTATCTTGGCAGCTGTATTTACTCGTGATACTTATTTTTTTTATTCTGCAGGAAATCCTTTTCAATTCTTCAGATAATAATTAAATACAGCAGAATATTAATATCTGTGTGTAAAGAATCAGCTGAAGCCAAATAATGGTGAAACTCTTCCAGTAGTTATTTCACATACAGTGGTAATACGGTAGTAATTCAGTGACTGGCCTCAACAAAATTTTCACAAATTTCATACATTTGCCTATCATTCTGAACATCTGCTACATCTCCTCAGTTTTGTACAATGAAGCTATTCTGCATCTACTTACTTTATTTCCTGCAATGTATTACTTTAAGGAATGCTTTTGTAAATTCCTTTAATGAGATTTTCTCATTTATATATACTTCATAGGTCCACCGCATCTCTCCCATAAGATATTTTCTATGATTTTTTCTTGAAGAGCTCATGATCACTTGGATGTATTGGCCAAACATTAAGATTATAACCATCATAACGGTTTGGAAATGTATTGTTGACTAATAACAGTTATAACAGTAACAATAAGAAGAACAATAATAACTTAAATAACAAAAATAAAGTGGTAATAATAACATATAATAGAACGAGTTAGGAAATTTAAATACATCGGAGAAACCATACAACAAAACGGACTACAAAAATTTGCAGTAAAAAAATAGAAAGAGCATATGACCTGGCAACAAATATTGACTGCAAGAAGCGCATACGCAGAAATGAAAAACGTAAAACTCTATAGGGCCAACCACCCGACCACAGTGGTATGACCAGAATGTTTACACGCAAGTGAGTGCTTAACGATGACTTATAGGCAGCACAGAATAGGGATATTGGGAAAACATATTATTATAAAAATAATGGGCCCAATACAAACAAGAAGTGACTGGAAAATAAGAAGTAATGAGGACAGTTACTAAAACACACAGGAAATAACAAAACTAATAGCAAAACGAAACTTAATCTTGCTCGGACACCTCTGCCGACTAAATCGCAAGTCTCTAAGTCCATCTTTGTGCAAGACGGTTGAAGGACCGCAGTTGTTCAATAAAAAATAAAAAATGAAAGCATCTTCAGCCGTCTATTTTTCGAATGTAATTTTTTATGCAGTTAGTTTCGGCATTTCATTACGTCATCTTCGGGGCCGCTGACCGACGTGTAGGAAGAATCCAACGTCATGTGAAAGCGAAGTAGAGACCAGCATTCAGTAACGGATTTCCGTAGACTTCTTTTTCAACAACGCAATCTCTTCGTTCATCAACATCATGAGCTTTCAGTTGGTAAACGGAGGAACCGCGTAGTTGAAAACGAAGTCCACGGATACCAGTTAATGAATGCTGGCACCTATTTCGATTGGACATAACCCTGATTTATTCCAACACGTCGGCCAGTAGGCTTGAAGATCGCGCAGTCAAACGCCGAAACTGGTCGCGTAAATAATTTACATTCGAAATATAGACGGCTGAAAGTGTTGCGATTTTATATTTTTTAATTTGAATGGCAACAGGTTAACGAAACATATATATTCCTTCTTTATCTGGAAAAAGAAATCGACAATAGCATGGATAATGCAAATACGGAAAGAACTAGAAAGATAATTGTCAAAGAATCGGAAATAATGAAAAGAGACTTTTCAAAAAATAAAATACTAAATTTGGTATGCTTTCAAGTCCGAAGAAATAAGAAACCTCGAACAACATTGACAGAAGAAAGGAAACGACAGGGTGTGGAAAAGATGAAGGAGTACAATGTGAACCTGTCAAGAAGTTTGACATCATTGTAAGCTCTCCTGCAGACAGAAATACTACTGCTGCTGACAACGTTAGACTAGGGCTAAGAAGTTTTCCGCGTTAATCTTCCTATCAGGAGTTATGGCCCAGTAAGGAATTCAGCAGGGTGTCTGTGATGCTTGGAAAGTAGGAGAGGGATAAAGGCAGGTCTGAAGAAGTGTAAGCTGGACGTGAATCATTAGTGGACGGCTCAGATGGCAACAGCTTTGTTTCCAATAACCGAATGAACACATGTGGGATCTAAACAAGGAGAGTTCCTTGCGTTGAAGAATCGGGTTGTGGAACAATGGCTACACACGGATTGCAGTTCTCCCCACTGTTATCAGAATGAAGATGCCGACAGGTATAAAATGTGATGATAACAGCAGGCGCTATGGAATGCAAAATGAGTATGGGCTGTATTTCGACGGTGACAAAAAAAAAAAAAAAAAAAAAAAAAAATCTCGTGGTCTGATGTAGCAAGAAGAAGTTCATTAAAATGATTTAAGCAATCCATACTTGTCGTTAATTTACGATAATTTGCTTCCATTTCTTTCCTAAATTTTAAGATATTTTGTAGCCATTAAAGAAACTGTAGTATTTATTTCTCAGATTTCATTACACATAACAAATCTGTATAGAATCCTCTTCAAAATAAAAGAGATATGTTTCATGACTGTAGTTATTATCAGTTTCTGTAAAGCACATACGGAGAATAATATCAATGTTATTTATTAGAGGACCTCTTCTATATGCTATCGGCTGCACTAGAAATGCTTACTTTGCCAAAACTGGTTTCCGCGTTTATGGCCCATCATCAGTGGCATCTGATACAGAGGAACAAACAACTGTATGTACATCTATTTCTACCTTCTTATGAGGGCTGTTCGGAAAGTAAGGTCGTATTGATCGCGAAATGGAAACTACAATGAAAATCCGATGAACCTTTGCACCACAGGTGTGGTGAGCAATGTCTCTAGTACACTCGTCTATCACCTCAAGTCACTCTTTTCAGTTCTGAGCACACAGTAAGCACGTAAAGAGGCCTAGAAAATAGTGTCTCCCGCCATGTATAAGTGCCAATGAGAGATTTCGCCTGATGTCATGCAGCCCACACAACGGCACCGTTGTGCACTTCCTTCTCCATGTCAGTTCTCGGCAGCACACCGCATGGGCAACTACATCTCTCCTGCAGCGTTTTCGATGGGAAGCGTTTGATCACCCAGCGTACAGCCCAGACTTGGCTCCCTGATTTTCATCTCTGCTCACATTAACCGCTGAGTATGAAGAGAACATTTTAGCACAGGCAACAATCAGCATATCGGCGTAGAGATTCGGGAGAAAGCACAGGCAGCTGCCTTCTGTGACAAGGGTATTTGGAAGTTGGTACAATGCTACGAAAAATGGTACACTCATTTTTGAAAGGGGCTGACATAGTAAGTTACAGCTAGGTGTTGTGAGATAATTCGATCATTTATCTGGAAGTGTGCGTTGTTTCTAATTTTGAGAAGGCTTACATTAGACCAGTGGCTATTAATAGCAACAAGATACAAGATCTTCAACGTTTACATGATTATACTCAACATGAATACAGGTATTTCTATAGTGATTTCATGAAATGGCTTGTATGTAACACAACAGCTGCAGATGAGGATCAATGAAACCAATTTGTATGTAATTTGATTAGAGTTACAATAATGTGAAAACGTATGAGTAAAAACGAAACAAGTTAAAACACTGCTAAAACATGTATCTTTCCCATGCATAATGAGTTACTTCCTCAAGAAAAGGACCTTATTCCAAGATTCAGGAATTTTATCCAAAGAGATTGCAAAACCTAGAACCTGCAGTTCTTTGAACATTGGAAAGCCTATTCTCTTACATTACACATATTCAGCCACAGAATGTTTTCTTTCGTTCCTGAAACCTTAAAGATCTTAGAGTAAGGTCCTTTCAAAGATAACTGTATCAAATGTCTTAGTCGGAGTGGCTACTATGTAGAAAAGTAACTGGAAGGTATAACTAACTGTTGGAAAAACCATATATACGAATATATTGATTTCCAATGTGGTTTCCATTTCGCGATCGATCGGATCGACTGTCAAAAAATTGTAATTGATATGTATGAATCCACGTCACAGCTATATATAAACATGATCCCACAAATGAGAAAAATCAGGTAATATAGATTCCTTGACTGTCAATTACATGGCAGTTATGTCAAACGTTGTGAAGAATTGAGACTACCTAAGACAGGACGGTAGTAACATCCATGACAAACGGCTTGTCTTGTAAGACAAATTAAGATTCTGACGTGTTAAATGACATGAAAATCATTCCTATAAAAATACATAATGTAAGAGCACTTATATTAGTGCTACTATAAGTACAGCTGTCGTTTTGTAGAACTCTATGTATATTGTTCTTTTGTATCAGACGCCACTTATAATGAGCTACAAAGCCATAAAACGGTTTTGGCAAATAAAACATTACTAGTACAGCTCATGGTGTTTAGAAGATGTCGTTTAATAAATATCTGAAACTTCGAACATGGCTGACGTTTGCAGCAACCGTATACACAAATTTGAAAAATATGTAAAAAGCAGCCAACCGGTTGCATAGGTTTTCTATATACCTTGACCTGATTTCGTCACCTCCAAAGGTGACTTCATCAGAAGGTAAGGTAGTTACCTAAAATGAATATGTCACATTAAATATCTTATCTAATAAAAGTTACATTAATGTAAACGAATGTAAAACAAATAGTACTTACATTAAGAACATATTGTCAGAGATGTACAGTGATTTAAGAGCTGGGTTGCTCAAGTCATACATTAAAATATAAAACATAATGTTCTTCAAAAGGTCAAAGATTAAAAGATAATTAACACCAGTGTAGTGTGAGGAGACTGATTGTGTGGCAACTAGTCACGCTGCCAAGTAAACGTAATGTAGGGCGCGCCACAAGTGGGCCACTAGTAACGTGAGCAAAACAATTTTGTATATTACACATTTTCTGAAGTAAATCATACGTGTAGCCAATATAGCTTTTAACCAAAATTAATTTTACAAATCATTGAGTAACATTTATAAATGAGCTTCAAATGCGATGAAATAGTACAAAGTTTGCTACGTTTTACGTAGCACAAATTTTGTGTCAGAATGAACTGATGTTCTTCATCACGTACGTAATTCCAGTCGTATTTAACTCTGGTTCTTCCTCTGCTACGTATCCCCCACGCGGGTCCTCTATGACCTCATACCTTTCCCCCATCTGCTCCTATTCCTCGAACATATCCATGTACTCTACACCTCCCGCCGCCTTGATCCCCCTCACCCCCCCAGGTTGCTCCTCTTCTCTCCCATCCTGGCCCCTGCCACATCTTCACTGTTGTGTTCCCCCTACCCTCCATCTCTACACCCTTCATCTCCTTTCCCAAGGTGCTTCCATCAACTCCCCCTCCCAGATAATGCCCTCTCTCCCTCCATTTATCCCTCCTATCAGCTCTGATCCTCACTCCCCCTCTTTGTCGTTTTCCCAGGCTCCCTCTCTCCCCCTTCCATCCTCTTTTTCCCCCCCTCCCCTCTCTCTGCCCCCTTCTCTCCCCTGAGTCCTTTTGCATTTCCCTCCTCTGCCTTTTCCCATTCCCTCTCGTGTCTGCCCTGCCCCTCTCCCCCCCTTATGCGTCCTCTCCCTCCTTTGGTCCCCGCCCCTTTTTCGTTTTTTCCTACCCTCCCTCCTTGTTTTACCCCTCCTCCAGGTCGCCCCCCCCATCTGCCCTTGGCTAGGAAGTGTCATCTTTGTGCCGACATTTTCACGCAGTGTTTTACAGTGAGTGTTTTACAGTGAGTGTTCCGTGTTGTGTGTTTCTTGGGAAGTGTTGCGAACGGCCGTCATATTGTCGCTGGGTGTGATTTTTTATCTCTTGCGAACAGAAACCAGACTGTCGCCATGTTTTTTTTAATTGTGTGTCTACTATGTTACTTGTCTGATTCCTGTGTATTTTATTAACATTGCCAACCGCTTTGCTTTCTGTTTTAACTTCCCACGATTTTCCGCCAGTTTACACTTTAAGTCACCGTTTTATCGCCTGTTTTTATTGTTTCTTTTCTTCTTCCGTTCTTAAAAAAGTCTGTAGGCTGCAGAGCAGCGTACTAAGCTGCTGCCAGCCCGCCCCCTTCGGGGGAAACTGAAATTCAATAAAGGAAAAAAAAGTGCTACGTAAAACGTAGCAAACTTAGTACTGTTTTAGTTGGCTGATTTTTACATGTTTTTCAAAAAGTATCTGAAAGTTCCGGAGCACCAAGCATTAAATATTTTTATATTGATATTACTTCGCAATAGTAGCTGCGAGCAGAGTACAAAGATTCCAGTTTTTCAGTTCGTGAATATCGTTGCATGCTAACTTACATAGAACTGTTCGCAACGCTGAATAAACAACAATTTCTCTCCACCTACTCCCCGCGTCTACGCAAACGGGTTGCATGTTAGCACACTCGATATTTTGCCCTGAACGGCTGTCTGTTTAGTTTGCCTGACGACCACGGACAAACTAAACAGACAACTGCCCAGTGTTGCAGCGTAATCGTGTGACGGAAGGCAGAGCCACTCGTCCGCATTCCGAGCACACGTGGCGGGCATTGCACCGCGGGCCGAAAATTGCGGTCGGTGGTGCGCGAAGCGTTCGCTCGCCGCCGGGGTCTCGGACCTCGGCTGGACGGGCTCCCGGCCGCTGGGCGGCGCGCTGTGTCCCGGCTAGGCACGCCTAATTGGCCGCGCCAGCAATTGTGTGTTAATTGTTGCGGCTCCGCGGGGAGTTCCCGCGGGTTGCAATAATTACAAGCTACAATCGCGACGCTGCGCTGCAGCGGCTCGGCTCGCTTTGTCGCCGCACTCGACTGTTTGTCGCAACGCGCTGTTGTTCTCCGCACACAATGCCCGCACAGTGGCTGCCGCGTTACTCTGTGCCAGTTTCTCACGCTGCATAGCCTTTCGTGTCACATGAACGTCCGTGGGCGGAGCATGAGAACGAGCTTACTATATTTTATGCACGATGCTCACTAAAGAGCTGCTGCGAAAGGGAATGTAACGATTCTCGTTTCAAAGAAGGCAAGCGCTGATGGGTGTGAATATTGCTGAAGAAACAGATTAAGACGTCGTAGTTGCCAGCAAGTGACACTAATTATTTACAGAAGAATGGAAAAAGTGGCACAAGCTGATTCCAGGTAGATCAGTTTGGTACCGTAGAAACGTACAAGGAGCGTTCAATAATTTCCGTTCAATGCGACGGCCTTAGGCCACGTCACTGGCAGGGTCTACTGGTCGTCGTCGGAGACAACGTCTTGCTGCATCAATAATCTCTCCATCATTCACATACTGCTTCCCGCGAAGTGCATCGTTCATATGGTCTGATTATATGGGCGCACTTCCCTCACATCAAGAACATCCTGAAATTATAAAAAACGTCTTACGCATAATATGTAAAAGGGGTCATAGCGAACACTGTAGTCCTCTTTCTTCCAGACTCAGAATACTCGCCGGCCGAAGTGGCCGTGCGGTTAAAGGCGCTGCAGTCTGGAACCGCAAGACCGCTACGGTCGCAGGTTCGAATCCTGCCTCGGGCATGGATGTTTGTGATGTCCTTAGGTTAGTTAGGTTTAACTAGTTCTAAGTTCTAGGGGACTAATGACCTCAGCAGTTGAGTCCCATAGTGCTCAGAGCCATCAGAATACTCACAATTATAAATTTATACATCTATCGATCTGTACTCTATATTAAAAATAATATTTCAGAATTTATTGCCAGAGGGGAAATAAATGAACACAACACCATGGATAAGGGTAATTTAATCATACCGCGCCACAGATTAGCAAGAACAGGAAATTCCCACAAAGTAAACCCACTCAAAATATACGATAAACAGCCAGTTCATTTTCAGTTTATGGATATAATATTTTTTATATTAAGTTGTACAGCTGGCTGTCGGATCATCCATTCTATGAAATTAAAAATTTCTTTGAGATGCTTGAGGAAGATATAAACATTTAAAAGTTGTCTGTACTTAAACATATTATTTTGTGCTGTGGTTATTCGTGTGTAATTACATAGTGTATACAATAAAAATTTCAATACTGTATTATATTAGATTACAGTATAGCTTATTGAATTAACTTTTAGAGCCCGCATCTCGTGGTCGTGCGGTAGCGTTCTCGCTTCCCACGCCCGGGTTCCCGGGTTCGATTCCCGGCGGGGTCAGGGATTTTCTCTGCCTCGTGATGGCTGGGTGTTGTCTGATGTCCTTAGGTTAGTTAGGTTTAAGTAGTTCTAAGTTCTAGGGGACTGATGACCATAGATGTTAAGTCCCATAGTGCTCAGAGCCATTTGAACCATTTGAACCATTAACTTTTAGAAGCTATTCTGGTGTAATATGGTACACTGCCATGCTTGAAATGTAATCTATAAGTACTGACACTTGTTTACTTTATTATTCTGTATGTACTAGTACATTCTGTATGACGAAGCTAATATCATTGTAAAATGATCTATGGTGAATAAAATTCTTGATCCTTGATTGAGCCAGACAGAAAGCAGTCGAAAGGTGCGAGATACGAGCTATAGGGTGGATGAGTTCTAACAGTCAAGTTTCGTAAGCTCCTCTCGGGTACTTTTCATCGTCTGTGACCATGTCCGGAAGAAAAAGGTTACAATCATCACCCTAACGTGCTTGCTCTTCATGGTCTTCTGTTAAACCGCACACACTTTTCCAGTACCGCAACTGGTGGACGAATGTGTCAGAACTACTAACAGAGATGTCTAGTTGAGCAGCGAGGAGTCTGATTGTAATTCGTTTATCACCTCGAGTGAGAGTGTCCGCACGTTCCAACATTGCAGGAATGACAGCTGCATGCGGCCGGCCAGCAGGTGGGAGATCGGGGAGATTTGCACGACTTTGTTGCGATCATGACACACGCCTCGCCAAACAACTCACCGTGATTTTGTTCACTGCCAGGTCTCTATATCTACATCTACATCTACATCCATACTCCGCAAGTCACCTGACGGTGTGTGGCGGAGGGTACCCTGAGTACCTCTATCGGTTCTCCCTCCTATTCCAGTCTCGTATTGTTCGTGGGCTCTAATCTCTCTGACTTTATCCTCATGGTCTCTTCGCGAGATATACGTAGGAGGGAGCAATATACTGCTTGACTCTTCGGTGAAGGTATGTTCTCGGAACTTTAACGAAAGTCCGTACCGAGCTACTGAGCGTCTCTCCTACAGAGTCTTCCACTGGAGTTTATCATCTCCGTAACGCTTTCGCGATTACTAAATGATCCTGTAACGAAGCGCGCTGCTCTCCGTTGGATCTTCTCTATCTCTTCTATCAACCCTATCTGGTACGTATCCCACACTGCTGAGCAGTATTCAAGCAGTGGGCGAACAAGCGTACTGTAACCTACTTCCTTTGTTTTCGGATTGCATTTCCTTAGGATTCTTCCAATGAATCTCAGTCTGGCATCTGCTTTACCGACGATCAGCTTTATATGATCATTCCATTTTAAATCACTCCTAATGCGTACTCCCAGATAATTTATGGAATTAACAGCTTCCAGTTGCTGACCTGCTATTTTGTAGCTAAACGATAAGGGATCTACCTTTCTATGTATGTCTCCGTAGACATTTTGCAAGCGCCTGTGAACAATTGTGATGCTCTGGTTTCCGTCAACAGAAACTGAGTTACAGCTCTATGCTTGCAATGCACCTCCTTTGTAGAAGGTCTCTTGAAGGTTAGTTATAGCACCGCCACCTATCGGAACTTCACGAAACTATAGGGTCTGAAGCGGGAATATTCCACGATGTCCCACAACAGGTTCCGCAGTTTTAAACCGAAAGTGACCGAGAAAAAAAGGGCTGCATTACTTATTGAACGCCCTCGTAGTAACACGTGAGGCTGTACAAACCGTATGACTTAAATGTCAGACTAAACAAAGGCGGACTTACGTGTATAGAATTTTTAGATTTAGAGAAAGCTTTAGAAAATGTTGATTCTAAAACACACTTTGAAGTTCTGCGGATAGAAGCGATGGAAATGGAAATGAGCGTTTGGCGTCATTGGCTGGGAGGCCACTTGCGGGGCAGGTCCGGCCGCCTTGGTGCAGGTCTTATTACATTCGACGCAGCATCGGGCACCCTGCGCGCCGGATGGGGATGAAATGATGATGAAGACAACAGAACACCCGGTCCCTGAGCGGAGAAAATCTCCGACCCAGCCGGAAATCGAACCCGGGCTAGTAGGACGGCAATCCGTCACGCTGACGGAGCGGACGATGAAAGCGATAAAATACAGCGAGTGAAGAGTTACCTGCAACTTTTTCAGGAACAAGGCTGCAGTTAGTAAGTGTATAATGGCATCAAAGAAAAGCACTGGGTGAGATGGGAGTTGGTCTGTGTTGTCATCTCTTCCTCATATTATTAAATATACAGCATGTCTCTCCTAAGAGCCGTCACATGCATTTCTGTCCTGTTTCCGTAGATATTTGCAGTTAAAAAAGTGATCAAATGTGTGTGAATTCCTAAGGGACCAAACAGCTTAGGTCATCGGTCCCTAGACTTACACACTACTTAAACAAACTTATGCTAAGAGCAACACACACACACACCCATGCCCGAGGGAGGACTGGAACTTCCGGCGGGAGGGGCCTATTTTCAGTTACGTTTTTGCAATATGTAGCTGGAGTTAACCAAATCAAGTACTACTCACTGTCTCTTCCCATGCAACGCCCGGTGTCGTAGGAAAGCGTCGGTTTCTTTTTTTTCTTTTACAAATAAGTTTTGAAGCGGAATTTTACGCGCTCGTTCGATAGAGCGGTCCCAAATTAGTCTAGTGCGAAATTCGCTTTAGCGATGTGTGTTAACAGAGACAATAAAATACTAGTAATAACCAGTACTCCAACAGCCCAACTACCCCACGCTGACTACTATCGCCAGGTGGCAGCGCTCCTGATTCGCTGCTGGAGTAGGGTTATTCTCCGTGTTTTACTGTCCTTGTTAACACACGTCGATGAAACGCATTTCGCACTAAACTAATTCGGGACCGCTCTATAGAATGAGCATTTAAAATTCCGCTTTAAAACTTTTTTTGTTTCTACAGTGAAACAGACTGACGTTTTCCTACGACACCGGACGTCACACGAGATACATGGTGATCAGCACTTGCTTGGGCTGAATCCAGCTACACACTGCAAAAACGAATTGCAAATACCTGCGGCGATACCAGTGAAGTAGCGCCTGAGGATTATTTGGAGACGCACACTGTATATATTGAGGAAGTAATAACGAAACTTGGTTCAAATGGCTCTAAGCACTATGGGACTTAACATCTCAGGTCATCAGTTCTCTATACTTAGAACTACTTAAACCTAACTAATCTAAGGACATCACATACATCCATGCCCGAGGCAGGATTCGAACCTGCGACCGTAGCAGCAGCGCGGTTCCGGACTGAAGCGCCTAGAACTGCTCGGTCACAGGGGCCGGCAATAACGGAACTCAAGGAGAAATTTGAAAAGGGAATTAATCCTACCAGAACGACGTATTTTCCATAATGCATACTACCAGAGGATGGGAGGGAAGAAGGATAGTTTATGCCCACCACAAAAAATTTAAAAGAAAACATATTTCGTTTACAGCCGTTAGTTTTTACTAACAAGGGAATCTCCCCAACGCGCCTTTCTCATATTTAGCGGTAATATGGCTCATTGGATATCCCGTCACAAACTGAACGCAGATAAAGGATGAAAACAGGAAGAAGGTTTACTGAACTGTGAAGAAAAGCCAAGAAGAAACAGTGAACGGTCGAAGGGCAAGAGGTGCAATATAGAGCAGCATGGAATGACAACGGCGTTGTTGTTCGAGTTGTTCAAATCTCCATGCGCATTTTTTTTCGCTGTCCGCTGTATTCAAATTTGTGTCTGTGTCGTGGTGTAACGGCCGTTTGAAACAGCAAGATGAAAGTAAGAAACCTCTAATGACAGTTGATTCTGCACAACTGCTCCTCTAGCTGTCAAAAGGAAGTGGCTTTCGGATGGGACCCGCAAACATTTGATGAGAAGGCGACAAGTCAACCGAATCCTCCACCGGAAAACACGTCTGGTGTGCCATACAGGGCATTAATGACAGTACGTGTGTCACATCATAGGAATCTCTTAGCGACGCACCTAATTTGTACGCCGGGTATGCCTCCTCGTCGAATTTAGGTGTTCGTATGAAGGTGAATGTGGACACCCTCAAGGAAATGATGGAAACATAGTAGTTTGTCACATAAGCTGCAAGAAACGAACGTAATAGTTTCACAATCACACTGTTCATCTCTGCTCTGTCAAAACATATGCATTTAACGTTTTTGAAGTTGCGTTCCGCTTAGGAATTCCTGACTCTTGAATTCCTTTATTGTAACATAGTTCACACCCGTTTATTTGTTGTTTTCATTTCTGTGAGACGTCTATGTGGTATCTCGCCTGCTCTCACTATTCACCACGTTTAATTGCGACGGTAACGTATTCTTACCACATGACTTGTATTCCAATAGCAGTGTTTGGCATGACAACTGCCAAGACGAGAAAGAGAACAAACATTTCAATGATCGGACGGACAGTTCATAGTGTAGAATAAAGGGCACGAGAGAAATTTGAACACGGCTCACCCGCACGGCAGTTTAACAACGCGACCACTTAACCATTATACCTTCGTTGCTTTAGGCTACTACATATTGCACTTCTTCTCTTTCATTTGGCTTCTTTTTTTATCACAGTTCAGTACAACTTCTTCCTATCTTCGTGCTTGATCTGTGTTCAATCTGTGACGGGTTATCCACTGAACCATCTTACCACTAAATCTGAAGAGGTGAGATGGGGTGTTTCCCTTGTAACAACATCACTTTTATGTAGGTACTGATGTATGAAAAGCGTCCCGGATCTGAAAATACCTTTTAGCACAATCTTAGGAGTACCAACGCATTTTCCGTAATGTGTGCACGGGCAGGAGAGGTACTTTATGACCACCAGAAATAAAACTTTTAAAAATATGTATATATTTCCCTAGCTATCGTTACGTTTTATTCATAGCATACTTTTTAAAGATATTCAGATTTGTAACAAGTGACCTGAAATTAAAAATATCAATGTGACATTTGCTTATAAAATTTCACATTTTCTCCCAGTACTTAAATATTTCATTATACGTAAATTGAAGGTGGATAAAGGAGAAAGTAAAGGAAGGGGAGGGATAGCCGATATCAGCTGCATCGGGACATTACGCGGAAACAGCGGCGACGGGTGAAAAATATGTACCAGGCTTGAATCAAGGATTTCCTGCTTACTACCTGGTGCGTTACCCAGTGCGCCATCCACGACACAGTATCAATTCATGTAATGCCTTTTGGTCGGGCTTCATCCACAGTTCAATTGTAGATGAAGCCCGACCAACATTCATTACTTGCATTGATCAAAAGTGATAGTGCATTGAGAATGGCTAGATTCTAGCTGAAATCTAGATCTGACAATAAAATTTAAAAAGGACGACTGATAGCTGAAATCTATTTTTTACAAGTAAATCATATATTTTTTCCGAAATTGTAATTATTTGTTTGTCTGTACATGTATATCAGATGTACCTATTCCCGTTCCAAACGGATGATTCCATCGTGATGCTGCTTTTTTTTATCTTAAAGGTTATTTTAAGATTATGAACTTCCTTTCCATCTTTTGGTTTAACGCCCATGTGTCAGTTCTAAACAGATCCAATAGCTGCGTTGCTGTTTCATTCATTTTGGTCACAGTTATAAACAAAAGTAGCTTAAGGTTGAGTAATTCCAAGTTAAAAAGGTATCCTACTGCCAGCTTAGCTACTAGTTAACGCTTTTTAGGATCCAGGGGTTGCAGACATTCAAGGTATTTTGAGGTTTCAATTTTCTTAGCCTGTTCCGTCGATCTCTAGTTTTCTGTTGTTTCTATCATTTTCTGCTGGCTGTGAGGGGCTATCTTTTTTCCTAGTTTACGGACAGGCCGACGCCTTCGATTTTGAATGGTCAAGATAAAAATGAGAAGGCCATTCCCAGCTCACCCTCGTCGTCAACTGTATATTAAACACTAATCATCCTTCCTTTCACTTCATAACCAAAGTTCCAGGCTCCGTGAAACAAAGTGTCCATCCTTGAATAAGGCTTTAAGGTTTCGTATTGTATGTTCCCACCCACAAACGGGGACTTCTGTCCGTATACTTAACTGTGACATCATCGTCAATTATGTCTTACAACTCTGTAATGCAAGAAGTAATCTACACACCTGGAAATGGAAAAAAGAACACATTGACACCGGTGTGTCAGACCCACCATACTTGCTCCGGACACTGCGAGAGGGCTGTACAAGCAATGATCACACGCACGGCACAGCGGACACACCAGGAACCGCGGTGTTGGCCGTCGAATGGCACTAGCTGCGCAGCATTTGTGCACCGCCGCCGTCAGTGTCAGCCAGTTTGCCGTGGCATACGGAGCTCCATCGCAGTCTTTAACACTGGTAGCATGCCGCGACAGCGTGGACGTGAACCGTATGTGCAGTTGACGGACTTTGAGCGAGGGCGTATAGTGGGCATGCGGGAGGCCGGGTGGACGTACCGCCGAATTGCTCAACACGTGGGGCGTGAGGTCTCCACAGTACATCGATGTTGTCGCCAGTGGTCGGCGGAAGGTGCACGTGCCCATCGACCTGGGACCGGACCGCAGCGACGCACGGATGCACGCCAAGACCGTAGGATCCTACGCAGTGCCGTAGGGGACCGCACCGCCACTTCCCAGCAAATTAGGGACACTGTTGCTCCTGGGGTATCGGCGAGGACCATTCGCAACCGTCTCCATGAAGCTGGGCTACGGTCCCGCACACCGTTAGGCCGTCTTCCGCTCACGCCCCAACATCGTGCAGCCCGCCTCCAGTGGTGTCGCGACAGGCGTGAATCGAGGGACGAATGGAGACGTGTCGTCTTCAGCGATGAGAGTCGCTTCTGCCTTGGTGCCAATGATGGTGGTATGCGTGTTTGGCGTCGTGCAGGTGAGCGCCACAATCATGACTGCATACGACCGAGGCACACAGGGCCAACACCCGGCATCATGGTGTGGGGAGCGATCTCCTACACTGGCCGTACACCACTGGTGGTCGTCGAGGGGACACTGAGTAGTGCACGGTACATCCAAACCGTCATCGAACCCATCGTTCAACCATTCCTAGACCGGCAAGGGAACTTGCTGTTCCAACAGGACAATGCACGCCCGCATGTATCCCGTGCCACCGAACGTGCTCTAGAAGGTGTAAGTCAACTACCCTGGCCAGCAAGATCTCCGGATCTGTCCCCCATTGAGCATGTTTGGGACTGGATGAAGCGTCGTCTCACGCGGTCTGCACGTCCAGCACGAACGCTGGTCCAACTGAGGCGCCAGGCGGAAATGGCATGGCAAGCCGTTCCACAGGACTACATCCAGCATCTCTACGATCGTCTCCATGGGAGAATAGCAGCCTGCATTGCTGCGAAAGGTGGATATACACTGTACTAGTGCCGACATTGTGCATGCTCTGTTGCCTGTGTCTATGTGCCTGTGGTTCTGTCAGTGTGATCATGTGATGTATCTGACCCCAGGAATGTGTCAATAACGTTTCCCCTACCTGGGACAATGAATTCACGGTGTTCTTATTTCAATTTCCAGGAGTGTACAAATGGAATATGTTTTGTCCGTTGAGTAGCCACGTTTTCCAGCTATGCAGTAAAGGTACTGGTTGCCTCCGTCCCCCTGCGGTAACGAGATGGCTTGACATAAAGAAACGTTGCAAAATGTCATCAGCAAATTCTTTTGAACACCATACAGTTCTGGTTCTGTTAATTCCTGCAGGATGTGCATCTGACAACTGAAGAACTTCATTCATCGAGTATCTGCGTCATTAAACTGACACAGCGAATTGATCCAGCCATGATTCACCACTCTAAGAGCGCACTCGTTACGAGGAGGATTATAGGATACTTCAGGAGTAAAAGCAAAAATTTTTGGGTTTGACTGCAAACATTAATTCAAATGAAACATTCCGTACAACACATGTCCAATTTCTACTAGTAACGGAGATACAGGTGTTATACTGTAACCCGAACAAATACTCACAGAAAGTGTTAACCAAAGGCAAATGATTAAATTGTTTGATTCCACCTTCGACTCCAATGAATTTTTGACTGCTGCTGCAAACGCCACGTGTAGCTCTTGTGAGATCGTCTGGATATTCTTTTACGGGTGCAACACTATTCATAATTGGACGATCAATTCGTGTACTGTAATTACTTTTCCAGTGTAGACTTTGTCTTTCAACAATCTTCACTGGAAAAACTCTAATGGTGGTAGATGCGAGGACTTTAGTGGCCACCAAAAGTGACCATTTCTTCCGATCCATCTTTCGGGGAGCATTTGATAAAGATAAAGTGTCATCTAAAGACTAAAATGTGCAAGTGTCCCGTCATGCTGGAAGAAAATACCCATCCGGTAGCCAAAGGAACCTATCCCAGCTGGTTCAAATGGCTCTGAGCACTATGGGACTCAACTGCTATGGTCATAAGTCCCCTAGAACTTAGAACTACTTAAACCTAACTAACCTAAGGACAGCACACAACACCCAGCCATCACGAGGCAGAGAAAATCCCTGACCCCGCCGGGAATCGAACCCGGTATCCCAGCTGGAAGTTCGTTGTCATTAACTGGGCTCTGTAAGTTCATGCGGCTTGTCTAACCTAGACAGTAGGTTTGACCAACAAACCACAATCATAGTTGAAAAATTCAGTTGTGTAAACTCAAGCACAAATTCACATTAAGGACTTCAAAACAAAAATGACAAATGATAAATAAACCCATAGCAACTGGAGTATCGATACACAGAATGAAAACTTACCCCAATAAAAATTTGACACATGTTACATGGCATATTTTATTGAAATTACACACATCAAAAAAAGTTTTGCATCACCTCGGTTCCGAGACTTACGAAACCTGTACAGAAAACTGGAATAGAGATCAACATAAACATCCATCCGCCCTTTCTAATGCTCATGAAAACTCCTATGTTGTACCACCATACACCAAGACTTTGAGAGGTGGTGGTCCAGACTGCTGTACACACCGGTACCGCTAACACCCAGCAACACGTCCTCTAACGTTTATGCATACCTGTATTCGTCGTGCCATAGTATCCACAAGTTCACCAAGGCACTGTTGGTCCAGATCGACCCACTCCTAAACGGCGATTCGGCGTAGATCCTGCAGACTGGTTGGTGGGTCACGTCGTATATAAACAGCCCTTTTCAGTCTATCCTAGGCATTTTGGACAGGGTTCATGTCTGGAGAACATGCTAGCTACTCTAGTCGAGCAATGTCGTTATCTTGAAGGAAGTCATTCACAAGTCGTGCACGATGGGGGCGCGAATTGTCGTCCCTGAAGACGAGTGCCTCGCCAATATGCTGCCGATATGGTTGCACTACCGATCGGAGGATGGCATTCACGTATCGTACAGCCGTTACCGTGTCTTCCATGACGATAAGCAGCATATGTCGGCCCCACATAATGCCACCCCAAAACAGCACGGAACCGCCACCTTTTTGCACTCGCTGGACAGTGTATCTAAGGCGTTCAGCCTGACCGGGTTGCCTCCAATCACGTCTCCGACGATCGTTGAAGATGCGACACTCATCGGTGAAGAGAACGTGATGCCAATCCTAAGCGGTCCATTCGGCGTTTTGTTGGGCTCATCTGTACCACGGTGTGCATGGTGTTGTGGTTGCAAAAATGGACCTCGCCATGGACGTCGGGTGTGAAGTTATATCATGCAGCCTATTGCGCATAGTTTGAGTTGTAACACGACGTCCTGTGGCTGCATGAAAAGCATTATTCAGCATGGTGGCGTTGCTGTCAGGGTTCCTCCGAGCCATAATCCGTAGGTAGCTGTCATCCACTGCAGTAGCAGCCCTTGGGCGGCGTCCTGTCTCTCTGTATCTCCTCCATGTCCGAACAACATCGCTTTGGTGCACTCCGAGACGCCTGGACGCTTCCCATGTTGAGAACCCTTCCTGGAACAAAGTAACAATGCGGACGCAATCGAACAGCGGTATTGACGGTCTACGCATGGTTGAACTACAGACAACACGAGCCGTGTACCTCCTTCCTGGTGGAATGGCTGGAACTGATCCGCTGTCGGACTCCCTCTGTCTAATAGGTGCTGCTCATGCACGGTTATTTACATCTTTGGGCAGGTTTAGTGACATCTCTGAACAGTCGAAGGGAATGTGTCTGTGATGCAATATCCACAGTCAACGTCTATCTTCAGGAGATCTGGGAACCGGGGTGATGCAAAACTTTTTTTGATATGTGTAGTTCACACTAGCGCCCGCTCAGATTTTAAGTTTTCCTTCTTAAACACTCTGTAGATTCGTGGGTGTATTCGAGCATGTGGTGAAAATTTCTGTATATGCCACGTAAACATTATTTTTAGGTAAAATGCATTCATTTTACAAGGTATATCAGTTGACTCCTCCCAGTAGTTTTACGTTGAGTAGGTTCAGTCCTTGAAGTAGATTCTGGAAGGGCTCCAAAATACGTATGCACGGTTAGTGCACAGTTTCCGTCGGAATCAAAACGTTTTGTAGCATATCTAAAATCCAATTTCAGAGCGTTATTGTGTGCGTATTAAAATGTCACAGAATAATTAATATTTCACATTCAGATTGTGTTAACAACTTCGGAAATCCTGTTTGGTACAGTAAAATGAATAGAAGAAAGGGAACGAGGCTGGCTCGGGAACTTCGAATTGAATTAAATTGCGAATGTGCACTCAGGCGAAAAGCGCCACTGGTCGCTAAACTTCTGCCTGCTTGATAACTAATTTAATCATACCTCGCGTAAGGAAATTGCACAGCAGGTGCAAATTAATTACGCTAATTATATTTAAATTAGACTGCGCCAGCGTGGAAAGAGATACGACACCGTTTCCCGTAATTAATTTTTGTGTGACGGGGCACAGGAATGAATTTGCGGAAAACACGTGTACCGTTTGTTTGCGTTTTTTGTTGTTTCGTTTTTTTTTCTTTCATCCCTCTTCCGTTTTTTAGCGCTGGAGCGTCACGCCACACAGACCGGCGGTAGCTGCCCGCGAAGCGATTTGTGGAAATGTGAAAGCTGCTCATTGAGAACATCCGCTGTTTTCGATGCTACGGAGAAAAGGCCGGCAACGAAACACAAATGAACCAGTAGACCGAGGGGAAGGTGAGGTGTAGGAGAAATACTACTTCACTCAGTAAACTGTTAATTATTTTCCTTAAGGAGTAGTTTTATTCGAGGTTAGCTGTCGTATCATTTAGATGTCAAGAAGCCTTCTACATCCAGCAACGAATGAGGTGGCATAGAGGTCAGTACACTGGAATTGTATTTGGGAAGAGCGTGGTTCGAGTCTCCGACGAGAAGTTTTGATTAAAGATTGCGGAGTACAGATGTAGATGCTGAAAGACGTAAAAATTTATACTCCTGACGGGCACATCTTCTAAATGTCATTTCGAGTTTTGCTAGCGAACATTTATCTCAAACGGAATGTAATTTTATATCTGCAGAGTCTTAAAATCAATTGTAGGAACCTATCAACTGTTTTTACCACTAATCTATAATCAGCTGTGCAATTATTATATAATAATATCTGATAGCAAATGCCTCACGAAACACTGCTCATGGCACGCAGTAGACGCTTACTAATCCTTACACTTTTTTGAAATATAGAATCTTTTATCAAACAGCACTTTCACGTATTTAGTTAAGTAAGTGGAATTTTTCATTTAAATTAAACGTAACTGGTGGAGAAATGACAAAAAGAATATGGGATTTACGTGTATAGCGAAAGTACGAGTATCTTCAGATTAAAACCACGAAGACACTAGCACTTTTGTCTCGTGCACCGACAACTCTCGGAAAAGAGTGTATTAGTTGAATCAATTAAATTAAAACAATGACAGCAGCTTAAAACCACGAAGACACTAGCACTTTTGTCTCGTGCACCGACAACTCTCGGAAAAGAGTGTATTAGTTGAATCAATTAAATTAAAACAATGACAGCAGCTTAAAACCACGAAGACACTAGCACTTTTGTCTCGTGCACCGACAACTCTCGGAAAAGAGTGTATTAGTTGAATCAATTAAATTAAAACAATGACAGCAGCTTAAAACCACGAAGACACTAGCACTTTTGTCTCGTGCACCAACAACTCTCGGAAAAGAGTGTATTAGTTGAATCAATTAAATTAAAACAATGACAGCAGCTTAAAACCACGAAGACACTAGCACTTTTGTCTCGTGCACCGACAACTCTCGGAAAAGAGTGTATTAGTTGAATCAATTAAATTAAAACAATGACAGCAGCTTAAAACCACGAAGACACTGGCACTTTTGTCTCGTGCACCGACAACTCTCGGAAAAGAGTGTATTAGTTGAATCAATTAAATTAAAACAATGACAGCAGCTTAAAACCACGAAGACACTAGCACTTTTGTCTCGTGCACCGACAACTCTCGGAAAAGAGTGTATTAGTTGAATCAATTAAATTAAAACAATGACAGCAGCTTAAAACCACGAAGACACTAGCACTTTTGTCTCGTGCACCGACAACTCTCGGAAAAGAGTGTATTAGTTGAATCAATTAAATTAAAACAATGACAGCAGCTTAAAACCACGAAGACACTAGCACTTTTGTCTCGTGCACCAACAACTCTCGGAAAAGAGTGTATTAGTTGAATCAATTAAATTAAAACAATGACAGCAGCTTAAAACCACGAAGACACTAGCACTTTTGTCTCGTGCACCGACAACTCTCGGAAAAGAGTGTATTAGTTGAATCAATTAAATTAAAACAATGACAGCTCTGAGTATGTAAGGAATTGTTACTTATGCCCAAACGCATAGCAAGACACATTAACCTTGAAGGACTACCAGTCCACACATTTATTGACCCTAAAATATTAACCGGCCGTTGTGGCCTAGCGGTTCTAGGCGCTTCAGTCAGGAACCGCGCTGCTGCTACGGTCGCAGGTTGGAATCCTACCTAGGGCATGGATGTGTGTGATGTCCTTAGGTTAGCTGGGTTTAAGTAGTTCTAAGTCTAGGGGATTGATGACCTCAGAAGTCCCATAGTGCTTAGAGCCGTTTGAACCTAAACTCTTAGATGACTTTTCCTTCTTCTTTTTAGCCAATGTGGCTAAAACTTGTGTCTGTATCCCAAGATTTCTCTGAGAGACACTATGTTTTCTCAGCTTCAAGTACGAGCACAATTCTCTTTTTGTGTACTGCTCGGTCTGATACGTGCTACATGATAATAAATGAGTCAAACTTGACTCTGTCGGCAAAATGTGGATAACAGTGATTACTGCAGCTCCTGTGGACTTCGGTAGTAAGTGTCGTTTGTATTCGAATTACCTCAAAAGAACATACGGGATACATACAATGAGGGGCGGATTTAAGGGGCAGAGTCGAGGGGGCTCGTCATGGGGGACATGACCTCCCTTTCGCCAAATATATTTTGGTAAAAGTTTTAATATTACCACACACAGGGCTACTCATAGGTGCCTCCGGGGTATCAGAAGATTACTGCGTGGAAGCATAAGACAGGCAGAAAATACACACGTATCAGTGGACAGCGCGACTTCACCAGTTTATATTCGTAATACGCTCCGTGGTATAGTTGCAGTACTCGCCACTGGGAGCTGGCGTTTCAGATCATAGCGTGTAATGGAGTGATGTGAGCATTTAGTATCTTTTGAACTCCCTAAATTTGAGTCTATTGTGACGATTCTGCAACAATTTTGTATCAAGTATTAGATAAATGCTCTAACAGACAAAACAATCGATGGAACGACGGACTCCGTGACACACGCTGTTTATGAGGTGCGAAGAAAAATATACCTGCTGTAACCGTCTGCAGAGAAGGTAGGACCTGTGGGAGAATTAGTCGCCAGGAGCCCAAACAAATCGGCACCACGTCTGAGCGGAGAACAGCAGGTAACAGAGTCAACTGCCGGCGCATTCTACGCAAACGTTGGCGTGTAAAAACTGGGGCTCATGAGATACACGCAGCCCCCCTCTCCCCCCTCCCAGTAACAAACTTGTG
Organism: Schistocerca nitens; assembly: GCF_023898315.1. Lineage (NCBI taxonomy): Eukaryota > Metazoa > Arthropoda > Insecta > Orthoptera > Acrididae > Schistocerca > Schistocerca nitens. The sequence goes on from NC_064618.1 coordinate 491,170,464, forward strand.
ACGTCACACTAGTCGGCTTGTCCGCCACACTTCGCCAACGGTCTGCTCCGTTCACGGCCCACGGGAAATCAGTAAGTAATTGAAAAGGTACCATTAATGGTCTTTGTCGTGTGCTGTCGAAATACTAGATACATTAAAACTTGCAGTATTAAATTCGTTTGAAATAGTTACGCGCTCCCCGCCGAGAAGGCTGCTGCCACTCGTAAGATCTGCAGTGTTTCGTGCTGTGAATAAAGAGCCAGATCGTCTTTCTCGGCTGTAGATGTTACAAGCACTGAAAACTCAGGACAATGAGCTACGTTCTGACGTTTAAAATGACTTGTAGCAGCTACTTAAAGAAAACTGTTTTTCTTAGAAGCTGGTTTTCAGTGACGAACTGTGTCTGGTAAGGTGAATCGTCATAACGTGCCATGAGAACATCCGCAACAGATTGTGGAACACATTCATGAATCACCTAAAGTTAACGTCTTTTGTGTCATGTCATCATCAAAAGTTTATGGACCATTTTTCGTTGCGGAGAAAACTGTGACTGGTATCATGAACCTATACATGCTGCAGCAATGGGACACGCCACAATTACATACGTCAGTGGGGCCTTCATGTTGCAACAAGACGGTGCTCCTCCGTACTTGCTTTCGGACGTTTGTGGTTATCTCAGTGCGAACTGCCTCCGCGTGTCGGCCGCTGTGGCCGAGCGATTCTAGGCGCTTCAGTCCGGAACCGCGCTGCTGCTACGGTCGCAGGTTCGAATCCTACCTCGGGCATGGATGTGTGGACTGTTCTTAGGTTAGTTAGGTTTAAGTAGCTCTAAGTCTAGGGGACTGATGACCTCAGATGTTAAGTCCCATAGTGCTGACAGCCATTTGAACCATTTTTGCCTCAGCGTAGGATTGGACGTGGTTCCCATCATGACTCTCCTCTTCTTCCGCTGCCCTCACGGTAACCTGACCTAAGTCCACTTGAGTTCTTCTTGTGGGGTTGAAGTTTCCTTGTTTCGGCCTCCACTGTCATCTAATTTGTAAGAGCTGCAAGAAGTAGTAATAGGACGCCTGTGGCAAGAATTCGACTCTCGGATCGACGCTCGCCGCTTCGCAAACGTCCCACACAGTGAGCTCCTGTAACTATGGTTAACATTTTGTAAAGATGATCTATGATCTATCGACTGATATGTGTTTACTTTTCGTAAGTCTAGTCTCAATTTCCAAATTTATATACTAACTTCCAAGGAATAAACTATCAAGAATAGTTGAAATTGTCAAGGAATTATAAAATATTATAAGCTATGTTTAAGACAGGATATTATTACATTTATTTTATACCTGTATGGTCTTGTCTCCTGGCCACCTATGAAGAAAATTCCTGTCAAGTAACAGTATCCCGTTCCCCGTCTGTCAGTATTTGCTGCCAAAAATAAACCCGACCAGGTTGAGAATCCATATGTTGCATCAGCACACCACAAGGAGAAGTATCAGAATGATTGGCTTTCGCAACGTTGGGGTAAATGTCTGAAAGTCCAGCATTGTGCAATGGTCTGCCAACCTGTGTTCCAAATAATGTTGAACGAAACACTGATAATAGCCAGGCCAGAGAGGAATCACATGTTGTGCAAATAACTTTGTTGTCAAATTTTAGATAGCTTCTTTCTTTTATCATTTTCTGAATCGGCTTATCATAAATGTGACAACAATTTAGCCCCTTACACGTAAGTTCTACACTGTAAAAAGATCATTTGGTTGTCACACCGAAATATCGTTGGAGAATATCTACATCATGTGACAGCAATCACGTTGTTTCATGGATTACTTATTACGCTCATAAGCGATACTAACATTTTATGTCTGCTTCAACTTAGATACTCTGCAACTCACGTTAAGGTGTGTGGCTGAGAGTATTACTGGTACCGTAACAATATCTGTTTCCCCCTTCCCCGTTCCATTTGTGAATGGTGCCTGATGAGAACGACTGTTGATAAAGAAACCGTTTTCGCTTTCATTTTTTGATTTTTTTTTGCTGTCGTTGTTTCGAGAGACATAGGGGAAAATAATATGTTTCCCGACTCTTTCTGGAACGTACTCTCTTACAATTTCAACAGTAAACCTCTCGGTGATTCAAAACAGGTATGCAGTAGCGTCTGTCAAAGGAATTTGTAGGCATTTCCTTAACGCTCGCGCGCCGACTACACGAACTCGTGTCGAAACACACTGATACTCATTGGATATTCTCTATCTCTTCTATTAATCCACCTGGTAAGGGCTCCAAACTACTGAATACTACTCAAGAATACCTCGAAGAAATATTTCGTAAGGCACTACTTTCGTGAACGGATTACATTTTCTTAATGAAACTTCCTGGCAGATTAAAACTGTATGCCGGACCGAGACTCGAGCTTGGGACCTTTGAGCCCTTGCCCGCGAAAGCCAAAGGTCCCGAGTTCGAGTCTCGGTCCGGCACACAATTTAATCTTCCAGGAAGTTTCGTATCAGCGCACACTCCACTGCAGAGAGAAAATCTCATTTTCTTAATATTCTCACAATGAGTATCAGCCTGGCATCTTATTTTTCTGCAATTTGTTTCATGTGGTCATTCCATTTAAGTCGTTCGGAATGATCACTCCTAGGTATTTTACTGCAGTTACTGTTTCAAAAGACTGTCGACAGTGGTGTGATTGTACGGCAGTGGATCATTTTATCTATTTCAGCGCACTATGTTACATTTATTTACGTTCAATCCAAGTGCCAGTCCTGCGCCAATCAACAATTAGCTACAGGTCTTTCTGCAATTCGCTACAGCCTTCTAGCGTTGCCACCTTCTTACAGACAACCACGACATCTGCTACTAGTCTTATGGGACTTTCTGTGTTATGCACTCTATCATTTATATACACTGACGGAAAAAAATCGCAACACCAAGAAATAATAATGTTAAGGAATTTAATTTCGAGAACACATTTGCAGGCGCGAGATAAGCCATTGCAAATGTGAAAATACTGGTGCATTAATAACTCGTGTGACATCAAGAATGTTGGATGCAGTCATGTAAACGGGCATCCATTGTGCTATATGTGTGCCGGTTGTCCGTTTGTGCAATGGATTTCATGCCTGTTGCACTTGGCCTGTGCCGGCCGGTGTGGCCGAGCGGCTGTAGGCGCTACAGTCTGGAACCGCGCTACCGCTACGGTCGCAGTTTCGAATCTTGCCTCGGGCAGCCATGTGTGTGAAGTCCTAGGTTAGTTAGGTTTAAGTAGTTGTAAGTTCTCGGGGACTGATGACCTCAGAAGTTAACTCCCATAGTGCTCAAAGCCATTTTGAACTTGGACTGTCATCACAGGGACGGTTAATGCTGTTCGTATAAGACGCTGACTTGTCGTCCGATGGTGTCCCATATGCGCTCGATTGGAGATGTTACTGAAGATCGATCACGCCAAAGCAAAGTGTCGACATTTCTCAGACCACGTTGGGTCATAACAGCGGTATGTGGGCGAGCGATATCCTGTTGGAAAGCACCCCCTGGAATGCTGTTCATGAACGGCAGCACAGCAACACAAATTACCAGACCGATGTACAAATTTGCAGTCAGGTTGCGTGGGTGCTCGTGCTATCGAAGGAAATCGAAACCCAGGTGTAGGTGTACGTCTAGTGTGTCGAGAACGCACACAGATTGGTTGCTGGCTCTCAACTGGCCTCCTTCTAACCAACACACGGTCTTACTGGCACCGAGGCAGATCCGGATTTCATTAGACAACACAGCAGAACTCCGCCCTGTCCTCCCATGAGGTCTCGCTTGACATCACTGATGTCGCACATGGCGGTGCTTTGGGGATACTGAAATGCATGCTACAGGGGATCTGGTTCGGATCTGTCCTCGAAGTAAGCGCCTTGTAATAGTTTGTTGTGTCACTGTGATGCCAACTACTGCTCAAACTGCTGCAGCAGATGCGGTACGACGCGACAGAGCCATACGCCTAACACGGTGATCTTCCCTCTCGGAGGTGCCACCTGGCCGTCCAGAGCCCTGTCTTCTTGCCATCGTACATCCTCGTGACCACCGCTGCCAGCAGTCACCTACAACGGCTACATTCCTGCCAAGTCTTTCTGAAATTTCGCAGAGGGAACATCGTAATCCTGTTACAGAACCTCGTTTAAACTCAGCGACGCGTTGATAATGGCGTCTTTGTCGCCTTAAAGGCACTCTTTGCTATCGTCAACTCACCGCGTCCGATCTCAAAGATAACTAACGCTCACAACCGTTACAGCGTGTGTTTAGAGCAAACCTGATTCGCTTCCTCATAGTACTGGTACTAGCACCGAGCGAGGTGGCGCAGTGGTTAGCACACCGGACTCGCATTCGGGAGGACGACGGTTCAATCCCGTCTCCGGCCATCCTGATTTAGGTTTTCCGTGATTTCCCTAAATCGTTTCAGGCAAATGCCGGGATGGTTCCTTTGAAAGGGCACGGCCGATTTCCTTCCCAATCCTTCCCTAACCCGAGCTTGCGCTCCGTCTCTAATGACCTCGTTGTCGACGGGACGTTAAACACTACCCACCACCACCACCACTGGTACTAGCGTCAGTCTTACGCGATTGACGCGAAATTTGTACAGGCGTCATCTTTCAGATGTAGAAGCATGCCTACTTACTTTCACTTATGTCGCACAACCCCTTCTTCGTACTGCAATTTTATTTGTCATTGTATATTTCAAGCACTAATGGTCAAATCAGACTTACATGGGGCAATCCGGAAAAAACTTTGAGAGGTGGCATGAGCCCCCTCTCATATTTCTATCTTACGATTTTCCTCTCTAATTGCATGCAGTGAAAAGTCGCTATTCCTTCACACGCGGACTTCCCATGCAGCGTCTCTCGTCACCCGGGTCGTCCGGTGACAGGCGAGCTCTGCTGATCTTGAAAGGGTTAAGCCGATGGGTGTGAGGGAGTTGAGTGAATGCTTTCCAGACGCTGACATTGTCAAAAGACACGCCCGCAGGCGCCTGAAGTAGCGGCTGGGCTAGAGGTTCCGTTACTTCGCAGAAACTTAGCGAAAACACTTTCTGGCGGGCTACCAGCGAGGCGTGGGAATGACTTGTGTACCCAGGCAGTTGTGGCTGGAAAATTCCCGCACTTTCAGAAAAATAGTAACTGTGATTGGCTTGCTCAGGGCATAGCTCTGTGACGTAGCAAAATCAGCGCAGAAATTGGCGCCAAAAATCTCCATTGGTGGAATGGTAGTGCTCCGGCAATAGAGTGGAATTTTCCGCTGGTTTTTGAGTTTCTGATTGGAACGTTTAACCACGGCCATTGTCGTGGGGGCAGGAATGTTCTGTGTTCGGTTTGTACGGGTGCTCTTGTGGTGAGTCAGCTCTCGCCTTTCAGTCGGAGTAGGTTACAAGACTGAGCTCTTGCTGCTCTGGACAGCCTGCCTTCTGTTGGCTAATATACTTTTATTTAATTGTAACTGTATAACGAAGTTGCTGAAGTTTCGACTTCAACGTAACTTTCCGAGTACAGTTGGCAATTGAGCGTTCTGCGTACAAGCGGCCTATGTTGTCTGTCTTGAGCAGTTTTGGCTAAAGTTGACTGTATCGGAGTTACAGTGTGACTTGGCTTGTTAAAATCAATCACCGTACTGTCAGTGATTGTGTGGAGAGCCTTCTTCGTCTCCCTCAGAGGCGCATTTGTATTGCTAGGAAGCCTTTAGTCTGGAACAACCAGACCAGGATAATTAGTTTCGGGCTATACTCGCGACATTATCATCACCACGACGGGACGTCGAAGCAACCAGCCATCGCCTCCGGTACGCCAGATCGTGTTCTTGCAGTTAAGAAGACAGTTTGGTAATGTATATCCGCAGCACCGGCAGATAGGGATTTTCCTAGGTGATAATCAGAGCTAAGCAGAGCGTGCCTGTTCGTCTTTCTCTAACTTTGTTCTGTCTTGTGTGTTCATTGTCTGAATTCTCACTACTGTAGCAGCAATTAATGTTGGGTTGGCTGTGTGTCTCTCTTAAGACGTGCGTTGCAAGGAATTGGCTCCACATACCACTTCGTCATAAATGTCACAATCTAGTTTAGGGACAACTTCACCTTCACAGCATTTATTTGAGTATCGAATTTGAGCCAATGTGATGTATTGTAAATGTTTCATGTGTTTTTGTTTATTATTTTGAGTTATAATAAATCATATTGTTATTTTGGACCTATCATTTCTCACTACGTTAATGAAACTTTCCTTTATTTAACTTATTTATCAAATGAAATTATTGCAGGTGCCAAACTCTTTTCTACTCCACTTGCAGGGTCGATTACAGTCAGTTCGCATTTCTTTTTAATCCATGTGCAACAGCAAAAGTCGGAGTTAGAATAGGGGGGGGGGGGCTTAGAGCATCATTTACATATGTAGATTCTAGAAGAATTTAGTATTAAATACACTGCTAGCCCCGGCACATCGCAACTTTACATTTGTCGATTTTATTCTGTTGACAGAAACATATTTGAGACGTGGTACTTAGGGAAATCCAGGATACAGTGTGGACGGGGCCATACTCAGTTACTCTTGGGTGCTCAGTTTTTTTTTAAATCACGTACACTTTATTGGAAAATAATTGCAAATAAGGTTGACAATAAGGAACAATCATCAAATTTGACTGTTAAGACGAAATTTCTAATAAAAAATTTCTTAAGTAAGTTGCACTCACGGCTGAAGGCCTTATTGACCAGAAATTCAACTTATTTGTCGGCAGAAGGCCCCAATAGTAATAACTGAATTACAATTTGATGGCTGACGGCCTAGATAGCAGATGCTTAAGAACGAACTAAACTTGTCCTAGAGATACTAAAACAATATAAAAAAGGACAATCGGCAAATTTTCACTATTTAGAGACAATATCTAATTATAATTCTTAAGACAAATTGCATTCACAGCTGAAGGCCTTATTGACAGTCATCACAATCTAATCAAATCAAGAGAGAAGTGGGCCTCTGACAATGCTCCAAGGATCGACCTGGGAAAGTCGCTCAACTTCGTGAACAATGAGACAGGCAGCCAAGAGTTGTATTCACTTAACCAGATGGCAACTGAAACTAGTGACAGTTTAAACGCAGGCCAACACTCTTGCAACATCTACCTAACGTCTGATAACCAATACAACGATGGAATAACCCAGGCAAGGCGGAACCAGCGGACAGCACGGTGTCTTCAGAAACTGGAGTTTAGAACATCCAGAAGCAGAAGGACCCACTAAGGTCAAAGTAGTCCAACAGAAACAAATATCTGAACCACAATCTAGGAGGCTGTCGAACTACACGCCTTATTGGACAACAGCGGTAAGGCGAGGACTTAACCTCCAGGGCAGGTAAGTGGGGCATTAGCGGCCACTAGACAGAAATATACCGCTGGTTGAACTTCATCAATACACACAAGGAATTCAATGATTAATAATAAAAGGTGGAGGATGGCTAATTAATTTAGCCAACTCCAAACACTCCACTCATTGCTTTTCGTCTCAGCTACCCTGCGTGCAGCAACACGTGAACAAACGGCGTGATCTCAAAATAGTGGAGGTTTCACTACTGGGTTAATGTTCACTCAACTCAAACGTCCTGGGTCCGTTGGAGAACGAGGCTGTCGCCCTCGCAACTACAGCCCCTCGATCTGGCAGTGCCTGCGTGCCGCCAGCAGCCCCGGCATGTCCTCGCACTGCTGGACCTCATTGCTGCTCCGTCCCAACCGAACTACCCGACACACTCTGACCCGGAAAACACTTGACACCCTTGCAAAGATAGTAGTGGGGTACAAGATATCGATAACCGCTGATGCTGCGACTTGTGGACGGACAATGCTAGAAAATGTAGTGGCGCCAGTAAACACGAGAAGAAAACGAGACGCCACTATCCCCATTACATGATGCCAACCTACCAACGGCACCAAAGCGAGCCGCAACACAGCTCAATGTAGAGTTCTATCTGCAAGGAAGTTCAGAATCAAGTTACAAGTGCCCGAGGTTGTTCATTAAACAAAAGTGTGGAACTGTATTAAATGCCCTCCTGAAGCCAACCTCAGCTTCGATGCCTATGGTGGTGCCCTAGATCTCATTGATGGACAAAGCCAACGGAGTTGGTAAGATCTGTTTGCTTAACTTATCTTGATTTTCATAAATTTTGTTGTTACTATTATTACGACTGTGCACATCTATGGCATGCTAAAACTAGAGATGACAGCAAGATAATTTAAGGGAGAAGGGGGAGACTGCAATAGATCGTGACCCATCCATCCAGCCTCCTTTCCCATGTAATCAGTCCCCAGATGTGCTTCTGTTTCCGATTCTTTCAACTCTCTCTGTACGCTTACTGAGGCGGAACTTCTAGGGCATCCGAAAGCACAAACACATTTTTCATTACCCATCCGGGAAGCCAAACACACCGATAAAGTGGCTAAACGGTTATTTTGTCTCGAAGGGATTATGCAGCGGCAGTGATAGCATTAATCTCTACGGACAGTTTCCCGGTGACGAGCTATCAGGATCTGTGCCTCTGGAGAACCATCAAGACTCCCGTCGGACAGCGAGGGAGGGCATTTCGACAGAGAAGCCGTTGCCTATCTGGGGGACCGATTTACCGATCGCACGCGTGGACCGCCCCACGGGAGAGACAGGGGGGAGGAACGGAAGATGAGCGCTGATACAGCCCCTGCTACGCTGCTCGAACTTTCTGCTACAACAGACTGTGTTTATGTCGAAACGGTGATGGCGTTCGCGTGTTGAGAACTGTCACGGCACTCCCTCATCGGCGCTTCACAATAAACAGATTAGCTTACTCCGAGTTCACTGCCTTTCCTTCCACTTCTAATTTGGTTCTCCTAATTTCTTCCAACCGATTTGTGTGCCTATGGTGTATAGTCTCAGTTGTGAAACTACTTTTGACTTATTTTAAGAAAGGTCGTGGTTCACAATAATTGATGGGGTGTCACATAGTGAAACTAAAATTATATCTGTGATTCCTGAAGGGAATGTATATAAAATATCTAGGAGCCAATCTGAGCAGCCTCCTTAGATTGTTTGCAAGTGATGCTGTCATTTACTATGTAGTAAAATCAAGACGTTGACGCTGAAAGAAAAAAAAAAAAGGCGTGAGGTCCGCAACATGACTACTACAAAATTAAATTAAATTTCAGGTCCAGAATAAATCACAAAAATTTAAAGGTCGTAGGTGGCCTATACTTAGAAATAACTTAAAAACTGGAACCATCACATAAAAAATGTTGTGGGAAAGGCGAACCAAAGACTACGTTTTCTTGACGAAATGCTTGGGATATTAAACACATCTACTAAAACCTAAAGAGACTACCTACGCTACGATTGGCCGTTCTCCATCTTTCTCCTACCAGTGCCAAAACAGTTGCTTAGATCACATCCCAAAGGGAGAAATGACCATCGTAATAAAATTAGAGGAACTGGAGTATGCATGGAAATAGTTAACTGTTTAATTTTTTTATTCGAGAGTGAAATGGTCGAAAAATAGACTGAAAGTGGTTTTATGAACCCTCTATCACATACTGAAGTTCGAATTGCAGAGTAATCATATAGATGTAGATGTAGAGCCACTGGTTGATAATGACAGGGTACCTTGTAGACACTGTTGTTTACCTTATTTTTTCATTTTGAAGATGTTCCTGTTATGCGATAAATAACACTTTCTTAGCTTCTGTCACATTTATTTTTCAGTTTTTATTGCCACTTTACGTTCCTGAAACATTCAGTCATCGTGACGTGCCTCACTGTTGATTGTGCGAGGTCTCGTAAAGATGCTTAGAACAATCGAGCCTATCGTGAAATCTGAAGCTTTTGCTGAGGGGTTCCGCCCGATTTTACGCAGCCTACGTAACATACATATTATGTGTTCCCTTCTTCTTGACAATGCACGGCCGCACACTGCAGGTGCAACGACACTGCTACTGCGCTTTCGATGGGAGGTGTCGGCTCACTCGGTTCTAGGCGCTGCAGTCCGGATCCGTGGGACTGCTACGGTCGCAGGTTCGAATCCTGCCTCGGGCATGGATGTGTGTGATGTCCTTAGGTTAGTTAGGTTTAAGTAGTTCTAAGTTCTAGGGGACTGATGACCTAAGATGTTAAGTCCCATAGTGCTCAGAGCCATTTTTTTGTCTGCTCACTCACCATACAGCGCGGACTTGGTACACTCTGATTTTCATCCCTTTTCAGATGAACTGCTGTCTATGAGGACAGCATTTTGCCACAGGCAACGAGCTACAAATCAGTGTAGGGAATTGAGGGAAATCACAGGTGTCTACTTCCTATGACGAGGGTGTTGGAAAGTTGATTCGACGCTATAACAAATGCCTAGATCGGAGCAGCTGCGGAAGCCTTACCTACATGTCACACAGTTTATTATACCTTATTTTACTACCTTATATGTGTTACCCGCGGTGTCCGCCTGCTTATCTGGGAGGTAACGTGTTCACTTCCGACGCAAGCGGGCCCGGTTTCGATTCTCGGCCGGGTTGGAGTTTTTCTGCGTTCGGGGACTGGGTGTCGTGTTGCCCTCATCATCGTTTCATCCTCATCAACGTCTCGCAAGTCGCCCAATGTGGCGTCGACTGAAATAAGACTTGCACTTGGCGGCCTCCCGGCCAACGATTCTATACGCTCATTTCCATTTTTTTACCCACGGTATTTCTGTCTCTCATTTCACATCCAATATACTCAATCCCTTCATCTTAATACTGTCACATTTAAATAACTAATGGCCTTGCGTTCCCATATAGATGGAGAAGTTTGTTAGTATTTTCGAGGCGACGAACACGCTGAAGTCGTTTCTCCAATTTCCTGAGGGTAACACAACACACTTCACGGTTGTTGGTTGCACTATATAGGAGGACATCAAACAGAATAACCTAGGAGTCCTAGAAGACCATCGCCATGATTTTACCGGCTAAGGGTGTGGCTTTGAACTCTTTCTTCGGAGGAGAGGTGGTGTGGCATCACTCCATTAATTGCTGTTTTGTTTCCGGTTCGAATTAATGAACCCATGTTTCATCCTCTGTGACGATGCCCAACACAAAATTGTTACTATCAGCCTAACAAGGCGGAAGCAATTCCACACAGATGGTCCTTCGTTGTTCTTTATTCTCATTTGCTAAACGGTGAGGAACCCAGCGGCCACATACCTTTGAGTACCCCATTTGGTTGACGAATGTGTCAGCACTAACAGCAGAGACGTCCAGGTAAGGAGAGAGGTGATCGACTGTGATCCGTCCATCACCTGGACTGAGAGTCTTCGCGCGTTCCAACACTGCAGTAGTCAACAGCTGTATGCGGCCGGCTGGCACTCGGGACATCGGACAGATCTGGCGACCTTGTTGCGATGATGATAGACGCCTTCCCCAATGAATCACTATGTTTTCGTTCACTGCCAGCTCTCTGCAGACATTCTGCCAGCGTATATGAATATCCGCGATACTCCGCGAAAAGAAAAGCAATGACAGCTCTCTGTTTGCAACGTACCTCCATTACAGACGCCAGTCTGGACGATACGTATTGCACTGCAACCTACCTAAAACTTCATGAAACTGCAGAGGATGAAGCGGGAATATTGCACGATGCCCTAAAACTAAGTCCACCTTTTTTCAACCGAAGTTACCCGAGAAAAGATTGTGTTGCGTTACTCGCTAATTACTCCTAGTACGGTGGCGATACACTCTCACAACTTGGATTACGTGATTATTTACACAATATGAGGTCGAATTAAAGGTCTCCGCTGCCCGCTGACCACGCTAGCCTCCTCCCTCCCGTCACCCTTCCTGACTCTCGATACAGCTGTATCGGTAGTTCAAATGTCTCTGAGCACTATGGGACTTACCATCTGAGGTCATCAGTCACCTAGACTTAGAACTACTTTAACCTAACAAACCTAAGAACATCACACACATCCATGCCAGAGGCAGGATTCGAACCTGCGACCTTAGCAGCAGTAGGGTTCCGGACTGAAACGCCTAGAACCGCTCGGCCACAGCGGCTGTCACCTGTATCGGTGGACTATGGTTCTCCGAGCGTATAAATTTTAAGGGAATGCTATTTCTTTACTCGTTTTCACCTACGTTCGAGAAAGGAGGTCTTCCTTAAATTTTCCTTAATAGAGGATCTTTCCCTTCCTGTCTTAGTTATTCAGCTTGTTGTGGTTTCCTACATCAAGCTGTGCACTCTCTGATTGGCGTTGACAGGAGGTGCGGTCAGCCCATCGTATATCTTTGCCGTTGCAACTTTTTCTGTTGCCGGCCAGGTCGCAAGACTGTCCACATGCTCAAGACTTCATCCCTCCATCTGAAAAGTATCCCGTGTTAAATATAGTTTTTAATTTACTGGAAGTCCTTGCTATATTCCAAACTACTTGTTTTCGTAGTACTTTTCTCTGGGAATTGTAGACAGGTGGAAATTTTAGTAGCCATGGAGCGTTGGTCAAGTGCACAACGAGCGATTGCTGTAAAGGTGTGTTACAAAAACCCGAACAGTTTTGTCGGAGCTCAACGTGATTTCCTTCGATTGTATCAGTTCGGGGTGCCTGAAACTTTTCTAAAAAGCTCGCGAAAAGCGGCTACACGGTACAGCGCAGAGCTTATGCAGGGTGAACATTAATAAACTCGACAAACTGTTCGACGGATTCCTGAATGGAAATGGAGGAAAAAGTTTCCTACGAGCATCTGTTGCCACAGTAGGTGGCGTTGACGAATGAAAATTTCTCTGGCCAAGTGCTGTGTATTCCTTGTGTGTGGAAGGCTGTGTGATTGACGCAGCGTACTGTAAGCAGCAGAATGATCCGGTGTTCATCTCAGGAAAAACCCGAGACGGTGTTTGGCGTGTACGGCCAAGCAGAATAGAACGGTTGTGAGGCGGCACTGCTATACTCTCACTGACACCAACCACATCACACAACATTTCAAACCCTTTCTGGGCGTTCGTGTGATCACGGGTCCTTTCAGACAGAGGAATGTATTAGCAGGTCCCTTACTGGAGCTTGTATTAGAGTTCGTCTCAATATCATGTAGAACCTGGTCTTCCAAATGTGGTGTACGCACAGTCCGCCACCTCCCTGCACGCTCGACTGTGGGAAAGAACCAATGATCATACAAACGCCCAAAAAGCGCTTGAAAATTTGTGTGATCTGGTTGCTGTCTATGAGAGTACTTGCTTTGGTATAGCCGTGTTGTCGTCTGTCGACAGTTTCCATCTGCTTGGCCGTACACAAACACCATCTCGCCTTGTTCACGACATGACTACCGGGCCATTCTGCTGCCCAGAGTACGTAGTCTGCAACACACAAGGAACACACGGCACTTGGCCATAGGAAATTTCATTCGTCAGCGCTATCTATCTTGGATACGATGCATTTCCCAACTAATGTTCACAGGACCTTTTGTCCTCCATTCCCACTCAATAAACTGTCCCTGAAGTCTGTCGGTTTTATTAGTGATCACCCAGTATATAAGTGTTGTCTGTTCTTTCTGTCTGCGAACGATCCCTTTAGTGCAGATGCACACCAAGCTCGAACTGGCACTCAGCGTGATGCCAAGAGCAATGAGACTAATGAGCAGGTGCAGGACATCAGCAGTGTATGGTAGAAGTTGAGAATTTGGGTCTGACGAAAGGTGTGATAAGGAACCTACAGCATTTGTGGTGACCACTGTGTCCGGATGGCGTAGTGGCCAGGACACCTGCCTAGCAAGAATGGTACTCAGCTTCAAATCGTGGTCTGGTACAAATTTTCAACTTGCCGCATTGACATAAATCAGTGCCAACTGGCAGCTAGTGTCTTTAATTCCTTTGCGCGGGTCTCAGCAGTCGACGAATGAGAAGCATTTTGAAGAACGATGCACCTTATCATCCACACGAGACCCAGGCTTGTGCAAGCCCTCCAAGCTCATGGTTACAGTAACCTCATATGCTTCTACCAAGTGATGTTAAATTGTTATTGGAGAAAATGAAGAGAGAATTCACGGTTATGGATGAGTGACGAAGTCCACTTTCACCCTATGGCTTTGCCAATAAGCAGAACTTTTGATATTGATCTGATGTAAACCGAAATGACACCCCTCCCCATTCAGAAAAACAGGACTTAGGCGCTCAATGTCGTATTTAGCAACAATCGGAACTTACTTTTTGAAGATGAATGCGGTATTATGTGACCGTAAAATCTATACGTTTTGCTGACAAGTTGGTAACATTTTCTCTGCCTGAACGAGATGCGTATGATCCAGACTAAGGAACATTCTTCCAGCATGATGGTGCAACACGTCATACTGTTGCTGTGTCAATGAATCTGCTTAGAATCGCATTTGCTAGTCGTCTTATCAGTAGAGATGACGATAATACGTGGCCTCCAGGTTCACCAGGTTTGTCACTTCAAGACTTTTTTCTGCGATGTTACCTCAAGTCTAACGTTTTCCATGAAAACCACCAGAGAAGCAGATATAATCTGAAGGAGCGAATTAGACGAAACATACACAACTTTCCGTTGGAGATATTAAGTAATGTCATGTATGGATTCACCCATAGTCTCCCAAAATGTGTGCGAAACCAAGGACGACATCTGGGTTATGTCATATTCGAAAACTGATAACTTGCAAAGTAAACCATTAATGTCCACTCATGTACATTACATACATCTCAGCCGGCCGAAGTGGCCGTGCGGTTAAAGGCGCTGCAGTCTGGAACCGCAAGACCGCTACGGTCGCAGGTTCGAATCTTGCCTCGGGCATGGATGTTTGTGATGTCCTTAGGTTAGTTAGGTTTAACTAGTTCTAAGTTCTAGGGGACTAATGACCTCAGAAGTTGAGTCCCATAGTGCTCAGAGCCATTTTGAACATACATCTCAAAAAATTCTCAATTAATTCTCTAGTTGGTGGGAATTTTTTAATCTTCCTGTTTGAATCCCTCACCCTGCACATCAAAAGAGAATCGCTTTCAGTAAAACGTGTTTTGGGAGGGAAAGGGGGGAGGGGGCTTTGTCTCTGTGAGTTCCCTAACTCCAAGATCCACGTCTGTGTACAGAATGGAGAAGGATTTCAAAACTTATAGTGAGACCGACAGAAAGTTCTTCAAGAATTCGGGCAACAAATCAACTTCAGAGCCCCATTGCGTGAGCAGCTATCTGTCTTGTTCGCAGTAGCTACATTAAGAGTCCCTCTGTGAGTTACGACCGGCTGATGCCATTGTGCCAGTGATGTCAGACATAAAGCTAATTTTAGTAAGCCACGTATGACAGCATCGCAGAGATTTATACGGCCGAAACGAAATGGGCCCGACCTTAAGTAGGACTTATACCGCGTAAGGGGTCACGGACGGGTGAACAATGGGTGTAGCGGTGGTCCCCAACAACCCTCGTTTCAGGAGTAAAATACGAGTCCGTCCCCTCCCCTAATGACGCGGCTGTCGACGGAGCGGGACGCGAGTCGGAGGTACGGCGGTAGGGGCGTGACCGCGCGCCGGAATTTATTTGATTAAAATGTTAATAGGCCGCAATTAAGCGGGGCCATAAACTTCCGCCGCTCCGAGGAGCAGCGAGCGCCTCTGTCCGTGGTCAACTGGCCGTGCTGCGCGCTCGGGGGCCTAGTACTGGCTGGGTGGGTCCGCGGCCGCTGCTGCGTGCCCGGGGGCGCTGCACTGGACACGCGAGGGCCTGCAGCGCTGTCGAGGCAGCCCGCCGGATCCGAAGAACGTCAATACTCCTACTGTTTTGTCAACCGTGTACTCCTCGGTGTCTTGTAAATTGAGTGCCGGCCGGAGTGGCCGTGCGATTCTAGGCGCTACAGTCTGGAGCCGAGCGACCGCTACGGTCGCAGGTTCGAATCCTGCCTCGGGCATGGATGTGTGTGATGTCCTTAGGTTAGTTAGGTTTAGTTAGTTCTAAGTTCTAGGTGAC
Source organism: Schistocerca nitens (assembly GCF_023898315.1). Classification (NCBI taxonomy): domain Eukaryota; kingdom Metazoa; phylum Arthropoda; class Insecta; order Orthoptera; family Acrididae; genus Schistocerca; species Schistocerca nitens. The sequence goes on from NC_064618.1 coordinate 491,186,387, forward strand.
TGATGACCTCAGAAGTTAAGTCGCATAGTACCCAGACCCATTTGAACCATTTGTAAATTGAGTCCAGTGACATCTGCACTCAATGAAATTTACTTCAGATTGTTCTACTGACCCCAATGTCAGAACTTCACAACTTGACTGGCAGGTAGAAGAGCCGACGACTCTTTTGCAGTGTTTACTTTACAATAATATGAGGAGCGTTCTCTAACTAACGCAACACTTTTTTCTGAAAACAGGTTGTTTTTATTCAGTATTACAATAAACAAAATTATTTCTCACTCTTTTGGCTGCAGCATACTTGAGACGCCTTGCTAAACCCGCAGGACAGGACAGGTAGTTTAAGTCGTGGGATGGGGCCAAAATAAGCGGCTGTCAGTTTCACTCGAACATACAACCTTTTATGTGATCAAACATTACAAGAGCCAAGAAAAATTAAAAAAAAAACACACACACAGCTTTAGTTTTGGGCTGAATGCGCCGTACAATCTCATGCCTTAAGACCAAGACCACTGTAATTTAAAACCGACTGAAAAACAATAACTTACAGCTCAACCAAAATCAGAAATTTAAAAGGTAAAGCCTCATCTTAAAACAGTTCCTTAATTAGGCTGAAGGCCCAAACCATCTAACACCTTATGAGCAGGACAACTTTACTTCAAAATCGGCTGAAGGCCCCAAGAATCTGACACTTTAAGAGTAAAACAACTTAAATTCAAAACCGGGCTGAAGGGCCAATACTTAAGACTCAATAACATTAATTTTAAAAGTGGCAAAGGCTTTACGTAAAACAGTTCTTAAGTAAGACTGAAGACCTAAACCATCTAATGCCTTAAGGGCTAAACAACCTTAATCTAGAATAGGCTAGAAGCCGTACAAGTACAGACAACAAGAACAAACAAGAAAAGGCAGCACACTCAAGGGCGCTCAGAAGTTCCGAGGGTCGGCCTGGAATTCAAACACTAACGCTCGCTTAGGTGAGACAGGTAGTCGGCCCAACCATTGTCGATCCGACGAAAACCCAACCGACAGACAGTCAATGGACCCACCGACAAGGTAACTTCCGCTCCACCCTACCAGCACACAACAGGGAGTTCAATGGAAAAACGTAAAAGGTATTGTTGCCCACAACCAATTATACGTTGAGCTGTCACATTACACACCGTGTTGGACAGTGACAACACGATGAGGAAAATACACTGCCTGAATTTACGTCAACGGCAAGGGCAGGTAACCGGGTCGTTAACGGCCATATGGCAGAATATTCCGCTGCTGCACTTCAATTCAAATAACGAAGTACAGTTAATCTCCAGTGGAGTGTGGCTGAAATTTGCCAACATGAAAACACACGTTGTAGCTCGCGGGAGTATCCCAACAGCCGACAACGAACTCCAAACGACACAATGTGAACAGTCGTGACGTGCTGGTAGATAAAGTCAAAACTCAACTTTCATGCCCAGGATCGGTGGGCCACGAACCTCGTAGTAATGGGGACAGGAACACACACTCCGACACCGTATAGAGGCTGCCAGCGGGCCTGGCCAAACTACGCGCCGCGGAGATTTCCTCGCTGCTCCACGACAACCGACCAACTGCCCGCACACAGCCCAGCCGGAAACTATAAGTGCCAGGCCAAAGATAGTCCAAGGTGCGAATATCGAAACACACCGCTGCTGCCACCCACGGAAAGAGAGGATAACAGCAGAATCGCGATAACCGCGGGAGACTAAAGACAGAACAGCAACCAAGGTTTAATCCAACGCATAGCATGAGCCAGCCACGGCTCAACACTGTTTTTCGCCATAATCTCCGTTCAGTTCCACGGCCTTATGTCACCTGACTAGGACGGCCTGTATGCCGGCATGGAACCACTCTACTGGTCGACGTCGCAGCCAACGTCTTGCTGCATCAGTAACCTCTCCATCATCCGCGTACAACTTCCCGCCGATTGCATCCTTAACTGGGCCAGACAGATAGAAGTCGGAATCTGCGAGATCCGGGCTGCACGGTGGATGAGGAAAAACGGTCCAGTGAAGTTTTGTGAGCGCGCCTCAGGCGTGCAGACTTATGTGGGGCTCTGTGATGTCATGGAAAAGAATAAGTTCGTGTGCATTATCGTGGCAATGAACAAGCTGAAATCGTTACTTCAGTTGCCTCCGTGTAGCACAGCACACTTCAGAGCTGATCGTTGCACCATGAGGGAGGACACCAAACGGAATAACTGCTTCTGAGACCTAGATGGCCATCGCCATGACTTTACCGGCTAAGGGTGCGCCTTTGCTCTTCTTCAGAGAAGATGTGGTGTGGCGTCGCTCTATAGCTATCTTTCTGCTTCCGGTTCGAAGTGATGAATCCGTTAGAAGTGATGAAACCATGTCTCATCTCCTATGAAAGTGTTCGACAAAAAACTGTCCCGGTCAGCCTCGTAATGCGCAAGGAATTCTGCATTTGGCGATCCTTCGTTGCTCTGAGGGGACACCCAGCTTTGACCCCAGCCGGTGGACGAGTGTGTCAGCAGTAACAACAGAGATGTTCAGCTGAGCAGCGAGATGTTTGATTGTGATCTGTCCATCACCTCGAACGAGAGTGCCCGCACGTTCCAGCATTGCAGGAGTCACAGCTGTGGGCGGCCGGTCGGCAGGCGGGAGATCGGACAGGTTTGCGCGACCTTGCTACAATGATGACACACGCCTCACCCAGCGACTGCAAATGCCTATGAATGTATGCGATCCTCTAGTTTTCCTTGAAGAGAAGATCAACGACAGCTTACTACTTGGAACCCATCTCTGAGATGTCATTTTGAAGGCTATGTAAAACGCCGCCATCCATCGTAACTGCCGGCCGGTGTGGCCGTGCGGTTAAAGGCGCTTCAGTCTGGAACCGCGTGACCTCTCCGGTCGCAGGTTCGAATCCTGCTTCGGGCATGGATGTGTGTGATGTCCTTAGGTTAGTTAGGTTTAAGTAGTTCTAAGTTCTAGGGGACTGATGACCACAGATGTTAAGTCCCATAGTGCTCAGAGCCATTTGAACCATTTTCCATCGGAACTTCATGAAACCTTAGGTACTGTAGCAGGAATGTTCCAAGATGTCAGACAACAAATTCTCCATTTTTTCAATCTAAATTGACCTAGAAAATCAAATGTTTTTCATTACTTACAGACCAAGCCTCGTATTTACTGGTGAAGATAAATGGAGATGCTCGTACAGGATAATTAATATCACGATTGTGAAGGTCGCCTACCTCATTCGAATATACACGGCCATTTAAAAAAGTGTCACATATTACTAGAGGATTTAGTGCGACACCCCACCTAATCAACGCTTTTTACATGGATGAGCTGAGAGGTACAGTTACAGCAACAAATCACTCTTCTGGTTCAAAATGGTTCAAATGGCTCTAAGCACTATGGGACTTAACATCTGAGGTCATCAGTCCCCTAGACTTAGAACTACTTAAACCTAACTAACCTAAGGACATGACACACATCGCCGGCCGGGGTGGCCGAGCGGTTCTAGACGCTACAGTCTGGAACCGCGCGACCGCTACGGTCGCAGGTTCGAATCCTGCCTCGGGCATGGATATGTGTGATGTCCTTAGGTTAGTTAGGTTTAAGTAGTTCTAAGTTCTAGGGGACATATGACCTCAGCAGTTAAGTCCCATAGTGCTCAGAGCCATTTGAACCATTTGACACACATCCATGCCCGATGCAGAACTCGAACCTGCGACCGTAGCGGCAGTGCGGTTCCGAAATCAAGCGTTTAGAACCCCGCGGTCACAGCGGCCGGTTACTCTTCTGGACTCAGTGCTTATTAATAACGTTACACAACCGAATTTAATAAAATGACGATCTGTTACGGGACTCTGAGCACTATATCATAAGTGGGTATCACTGAACGCTCTGTTACTCCTGTTTACGGACATGATATTCACTGATTATGAACGTAAAACCATTGAGTAAAGTAGATTTAGAATTTCTTTCACATCTGATATAGTAAATCTTGCAAAGACTCTACATTCATTACTAACAGTTTCATTTCAAACAATACATAGGTGGTTATATTAATGACAGTAACTAGTTGCTGACAAGGATTTGAGATGGATGGGGCTGGCGATTTGATTACGAAGATTCACTCTCTTTGTTATTAACCGTCTCGTTATAGGAAACGTATGCAGTGACTGCAAGGTACGAGGTTGACACTGAGTGAAGGCTAATGTCATATTGGCCAGAGCGACCGTTACAATCTCCGCTTCCATGCAAATTAATAAGTTTTTTGTTTATCCATCCCCGTCATGCCAGTGCTGCAATGTAATCTTACGATAAGCATCGATAGTCGGTTTCGAAATGGCATAACTAGAGGCAACCCTCATCTCTCCCAGTCGATCATGGACTCCTCTGAGTCCATTGGTGTGCGAGTCTCCACGTCCCAGGTTTGACCTCAAATGTTCCACTTGAAACTCATTCCTCGAAAGTTAAGACCAAAATGTTTTTTTCCCTCCACGCTGCCCTCCAATACTAAATTGGTGATCCCTTGATGCCTCAGAACATGTCCTACCAACCGATCCCTTCTTCTGGTCAAGTTGTGCCACAAACTCCTCTTCTCCCCAATTCTATTCAATACCTCCTCATTAGTTACGTGATCTACCCATCTAATCTGCAGCATTCTTCTATAGCATCACATTTCGAAAGCTTCTGTTCTCTTCTTGTCCAAACCATTTATCGTCCATGTTTCACTTCCATACATGGCTACACTCCATACAAATACTTTCAGAAACGACTTCCTGACACTTAAATCCATACTCGATGTTAACAAATTTCTCTTCTTCAGAAACGCTTTCCTTGCCATTGCCAGTCTACATTTTATATCCTCTCTACTTCGACCATCATCAGTTATTTTGCTCCCCAAATAGCAAAACTCCTTTACTACTTTAAGTATCTCATTTCCTAATCTAATTCCCTCAGCATCACCCGACTAAATTCGACTACATTCCATTATCCTCGTTTTGCTTTTGTTGATGTTCATCTTATATCCTCCTTTGAAGACACTATCCATTCCGTTCAACTGCTCTTCCACGTCCTCTGCTGTCTCTGAGAGAATTAGAATGTCATCGGCGAATCTCAAAGTTTTTATTTCCTCTCCATGGATTTTAATACCTACTTTTGTTTCCTTCACTGCTTGCTCAATATAGAGATTGAATAGCATCGGGGAGAGGCTACAACCCTGTCTCACTCCCTTTCCAACCACTGCTTCCCTTTGATGTCCCTCGACTCTTATAACTGCCATCTGGTTTCTGTACAAATTGTAAATAGCTTTTCGCTCCCTGTATTTTACCCCTGCCACCTTCAGAATTTGAAAGAGAGTATTCCAGTCAACATTGTTAAAAGCTAAGTCTACTAATGCGAGAAACGTAGGTTTGCCTTTCCTTAATCTAGCTTCTAAGATAAGTCGTAGGGTCAGTATTGCCTCATGTGTCCCTATATTTCTACGGAATCCAAACTAATCTTCCTCGAGGTCGGCTTCGACTAGTTTTTCCATTCGTCTGTAAAGAATTCGCGTTAGTATTTTGCAGCCGTGACTTATTAAACTGATAGTTCGGTAATTTTCACATCTGTCAACATCTGGTTTCTTTGGTACTGGAATTATTATATTGTTCTTGACGTCTGAGGGTATTTCGCCTGTCTCATACATCTTGCTCACCAGATGGTAGAGTTTTGCCAGGACTGGCTCTCCCAAGGCTGTCAGTACTTCTAATGGGATGTTGTCTACTCCCGCGGACTTGTTTCGACTCAGGTCTTTCAGTGCTCTGTCAAACTCTTCATGCAGTATCATATCTCCCACTTCATCTTCATCTACATCCTCTTCCATTTCCATAATATTGTCCTGAAGTACATCGCCCTTGTATAGACCCTCTGTATATTCCTTCCACCTTTCTGCTTTCCCTTCTTTGCTTAGAACTGGGTTTCCATCTGAGCTCTTGATATTCATACAAGTAGATCTCTTTTCTCCAAAGGTCTCTTTAATTTTCCTGTAGGCAGTATCTATTTTACCCCCAGTGAGATAAGCCTCTACATCCTTACATTTGTCCTCTAGCCATCCCTGCTGAGCCATTTTGCACTTCCTGTCGATCTCATTTTTGAGACGTTTGTATTCCTTTTTGCCTGCTTCATTTACTGCATTTTTATATTTTCTCCTTTCATCAATTAAATTCAATATTTCGTCTGTTACCCGAGGATTTCTACTAGCCCTCGTCTTTTTACCTACTTGATCCTCTGCTGCCTTCACTACTTCATCCCTCAAAGCTACCCATTCTTCTTCTATTGTATTTCTTTCACCCATTATTGTCAATTGTTCCCTTTGCTCTCCCTGAAACTCTGTACAACCTGTGGTTTAGTCAGTTTATCCAGGTCCCATCTCCTTAAATTCCCACCTTTTTGCAGTTTCTTCATTTTTAATCTACAGTTCATAACCCATGGATTGTGGTCAGAGTTCACATCTGCCCCTGGAAATGTCTTACAATTTAAAACCTGGTTCCAAAATTTCTGTCTTACCATTATATAATCTATCTGAAACCTGTCAGTATCTCCAGGCTTCTTCCATGTATACAATCTTTTTTTATGATTCTAGAACCAAGTGTTAGCTATTGGCCAATGGTATAATTCTGTAATGTCTTTCATCCTCCCTCCACCAGTTCTGTAAGAAGTGCTCTCGCAGTCAACTTCTACACCGCCTTCTCTGTCTAAAAATCAAGACTCAGGACCCACGTCACAGGCCGTCTACCACAGCCTGTGCTTTTCCCGGCGGCTTGATTTTTCTGTTGTGGGAAGTAAAAAGGAAGAAAAACACTCTACCCTGTCGGCTTTAGTTTGGCGAGCCACCAGCCATGCAATAAAAGCACTGTCACTGGTACATTTTGGTACGCTTTCTAAAGATGTTATCTGTGATCAGAAACTACACTTTTGCACACGCAGAACAACGTTTCTCTCAAATCTCTCAGAGTACAGGTAAGTTTTTCTCCTTCATCTACAGGTTGAACTGGGGGACACCGTTAGGGGTTGCACTTCGCACCTGCATCCTGCCATATTGTCCTAGGCTCTGGTGGTTTGTGGCACGACGCCCGCCTGGTGGTTGTTCATCCCTCTACCATGAGTTCATTGTGCAGCTTGTAAAGGACACCGCACCGAGCGTCAGAAGGGAACGACCCCTGTGGCAGTTCCTTGCTCCCTAGTGTTTCCCCGTCATGGATGACACAGTGTCCGACTATAAGCATCATGGTATGGCATGCACGAAATCCTAACAGAAAAGAGACTTAATACAACCCCTTCAGTCACTGTTTCATCCCTCCTTATGACTATGTAACTGCCCCATGATAAATATCGTTAGCATACTACTCTCTTCCACCTCCACTTACATGTTGAGATGTGGATAGCCAAAAACGTTAGTCACCTGCTAGTGTCAATGGCCAAAATTAGAAGAAATGTTACTATAATTTAAATGACGTCTGCCTTAATCAGCCACCTTTCATATGTCTCATTTATTTACATGTCGATTACTGGCAAGCACTTTTGTTTTTGTAGCGGTAAAAGATTGATCGATGTCCACATTTTCTCTGCTACTTCGGCTACACTTACACCTTTGCCTGAGGTCTTTCGTACAAGTTTGTCTCAGCCAGTGGATAGCGAGGGCATGCCGGTCTTATTTGGATAGGAGAGTTCTGGAAGGAGGAAGTGCTATTTGGAGCGTAGAAGTCAGTTCGAGTGTATCTCTTTTTGTCGTTGCGAGCAAGCAAACAGTGCTGCCCAGAAAGTGGTTGTATGTGATGGTCAGGCAGTTCACTGATGTATTATGTTTTAGAACAGCTGTGAACAGAAGGCGTGACATTGGTATGAAGTTGTAATAACGAACTGAAAGGGATACACAAAGGTCTAAGCGTGAATGCAATACTAAGTTCGTACTGAGGACTCGAGGACTACAGGCATATACTGCTCGTCTCTGTCTTCTCAGCAACACAAAGTAATGTGTACTTTTTCTCTACGTCTTGGCATGTTCAATGGACCAGTGTGGTAGCTTAGGACAAGATATTTGAAATTCTCGGAAAAATACTTATAGACCGGAGAGAAAGGCAGTTAATATACAACACTGTACAAGAACTAGAAGGAAACAACAAGAGTGAAAGACCAAGGAAGAAGTGCTCGGTTTAAAAATGGCGTACTGTTCCCTTTGTACATCGAAAAAACAATAACGGAAACATAAGGAAGATACAGGAATGAGATTAAAATTCAAGGTGAAACGATATCAGTGACAAGATTCGCTGATGGGGTTGCTATCCTCATTGAAAATTAGATAGAATTACAAGATCTGTGGAATAAATAGTTCAATGAGCACAGAATGAAAGTCTCAAGGAGAAACGAAAGTAGCAAGGAAAAACAGCAGTGAAATGATCGATAGACATCACATAAAAACTGGGTAGTATACGTGAAAGAAATGGAGGATTCAGTTTCCTTAGAAGGATAATAACCCGTCTCTGTCGTTGTTAATAGCTGCAGCGCTCAAACTCGCACGAGACAAGTATTAAGCAAAAAATCGGCCTCTTCCTCCCTAAAGAAAACATCGCATAATCTGCATGAAGCGGTTTATGGGAAAAAAGGAAAATGTAAATGTTGATGACCGAGATAGGATTAGAGCTCCGCTCTCCCCAATGCTAATCTAGTGCTTAAACACTGACTCCACCTTTCTCGACCCCAGTTGGTAGTAAACGTGACAGATTGGAAAGAGTACGAGTGGTTGTTACTTGCTATACCCATGCAGGAAGATTGACGGCCAAGTGTCGGCTACTGACGGAGGGTATATGTTCCCGCTGACAAGTATAGATGAAGAAGGCTGTTCTCTTTTAGCCGTTTGTTTGTGCAGTTGCAGTCGCGTCTTTCAGCGCCCCTGCACCGTGATTCCCGTGACTGGCAGCCAGCGTGCCGGGAACTGGACATCTCCATGCTATTCACGGGACGTGCCTCATTTTCTGCTTCTGCATCCACGGCAGCGCAGCCTGAAGACGAGCCTTGGGCGAAGCTGCTCACAGCCCTGGTACTAATTTTGTGTACTGCCTCAGTAATATGTAACACATCTTCATATAACCTCCCCATTCAACCACAGAATGTCTTTTTATTCATATCGGATCTTACGAGGGGCGGTTCAATAAGAAATTTAGGACTTTTTTGTTTTCCTGACAACAGGTAGGTTTTATTCAGGGCTCCTACACATCATATTATTCCCCACTGTTTTGGCTACGAGACCCTATTTTACAACATGATCTCCATTTCATGCGACGGCCTTACGCCAACTTAATGGGATAGCCTGCATGCCTTCATGGTACCACCTCACTGGTCGACGACGGACCCTACGTCTTGCTGGATCAATAACCTCCCCAACAGTCACTTACTTCTTCCCGAGCAGTACATCCTTCAGTGGACCAAACAGATGGAAGTCGGAAGGTTCGAGATTCGGGTTGTACGGTGGATTCGAAAGAACAGTCCATTAAGTTTAGTGAGCACAACTCGGGTGCGCTGACTTGTGTGGGACCTTGCAATGTCATGCAATTTCTTGCAGGTAGCACAATACACTTCAGTGTTGGTTGTTGAACCATAAATACATCAAACAGTTCATCCCCTTCAAAGTCCCAGAGGACCGTTGCCAGGACTTTACCAGCTGAGGGTGCGGGTCTGAACTACTTCTTCGAATGAGAGGTGGTGTAGCGCCATTCCAAGGATTGCGGTTTTGTTTCCAGTTCGAAGTGACGAGCCCATATTTTATTGCCTGCGACGATGATCGCCAAAGTATTGTCACGATCAGCCTCGTGACGCGCAAGCAATAACGCACAGATGATCCTTCATTGCTCTTTCTGGTCTTCTGTTAGGCAGCGGGGAGACACCATTGAGTATCCCAACTGGTAGACGAATGTGTCAGCACTACCAACAGAGAAGTCCAGCTGAGCAGCGAGGTGTCTGATTGTGATCCATCGATCACCATGAATGCGAGTGTCCAGACGTTCCAACATTGCAAGAGTCACTGCTGTGGGCGGCCGACCGCCACGCAAGAGATATGACAGGCTTGTGCAACCCTCTTGCAATGATGACAGGCGCCTCGCCCAACGAGTGCAAGTGCCTATGAATATCTGCGATGCCTTGGTTTTTTCTTCCTCGCAGAAATAATATTTCGATTTGGGAGGTATTGCGGACATAATACGCCTAATAATCAGCAAACAATCGCCCACTGTTTAAGCATATACAAACTGCGTGTCCGTACTTATACAACACCAGTGTCCGTGAGGATTTAATCTACATACCGTTCTGACATAACAACGTAAACTGTTCCGCGTGCATTTAATAACAAGAAACTGCTATACTCGTATTACAGCGACTCGTAATTCATGTTGTTGTTGTGGTCTTCAGTCCTGAGACTGGTTTGATGCAGCTCTCCATACTACTCTATCCTGTGCAAGCTTCTTCATCTTCCAGTACCTATTGCAACCTACATCCTTCTGAATCTGCTTAGTGTATTCATCTCTTAGTCTCCCTCTACGATTTTTACCCTCCACACTGCCCTCCAATACTAAATTTGAGATCCCTTGATGCCTCAGAACATGTCCTACCAACCGATCCCTTCTTCTGGTCAAGCTGTGCCACAAACTTCTCTTCTCCCCAATCCTATTCAATACTTCCTCATTAGTTATGTGATCTACCCATCTAATCTTCAGCATTCTTCTGTAGCACCACATTTCGAAAGCTTCTATTCTCTTCTTGTCCAAACTATTTATTGTCCATGTTTCACTTCCATACATGGCTACACTCCATACAAATACTTTCAGAAATGACTTCCTGACACTTAAATCTATACTCGATGTTAACAAATTACACTTCTTCAGAAACGCTTTCCTTGCCATTGCCAGTCTACATTTTATGTACTCTCTACTTCGACCATTATCAGTTATTTTGCTCCCCAAATAGCAAAACTCCTTTACTACTTTAAGTGTCTCATTTCCAAATCTAATTCCCTCAGCATCACCCGACTTAATTCGACTACATTCCATTATCCTCGTTTTGCTTATATCCTCCTTTCAAGACGCTATCCATTCCATTCAACTGCTCTTCCAAGTCCTTTGTTGTCTCTGACAGAATTACAATGTCATCGGCGAACCTCAAAGTTTTTATTTCTTCTCCATGGATTTTAATACCTACTCCGAATTTTTCTTTTGTTTCCTTTACTGCTTGCTCAATATACAGATTGAATAACATCGGGGAGAGGCTACAATCCTGTCTTACTCCCTTCCCAACAACTGCTTCCCTTTGTTGTCACTCGACTCTTATAACTGCCATCTGGTTTCTGTACAAATTGTAAATAGCCTTTTCCAGTCAACATTGTCAAAAGCTTTCTCTAAGTCTACTAATGCTAGAAACGTAGGTTTGCCTTTCCTTAATCTTTCTTCTAAGATAAGTCGTAAGGTCAGTATTGCCTCACGTGTTCCAGTATTTCTACGGAATCCAAAGTGATCTTCCCCTAGGTCGGCTTCTACCAGTTTTTCCATTCGTCTGTAAAGAATTAGTGTTAGTATTTTGCAGCTGTGGCTCATTAAACTGATAGTTCGGTAATTTTCACATCTGTCAACACCTGCTTTCTTTGGGATTGGAATTATTATATTGTTCTTGAAGTCTGAGGGTATTTCGCCTGTTTCATACATCTTGCTCACCAGATGGTAGATTTTTGTCAGGACTGGCTCTCCCAAGGCCGTCAGTAATTCCAATGGAATGTTGTCTACTCCGGCGGCCTTGTTTCGACTCAAGTATTTCAGTGCTCTGTCAAACTCTTCACGCAGTATCATTTCTCCCATTTCATCTTCATCTACATCCTCTTCCATTTCCATAATATTGTCCTGAAGTACATCGCCCTTGTATAGACCCTCTATATACTCCTTCCACCTTTCTGCTTTCCCTTCTTTGCTTAGAACTGGGTTTCCATCTGAGCTCTTGATGTTCATACAAGTGGTTCTCTTATCTCCAAAGGTCTCTTTAATTTTCCTGTAGGCAGTATCTATCTTACCCCTAGTGACATAAGCCTCTACATCTTAACATTTGTCCTCTAGCCATCCCTGCTTATCCATTTTGCAGTACCTGTCGATCTCATTTTTGAGACGTTTGTATTCCTTTTTGCCTGCTTCATTTACTGCATTTTTATATTTTCTCCTTTCATCAATTAAATTCAATATTTCTTCTGTTACCCAAGGATTTCTACTAGCCCTCGTCTTTTTACCTACTTGATCCTCTGCTGCCTTCACTATTTCATCCCTCAAAGCTACCCATTCTTCTTCTACTGTATTTCTTTCCCCCAGTCCTCTCAATTGTTCCCTTATGCTCTCCCTGAAACTCTGTACAACCTCTGGTTCTTTCAGTTTATCCAGGTCCCATCTCCCTAAGTTCCCACCTTTTTGCAGTTTCTTCGGTTTTAATCTACAGGTCATAACCAATAGATTGTGGTCAGAGTCCACATCTGCCCCTGGAAATGTCTTACAATGTAAAACCTGGTTCCTAAATCTCCGTCTTACCATTATATAATCTATCTGATACCTTTTAGTATCTCCAGGGTTCTTCCATGTATACAACCTTCTTTCATGATTCTTAAACCAAGTGTTAGCTATGATTAAGTTGTGCTCTGTGCAAAATTCTACCAGGCGGCTTCCTCTTTGATTTCTTAGCCCCAATCCATATTCACCTACTATGTTTCCTTCTCTCCCTTTTCCTACTACCGAATTCCAGTCACCCATGACTATTAAATTTTCATCACCCTTCACTATCTGAATAATTTCTTTTATTTCATCATACATTTCTTCAATTTCTTCGTCCTCTGCAGAGCTAGTTGGCATATAAACTTGTACTACTGTAGTAGGTGTGGGCTTCTTATCTATCTTGGCCACAATAATGCGTTCACTATGCTGTTTGTAGTAGCTTACCCGCATTCCTATTTTCCTATTCATTATTAAACCTACTCCTGCATTACCCCTAATTGAATTTGTATTTATAACCCTATAGTCACCTGACCAGAAGTCTTGTTCCTCCTGCCACCGAACTTCACTCATTCCCACTATATCTAACTTTAACCTATCCAGTTCCCTTTTGAAAATTTCTAACCTACCTGCCCGATTAAGTGATCTGACATTCCAAACTCCATTGCGTTGAACGCCAGTTTTCTTTCTCCTGATAACGACGTCCTCTTGAGTAGTCCCCGCCCGGAGATCCGAATGAGGGACTATTTTACCTCCGGAATATTTTACCCAAGAGGACGCCTTCATCATTTAATCATACAGTAAAGCTGCATGCCCTCGGGAAAAATTACGGCCGTAGTTTCCCCTTGCTTTCAGCCGTTCGCAGTACCAGCACAGCAAGGCCGTTTTGGTTATTGTTACAAGGCCAGATCAGTCAATCATCCAGACTGTTGCCCTTGCAACTACTGAAAAGGCTGCTGCCCCTCTTCAGGAACCACACGTTTGTCTGACCTCTCAACAGATACCCCTCCGTTGTGGTTGCACCTACGGTACGGCTATCTGTATCGCTGAGGCACGCAAGCCTCCCCACCAACGGCAAGGTCCATGGTTCATGGGGGGTCGTAATTAATGTCGCTTCGTAAACAATTTTAACGGCAAATTACCTAATATTGAAGAAAGAGAAGCTGCCATACTGGATAAAGTTTCAGGGACTGCAGCACCACTCGCCGTCTGCATACGTCACGCTGTAGGCGCCCTTTAATTGCGTATATGGACGTCCGTAGACATTTTGACGGGACGTACGCAGGAGTGTTGACCTGAATAGGCAAAACTCTAAAATTGCCATTTTTGATATAACTGATTCTGTAACTATTATAACGTGTTGTGTTCCAAGACCTAAAACTGGTAACAAATACACAAAACTTGTTGTATCTCAAATAATCGGCATGCATTTAGTAGTTCCGTGTAGATTACGTTGATATCTCAACAATAACCATACTAAGCAAAATAAGTAATAAATTTTTATATTATTAACATGAATCTAAATCTAATTTTTTGTTCTCAATGACCTGCAATTACATCGGTATTCAACGGATTATGAAATAAAGGTAGAAAATATTCAGAAAAAAAATATTTACCATAGTGTTAAGTTGACACTGAACATTTAAAGTCTGAAATAGAAAAAAAAAGTTAGACGATTGAGAAAATGATTAAACCAACGGCATTCAAAGAATTATGAAATAAATGTAGATAATATTCAGAAAAAATTATCATATTCCCACAGCGTTAAGCTAGGAAAAAAGTCCTACAGGTTGAGAAAACCCAATTGGATATCAACAAAAGTAACCAACAAAAGCTACTCCTCGAAGTAGAGAGACAGGGAAAAACTTGAAGAAAGACTTATCCATCTTAGATGACATCTACAACAGAAAGTTTGCTTGGAAAGTTTCACATTTGATGATTTTCCTGGAACTGTGGACTGATGACGTGCATTGTGTAGTTCTGCGATGTGTACGTTGTGCTGGAATCTGCACATCAGGGTGTTGGATCGGTCCCTTCTGCAGCTCGATAAAAGCGTTACGGGGAAGTCCCAGAGAAAAGATTGAATGTACTATTTCGACACTTTTCCGTAAAGGTTCGCGTCCATCTTGACGGCAGAACGGCGTCCAAACTGACGTCACGTCAAAGAATGATAACTTCCCGTGGAAAACCTGACAAACAAAAACAAAAAAGAAAATAAATCAAATACATTAATGGCTCATAAATTCACTGTATTTCACGTCACGATCGGCAGTGTTAAATAAGCAGCTTGGTAGAGTAGCAGACAATCATTGTTAGTCATTAGCGAGAGCCATGCAACGAGAAAACTATGCCCACATTCCAGAAGGGTCAAGCGCCACCTATTTTCCCCAACCCCTCCCCTTCACTCTTCCGGACGTCTAGCCTTGCGTAAATAGTTCATCAGAAAACGAACAGCAGAAGCGAACTCAAATCAAAATGAGTCCCGTGCGCACTCAAGGTGTGACAAGAAGTCGTATTTTGGACCAGTATACTCGTACTGTGCAGACTTCCCTCACATTTAACCCTAGAAACACCAAGCACGGGCAAAAATTGCCCGTACTTTTATACTTTTTAATGAAAAAAAATAATTTTGGGAGAAATCTCGCAGGCGAAAGTACTTGAACAACTTTTATATACACTTAGAGAGCAAATCTGCGGTTACATAATGAAAACTGTTCCTTCTCTCCATCATAGATGATAACAGATATTTGATTTTTTGGAATACCGTAGTTTCATCGAAATGAAAACGTGAGACAATGTTCAGTGAATTCAAAATTCACATGAGCAGTTGCTCTTAGTCTTAACTTATACGGTGAACTGTCGTGTCTCAAATCGTCGTAATCCATGTTCTGAACTACCATCGGAGAACTGTGCGAACTGCGTCTGATCGCAAGATCGAAACCGTTCTGTAAATTTATTTCAGTACTCAGTTCCGATCCTCCCCTCTCTTGGTCTTGAGCATGCCCTTCCTTATTGTAACACAAGTATTGTTTGGTCGCATAGATTTCATTGTTCTTTTATAAAAACCTTCCCTTCCCTCTGTCCAAACCCTTAGAATTAATTTGTGTGAACTATTGAGTAAGAATGTGTTTTCCTTTTCTCCAGACCCTATCAGATAAGAAAAACAACTACGAAGCAGAAGAACCCAATTGGTGACTAGGAGAATAATTTGATCTTTGTGGTTCCGAAGTGAAGGTTTGGGTTAAAACCGAAGAACTCAGCGACCCTAACACAAAGACCGCATGAAAAAAAACTTCTTAGAAGGATAAACATTGTTCCTAAAGATCATTCAATTTTCGTAGACGAGACAATTCTGATTTATTAATTTAAGTGAACTTTGCACGCTGGAAAACACAAAGATTCACTTTTTTGAAACAACCCCAGGTGACTCCAGTTGCCAAGCGGAAGTGCCTGCAATGGTACACAAGCCTGGCGTCCTGTGACGTCACCCTCGGATCGGTGATGCTTCAAACAGCAAAGTGTCGACACATGAGGAAAAAAGGCCAGATCTGAGAAGTTCACGTGAGCTGTAAGGTGGGGTAATAATGTCGCACTGTGTCTAAATTTCACCACACTTCTGCCCAACGCCAA
Source organism: Schistocerca nitens (assembly GCF_023898315.1). Classification (NCBI taxonomy): domain Eukaryota; kingdom Metazoa; phylum Arthropoda; class Insecta; order Orthoptera; family Acrididae; genus Schistocerca; species Schistocerca nitens. The sequence continues at coordinate 491,202,561 of NC_064618.1, forward strand.
TGTGGCCATGTCACACGATGGGAATGTTATCACACCGCCTCTTGCCCTTATTTCACTTCGTCGTTTGATACTTCCGCCATGGAAGTCAGAACCGCGACGCCTAGTGTTGATATCACCCGGGTTTCTTGTTGTTGACTGAGGAAAACACTGTGAACAAAGTGCCGCGCAGAATCGACAAGAGTAGGCCTCAGGGGGTAGCAAAAAGGAGTCAATGAAACCATGCCTTCCTCAGGGGTGTCCATTTTCACACATTTGGCGCTCTAAACCGACAGTTCGCAATGTGATGTTCTTCACATATCTGAACACTGCTGACACCCCTCCGGAAGATTCGACCCTTTCTTGGGACATCGCTGGGCTGCAACCCTTCTGAACGTGATCTCACTTCATTAGAGTGTAGCGGGACCCATTAGGGACCGTTCAAAACTATTCGACGAAAATTGAGGGTGACGTGAAGCGTCAGAGCGTGTTTATGCTTTTTCATCCCTCCAATTCCACTCCCTCCTGTGGCGTGTGAATGGGGAGGACGTGACTTTGAAACGCATGTGATAAACGGCAAAAGGTCCCTCGGACGGTGGTAACCGAGGGCCGAGGCCTTGCCTCTTGACTTGAGATCAGCTATCATGCTCCAGGAAGTTTCATATCAGCGCACACTCCGCTGCAGAGTGAAAATTTCATTCAGGAACAGCGTTTCTAGTCACGCCTGGTAAAAAGTGAGAGCCCTCTGACGGCACACCGGTACACCACGGACATCTTGCGTCCTCGCGTGTTATCTCTCATGTGACAGTATCGCGGTGCCATTTTTCAACAGGACAATGCTCACCGACACAAGGCACATGTCTCAATGAATTGTCTGCGTGATGTTAGGTACTCCCGTGGCAAGTAAGATCACCAAATTTGTCGTCCGCAGAAGATATCACACCCCGGCAGGAAGTGACGCAAGTCAAAAATTCAGTACCGGTACTAGAGAAACATCGTCGTGAAGAATTCTATAAAACTTATAGTGAAATCATATAAGCGTCCTTTCTGTTCTCGCCAATTGTGAGGTGTTATCAGATAATTTTTAATTAATTCTTTGAGTTGTCACTTTTCTCGATTTTCTAAAAACAGTTTTTTTTTATAATCCTTCATGTAACTTTTTTCACCGAAAGTAATATTTTGTTTACTTACTTTCATATAATACGACATTCGAACCCCCATCAAACAAAATCAGTACCTACGTTACAATAAAAAATGGAAAACAAGTTGAAATTTTTATATTAGAAAAATTAAAATGGCAAAACTATAATTTATAAAAGTTAATACAGTTTAATAAGGAACATCAATTAGGTACAATTTGAAAAATACAATTAACGAAAATATACAGTTATAACGGCTTATATAATGTAGGAATACCTTATGCCGTTAAAAGGGATTCAATAAGAACTTTCTTTCTAGCAGAAATTTGCATTTTCCCCCCTTGTGCGCTGCAGCGCAAGAAATTTCGCAATATTTACAACAGCTGTAATCATCAAAACAACGTCTATTGCTTCACACATCCATGCGTGTCTCAAGGATATTGTAATGTAAGTTGCAGAAACTGTATAAACACAGGTTATACAAAATTCAATATTATAAACATGCACTTTCAACATATCTTATACATGAAAACTCAGAATGTGCCGCTCATCTCGAATGACCCATGTACACCTGCCATCAGCAACGCTGACGTGGTACTGTTCTTGTCACTGCGAATCATTAAGCAGCCTACAACAAAACACAACCACCCAGAAGTGGACAAATTGCGAGAGAAGTGATGTGACGTTTTTCGTGCACATTGGGGCACTTCATACGTGTTTTACAGTGACAGAAACTAAAAATTGACTTTTCTCACTTTGCCTGTCATTGTACGATTTGTGGGAGCAGATCGGACGTCCAGTGTCCTGGAAAACCAGGGCCAGTTACAACAGTCGTGAATCAGATTATCTCAGGTGAGGGTCCAACAGCCTTATGGCACCTTTGCCAATCGAATCAGTACATGCATACAGGCCACAGTGGGTGAAACGTCATACTGTTAACTAGGCTATACCGCCAAATTCTTTGTAAATTTGCGAAGATTTTGTAATTACTGAAGTAATATCAGACACCGTCTGAACCTGTTCAACTGAATTTCGTTTCCTCGTCGCCTTCTGAGTGATTCCCTTTTTTGTCAGGCAATGTAGTTATTGCAATTAATCTGTTATTGCTAACAACCTCACGGTGTAGAGCGGTCCATCCTATTAAAGTAGAAAGAATAGCAACAGTTGACTGCGTCGACTGTCTGTGCAGTTACACAAATGAAGGTGTATTTCCTCCTCCATTCTCTGCTCACAGAGTCGAAGATCCCTACAAATCTGTTGGGTAAGCTGCAGGGTTCCCCGTGCTGGTAAAGCCGTTCTAATCGTAGTAATATCTCCGTACCACAAATGGATTTTCACCGGCGTCTGTGGGAGATGATCCGGCCTCTCAGCGGACAGGCGAATCGTGTGACGAGCGGCTCGGGTGGCGTCAGACGTTGCGCTCACGCGAGCGTTAAATAGCCCTGCACAGTGCGCCGATGAAGTGGCGGTAATAACTCTCGAGAGGAAGACGGTGTGGCGGTGGCTGGAGGGCGGGGAAGGGGGGAGGGGGAGAGGGCGACAGATACGGTCGGGCCGAAGCACACGGGGCTCTTCGAGTCCGGTAAAGCCCCCAGTCCCGCCACCGCAGCCGTGACATATTTATGGAGGGCGGAAGGCGAGCCGGCATCCGGGAACCAGGGAAGCGCGTAGCCGGGGATTTAAATGCTTCTGCCGGTTGCTTTTATTGTATAACGGTGGGGAAGAGTTACAGTGGGAAGTAGACTAACGGAACGCGACGGCGGTCACCCGTTTGTCGTTTCCGGGAACAACGCGGCGCTTACACGGAAACATTATTAAACATTATTAAACCTGCCCATTAGCTCGCTGAGCCACAATACAGCGACAATTCCTCGTGATATGAATCCGACAAGTCCTGGCAGGGTTCCTGAGGTACGTGACACCAGATGTCTACGTACAGGTCCCGTAAATAACGGGTCAGTAGTTGGAGTTGGTGCCCGATAGCGTCCCATTGCGCTCATATCAGACGAATTTGGTGACCGAAATATCAGCTTGAGTTCACTGTCACGATTCTGAAAACTCAGAAGCACGATCTGGTCTTTTAACACGGTCAGTTATCCTGCTGGAACATGTCATAGCCGGCTCGGAAGACACCAAGCATGAAGGGATGCAGGCGGCCTGCAACATTGTTCACACAGCCCACAAGTGTTACGGTGCTATCGATCACTATCACGAGTCCCATAGAAGCCCAGGAGAATGTTCTGTATAGTGAATGTTCTGCCCGCAACAGCCCATGTCTGTGACGTAAGTTGCGAGCGGCATTCGCCTGTACAACGGCGTATTCGGACACTACCATCGACCTCCTGTACGAGAGGGTGGAAAAGTTGCTGACTTTATTGCCTTATAGTTGAAATAACAAACAAATAGAGGCCCACTGGAAAGCTTGAGATCCTAATATGTAACTGCGTAAAACTAAAATCTTCACTAATTGTGCTGGCTGCTGTGGCCGAGCGGTTCTAGGCGCTTCAGTCTGGAACCACGCGACCGCTACGGTCGCAGGTTCGAATCCTGCCTCGGACATGGATGTGTATGATGTCCGTAGGTTATGGTTCAAATGGCTCTGAGCACTATGGGACTTAACATCTGAGGTCATCAGTCTCCTAGAACTTAGAACTACTTAAACCTATCTAACCTAAGCACAACATACACACCCATGCCCGAGGCAAGATTCGAACCTGCGACTGTAGCGGTAACGCGGTTCCAGACTGAAGCGCCTAGAACCGCTCGGCCACACTGGCCGGCTGTCCGTAGGTTAATTACGTTTAAGTAGTTCTAGGGGACTAATGACCTCAGATGTTAAGTCCCATAGTGCTCAGAGCAATTTGACCCTTTTTTTCCTTTTTTTTTACTATTTGTACAATTTTTTCTGTTTCAGGTGATAGCCTAGAAGGCAGAGTCACAAGCTAGTTGCTCGTCAGTAGAAATGCGGGATGTCATGAAGTTTTTGTTTCTCCAGGGAACGTCCGCAAAGGACATTCACGCTGAGGTGTCACTGACACTTGGACTTAAGTGTGCTTCCTACAGCACTGGGGAAACTTGGATATCTCGTTTCAAGAATGGCCATTTCACTGTTCAAGTCGAACCTTGCAGTGTTCGTCATCAAACCACAACCGGTACTGCAATATGCGGTGCTGTCCATCAGCTGAATCTTCAAGATCGATGAAAAGGCGCCAGAAATGATAATCGAGGTACTGGAAATCTCCTGGGAGTGTTTTGGCACCATTATCGTCACAATCCTAGACGTGCGCAAGCGTCCAGCGAAATGGGTGCCGAAATATTTGAACTGTAATCAGCGGAAGGTACACGTTGAGCTATCGAAGCCATTTTGCATTATTTTGAAGCTCCAGAGACCTCTTTGGCGAGATTAGTGACTGAGGATGAAACATGGTCTTACATTTATGACCCTGAAACCAACAAACAATCGAAAGAATAGCACCGCAGCGGGTTCCCAGGGCCGAAGAAGTTTCGCATCCACAAACAGGCAAAAAAGTGATGGTATTCGTTTTCTGGGACAAAAACGGCATTCTTTTGGTGGACTCTTTACCTCCGGGATCTGTTATTAATGGAAAATATTATTCTAACGTGCCAGTTGAAGGAAACAATGAACATTAAATGCCGAGGAAATTCAACCAAGGGATTGATTATTTTGGTGCTTCACACGTTCATCGTTGTGGCTGCCAAATTGATGACTCTGGGCTTTCAACAAATCAAGCACCCACTCTACTCGCCTCTCGGGTTTTATCTGTTTACAGACTGGAAGAACCGCAGGAAGGGTGACCGTTTCCAGGACAATGAAGGTGTCAAAGTGGCTATGGAGAACTGGTTTCGCTACCTACAACATGACTTTAATCTGCACGGCGTGCAAAAGCTGCGACCACGATTTAGCAAGTATCTATTAAATAAAAGGGTAATTTCAGTACTCCAGCTTTCCTCTCTCTAGGCATAGACATGGTCTCCTCAGCTACGCCTCGTAAAAAGACAGGTGATTCATCCGACCTGGCAACACATTCGGTAGAGCCCCGGTCCAGTCTCGCTGATCTCGTCCCCACTGCAATCAGAATTGACGATGCGTCAATATGGGGATTTTCTGGAGTCATCTGCTGCGGAACCCCACGTTCAACACGTGCTCTGAACGGTGAGCTCCGAAATACTTGTCCCTGCACCAGCATTCCACTCAATCGTCAGGTCTGCCACCAAAATCCGCCTAATTTGCTTTTTACATAGCCGGCAAGGCTCCGACCTCCACGTTCCATGATGACGCTTGGGCGTCCAACACCTCGTCGCCTACTCGTCGTTTCACCGCGCTTCAACAACTTTCCGTAATAAATTGGGTAACGATATTTACTAATTTACAAACGAAACAGATATAGAGAAGAATTTAACAAAGTGTAATTCACTAAATCGTATATTAAAAGAGCTTTGCTAAAAAATGAACAAGAAAATTCAAATCATATTTCACTGCCTGATATCGAAACCAGAATGGGAGCGAATATTATACACTTTCGCCGTAATGATGAAGCCTACATAACCAGCGTGTAGATGAGATTCTGAAATTCCCTGTAGAGTAACTACTTTAAGGGATACAGTGAAAACTGAATAAAAAAAGATAGGCGCACGGAAGAAAAAAAAAACGTTGCGGTGTAAATGGCTCCAACATATTATTAGGATGCCAAAGTACAGGTTTTCTTCTAAAGTGGTACTATATCACCCTCAAGAAATGAGAGATGTAGGAAACCATACTATCGATGTACTGTACGGTTTGTGTAGTCGCTGAACAGAAAATACCCATGGCTGATATTGGTGATGAAGGTGACGATTATGTTGCAGATGGCGGACGAATACTTTTCGTCATGTTAGCCATAATGCCTATTCTCGGAAAAAGATGCGTGTTATCTTAAAACTGTATCTTCTAAAACTGAATGTGTTGATGTCTCTTTATACAGTATAAGAGACAATGTCCTGACTGACTCACTCACCATCACCCAGCTCTAACCGCTAAGGATAGAAACTTGAAATCCGAAGAAGGTGTGGATCTTATTAATAGGCATAGTTTAAGAAGGGACTTTTCGAGATTCCACACTTAAGGGGGTGAAATAGGTGATGAAGAGTTTTCTGAAAAATGTCACTGTTAAGGCAATTTTGAAGCTAGACCTACGAAAATTGGTATTTGGTTTCTCTGTCAGGAATAAAGTAATACGTGTTTCAGTATTTTTGGTAATTTAAACCTATAGGGATGAAATGGTGGGCGAAAGCTTTTTTCGAAAATATATTACTATTAAAGATGTAATCAATTATTTTTAAAGCTAAATTTATGAAAATTGGTATTCTACATCTCCGTTAGATATAAAGAAATATTTGTTAAGGGATGAAAGTTACTATGAAAATATTTCCTCAAGAACGCAAAGGCATGACTAACAAAAACTTTGGACTCCAGCTACTACAATCGCTTTTTGTTCATAAGTACATTCGGAAAAGGCCATGCCAATACGGCATCAATTAGCTCGAAAAGCTTAGAAGGTGTTGCAATTTGTTAACATAAAAATTCGATTATGCAAATAATGAAAAGAAAAGAAACTCTGCCGGCCACACAGTCGAAGCCAAGGGCTCCAAGCTAGTAACAGCATAAAATATGTTGGAGATACATAACTGTGATGCCATGTAGAGAAAAAATCAACAAAGTTCTCAGATATACGTTTCTGGCATGTTGAATTTGCTGAGGCTTTGATAAGTGCTATACCGAAATATACGTTGTCAAAGTAGAAAAGCTATTGAAAAGACGGTAGCCTGGTTCTAATATTAAATTTCTTCAGACAACTATTAATCTTTTTAATACATCCTTCACTGACTAACCAATGTGTGGATTCGACGATATCCCCCACAATACCGAAGAAAATTGTTGATTCCGCTACTGCTAGGCTTTTTTTCGACTTTTTGCTTAATGGTCCTACAGCCATCTCTCAGTATTTTGCCAGATTTTACGATCTTTCAGGGTAAGCGCATGTTTATTTAAAAATTTAATAATTAGTTTTAAAATTAAGATATTAGTTTGATGAAGTACAGCTGCTTTATTAGTTTGCAACATATGATTAATTCTTCTATTAAGACAGTTTGCTGGTTTGCATATAGTTTACGTTAAAAAACTATGATTGATGTCTCCTGATATTACTCTATCACAATCACAGTAAGGAAAATTTCGAACTTGTATGCTTTGAAGATGGCTGGGGATATATCCATGAATAAATCTCATGCGAGTTATTCAACTCATAAACTTTTTATTTTCCATAATGTGCCAAAGTAGGACTTTGCCGGAATGTTTGGCTGTACTTGTCCATAACATCTCACATTACCGCATGTCGATGATTGATGTTCGTCTTCCCACTGGCGCCTTGTTCTTCTAGATAGTGTGGTCCTAAAAACTGATGGCGGTAATTAACATGGTTTTAAATGTGCCATTTTGAGTGTCGGCCTTCGCTAAGTCACCACTGTTTCATTATATCTGCTGTTAGCGTGTCAACTGATTCACAAAAGCCTCACTGAAAAGTGAAATCAGTTTCGTGCAACTAGCAGTTCAGTATTTACGAACAATCCCACCTGACTTTAAGCGTACGTATATTACCGAGAAAACTTACAGCCCTCGACGAGATATCGTATTTGGCACACAGCTGCTGCTGGAGGTGTCCACACTGCCGTTTTCCAACTCTCTTGACTGTTATAACTTTGAACTGAACTTCATGCACCTTCATAAACTTTCACGAGTGATCGGTTTCACAATACCATTCCCCCTTATTATCATTAAATTTCATTTCTTTTGGAATTGTGTCACACTGCAGTTTTTTCTTTTTAATGACTACTGTGACTTTATCTGAGTTCTGGGTTTTTAAATAGTATCTGTTTCAAATTTGATTATAATCATGTACATTAGCTATTGTGAGGCAAGCATTACGATCAGCGATTGATTCTCTCAAGGTGGGCGATTTATTACTCCAGTCACTGCATTGTCTCTACCCTGGCAGCGGTAGCTCGCACTGTGCGTGACTTGTAAATGATTCGCTTGTCTGCGCTGGAGGCGACTTGACTCGATGCAACAACTTTTCATAAAAGTGGTCGGAAACAGCCTGTAGTTTCTGTTGGAAACATGGGGGCATTTCCATCTTTCTAAAGCTGGCCAAGTCGACTTTTGGTGATGTGATTGTGAAGAGAAAACGCGAAGGGACAACGACAGCTAAACTAGGAAGAGGCAGGTCTCTTGTACTGACGTACAGTGAACATGGAACATTGCGGAGGGCGGTTGTAAAAAAAAAAATTGTCCCATGAAATCAACGGAAGGAATCACTCGTGAGATCTAAAGTGCTACTATCAGTCCAGGTATCACAATCCCTGTGCGTAGGAAATTGAAAAGAGGGCGTAAAATGGTCGAGCAGCTCCACCTAAGTCAGTGCTAAGCGACGCTTGAAGTGGTGTAAAGGCGACGCCACTCGACAATGGGTGACTGGAAACGAATGATTTGGAGTGATGCGGCATTCTATACTCCGTGACAATCCCGTGGAAGCACGGAAGGATTAGCGTTTGATGAATACCTGGAGAGCTTTACCCGCCGTCATGTATAGTCCCAAATGTGAGCTACGGAGGAGGAGGTGTTAAGGTATGGGGTGTTTATGGTGATTAGGGTGTGATCCACTTTTTGCGCTTAAGAAAACGCTAAATGCGGGGGGATATAAACACATTTAAAGCATTGTGTGCCTTACAGGAGAGGAACAGTTCAAAGCTTTCATTATACGAGTGGCGATCAGTAACTAACGCAACAAATTTTTTATCTCAAAGCAAGTTAGATTTATTTAGTATTCCTCTGCAGCATGTCCTTTTGGCTACAAAACCCTATTTTTAACACAATCTTACTGGGAGGGCCTGTGTGTGATCGACGTCGGAGCCAACGTCTTGCTACATCACTAACCTCCCCATCACCCACGTACTGCTTCCCGCGGAGTGTATCCTTCAGTAGACCAAACAAATGGAAGTCGGAAGGTGCAACACCCGTCCTGTAGGGAGAATGAGGAAGAACAATCAAATGAAGTTTTGTGAGATCCTCTCTGTTGCACAGACTTTTATGACGCCTTCCGTAGTCATGGTGAAGAAGAAGTTCTTTTGCATTTTTGGGCAACAAACACACTGCAGGAATCACAGGTGTGTGCGGCCGGCCGGCACTTGGGAGATCGGAGTGGTCAGTGAGACCTTGTTGCGATGATGACAGACGTTTCACCCAACAACTAATCGTGCTTTTGTTCAACGCAAGGTTTCCGTAGACATTCAGCAAGAGAATTTCAGTATCTGCGATGCTCTGGCTTTCTGCCAAATGATACAGAATGACAGTTCTCTGGTTGTAACCTACCTCCGTTACAGACGCCGTTTTGAATCCTGCATTTAGCGCTACACCTATTGAAATTTCATGAAACTGTAGATTCTGAAGCGGGCATAGTCCTTAGATGGACTAGGCTGCTCGTAGTTCCGACCTCAATCCTATCTGAGACCTTTCGGATGAGTTAGAACGTCAACTTCGCTCCAGGCCGCATCATCTAGCATCCTTACTTTCTCTGGTGTCCGCCCCTGGTAGCCGAGTGGTCAGCGCGACGTAATATCATACCTAACGGCCCGGGTTCAGATCCCAGCTGGGTCGGAGATTTTCTCCGCTCAGGGACTGGTGTCGTTCTTATCATCATCATTTCATCCCCATCGACACGCAAACCACCGAAGTGGCGTGAACTCGAAAGACTTTCACTAGGCGTACGGTCTACCCGACGGGAGGCCCTAGCCACACGACATTTCCATTTCCATACCTTCTCTGGTCCCGGCTCTTTAGGACGAATGGGCTGCCATTTCTTACAGACTTTCAGACACCTCGTTGAAAGTGTCATCAGGAGAGTAAAAGCCATAATAAACGCGAAGAGTGGTCACACCCCATACCAGTGTCCACTTACATGTGTCCGGGTAGTTTTCATAGACAGTGTACGACGTGTGTGACAAAAGTAATGAGACTGGCAGCACAGTGATCGATCTGGCAACGCTGTATTGTTCTACTTGGGTAAATCGGTGTATTCGTTCCTTGAGATGCTCAGTCAGAGTTTCAGCACCATTCGACTACTATCTGATTTTTGAGAGCGCCATCTGTGAAGCTGTGTTTTTGTTGTGTGTTACGAAAATGGAGATCGGAATTCAGAGCAACGTTATGCAATCAATTTGTGTTAAACTTGGAGTACCGCGAATGTGACCATTGAAAAGTTGAAACAAGCTCATGCGGAAAATTGATTATTAAGTTTTTCGCTTGCACAAATAACTTTCAGAAGGCCGAGAACACGTTGGAGATGAACCCCGCTCAGGGAGACCTTCAACTTCTAAAACCAACGAAAACGTCGAACGTTTGCGAGAGATTAGACCGACGTTTAACAATAGTGGTGATGGGTGACGTGTCAAACGTAAACTCTTTCACCGTTTACCAAATTTTGACAGAATTTTGGTAACTGTGAAAGGCTGTGCCACAATGTCGCAGAATAACCTCATAACTGAGCTGAAGGACAATTAGAGAAACGTGATCTTCTTGAGGGGATTGACAATGACCACGATTGGTTTATTCATGTGATCATAGGTGACGAATCCCGGATTTTTAAGTTCGATCGTCACACAAAGCGGCAATGTGATGAGTGGACACTGATACATCTTCTCGACCGAAAAGAGCTCGAATGAGTAAACCAGAGATCAAAACAATGCTTACTTGCTATTTTGACACTAGGGGTATCGTACATTAAGAATTTGTTCCTCCAGCATAAACTGTGAACCAAGCGTTTTCAATGATGTCGTTGAAAGGCTCAGGAAAAAGGGTAATCGAGTGAGCCCTGACATTCCAGACAAGTGGATGCTCCGTCACGACGACGCCCCATAGTCACATGCTCACTTCCATCTATAAACGGCGGTTGTCGCTGAAACCACCAGTTTTCGGTTGTATCGGTTTCTTCCAACGCCAGTTTAACATGACTGTCAAAACACTCAAAATAATCGGTTCATAAATAACCGATATTCGATTTTTTATTCCTATTATTTCCTTTAATAAACATAAAAACTGAACGAAGGTTGAAAAACTTTGACTCTCTCAGTTTCAAGAAGTGTAAAATGGAAATATTAAATTAGATAGGCACATAGTCTGTCCACCGTTCGCTGCCTTTCTCGAAAAGTGATAAGTGATTGGATAGTACAAAAATTCACCAGTATTCCCCTCTTGATTTGTTTCGAAACTCTGTTCAAAAATCACGTATTAATCCGGGATCATACCACTATTTGGCTGTTACAAATAGTCAGTGCTAAAGCATGAAAACTGAGTTTGAAGAACTCTGTTTTTCGTGTTAATTTGTCCGTTCCCAAGGGCTACAAGCAGATAACGACATATTACGTAGACACAGGCAGCAGATCAGCTACTTCCTATTTTTATTGTATACAATGAATGAATAATTGCGAAATTTTTAATTGATTATTGTTATCATAATTTCCTTCCTCTTTCATTATTTCATAGAAATGACAGACAAATCCTTAATCTTTTAATATAAAAGGAACACTGTACTTCATTTCTCGGTGAGTTCGTAAAAATATTTCCAGACTACGGTTGCTGTCTTTCTGCAATACAACAGGTGTCCATTGACGAAAACGAAAAACTACCGTAAGACCAGACGTGGACAAGTGTTGCACACTGCTCCCACACGCATACCTAAAGCCACGACACAAGGCAACACGGACATTATTTTCTCAGCAGTGCTGTACCATTTCCTAAGCATGTGTTCGTTGCTCGTTTCTGTCAGCATTGTTATTAAAACTGCACTCATCGCTTTTGCAATTTCCTATAACAATGTAATATTCCGAAAAATGCATATTTTACGTATAAAAATTACTCTTGTTTTTAAAAAAGGTTTATTCAAGAACAATAAATTTTAACACTGCTGCTATGACTAACTGATATTTGGATTTTATTTACTTTTTTATTAGTAAAAACAAGTAAACATTGTTTATGACCGAGATCAAACGAACACCCTAAAATACCGCTTAGTCAGAACTAAAATACAGGTATCGGTTTTAACGTGTCGGTTTTTGCCATCCCTACTTACATCGATGAGTTTTTGACCTCAAAAGGCATTCCTGTTGCTCCACAGGCCCTCTTATTTCCTGATATAATAGCCTGCGACTTTTTTCTTTTCCCGAAATTTAAAAAATGTCTTAAAAGGACGTATTTTGGGACTCTGGTGAACATTCAAAAGCATGAAACTTCCTGGCAGATTAAAACCGTGTGCCAGACCGAGACTTGAACTCGCGACCTTCACCTTTTGTGGGCAAGTGCTCTACCACTGAGCTACCCAAGCACGACTGACGGCTCGTCCTCACAGCTTTTACTTCTGCCAGTACCTCGTCTCCTATCTTCCAAACTTTACAGGAGCTCTCCTGCGATATCCTTTCTTTGAGGAGTGCTACTTCTCCAAGGTTCGCAGGAGAGCTTCTTTAAAGTTTGGAAGGTAGAAGACGAGGTACTGGCAGAAGCAAAAGCTGTGAGGACGGGGCGTCAGTCGTGCTTGGGTGGCTCAGTGGTAGAGCACTTGCCGGAAAAAGGCAATGGTCCCGAGTTCGAGTCTTGGTCCGGCACACAGTTTTAATCTGCCAGGAAAGTTTCAAGAGTACATTGAGGTTACCTTTCTTGTTCCCAATTTCCATTCCAATTCCCAGTGGTAGTGTGCAAGCCCATTCCCTGATATAATCTCCTCCAGTATGTCACTGAAGAACATGCTCAAGAGGTCAACAACTTGTCGAACTCCAGTTTGAATTCAGAAACTACAAGAGAGCTCACTTCCAAATTTGACTTTGGTGGTGATGTTCCTCAGAGTGGCCTGGACAAGGCTGGTGGACCAAGTTCTCGTAGGGTGGAGATCAAGGTCTACATGTCTAACGAATCGTTTGCCTTTTGAAGGTACGCTAGGATGACTACCCACGAATGTGTCACGAATTCTATATGTAAGGACGGTCTTCAGTTTTAATCTGCCAGGAAGTTTCATATCAGCGCACACCCCGCTGCAGAGTGAAAATCTCATTCTGGATTCAAAAGCATGTGACCGACATCTTAAAGGTCCTACCAGTTGAAGCCTTTCAGCGCCGCTACCACGACTGGGAGCAGCGACTCCGACTGTGTATTCAGAGATTACTAAAGTTTCCGTCAAATATATGAAGTTTTGCATAATTATACAGGGTGGCGCAGGGGAACGGGAAATTTTAAACGTTACAGTTGGCAGCACTGTAGCGCCGGCAGATGTTCGAAACTTTGCACAATTGAAGTGAACGCATTGCCATTTAGTACTCATGGAGAACTGGACTGGTGCGGAACGTGCAGTAGCTGTGAGAGCGTTTTACAAAAATGGTGATAGTGCGACTGCCGCGCAGAGAACATTTCGACAGCATTACCAGCTTGGACGTCATGGACGTGTCCCATCTGCGCATGCGATTACAACGTGGGTGCGTAATTTTGAAGAAACAGGATCTGCCTTGAAAAAGAAGCCTCCAGGTGGCATTCCAACGGTACGTACCCCAGAGAACATTGCAGCTGCTAGAGCTGCAATCGAGACAAGTCCTCGTCGCTCCGTTCGACAGCATGCATCTTCGCTAGGGATTAAGCGACGAAGCTTACAAAGAATACTGCACGAATCAGAATTCCATCCCTATAAGTTGCAGATTGTGCAACACTTACACGAACGAGACCCAGCGTCACGTATGGAGTTTAGTAGCCAGATATTGGCTAAAATCAACGAGGACGCGAATTTCCTTGGTAACTTATGGATATCAGACGAAGCCCATTTCCAACTGAACGGATTCGTGAACAAACAGAATTTTCGTTATTGGGCACAGGACAATCCTCGTGAGTTTCACCAGCGACCACTACATAGCGCCAAGGTCACAATATGGTGTGCTGTATCATGTCATGGTGTTATCGGCCCTTATTTTCTTGAACGTGAGGATGGTAGTGCAGTGACAGTAACATCCGCTCGATATGTTGAAATGCTTCAAACATTCTTTACACCGAGACTGTACGAGCTTAATCTTAACGTCGAAAACATGTGGTTTAAGCAGGACGGAGCCACGTCACACACTGCTCGACAATCGATGGCAGCAGTTCGTCAATTGTTTGGAAGACGGATTACTTCACGTAACGGTGACATTGCATGGCCTGCGAGATCCCCTGATCTTAGTGTGTGTGACTTCTTCCTGTGGGGATACCTTAAAGGCAAGGTGTACCGTACACGTGCTGCAACAATCCATGAACTAAAAGAGGACATTGAAAACGAAATCACTGCCATTCCCCAAGATTTGCTACACCGCGCATTCCAGAGTTTTCATAACAGGCTGTTAGACTGTGAACGCCGAATGGGAGCACATCTTTCCGATGTCATCTTTAAAAAGTAAAGAGACACTTTTGAACATTTTGATTGTAAAGACATACTGAATAATGGCATATTGAATACATTCACTTTCGTTAATATATTACTAGTTTTATGAATTTATTCATGGAAATGACGTTATTTCGAAATTTCCCGTTCCCTGCGCCACCCTGTACTTCTTGGTAGTGTTCATTTTGTGTCCACTCATATCGCCAAACAACCAGGCTTAGCCCATACATCATCGAAGCTAGACTAGCAGGTGACCTACTTTGCCCGCGTTATTTACGAGTGTAGCGCGGGTCTCCACGATGTATTGGCGGCAAGTATTCGCAGTAGCGGCGAGGTCGGAGCGCCGGAGGAAACGCGACTGAGCGATGAGCGCGAGCTCAGAAATAGCCGCGCGACGCCGGCGCCGACGCCGACGGCGGCCGTGTGACGTCACGCTTCCAGAGCGACCCGCGGGCGGCCGCGGCGGGCGGCGCCCAGCCGGCGGTGTTCCCGTTGTGCGCGCAGCAGCAATAAAGCCGCACAGGGCAGGCAGCGCGAGGCAAAAATACCAGATGGCCGGCGAGGCCGGGCCTTAACTCCGGGAAATTTACTGTCGCTCCGTTGGCTGTAGCGGGAAATTACCGCACGACGGCGTATGGACCAATAAAGTTCAGTTCCGCGATTCGGTTGGCACACTGCTCCAGGGAGCGGAAATCAGCAGCCGTTAATCATAGTTTTTGTGATGGTTGATGAGAATTATTGCTCCACCATAGGGAACGACGTCGCCATAAGATGGCGTAATAATGTCGAAACGTTGCAGCATGGTATTTGAATGCATCCAGTGTTACTCGTTTCAGGAAATAGCTCGACGAAAAATGCGTTTGTTGCAATCAGTGTGTTGGTTTGATCTGATTTGACCATGAAGACAAAACAAGAGTGGTCCTAGCCCCCTGTTGCTTGTGCCTAAACTGAGTTTATTGTGCGGTTTCTCTCCCTGTCATTTACTGAACTCTTCAGGAATTTGTGACCGAAATAATTTACTCAGCATGTCACAGTTGTCATTCTGGAAGGGTTACTCGATTGAGAATGCTATTTGCACATTTACTCATCAAATAGTACAAGTCCTAAATAACAAATTATCGCCAGTTGGTACTTTTTGTGATCTTTACGAGCCATTTGACTCTGTAAACCATGTCATACTCTTCGAAAAACTCAGACTTTATGGAATTGAAGGCTATACACACAGCTGGTTTGAATCATACTTAACGAACAGAAAGCAAAACGTTGTGCTGAATAAGACAAATAATGTTGGGAGGGTGGTAAATTCTAGTGAATGGGGAGTTATGAAAAATGGAGTCCCACAGGGTTCAGTTTTGGGTCCTCTGCTGTTCCTTATTCATGTGAGTGACCTCTCACTTAACGTTTAGCAAACACAACTAGTACTTTTTGCAGATGACACGAGTGTTATAATAAATCCCATTCCAGAAAAAGTAGCTGAAGATATAATTAAGGATGTCTTTCAAGGAATTATTAAGTGGTTCTCAGAAAACGGATTCACCCTTAATTTTGAAAAAACTCACTATATCCAGTTCTGTACACCGAATAGAGTTCCCCAAATTTTTGGGTGTTCACATTGATGACAACTTGAACTGGACGAAGCATTTTCTGAGCTTCTCAAACAATTAGGTTCAGCTTCTTTCACTCTTCGTATAATCGCTAGTCTAGGTAATAAACAGATCAGGCTCCTAAGGTACTTTGCATATTTACCATCAATAATGTCTTATGGAATAGTTTTCTGGGGTAACTCACCACTTAGACGTAAAGTATTGATCGCACAAAAGAGAGCAGTGAGAATAATTAGTGGTGTTCACCCAAAGACGTCATGTAGTCACCTATTCAAGTAGTTAGGTATTGTAACTGTACCATCAGAGTACATATGTTCGCTAATAAAATTCGTTATAAATAACCCATTTCAGTTCGCGAAGAACAGTGATGTTCATACGTACAACGCTAGAGGGAAAAATGACCTTTCCTATCTGTTATTTAAGCTATCAGTTGCTCAAAAAGGAGTACATTATTCAAGGAGTACATTATTCAGCAACAAAAATCTTTGATCATTTGCCTAAAAACAAAGTGTCTGGCAGGTAGCAGATCAAGTTTTAAATCTAGCTTAAAATCATTTCTTTTGGGCAACTCCTTCTATTCCATGGACGAGTTTCAGAACTAGTAAAAAAAAAAAAAAAACGTACCTCTAAATGTAGTTGCATGTATAGAACTAAAAATTTCAGTAATATTAATATTAGCACTATTCATGTGTGTATATATATCTTGTAATCTGACTTGCTCCACATCATATCGATAAAATAACAGTGAAAATGATCTACGGAACATGACATAACTAAACTAAACTGAACTATCTGGAAATGAAAAGTACACCTAGGAAGACGACGTCGATTTTGATCCGATGACGGTATTTGCTACCCGGAACGGTAGCAGATTAAGTGATAATGGTTTCAACGTCGTCTGCCAACAGATATCTACATCTACATCTACATCTATACTCCGCGAGCCACCTTACGGTGTGTGGCGGAGGGTACTTATTGTACCACTATCTGATCCCCCCTTCCCTGTTCCATTCACGAATTGTGCGTGGGAAGAACGACTGCTTGTAAGTCTCCGTATTTGCTCTAATTTCTCGGATCTTTTCGTTGTGATCATTACGCGAGATATATGTGGGCGGTAGTAATATGTTGCCCATCTCTTCCCGGAATGTGCTCTCTCGTAATTTCGATAATAAACCTCTCCGTATTGCGTAACGCCTTTCTTGAAGTGTCCGCCACTGGAGCTTGTTCAGCATCTCCGTAACGCTCTCGCGCTGACTAAATGTCCCCATGACGAATCGCGCTGCTTTTCGCTGGATCATGTCTATCTCTTCTATTAATCCAACCTGGTAAGGGTCCCATACTGATGAGCAATACTCAAGAATCGGACGAACAAGCGTTTTGTAAGCTACTTCTTTCGTCGATGAGTCACATTTTCTTAGAATTCTTCCTATGAATCTCAACCTGGCGCCTGCTTTTCCCACTATTTGTTTTATGTGATCATTCCACTTCAGATCGCTCCGGATAGTAACTCCTAAGTATTTTACGGTCGTTACCGCTTCCAATGATTTACCACCTATGGCATAATCGTACTGGAATGGATTCCTGCCCCTATGTATGCGCATTATATTACATTTATCTACGTTTAGGGAAAGCTGCCAGCTGTCGCACCATTCATTAATCCTCTGCAGGTCTTCCTGGAGTACGTACGAGTCTTCTGATGTTGCTACTTTCTTGTAGACAACCGTGTCATCTGCAAATAGCCTCACGGAGCTACCGATGTTGTCAACTAAGTCATTTATGTATATTGTAAACAATAAAGGTCCTATCACGCTTCCTTGCGGTACTCCCGAAATTACCTCTACATCTGCAGATTTTGAACCGTTAAGAATGACATGTTGTGTTCTTTCTTCTAGGAAATCCTGAATCCAATCACAAACCTGGTCCGATATTCCGTAAGCTCGTATTTTTTTCACTAAACGTAAGTGCGGAACCGTATCAAATGCCTTCCTGAAGTCCAGGAATACGGCATCAATCTGCTCGCCAGTGTCTACGGCACTGTGAATTTCTTGGACAAATAGGGCGAGCTGAGTTTCACATGATCTCTGTTTGCGGAATCCATGTTGGTTATGATGAAGGAGATTTGTATTATCTAAGAACGTCATAATACGAGAACATAAAACATGTTCCATTATTCTACAACAGATTGACGTAAGCGAAATAGGCCTATAATTATTCGCATCTGATTTATGACCCTTCTTGAAAATGGGAACGACCTGCGCTTTCTTCCAGTCGCTAGGTACTTTACGTTCTTCCAGAGATCTACGATAAATTGCTGATAGAAAGGGGGCAAGTTCTTTAGCATAATCACTGTAGAATCTTACGGGTATCTCGTCTGGTCCGGATGCTTTTCCGCTACTAAGTGATAGCAGTTGTTTTTCAATTCCGATATCGTTTATTTCAATATTTTCCATTTTGGCGTCCGTGCGACGACTGAAGTCAGGGACCGTGTTACGATTTTCCGCAGTGAAACAGTTTCGGAACACTGAATTCAGTATTTCTGCCTTTCTTCGGTCGTCCTCTGTTTCGGTGCCATCGTGGTCAACGAGTGACTGAATAGGGGATTTAGATTCGCTTACCGATTTTACATATGACCAAAACTTTTTAGGGTTCTTGTTTAGATTGTTTGCCAATGTTTTATGTTCGAATTCGTTGAATGCTTCTCTCATTGCTCTCTTTACGCTCTTTTTCGCTTCGTTCAGCTTTTCCTTATCAGCTATGATTCGACTACTCTTAAACCTATGATGAAGCTTTCTTTGTTTCCGTAGTACCTTTCGTACATGATTGTTATACCACGGTGGATCTTTCCCCTCGCTTTGGACCTTAGTCGGTACGAACTTATCTAAGGCGTACTGGACGATGTTTCTGAATTTTTTCCATTTTTGTTCCACATCCTCTTCCTCAGAAATGAACGTTTGATGGTGGTCACTCAGATATTCTGCGATTTGTGCCCTATCACTCTTGTTAAGCAAATATATTTTCCTTCCTTTCTTGGCATTTCTTATTACACTTGTAGTCATTGATGCAACCACTGACTTATGATCACTGATACCCTCTTCTACATTCACGGAGTCGAAAAGTTCCGGTCTATTTGTTGCTATGAGGTCTAAAACGTTAGCTTCACGAGTTGGTTCTCTAACTATCTGCTCGAAGTAATTCTCGGACAAGGCAGTCAGGATAATGTCACGAGTCTCTGTCCCTGGCTCCAGTTCTGATTGTGTGACTATCCCATTCTATACCTGGTAGATTGAAGTCTCCCCCTATTACAATAGTATGATCACGAAACTTCTTCACGACGTTCTGCAGGTTCTCTCTGAGGCGCTCAACTACTACGGTTGCTGATGCAGGTGGTCTATAGAAGCATCCGACTATCATATCTGACCCACCTTTGATACTTAACTTAACCAGATTATTTCACATTCGCATTCGCTAATAACTTCACTGGATATTATTGAATTCTTTATTGCTATAAATACTCCTCCACCATTGGCGTTTATCCTATCCTTGCGGTATATATTCCATTCTGTGTCTAGGATTTCGTTACTGTTCACTTCCGGTTTTAACCAACTTTCCGTTCCTAATTATGCGCACTATTTCCTTCAATAAGCGATACTAATTCAGGAACCTTGCCCTGGATACTCCTGCAGTTTACCAATATTACGTTAACTTTTCCTGTTTTTGGTCTCTGAGGACGGACGTTCTTTATCAACGATGCTGATGTTCTCTCTGGTAAGCCGTCAGGTATTTTATCGTTTCGCCCAAGGGGGGGTCCCTCTAACCTAAAAAACCCCCGTGTGCACGCCACACGTACTCTGCTACCCTAGTAGCTGCTTCCGGTGTGTAGTGCACGCCTGATCTGTCTAGGGGGGCCCTACAGTTCTCCACCCAATAACGGAGGTCGATGAATTTGCAACCATTATAGTCGCAGAGTCGTCTGAGCCTCTGGTTTAGACCCTCCACACGGCTCCAAACCAGAGGACCGCGATCGACTCTGGGCACTATGCTGCAGATATTAAGCTCAGCTTGCACTCCGCGTGCGATGCTGGTTGTCTTCACCAAATCAGCCAGCCGCCGGGAAGGAACCAAGGATGGCCTCAGAACCCAAGCGGCAGGCGTCATTCGTTCCGACATGTGCTACTATCTGCAGCCGGTCACACCCAGTGCGTTCAATAGCTGCCGGAAGGGCCTCCTCCACATTACGGACGAGACCCCCCGGCAAGCACACCGAGTGCACACTGGCATTCTTCCCCGACCTACCCGCTATTTTCCTGAGGGGCTCCATAACCCGCCTAACGTTGGAGCTCCCTATAACTAATAGGCCCGCCCTCTGTGACTGTCGGGACCTTGCCGGAGAATCGGCCACTGGCCCAACAGGCGAGGCATCCTGTGGTGGCTCGGAAACGATGTCATCACCACTAGGAAGCACCCCGTACCTGTTGGAAAGGGGTAAGGCAGCTGCCACGCGGCCAGATCCCACCTTCGCCTTTCGGCCAGGCACACGCGAGCCCACCACTGTCCGCCATTCACCCTGGAGTGATGGCTGACCGGTAAGATGCTCACTGCCGGAAGACGCAGCGACATCAGGAGTTCCATGTGATTCCAAGGCCACCGAAGTAGGCATAGGTCTCACCACAGTTGCCCCAACGCCACTACGAGCCGACGCCTGCGCCTCGAGCTCGATGAGCCTAACAGACAAAGCCTCCACCTGCCCCCGAAGAGTGGCCAATTCTCCTTGCGTCCGCTCACAACAACCACAGTCCCTACACATGACTATGTTTACCCTACTCTATACGGTGACAAATTCCCAAGATAATCTTCTGATGAGCTACTCTGATAATCAAGAAACACTCACTGAAATACGAGACGCGAAAACTACGCTAGGTTTTCCCAGAAAAACTATTTAAAAGCTAAGCGCAGCAAATAAGTACAAAATAAATTTCTCTCCTAACGATCAAGAACTGTTAGTTTCTATGCAGAGCAGATAAACACAAATAGAATCCCTTCCTTAGTGGAAGGTCGTAAACAAAATGCAAAATAAACGCTTTATACAAACAGTACTCGCTGCTGCTGGTGCTCTCGCTCTGGCTGTCACAAGACAACTGCTGATTCAAGTGACTAGTGGCTAACGGCCGCGAAAAACAAAAGACGGTTTTAGGGCGCTTTCTGTTCTAAACGATCAAGAAAACACTAAGAAATCTAACACGAAAACTACGTAAAGTTTTATCAAGAACTGTTAGTTACTATGCAGAGCAGATAAACACTAATAGAATCCTTTCCTTAGTGGAAGGTCGTAAACAAAATGCAAAATAAACGCTTTATACAAACAGTACTCGCTGCTGCTGGTGCCATAGATTCCAGAGTCCATCTTTGACTACCCTTCAATAGGAAATGCTCTCAACCAGAAGGCTCAGAGTGGTGGAAACTTCTGAAGCAAGCAGGCAACTGTGCCACAGAGGCGCACCTGTTCTTCTTACAGCCAACCCAGCGACTTCGAAAGAAGTCCGATAGTGAACACCCGAGTGGCTAGATGGTCCTTTCGGAGAACTGCCACCTGAGTTGGACGGGCTGCGTCAGCTGTGGAACGATGCTGGTCTCAGAGGTAACGTGAACATTCTTACACCCATAGACGAGAGGCCGGCCGCTGTGATCGAGCGGTTCTAGGCGCTTCCGCCCGGAACCGCGCTGCTGCTACGGTCTCAGGTTCCAATCCTGCCTTGGACATGGATGTGTGTGATGTCCTTAGGTTAGTTAAGTTTAAGTAGTTCTAAGTTCAAGGGAACTGATGACTTCAGATGTTAAGTCCCATAGTGCTTGGAGCCATTTGAACCATAGACAAGTCTCTGGACGTCCATGCAGCACAGACGCCCGCCAGGATCGTCGTACTGCAAGGGCAGGTGAGGGTTTGTGAGCCCAGACGTGTGAACACGAACTGTTGCGAATCACTTAATAGCGGAGGGACTACGGTCATGCAGACCACTAGCCCGTCTTCAACTCACATAGATGTGCACTGCTCGATAGGTGCCGACAGAGGATCACTTGTAAGATGGTCGTCAGCAATGAACGCCGATTCTGCCGGCACGTAAGTGATTTCCTATTGCGAGTACGACGTGGATCTAGTGAGAGCTGTCACGTGGAGTGCATTCGTCTGAGGCAGACTGTCCCCATCCCAGGCCTATGGTCTCGGGGTGGTAAGTCACAACTCTCGTACGCCTTTGGTTTTTCTGGGGTGGACACAAAGCAACACTCGGTAAGTGCAGAATGTTGTTAGACACGTTGTTTTGTCGTTTTTGCAACAGAAAGGTGACATGTTGCTCCAACAAGGTAACGCTCGCCCACCCACTGCCCGTAAAACTCAACCTGCTCTGCAATAAGTACAGAATTTTTCCTGGCCATCACGATCTTCGGACTTGTCTTCAATCGAGCACGGGTGTGATGTGATGGGACGAGAAGTAACTCATGCGAATCGTCAGCCAACAGCTCTTATCAAACTAAGTGAACAGGTCGAGCACTAAAGGCACAGCATATCCCAGCACAGTACTTGCGATCTGTGCGATCGAATTGTTGCCAGAGTCAGTGCCAAAATTCCGCTTTCCGTGGATCATTCCACCTGGTGCAGCAGTAACGGGGAGTACGTGGCTGGGACACACACACGACCTACAGGCAATAGTATAAATAATAACAGTATTTCAACAGATTTAGCATTACTTTTTAATTTACTTGAAATAATCAGGAAAAGCAATCATTTTTCGTGTATTCATGGGTGGCCACCTCCATAAATAATCTAGTGTTCGAATGGCATGTCTTAACGAAGATCTATAGTCCGGTGGATGATGATATACCTAGAGAATAGGGGATCTGGAATAATTGTGAACTGGGTGAGTTCAATAACAGTCCAGGTACTACGATATAGCAGTGCCTGTGTTGTCAGGAAGAACGTTGTAATGTTCCTTCAAACATGCATGCACTGCGGCGATTACAGCCGTTATGAAACACATGAAATGTATTCGCAGTTGTGAATACGAGCAACATTCAGCTGAGTAAGGGGACGACGTCAGTGAAAACTTGTGCCTTGGAGGGACTCGAACTCGAAATTCCGTTTCACGCGGAACAGTCACCTTAACCGCTTCGGCTTTCTGTGTGCGACTCACGGCCACACCCAAACTTCCACATGCCGTCGTCAATCCGTCACAACTTGAATTCGTACAAACATTATGTACGGGGAAGGACCTTTTTAACTGAAAGACGCTGCTTGATCTGCAGATAAATATATTTCAGAACCTGTGTTGTGAGGAAGAACGCTGCAATGTTCCTTCGGACAAGCATGTGTGTATGTTCGAAGGAATACTGCAGCGTTCTTCCTAACAACACAGGAAGGCACTGCAATATCGTTTTCATCCTCTGATACCAGGCAGCGACTTTAAATGAAAAGTGTCCTCCCCTTCCTTAACGTGTGTACGACTGCAGGCTGTGGCGCATGAACGACCACATATGGAAGTTTTGGTCTGGCAGTGAGTCGTGCACAGATAGCCAGAGCGGTTAATGCGAGCGCTCCGCGTAAAGTGCGAAGTCCAGGTTCGAGTTCACTGTCGTCATTCTCTTAGAAAGCTGATGGCTGTTCGTATTCACATGCCAATACATTTCATCCAGTCCAAGTATTATACGCCTAATGAGAACCAAATGCCTTGTAAGTGCAACTGATGTCGCTCGAATGGACAAACATCGATGGCCTTTGAAATCCACGATAGAAGACCGCTAATTAGACCAAAGGACATTCGGAGAGATGGAATTCATGACGCTTTGCTGCAACACGGCATAAGGAGTGACTGGCGGAACGAAGTACGAAACAGATTTTGGTGGAAAAAGTGCCTTGTAGCAGTTCGCTGTCCCCTGACCCTGGGGAAAGCAAAACATAATAAGCAAGCAAGTAATTTTTAATGTTATTTTATCCATGTTGGATGTTGTGAACTCCTCGACCGCTAATGATTGTTGCTCAGTGACGCAACAGACACAGGTACTTTTTAAACGTTTTATTTTACTGTCATTTCCGGTTTCGAGCTAGCATGCCAATCCTCAGATGCTAATATTTTCAGTCACATAGATGTTTCGATCAACAGAATGTCGTCTGCTTCCACAATGCATACGAATGGTGAGTATTTAGTGCTCCTTCATAAATTGTTTCATTAAGGAAAACGCTAAAGTACTTGCATTTATTTAGATATTATACGGAACAGTTATGTTCACTTACATAAGTAATACCAGATGGCTATTTATTTTGTAGAGGTCAGAAACATATGCATCGACCTGGAAAACCACACGGACTAAGAAATAAACAACTCGCCATTAACTGGAAATTATGTAAGTGAGCATAACTATTTCGCATTATATATAAATAAATGCAAGCACTTTGGCGTGTTGTGATTAACGAAACAACTTATAAAGTGGCACTAAATACTCTTATGTAGTGTGGAAGCAGAGGACATGATCTTGGTCTAAACATCTATGAAACTGAAAATATTATGCATCTGAAGGTTAAAACATTTAAAAGGTACTTGAGGCTGGTTGTGTCGTCTGCCAAGTAATTTTTGTTTGTTTGTAGATACGTGTCTGCAGTACTGGTACCTATAAAATCCCTGCAACGTAATTCATTATCACAGCGCTAGAGGAGCCAAAACAAAGCGAGGCAGCCCATTTACGAAGTAGACTATAGCGCGCTATGATTCATTTTCTGCATTAAAGAGAACAATGCTGCAACCGCCTATGCCAAACTGTTCGTAGTGTACATATTCGACACACGATGATACGACTGTGTCGTGGTTGTGGCGTAGAATGAGGTGACAAGCGATCTCTCTGTGAGGAAGGAAAAACTGAAAGGGAAGTGGAGGCCCTGGTGCTCGAAGACCGGCATACCACAATCGTGAGAGCAGGAAAAGTGAAAAACAGACGTGGATGTCTTCAACGCCAAATTCTGAAGAGGATGAACATCGTTGCCCAAGAGATTCCGCGACTGCTCACACCCAGTCCAAAAACCTGCCGAATCGCGGCAGCGGCCGAAATGTTACAGCTGGGTCTCACCAGTCCAGATATCTTTAGACGTTTGATCATCATGGATGAGTGCTGTGTGTAGCCCCATAATTCCGAGACAACAGAGCAAGACAAAGAGTGTAAATGCGGGGTTTCACCAATGCCGAAAATGGCGAAGACCAAACCGTCGTCTGGCAAGGAGATGCTGTGTATTTTTTGGGACTGCCATGGTGTGATGCTAACAATTTATGATAAGGAGCAAACAGGCACAGGAGCATATTACAGAAATCTCCTGACGAGGTTGCGAGATTCTGTCAAGACGAAGAGTCTCACTAAGCTGTCCAAATGAAAGCCCCAGGTCATTATGCACAGGACACAGTACCACCAGCTGCTTCTTTCAGTCACCAAGTTTTTCCTCGCCATTCCTGTACTGTTTCTTGCACAATTCGAAAGACAAGCGCACATTATAAAATTCTGCAAGTTTTTCACCTTACAAAATTATTAGTCTGTCAGCTTGGAAATTGGCAGATATTTCCCGCCTTCCTTCCAAGTTTTTAGATCATCTTCTGTGGTCATTGAGATTGTTAGAGAGGGCTGACAGTGGTTGTAACACTGAATTCAGGCTAGGTGCATGCGGTCGCTTGAGGTGGAAGAGACGAGTCCTTGTTTTTCATCGGGTACCCATCGCTGTGGTACAGGAAGCTGACTAGGGCAAGTTCTGAGAATGACAGGCTGCAGGTACTCAAAGGGCAGCTGGCCGGAAGTTTAACACGGCAGTGGGCATCACAGAGGACGTAGCCGGAGTTACAGCTGGTCACTGGACGCACAGAAGTGGACAATCAGCAGCAGGCGTTCGACTGTATTGTCTATGTAGCCAGAGAAGAAATGCACAACTTCTTTTGCAGAATCTGCGTGGGCATGTGAGAGCGGTAATTGATACCGGGCGAAGCGTGTCGCAGTGCACACTCCAGCAGGGGGCCTCATATTGCGTCCTGTTTCCGCTAAGTCTGTCTGTTTGTGAAAATGTTTCTCGGTAACAACGCTTGTCTGCCGTGACTGGGGGGCCGAGAAGGCTGTGGCGTTTTTGCCAGGTCACGTAGACGCTCTGGTCCACTGTGTTTCCCGTGGTCGAAAAATAACAGTTCATGACGTACGATATGCTCACAGCGGACGCCCGTCTATGCACTAGGACTTGTAGAACAGCTTTCTCCTGTAACAAGGAGGGAGGCTGTACAGGGCACGAAGTGATGTGCAACTGGCGCACAAGTGTTTTCCGATCTTTCTATTGGCGGTTTTACTTTCTTGGGAGAGAAATTCCATGTGAAGCTTTTCGCGCCCTAGGAGATAGTGTCCAGAAGACGGAAATTTGTTCGGGATACACAAAATAGGGCGGACAAAATTCTGTCTGGCTTCGAGGAAGAGAGTGGATGAAAGGCCCACCGCCCGACCCGATGCTGTGGCGCGCTACGCTTCGCATCTCGAGTTTTCTACAGGTGTGTGATGAGCACCGCGCAGCATCGTCAGTGGAAATCTTGAGAGAAAATTCTCGTGGGCAACAGCAGTTACTGTCCGGTCCAAGCGCACTACAGTAGTTTGCTTTCGAAAGGTTCAAATGGCTCTGAGCGCTATGGGACTTAACATCTGAGGTCATCAGTCCCATAGAACTTAGAACTACTTAAACCTAACTAACCTAAAGACATCACACACATCCATGCCCGAGGCAGGATTAGAACCTGCGACCGTAGCAGTCGCGTGGTTCCAGCCTGAAGCGCCTAGAACTGTTCGGCCACACCGGCCGGTAGTTTTCTTCTGAGTTCAGTTCAAGATCACTATGACTCGTAGGCTATTGATGACAATCAGATATCGTTATGCTTTTAAAGTCACAAAATTAAAAAGGAGTCATTACTCTTCCTTCAACTATGCCAACCACCAATAAGATCATTTTACTTTATTTATATTCGATAGTGTATAGTCAACGTGTTGTTGAGCCACATCCCATTTTTAAGTGTGTTTTTATGAATAAATCTGTAGTGATATTTAATTTTTTTCCTTCACTCGAGTTAACAAGACTACTGATCATCTTTAATAATTTTATTTATTTATGGGAGAGATAAGGGCAGTAGTGTTTTAGTTAGAAATACAATGGTCATCTTCAGTGACACTCATTGGGGCCATTTTTTGTAGCCATTTGCATTCATATCTCTTGTGCCTAGTTTTCATAGTAGCGTCACTGAATTGGTAAAAAAATGGTTCAAATGGCTCTGAGCAATATGGGACTTAACATCTGTGGTCATCAGTCCCCTAGAACTTAGAACTACTTACACCTAACTAACCTAAGGAAATCACACACATCCATGCCCGAGGCAGGATTCGAACCTGCGACCGTAGCAGTCGCGCGGTTCCGGACTGAGCGCCTGAACCGCTAGACCACCGCGGCCGGCACTGAATTGGTAACTTTGTGGTTTACAGTAATTTAGAGACAGAAACTGATTCGAGGCATCCACATTTCCTAAACTAATTGTTCAATCAACTGTTTATGATAGACAGTTCAATGGACACATTCTTCAACAGTGTTTCGTAGTAAAATATGTTGACACCAAATAGTTTCAGCAGGTGGCTGGGATGGCAAGATCACGTTACCCTTAAATTTTTCCAAGCAGATCCACTTGATTGTCTCGTACCAGAATTCAAACTTTTGTGCTGTGAAACAGATTCTAGGCTTTTACCCACTGGAACGAATCCAAAGATGCATGTTTAGACGCGAACGCCTGATTTTAAGTGCTGAAGGCAGTTGTGCCTGGCAGTGCAGTGAGGCTCACAGGGCTAAGAATAAACGGCATGGGTTGAGCATGTGGCTGAGCTGCAAGTAAAAGCCGATATCGTCACTCTGCCGAGTTTACGAACACTAAAAAAATGTGAATGCCTACAGATGTGATTTACGCATTTCGCTTTCCGCGAACGTTTGCTGATCTCGAGATATACCGGCTGGTTATAATTAAACGCACGGTCTTCCGACTGCTGCAGTGCGGGCTGCATACTTCGTAGGACGATGAAGCGTCGTAGGTATATTCATTATTCGGAGCACTCACCAAGTACGCTGAAAAAATAATAGTTACACTTTCTGCCACCAGGTGAAAATATGGCGCTGTAAACACTCAGAACGTGGGGTGGGTGCAGGAAAACGGCTGGAACGATCAAGCACATGATAACACTGATTCTGGCACGTTTATTAGGATATAGCTACAAGTTACAACATGTGTTCAGTATGATGTCCTGACACAGCAACACGTGCATTCGTAGCACGGCACGGTGCACTGTTGCTTGCAGCGTAATACTATTTGCATAGCCCAAGTAAGTCAACTGCACCTTAACATGTTTACCAAATGTAGAAATATGAAACTGGAGTTTGGTTGCCACAATTAGACGTTTGCTGTTTGAAACTGATAAACATTATTTTATTCAAAACAATCTCTGTCGCTATTTATACTTCTCTCATCTCTTCTTTTGAAGCGAACCAGTCAGCGAGCCAGTTTCGTACATTTTCAAACGAATTAAGCGTTGTGCAGCGAGAGCGTGTCCCAGTGATGTAAATGGATGACAATCGGACGGAGGCAAGTCTTGAAAATAAGCCGCATGCCCTAGTATTTCCCAACTGAACGCCTCGATCGCTTCCCTGACCCGTTTTGCTGTATGTGATGGGACGTTATCATGGAGCAATATGACTTTTTGTTGCCTTTTTCCAC
The DNA here is from genome assembly GCF_023898315.1 of Schistocerca nitens. Taxonomy (NCBI): domain Eukaryota; kingdom Metazoa; phylum Arthropoda; class Insecta; order Orthoptera; family Acrididae; genus Schistocerca; species Schistocerca nitens. The sequence continues at coordinate 491,231,579 of NC_064618.1, forward strand.
ATCCTTGTCGTTTTTCACGTAATACTCGATTTAAATCGATCATTTGCTGTTGATAACGAATAGTGTTGACGGTTTCACCAGGTTTTAGCAAAAAAAATGGCTCTGAACACTATGGGACTTAACATCTTAGGTCATCAGTCCCCTAGAACTTAGAGCTACTTAAACCTAACTAACCTAAGGACGTCACACACATCCATGCCCGAGGCAGGATTCGAATCTGCGACCGTAGCAGTCCCGCTGTTCCGGACTGCAGCGCCTAGAACCGCATGGCCACCGCGGCCGGCAGGTTTTAGCAGTTCATAATAGATGGAACTCTTCTGAACCCAGAGAATTGTCTTCTTTCCAAAGCTGTTTGGTATTGCAGTGGATGTCGAAGGTTTGCCTGGATTCACCCACGATTTACGACGCTTAGTATTTTAAAAATATATCCATTTTTCAACACCTACCACTATTTGATGGATAAACAACTTTCTTTTGTATCAGGTGAGCAGGTTTTCACAAGTGGTCTTTCTATTTGCTAGCTGTCTTTCATTCAATTCATGTGGAACCCATTTTTCCACTTTCTGCACCTTTACCACAGCTTTCAACCGAGGAGAAACGGCTTTCTGCGTCACATTCAATTGTTCCGCGAGTTCATGTTGTGTTTGAGTATCGTCTTCATCCGGTAATGCCAGCAAATCGTTGTCTTCGAACTTTCTCTGCGGTTTCCCGCGCTCGTCGTTTCTCACGTCAAAATTACCACCTTTCAATTTTTTTGAACCACTCTAAACACTGTGTTTTTGCAAGAGCATGTTCACCGATTGCTTTGATAAGCATTCGAGGCGCTTCTGCGGCAGTTTTCTTCAAATGATAGCAGAAAACCGATGCTGTCCGCAAATCGTAGTTCGTAGGCGCGAAGCTCGACATGTTTATTGGTTTGAATGTATGGAACTTGGGTTACCGTGCGTTGACAATCGCCGTCAGCCGTTACAGGTAGCAGACGGCGCTGCAGACGCGGCCTCACGGGCCCTACACTGACGGCTAGCACCATCTATAGGGAAATTCCGGTTTCATACTTCTTTATCTGGTAAATCGTGACACGTCTGTGTAGGCCTGATCCTGTTTTGCATTCATTCGACTACGTTTCGTGCCTCAACAAGGACACCACGCGGTGTTTCCGAATATTTGGCGAGTTCAGCTATTTGCTTGAACGTTTTCTATGCTCGGTATCCCGTGTGCGTAACACCATCCAATAGAAGCCAGTCTGAAGAAGACAATCAGACGAAACTCGTGATTGGTAAATGAATAATAATTACAAACTCAGCTGGTTAATGTAGGCAGAGCCGTTATGGCCTCAATGCTACCTGAAGCGATGACGGTAGTGAAGCGCTTAAAACCGTTGGAAGATGAGTACAAGCGTCGACTGAGGTATTCCTCACCGGGACTTCTTCTCCAGAAGGCAGCCCGGTGGCGCGTTCCCGCGGGTTATCTTATCAGCAGGACACGTGTAATTTACGGAAAGCCGCAGCTGTGCTGATAACAGCTGCTGGGAGCTGGGAGCGGCAGAAAGGAGCCGCCCGACTCTCCTGAGTGGCTGCCAGCCTGCCACCTGCACGCCGGCCGCTGCACGGTTTATCGCGGCGCGTCTGCGGCTGGAGCTGGCAGGGGTGTGTCCTGGGAGCGGGCTTCCAGGCTTCCCATCTCGTGGAGGTCAATCTGAAGAGTGACTTTTTGATTCTCTCTATGAGCTTACTGAACCCTGAACGATGGATTGCTACATTATTACTGGTTTAATGCAGCTCCCCATACTAGTCTATCCTGGGAAAACCTCTTTATTTCTGCATAATTGCTGTACCCTACATCCATTTGAACATGATTACAGTAGTCAGGCCATAGTCTCCTCCAATAGTTTTTACGCCCACGCTGCTCCTCCCTCCCTGAGGCCTCAGCAACAGTCCTATCAATCGATTCCTTCTTTTAGGCAAGTTGTGCTATAAGTTGAAAAACTTATTTCCAAACTGGCTTTTCTCCGAGAAATGAACGTTTTCAAGAAACGCAAACACACACTAAGACAAATATATATATACGTGCATATAAAAATAAATGCGCCACCAAGGAGCTGTCCGAATGGGATGGAAAACGGTAGATGTGATGTATGTGTAGATACTTACAAACGATTTGCATTTCAGAAAAATTCGGTGGTTTATTCAAGAGAAATAGGCTCACAAACTGAGTATTGTTAAGAAACGGACGCGTTGGTCTACCACTGACCCATATGCAAACAGTTATTCGTCTTGGCATTGATAGAAGCTTACTGAACGTTGAACGATGGATTGCTACATTATTACTGTTGTTGTGATCTTCTGTTCCGAGACTGGTTTGATGCAGCTCCCAATACTAGTGTATCCTGTGAAAACCTCTTTATCCCTGCATAAATGCTATATGAACCTGCTTACTGTAGTCAAGCCATAGTCTTCTCCAATAGTTTTTACGCCCACTCTTCTCCCCCTTCCGTTGCCAAATACCCCGTTGTCAGGGCTCTCCAACTTCAGTAGCAAGTTGCAAAAATGACTGTGTGGAAGATGTGGCCTATTCTACACCTTGACGATGTTGTGCTGATTGTATTTATATGCTTTGACGATGCCATTACGGCCTTATCACTTTAGGACATAGTGTAGAAAAGATCTGAGGATCGTCATTACTGACTGAAACCGGTGTTCGTCAAAAGAATTGATATTGTGATCAAAGACTGGAATAAAAACATTTGATTGATGTAAGAGTTGTTCTACGTACTCTTGAGGGATGTCGTGTCACAATCTGCCAAATGGGTGAGTCATATGGTCCAAATCCCGAGCTGGTTGGAGGGCACTGTCTTTAACGTTCCAAATGTTCTCAGTTGGGGAGTTGGGGAGAGACTCCCTCGTCTGGCTGGACCGGGTAGTGTTCGCCAAGCACGAAGACAAGCAGCAGAAACTCTCGCCGTGTGTCGGTGGCCATTATATAGTTGAAACGTAAGCCCAAGATGGCTTGCCACGAAGAGCAACAAAACGGGGCGCAGAATATCGTCGACGTTCCGCTGTGCTTCAGGGTGTCGCGGATGACAACCAAGTCTTGGTATGAAAAGAAATGTCACCCCAGACCGTCACACCTGGTTGGTGGACCGTACGGTGGATGACGATCAGGTTTGTATCCCATCACTGTCCATGGCATCTCCAGACACGTCCTCGTCCTGGAATCTCGTTGACAGCAGTAGAGTTATCTTCAGTGATGAGTACTGCTTCGAAGTGGCCACCGATGATTAGCGGTTCGTCGAAGATACTCTACGCCCCGTTTTGTGCCCTACATGACAAGCCATCTTGAGCTTACCTTTCAGCAATATTTCGTGCTTATCAAACCTTACCTTCCCCAAAAAGGTTGACGGATCTGTCCCCAATTGAGGACGTTTGGAGCATTATGGGCAGGGCCCTCCAACCAGCTTGGGATTCAGACAATCGAACGCGCCAATTAGACATAATTTGGAACGGTATTTCTCAGTAGGAGATCCAAAAACTCTGGCAATCAATGCGAAGGCAAATAATTCCTTGCATAAGAGCCAGAGGTACACAAACGCGTTATTGACTTGCTCAGTTTGGGAAGCTTTTACTTTTGAATAAAACATCCATTTTTTCAATTGTTATCATTTGTTTGTCTGTACATGAACATCACGTCTACAGAATCCGTCCCGTTCGGACAGTTCCTTCATGGTGCATTGCTTTCATTTTTTTTTCCTCTCTCTCTACTTAATTTCTGACGTATTGTCTGTTGGCTGTTGTCTCGAAATTTTCGGCCCATCATGTTTCTTTAACGACACAGAATCCAACAGACAATACGGTAACAAGTGGTAGCGAAAGCCTCAACAATTTTTGTTCTTTAAGCCTAGTTTTCGAAACATGGCTCCATTTTTATGTTTTAAATACGGACACAATGGAGAGAAACATCCTGGTATTTAGAAAGCGAACAACAATTCGCTTTGAAATTTAGAGTTAAGTCACTTTTCAGCAAAATCACTGATTCTTTTCTGTATAGTGTAATTAAAAAGACATGTAATTGTTCCTGTTTAACGTATAAAGTCAAATACCATTTGCAGCTTCTCAAGTAATTGTCAACTTAGTGAATTTGGGAAAAACATTAACATTAGACTGACAGTATCGAAGAACAGTGGCAAACTTCATACAAAGAGTTACTAAATCATTATTTCCCAGGAAGAGCATTCACTTTCTGTGAGAAGAAATCACTTTGCTATAAAATGTTTTGGTCTAATGTCTACTAGTTATCCTCAATTTACTTAAAATCTTCCAGAATGAATTTTCCCTCAGCAATGGAGTGTGCGTTGATATGAAACAAAATGGTTCAAATGGCTCTGAGCACTATGCGACTTAACTTCTGCGGTCATGAGTCGCCTAGAACTTAGAACTAATTAAACCTAACTAACCTAAGGACATCACACACATCCATGCCCGAGGCAGGATTCGAACCTGCGACCGTAGCGGTCACGCGGTTCCAGACTGTAGCGCCTAGTACCGCACGGCCACATCGGCCGGCCTGATATGAAACTTCCTAACAGATTAGAAAGGTCCCGAGTTCGAGCCTCGGTCCGGCAGACATTTTCAGTCTGAATAAAACATTAAATGCGGAAGGATGTTAACGTAGTTTATAGCATTCTGTACTGTACAGTAGAGGCGCAGTTCGAAAATGATAATTGCATCAGCAGGACGAAGCACCAGGTCATAAAGTAGCATCCGCGAGGCAATGCTCTGTGGACAGTAACATTCCTGAAATCGAATCGCCTGCCCAGAGTCCCGACCTAAACACAGCGGAATATCTTTGGGTTGAGTCAGAACGTCGGCTTTGCTGCAGACCGGAGCGTTTAACACCACTACCTTCTCTGGTTCCGGCTCTTGAGGAAGAATGGACTGCCTTTCCTCTACAGATCTTCAGACATCTCATTGGAAGTGCCCATCAGATTTCAGGCTGTTGTACAGGCGAAGGATGAAAACACCCCATATTAATGTCCGTAAATAGGTATCCAGATACTTTTGATCAGGTTGTGTGTAATTTTCTTTTATCTCTAATATAAGGCTGAGATCAATGAGGAATCGTACAGGCTGGGAAATCATCTAGTCTCCAACCACCTACATCTACATCTACATCTATACTCCGCGAGCCACCTTACGGTGTGTGGCGGAGGGTACTTATTGTACCACTATCTGATCCCCCCTTCCCTGTTCCATTCACGAATTGTGCGTGGGAAGAACGACTGCTTGTAAGTCTCCGTATTTGCTCTAATTTCTCGGATCTTTTCGTTGTGATCATTACGCGAGATATATGTGGGCGGTAGTAATATGTTGCCCATCTCTTCCCGGAATGTGCTCTCTCGTAATTTCGATAATAAACCTCTCCGTATTGCGTAACGCCTTTCTTGAAGTGTCCGCCACTGGAGCTTGTTCAGCATCTCCGTAACGCTCTCGCGCTGACTAAATGTCCCCATGACGAATCGCGCTGCTTTTCGCTGGATCATGTCTATCTCTTCTATTAATCCAACCTGGTAAGGGTCCCATACTGATGAGCAATACTCAAGAATCGAACAAGCGTTTTGTAAGCTACTTCTTTCGTCGATGAGTCACATTTTCTTAGAATTCTTCCTATGAATCTCAACCTGGCGCCTGCTTTTCCCACTATTTGTTTTATGTGATCATTCCACTTCAGATCGCTCCAGATAGTAACTCCTAAGTATTTTACGGTCGTTACCGCTTCCAATGATTTACCACCTATGGCATAATCGTACTGGAATGGATTTCTGCCCCTATGTATGCGCATTATATTACATTTATCTACGTTTAGGGAAAGCTGCCAGCTGTCGCACCATTCATTAATCCTCTGCAGGTCTTCCTGGAGTACGTACGAGTCTTCTGATGTTGCTACTTTCTTGTAGACAACCGTGTCATCTGCAAATAGCCTCACGGAGCTACCGATGTTGTCAACTAAGTCATTTATGTATATTGTAAACAATAAAGGTCCTATCACGCTTCCTTGCGGTACTCCCGAAATTACCTCTACATCTGCAGATTTTGAACCGTTAAGAATGACATGTTGTGTTCTTTCTTCTAGGAAATCCTGAATCCAATCACAAACCTGGTCCGATATTCCGTAAGCTCGTATTTTTTTCACTAAACGTAAGTGCGGAACCGTATCAAATGCCTTCCTGAAGTCCAGGAATACGGCATTAATCTGCTCGCCAGTGTCTACGGCACTGTGAATTTCTTGGACAAATAGGGCGAGCTGAGTTTCACATGATCTCTGTTTGCGGAATCCATGTTGGTTATGATGAAGGAGATTTGTATTATCTAAGAACGTCATAATACGAGAACATAAAACATGTTCCATTATTCTACAACAGATTGACGTAAGCGAAATAGGCCTATAATTATTCGCATCTGATTTATGACCCTTCTTGAAAATGGGAACGACCTGCGCTTTCTTCCAGTCGCTAGGTACTTTACGTTCTTCCAGAGATCTACGATAAATTGCTGATAGAAATGGGGCAAGTTCTTTAGCATAATCACTGTAGAATCTTACGGGTATCTCGTCTGGTCCGGATGCTTTTCCGCTACTAAGTGATAGCAGTTGTTTTTCAATTCCGATATCGTTTATTTCAATATTTTCCATTTTGGCGTCCGTGCGACGGCTGAAGTCAGGGACCGTGTTACGATTTTCCGTAGTGAAACAGTTTCGGAACACTGAATTCAGTATTTCTGCCTTTCTTCGGTCGTCCTCTGTTTCGGTGCCATCGTGGTCAACGAGTGACTGAATAGGGGATTTAGATCCGCTTACCGATTTTACATATGACCAAAACTTTTTAGGGTTCTTGTTTAGATTGTTTGCCAATGTTTTATGTTCGAATTCGTTGAATGCTTCTCTCATTGCTCTCTTTACGCTCTTTTTCGCTTCGTTCAGCTTTTCCTTATCAGCTATGATTCGACTACTCTTAAACCTATGATGAAGCTTTCTTTGTTTCCGTAGTACCTTTCGTACATGATTGTTATACCACGGTGGATCTTTCCCCTCGCTTTGGACCTTAGTCGGTACGAACTTATCTAAGGCGTACTGGACGATGTTTCTGAATTTTTTCCATTTTTGTTCCACATCCTCTTCCTCAGAAATGAACGTTTGATGGTGGTCACTCAGATATTCTGCGATTTGTGCCCTATCACTCTTGTTAAGCAAATATATTTTCCTTCCTTTCTTGGCATTTCTTATTACACTTGTAGTCATTGATGCAACCACTGACTTATGATCACTGATACCCTCTTCTACATTCACGGAGTCGAAAAGTTCCGGTCTATTTGTTGCTATGAGGTCTAAAACGTTAGCTTCACGAGTTGGTTCTCTAACTATCTGCTCGAAGTAATTCTCGGACAAGGCAGTCAGGATAATGTCACAAGAGTCTCTGTCCCTGGCTCCAGTTCTGATTGTGTGACTATCCCATTCTATACCTGGTAGATTGAAGTCTCCCCCTATTACAATAGTATGATCACGAAACTTCTTCACGACGTTCTGCAGGTTCTCTCTGAGGCGCTCAACTACTACGGTTGCTGATGCAGGTGGTCTGTAGAAGCATCCGACTATCATATCTGACCCACCTTTGATACTTAACCCAGATTATTTCACATTCGCATTCGCTAATAACTTCACTGGATATTATTGAATTCTTTACTGCTATAAATACTCCTCCACCATTGGCGTTTATCCTATCCTTGCGGTATATATTCCATTCTGTGTCTAGGATTTCGTTACTGTTCACTTCCGGTTTTAACCAACTTTCCGTTCCTAATACTATATGCGCACTATTTCCTTCAATAAGCGATACTAATTCAGGAACCTTGCCCTGGATACTCCTGCAGTTTACCAATATTACGTTAACTTTTCCTGTTTTTGGTCTCTGAGGACGGACGTTCTTTATCAACGATGCTGATGTTCTCTCTGGTAAGCCGTCAGGTATTTTATCGTTTCGCCCAAGGGGGGTCCCTCTAACCTAAAAAACCCCCGTGTGCACGCCACACGTACTCTGCTACCCTAGTAGCTGCTTCCGGTGTGTAGTGCACGCCTGACCTGTCTAGGGGAGCCCTACAGTTCTCCACCCAATAACGGAGGTCGATGAATTTGCAACCATTATAGTCGCAGAGTCGTCTGAGCCTCTGGTTTAGACCCTCCACACGGCTCCAAACCAGAGGACCGCGATCGACTCTGGGCACTATGCTGCAGATATTAAGCTCAGCTTGCACTCCGCGTGCGATGCTGGTTATCTTCACCAAATCAGCCAGCCGCCGGAAGGAACCAAGGATGGCCTCAGAACCCAAGCGGCAGGCGTCATTCGTTCCGACATGTGCTACTATCTGCAGCCGGTCACACCCAGTGCGTTCAATAGCTGCCGGAAGGGCCTCCTCCACATTACGGACGAGACCCCCCCGGCAAGCACACCGAGTGCACACTGGCATTCTTCCCCGACCTACCCGCTATTTTCCTGAGGGGCTCCATAACCCGCCTAACGTTGGAGCTCCCTATAACTAATAGGCCCGCCCTCTGTGACTGTCGGGACCTTGCCGGAGAATCGGCCACTGGCCCAACAGGCGAGGCATCCTGTGGTGGCTCGGAAACGATGTCATCACCACTAGGAAGCACCCCGTACCTGTTGGAAAGGGGTAAGGCAGCTGCCACGCGGCCAGATCCCACCTTCGCCTTTCGGCCAGGCACGCGCGAGCCCACCACTGTCCGCCATTCACCCTGGAGTGATGGCTGACCGGTAAGATGCTTACTGCCGGAAGACGCAGCGACATCAGGGGTTCCATGCGATTCCAAGGCCACCGAAGTAGGCCTAGGTCTCACCACAGTTGCCCCAACGCCACTACGAGCCGACGCCTGCGCCTCGAGCTCGATGAGCCTAACAGACAAAGCCTCCACCTGCCCCCGAAGAGTGGCCAATTCTCCTTGCGTCCGCTCACAACAACCAAAGTCCCTACACATGACTATGTTTACCCTACTCTATACGGTGACAAATTCCCAAGATAGTCTTCTGATGAGCTACTCTGATAATCAAGAAACACTCACTGAAATACGAGACGCGAAAACTACGCTAGGTTTTCCCAGAAAAACTATTTAAAAGCTAAGCGCAGCAAATAAGTACAAAATAAATTTCTCTCCTAACGATCAAGAACTGTTAGTTTCTATGCAGAGCAGATAAACACAAATAGAATCCCTTCCTTAGTGGAAGGTCGTAAACAAAATGCAAAATAAACGCTTTATACATACAGTACTCGCTGCTGCTGGTGGTCTCGCTCTGGCTGTCACAAGACAACTGCTGATTCAAGTGACTAGTGGCTAACGGCCGCGAAACAAACAAAAGACGGTTTTAGGGCGCTTTCTGTTCTAAACGATCAAGAAAACACTAAGAAATCTAACACGAAAACTACGTAAAGTTTTATCAAGAACTGTTAGTTACTATGCAGAGCAGATAAACACTAATAGAATCCCTTCCTTAGTGGAAGGTCGTAAACAAAATGCAAAATAAACGCTTTATACAAACAGTACTCGCTGCTGCTGGTGCTCTCGCTCTGGCTGTCACAAGACAACTGCTGATTCAAGTGACTAGTGGCTAACGGCCGCGAAACAAACAAAAGACGGTTTTAGGGCGCTTTCTGTTCTAAACGATCAAGAAAACACTAAGAAATCTAACACGAAAACTACGTAAAGTTTTATCAAGAACTGTTAGTTACTATGCAGAGCAGATAAACACTAATAGAATCCCTTCCTTAGTGGAAGGTCGTAAACAAAATGCAAAATAAACGCTTTATACAAACAGTACTCGCTGCTGCTGGTGCTCTCGCTCCGGCTGTCACAAGACCTGTTTTTCATATTCCAGTTGTAGCCGCTAGTGGTCTGCTAGAGCCGGCCGGAATGGCCGAGCGGTTATAGGCGCTACAGTCTGGAACCGCGCCACCGCTACGGTCGCAGGTTCGAATCCTGCCTCGGGCATGGATGTGTATGATGTCCTTAGGTTAGTTAGGTTTAAGTAGTTCCAAGTTCTTGGGGACTGATGACCTCAGAAGTTAAGTCCCATAGTGCTCAGAGCCATTTGAACAATTTTCTTGGTCTGCTAGAGACAATGGCACGATAACTAATTAACTTTAATTAAAGTGATTTCTGGAGCAGACGAATCCTCCGTCACCTGCAGGAGACGAGTTCTGTCATCCACCTACCTGTCGGCTGTCCCAGTCGTGGCTGGCACCGAGCTTGTTTTCGTCTATCAGGGGTTCAGTTGATGTTCAGTTATACAACTAATGGGACAGCAGGGGAAGCTGCAGACAGAGAAAATACTTCTGTTCTCGTAAAATCATAGTACGTTGTACTACCAGTACAAATGGTTCAAATGGCTCTGAGCACTATGGGACTCAACATCTTAGGTCATAAGTCCCCTAGAACTTAGAACTACTTAAACAAATGGTTCAAATGGCTTTGAGCACTATGGGACTCAACTGCTGAGGTCATTAGTCCCCTAGAACGTAGAACTAGTTAAACCTAACTAACCTAAGGACATCACAAACATCCATGCCCGAGGCAGGATTCGAACCTGCGACCGTAGCGGTCTTGCGGTTCCAGACTGCAGCGCCTTTAACCGCACGGCCACCTCGGCCGGCGAACTACTTAAACCTAACTAACCTAAGGACATCACACACACCCATGCCCGAGGCAGGATTCGAACCTGCGACCGTAGCAGTCCCGCGGTTCCGGACTGCAGCGCCAGAACCGCTAGACCACCGCGGCCGGCACTACCAGTACCACACTAAAGGAAGGTGAGGTAGCCTGATTTACAAGTATGACGACACATTTATAAAAAGTAGTTGCAGGTCTAGAAGACTACACGAAAAACATTCAAACGATAGTTGAGCCTCGAACTAGCCTGGACCACTCCTTAACTACGCGAGGGTTCGAAGAGAGAACGGTGATTATAGGCAAGTTATTTAGTAATCATCTTAAATACTGTAGAACTTACTCACTACCATCTCGCGAGTGGAGCGACCACGGCAAAAAAGGGTGTACTAAACTGGATAACCGAAGCCAAGACGGTGGTTGGGTCGGAACTGACGACCGCCGTAGCTTTTCACATCCGTCCCACTCAATCTGTTAGCAACAACTACCTTTTCTTGCCGTCTCTCGTCACTTTCGTAGACGGAGGAGACCTCAGCTGGGTATGCTTCCCCCAACTAGAAGAGGGGTGTGTAGCCACCGTAACCAAAGTTGGCTGTTATCGTTAGTACTCCTGTGTAGTGATCAGAGCGTCCGGTTCAGAGGTTGATGCTCTTACTATGGGAGGAATTACACGAAAACGGTGGGCCCTCTCAGAACCTAACGACTGGCTGGCGTCGGCCGATTTTCCACCATCTTGGGGTGTTGTAGAATTAATTGAATTTGGATCCTGAAAATTCACCCGCCCCCACTGGCCCCTATCCCGCTGGCTAAGCAAACATACGGTCATATCAAATCGTCGAGGAAAAGTAATTTGAGATCTTATAATTGAAGATTAATTATAATGATTTTTGAGATAATTATTTTATCAGTTCGAGCGGCATATCAAATGAAAGGTAATTTAACCAACAACCCGAATTTGTGGTCGAAATTATTTATTTAATTTAATCTGAGCACTCTCACTTTGTCTCTGAGCTGGACTTTGCGGCAGTATAGCATGGTGACAGGCCTTGTAGCCAGTCGACGAAGAGTCTGCTCTACAGTCTTTGTCCACATCTCTGCTGCGCGCACTGCCTAACTAACTATTCTGTGATGTCGTACTTGTCTTCTTGTAGCAAGAGTTCCATAGAGTTTTTTTTCGCTCATTCTTTCTAGCGGGGCACAAAGACGAAGAAGTAAAAATCGTAGTACTCCTTTAGAAAAAGAAGCTCGAAAATTCTACACTGCTTCGGTCATGATACACAGAGCCTACGTGTCACATCAAAGCTGTCACCTCCGGACTCTGAACAGCTGTCTGTACACGAAGCACGTGAAAGGAGAGAAGAACAGAGACAGACGTGTCTCGGTTCTCAGCCCCCCTTTAGTCGCAGGGTCTCGGATGGGCGTCTATATAAACACACGGGAGAGAAGAAATAAATAAAGCGACCTGTGCTGGATCTTAAAAACCGTGTTGTTTACGAAACGCGAGACGGTGTCGGTATTTACACGGCTGCTACTGGCGGGATGCCGTGTGCCTCGCCGGCTGCGAGCAGTGCGCTCCGTATCTGCATTCCTGTCTCGGCGCTGCCTCCTGCGAGAAAAACAGGGAACGCCGCTGCTGACGGGCAGCAGAACAGAACAGACGCACTGTGGAACAGACAGCCGTTCCTTCTGACAAGCCAGCGGAACGCCGTTTATTTCCTGCTCGAATTAAACTCGGGCAAAGCGCAGCTGCGTGCAAGCTGCCTCACAGGTGCATTCGAGTCTTTCCAGCGTTATTTGACTCAACATCGAGGCAACTCTGTCCCTGCAACAGTACTGTCGCCTAAGTGCATTCGGATGCTACATTTCTCTCATTGCCTGAGTATAGGTCCGACTGTATATCAGCGCAAAATTCAACGTAATTTAGAAACCTCAACCTTGCCCTTTCGAGTCAGTATACAACCATCAGGAGTTTTCCGACTTAAGGAGCTGTTCTGCCTCACAATTCCGCAGCAGTGACTTGTGCTCTGTCAAAAAATGGTTCAAATGGCTCTGAGCACTATGGCACTTAACATCCTGAGGCCATCATTCCCCTAGACCTTAGAACTACTTAAATCTAATTAACCTAAGGACATCACACACATCCATGCCCGAGGCAGGATTCGAACCTGCGACCGTAGCAGTCGCGCTGTTCCGGACTGAACCGCCTAGAACCGCCCGGCCACCACGGCCGGCTCTGCTCAGTCTAGAATGACCACGATATCAGAGCGATCTTTTGCTCCAGTCGCCATTCTTAGTTTTCACCGAGCAGTTTCTTTCTTTCTTTTTTTTTTTATCAGCTACGGTATGGAATCAAAGAATATTTATAAGAAAATGAAAGACGCTTGTCGTGCCGGTTGCTTTACTGTTGGATACTGAATTTTATAGAAGGAAAGCCAAAATTATGTAGATGGCTGACTATTTCAGTGGGGAGTGTTTAGTTGGTTGAAGTTTCAATCCAAGCACACACAAGTATAAATATAGATTTTATGCCTGCTAATGCTCGATATTCGTACACAATGGTTTGAGATAACAACAGAGAGGGAAAAACGATTCTATATAGAAATGGACATGTACTGAAGGCGAAGACGGCGTCTGAGTGTGGAGATGGTCAGCTCGAACTGATATTGTAACACTGCATATTGAATTGTAATACAGAATGAAAAAGAAATGAGTTCCTGCATTATACAGGATGTGCCAGGATGAAAGGTCAATATTCAGGTGTATGACAAGAACGATCTTTCGCAGCAGTGAAGTCTCTGAAATGTAGGCTCTAAAATGTATACCGTAGGAGCTATGAGCACGTCTTAATCTTCGATACTGTGAAACAATTCTCTTCTACGACAAGTTTCTTTGTTTCCATATTTTGAGAGGAACTAATAGCGACCGAAAGTGCTCAAGGCTCTTAAGCTACACATTTTAGATCCCACATTCACTAGACCATTTTTGTTTCGAATTATCGTTCCTACCATATCCCCGAATACTGACCGTTCCTCCTGGGACACATTGTAGATACCATCTTCTGGTATATTATCTATACTTGTAAGCGCTTATACGGTTTTGTACCTCTGAGACGTGATGGGAAATTCAATTTTGGTCCACTAATAGTATCTTTCGCTGTCTGACATGTGTCCCGATTCAGTGTACCATTAACGTGAAAGTAAGGAAGTAATTATTTGAGTGAAACAAGTTTATAGCGTGGAAAGCAGGTTCTCCAGGCTACAAGGTGTGGACAAGGGTCTGCCTCAATAAACACCCGAGCCATGAGTTCGAGTTGCAGAACTCGTTCAGTATGGCTGTATATGTAGTGCATCATCTAATTAGAACCCAGCATGTTCTTTTTTTCTAATTCTGCTTACGTGAGACGAATAACATTAGGCTCCCTGAAGCAGAATGTGTCGCTGTAGCTTTTAGTGCCTTCGATATAGGTAACAGAAGAGTTGCGAAGCATGTTTCTTAGTGTTTCTAACAATGAAACTGTGCTGTAGCTTGGTGTTTGAGTATTCTCCTAACAACAAGATCGGTGCTGTCTACACAAATCCTCACGGTGGAGAAAATCACCTTCGGCTGTTTTCGCCCTAGTTGGACGCTGACGAATCAGATCAAGTTGCGTTTTTAACGGAAAGTACCACTGAAAGCCCTCGACTCGTTTTTATAGCTTAGTGAATTTCAGAAACTTTCATTAATTTTTTTGGAACCTGTTTTACTCAGGGTACCACATGTAATACTTTATTAGACAGTATCGTCATTCAATATTTCCAGTACAGCATTAAACCACTTCCAAGTGCACTACAATATGGACACTTTACTAAAAGATATCCTTCAAACTGCTACATTCTGAAACATTTATAGGGCACAGCGTGGCGTAGTAGTTTTATAGTGACTAGACATTCGGAAGGAGCACTGATTGAATCCTCCTCGGGTTATTTCAAATTGGTCATTCCATGGTTATCGAGAATTGATTCAGACAGATGTCAAACTGGATATTGTAACAAGGAAGCGAAAACGTTTACCATCACCATTTTCTAACTTCTAGCGACTCGATAGTAGATGTTATGGGAACTTTGATTTTAAACTTCTCTTTGGTCTTCCGTTTGACCGATTAACATTTTTTCTTTGTTTCCGAACTGGAATCACACCCCTCCCCCTCCCAAATTCACTCCACCTACCTCTACCTGTTTCCTTCTCCCTACCGCCCCCCCCCCCCCCCCCCACTCCCACAAGAATAGCATCTGGAAAATTTCGGTGTACGGACTAATGGTCAGTGATACAGGTTAATCAACACAGCTAACTTTCGAACTGTAGGAATCAGTGTCTTTCCACACTGTAAAATGACTATTAGGGGGGCTCAGCACAAGCAGTCTAATAGCTGCAGCCAATAGGTGTGATGACACTTTTGTACTCAGAAGCATACACAGAAAAAAAAACACGTAAAACGGAAACGAACTGCTACGTAATAACAAAGTAAGAAACTCACTGCCTGTACACCACGTGTTAAGTCAGCTGCGGTACGAAACTGTTAGAACACTCATAAGACGGAATCATCCGCAGCTCGTGGTCGTGCGGTAGCGTTCTCGCTTCCCACGCCCGGGTTCCCGGGTTCGATTCCCGGCGGGGTCAGGGATTTTCTCTGCCTCGTGATGACTGGGTGTTGTGTGCTGTCCTTAGGTTAGTTAGGTTTAAGTAGTTCTAAGTTCTAGGGGACTGATGACCATAGATGTTAAGTCCCATAGTGCTCAGAGCCACTTTTTGAACACGGAATGTCAACATTACTGGCTTACAATACAAACAGCAACACGCACTCAGACATCGGGTTCACAAAGCCAAATTAGATATCATGTTCTTGCCGCAAATAAACCAAAAATTTGCTCGTAGGAACAACGTCTTCAGCTTAGAAATATTTCTGATTTGCTGTACGGCGGTATGCATTTTGGTTCATCATAAAGTGTAACCTGCTTCTTACGTCCTGCTAAACGAGATGAAATCGTGCAAAATATCGGTTCCTGTGAGTTTTGAAAAATTCGCATTAAAGGAAACGAAAAGAAAGTAAAGCAAATGAAAGAAAAGTAAGAAAAACTGACCAGAGAAACTGTAATAAACATTCCTTGGCGTTGTTTTTTAACTCCTGGTGAGGAGAAATTTACTTCATCATAACAGGGTATCCAGTTCCGGCCGCACATGTCTACGTGTAGATTAAAACGGCTTCTCACAAATGAAATACTGTTAGATACGTCAGATTATGCGGTGTCACGGTTAAATTATGCGTTGAAATTTGGACTGTCATGTCGACGTATAGATCATAACCGTATCTCACATCTTCTTCTATCCATCTATCCATATAATAAAGAGTATCTGTTCGTTTGTTTATTTGTAATTCATACACATCTACCGTTTTATTCCGATCTTGATGAAATTTTGCACACTTTATCTTCAAGCCAGGAGGAAGATCACTGTCTACATGAGATTTTGTAAACTTCATCAGGTTACCTTCGATTCAGAAGGCTGTTGCACTCAGTGACTGTTATATTGACTTGTAAATAATAGATTTCAGCTATCAGTCGTCGTTTTTAAATTTTATTGGCAGATATAGATTTCAGCTAGAAACTAGCCATCCTCAATGCACTATCATTTTTTGATCAATGCATGTAATGCCTGTTGGTCAGGCTACATCCACAGTTCAATGATAGTGCATTGAAAATGGCTAGTTTCTAGCTGAAATCTACATCTGCCAATAAAATTTAAAAACGACGGCTCATAGCTGAAATCTATTATTTACATTTCGTAATCTGTCTTGAAAATACGTATGTACACTGAAGCGCCACAGAAACTGGTATAGGGATGCGTATTCAAGTACAAAGATATGTAAACAGAAACAACAAGTGTCTGGCGAAGTTGTTAGATCAGTTACTGGTGCGGTAATGGCAGGTTATCAAGATTTAAGTGAATTTTAACATAGTGTTACAGTGAGAGCACGAGCGATGGCCACAGCATCTCCGAGGTAGCGATGAAGTAGGGATTTTCCGTAGGACCATTTCACGAGTGTACCGTGACCGAGCGAGTTGGCGCAGTGGTTAGCACACTGGACTCGCATTCGGGAGGACGACGGTTCAATCCCGTCTCCAGCCATCCTGATTTAGGTTTTCCGTGATTTCCCTAAATCGTTTCAGGCAAATGCCGGGATGGTTCGTTTGAAAGGGCACGGCCGATTTCCTTCCCCATCCTTCCCTAAACCGAGCTTGCGCTCCGTCTCTAATGACCTCGTTGTCGACGAGACGTTAAAACAACACTAACTAACTAACTAACTAGAGTGTACCGTGAATATCAGGAATCCGGTAAAACATCAAATCTGCGGCATCACTGTGACCGGAAAAAGACCCTGGAAGAACGGGACCAACGACGACTGAAGCGAATCGTTCAACGTGACAGAGGTAGAAACCTTCCTTAAATTGCTGCACATTTGAGTGCTGGGCCTTGATAAAATTTCTCTGCCTCGTGATGACTGGGTGTTGTGTGATGACCTTAGGTTAGTTAGGTTTAAGTAGTTCTAAGTTCTAGGGGACTGATGACCATAGATGTTAAGTCCCATAGTGCTCAGAGCAGTTTTAACCATTTATATACGTTTCTTCCATTGTCGTCCTGCTCAGTTTTGACGTTTCTCGTAACCATTTTTGCACAAACCTTTCACATGTGCACAAATTCGGTTGAAATTTGATGTACGGTGAAAGTTTGAACCATTTGAACCTTGATAAAACGTCAGCGTGCGACCTATTCAACGAAACATCATCGATGTGGGCCTACTCGTGTATCCTCGATGACTGCTCGAAACAAAGGTTTATGCCTCGTGTTGGCCCGTCAACACTGCCATTGGACTGTTGATGACTGAAATCATCTTGCGTGGACGGACGAGTCTCGTTTCAGATTGTATCGAGAGGATAGACATGTGCGAGTATGGAGACAACCTCATAAATCCATGGATCCTGCGTGTTAGCAGGGGACTGTTCAAGCTGGTGGAGGCTCTGTAATGGTGTGGGGCGTGTGCAGTTGGAGTGATATGGGACCCCTTATACGTCTAGATACCACACTGAGAGGTGACACATACGTAAGCATCCTGTCTGATCACCTGCATCCATTGACGTCCATTGTGCATTCCGACGGACTTGGGCAATGCCACACGTCCAGAATTGCTATAGAGTGACTCCAGCAACATTCTTCCGAGTTTAAACACTTCCGCTGGCCACCAGACTCCCCAGGGATGAACTTTATTGAGCATGCCTTGCAATGTGCTGTTCAGAAGAGCTCTTCACCCCCTCGTACTTTTACCGATTTATGGACAGCCCTGCAGGATTCATCATGTCAATTTCCTCCAGCACTATTTCAGCCATTAGTCGAGTCCACGCCACATAGTGTTGTGGAACTTCTGCGTGCTCGCGGGGATCCTTCATAATCTCAGGCAGGTGTATTGGTTTCATTGGCTCTTAAGTGTAATATGTAAAGAAAAACGTTGTTACGAAACATCTCAAAAAGTTCTTCACCGATTTACTTCAGAGTTCTTCTCCGATTTACTTACAATTTCTACTTTCCGTTGATACAATAAAGGAAGGTAATCAAAAATCCAGTGCCTAACAAACAAATATATAGTGGTAAACTGGTTGTAATGCCTACAGCAGGAATAAATTACAGCTGCAATACCCATCTTGAAGACAGTACCTTCGGGCGTCACTAGATCTTGGAGCGAGTGAAAGCTCGAGAATTTGACAGAAACATGAATGCAGACTCTTATTTATAGATCAGTTGCCCTTGTTAAATATAATTTGTAACTCACAATACATTTTAGTCCATGTTTTACAGTAATTTTTATTATTAAAATCCACAAGGTGCGGGGCGAATCACATTGTGTGACAAATGTTAAACATCCTGGGTAACGTCGGGCACTGTAGCTAGTATGATATGCGAAAGGACAAAATTTACGCTGAAGATGAAGGTAACTGTCGCTTGATGTGTCACTACCAAGTAACAAAGCTCGCGGAAACTCAACACATCCCCAGAAAGAACTGCCACGATGGCGACAGGGTTCGTAAGGAGTTCTTGTGGTTGGGCATTTCAGTCCCCCATCAACGCGCTCGACAGTTGCGGGATGGTCGTTTGTGGAAGTGGACGTTCTGCAGCACGTCTCCCCAATGCACGCCACACGTGCTCGGTGGGATTAAAGTCGGGGGAACGTGCAAGACTTCCATAACTGAATATCCTCTTGTTCCACGAGCTCCTCTGCTTGCGTTGTTCGATGAAGTCGCTCATTGTCGTCCGTGAAAATGAAGCCAGGGCTGGACGCACCCTGAAAAGACGTACCTGGGGAAGGAGTACAGTATCAAAGTAACGTGAATCTAGCCCGCTCGGTTGGCCGTGCGGTCTAACGCACGGCTTTCCGGGCGGGAAGGAACGCATGGTCCACGACGCGAATCCGCCCGGCGGATTTGTATCGAGGTCCGGTAAACCGGCCAGTCTGTGGATGGTTTTTAGGCGGTTTTCCATCTGCCTCGGCGAATGAGGACTGGTTCCCCTTATTCCGCCTCAGTTACCCTATGTCGGCGATTGCTGCGCAAACAAGTTCTCCACGTACGAGTACACCATCATTACTCTGCCACCTAAACATAGGGGTTACACTCGTCTGGTGTGACACGTTCCCTGGGAGTCCACCGGGGGCCGAACCGCACAATAACCCTGGGTTCGGTGTGGGGCGGCGGAGGGTGGACTGCGGTAGTCGTCGTGGGGTTGTGGACCACTGCGGCTGCGGCGGGGACAGAGCCTCTCCGTCGTTTCTAGGTCCCCCGTTAACATACAATACAATACAACGTGAACCTAGGGATGTGAGTGTACTGTGTTCAAAGATTTGGAGGTGAGTTCCAGTGCAACATTATACCTCACCACACCACAGTACCTACATTAGCTAAACAGTCATGTTCTACTTGGTTCCTGGTTGCATTAAGTGTTACCACCATTCGATATACGCAGGTACATTGACTCAGATAATGCTACATTCTAAGGGCGCTTTTTAATAGAGAGAAGGAAGACAAAATGGTTCAAATGGCTCTGAGCACTTCTGAGGTCATCAGTCCCCTAGAACTTAGAACTACTTAAACCTAACTAACCTAAGGACATCACACACATCCATGCCCGAGGCAGGATTCGAACCTGCGACCGTAGCTGTCGCGCGGTTCCAGACTGTAGCGCCTAGAGCCGCTCGGCCACTCCGGCCGGCAGAAGGAAGACAACAAGAGCAAGAAAAAAGAAAAATGTGAAGCAGTACCAATAATGTAGAGTTTATTCTAGAAAGACTCGTGCTTTTCTCAGTTGTGTGTGAATGGCGGACTAAACCATCCGTTCTTCTAAAGGGGGGAGGGGCGGGGGGGAGAGGAATCAGAAACGATACATTTTCCCAACAAACTGGATTCCTTGCGAATCGAGAATATGGTGCGAAACGTGTGAGTTGTGAAATTGAGAGACTGGCGAAACTCGGCGCAGATAGGATTTGACGCGACGTGGTGCAACTCAGGCAGAGGAAAGGGTGACACAGTAACTGTTGCTATCTATCGACTGTTTTTACGACGGAGAGCTGCAGTCGGAAAATGTGTTAGGTCAACCGTGGTATACACTGCCGTCTGTCCGATAGGTGTGCGCCATGTATCGTGTTATCTTTCCGTCAGGGAAAGTAGTGAACAGTACAAGTTGCGCCTTTTGCACTCACTGCAAGACCATTTCCCTAATACAGTCTTCTCTGTGCGTAATATGCAGCGATATATATGCTGAAGTTAATCATCCTAACAAATTTCTTGTTATGGAAAATAAAAACTGTTTACTCTCTTTCATTATTATATCTCCAGTAAGCAGTATGTATAGTGTTTTGACTCTCTGCACAAAAAACTCATTTTGAGTCACGCTGTAGCCATACAGAATGATGTTGCCCTACGATAGTATGACCGAGTTGCAGATGTCTGAGACACAAGTGCCCTGCAGTGTACCTGAAGCCACCGTACAGCATTTGCTCTGGGCGATAATGACATTCAACGGCAGCGCAGTGTCATTTTCGCAGAACGGATTGGCATATACTAGCAGAAAGCCTATTTTATGCTAACGGGACTATTCGTTAAGTCATTCACAGCCTATTGCTTTAATGTAAATATTAGGAAATCTCCGATACTACTGTGACTATAGTAAAAATATTAGTCTCTCTAAAAAGAGTTCTTGTGGTCTTTCGTCAAATGACATCACTTAGGGAGGAAGCGTTCATTGTCTTATAAACATTCCGTCAAGGAGAAGCTATTGAGTAATTTCCTTTGACTTGACTGACACTAATGGGGTTATCACTGGAACAGCGCTCTTGCGTTCCATTATCTCTAAAATTCTTTTAATTGTGTGACAGCATCATTACATAAATATGACCTGATGTTTCAGACGCGGTTACATGTAGTCTGTAGCATGGTAGTGATACCTAGCACTTTACGTGCACCATCACTGCTTTATTTATTTCATTAGGTCCCCATTTATCCAGATAAATGGGGGGTGGGATCCGAAAGAAGTAAGTTTTGGAATTTCTTTCTTCCACATTCCGTCTTCCAGACGTAAGAGTTTATATGAGGTGGATAAATCTGGGAATAAATGTCCGGGGAAACTGCAGCGGTTTACAACACGTCCACGATTGTGAAAGGCTTTAGAGGCATTATTTACTATTAATATTAACTTCAGTATCTGCAGAGAAATTCAATGGTTATGTTTTAATTTAGTTTTCGATATTTATTTATGTTTGTAATAGCAAAAATTTACTTTTTTTAACACCTTTCTAAAGCTCTAGGATAAGTTAATACAGTGCTATAAAACTTCTTAAATTCCGCTAGGAAAAGTATGGAGTGGCAATCTTACGAGTATGATAGATATTTATAAGTGCAGTTTAACTTCTATTACCACATAAACACTGACTAGTGAGTCTCGAATCGATGACGTGGCCCTCACGTACAGTATATTTTCCGGCGATTTTCCGGATGTTGACAATTTCACTGCGTTCCTCTTTCCGAGTGCTCTCGAATGCAGGTAAAACAAAATGATGTTTGCCTTCTTCAGTGCATTTTGTTTTGACTGCTGTTTTGACTCTGGTGCCTAAGGATGGATCCAGGTTTCATCGGCAGTCGCGAATCGGTGGAAGAAATCTTGGAGATTGTGATTAAACATTGCCAGGCATTGTGTTGAAATGTTGTGTCGCGTGCGCTTTGGGTCGACTGTGTCAAATCGCGGCACCCACTTTGCACGCAGTTTCTTCATAGCCAATTCTCCATGCATAATATTATCCACTCGCTGAATTGAGATGTCTACAGTATCAGCAATCTCACGAATTTTTATTGAATTGTCTTACATTACCACATCATGGATTTTGTCAATGATTTCCTTCGTGGTGATAGCAATTGGATGAACGGAACATACTTTGCCTTTGGTGCTTGTCCGATCACGTTTAAATTCATCAATCCAAAAGTATAAGGGGCGTTCAATAAGAAATGAGCTGGATACATTATTACAGAAACCGGTACCTTTATGTTGAAAGTACTGACTCTGGCTGTGGAGACACTTGTCCCACCTTGACACAAGGCGTGGAATGGCTGTCTCATAAAATTTCCGGGTCTGCGATGTGAACCAGTTCCGCACCTACAGCTGGACGTCGTCGTCCGAAGTGAACCGTTTGCCCTCAGAGCCTTTTTAAGGGGACCAAAACTGGCGTAATCACAGGGAGAGCGGTCCGGACTGCATGTAGGGTGGCCGAGAATCTCCCATTTGAAATTCTGCAGAAGTGCCGCGACTTTGTTGGCCGTATGGAATTTGCATTGTAGTGGAGTAGAATGACCCCACGGATGAGATTGGCAGGTCATTTTGATTTGATCGCTTGGTGGAGTGTGGTCAAGGTTTGCGAGTAGCGCTGGGCATTCACTGTTGTCCCGTGCTGCAGCAAGTGAATCAGAAGGTGGTCATCTTGATCAAAGAAGAACGTCAGCATAGCCTTTCCTGCACTCGTATGGACGACTACGTTTAGCTGTACGTATGAGCTGGTTAACATCGCAGCCCCGGAAACTTTATTAGACAGCCATTCACCGCCTTGTGTCACAGTGGGACAAGCGTCTCAACAGCCAGGGTCAATACTTCTAACAGACAGGTACTGGTTTCTATAATTATGCGTCCGGCTCGTTTCGTTTTGAACGCCCCTTATAACTGGTCTTCAATCATGGTGCGAGTCTGTGTGAACTTAATCCAGTACTGTTTTGATTTGTGAGGCAGTCCAATGTTTCAAAAGAAAATGTTTAATAACAGCATTAAACCCGGTTTTTCTATGTTTCCAGTCGCAGTCAACACACAGACCAATTCAGGCGGCTGGCCGACCGTTGTGGCCAAGCGGTTCTAGGCGCTTCAGTCCGGAACCGCGCTGCAGCTACGGTCGCAGGTTCGAATCCTGCCTCGGGCATGGATGTGTGTGATGTCGTTAGGTTAGTTAGGTTTAAGTAGTTCTAAGTTCTAGGGGACTGATGACCTCAGATGTTAAGTCCCATAGTGCTCAGAGCCATTTGAACCATTACAGACGGCTGTCAACAATGAACTGTACGTTGCATAATCTTGAAATTCCATACATAATCTTGGAATAATCAAACTTGCCAACCATGAGAGTGCAAGAAAACCGTTCCATTCTACGTAAATACAGAAAACTGCAACCAATCACTTTTTTGAAATAGTTATTCGTTCCATTAACCGGTTTTCGAACCGTTTCAGGTTCCTCTTAAGATGGTCTAAAGGAGGTTACACAGCTATTTCAAAGCGTAATGCTGGGTGCCGACTCTGTGACAATAAGATGAAACACACTTTAATGCATCGCCATGAGTATTGTTTACATGCTGGTTTGGATCCAATGACTGGACTGAATCGAGAAATAATTTTTTTCCTTCAGAATTTCGAAGATTTACTAGCTCAAAACAGGTAATCAATTAACCAACCCTGGCCATCCCCAACACCCTCCCCCAATTGCCCCCCCCCCCTATCTGTCCCTCTCTTTACATCCTAACTGGACTGTGGCGCAGTGGTTAGCACACTGGACTCGTATTCGGGAGGACGTCGGTTCAATCCCGTCTCCGGCCATCCTGATTTAGGTTTTCCGTGATTTCCCTAAATCGCTTCAGGCAAATGCCGGGATGGTTCCTTTGAAAGGGCACGGCCGATTTCCTTCCCCCATCATTCCCTCACCCGAGCTTGCGCTCCGTCTCTAATGACCTCGTTGTCGACGGGACGTTAAACACTAATATCCTCCTCCTCCTCCCTCCTAACTGGACTGATGTTAACCTAAATGTCCTACCACAGAATAAATTCTGTACTATATGTCTAAATGTTCAAGTGCTCTGCTATTAAAATAAATCAATACTTTATATAGATATTACCTGTAGCTGAAATAAAAAGAATCTGACTTTACTATTATTTCAGATCATGTTAATATAAGAACAGAAATAAGTCAGAAGTTCATTTGAAATTTTGTTCTTATTGTTTTTCGAATATAAAGTTCATGATCATATAAACGGCGGCAATAACGGCAATAAATTTGTATTACTTTATTTCTAGACAATCAGGTTAATGCCAGTCTTGATTAAAGTATTCGTCCATAAATTTACTGCATTGTATGTTAATATAAGAATGTAAATAAGACACCAGATCATTTGGAATTTGTTCTTCTAGTAATTTATTTGATTTTATCCTAAGTGTTTATGTTAACGCCTATTTTGATTAAAATATATGCCAATACAGCGACTTTAATACTTGCAAACAAAAACAAATAACATCTCTGAACAACGTAGGTGTATGCCATATCTTTGTATGAAAATGTTTTTAAAAAGTAACAGTTGTACAGCACATGCTGGATGCTAACGAAGTTTCGTTATTACAGTGTCTTTGCATACATATTCTGTAAAAGTGAATGATGTGATATCAGCTGTCGATGACAATGGAAGCAGACAGATGGATATTAATATGAAAAGCCGTACATACTGTCGGAGTAAGTACAAAAATAAATGTTGGGTCAAAATCAGTATATAAACAATACTTGTGGCGATGCATAAAAGCATATTTCATCTTCTTGTCGCAGAGCCAGCACCCCACATTAAGGTTTGATGCAGCTATGTAAACTCCTGCACACCATCTGTAGATGAGCTTGGAAGGTTCGAAAACCTGTTCAAGGAATAAATAAATATTTCAAAAAAGTGACTGGTAGCAGTTTTTTGTATTTGCGTTGAATAAGGAATCAAGGGTTCTTTAACATCCGTAATGGATATGCCTAATATGTTCCGTTCTTTCATGGAAATTTATCAGCGTTGACGATCCACCCTTCTAAGAGCAGTGGCGTAGCGAACATCACTGGTGCGTTGGGGACGACACTTTATTGGCGCCCTCCCCCGTACCCCTCCAGAAGCACATATGTACATCTACATTCACATGACTAGTCTGCAGTTCAGAATTAAGTGTCTGGGAGATGTTCATCGAACCACCTTTAAACTACTTCTCTACGGTTCCTCTCCCGAACAGAGCGCAGGAAAAACGAACACTTAAAATTTTCCGTGCGAGCTCTGATTTGTCTTAGTTTATCATGATCATTTTTTTCCTACGTGGGCTGGCTTCAACAAAATATTTTCACACTATGAGGAGAATGTTGGTGAATAATATTTCATAAGAAGGTCCCGGCACAGCAAAAAACGCCCAATTCGTGTATTATATCCGTGGAACTGTGTCCCTTATTTCGCTGTAATACAAAACAAGTTCCCGTCCTTTGAACTTCTTCGGTGTCCTCCGTTAATCCTGTCTGATGTAGATCCCACACCTCACAGCAGTACTCCAGAAGTGGGCGGACAAATGTAATTTAAGCAGTCTGTTTAGTAGACCTGTTATATTTTCTAAGTGACCGTCTATAAATCGCAACCTTTGGTTTGCTTTCCCCCCAACATTATCTGTGTGACCGTTCCAGTTTAAGCTATTCGTAATTGTAATCTCTAAGTACTTAGTTCAGATTACTGCATTTAGATTAGTGTGATTTATCATGTAATTGAAATTTAGCGGGTTAATTTTAGTCCTCATGTGGTTGACTCACACATTTCGTGATTCAGAGTCAACTGACATTTTTTGCACCATACGGATTTCTTGTCTACAGCATTTCGCAATTGTTTTTGATCATATGATGACGTTTCATGACGTTAGATGACAGTATCAGCTGCAAACAGTATTAGAGGGCTGCTCAGATAGTCTGCTAAACCGTTTACGTAGATGAGGAACAAGAGAGGGACTATAACACTTTCTTGATGAACGCTAGGTATTATTTTTGTTTTGCTCGATCACTTTCCGTCTGTTACTACTAACTACGACCTTTCTGACAGTCACACAACTGAGACGATACTCCGTAAGCGCGCAATTTAATTAGCAGTCGGGTGTGACGAACGGCGTCAAATGCTTTTGGAAATAAAAAATATGGAATCAATTTGACGTCCTCTGCCGATAACAGCCGTTACTTGTTGAAAATAAGGAGCCAGCTGTGTTTCCCAAGAATAGCATTTTCTGAATACATGTTGGATATTTGTCAATAAATCGTCGATTCATAATGTTCGAGCACAGTGTACGTTCCTAAAACCTAATGATCCTAATACTTCAGTCTGATTACAAAACGAAAGGTCAAACCGCTGCGACTGATGCAAGCAGCAATGACGTTTGTATACCTGCTTGTCACAAGTATTTGGCTCTTTATTTCCCAATACTTCTCGATTTCCGATGGTCCACTCAAACCCCCTATTCAGTAAAACTCGATACAACCAAGGCAGCTGACACATGTGCTGCACAATTACACATCATTTTGACGTCAGCTCTCACTAAGATTCGGGTGAAATTAGCTTCGCCCACAGGAGTATTATTGGACCGACTGTAGCAACA
Organism: Schistocerca nitens; assembly: GCF_023898315.1. Classification (NCBI taxonomy): domain Eukaryota; kingdom Metazoa; phylum Arthropoda; class Insecta; order Orthoptera; family Acrididae; genus Schistocerca; species Schistocerca nitens. The sequence goes on from NC_064618.1 coordinate 491,258,318, forward strand.
GATTTGATACGGAACCTCAGCAAGTAAAATCCTGGACAGCTCTGGATAAATGTCCTATGGCAGTCTCCATCAGCTAATGCGATAGCGAGAGCAGAATGAGGGATTCACGCGGCCGGGTCCCCGAGGAACCGCAAGAGCGACAGGAGGGGCATTCGTCTGCGGACCACCCAGGCAGGGCGCGCGGGCCACACGCGCGCCTGCGTTCCTACGCACGCGTCCCGTCGCACGCACAGCCGGCACTCGGGGTGTGTGGGTGGCTGGGCCGCCCCCGCGACGCCCGAACCGCGTGCGTGTCTAATGTTGCGCGCAACCAGCCCGCGATCCGCCTCCCACCATTCTCGCTCGCGGCTGCGACCGAGAGCCGGTTATTTCATTAACGATTCTCTCGGCGTCTACAGCACGTACTCGCTCACGCACACAAACACTCGGGTTCTCGCTTAGGAAGTTTCGCATTCTGGTGGCTTCACCAGGGGAGGCTGTGCGCTGCTAAGATGCCTCCCACTCACCTCACGGAATACTTGATACCGCTCACTGATGAAGTCATTTTCATAAAAGCAGTACCCCACTCCTGCCACCCTGGTGCGTTTGCGTAAGCTTGACAGACTTAATCGCAGAAGACGAGAACACAGCAAACTAAACTCAGATTATAGGTGCTTGAGATCAGGAAAACATTAATCAATCAGATATCATTGAAATGAGAAGGACGTGGATAATTGATTTCTGTAAAGAGATACGATGCAGCACTCGTAGAAAATAAAAGGGTATGGAATAGGCGAAAGAGGTAACGAAGTCCACGCAGGAGGACTGACAACAGGTAGCTGTCATAAAGACTGGCTGCAGTATTCTACATGTTTTACGTATTGTGTAGAATAAATGCGCCGCGGAAATGCAGAAGATCCTTTAGAATGATGCGGCAGGAAATGGTGATAATGATGGTACTGAAATCCTACGGTAGTGTCTCCTTTATGCCTTTTCACTGAAATAGACTGCAAAGATAGGTTAAAAATGGCATAATGCAAACTGGTGCTTACGATGGCCACTGAATCTAGTGTTTTCAAACTAGTAGTACTCCAAGAATATAACGTATTGATCGAGTGTCTGTAGAGAAACATAAGAAAGACATCGTGAAACTTGCTGACAACAAATCCGTGAACGTCACAGTTGTATAAAATTGTAGCGAAGTATTAATGAGAGGAAAATGAGGAAGAGGGTCGGAAAGGGAGGGGGGGGGGGTCGGGGGGCGGGCGAATCGTGAGACTGCTTCACTAGCTCAGTTGGTAGGAGCATTGCTAGTGTAACTCAACGTTCCCCTTTCAAGTCCCAGTCCTGCACATAATGTTAATCCGACACAGATTCAAAACAGTGTACACTTCGCTGTAGACATATCATGTAGAATATTTCTCAGTTTTAAAAGGATCCATGGAGAGACAGTTAGACCAGCAAGAAAACTCATATCTGGACGCTGGTCAGTCTCCTTAGTGAATAAAATTATACTAACTTGAAGATGGAAGTGATCGATAGCAAAATTGTAAACACTCAAAAAGAAAAAAGAAATAAATAAAATAAAATAAAAATAAAAATAAAACAAAATCAAATAAAAATAAACTAAACAGGAATTACCCAAATGGGGTATAAATCGGTAGATGTGATGTACATGTTACAGACAAACAAATGATTATACTTCCTTGGCCTTCATGTAGCATTTATTGGTCTTGGCACTAAATGTCGTGTGACTCGGGCCTCCCGTCGGGTAGACCGTTCGCCGGGTGCAAGTCTTTCGATTTGACGCCACTTCGGTGACTTGCGCGTCGATGGGGATGAAATAATGATGATTAGGACAACACAACACCCAGTCCCTGAGCGGAGAAAATCTCCGACCCAGCCGGGAATCGAACAAGGGCCCTTAGGATTGACATTCCGTTGCGCTGACCACTCAGCCACCGGGGGCGGACGGTCTTGGCACTGACTGATAAAGATGTTGGATGCTGTATTCCTCCTAAGGGATATTGTGCCAAATTCTATCCGATTGGCGAGTTAGATCGTCAAAATTCCGAGATGGATGGAGGGTCCTGCCCATAATGCTCCAAACATTCTCAATTGGAGAGAGATCCGGTGACCTTGCTGGCCAAGATAGAATGTTTGAAGCGCGAAGACACACTGCAGAAACTCTCGCCGTTTGGGGCAGGCATTATCTTGATGAAATGTAAGAACAGGATGGATTACCGTGAAGGGCCACAAAACGGGGTGTAGAACATCGGTGACATACCGCTGTGCTGTAAGGGTGCCACGGATGACAACCAACATATTCGTGATATAGTAACAAATGACACCTCGGACCATCACCCCTGGTTGTCGAGTTGTATGGCGGGTGACAGTCAGGTTGCCATTACATTGCTAAGTCTCCACAAGTCTTCGGTCTGGATTTTACTGACGGGAGTAGAATTGTCTTCAGTGATGAGTGCCGCATGGAACTTAGCCCAGATGACCAGCGAATAAGTGTCTCGAGATGCCCCAGATATCAGTACGATACCAATAGATACCAATACTGACTGTCGCCCAATATCCGGCCCGACAAGCAGCAGTGATGACCTGGGGTGCGATTTCATTTTGATAGCAGGGCCCATTTGGTTGTCCTCCGCGGCATCCTTAGAACACAGCGGTATGTCGACAGTATTCTACGCCCCGTTTTGTTTACCCATCATGGCAAGCAATCCTGTGCTTACATTTCAGCAAGATAATGCTCTGCCGCACACGGCCGCTCTCGCCAAATTCTACCAAGGCCAGCAAGATCATCGGATCTCCTTCCAATTGAGGTAGTTTGGAGCGTTATGGGCAGGGCTCTCCCACCAGTTCGGGATTTTGACTATCTGACTCGCCAATTGGTCAGAATTTGGCACGATATCCCTCAGGAGGATATCCAACATTCAACACTTCTGTCAATCAGTGCCCAGACGAATAACTGCTCGCATGACGCCCGGTGTGAACCAACGCGTCATTGGCTTGCTCAACTTGTGAAGTTCTTTCTCTTGAATAATCATCCAATTTTTCTGAAATCGTTATCATTTGTTTGTTCGTACATGTACGTCACATCTACCGATATCCGTCTGATCCGACTAATTTCTTTGTGGTGCGTCGTTTTTCTGCCTTAGGGTGTACAACTTTCTACCCACACAACAAAAAACAGTAACTTTCAGATCACGTGTGGCCGCAGTCCATATGAATACAAGCCTTTTAGTTAAACAAGTAAATTGCTATAAGTACTAATAGAAATAAGTTATCTGAATAGGCGGGGTCAAGGCCACACTTTACTAGTGTCAGGCGGATAAATTCCACCAGCTAATAAATAACACCTTAATTACAGAGAAGCAAAGCTAATAAGAAACCGGCACAACCAATCTCTACCGTTCGCCGCATTTCAGTCACGAACTCTTTCTTCCCCCTCAGTTTCCTGACTGGTTGGCTGTTGCCCACCGCGAATATCTCTCTATTGTCTTGCCGATGAAAAAAGTGTCGTAACTGAGCTTAATTATCATTCAAAATCTGTCCATAGCTCTCCCTCCGAGAAATGCGCACTCACCTGTCAAATGACCAACGATGACACGCAGCCCTATAGAGCCTAAATCTCTACTCTGCAAACCACATTAATTTACGCAGTAGAGGGTACTTATCAGTGTCTCTACTCTGCAAACCACACTGATGTACACAGTAGAGGGTACTTCCTATTGCACCAGTTTTTAGTGTTTATATCCGTTCCATTACCGTATGGAACAATAAATATTTTACTTAAACGCCATCGTGAGTTCTTCGGTTATCCTAACCTTGTCTTCACCCGCCATACAGGAGCTGTAAGTTGGACACTGTGGTACAGTCCTATATTCCGAATTTAATGCTGGTTACGGTAACTTTTTGAGTAGACTTTCACGGAATAGTTGCCTATCATCGCTCTTCAAGCGTCCGCCAATTAAGGTTTTCAAGCATCACCATGACACTGCCCCATGGGCTTAATAAATCTGTGGCCATACACGTAGCTTTCTTTGTAGAAATTGCGCATCTATAGATAGCCGTACTTGGTATCGATCTCACAAGCTTAAGCAATATTCCAGGATGAACTGTGATGTGCTGCTGATTGACGTGGCCAATAAAGACAGACATCTACAAACAGATAACAACTTAATAAGTTTATCTACAATGAGTATACATTTAATAATTGAGATATATGTAATTTTGTATTGCCGTAGGTCCTTCTGTGATGTTGAATTATATACACAGGGAGTAATTTCCTCTCTGCTGGGTCCGCAGCTTGGGTAAGGCCATAATATGACGTCTTCTTTATATGTTTGACAAAATCAGCTGCAAACTGTTTATTTGTTGTTGACTAAGTAAGTTCACGACAAACGTGTCTCATCATATGTATTAGTATCGACTGTTGGAATCGACATTACATTTATTTATCGTTTATTCAAAAAAATGTCCAAATGTGTGTGAAATCTTATGGGACTTAACTGCTAAGGTCATCAGTCCCTTAGCTTACACACTACTTAACCTAAATTATCCTAAGGACAAACTTACACACACATGCCCGAGGGAGGACTCGAACCTCCGCCGGGACCAGCCGCACAGTCCATGACTGCAGCGCCTCACACCGCTCGCTAATCCCGCGCGGCTATCGTTTATTCAACGTCTGTATATTAGGACTGTAAAATTGATCTGGCATTTAGGTGGAGTAGATCATCACGGAACGTAAGTTGTTTCATGCACTATATTGATAACATAGGTCAAGCATTTATTTTCTGTAGAAGAACAATAGTGAAATTTCGTTGTATTTTTTGAGAGTTGTAAAATGACTCATCGTTTCGATAATGATTCATATTTACAAGTAAGTATAACTAGCATTTCGCACTACCAATAACTAACAAAGTTACGATCAGGAAAAAGCGACGTCCCTATCTTTTTTAATCCTCGTGTGCAGAAAATTTCCTGTGACGACTGCAGCCAATCAAGATTTTACCTACACCTAAAAAATAAAAATCATGGAGTGAACATAATCGAGAACGCAATGAAACTCTACGTTGTGTACCAAAAGCTCAAATCATGAACATTTGAAAGAACTGGAAATTATTCACACACAAGTAGAGCTCCGAGTAGTGAACTAAATGAACAGACGGAACTGAAACATAAAAATTATCTGTAAAACTTTATTGACATAATAGAAAAAGAAAAGGGATGAACTCAGTACAATAAGCAAAGGAAAAAAAAAGACAACATTTAGATCGCACGCCTACATACTGTACAATATCTCTGACGAAAAACGTCTCTTGCTACCTAAGATATAATTTACTTGCAAACGTAAAGCTTCATTGGAACGATTTGCCACTTTAAAACTGTCAAAAAATAACACGAAATTTCACGATTATTCTTCTATGGAAAATGAATACGTGACCTATTTTAAGAACATAGTACATAAAAGATCTTACAAAGATCTTACATTCCAAGTAATTAACGAATGTCACCCAACCTAGACGCACTACCAACATGGTACGTAGAAGAACTTACGTTCCAAGATGATATAAGGATATCACTGCATCTAGACGTAAGCATAATATAAAATCTCATAGTCGTAGAATAAAATCATATACAGGGTGATTCAGCTTACCCATACTGATAAGTTTTATGCAATCCACAACGACTTCAAAAACCACGGGCGGGATTTTCACATTCTCTCGTAAACTGTTACGTCTACAGAAAAAATGAACATAAATGTTCAAGGAAAACGTACAAAAGTGACCTCCCAATGTGATTTTTCTTCTCTACTCGAAAACTCTGGAGTCTAGCAAAAACGCATCGCAGTACAACGAAGACAGAGAGCGATGGAAGAGCGAACTCGCACAGCGACTGGCTGGCGGGAGGTTTAAAAGTGCCCGACTCTTTCCCGTGTATCCGCGAGCGGCGCGTGCTCACCGCGTGTGGTCAATGAAGATGCCGTCGATATCGCAAGTCGCGCGAATGCTTTGTAAGCAATGTCTCATTGCATTTTCTCAGTACACAAATGAAACGAATTGTGCCATCTGTTTTGTTTGCGACTGAGCCTAAGTGATCATATCCACAGAAAAAATTAGAGAAGTATTTGTGTGAGTTGGCCGATTCCGGCCGTAGCTCGTTGATATTGTAGCCATTTTCATTTTGTGACTTGCACAAGTCTATATTTCAGAGAATTTAAGGCAAGTTTCCAGTATTCACACCGTTTTGAAATCTTATCAAGATCTGACTGATTACTTGTACAGTTTTTTTCACGCAGTTCTTTGCTACAGATAGCTGCATCATCTACGAATTGTCTGTCAGGTTATTAATGTACATAACGAACAGCAAGGGTCCCAATACACTTCTCTGGCACATACCAAGAGTTAACTAACTTCCTTCGACGATTCTCCATCCTAGATAACATGCTGTGTCCTCCCTAACAAGAACTTCTTCTGTGCTCGTAAATTAACAGGTGTCTTACTCAATTAGAAACCGACTTTTGCCCTTCCTATATGAATCGCTACAACTTATTTTACAGTATTATAAGGTATGTTGGAGCATACAGAATAAGTTCTCAGCTTTATGGGTAGTTCGAAGGCTTCTCAAGGAACACGACCTACTACTTTGTCCTGGACGGCGAGTGTTCACCGCACACAGAGGTTTCATCAGAACACAGGTGAAATGTAATAGGAACGCTCTTGATACCTGTATACAACGATCTGATGCACAGGTTGAGCTTCAGTCTCCGATTTTTGCTAAATGACGCTGTTCTGTACGCGAAAGGATCATCCTTGGGTGACTGTAGATGGATGCAGGACGACTTGCATAGAATTTCTGTTTGTTGTAATGACTTGATGCAGATGAGTAGGAAAAACAGTTCTCTAATTTTCGAATACAATATTAGTGATACGTTGCTTCATACAGTCACGACAACTAATGATCTAGATGAAATGTGGCAAAGTGACGTGGGACTAACACATAAGCTTGGTTGTAGGGAAGGAGAATGGTCAACTTCGGGAAAATTCTAGGCGACTGCAGCTCATTTGCGATAAAGACGGCGTGTAGAACACGTGTGAGACACATTTTCGGTTAATGCTCAAGTGTTAGGGATCCCCATAAGGTCGGATCAAAGGCAAACGTTGAAACAATTCAGAGGGCCACTGCTAGTTTTTTTACACGTAGGTTTGTTAAACAAGCGACTGTTACGGAAATACTATAAGAAATCAAACGGGAATCCATGGAGGGAAGGAGCCTTGCTGTTAGTGAAACGCTGTTGAGAAAATTTGGAGAATTGGCACTAGCGACAGCCTGCAGATCCATCCTACTGCCGCCAAAATTCATTTCGCATAAGAACCGCGAGGGAAAGATAAGGGAAATTAGGGGTCACGCGATGATATTTGGACAGTGGAGATCAGAAACGAATTCCATGTATTTGCTGCAAGCTCGCCAGCGAATACCGTGACGTCATCTCCGAACTCACAGTCTCCGTGTGCCCGCAGACTCCACTGAGAGTCTCCGTCGCTGCCCACTCGTCATTTGAGTCTTCTATTGCCACGTACAAGAGGACTCCACTCGAACAGAAAGAAGTGCGAGCACACGAGTTCGTAAGTATAGCTGGGAATTCGCGGCATTCGCGTTACTTACGCAGCACAGCACTACTGATAGGTTATTTGTTAGTATTCATTTATTTCACACAGTCACGATTTCGGCTTTTTAGCCAATGTAATGCGCAAGTAAAAATGTTACAATATGTCCATCATGCTTAAATAACGGAAGTAACGATTGGGTATGGAAATTATTATATACTAATTTAATGACTAATATGTGTATACATACATTTATATACACTGAAGCACCAAAGAAACTAGTATAGGCATGAGTGTTCAAATACAGACAGTTGAATACAGCACTGCGGCCGACAACGCCTATGCAAGACAAAAAGCGTCTGGCGCAGTTGTCAGATCAATTGCTGTTGCTACAATGGCTCAATAAGGTGTTATATTCGGCGGGGATGGGACACAGCATCTCTGAATCTCCGAGGTAGCGATGAAGTGGGGATTTTCTCGTACGACCATTTCACGACTGTAAAGTGAATATCAGGAATCCGATAAAACATTAAATCTCCGACATCGCAGCGCTCGGAAAAAGATCCTACAAGAACGAGACCAACGATGACTGAAGGGAATCGTTCGACGTGACGGAAGTACAAGCCTTCCGCAGATTTCAATGAAGGGCATTAACAAGTGTCAGCGTGCGAACCAATCAACGAAACATAATTCACATGCGCTTTCGGAACCGAAGGCCGCTCGTGTACCCTTGATGACTCCACGACATAAAACTTTACATCTCGCCTGTGCCCGTCAACACCGACATTGACTGTTGATGCCCCGAAACGTGTTGCCCGGTCGAGGTATCTCGTTTCAAGTCGTATCGAGCGGATGGACGAGTACGGGTATGGGGACAACCTCATGAATCCATGGACCCTGCATGACACCAGGGGACGGTTCAAGCTGGTGGAGGCTCTGTAATGGTGTGGGGCACTTGCAGTTGGAGTGATATGGGACCACTGATTAGTCTAGTCTAGATACGACTCTGACAAGCATCCTGTCTGATCACCTGCATCCATTCATATCCATTGTGCTTTCCGACGGACTTGGGGAATTCCAGCAGGAGAATACGACACCCCACACGTCCAGAATTGCTACAGAGTGGCTTCAGGAACACTCTTCTGAGTTCAAACACTTCCGCTAGCCATCAAACTCGTCAGACATGAACATTATTGAGCATATCCGGCATGTCTTGCAACGCGCTGTTCAGAGGAGATCTCCACCCCCTTGTACTCTTACGGATTTACGGCCACCGCTGCAGGATTCATGGTGCCAGTTCCGTCCAGCACTACTTCAGACATAAGTCAAGCCAATGCCACGTCTTTTTGTGGCACTTCTGCGCGCTTACAGGGGCCGTACACGATATTATTCGTGTGTACCAGTTTCTTTGAACCTTCATTTTGGATGCATATTTTCATGTGTGCATTATGTGTGTGTGTGTGTGTGTGTGTGTGTATGTGTGCGTGTGTGTATGGGGGGGTTAATATATGTATATATATATATATATATATATATATATATATATATATATATATATATATATATTCCGAGACTGTTGTAAATTCATTGTAATACTTAATAGCTATTCAGGTAATGTCTAACAGTTACGTTAACATATACACACTTTTTCGAGGCGTTACCGATTCTGTAACGACATTACCACGAAACATGATATGGGGATGAAATGCAAACTCTAACTAGTGTTTAATTATTAAATTAGTTTATGACATTCTTTCGAAAAAGTTACAAAAATCCTTGTTAAACTACGAATCTGACTCATAGCGATCAAGAGATTACAGAAATTCCGCACTTTTTTCGACAGTGGCATAACAGTGACGTTTCTCTGTGCCCAATTTTTCCTTTGACGCAGCACATGTTTTTTTGTCATGGTGGAAGTGGAATAAACAGCAATACAACCACTTTTTTTGCACTGGACGAAATTTTGTATGTTTTTCGTCTGAATCGTGGACTATAGTAAGAAACTTATTCCAGTCGTCAGTCTGCCTCTAATGGAACACATGTGCGATTGTTAACTTTGCATGAGGTAATTACCGTCTTACACCCTTCATAGTCCCACAAAACACAGCCTCGTTAAGTGCCATCTGATACGACACTCGGTCATTTCGCCTTCTCATTGTTGCTTTACAGTAGCAAGATCGTCTATTCATATTCCATGTTAACAATAAGTCACTACCACACTTACACTTCTGCATTCTCCAGAAAGAGAGAACGAGTCTAACAGTATAAAGCAACAGCACCGCCCACAGTTCTCAGAATCGTCCTACTCACGGAACTGCGACGGGAACGAAAGTAGTACTGATTTAATAGCATGTGAAGTAACGGGCGAGTTGCGGCGCCCTGAAACTATTGGAAGTTCGGAGATGGCGCGGCCACACGGGCCGCTCGGCAAGCCGGGGCTCGTCAGCGACCGCGTGGCGCCGTACGTCAGCCGGAGCAGGAGGGGCAGCCCCAGCGCTGGTCCAGGCTGACCGCGTGGCTGGGAATTCCATGTTGACGCTGTGACGAGGACTGTGCTTTGTGTCGATGAAGGAGACTTGTATGCTGCGAGTGCCAAAGATGGTGGACTTTGTGAAACCATAATAGCAGACATTTCACAGTTCATATAGAAATTAATAGTAGCCCGATGAATCATTATACCTCAAAATGAAACATGTACATTACCATTATTTGCACGACGATTCTGATGGTGTAATCAGATTTTAAATATCCTTATTAGTTTAAAGTTTAGTATGTGACAATAAATTATACAAGTAACACCCAGCAACGAATTTCCAAATTCTAAAAGGTTCATCTGATTTTGTCGATCGACGTGTCTTCAGAAAGCTATTAGTGTAAACCTAAATTGGTATAGATTACAGGCATGTACCTTGAATAGCACATGAGTTATTGGAAGTCAAAGTGGTCGATTACTACCGATCGCGTCAGGCCATAAGTACTCCACAGTTACACGAAAAAATGGTAGCAGCATGCTTATAAATATATTTATTCATCTATGTCTTTATTTATATCCGATGTACATTATTCATGAAGAAATTGGTCAAATATTTGCTGCGTTTAGAAAGCACAGAGACATTAGGCTACAGGCCTACTTAGTTTCTAAATGGTTCAAATGGCTCTGAGCACTATGGGACTCAACTGCTGTGATCATCAGTCCCCTAGAACTTAGAACTAGTTAAACCTAACTAACCTAAGGACATCACACACACCCATGCCCGAGGCAGGATTCGAACCTGCGACCGTAGCAGTCGCACGGTTCCGGACTGAGCGCCTAGAACCGCGAGATCACCGTGGCCGGCTACTTAGTTTCTATTCCTTTCATATATGTTTATTTTGTTATTGTTGTTGTTGTTGTTGTTGTTGTCTTTAGTCCAGAGACTGGTTTGATGCAGCTCTCCCTGTTACTCTATCCTGTGAAAGGTTCTTCATCTCTCAGTACCTACTGCAACCTACATCCTTCTGAATCTGTGTGTATTCATCTCTTGGTCTCCCTCTACGATTTTTACCCTCCACGCTGCCCTCCAATACTAAATTGGTGATCCCTTGATGCCTCAGAAAATGCCCTACCAACCGATCCCTTCTTCTAGTCAAGTTCTGCCACAAATTTCTCTTCTCTCCAATTCTATTCAATACCACCTCGACGTTATCAAATTTCTCTTCTTTAGAAACGCTTTCCTTGCCATTGCCAGTCTACACTTTATATCCTCTCTACTTCGACCATCATCAGTTATTTTGCTCCCCAAATAGCAAAAATCCTTTACTATTTTAAGTGTCTCATTTCCAAATCGCATTCCCTCAGCAGCACCTGTTTTAATTCGATTACATTCCATTATCCTCCTTTTGCTTTTGTTGATGTTCATCTTATATCCTCCTTTCAAGACACTGTCCATTCCGTTCAGCTGCTCTTCCAGGTCCTTCGCTGTCTCTGAGAGAATAACAATGTCATCGGCAAACCTCAAAGTTTTTGTTTCTTCTCCATGGATTTTAATTCCTACTCCGAATTTTTCTTTTGTTTCCTTTACTGCTTGCTCAATATACAGATTGAATAACATCGGGGAGAGGCTACAACCCTGTCTCACTCCCTTTCCAACCACTGCTTCCCTTTCATGCCCCTCGACTCTTGTTACTGCCATCTGGTTTCTGTACAAATTGTAAATAGCCTTTCGCTCCCTGTATTTTACCCCTGCCACCTTCAGAATTTGAAAGAGGGTATTCCAGTCAACATTGTCAAAAGCTTTCTCTAAGTCTATAAATGCTAGAAACGGAGATTTGCCTTTCCTTAATCTGTTTTCTAAGGTAAGTCGTGGGGTTAGTATTGCCACACGGGCTCCAACATTTCTACGGAATCCAAACTGATCTTCCCCGATGTCGGCTTCTACCAGTTTTTCCATTCGTCTGTAAAGAATTCGTGTTAGTATTTTGCAGCCGTGGCTTATTAAACTGATAGTTGTGTAATTTTCACATCTGTCAACACCTGCTTTCTTTGGGATTGGAATTATTATATTGTTCTTGAAGTCTGAGGATATTTCGCCTGTCTCATACATCTTGCTCACTAGATGGTAGAGTTTTGTTAGGCCTGGCTCTCCCAAGGCTGTCAGTAGTTCTAATGGAATGTTGTCTACTCCCGGGGCCTTGTTTCGACTTAGGTCTTTCAGTGCTCTGTCAAACTCTTCACGCAGTATCATATCTCCTATTTCATCTTCATCTACATTCTCTTCCATTTCTATAATATTGTCACCAAGAACATCGTCCTTGTAGAGACCCTCTATATACTCCTTCCTCCTTTCTGCTTTGCCTTCTTAGCTTAGAACTGGGTTCTCATCTGAGCTCTTGATGTTTATGCAAGTGGCTCTCTTTTCTCCATAGGTCTCTTTAATTTTCCTGTAGGTAGTATTTATCTTACCCATTGTGATATGCGGCTCTACATCCTTACATTTGTCCTCTAGCCACCCATGCGTCGTTATTTTGCACTTCCTGTCGATCTCATTTTTGAGACATTTGTATTCCTTTTTGCCTGCTTCATTTATTGCATTTTTTTTATTATCTGTTTCCATTTATTTTTTTGTTTATGTATTTAATAATATGTGTTAGAGCGTTTCAACTATGAGTCGGAGGGTACGTAGTTGAAGGCTATCATTTCGTTTTATTTGAAAGCCAGCTAGCAGCACCTTGATTTGTAAAGCATGCAACCCGCAACATTATATTCGTATATATTTCCGTTTCTGATCTTTAGTATATTGATGTGAGAAAAGACATAGGATAGCGATATGCACATATGCAGATGGTGGTAGAATCGCGCACACAAACTATAAAAGGGCAGTGCGTTGGCGCGTGATTGTGCTGAATGGTAGTTGGAGCTAGACGCATGGGACATAAAATTCCAGGAATCATCATGTAAGTCATCGTTCCGAGGTCCACAGTGTCAGGAGTGTGCCGAGAATACAAAATTACACATGTTATCTCTCAACACGGAAAGTACAGTTGCCACACGCCACCACTTAATGACCGAGAGCAGCGACGTTTGCCTAGAACTGTCAGTGTTAACAGACAAGCAAAACTGTGGGAAATAAGCCAAAAATCAATGAGGAACGTAGAATGAAAGTATCTGCCGAGACAGTGCATCGAAATTAGGAGTTAACGGTGTATGGAAGCAGACGACGAACGCAAGTGCCTTTGCTGACAGCACGACATCACCTGTAGCGCCTCTCCTAGGCTTGTGACCATATCGTTTGGTCCTAAGATGACTGGAAAATCGTGGCCTGGTCAAATGAGTCCAGACTTTTGCTGGTAAGAGCTGATGGCAGGGTTCGAGTGAGGGGCAGACCACAGGAACCCGTGGACCCAAGTTGTCAACAAGGCACTGTGCAACGTGGTGGTGGCTCCATAACGGCGAGGGCTGTGTTTACATGGAATGGCCTGAGTCCCTTGGTCCAAATGAACCGGTGATTGGTTGGAAACGGTTGCGTTCAACTACTTAGAGACCATTCATGGACTTCATGTCCCCAAACAACGATGGAAGCGTTATGGAAGACAATCAGTCGGCCATGTCACCAAGCCATAAGTGTTCGTCACTGATTTGAAGAACATTGTGAACAGTTCGAGCCGGCCGGAGTGGCCGAGCGTTTCTAGGCGCGCCAGTCTGGAGCCGCGCGACCGCTGCGGTCGCAGGTTCGAATCCTGCCTCGGGCATGGATGTGTGTGATGCCCTTAGGTTAGTTAGGTTTAAGTAGTTCTAAGTTCTAGGGGACTGATGACCTCAGATGTTAAGTCCCATAGTGCTCAGAGCCATTTGAACCATTTTTGAACAGTTCGAGTGAATAATCTGGCCACCTATCGAACATTTATGAGATATAATCAAGAGCTCATTTAATGTACAAAATCCCGCACCATCAACACGTTTGCAGTCATGCACGGCTATAGAGGCAGCATGACTCAGTATTTCTGCAGAAGGCTTCCCACGGCTTGTTCAGTCCATGCTACACCGAGTTGTCGCACGACGCCGAAAAGGATGCCCGACTCGATATTAGGAGGTATCGCATGGTTTTTGTCACGTCAGCGTAAACAGTCAATGTTCCCTCTCTCCGTTTGCGAGTAGGACCGGAAAGGGAATGGTTAGCAGTGGCATGAGGTTCACTCCGCCACGCACCGTACAGCCGCTTGTGGAGTATGTCAGTAGACGTACTTCCTCATTTAATAACCATCACATCCTGTCCAGCCGGTAGACGAAACGAGTTTTCGCCGTTCCAGGTCGTGCAACATTTAGCACCGAGCGGTTCCTGGAGGCGAGATTCGACGGCCCCGCGACGGAAATATAGCGTCAAATTTATAACAGCGACCCGCCGGACAGCGCAACACCCCTCCCGGCGGGATCCCGGCCCGCGATAAGCAGTGAGTAATGCCCGGTCGCGGACAGAGCGGCTGCGAGCCGCGCCGGTGCGCGCATGCGCCGTCGGTCGCCGTCGCCTTCCGGTTGCCCCGCCGGGCCGCCTGTGCCACTGCCAACGCGCCGCGGCGAGGCGAGGCGAGGCGCTTCCATAAATATCTGTTACACTAGAAACGCGCGGCCGAGTGGTGCCGGCTGAAGGATGCTCTCATTATGCCGCGCGGCTGTCAAATTCGCCGATAGCGCGGGATTAACGAGCGCCTCTACCACTATCAGTGGTGGCCTGCCGGCGAGCGTCAGCGCCACCGAACGCGCCGTGAAGGAAACCGACCGCTGGCTGCTGTGCAGACAGCGGAAGGCCGTTTCCTCTGACATCGCCCTGTTCAGCGTTTCAGCGGCTTTGTTAAAATGTCGAAGGTCCTCAGGGAAAAAAAAGTGCTGGTAAGCCTACGAGTGGACTCGAATCTCTCTTCATGCCCTATTTCGAGATATACACTGAAGTGCCTAAGAAACTGGTGCACGTATGCGTATTCAAATACAGAGACATGTAAACAGGCAGAATACGACGCTGCAGTCTGCAACGCCTATATAAAACAGCAAGTGTCTGGCGCAATTGTTAGCCCGGTTACTGTTGCTACAGTGACAAGTTATCAAGATTTAAGTGACTTTGAAATTTGTGCCACAGTCGGCGCACGAGCGATGGGACACAGTCTCTCCGAGGTGGTGATGGAGTGGGGATTTTCCCGTACGACCATTCGCGACCCTGAATATCAGAAATCCGGTAAAATATCAAATCTACGACATCGTTAGGCCAGAAAAAGGTCCCGATAATTTCTGTAGATTTCAATGAAGGGCCATCAACAAGTGTCAGCGTACGAACCATTCAACGAAACATCATAGATACGGGATTTCGGTGCCGAAGATCTATTCCTGTAGCCTGATTCCGAAATCAGATACTGGATTGTAAGGCGTACCCAGGAGCAGATATAGACTCAGATCACAATATAGTACTGATGAAGAGTAGGCTGAAGTTCAAGACATTAGTCAGGAAGAATCAATACGCAAAGAAGTGGGATACGGAAGTACTAAGGAATGACGAGATACTTTTGAAGTTCTCTAACGCTATAGATACAGCAATAAGAAATAGCGCAGTAGGCAGTACAGTTGAAGAGGAATGGACATCTCTAAAAAAGGCCATCATAGAAGTTGGGAAGGAAAACATAGGTACAAAGAAGTAGCTGCGAAGAAACCATGGGTAACAGAAGAAATACTTTAGTTGATTGATGAAAGGAGGATGTACAAACATGTTCCGGGAAAATCAGGAATACCGAAATACAAGTCGCTGAGGAATGAAATAAATAGGAAGTGCAGGGAAGCTAAGACGAAATGGCTGCAGGAAAAATGTGAAGACATCGAAAAAGATATGATTGTCGGAAGGACAGACTCAGCATACAGGAAAGTCAAAACAACCTTTGGTGACATTAAAAGAAACGGAGGTAACATTAAGAGTGCAACGGGAATTCCACTGTTAAATGCAGAGGAGAGAGCAGATAGGTGGAAAGAATACATTGAAAGCCTCTATGAGGGTGAAGATTTGGCGGATGTGATAGAAGAAGAAACAGGAGTCGATTTAGAAGAGATAGGGGATCCACTATTAGAATCGGAATTTAAAAGAGCTTTGGAGGACTTACGGTCAAATAAGGCAGAAGGGATAGATAACATTCCATCAGAATTTCTAAAATCATTGGGGGAAGTGGCAACAAAACGACCATTCACATTGGTGTGTAGAATATATGAGTCTGGCGATATACCATCTGACTTTCGGAAAAGCATCATCCACACAATTCCGAAGACGGCAAGAGCTGACAAGTGCGAGAATTATTGCACAATCAGCTTAACAGCTCATGCATCGAAGCTGCTTACAAGAATAATATACAGAAGAATGGAAAAGAAAATTGAGAATGCGCTAGGTGACGATCAGTTTGGCTTTAGGAAAAGTAAAGGGACGAGAGAGGCAATTCTGACGTTACGGCTAATAATGGAAGCAAGGCTAAAGAAAAATCAAGACACTTTCATAGGATTTGTCGACCTGGAAAAAGCGTTCGACAATATAAAATGGTGCAAGCTGTTCGAGATTCTGAAAAAAGTAGGGGTAAGCTATAGGGAGAGACGGGTCATATACAATATGTACAACAACCAAGAGGGAATAATAAGAGTGGACGATCAAGAACGAAGTGCTCGTATTAAGAAGGGTGTAAGACAAGGCTGTAGCCTTTCGCCCCTACTCTTCAATCTGTACATCGAGGAAGCAATGATGGAAATAAAAGAAAGGTTTAGGAGTGGAATTAAAATACAAGGTGAAAGGATATCAATGATATGATTCGCTGATGACATTGCTATCCTGAGTGAAAGTGAAGAAGAATTAAATGATCTGCTGAACGGAATGAACAGTCTAATGAGTACACACTATGGTTTGAGAGTAAATCGGAGAAAGACGAAGGTAATGAGAAGTAGTAGAAATGAGAATAGCGAGAAACTTAACATCAGGATTGATGGTCACGAAGTCAATGAAGTTAAGGAATTCTGCTGCCTAGGCAGTAAAATAACGAATGACGGACGGAGCAAGGAGGACATCAAAAGCAGACTAGCTATGGCAAAAAAGGCATTTCTGGCCAAGAGAACTCTACTAATATCAAATACTGGCCTTAATTTGAGGAAGAAATTTCTGAGGATGTACGTCTGGAGTACATCATTGTATGGTAGTGAAACATGGACTGTGGGAAAACCGGAACAGGAGAGAATCGAAGCATTTGAGTTGTGGTGCTCTAGACGAATGTTGAAAATTAGGTGGACTGATAAGGTAAGGAATGAGGAGGTTCTACGCAGAATCGGAGAGGAAAGGAATATGGGGAAAACGCTGATAAGGAGAAGGGACAGGATGATAGGACATCTGCAAAGACATGAGGGAATGATTTCCGTGGTACTAGAGGGAGCTGTGGAGGGCAAAAACTGTAGAGGAAGACAGAGATTGGAATACGTCAAGCAAATAATTGAGGACGTAAGTTGCAAGTGCTACTCTGAGATGAAGAGGTTAGCACAGGAAAGGAATTCGTGGCGGGCCGCATCAAACCAGTCAGTAGACAGATGACCAAAAAAAAAGAGCCTTGATAACTGCACGACACAAACCTTTACGCCTCGCCTGGGCCCGTCAACACCGACATTGGACTGTTGATAAATGAAAACATCTTGCCTGGTCAGGCGAGTCTCGTTTAAAATTGTATCGAGCGGATGTGCGTGTACGGGTATTGAGACACCTCTTGAACCCATGGACCCTGCATGTCAGCAGGGGACTGTTCAGGCCCTCTATTGTGTTGCGATGTGTGCAGTTGGAGTGATATGGGACCCATGATACGTGTAGATACGACTCCGACAGGTGACACCTATGTAAGCGTCTGATCGCCGGCATCTTTTCATGTCAATTGTGCATTCCTATGGACTTGGGCAATTTCATGAGGACAATGCGACAGCCCAAAAGATCAGAACTTTGCAGAATGGCTCCAAGAAAGTTCTTTTGTGTCTAAAAAGTTCTGCTGGTCACCAATCTCCCCGGACATGAACATTATTGAGCGTATCCGGGATGTCTTGCAAACGTGCTGTTCAGAAGACATCTCCACCCGCTAGTACTCTTACGGATTTCTGGACAGCCCTGCAGGATTCACGACATCAATTCCCTCGAGCATTACTTCAGACATTAGTCAAGTCCATGCGACGTCGTGTTGCGGCATTGCACGATATCAGGTAGGTATACCAGTGTCTTAGGCTCTTCAACGAATAATCTCGTTGATCTCAATAGGTCATAACCTCCAGACTTCCGAAAATAACGACTCTGAAACACAAACTCCACCCCAGGCAGCCCACAATGTGGCACCTGAACGCTATTATGGTTGCCGGCTGAGCACTAGATTTCTCGGGCTCCAAATTGCTAGATTAAACTATTTAACTTTTAGTCCTTCTAACCAATAAAGTGCAGAATCCAGAATGAGATTTTCACTCTGCAGAGGAGTGTGCGCTGATATGAAACTTCCTGGCAGATTAGAACTGTGTTCCCGACCGACACTCGAACTCGGGAGCTTTGCATTTCGCTGGCAAGTGCTCTACCATCTGAGCTACCGAAGTACGACTCACGCCCGGTACTCACAGCTTTACTTCTGCCAGTATCTCGTCTCCTACCCTCCAAACTTTACAGAAGCTCTTCTGCGAACCTTGCAGAACTAGCACTCCTGAAAGAAAGGATACTGCGGAGACATGGCTTAGCCACAGCCTGGGGGATGTTTCCAGAATGAGATTTTCACTCTGCAGCGGAGTGTGCGCTGATATGAAACTTCCTGGCAGATTAAAACTGTGTGCCCAACCGACACTCGAACTCGGGACCTTTGCATTTCGCGGGCAAGTGCTCTACCATCTGAGCTACAGAAGCACGACTCACGCCCGGTACTCACAGCTTTACTTCTGCCAGTATCTCGTCTCCTACCTTCCAAACTTTACAGAAGCTCTTCTGCGAACCTTGCAGAACTAGCACTCCTGAAAAAGAGGATACTGCGGAGACATGGCTTAGCCACAGCCTGGGGGATGTTTCCAGAATGAGATTTTCACTCTGCAGCGGAGTGTGTGCTGATATGAAACTTCCTGGCAGATTAAAACTGTGTGCCCGACTGACACTCGAACTCAGGACCTTTGCCTTTCGTGGGCAAGTGATCTACCATCCTTTTATTTATTTATTTATTTTTTATTTGGCGGGCAAGTGCTCTACCATCTATTTTTTGTTTTATTATTTTTATTATTATTTTTTTTACCAGGCACAGGGTAAATGTACAAAAGATCTTTATTGGTACAAACTTAAATACAACAGAAATGCCATCCTTCCGGCGAAAATAACACAAGACATTATACTCGTACATGGCGAGCAATTTGTTTTTTATGAACAAGGTGTAGGAAAAAAAAAGAATAATAATACTGATGTAAGTTAAGAGGTGTGAAGCAAAATACAGTGGAGTGAGGGAGAAACTAGTGTGTTCTGATGTAGTGCATAAAAGAAAGGAGGCGCGTGTCCATGCGCCTACTCCACTGTGGGTTACAATGTAGAAAGTAGCGCGGGGGGGTCTCAGATGTCAGCAGGGGGGCCGGGAGTGCTTTCGGTGTGTGGCACCATCCAACAGAGCGGGGGTGACGTAAAGATCGCATGTAGGTAATTGGCGAAGAAAGCGCGGTAGCGCGGTCGGCGTTCGACTTCACTGTGGGCGGTTTGTAAGTACCGCCAGAAATCAAGGCGTGATTTGTCGCCATCATTATACATGTAGGTGATCGTCCATCCCTTGACCCATACAATCGCATGATTTTTGGTGGCGGGGAAATAAGTATTCTCAGGATGGATAAAAGTGCATGGGTCAATCGAGTCCGGCGGAACGCGGAGGTAACAGGCCACGAACTGTCGGGCTAGTTTCCAGACGTCACTGGTGGCAGCACAAGTCAGTTGATGGACATCGTCATCCACGAGGTGACAAATGGAACAAAGTGGAGAGTCCTTTAGTCCGATGGCGTGAAGACGATGATTTGTGGCGAATTTTTCATTTGCGACTTGGTACCATGTTGCCCGGACGTTGGAGGGAAGAAAAGGCTGGTGGATGTGACGCCAAACCGTGGGCCACCGCGTGGACGGATGTCTCAGTTCGATATTGTTGCTGGATATGGAACGAAGGAGTGGGGTGTAAAAATCTTTAGGTCGAGGAGAACGCTTGGTCGGTAAGTGTGTGTGTGCATAACTGAAGTCGACGATGAAATCAGAAATGTGCGTCAGCTGGTGCGTGATGTGTCCGACTGGTACTGGTGGTGTTATGGTCGCGGGCACGAGAATTTCCAGAAAGCTGCGCGTAAGGGAGGTGCCCCCGTGCCACTGCTTGTGCATGGTGGACATGTACAAGGACGTCGCTCGGAGTCGCACATTGACAAGGCCGAGGCCTCCCGCTCGCGTGGGAAGGGTGAGCGTGTCGTAGCGGACCTTAAAGAGCGTACCGGCCGTAAGGAAGTATCCGAAGGCAGCCTGGAGGCTGCGTCCAATAGTTGATGGCAGCGGGAGGACCTGTGCGATGTGGACCATTCTGGACGCCACATGTTGATTCAGGTATTGGACACGTTGTAAAGAATCGAGTCGTCGGAGAAGATTTTGTCGCACAGTCGTGCGGATAGTTTGGAGTGCACGCGGAAAATTGATGGCAGCGGAGCGGCGCACGGTGGGGGTGAAAATGATTACAAGGTATCGTAGTTTTTGTACACACGGAAGAGGTACTAAGTCGTCGTGTGAGAGGCCGCGTCCAATGGGCATCGCCGCGGATTCATGTTACTGCCCGCTGCAGTGCCGTACGTTGATATCAAATCAAGTACCGTGTGTGTTTCACTCCGTGAGCGGATCAAGAGGAGGAGGTCGTCCGCATACGCACGACATCGAAAACTGTGCTGTCGCAAAGTGAGACCAGAAAGGTGGCTCGTCAGACTCCCGATGAGTGGCTCCAGGCTTATGGCATAGAGTAGGGTCGAAAGTGGGCAGCCTTGCCGTACGGAACGCCGGATCGCCACTGGTCCCGCCACACGGCCATTAACCTGAATCAGCGATTCGGCGGTGCCGTACAGGCGCCGGATAACGTCGGTAAAGGCTGGTGGAAAACCCATGCGGTTCATCACTGAGAACAGAAAAAGATGCCGCACTTTGTCGAATGCGCTGTCAAAATCAATGGCAACCATTGCGGCGCGGAGTCTGCACGCCGCTGCCAGTGCAATTAAATCGCGACATTTTCCTGTGGCCGTTTGTATATTAACTGAGCCGCCCGGAGTTGTCTGTTCCGGGGATAGAATGCTGGGCAGGAACTTGCGCCATCGCGTTGCCAGTAGGCGTGTAAAAATTTTACAGTCTGCGTTAAGCAGAGTCAGGGGACGGTAATGTGCAGTCGTCGCACCTGGTGTCGGTTTGTGGATGGGTATAATAATTCCCGTGACGAAGCACGGCGGTACGGCGTTCCCCATCGTCAGCAGTTCGTGAAAAATCGTTGTCCACCGTGACGCCATTAGTGTGAAGAAAGCGCGATAAAATTCTATCGGCAATCCGTCGACACCAGGTGACTTATTCAGTGCACCTTTTTTGATTGCATAGTGGATTTCGTCACGCGTAATGGGCTCCATCAGCTCGTCCGCTTCGTCGCTGGTGAGGGTGCGAGTTACGTGTGGTAACACAGACTCCTCAGCGTGGTTGTTGGTAGTCTCCTCCTGGTACATTGTGCGGTAGTGGTCGACAAAGGCACTGACGATTTCGGCCTGGCAAGTGACGTGCTGGCCGCGACAGGTGGTGATCTCGGTGATGAGTTGTTGTCGTCGATGTTTCCTATCGGAGGCGATATGATGCATGGTCGGATGTTCTTGTTCCGCCGAATCTTGACATCGGGTTCGCACCATAGCCCCCTGCAGTCTACGGCGTGTCAAAGTTACAATTTGCGCCTTAATCCTGCTGCGTTCCCTCTGGGTGTCGGGGGTGGGCGGTTGGGCGTCCAGGTCGCGGAGAACGGCGTAGAAATAGTCGGTAGTGTGCCGGCGCCACGTAGCAACTTCCTTTCCATACTGAATCAAAGTACGTCGAATGGCACGTTGGGCACATTCCAGCCACCAGGTCAAGGTCGTGCAGTATTTAGGTAAGCGACGTTCACAGGTGGCCCATGTCTCGGTAACACGTTGAATACATTCGGGATCATGAAGATGGGAGGTGTTTAGCTTCCACGGTGCACGACTACGCCAGACCACTTGCTTGGGGAAGAGAATGATGCAGATGTAGGCACAGTGGTCCGAAAAGGCTAGGGGCCAAAGTTCTGCACCTTGGACTGCAGGTGTGAGTTCCCGAGAGACGTAAATTCTATCAAGACGGCTCGCGGAGTGATTCGTCTGGTAAGTATGTCCAGGCGTTTCGCCTTGCTGAACTTCCCAAGTGTCGCGGAGCAACAGATCTCGGACGACAAAACGCAGTTCTTGACAGGTGTTGTAGTGGGGCACTTGATCTTTAGGGTGCAAGACACAATTAAAATCACCCCCAAGCAAGTAATGGTCCCAGCGTCCAAGAAACAAAGGAGCGATTTCTTCTGAATAGAAGAGTGCCCTGTCGCGTCTGCGGGTGGAGCCTGACGGAGCGTAAATGTTGACGATACGCGTCCCCATGACGGTGACGGCCATGCCTCTGGCAGATGGAAGGTATGTGATATCGGCCACTGGAATGCCTTCTCTGGCGTAGATGGCTACGCCGCGTCCCAGGTGGTCACCAGGAGAAGGATAAGTGTTATATCCCGCGACGTCTGGAAGTGTGGCAAGTGTACTTCCTGTAGTATTGCTATATCGACGTCCGACGCCCATATCATCTCTCGCAGCAGTTGAAGTTTCACGGGTGAGCTAATGGTGTTAGTGTTGATCGTCGATTTTCGGTAGGTTTGGAGCCGTATCCCGCCGTGGAGGGGAACTCCACCGGCGGAGGATGAAGAGGGGCGAGGCAACGGCGAGCCGTGCCGTACGCCACCTGATGGCGTTATCAGCGGCGTAACGATGCTTCCGTCTGGGGTAACTCTGTCCCCAGCGTGTGGTCCGGGTCCTCATCGACGTCCTCACTCCACACCATTGAAGGCGTTGTCGTTGTGTTGGTCGTACGTTCCACTTCGGTCGTAGGGGCGGAGGACGTCTCGGCGGCAGTCGCAATGGTGGAGTCCACTGGTTCAGGAGCACCTGGGCGAGCCAGTAGAGTAGGCATCGACACAGCCACAGTCGGCGTCATGCTGTCGGCATTCGTATCGTCGTGTAGGTTCTCCGTGGTTTCGTCGGGTCGGACGGCCTCTGGAGCATCAGGGGGAAGTGATCCGTCTCGTTCCGAGACAGTACGGCGCGTCCTCTTGCGCCTCTTAGGTGAACGTTGTTTGCGGGTCCGTCCCTCCGTTTCGGAAGACGGAAGGGAGTCGCGTCGCTCTGAGAGGAAGGCCGTCCCGGGAACGTCAAATGAAGGGGCGTCCATATGTTCAGGCGGGTGGGTGTCGGAAGACGTCGCTGTTGCTAGTGGCGCCGGAGTAGCGTCAGGCTTTGAGCGGGACGTGTCGGCCCCGGCGGTATCCGTAGCAGCTGGAAGGGTCACCGGTACGTGGTCCGATGGCGGCGGCCGGTGGGAGGGGAAGAGAGCGCCGATGCGTAGGTGATAGGTAAAACCGTCGTCGGAGCCGGAAGTGCCACGGTAGCGGCTGGCAATTGAGTGATTCGTCGCTGAAGACACTCAGATCAGAGGTGGCCTTCTTTGCCGCACCCGGAACAGGTCTTGGGTTGGCCGTCGTATATGACAAGACAACCGCGCGGCACCCGCAAATTTGCAGGTAAGAAGGGACGTGGCGATGGAGGTCGATGGTGATCTGCCGTACACCGTTAAGAACGGGGTACGTTTGGAATTGCGCCCAGCGTTCGGCAGTGTGGCCATGTACAGTGCCATAGTGGCGGAAAACCGCGATAACGTCTTCCGCCGGAAGCTCGAACGGGAGTTCAAAAATTCGTATGTTGCGCATTCCTAAGCCGGCATGGTCGACAGTGACCGCTCCGACATTGCCGTCGGCGTGGCAAAAGCGAAATCCATGGTTGGTGTCACGAAGAATTCTTTACATACCGCGTCATTTACGACTTTGACGTACACAGTACTGTTTAATATGGACAAATGGTTGCCGAAGATGTCGGAAGCTGGGATCTTACCAACGTCGCGTAGGAAGCGTTCCATTTCCAAGGCCTTTGGTCGAGCGTATTCGTTGCAGAAGTTGAATCGTAAAGCCCGCATCTCGTGGTCGTGCGGTAGCGTTCTCGCTTCCCACGCCCGGGTTCCCGGGTTCGATTCCCGGCGGGGTCAGGGATTTTCGCTGCCTCGTGATGGCTGGGTGTTGTGTGCTGTCCTTAGGTTAGTTAGGTTTAAGTAGTTCTACGTTATAGGGGACTGATGACCATAGATGTTAGGTCCCATAGTGCTCAGAGCCATTTGAACCATTTGAAAGTTGAATCGTAATGTTGATTTTCGAAAACGGTTGGCCATGGTTCTAGTGCACGTAAGCGACACGTAAGTGACGGCCGCTGAAATGTAAACAACAGTGAGCGCGCGCGCTCCGCAGGCGGAAACAACAACAACATGTCCGCACTGCACGGCAGCGTAAGCCGAACAGGCCATCTGAGCTACCGAAGCACGACACACGCCCGGTACTCACAGCTTTACTTCTGCCAGTATCTCTGTGAGTACCGGGCGTGAGTCGTGCTTCGGTAGCTCAGATGGTAGTGCACTTGCCCGCGAAAGGCAAAGGTCCCGAGTTCGAGTCTCGGTCAGGCACACAGTTTTAATCTGCCAGGAAGTTTCATATCAGCGCACACTCCGCTGCAGAGTGAAACTCTCATTCTGGAAACATCCCCCAGGCTGTGGCTAAGCCATGTCTCCGCAGTATCCTCTTTTTCAGGAGTGCTAGTTCTGCAAGGTTCGCAGAAGAGCTTCTGTAAAGTTTGGAAGGTAGGAGACGAGATACTGGCAGAAGTAAAGCTGTGAGTACCGGGCGTGAGTCGTACTTCGGTAGCTCAGATGGCAGAGCACTTGCCCGTGAAAGGCAAAGGTCCAGAGTTCGAGTGTCGGTCGGGCACACAGTTTTAATCTGCCAGGAGGTTTCATATCAGCGCACACTCCGCTGCAGAGTGAAAATCTCATTCAGGAAACATCCCCCAGGCTGTGGCTAAGCCATGTCTCCGCAGTATCCTTTCTTTCAGGAGTGCTAGTTCTGCAAGGTTCGCAAAAGAGCTTCTGTAAAGTTTGGAAGGTAGGAGACGAGTTACTGGCAGAAGTAAAGCTGTGAGTACCGGGAGTGAGTCGTGCTCCGGTAGCTCAGATGGTAGAGCACTTGCCCGCGAAAGACAAAGGTCCCGAGTTCGAGTCTCGGTCAGACACACAGTTTTAATCTGCCAGGAAGTTTCAAAGTGCAGAATGTAGGCATTCCCACTCGTCGTTTCCTGCTCCTACTTACAGTGCTTCCGTACGTGTTCCCTTCTGACTGGAACTTCTTCTGAAACTGGTGCTGGGAATGGAATGTCCGGCCCATGCATTTCAGTCTGAACAAGACCTCCCTCCGACATACTGGTGGAAAATGGCTAAGACGATTACAACAGAGAACAGGGCTTGCACACATGGGCGGCTAGGAAATACTGTGTTACAATATTATGAGTTATCGAGTAACGTGTGGTGCGTTAGTTCCAGTGTACCTCTCTCTCTCTAAGCACCATTTCCGGTTTAATCTTGCGCAACACTCGCCGTGTCACATGAGAAAACGGTTCAAAACACATGCGAGTTTCATCTAAACAGCTGACACCATTGTGCACAGTTATACATGGTGGTCGTAAACAGTCTTGTAAGAAAGCTGCAGGATAGGGTGTGCTGACAATTATCTGTTAACAAAAAAATTCGATACGCAGCACAGTTTCCGATTTATTGGACCTGGACTTTGTGCGTGCAGATTTAAGCAGCCTGACGGAGATGGTCTTGTCAAACGTGTTCTTCGTTTGGTTTCTTCAAACTGAACAAGAGAACGGTACAATAATTGGAGATTGTATGTAGCAAGGATCGAATTCGCTACCATCCAATGGTTTTCCGTGTGGAGTTATTTTCATTTTTTTCGGTTTCGGCTAGCCGAACGAATACACGTTTGGCAACATCGGTTCTGGTAGACTGCTTGGATGTGATCGTGAAACTACCTGAATGGCTTGCTTCAGTGCGAGTTAAATCGGAAACCTCGCAACATATCGAATTTTTTCTTAGCAATTATTTCTCAGCACAACCTACCTCACGACACCCTGTGTATCTTTCACGTTATGCCAACTTGCGTACAGCGATCCCGCCACTTTTGAAACCCCACAGCACTGCGTCGAATATGAAATGAGGTCAGTCATACGTGTACGAGCGTACCTGATCGTGTCCTGCAGTGAAGCGTTCATTTGCATCCGCTTGACAACCTGACGGCGATAGCACACGTGTTGCCCCATGACCTGAGCCCCGCAGGAAAGGTGAACTCGTGAGGGCAAAGCATCCCTTGACAGCTGCCCAGCTTGTAAAAGGGCTAAACACCGGCCACATGGAACTGCTCGGTCGAGACCATTACCTGGCGCCCACTGCCGTTATTTGCGTCGCACGACTGCAGCCGCATGACTCACGACCCTCCATAAAAGGAAACGCGCCGGCTTTGGCCGAATTAACCAGCAGCGCTCGCGGTTCGCATCACGGTGCCCCCAACCCTCGCCATGTGATACATCTATCATAATATTAGATGAATTATCAGTGCATCGACTATGCACAACTCCGACCACGTAGGCTGCACTCTGTATTCTTCTCTGTATGATGTTATGGATATAATCTGTGAGTGCACATAGACAGAACCGCATTATTATGAAATATATTAGGCTGACGCAACATAAACAGAGTCATTACCAATTTCGACTTTCAGGAAGTCATCACCAAATGATCTTTTCAAGAAAGAAAGAAAAGCGCGGATGGGAAAATACCACGAAACTAAATTACACATTAGGCCAACTTCCACTCACACTTATACATACTTCAATGCGATGCATATTCGGCAAGTAAGATACGGTTAGGCGCGAAATGGAAACCACTGTGAAAATTCGATGAAACTTTTCACAGGTGTGTTGAGCAATGTCTTTAATCACTTAATGTCGTTCTTTTCAGTTCAGAGTGCAAATTGGTCACGTAGAAATGCCTAAAACAACAGCGTCTCCCACCAAGTATGTGGATCTGATGAGAGATTTCGTCTGAAGCTATGCAGCCCACATTACATACATTTCATGCGCTTCTTTCTTCAAGACAATTTTCAGCCGCATTCTGCAGGGGCAATAAAGACGCCCCTGCAGCTTTTTCGGTGGGAAATGCTTGATCACCCACAATACAGCCCTTAATTGGCTACCTCCGTTGTTGTTATCTGGTCAAGCGAACCTCTGGCTACGAAGATAACGTTGTGGCACAAAGGCAGACCAGCGTAGAGAATTGGCGGAAAGCACGGGCGGCAGCTTTCTGTGACGGGGCTACTGGGAAGTTCGTACAACGCCACGAAAAATCTCTAAGTCGAGTGGCGACTATTTAGAGAAGTAGTTAGAAGCTGTGGCTAACTGTTGCGAATAAATTTTTTTTGATTTTCACTGTGGTTTTAATTTCGCGACCGATCGGACCTTACTTTCCGAACAGCCCTCGAACTTTACGTAGTGAATCGTCAACCGAAGAGGCCCGTGCAGAAGCTCACAGTGGCAACGTATCTGCACTGTGATTGTTGAAACTGAAGGGTACATTCCATTACGTAGTACGCGTAACCTGTAGAGGTTTTTACAGCATGCGCAGCACGATCAGTACTGCAACGGCCCATTCGATCTTCAACGGTAAATGGGAGGTATGTCCCAGAACCAAAGTAGTTCTGATCATAAGGCGTCTGCTCCTTCCCCTTATACTATTGTACTGTCCTGTCTTGTCCATTGGCATTTATAGCATTAGCAGACATCCTTTAACTAATATCCCAGTTTATAATTGTCTTTCGTTATGGCTTTGGCTGAGTCCTATTGACTAGAAACACTAATAACCTTCAGTTACGAATTGGCGTTGTCACTCAGATTTATTTATTTCCGTCGGTTTGGTTAAAAGGGGATAAGACTCACGAAAGGCTCTGTTTGATAATGTTGAAAAACGATTAACTTGAAAATAATGATGGTTTATTATTACAGATACATTAAGCTAAATTCATCACATGCAATAGTCTACTACCCTTAAGCACTGATTCTTTAGAGAGTCGAAATCCCACTTCTAAAATACCTTTATATGTTTGGTTACTTAACCAGTTGCCATTAAGCACGCTAGCGAGAAAAAGTTTAGAAGAGATTTGAAATTGTGTTGAGCAAAGTGCTTTCATTCTTATCAAACACTATATAACTATAGTCTTTTGCTCAGTTTTAAGCAGATGCTATTTTTTCACGCATCTCAGTGGTTACGACATCATACCTCCTGCACTATGTTCCCTAAAATATCGTAATTTTGCAGTTACATTCAGTGCCTTATATGGATACTGCCTGAAAATTCGTTACGAAGAGAGGCAGTAGTAAAGAAGTAGCAGAGTAAAACGTCAGGCCGGATGGTGGAGTTTTCTTTCATGAACAGCGAAGTCTAGTAAGCGACAAAAATTTTTTCTTTTTACGATTTTGTAGAGAGTTTCAGTTACAGAAGGTTTTGCAAAACTTTTAAATTGTGTTTAAAGTTTGTTGCAACTCGCTAAGTGCTTTCATTCTGAAATACTGGATTAATATAGTCTGAGTAATATGCTCGCCATAAGTTACACTGTAAGTACAGAAAACTGCAACGAGCCACTTTTTTGAAATAGTTATTTATTCCATGAATCAGTTTTCGAACTTTCAGGCTCATCTCTACGTGGTGTACAGGACGTTACAAAGCTATTTCAGAGGGTAATGCTGGGTGCTGGCTCTGTGACTACGCTTTGAAATAGCTATTTAACTTCCTGCACACTATCTGAAGATGAGCCTGAAATGGTTACAAAATCTGTTGATGGAATAAATAACTATTTAAAAAAATGGGTTGGTTACAGTTTTATGTATTTACATCGAATAAACAGTCAGGGGTTCCAAACGTTCGTAATGGATAAGCTTAATAAGCTACGCTGCCTCATGAAATACGCAGTTTCTAAATGTGATACTTCTCTTGCTGTGCTAAACCTTTAACGTAAGATTATATCTCTTGACGGATAAATTATAACATCATTTTAAATTTCTAAATTCGCTCAGTAGTTGTATCAGACATTGAAAACCAGATTTTTGTTGGTCTGGGAAGCTGTTACATAGGCAACCTGCAACCTGGATACGGTCCATGAACCGCGAACCATGAACCAGGTTAGCTGTTTAGTAATAAGGATGTGCCAAGATGTTCTAACTTTCTGACTGAAAATTTGGATTTAATTACTTTAAACGCTTGCATTTGCTTTAATTACACGCGCGTCGCTTATGTGTCCAATATGGGCCTTAGGAAACGGATGTCTACCACTATCCACGAATACTACGTGTATACTTTATACGTCCACACTCTATGAACGCCCGCTAACAGCGACATTCGCTACCCATACTATCAACAACTCGCGACTTAAGAACTGCAATAACGCGTCTATAATCTTGGAGGTCGATAGCTACTAGCTGCGATGTGACAGATTAAGTAAACGAGTGTATGCACAGATCTGTTTGCAGATGATGTCGTTATTATTCAAAAGAATGAAGATGACCCCCAAAGATCAGTACAGCAGCTGAACGAGATATGCAAGAAATACAACTTTAAAATGTCTCTATTAATAAAACTAAAATAACGGCATTCCGAGGAAAATATCGAGTTAAGAGGGCTATTGGAAAATAAGATCCGCCCTGGAGCGAAATGGAAACCACAACGAGAATCCAATGAATTTTTACACAAATGTGTTGCATAGTGGCTCTACCATGTCCGTCGATAGCGCCAAGTCACTGTTTTCAGTTCTGAGTGCCCAGTGAGAGTGTAAAGACGCCAGGAAAATAGCGTCTCCCGACAAGTATGAGGCCTTGGTGAGAGATTTCGCCTGATTCTATGCAGCCCACATAACATAACTGTCGTACGTTTCCTTCTTCATGATATTTCTCAGTAGCACTCTGCAGGCGCAATGTAGATACTCCTGCAGCGTTTTCGATGGGAAATGTTTAATCCCCCACAGTACTGCCCCTGCGTCTTATCTTTGCTCACATGAACCACCGGCTATGAAGACAACATTTTGGCACGCAAAACGAGCTGTAGACCAGCGTAGAGAACTGGTGGAAAGCACAGACGACTGCTTTCTATGAGGAGGGTACTGGAAATTTCATAAAACGCTACGACAGATGCCTCAGTCGGAGCGGCGCCTATGTGGAGCAGAAGCTGTAAGTTGTAACTAAGTTCCGCAACTAACACGTTTTCCACTTTCACGTTGGTTTACTTTTCGTGACAGATCGAACCTTAATTTCCAAATAGCAGTCGTAGATCAAAACTTGCTGCAGACAATTTAGTTTTAGAAGAAGACTCTCAGCTTAGAGTGTGCTATAAGTTTTGACCTTAGAATCGGACACTAAAAAGGAAATACACAAATTCCAAGCTGTTTGTGGTACCATTAAAAGAACATTGGTCTAAGAAGTATAAAACGAGCCATTGTGAATTCTATGAAGTGGTGGCGGTACCTGTGTTACACCGCACATCGATCCCCTCCCCCCCCCCCTCGCACAAAAAAAAAAATAAAAACAGTTCAAACAGCTGACAGCTGAGATGAAATGCTTAAGGAGAACGAAGGACTGCACAGAACAGATCGTAATACAAAATGTTAAAACAAGAAAAACTTCAAAAATATTGTGAAAATTTGAGACAACACCTCATGAGAGGTGCCAGGCCACAGAATTCCCAAGCTAATCCTAAACCACAAGCCGACTGGGCGAAGGAGAAACTGGAATACATCGGAAAAGTTGGGAATGTTTTTGGGAAACAGCTTAGTCGTTGAAAGAATGTGGTGAAGATGATGATCTGCAGCAGTCCATTCCGCTGTTATTAAACTCAGAAGAGTGTTCCTGGAGCAACTCTGTAGCAATTCTGGACGTGTGGGTTGTCGCACTATACTGCTGGAATTTCCTAAGTCCGTCGGAATGCCCAATGGCCGTGAATGGATGCAGGTGATCAGACAGGGTGCTTACATACGCGTCACCTGTGAGAGTCGTATCTAGATGTATCAGGGGTCCCATATCACTCCAGCTGCGCACGTCCCACACCATTACAGAGTTTCCACCAGCTTCAACAGTCCTCCACTGTCATCCAGGGTCCATGGATTCATGAAGTTGTTTCCATACCCTTACACGTCCATCCGCTCGACACAATTTGAAACGAGACTCGTCCCACTAGGCAAATGTTTCCAGTCATCAAT
This sequence comes from Schistocerca nitens, assembly GCF_023898315.1. Taxonomy (NCBI): domain Eukaryota; kingdom Metazoa; phylum Arthropoda; class Insecta; order Orthoptera; family Acrididae; genus Schistocerca; species Schistocerca nitens. The sequence continues at coordinate 491,289,934 of NC_064618.1, forward strand.
AGTCGAATGTTTGTGTTTACGGATCCAGGAGAGGCGGGAAGCTTTGTTGTCGTGCAGTCATCAAGAGTACGCGAGTGGGCCTTTGGCTCGAAAAGCCCATTCTATGCCGTTTCGTTGAATGATTCGCACGCTGACAATTCCTGACGGCTCACCATCATTGAAATCTGAAGCAATCTGCGGAAGAGATGCACTTCTGTAACAATGAACGATTCTCTTAAGTCGTCATTGTCCCGTTCTTGCAGGATCTTTTTCCGACAGCAGCGATGTCGGAGATTTGATGTTTTACCGGATTTCTGATACTCACGGTACACTCGTGAAGTGGTCGTACGGAAGAATCCCCTCTTTATCGCTACCTCGGAGATGCTGAGACCCGTCGCTCGCGCGCCGACTACAGCACCACGTTCAAACTCACTTAAAAGTTGATAACCTACCTTTGTAGCAGCAGTAACCGATCTAAGAACTACGCCAGACACTTGTTTTACACAGGCCCTGCCGACCGCAGCGTCATAGTCTGCCCGTTAATATATCTCTGTATTTGAATACACATGCCTACGCCAGTTTCCTTGGCGCTTCCGTGTACGTAACGTTCACATTCTGACTTGTATCTTTGAAAGTTGCCAGCGTATGTTCCAAAACATGCAAGCACTCTCGTGTTTCTGTTTCCCAACTGACAGCCTGCTCCTGGCTCTCTGCTAAGCGTGTAGGAGTAAAAATGCGTCGTTAACTTCTCTGCCGGCATTTAATGAGAGTGGTGTGACGGCGATTTTCTGCGCCTACTGGTACTTCCACACAAAACAGTCTCCCTGTAGTGCTGACACTCTCATGGCTGAAAGCTTACACCGCCCCCGCCTCCGGTGAAGCTACCGCACACACCTTCCACGGCTGGGAGCCACAGCAGGCGCGCAGGTCGTACAGGCGTTTGGAGACGCCCGCAGGCGACGCTCCGCCCCACTTCGCTCCGGACCGGCACTGGGGCCGTCGGACGTTGCCGAATGGCAATCGAAGGAGCGCAGCGTACGAGACGCGGCCCGCCCGCAATAAAACGGACGCGTTATGAATACGAATAACGCCGACTCGGAGCGTAATGGGCGCGCTGCGCTCTGTATGCATGGCCCACGAGCCCCCAACCATTGCGCGTTCTCCTCGTCTCGTCTCCAGCCTGTGGGAAGAAAGTGCCGATGTGTGTGAGAGTCCTTACTAATATCGCTCCGATAGCGCCTGCCCGCGCCCAATAGATATGGCCGCTGCCGCCTGTGAAGGCGGCGTTATCTGATCTCCCGCCCACGCCGGATGCGGATCATGCATTCCGAAGCAGGAGCGGCGCCGCTCAGGTAGGCGCTATTGTCTCACAACAAAAAGTAACCTCATTCTCTGCATGTGCAGTGACAAAAGTGAGGGTGGGACGAGCTGTAATTGTTACCAGAAAAAGACAAATTGAACGAATATTATTCATCACTGATGTGCATTCCCACCGTCAAACTTCGTGGGTGGTTCAGAAAGTTGGCACATCCTCATTACTTACGGACGGTGTACAGCGTCACTATACACTGCAGAGCCAAAGAAACTGGTACACTTGCCTAACATCTCGTAGGGCTCCCGCGAGAAGACAGAAGTGCCGCAATACGACATGGTATGGACTCGACTAATGTCTGAAGTAGTGATGGAGGTAATTGACACCTTGAATCCTGAAGGGCTGTCCATAAATCCTTAATAGTACGTGGAGGTGAAAATCTTTTCTGAACAGCCCGTTGTAAGGCATCCCAGATTTGCTCAATAACATTTATGTCTGGGGAGTTTGGTGGCCAGCGGAAGTGTTTAAACTCAGAAGAGTGTTACTTTAGCCACTCCGTAGCAATTCTGGACGTGTGAGGTGTCGCATTGTCATGCTGGAATTGCCCAAGTCCATCGGAATACACAATGGACATGAATGGATGCAGGTGATCAGACAGAATGCTTACGTACGTGTCACCTGTCAAAGTCGTATCTAGACGTATGAGTGGTCCAATACCACTGCACGTCCCACAGCATTACAGAGCCTTCACCAGCTTGAACAGTCTCCTCCTGACATGCAGAGTCCATGGATTCATGGGATTGTCTCCATACCCGTACACGCCCATCCACTCGACACAATTTGAAACAAGACTCGACCGACCAGGCAAATGTTTCCAATCATCAACAGTCCAAAGTCGGTGCTGACGGGCCCAGGCGAGGAGGAAAGCTTTGTGTCGTCCAGTCATCAAGGGTACACGAGTGGGCCATCGGGTGCGGAAGCCAATATCGATGAGGTTCCGTTGAATGGTTCGCACGCTGATACTTATTGATGGCCCAGCATTGAAATTTGCAGCAATTTGTGGAAGGGCGGCACTGTTGTCACTTTGAACGATTCCCTTCATTCGTCGTTGGTCTTGTTCTTTCTGGATCTTTTTCCGACCGTAGCGATGTCGGCGATTTTTTGTTTTACCGGATTCCTGATATTCACAGTACACTCGTAAAATAGTCGTACGGGAAAATCCCCACTTCATTGCTACCTAGGAGATGCTGTGTCCCATCGCTCGCGCGCCCACTACATCTTGTTCAAACTCACTTAAATCTTGATAACCTGTCATTGTATGAGCAGTAACCGATCTAACAACTGCGCCAAACAGTTGTTGTTATACATAGGCGCTGTCGACAGCAGCGCCGTATTCTGCCCGTTTACATATCTCTGTATTTGAAGAAGCATGTCTATACGAGTTTATTTGACGCTTCAGTGTACTTTGCACTATATAATCGAAAGCATACAGTCACGTTCTAGTAAATATTAATAGTGGATGTCTTCACCCTTCAACGTTACGACGGCTTCAACTCTGCTGGGGACCCTTTCACTGAGGTGTCTGAAAATCTCTGGAGGGACGGCTGTCCATTCTTCCTCAACAGCCAAATCCAGAACAAGTGGTGATGTTGGACGGTGTGGTCCGGAGCCAGTCGACGATGTAACTCATCGCAAAGGTGTTTCATTGGGCTCCTGTCGCGATTCTGAACAGACCAGCTCATTTGAGAAATGTTATTGTCCACAAACCATTACGTCACAGATGTTGCTTAATGACAAGGTGCACTGCCACCCTGAAAGTCACCATCTCCGAACTCTTCTTCTACTGTATGCAGTAGATTGTGCTGTAAAATGTTTTCATACGCCTTCACATTGAGTGCAGTTATGGGGCCACAGCAAAACCACGTAAACCAGTCCCATAACGTAAAGCACATTCTCAGTAATTCAAAGTTAACGCTATACGTGAAGGCCGCTAACATTCTCCAAACATTCGCCCAAAACCAAAACCTTCCAAAAGACGGCCACACGGTAAAGCGTGATACGTTGAAATACGTACACACGAGGGTTGGAACTTAAATAGTGGCAACTATTTATTCATAAACGATACAAAAGAGTTACATGTTTGCACCTGTTACTGTCCTTCAAAGAAGTCACCAGTGTTGTGTAGAATCCGTTGCCATCGATGTGGAAGGCGTAGTTCTGTTCTGTTGGTGGTGCGAATTTCATTTCATTAACGAAATTTTATGTCCAACACATACGGTACACATAGTCAGCGTGAACTTGTCAACTCAGAAACACGCAATAAAAATAGTACATAGTAAATGTGTTTTACTGGACGAAATAACACTCGTCGGCACAGTGGTGGCTTCTTAGCTTTACTCCTGGTGGAGGCCAAATGGATACTACAACGCATAAAGTGTTAGATCACTTTATTACAGCTTGAACAAGATGAAATTCCACAGGAATGTAATGAGTATTTAGTACTGTCACTGGACGTTAACGTATCAAAAAATGGTTCAAATGGCTCTGAGCACTATGGGACTCAACATCTTAGGTCATAAGTCCTCTAGAACTTAGAACTACTTAAACCTAACTAACCTAAGGACATCACACACACCCATGCCCGAGGCAGGATTCGAACCTGCGACCGTAGCAGCCCCGCGGTTCCGGACTGCAGCGCCAGAACCGCACGGCCACCGCGGCCGGCGTTAACGTATCACTTGATGCAAAGCAACATACTAGTCTCTTATTACAGAGAACAATAGACTCTAAACTTTTATGCAGAGTTGTGTTTAATACAACTACCACACTGCTGGCTTGGCAGAGAGACGGTGCTGTCGTCTTGGGTGTTGATTACAGACTGAGCTGAGCGGAACTGCGCTCAGACGTAAGTAAGCGAGATGATACGGTAGCTTATGGGAACTCTGGGCATCTCTATGCCAGCTCCGCTCATTCGTCGCTGCCTCTGGCAGCGACTGTGTTTAGTTGTGCTTTCGAAATTTCCGCATTACCTCATAAAGTTTAGCCCAGTTTAACCCTTTGTTGCCTGACGGTACTTAAAAGTACCAGTAAGTTTTGACTCTCATTATTTTCTCGTGGTGCAGTTTCGTGATCTGAGAGCCTGTCGGTACGTAACAGTAACTCTGCTCTACTGTTTCACAGATGTTATTGTGCAATACATAGACCTCTCTGGCGGTCAGAGCTTGAAATTGTTTTTCGCCCGCTGCTGTGAAAACAGAAGTTTGTATGTGCTTGTTTCCATGGTGTTGCCTGAATTTGTGCGCAATTTATTGAAACTTCCGTTGAGTTTTCCATTGTACGTACTTACCTTCTTTGTTTTTTTTGTAATAGTTTGAAGCATTACGTTACAAGTGAATGAGATAAAGTGGAAAATATAAGGCGGACTTATTAGTACCGTCAGGTTGTGCGAACACTTTATTGTAGCAACAATGCGTTACCTCTCACTAGTTGTTCTGTTCACTTTTTCTCACACACAAATCCGTAAATACATTTGCCTGTGGAACAATTAGAACAAACAGGAAAGGTTTGCCAGGGAATTTACCTAAAGAAAAATGTCTAAATCAAATCACAGAGAGTCATCTTTAGACCTAACAGTATTTCAATGGAAGGAAAATAAAGTAGTGTACTTTGCGTCAAACTTCCATGGCACTGAACAGAGCGTAGTGACAAGAAAACAGAAAGATGGAACTAGTATGACTATACCATGTCCAGTTATTTTATGTGATTACAATAAAAACATGGGTGGTGTGGATCATGCAGACAGATTACGTTCAACTTGTGGTCTTGACAAGCGATCAAAGAAATGGTGGCACCGTCTCTTCTGGGGAGCAATAGAAATTGCTTTTGTCAATGCTTACGTCATTTTCAGTGATCTACATGGGGCACTGCCACTGCTGGAATTCAGGCGTGCTGTGGCACTAGGGCTAATGAATGTGCCAAATCTCAAAAAGAGAAACTCTGGTAAAGATGAAATAACTCTCCCAAAGAGAAGGAAGGCTAGCTTTCCTGTTCCGAAGGATGTACGTCTTGGCAACCGGGGGAACCATTTTGTAGTAGTCAGTTGTAAAAGAGGACGATGCGAAATGTGTGCGAAAAATAAAATTCAGTGGAGACCACATTCTCAATGTACTACATGTAAAGTGTATTTGTGCTGCAACGAGAAAAAGAACTGTTTCCTACAATTTCATGAGGTATCACTAAATATGTGATATGTATATACTGTCAAAAATGTATAGCTAAGTTACTATGTATTGTGAAGTTGCTCTAGAATAAATTTATGCGAAAGTGAAAAAAAATCAGAAACATCATATTTCTGTTAATTAATTTTCTAATGTAAAAATATTTAATATTTATGTGGCATAAAGTACAAGTTATAAAAATTGGAACATTTTTCTGCGCATGTTGTGATTCTGTCCATGGAGTCTGACGGTACTTCTGAGTACCAGGAGAGAAAAAAGTTGTGAAAAATAAAATAAAATTTTACAAAAAATCCTACCATCATTTGAGGCCACAATAGCATAAATTCTGCAAAGAAAATGTTAAAAAGTAAATTTTATCTTATGTCAGGAAACAAAGGGTTAATGTGTCATATGCAGATTTGAAATCAATGTTTGCCGGAGAGTAAATATCTGATTCACAGTTGACTTTCCTGGCCTGAATCCACTTTTGTGTAGTTATAGTCTATTATAACAATAAATTTTTCAATATTACGGTAGCCTTACATATTTTATTTTCTTGTGAAAGTGAGAGTGAGAATGTGGCAGGATTATAGATTTACAGGTTGTTACAAAAAGGAACAGCCAAATTTTCAAGAAACATTCCTCACACACAAAGAAAGAAAATATGTTATGTGGACATGTGTCCGGAAATGCTTACTTTCCATGTTACAGATCATTTTATTACTTCTCTTCAAATCACATTACTCATCAAATGGAAACACAGCAACAGAACGTAGCAGCGTGACTTCAAACACTTTGTTACAGGAAATGTTCAAAATATCCTCCGATAGTGAGGATACATGCATGCACCCTCCGTCGCATGGAATCCCTGATGCGGTGATGCAGCCCTGGAGAATGGCGTATTGTATCACAGCTGTCCACAATACGAGCACGAAGAGTCTCTACATTTGGTACCGGGGTTGCGTAGACAAGAGTTTTCAAATGCCCCCATGGAATTGGTCCGCCCCTACCAATCCATCGGTCACCGAATCTGTTGTTGAGGAGCGTACGAGCACTTCGACTGAAAAGTGCAGGAGCTCCATCGTGCATGAACCACATGTTGTGTCGTACTTGTAATGGCACATGTTCCAGCAGCACAGGTAGAGTATCCCGCATGAAATCATGATAACGTGCTCCATCGAGCGTAGGTGTAAGAACATGGGGCCCAATCAAGACATCACCAATGCCTGCCCAAACGTTCACAGAAAATCTGTGTTGATGACGTGTTTGCACAATTGCGTGCGGCTTCTCGTCAGCCCGCAGATGTTGATTGTGAAAATTTGCAATTTGATCACGTTGGAAGGAGGCCTCATCCGTAAAGAGAACATTTGCACTGATACGAGGATTGACGCATTGTTGGATGAACCATTCGCAGAAGTGTAACCGTGGAGGCCAATCAGCTGCTGATAGTGCCTGCACGCGCTGTACATGGTACGGAAACAATTGGTTCTCCCGTAGAACTCTCCATACAGTGACGTGGTCAACGTTACCTTGTACAGCAGCAACTTCTCTGACGCTGACATTAGGGTTATCGTCAACTGCACGACGAATTGCCTCGTCCATTGCAGGTGTCTTCGTCGTTCTAGGTCTTCCCCACTCGCGAGTCATAGGCTGCAATGTTCCGTGCTCCCTAAGACGCCGATCAATTGCTTCGAACGTCTTCCTGTCGGGACACCTTCGTTCTGGAAATTTGTCTCGATACAAACGTAGCGCGCCACGGCTATTACCCCGTGCTAATCCATACATCAAATAGGCATCTGCCAACTCCGCATTTGTAAACATTGCACTGACTGCAAAACCACGTTCGTGATGAACACTAACCTGTTGATGCTACGTACTGATGTGCTTGATGCTAGTACTGTAGAGCAATGAGTCGCATGTCAACACAAGCACCGAAGTCAACATTACCTTCCTTCAATTGGGCCAACTGGCGGTGAATCGAGGAAGTACAGTACATACTGACGAAACTAAAATCAGCTCTAACATGGAAATTAAGCGTTTCCGGACACATGTCCACATAACATCTTTTCTTTATTTGTGTGTGAGGAATGTTTCCTGAAAGTTTGGCCGTACCTTTTTGTAACACACCTGTATATTCCCTATTCTACCTAATTTATTTTTAAAATCTAATCGCATTTGTCTGCATTTAGATTAGGACGAGCGCTGATGAGCTCGCTGTTGAACGCCCTATGCACACAACCAATCAACCATACAGGAACAGCAGGGACGTTGCTGCCTCCAATGCGGTTGCCATGGCGACGCGACGGGCCTGCGCCGAAACTGGTGTTGTCCCGTCCCGTCCCGTCCCGTCTCGTCCCGGCGCTGACCTCCATCCGCGTGTGCTGGCAGAGCTCCAGCAGTGCATCGGCCGGCCCGCCCTTGGCGAGGAGTCTCACAGGACGCTTCGCAGACGGCCGCTAAATCGGCAGCCGGCAGCCGGACCGCTTGGGGAATGTCCGACACTTGCCACTCGACACGAATCGGCGCCGACTGACATCTCCCAGCGGCTCCGTTTATAACTACACTTGTCATTAACTAATACTCTGCGCCAAACGCATAACAACTCACCGGAATGATACTGGCGAGCACAACAGGATGCTGTTTCAGTTCGTGGAACACGGTACTGCATAATACGGTACAAAACACAAAATTTCCTGTGATACGCATGTTTTTATTCAGCAGTCGGGGATCGCAAAATCGTTTCAGATACTTCCGATTTCTGGTTAGATTCAATCTGTCCTCAGATTAGTTTGAAAAGAGATAAAAAATAGACTTAGTGACACTAGTCCAGTACGTGCCTTGCCATACAGCACACAAAATCAAACATAGCTATCCCAGATACAAAGTAGCTCGTCTATCTTTAAAGCTAAGTGGTCTCCGCATTTCGACGGAGCTACTGGTGCCTCATGGGTCAAAGAACTACGAAGTATCATTTTGTGTGTGAAATCTTGTGGGACTTAACTGCTAAGGTCATCAGTCCCTAAGCTTACGCACTACTTAACCTAAATTATCCTAAGGACAACACACACACCCATGCGCGAGGGAAGAATCGAACCGCCGCTGGGACCAGCCGCACAGTCCATGACTGCAGCGCCTGAGACCGCTCGGCTAATCCCGCGCGGCGAAGTATCATTACATCAGATTTGTGTGAGTGTGCTTTTGTGTGTGTGTGTGTGTGTGTGTGTGTGTGTGTGTGTGTGTGTGTGTGCTTGTACTGATGTGCATGGAGGCTAAGTCTTTCCCGTCTTTTTCCACTGCTCCTATAGCTTTTGTGTATGTTTGCATGGCAGTTTTGCATAACCACTGTTTAATGCGCCCCCATCACAATACAGTTAATCACTACACCGGATGTCTCTTGTAACAGACGTCATATGCATGTTCTCTGTTTCGGCAGATATTTGGAATTTCGATTTTGCATTGCGTGGCTGAAGTCAGCTCAAATATATTCAAGGAAAGTGTCGGTTTGATTCCCTTCAGAAATAAAACTATTTTTAAATCGGAAACTTACTTGCCATTCCATAGCTCGTTCCATAATTAGTCTAGTCCGATATTGGCTTTACCGATTTACTTCAACAGAGACAGTAAGACACGAAGAATAAAGAGCAGTTCAATAGCGACCCAGTAGTGCTGGATCCTTAGCAGCACCAGTCAGCGCAAGCCAGGGCAGTCCTGTCGCTGCTGGACAACTGGTTATTCGTAACTGTCCCTGTTAATACACGTCGGTAAAATTAATATCGGGCTAGACTAGTCTGCGGCCCCTCTATCGAATGGGCAAGTAAAATTCCACTTAAAAAATTGTTTGTAACGGAAAACAAACTGATGTTTTCTGACGGCAGTGGGCGTCACTTGAAATACGTGATCAGCACTGTTTGTTACGGCTGACTACAGCTACATAATGCAAAACCGGAACTGGAAATACATGCTGATACACCAGAGGAAAATGCGCCTAACGACTCTTAGAAAAGACAGCCTACTTGCTACCACTGATTCTGCTGGTGTGTGTAGGCTACTCGGCTCTTAAAATAGCAAGTTTCTTTGTAACAAGCGTTGTTACATCTGATTCTGTAAGTTTTATATTAAGTCAACCTACAAGGATAACGCATTGAAGCAATATTTTTTAGCATTTATGTAGATCTATTGTTTTCATTCCGAAACCAGTAGTATTTCAGTAGGCATAATATGCTCATACTGGCAAATAAACGAATGTACTAACATGGTACTCACTACTTTCCCTAGGACATAAAAAATTTTAAGACCTGTGTTCCTATATAAGGAAACAACACCCAATGAGAACGGTGGTTGTATGTCCCATAACTTTTCACCATAAGGAAGCATAATACTACGTATGACAGCTTTGTGGCAGACCGTTATTAACTGCACATACAGATATAACTCTGTCACTATGCTTTCTTACTGTCCAGTATACCTGTGGCTGGAACTGGCCTTCACTGCTTGTGTATGATACATTTGTGGCGTCCACAATTTCGACCACAACACTCTTGCCTACAAGAAGGTAACATGGCTACGTGCCGATAAGCGTAGTAACTATCATGCAGTGTGTTTTCTCTGTCTTCTTCTTAGTCTTTGCATACCATCTTATTTATATTCAATCTTACACTGCTATCCGAACAGCACAGCAGGAATACTCGTTCTCAACAAAGCAAAATCCTTTGTGTACCATTACATAACACTGCCACGTATCAAATTCTTTTCTGTACCAGGAACCCGACGTTGGAACAATCTTCTTCAGAATATCAGAGAAATTAAAATCCTTTAAGACTTCAAAAGACAGCTAATGGTCCATCTTCTATCACAATAGCCGTCTCTCCCACAAACTACTCTGCAGCTCTCTCTCGTCAAACCCGCCTCCCCCAGAACTTTTCCGTCCCCCTTGCCTACAAACTTCTCTGCTTAAATTCTGTTCTTTCCTAACAGCCATTGTCACTCTCTTTCTTTATCCCTTCGGTATCTGATAGCACTAAAAACGGTTTCAAATGTGCTAAATTAATCTGCCCTTCATTGGTGTTATTATTATTATTATTAGCACTAATTACGACAATATTATTATTATTATTATTGTGAATGTTTTGTGATGTATTTGGTACTTCTGTTCCTGGTCAGACAAAACAGAGAGCCTTAAGGCCTTTGTTGTGTCTAGACCATACAGCCTAGACACAATGCTGTAGCCGATAGGGCACGCAAGGCTAACGCAGACGGGCGTGAAGTCTGGAACATGAGAACTTATAAATGAATAAGAAGAAAAGTACGTAGATGCTTGTTACTTAACTTTTAATTAGTCCTTGGAATACATCTCTCTTGAATATTAGTAAGCTATAGGCACTGATACAAATGGCGCCTTGCTAGGTGGTCGCCAGTTAACTTAGCAGAGGGCTATTCTACTGTCTATCTCTCGGCAAATGAGAGCAAGGCTTAGCACGTCCAATCGCTAGCTATGTTGTCCGTACAACTGGGGACGAGGTCTCCTCAGTCTCTCGAGACCTGCCTTGTGGTGGCGCTAGGTTTGCGATCCCACAGTGGCGACACGCGGGTCCGACATGTACTACAGGACCGCGGCCGATTTAAGTTACCACCTAGTAAGTGTGGTGTCTAGCGGTGACACCACAGCCTTAATATAGTCCGGCTGAATAAGCAATAAATAAATAGAAGCACATCCATATGTGTGAATCTTTCGGATCTTTGGAAACTTACAGCATTCTTTGTCGGAAAAAAAGTTAGGTTGGTAATCCAAAACACTTCATTAAAAATTATTTTTGCCCTTCTATTGATCACATAACGTCCGCCAGTTGCTACGGTGAATGGGCATTCCGGCGTGGATTTCCGACAGTTAGTACAAGAAAGCAGCATGGTGTCAACTGTTGCACTTTTGTCATGGTGAACGATTCTCTTCAGTCGCCGTTGGTCCCGTTCATGCAGGATATTTTTACGGCCACAGCGATGTGGAGATGTTTTACCGGATTTATGATGTTCACGTTACACTCGTGAAATGATCGTATTGAAAAATCCCAGCTCCATCACTACCTCGGAGATGGTATGTCTCATCGCTCGTGCGCTGACTATACCACCGCGTTCGAACTCACTTAAATCTTGATAACCTGTCGTTGTAGCAGCAATAAGCGATCTAACAACTGCGCCAAACACTTGTTATCTTATATAGGCGTTGCTGACAGCAGCGCCTTATTCTGCCTGTTTACTTATCTCTGTATTTCAATACGCTTGTTCTAGGCGATAAACCGCGCGACCGCTACAGTTGCAGGTTCGAATCCTGCCTCGGGCATGGATGTGTATGATGTCCTTAGGTTAGTTAGGTTTAAATAGTTCTAAGCTCTAGGGGACTGATGACCTCAGAAGTTAAGTCCCATAGTGCTCAGAGCCATTTGAACCATTTTTGAATACGCTTGCCTATACCAGTTTCTTTGGCGGTTCAATGGAGAACATTTTTTAACTGAACGGTGTCTGTAGCAAACACGAAGCGATACTGCATCGATAACTGACTTTTGGAGTGAGGCAAGTTTTGAGGCTGTGTAGCCATCACTAACACCAAGGGGTGGGATTACATCAGCTGTTGGGATTCGTCACTGACGCTGAAGTTGCTCTCGGCGTAATGTGGCATGATAAAGAACAGATGGATGTGGAAGCTTTCCTCGAGTTCTTGTAGTAATTAGCTCTTACACAGAGCCGGCCGGTGTGGCCGAGCGGTTCTAGGCGCTTCAGTCTGGAACCGCGCGACCGCTACGGTCGCAGGTTAGAATCCTACTTCGGGCATGGATGTGTATGATGTCCTTAGGTTAGTTAGGTTTAAGTAGTTCTAAGTTCTAGGGGACTCATGATCTCAGATGTTAAGTTCCATAGCGCTCAGAGCCATTTGAACCATTTGAACCTTCGCGTACACTGTCGCGACACCTTCTTCCCTAAGTCCAGAAGGCGCCCCTTTTTATACCCTCTGTTCAGTGATGAGTAACTGTTATTTGGTATAGATCTTTTTCTGTAAATACCTAGGGAGCTTAATAAAGTTAATCTATGCACATTGTTAACATTCCCTGTCTCCAAGATGATAACTTGTGACATACAAAAAAGCTAAGCACTATTTTTCTAGTTATGGATGCTTTCACATGTAGAACGCTACCGCAAGTACTCCTGTTCAGAGAGCTGTGTCATTAAGTCAGCCACGTTGGCTCTCAGTGCTTTTGCACAAACACTCATCTGTTACATAATTCGAGCTCATATTGGCTTACGATGCCAATTACGTACAAACAAACAACTCAATAAACGTTTCCCTCACATTGTTTTTTTACAATAATTACACAATGATTTTTACCAAGGTGGAATTAGGCGGACTGGAGCGTGGACATTTTTATGCCATGCTACAAGCCACACACTCCACTTCAGTTCCACGAAGCTATCATATTTACAACATTCCTCCCAATACGCGACCACGAGCCACCTACTACACACAATACAACTAAATGGTCACTTGTCGAAATACCACAATTGCCTTCCACAGCAACGCTGACGTTTTCAGATCTGGCTTAAAGGTACCTACAACCTTCCTCTGTAATTGTCCAAAAGCGTGTCACCCTGCGACGTCACCCTTGAACTCGACGATGCAAGGACTTGACACATGCGAAAAAAGGGTCAGAGCCTACAAGCTCATGTGATGTTTAAGATGGGTTAATGATGTCACATTGGCATCAAATTTCACCCCAATTATGCCTAAGGCCACCGTCGACATGTCACGTGTTCTGAATGTCGTCACACACCCTCTTACACACATTTCAGTCCTTGTTTTGATGACTCTGCGATTTATATCAGAAACACGAAACCGAGCGAGATGGCGCAGTGGTTAGCGCACTTGACTCGTGTTCGGGAGGACTACGGTTCAAACCCGCGTCCGGCCAACCATATTTAGGTTTTACGTGATTTCCCTAAATCCCTCCAGGCAAATGCAACGATGTTTCGTTTGAAAGGACACGGCCGATTTCCTTTCCCGTCCCTCAGACAATCCCAGCTTATGCTCCATCTCTAATGACCTCGACGTCGACGGGACAATAAACCCAGTCTTCCTTCCTTCATTTAGGACAGCGAAACCCACACTTTAAATCACGTAGTTTTGTTGTGGAGGAAAACATTTCACACACACACCGCCGCTCAAAATCGGCCAGAAATGCCTCAGAGGTTCGCGTAAAGGGAGCCAATGAAACTACTCCTTCCTTTGGAGCGTTGATGACCACACATTTCGCGGTCGAGAACGACAGTGCGCGGTGTGATTAGAAACTGGATGACGTTCTTGGCAGTCTTGATACTTCTGACATTCCCCAAACAAGTCAGCGCTTGATGCGCATCTTCATATTTTCGTGGCGCAAAGACTGAACCATAAAATTTCGGGCGTGGAGCCGCGTAAATTCGACTTCTGATATTTCGGCTGAATACCGTCGAGCTATCTTCAGAGTGAGCCGAGACGACTGACGCTCCAGCACTTGCTACGTCCTTTTAAACCCGCGGACCGCACCACTGCGCATATGGCCACAGACACACAAGGCTCCAGAGACTATGATCTGCAGCAAAGAAGTATGACATATGCATGTCCCCACAAAAAGGAGTCGCATGTATTCAGATCTGGAAAATATGGCGGCCAATCGAGGCACATGCCAGTGGCGTCTGGGTACCACAGAGCCAGAATGTGGTCCCCAAAGTCTCCTCCAGGACATCAGACACACTCCTGCTTCGAGGTCCATCTTGCATGAGTCACATCTTGTCGAAATCGGGGTCACTTTGGGTAATGGGGATGAAACCATCTTCCAAAACCTTCACGTACCGTTCGGTAGTTACCGTGCTATCAAGGAATCGCACCGATTATTCCGTGACTGGACATGGCAAAAAATGTTCAAATGTGTGTGAAATATTATGGGACTTAACTGCTAAGGTCATCAGTCCCTAAGCTTACACACTACTTAACCTAAATTATTCTAAAGACAAACACACACACCCACGCCCGAGGGAGGACTCGAACCTCCGCCGGGACCAGCCGCACAGTCCATGACTGCAGCGCCTTGGACCTCTCGGCTAATCCCGCGTGGCACAGGACATTGCATATCACACTCTCACCCGTTGAGGGTGAAGAGATATCTCGATCGCGAAATGCACATTCTCTGTCCCCCAAATGCGCCAATTTTGCTTACTAACGAACCCATCCCAATGAAAGCGACCTCGTCGCTAGACCAAGACATGCATGCCCATACTAATTCCCATCATGCCCCGCTGCCAACCGTGCGGTTTGAATGTCCTAATGCAAACCGTTCAGAAGTTACGACGATTTTATTTAATATAGTACAATAAATGTCACCCCATGCCTGCAATATTATGTCATTGTATGACACATACTTCAGAAGATATCAGGTTTTATACATAGGAGTTGGATTCTTGAAAGCATCGGAGGTTGAAGGTGTACTGGATATTGCTAATGTAAGCCATACTGTTTCTCTGTCGTCTCCCTTGCTCACGTCATCGACAATTTTTTTTAAAAAAGTCTATAGATACCTAACATTCCTCCAATATCACACATCCACTTTAGTGATGACGAATCAAAATATTCGTGTGGCTACAATACCTCCAGATGGGGGAGGCGACACACGGGTTGGCTGCAACACGCCGAGCACGTGCTGGCCGGATCGCTGCTGTGGTACTTACCTGTAACAAAGAGAAAACGAGCGTCAAATCACGTCAGCGTATAGTGCGCACAGTGGCAGCGCGTGAGTCCGCCTTTCATGTGTTTCCGCTCCCCTGGCGCCATTCGCGCAGGCCGCGTATCGCCGCGACCAGCCACCTGTTAAGGCTAATCACATTTGAGCGCTACGCTGCCTCCGCAAAGACTGCGCCGCCGTTACTACCTGCCTGCAGCTGCCCTGCTCCCGGCAAAAGCGGCCGCACAAAGCAGCCAGCCAGCTGTACTGTGTCAGTATAGGAAAGAGCTGAACTGTGACTTTCCGATAACAGTGATATGTGTTGATATTTCTTTTCGGTAACTGCTATTTTAGGTGTGATTTGTAACCGTGTTACATCACAGTTTACGAACTCACAACATGTATCCCTGCGCGCTCCACCAACATTAAAATATTCCTTCTGTTATTTCTCGCCTTAGATGTGACACTGCGATTAGTAAAAACTAAGAGGCACTGGCAAGTACATCAGCTAACTGTTATAGGTAAAATTTGTCAACGAAACAAAATTTACAAATTCTCCCCTGTGTAGGCGGTTACTTCTCGAGACCTAAGGGCAGCGTTTCCAGCAAAGTGACTGACAAAAAACTACATGAAATTTTGTGGTGAGTTCCTATGGGACCAAACTGCTGAGGTCATCGGTCCCTAGACTTACACGCTTCTTAATCTAACTCAAACAAACTTACGCTAAGGACAACACACACACACACCCATGCCCGAGGGAGGACTCGAACGTCCGACGGGGCAGTCACGCGAACCGTGGCGAGACGACCTAGAGCGCGCGGCTAACCCCGCGTAGCAAAGTTACATGAGATGATATCGTTAATATTTACAACTACTTTTCCTCAGTTAGGTGAGACGTGGTTACACTTGGGCAAAGACCAAATTTCGACGCAATAAAAACATTCTGCAGTATACTCTACATTTGTTCTTCCTTTGGCTTTAAATTTTGTAGTAGTGGAACACGTGTGAAAATATTAACAGTGTGATACTGAGAATCGCAAAATAAATTGCCACACAGTACAATACGAGATTTTGTTTAGAACACGGATTTTATCTGCTTTGCTACGTTCGCAGGCGTCTGAGCTACATGTTGAGTCACTTGATTTAGTGGTAATTAGAAATGTTATCGACAGTATCATTAGATCAATTTCACTGCTTCTTTAAATTGTCTTCGTCTGAACAAAGGTTATATTCTAAGTTTGTGAATGAACTTAAGGGCGATTGTTTATTGGAAGTGTGAAACTTCCCCCAACTGACTGCTTTCATTACCGGAAATTATCACCTCGGTTCCAAGACTTCGGAACCTATACAGAAAATTTGAATAGAGGTCAACATAAACATTACTTCCGCATTTTTATTTCTCATGATTACCACACAGTGCATACTGTACCACCATAGAGCGAGACCTTCGAAGGTGGTGGTCCAGATTGCTGTACACAATGGTACCTATAAAACGGAGTAGCACGTCCTCCTGCATTGATGCATGCCTGTATTTTCAAGAGGACATGTTTTTGATAAACAGGCGGAAATCAATTTTGCCTAGTTCCTTATAATAAATTTACAAGGTAAAAATTATATACAAATAAATATACTAATTCTATCATTATTACAAAAATTTTAAAATTAAATTAATAATCTTAATAAAAAACCTAAAATATTTATAAAATCAAAATAAAAAATAATGAACTAAAACATAATCTTAAAGATAGCTGGTTTAAAGCTTACTATTATATTTTATAAAACAAATTATATCCACAAGCTCATCATGGCACTGTTGGTCCTGATTGTCTCACCTCCTCGACGGCGATTCGGTGTAGATCCCTCAGAGTGGTTGGTGGGTGCGTCGTCCATAAACGGCCTTTTTCAATCTATCCCGGCCATGTTCGATACGCTGCAAGTCTGGAGAACATGCTGGCGATGTCGTTACCCTGAAGGAAGTCATTCAGAAGATGTGTACGATGGGGGCGTGAATTGTCGTCCATGAAGACGAATGCTTCGCCAATATGCTGCCGATACGGTTGCAGTATCGATCGGAGGATGGCATTCACGTATCGTACAGCTGCTACAGCGCCTTCCATGACCTCCAGCGGCATCCGTCTGCCCCACATAATGCCACGCCAAAACAGCGGGGAACCTCCAGTTCGCTGCACTCGCTGGACAGTGTGTCTAAGGCGATCAGACCCACCGGGATGCCTCCAAACACATCTCCGACGATTGTCTGATTGAAGTCATATGCGACACTTATCATTGAAGAGAACGTGATGCCAGTCCTGAGCTGTCCATTCGGCATGTCGTTGGGCGCATCTGTACCGCGCTGCTTGGTGTCGTGGTTGCAAAGATGGGCCTCGCCATGGACGTCGGGAGTGAAGTTGCACATCATGCAGTCTATTATGAACAGTATAAGTCGTAACACGACGTCCTGTGGCTGCACGACATGGTGGCTTTGCTTTCAGGGCTCCTCCGAGACGTAATCTGTAAGTAGCGGTCATCCACCGCAGTAGTAGCCCTTGGGTTTCCTGAGTTAGGCATGTCATCGACAGATCCTACCTCTCTGTATCTCCTCTATATCCGAACAACATCGGTTTGGTTGACTCCGAGATGCCTGGACACTTCCTTTGTTCAGAGCCCTTCCTGGCACAACACAAAGTAACAATGCGGACGCGATCGAACCGCGGTATTGACCGTCTAGGCACGGTTGAACTACAGACAACACGAGCCGTGTACCTCCTTCCTGGTGGAATGACTGGAACTGATTGGCTGTCGGACCCCCGTCGTCTAATGCATGTTTATTTACATCTTTGGGTGGGTTTAGTGACATCTCTGAACAGTCAAAAGGATTGTGCCTGTGATACAATATCCTCAGTCAACGTCTATCTTCAAGAGTATTGAAATGAAGCGAATCAGTTCCCACTCAGATTACTGACTGTCCTACGTATCACATCCAGGAGAGGGAGAGAGAGAGAGAGAGAGAGAGAGAGAGAATCGTAAAGATTCGTGATACACATCTAGAGTGTGAGACAGAAGCTATTAGGACGAAGTACGAACGTCGGTCAACGGATGGCACAATGCATTGAACCTTATACTAATTTCAGTTGTTACTTGACTTATAACGTTTTTGAGAATATGTGATTTCTATGGCAGCATGAATGCCGTAAAGTAGAAGCTGCGCAATATACTTTTGACTGGAATCACAGTCAGATATTGATAGTTTATTATTCTGAAACCTGTGACTTCTCAATCACTTGTGATTAGTAAGAGAGCCGTTACTTCTTGCCCACCCTTTCTGTCAGTCAAGGAATTGCTGCCAGCGTCGGCAGGCAGTGGGTCTGTCCGTGTTACGATGCGGCCAGCCCCACTCTCACTTCACAGTAATTGCCCGTTTATGGATGCCACGCTAGAGCCGTGATTAAACAGGCCTCCGTGCGTGCTGTGCATTAATTTGGAAAATTTCGTCGTTTCTCCAGCGTGACTGCGTGGCAAGTGTTCAGATGTGGCGTGAAGGACGCCGCCACGTGCTGCGCAAGGCAATGTAACCACACAGTCACACACACACACACACACACACACACACACACAGTCACACACGCATACACACAAAAGGATGAGCAACGAGATTCTTGAGCATATTCAGACTTCTAATATAATAAATTTTCATGAGAGAGAAAAGGTTCTAATGACAAATCAGCAACGGTTTAGAAAGTACCCCTCGTGCAAAACACAGCTGGGCCTCTTCACGTACGATACCCCGCGAACCATGTCAATAGACAGTTTTCACATTCCTATATATCCGGAAAGCGTTCGACGCGCTACCACGCTGCAGACTGTAAACGAAGGTACGACCACACAAAAATGGTTCTCAGATATGGGAGTGTCTCGAAGACTTTTTAAGTAACAGAACCCCATACGTGATGCTGGACGACAAGTGTTCATTGGACGCAGAGGTATCGCCAGGAGTATTCCAGAGAAGTCTAATAAGACCGCTCTTGTTCACTATACAGGGTGAACAGTATTTAAACCGACAAAGTCTTGGAGTTTGTAGGGCACATCAAAACAAATACTTTTCCCTAATGTCATTTTTTCCTGTGAGGATTATTTAAACCGGTGGAGGCCGTATTACACGCTTCAGTTGTTAGAGGCCGTATTTCGGTCTTCACTTGTTAGAGGGCGTATTACGCTCTTCAATTGTAGGCAACTGCTGTCCACCAGTGTAGTGGTGCATTGTCTCTGTTTACTAATGGAGCGATTCACCTGGAGTGAGTACACTGATATGGTTGGTACGTACTACATAGCGCACCACAACGTACGAGCTGCACAGCGGGTTTATCAACAACAATATCCTAATCGCCGTATGCCACATCACAAGACCTTTGCTGCTGTGTACCAACCTCTGCGTGAGACCGGGTCATTTAGCAGATTAGCTGGACAGGACGCCGTCGCACGGTAAGAACGCTGCAATTTGAGGAAGCTGTCTTGCAGCATGTGGAGCGGGATCCTTTAATCAGCACTAGTGCAATTGAATGTAGCATGGGAACGAATCAGATGAATGTAAGAACAGCCCTTTGAGAGCAATTGTTACGGCCATTTCACTTAGAGCGTGTCAACGACCTGGAACCAGTTGATTACCCACCCAGAGCACAGTTTTCGCAGTGGAACCTGCAACAGTGTGAAATGCATCCTACATTTCCATCCTCTGTGTTGTTTACCGATGAAGCAACGTTCGGGTGTGATGGAGTCTTCAACATGCACAATTCGCATGTTTGGAGTGAGGATAACCCTCATGCCACAGTTACTAGCGCTCATCAAGTGCGGTTCTTCGTCAATGTGTGGTTCGGTGTTGTTTGGAACTGTTTAATTGGGCTGTATCTGCTACCTAGGCCATTAAATGGCTGGCACTATTACAATTTTCTCGCCAGAGCATTGCCAGAATTGCTGGAAGACGTCCCGCTCCCTACAAGACAATGCATGTGGTTCCAACATGACAGGGCACTGGCACATTTCAGTCGTCGTGTGCGTCGATTCCTGGACCGACAGTTCCCAGAAACGTAGATTGGCAGAGGTGGTCCTGTACCATGGCCTGCTCGATCCCCAGATATGTCCCCTCTCGAATTTTTTGTGTGGGGAGAGATGCGCAACCTTGTTTAAGCAATTCCTGTTGCATCAGAAGAGGATCAGGTTGCCCGGATAGTAGCAGCAGCAGGAACAATTCAGGGTACTCGTGGGATTTTGCCCGTGTCACCGTGTGACCTTTGTTCACGTGTCAATGGAGGCATTTTTGAAAATCTACTGTAATTGAAATTGGGTTGTGTTAATGTGTTGTCTCTTGGTCATTAAAAAAATGGAAATGTGTTTGTTGGTTTGATTTTGCTGCCAGAGAAATCTTACTCTACCGGATTCCTCATAGGAAAAAATGACATTAGGGAAAAATATGAGTCCATTATGAGCAGGCAGTTTTGAGTAGTGTATATGGGGCCGTAGTGAGTGTTAGCACGTTAACAGAAAAAGAAATCATCACGGGTGACGAGATTTGGTGTTATGAATACGAACCTACTGCAAAATGAGAGAGTGCTTAAATTCACACGTAGGAGTAACGGTTTGACTACATAGCCAATGAGACGAGCAAGTTGGGTGACGTCCCAAAGACGGATTGCTCTGGCAGTTTCACGTGGTTGCGTGCAACTTTTCTCTAGGTTTTGTTAATCTAGTCTCAAAACTTTATGTCCTGATGGTGAGCATAAACAATCTGAGGCATAAGGTAAGCGACAAGCGGCAACCCTTTGCTTTTGTTTTCATTTTAGTGTCGGGAAAGATTGACTGTTGGAGGATGACTTGGATTCAATTTCCATTTGGTGTGACGAATGCCAACTTGCTCTAAATGTTGAGAAATATAAGCTGATGCAGATCAACAGAAAAAACAACCCTGTAATGTTTGGATACATATTATTGATGTGCTGCTTGACACAGTGAGGTCGATTAATGATATACGTGTAACGAGGCAAAGCGAAATGAAACGGAACCAGCGGGTTAGGTTGGGTACAGTGAAGGCGAATGGTCGACTTCAGCTTATTGGGAGAATCCTAGGAAAGCGTACATCATCTACACTCAGGGTAAAAGTATTCGAAACACCAAAAAAATAATTAATGTTGAGCAATAAATTTCGGGAATACATTTGTCTAAGTAACTTATTTAAGTCATTAACATTGCAAAATAACATGTTAATGTAAGCGCAAGGTAAGTCACTGCAAATATGAAATGCTTGTACATTAACAACCGGTGTAGCCGCCAAAATGTTGAATGTAATCACGCAAAGTGCATGCATGCATTGTGTTGTACAAGTGCCGTATGTCAGTTCGTGGACTAGAGTTCGACGCCTGTTGCATATGGTCGGTCAGTATAGGAACGGTTAATGCTGGTTGTGCACGACGATGGATTTATCGTCCGATGATGTCCCATACCTTCTCAATTGGAGTCAAATCGAGTAATCGAGCAGCCCAAGGCAATATATTAATTTTCTCGGCGACTCATTTTTCAGATGGCTTTTAGTTTTACACCACTTGCATACTTCAGCATTGCAATACAGGCACACGCGATGTTGAAGATAGGAAATCAGTTCAGTTTACTGCAGTTTTAATTCACAACATTCAAACGCATTAAATTTTATTCATGTATCTTACAAAGTGCTTAGAAACTACAGGGCCATTGTATAAACTATTATCATTAAAAGGCTTTACAAAATGCAAGTTTTACTTAAGCCTAATCCTATATAAGACAATAAGAATCATCTAGTGCCCAGATGAGAGAATCAGGTAATCGATATTTGAGAAAAATTACTTGTGTCAGTAGATGAAACTGTATCATTTGTACGTTTTGCAACTTTGATCGACATTTTGGTTTCCTACTTTTGCACACATACGAAATTCTGCGTCATAACTTTCAACTAAAAATAAAAATTTCCAAAGAAAGTACTTCCTCGACAGAATATTTTTCGTACGTTATAATAAACGAACAGTGTTAGAAACATTAGGAATGCTTACGACAAGGATAAGATAGAAACTCCATTCACTGATACAAACAGTGCGACAGACTGTACTCGTATGGACCTCACCATTTACCAATCATGCTGAACTAATTAGACCAAAGACACAAATGCTTCAAGTCCTGCAGGCATAGTAACCATTGGCTCTTGCATATAGTTAGTACGAGGAAAGCAAATTATATACGGGGTACGTCAAGTTCCTCGTTCTGGGTCGAGACGGACCAATCGGGTCCGGTCGACCAGCGTATCATCATCCTCTGCCAGTAGCGTCACTGGATGCAGTATGGACGAGTGTGTGATCAGCACACCGCTCTCATGGTTGTTTGTAGGTTTGTTGACCTTGGAACCGACACCAATAGGTAAAATAGCTCCTCCGTGACCTCATGAGACTGAGTTAACCCCATTCCAGTCCTCCCACCAAGCAAAAATACCTGGCAGGACCGGAATTCGAGCCTGGGTCCCCCACATGCCGGTCAGTCGTGTTGACAACTCAGCTGCGGATGCGGACGTTTACGAGGTGGGTCGTATCAAACAAAGGAGAGAGAGAGAGAACGAGAAGCCTACAGTTCTCATTTACAGGCGGAGTTCAGGATTCACGGGTTATGCTCCTAAACGGCTCTACCATCACCTGACCAGCCGCCATCCATCAGAGACCATCGATTAGTTCAAAGTTCAGTTTCCGTAAACTATGTTGTGTGTATTCGAAAAATTTTGCTTCATCTCCTCTATGTCTGCAAAAACCCCTATTATCGTTCTGTGAATCATACAATGCAGACAAATCTTTTTTCAGCTGTCAACATTTCTGGTTAACTCTGGGGCCTTCGCATCCGATCGTTTCATTCACGTAGGACAAAAGAGAAAAAAATATTTTACAATTTTCTCAGATTTATTCGCCATGGGTCAATGACCTTTCCGTAGTGGTGACAGCGCTTGCCGAAATTGAGCGCTGTCGGGCTTCGTTAGCACTTCGATGGATGACTGCCTGGGTCTGCCGAGCACTGTTGGCAAGCGGGGTGGACTCAACCTTTGTGAGGCCAATTGAGGAGCTACCTGATTGGCAAGAAGCGGCTCCGGTCATGACAACTGGCAACAGCGGGATAGCAGTGTGCTGACCACATGCGCCTCCATGTCTGCACGCAACGACGCACATTGTTGAGGATGACACAGCGGTCGGTCGGTGCCGTTGGGCCTCCCGAGCCCTGTTCGAAGTTTAGCTTACAGTTTTATTTCGCTTGATCTGCTGTCCTGCGAACACTCGAAGTTTGCTTGTAGTAAGAGTGTTTTGTAAAATCGGCCTCGCAGTGAATATATCACACAAAAATGCCTCCATGGCCAGGTCGCAGAGGTTTGCCGTTGCGCTGGTGCTCGACTCGTCGCTTAGCTACTTCGAATCCTGGTGTTGACAGCACGTTGCTCTGTATTAACGTGCCACAGCAGTGCCTCGGCGACGTGGTTACCGTCGTCGCTGGCGGCGCAGCGTTCCTGTGTATCGTGCTTTGAAGGCGATAGACATTGATCTTTCTGGACAGTTCAATAAACAACAATTAATTGGAGGTCCAAACGTATTTCGTGGACTCCGTTTGAACTTTACATGTGATGTACAAGCCGTGTTTGGAGGTAGTACATGGCTTACACTTGCTGTAGTATGGGGCAATCATTGTGATTATGGTGGCCTTGAAGCTTTCCCAGATGCAAATATTCTTACATGGAAGACATGGAGTATAGCAGAGACAACAGGACTCTTAGCAAAAGTTCCATACCGAAACAGCACATCAAACACTAATGCCTATACTAGATGTATGTACAACTATGATCTTTGAGAACAGATTTCCTTGTACCAGCAATTTTCTGTCGGTTCTATCATCTGTCACACTGCAGTCAGACGGAAATCGTCGATCGGATTGTATTGTGAATCATCAACGATCTTCGGAAATGGTTATTTACTATCTAGCTTTTAGCTGCATGAATCGCTGGAATAAGGACATCCATTTGAACTGTGTTACAGCTATATCCCTTTTGCTGTGGTACGTATACACGTTTCCCTTTTTTGATATTACTGTGCTTTACTGCTACTAGAGGGCAGTTATCTGTGGAAGTGAAAAATTGTCAAGGTGCTTGAAATCAGTCTTACAGCATTATCTCTCTTATCATATCTGCAGAATCAATTTTCGTTTTATCACTCAAGATGATAGTTCTGTAATAATACAGGAACCACAGGCTTCATACATATTTTACGTCTTCAGGCCAGGAGATTGAGCGAAATATCAGCAGTTCCTTGTTTGTGATTATAACCATTTAATTACATAATACGAGTATTAAAGTAGTCCAAAGCGGGGAAGTACTTCATAATATCAGGATCCGTTATGTACCACCACCTCACCTACACCCCCACCTTGTCTCCCTCACTCACCCATGTCTTCTTTGGTATCAGTGCAATGGGTTACTTCAGACCCCAAGAGATTCAGAAAAAAGTGTTTCGCTGCACCAGTTTATTCTTAATATCCATTTCTGTTTAAAAGGAACTTGCAAATTCCAGTCGTCAGTAAGTTTTATTACTAGGGGAAAAGGCTAGTTTAGAGAATAACTAGTAGCAATATGTCAGCAAACTGTCTCGGTATTTTGACCAAAAAGGCATCGTTTGATTTTACTAATCACATTTCGAGGTTTTAAATGACATTGTACTTAAATTATCGATACGAATGCATCACATAGTCTTTTCCTAGCAAAAAACGGAATAAATAAGTGAAAATAAAGCAAAATTCGAATTTATCGATTAATTTCAAATTGGCGACCACGAAGGTTAAGAATATTTGTCCGGCACAGTCATGTACGTGCATTTCGACATCCTATTTCGGTACAGACCATATTCTCCAAACCATCTGACGTTTCTCGACATATTTCACTCACTCATCGGATTCAAAACATTGTGCAATAGAAGCAAAAAAATAGTTCAAATGGCTCTAAGCACTATGGGACTTAACATCCGAGGTCATCAGTCCCCTAGACTTAGAACTACTTAAACCTAAGTACTTCACACACATCCGTGCCCGAGGCAGGATTCGAACCTGCGACCGTAGCAGGAGTGCGGTTCCGGACTGAAGAACCAAGAACAGATCGGCCACAGCGGCCGGCTGCAGTAGAAGTACTCTGGAGAACCCGTAACTACTTCCCCAACAGTGAGAATGTGCATTGACCTCTCTCATCGAATTAGGGCGCTAAACTGATATCATTTGATGTCCCCAAACGCATTCGGTGATGTCATCAGTGGTATTAATCGTGGGGCGATGGCTCACAAACTGTGGACGGCAAAATTCGGCGGTGATAAATGTGAGCTGGACAAAGAGATTTGCGGGCACGCGCTGGCTGTCGTCATTATAAATAAAGCGCGCGCCTCTGCCACTGGCCGAGGTTTGTGTTAATGCTCGTCTGCACGCGTGTCATTCACTCTTGAGTTACGACCGCGGCCGTGACCGATTCAGTACGGCCCCTGCTGCTCTCTAGCTTTCTGACGCAGTTACGTGTCGGCTGATGCTCCAACGGCATTGGTACTGACAATTTACCTGCGATATCAATGGTGACGTTACGGATGACAGCGCCACTAAGGCAGAGTTACTCAGCTCATTTTTCCGTAATTTTCCCACTAAAGAAGATGAAGTAAACATTTCAGAATTCGAATCAAGAAAAACTGCCTACATGGGTAACTTAGAAGAAATTAACCTTGGTGTAGAGAAGCAGGTTAAATCACTTATAAAAGGCAAGGCCTCCGGTCCAGATGTAGACCAGTCAGGCTCCTCTCAGAATATACTGATACAGTAGCTCCACATTTAGCAATCATATAGAACCGCTCGCTCGTAGAAAGATCCGTACACAAAGACTGGAAAGTTGCAAAAGTCACACCAATACCAAAGAAGGGCAACAGGAATATTCCGCTGTATTACATACCCATATCGCTAACGCCAATTTTCTGTATGATTTCGGAACATATACTGTGTTCGAACATTACGCGTTACCTCGAAGAGAACGCTTTACTGACAAACATCCAACATGGATTCAGAAAATATCGTTCTTCTGAAACTCACCTAGCTATTTATTCACAAGAAGTAATGACTATTATCGACAGGGAATGTCAACGGATTCCTTATTTTTAGATTTCCAGAAGGCTTTCGACACCGTTCCTCACAAGCAACTTCCTGCCTATGAAGTATCGTCTCACCTGTGAGACTGGATGCCTCACAGTTCGTAATAACTGACGGGAAGTCATTTAGTAAAACGGAAGTGATATTCGAAGTACCCCAAGGACGTTTATAGGCTCTCTGCGCCTCCTGATGTACGAAAACGATTTAGGAGACAATCCTAGCAGCTCTCTTAGATTGTTTGCAGATGATTCTGTCATTTACCGGCTTATAAAGCCGCCAGATGATCGAAGTAAAATTAAAAACGATGTAGAAAAGACATCTGTATGGTACGAAAAGTGGAAGTTACCTCTAAATAGTGTAAAGTGTAAAGTCATCCGTATGAGCACTAAAAGCTATCCACCAAGTTTTGGTTACAGGATAAAACACACAAATATAAAGACTGTAAACTCAACTAAATACTTAGTGATCACAGTTACGTATAACTCAAACTAGAACGATCACATAGATAATTTTGTGGGGTAAGCAAATCAGAAACTGAAATTTATAGGCAGAACTCATAGAAAAAGCAACAGGTCTGCTTAAGAGACTGCTTACATTATGCTTATCCACCCTCTTCTGGAGCATTTCTGTGCGGTGTAGTATACGCATCAGATGGAAGTGACTGAAGATATCGAAAAAGTTCAAAAAAGTGCAGCTCGTTTTGTACTATCGCGAAATAGAGAACAGAGAGTGCCACGAATATGAGACTCGAGTTGGGGTGGTAATTATTAAAACAAGGCGTTTTTCGCTGCGGCAGGATCGTTTCATGAAATTTAGTTACGAGCTTTGTTCTCAGAGTGTGAAAATACTTTGTTGGCGCCCATCTACATAGGGAGGAATGATCATCATAATAACATAATAGAAGTCAAAGCTGGGACGCAAAGATTTCCGTATTTATTTTTCCCGCGCGCTTTTCCAGCGTAGACCGGAAGAGGAACAGGTTGAATGTGGTTCTATGTCCTCCATCAGGCATGTAATTGTGAACTGCAGAGAAATCAGGTAGATTAGGTGTAGATGGAGACATAGATGCAGATGTATAAGTTGGTAGGATAAGAAATGAAAACGAAAGAAATGCTCTCTTTTTTACGGATACTAACATGTTTCTGCTAACGCACTTTTTTGTTATCGAAGAACATAAATATTCTTCTCTGTTGATAAGTTGAGAATTTTGAGTGAACGGAGTACACAGAGAAAATGTTAATAAATATCTTGAAGGTGGTGACGTATAAGGATAATAGATATAGCAACAGCTGTCAGTGTTACAGATATGTAAGAGACAAAACAACAACTCGGTAGGAGATAAAAAGAAAACCTAAGTCATGATGTCAGGATCATAAAGCTACTCCTTCCGAATACTGCCTGGAATTAAGCGCGCCATCTCCTTGTTTGTGCGTAAGGTTCAGCATCCGCATGTAGTTCCGATGGAAGTCTCCTGGATGTGTGATCGCATGACATACTGCTGCGAGTTGTACTCTCTGTTGCCGCCTCTCTGTGCCAATATTATCTTGTGACACGCTGGTGGGTGTAAAACAAACTGGGCTGAGGTACGGAGGGCTAAATTACAACGAATAAATCATCTCAGCCTCATCTACTTTGGATCCATAATACAGCCAGAAAACGAGTGCGACGTCGCTCTTGTCACTTAGTAATCAACAGAGAAACGTAGCAACTTTATGAGTTATACCGGTGACATACAGGTAGGGGAAGTCGAGGAGACCAAAATTTTCTTGACGACCATGGGTCTAAATTGCACCATTGTAGAGGTACGACAGACAGCGCTCGGAAGTGTGTGTATAAACTATCTTGTCTCCGCTAACATCTGCAAAAAGAGCCGTTACTGATAAAATTGACTGACAATAATGATTCAAAGGTGTGTTAGTTTTGAATTCATGTCCACGGATGGTGACGTTCTATTATTTTCTATTTAGCTTAGTTTTATTGATCTAAACTGCCGACAGCTTGGCTAAAATACACTCCTGGAACTGGAAAAAAGAACACATTGACACCGGTGTGTCAGACCCACCATACTTGCTCCGGACACTGCGAGAGGGCTGTACAAGCAATGATCACACGCACGGCACAGCGGACACACCAGGAACCGCGGTGTTGGCCGTCGAATGGCGCTAGCTGCGCAGCATTTGTGCACCGCCGCCGTCAGTGTCAGCCAGTTTGCCGTGGCATACGGAGCTCCATCGCAGTCTTTAACACTGGTAGCATGCCGCGACAGCGTGGACGTGAACCGTATGTGCAGTTGACGGACTTTGAGCGAGGGCGTATAGTGGGCATGCGGGAGGCCGGGTGGACGTACCGCCGAATTGCTCAACACGTGGGGCGTGAGGTCTCCACAGTACATCGATGTTGTCGCCAGTGGTCGGCGGAAGGTGCACGTGCCCGTCGACCTGGGACCGGACCGCAGCGACGCACGGATGCACGCCAAGACCGTAGGATCCTACGCAGTGCCGTAGGGGACCGCACCGCCACTTCCCAGCAAATTAGGGACACTGTTGCTCCTGGGGTATCGGCGAGGACCATTCGCAACCGTCTCCATGAAGCTGGGCTACGGTCCCGCACACCGTTAGGCCGTCTTCCGCTCACGCCCCAACATCGTGCAGCCCGCCTCCAGTGGTGTCGCGACAGGCGTGAATGGAGGGACGAATGGAGACGTGTCGTCATCAGCGATGAGAGTCGCTTCTGCCTTGGTGCCAATGATGGTCGTATGCGTGTTTGGCGCCGTGCAGGTGAGCGCCACAATCAGGACTGCATACGACCGAGGCACACAGGGCCACCACCTGGCATCATGGTGTGGGGAGCGATCTCCTACACTGGCCGTACACCACTGGTGATCGTCGAGGGGACACTGAATAGTGCACGGTACATCCAATCCGTCATCGAACCCATCGTTCTACCATTCCTAGACCGGCAAGGGAACTTGCTGTTCCAACAGGACAATGCACGTCCGCATGTATCCCGTGCCACCCAACGTGCTCTAGAAGGTGTAAGTCAACTACCCTGACCAGCAAGATCTCCGGATCTGTCCCCCATTGAGCATGTTTGGGACTGGATGAAGCGTCGTCTCACGCGGTCTGCACGTCCAGCACGAACGCTGGTCCAACTGAGGCGCCAGGTGGAAATGGCATGGCAAGCCGTTCCACAGGACTACATCCAGCATCTCTACGATCGTCTCCATGGGAGAATATCAGCCTGCATTGCTGCGAAAGGTGGATATACACTGTACTAGTGCCGACATTGTGCATGCTCTGTTGCCTGTGTCTATGTGCCTGTGGTTCTGTCAGTGTGATCATGTGATGTATCTGACCCCAGGAATGTGTCAATAAAGTTTCCCCTTCCTGGGACAATGAATTCACGGTGTTCTTATTTCAATTTCCAGGAGTGTATAAAATCATGTACACAGAGAAATCACAATACGCTATCTGATCAAAAGCATCCGACACCCCTGTGTAATGCGGAATTGACCACTAGATATGACGAGAGATGGAACCTCTAGTGTAAAAGGAGGCGGCAGGTTTTGTGTTGCTGGTAGAAAAGCAGGAACAGTAGAATGGGTTGGTAAGGACAGTTCAGTGACTCCGAACGTCAACTTGTCATTGGACATCACCTGACTAGCAAATCCATCAGGGACATTTCAGTCAATCCATAGCTAACCAACGTGATTGTTGGTGATGTGACTGTGAAGTGGAACGGCGAAGCAACAACCTCAACCAAACTGAAACCAGGCACACCTCATGTACGGGTGGAGAGGCAACACCGGGCATTGCTGAGGGTTGTTGAAAAAATAACATGAAATCAACGAAAGGAATCATTCTTCAATTCCAAAGTGTTACCTGCATTCCTGTTACCAGGATGACTGTGCTTAGGCAGATAAAAAGAATGGGCTAGAGTTGTCGAGCAGCTGTTCATAAGCCACCCATTTCGGTAGACAGTGCTGAAGACGGTAAAGGCGTGTTAAGAGTGACACCACTGTACGGTGGGTCACTGAAAACGAGTGATTTGGAGTCATAAATAACGTTATACCCTGCGATAACCGGAGGTGAGGGTTTGAATTTGATGAATACCTGTAGAACGTTAACGGCCATCACGTGTAGTGCCAACAGGGAGATACGGAGGTTGCGTTACGGGCTGGGGTGTTTCTTGTGGTTAGCATGTGATCGCTTATTGCCCTTAAGAAATCGTTAAAGCGGAAACATGTATACATATTACGGCATTGATTTCTGAATACAATAAACGAACAGTCCGGAGACGTTGACTGTATCAGCATGACAATGCAAATTGTTTTAAAGCCATATATGTGAGATAATTGTTTGTGGAGAACAACATTCCTGAACTGGACTGACCTGCGACAAGACCCGACCTGAACTACGTGGAACACTTACAGGGTGAACGAGAACGTCGACTGAGCTCGACAAACACGCCTCGAACTTCACTGCTTTCTCTGGTCTCGGTTCTTGAGACAGAATGCTCTGCCCTTCCTCCAAAGATAACCAGACACCTCACTGAAAGTGTCCCTATCACAGCTCAGGCGCCCATAAAGAAGAAGGATGGACAAAGCACACATTAATGTCCACTGATAGGTTTCCGTCTACACTATGTGATCTAAAGTATCCGGACGCCCCCAAAAACATACGTTTTTCATATTAGCTGCATTGTGCTGCCACATAATGCCAGCTATTCCATACCGGCGACCTCAGTAGCCATTAGACATCTTGGGAGAGCAGAATGGGACGCTCTGCGAAACTCCCCTACTTCGAACGTGGTCAGGTGATTGGGTGTCACTTGTGTCGTACGTCTGTACGCGAGATTTCCACACACCTAAACCTCCCTAGGTCCACTGATTCCGATGTGATAGTGAAGTGGAAATGTGAAGGGACAGGTACAGCACAAAAGCGTACAGGCTGGCGACGTCAGTTGACCGACAGAGACCGCCGAGAATTGAAGAGGGTCGTAATGTGTAATAGGCAGACATCTATTCAGACCATCACATAGGAATTCCATACTACATCAGGATCCACTGTAAGTACTATGGCAGTTAGGCGGGAGGTAAGAATTCTTGGATTTCATGGTAGAGCGGCTGCTCATAAGCCATACATCACGCCGGTAAATGCCAAAAAACGCCTTGCTTCGTGTCAGGAGTGTAAACATTGAACGATTTAACAGTGGAAAAACGTTCTGTGGAGTGTCGAATCACGGTACACAATGTGGCGATGCGATAGCAGGGTGTGGGTATGACGATTGTCCGGTGAACGTCATCTGCCAGAGTGTGTAGCGCCAACAGTAAAATTCGGAGGCGGTGGTGTTATGGTGTGATCGTGCTTTTCATGGAGGGGGCTAGCGACCTTTGTTGTTTTGCGTGGCACTATCACAGCAAGCACCTTCTTGCTTCCCACTGTTGAAGAGCAGTTCGGGGATGGTGAGTGCATCTTTCATCATGATCGAGCACCTGTTCATAATGCACGGCCTGTGGCGGTACGGTTACACGACAATAACATCCCTGTAATGGACTGGAGTGCACAGAGTCCTGACCTGAATCCGGTAGAACCCCTTTGGG
This sequence comes from Schistocerca nitens, assembly GCF_023898315.1. Taxonomy (NCBI): domain Eukaryota; kingdom Metazoa; phylum Arthropoda; class Insecta; order Orthoptera; family Acrididae; genus Schistocerca; species Schistocerca nitens. The sequence goes on from NC_064618.1 coordinate 491,321,989, forward strand.
ATGTTTTGCAGCGGCGACTTCGAGCCAGGCCTCACCGACCGACATCGATACCTCTTCTCAGTGCAGCGCTCCGTGAATAATGGGTTGCCATTCCCCTATAAACCTTCCAGCACCTGACTGAACGATTGCCTGCGGGAGTGGAAGCTCCCAAAGCCGCACGGAGTGGCCGCTCGGTTTGGATCTTTATATTACGGATCGCGCGGCCCTTCCCGCCGGAGGTTCGAGTCCTCTCTCGGGCATAGGTGTGTGTGCCGTTCTTAACATAAGTTAGTTTAAGTAATGTGTAAGTCTAGGGATCGATGACATCAGCAGTTTGGCCCCTAAGGAATTCACATACATTTGAACATTTAGCTGTCATCAAGGCTAAGGGTGGACCAACACCATATTGAATTATGGCATTACCGATTGAGAGCGCCACGAACTTGTAAGTCTTTTTGAGCCAGGTGTCCGGATGCTTCTGATCACATTGTGTACTTTTCATCGGATAGTGTACAAATATTGTGAACAACGAATAGGTTCAATACTTACAAAAAAGCAATGGCGATTTATCAGCTATAAACAAAATAAAATATAAAAGAAAACTTGACAGAATGTGGGACGCGTATATCTGGAGGTTGTGGCGTTTACGCAACCACAGACACAAAACCAAATTTCACATACACATACACACATTTCACATACAAAATAGCTTTGTATATTTGACGATCTTCAAGATATAATAAAACAAGAGCAATTGTTCGAAGGTGCATAATCAATCCCACAAGATTTTAGAGTAAGTTGTTTTGCTGTGCTTCGAAGAAACTAGAGGAAAACAGCAGGTAGCTGACATCTCCTTCTTGGATTAGAATCGAATTTTCTCTGATAAGTGGATAAAGCTAAATCACCTGCGCTAGAAGTACCGTAACGCCACTGACCGCCGCGCGGGGTAGCCGCGCCGTCCTGGGCGCATTGTCGCGGTTCGCGTGGCTCCCCCCGTCGGAGGTTCGAGTCCTGCCTCGTGCATGTGTGTGAGTGTTGTCCTAAGCGTAAATTAGATTAAGTTAATTAAGTAGTGCGTAGGCTTAGGGGCCGATGACGTCCGCCGTTTGTTCCCATTTCCAACTTTTTCCACTGAAAGGACTGTAAAATAAGGCATACTGCAAAAAGTTCACTGCGGTAAAACAGTCCACATGTGGAACTATGAAGCGTAATGTTATTAATAATGACGTCTAAAGGCCAGATGTTTTAATTTTTCCTAATGCACAAACACTATGAACGAAATTTTATTGCAACAATTGCAGTAGATCGGTAAGTATTAAAGGTAGACAATGGTGAACAAGAAAAAAGAAATTTTAAACACTCTGGTTTTTTATAATCTCATATTGTTCACCAAATACTCAAAAGCACAGCTAGACACACCAAAGAACGTTCGCGTACCAGACAAACTTCCGCACCCTCATTACCGCTTGACTGTCGTTTTATGTCCACAGCTCCTCAGCAGTACACTTGCACCTTCTGGTTTTTTGCGAACTTTTGAATGATTTGGAGTTCTTTATCCTGCTCTGACCTTATTGTTGGTTTTTTTATGCATTCTGCGTAGTGTACACCACCAGCCTGCTGAAAACTATTTATAAAAGCGCCTAGTCTTAGCTAGTTCTTTTCATACCCTTATTACTATTCATTACACAAGTGAAGTCGTACCCATTGGCGTATGCGAAGTGCAGAATACGTTGAAATTCTCGATCGTGCGCTTCCTTAGACATATGTATGTTGTGAAAGTTATTTAACATTTATCGAGAAGCTAGTGTATTGTACCAAACGTGGTGATTAGACCTGTGGTGTATAAGCTTATCCGTCATTGTAGCTTTCTTAAAAATATCATATTCAGTTCCTGTATCCCGTAAGGAATTTTTTAAATCTAGGTACGGTAGCCATCTTCCCACACTGTGTACTGTGGTAAATTGTGTCTTTTCATGTATATCATTTTATCAACAAAATCAAAGCGTTCTTCCTTAAAAACTTTGTATAGTAAAAATGTATCTTTAATGTAGCTGCATCATACTAAAATATTACTAACATTAATGGAAAGAAAAGTACCAGTGCCACTTACAAATCTGGTCAAATACATTAGCAACGCAGTATGACAACAGAGATCCCATTGTCAAGCCACGTTTCTGAACGTAGGTACGACCCCGAAAACCTGAAATAATTGTAACTAAGTGCTGTACTGAGAAGCACGAGGACGTCTTCAACATCATCTGCAGGCCGTCCTCTGTAATGCCTATAGTTATGACCAGCGATATCCAGTACAGTGTCAACCGGAATGCTGGTATTAATATCTTTCTGTATCTAATGATGCCAAGTGTGTGCCCTGTGAAATATTCAAGCCTGATAGTTTATTCCGAAAGTCTCCTCGGATTTCCTGCTGGATCATTAAATAAACTTGATTCAGTATTTCAGCGATCCAACTTTTCGCCATCTTCAGGAGAACGCTGATGCTACTGAGTCGCACTCAAAACTGATGCCAATGCTGCGGAAAGTTTATTAATTGTTCTTTATTTTGAATACTGAAATTAATTGGGTGCAAATACGGCGAGGTGACAAAAGTCATGGGATGCCTCCTAATATAGTGTCGGACCTCCTTTTGCCCTCCGTAGTGCCGCAACTCGACGTCGCATGGTCCAGGTCGTTGGAGGTCCCCTGCAGAAATATTGAGCCATATCGCCTCTGTAACCACCCATAATTGCGAAACTGTTGCCGCTGCAGGATTTTGTGTACGAATTGATCTGTGGATTACGTCCCATAAATGTTCGATGGGGCTCATGTAGGGCGACCCGAGTGCCAAACCATTCGCTCGAACTTTCCAGAATATTCTTCAAACCAATGCCGAACAATCGCGGCCGGGTGACATGACGCATTGTCATCCATAAAAATTCCATCGTTGTCTTGGAACATGACGTCCACGATTGGCTGCAAATGGACTCCAAGTAGCCGAACATCCAGAGGACCTAGTCCATTCCATGTAAACACAGCTCACACCATTATGGAGCCACCATCAGCTTGTACAGTGCCTTGTTGACAACCTGGGTCCATGGCTACGTGCGACTGCGCCACACTCGCAACATACCATCAGATGATACCAACTGAAATCGGGACTGATCTGACTCCGAAGTGGCCGTGCGGTTAAAGGCGCTGCAGTCTGGAACCGCAGGACCGCTACGGTCGCAGGTTCGAATCCTGCCTCGGGCATGGATGTTTGTGATGTCCTTAGGTTAGTTCGGTTTAACTAGTTCTAAGTCCTAGGGGACTAATGACCTCAGAAGTTGAGTCCCATAGTGCTCAGAGCCATTTGAACTGATCTGACTGGGCCACGGTTTTCCAGTCGTCTAGCGTCAAACCAATATGGTCACGAACCCAGGAGAGACGCTGCAGGCGATGTTGCGCTGTTAGCAAAGGCGTCGATCGTCTGCCACCACAGACCATTAACGCCAGATTTCGCCGCGCTGTCCTAACGAATACGGTCGTCGTATGTCCGACATTGATTTCTGCGGTTATTTCAAGCAGTGTTGCTTGTATGTTAGCGATGACACCTCTAAGGAAACGCGGCTGTTCTCCGTCGTTAACTGAAGGCCGCCAGCCACTGCTTTGTCCGTGGTGAGAGGTAGTGCCTGAGATGTAGTATTTCGGGACGCTAGTCACACCGCGAATCTCGGCATACTGAATTCCCTAAAGATTTCCGAAACGGAATGTCCCATGTGTCCAGCTCCAGCTGCCATTCCGCGTTTAGTGTTTGTTAAGTCCCATAGTGTGGCGATAATCACACTGGAAACCTTTCCACATAAACCACCCAATTAAAAATGACAACGCTGCCAAGGCACTACAATATATGTGCACATCGCTATCCCATGACTTCTGTCATCTTATTTGAATGCTCAGTGAAATATTTTGCTAGCTCTTGCTCAGTCTGGTAATCAGCCCACTCCCTTTGCATTGTTGATAGGTCTAATTGGAGCTCCAACCTCGTGTACTTCAATCGAGGCCCTCAGCCTAGGAGGTCTAGCACTCATGACAACTAAATCCTTAATGTTATATTTTCCAGGGAACACCTATAAGGTCTTTTTTAATACGCCACCATATTTAGAAGTGGGATGCCTAACACACTCCTCGATAAAGAACTGATGGAGCTTCTCCACATAATGATATTCTCCTAAAATTGCCGTGGTTTTGTCTTTATCACCTGGGACAACTAGTACTTGATTTCCTACTAACATTTTGTTAGCCTTCTTATTGACTGACAAATAAAATATTTATTGCTTAAGCGGTATTGTTTCATCAAGGACGACACGTAGCTGTAGATGGGTATCGGCTAATCTAGCTCGTGAGCAAGCGTGCTGGGAACTGCAGTGTTCGCCTAGGTGTTCTCGTAGCACCGCCGCGCTAGCCGCCAGACGACAAGTGCGCCCAGACAGCAGAGTGAGGACTCGGCGTCCAGACTGTACACATTCCTGCCCCGTATCTGGCTGGCCATCGGCCTCGCCATCGCTCACTCCACTCCACTCCACTCGACTGCTGGGCTCCTCTGCGGCCATTCAGCGCCCGCGGTCCGCGCGGCCCGCCAGGTGCGGCGCTAACGGCCCTTACCTTGCCGCGTCTGGAATGCGGCCGCCAGCCAAATTATGCGGCCTTCACACTATAAAGTGACTCAGCGCTACCGTACAACACACGCTGTTACAGCCTCCTGCCCGTCTGGACCTCCCGACTGCTGTATAAACTCTTCCGTGTATTGAATCAAATTAAACAATTAGCGCTTCAAAATGTTTTTTCTGTCTAGCTCGCACTTTTTTTATTTATAACTAACTGAGAAACCTGGCGTTGCAGATGTATCTGTATATTTCATTCTTCTATTAGCCCATTTTCTCCTTCTGTCTCTCTCTATCCACCTCCTCCTCACCGTCTCTCTACTCCTCTCTTTATCCCCACCTCTCCTCACTCCTCTCTCCCTATCTGTCATCTACTCACAAGGGAACCTCCCCATCGCACACCCCTCAGATTTAATTATAAGTTGGCACAGTGGATAGGCCTTGAGAAACTGAACACAGGAAGAAGTTGTGTGGAACTATAAAAAAAATAGCCAAAATACACAAACTGAGTAGTCCATGCGCAAGATAGGCAACATCAAGGATAATGTGAGCTGAAGAGCGCCGTGATCCCGTGGTTAGCGTGAGCAACTGTGGAACGAGAAGTCCCTGGTTCAAGTCTTCCCTCGAGTGAAAGTTTACTTTTTTTATTTTCGCAAAGTTACGATCTGTCCGTTTGTTCATTGACGTCTCTGTTCACTGTCATTAGTGTCTGTGTTTTGTGACCGAACCGCAAAACCGTGCGATTAGTAGACGAAAGGACGTGCCTCTCCAATGGGAGCAGAAAACATTTGATCGCAAGGTCATAGGTCAACCGATTCCTCCACAGGAAAACATGTCTGATATATTCTATACGACACTGGTGAAGCATGTGCGTCACATGATAGGAATATGTTGTCGACCCACCTAACTTGTACACTTGGCGAATAAGTAAAAAGATTCTTCTACCTTGCCCGATTTAGGTTTTCTTGTGGATGTGATAATCACTCCCAAAAAAGTGATGAAAACGTAAGAGTTTGTCAGAAAATAATTGTCTGAAAATGAAGCATTAAACTTTTCACTCGAGGGAAGACTTGAACCAAGGACTTCTCGTTCCGCAGCTGTTCACGCTAACCACGGGACCACGGCGCTCCTGAGCCCACACTCTCCTTGATGTTGCTTATCTTGCCATGGACTACTCAGTTTGTATATTGTGCTTATTTTTTTTCATTGTTCCCCACAACTTCTTCCTGTTTTCTCGATTGATCTGTGTTCAGTTTTTCAGGGCCTATCCACTGTGCCAACTTATAACTAAAGCTGAGGGGGGTGCGATTGGGAGGTTCCCTTCTCAGTTCAATCTCCCAACTTCCGTGAACGATGATCATGATTAAATGATGAGGACAACACAAACACCCAGTCCCCGGGCGGAGAAAATTCCCAACCTGGCCGGGAGTGGAATCCGGGACCCTGCGATCCAGAGGCTAGCCACTAGATCACGAGCTGCGGACTCCTCCTGTCTGTGCCTAACTCTTCCTTCCCCATCTCCGTATGTCCATCTCATCTTCCTCCCTTATATCTCCTCGTTATCACACTCACCCCAATAGGAGGCTGGTGGGCCTTGCTCCTACAGTAGTTCTTTCCAGATTGTAACTAATATGTCTATAAAATTTGACTGAAATCATTCCAGAGGTTTATGGTGAGCTCTTTATCCGTGGCTTCGCTCGTACACGCACGTGTCAAATATATTTCACACATATGTAACATATTATTACATATACTTCATGTCTAGCGAATTTCGCTCTGCAGTTTCATTTTGAGGCAGCTTAATGTTTATGATGTGTCTCCTGAACTATGTTCTGTACAATGATACATTGTTGTTGATATATTCAGCGGCATATATGGATACTATCTGCGAAAAGTGTTGCGTGTAGAGTTACTAGCAACGAAGTAATGGATTTGAAAGTCTTCAAACTTGCAGTACTTTTTCACGCAATCTGTGTTAATATCGACGATGGCTGGACGCGGATTTGAACCGTCGTCCTCCCGAAAGCGAGTCCAGTGTGCTAACCATTGCGCCATCTCACTCAGTATTCTTCATGTGGCAGTTTTACTGTATGAACAGTGAAAATATTGTAACCGACCAACATTTTTCCTTCCATTATTTTCTGGCGTCATCAGCGAGAAGAAATTTCGTAAAGGACTGAAATTGTGTGTAAATTCTCTTGCAAGTCTGCAAGTACTCGAAGAGCTCAAATACTGCATAACTAAAATATGTGAATTTTCGCGTCGTGGGCTGTATTGATTTTTGTCCCCCGCCCCCAGTTGTGGGCTGTATTGCTTTTTGTCTTCCCCCCCCCCCCCCACCCGCTTTGATATGTGGGCAGTTCTTATACCTACTGTGATTCTTTTTAGACAGTAAGTGATATGTATACCAAGCTAGGTTGAAATCAGGGCAGCGGTTTAGGAGGAGATATGGAACATGCATACATACATATGTATGTCCATTTTTATAATTTGTATGGATTAGAGGCTCGGTAATAAGTAATCCACAGATACTAATTTCACGTAATACATTGTTCTGATTCTCTAAGTTTTTGACCTGAGGGTATTTGAGTGCTGGCACGCGTAATCAGAAATAATGAAGTGCGATATAAGACCAAAACTTTTGTGTACAAGAGCGTAAACATAGACGCTGACCTCTAAAGAGACGTTCTGCGTTCCATTATAAACATTTAACATGTTTTGCTATCATTCACTTATCTTCACACATTACACTTTTCAGTATTTACTTCACACACACACATGTTTGGTAGGGTGTTCACGCGACTGTATGATAAAATATAACTAAAAGCACAAGTAATCACTCAGTAAATTTTTAAGCTTTTATTTTATTATTTTAAAATTTACGTTGGGTTTCAGAATCTTTGTTCTATCATCACTTGGCTGATTCCTTGTTTGTCTCTGGTGCATTGCTCCCGGTAAACCAACGATTCTGAAATATCTAGAATTTTTGAGTTCATCTTCAGAAGTGTAATTCAATACCAATGTGTCCTCTCAAGAGACAAATAAACTTTTGTTACAGCGTTATTTTCTGGCCACGCGTCATGTGATTTCCGTCACTATCTTCAGTAATTAATGACTATTTTTAATTATCAACAGCTTTACAATAACGTTTAACGGAATACCGACTGTGAGAAGCTTCTTTTAAATTTGGAGATTTTCAATGTGTACCTAACGACTTAACCACGCTATAAATTGTATAAATTAAAACACACTAGGTTTGATATGTAACGTGATTGTATTTATTAGCTGCCATGTTGTGAGGTACTTTTAAACGAAATTAAAAAAAAAATGTAATATGTGGCTGCTTTATTATACAGGGTGTTTACAGACCCCGCCCATAGGGTGTGTAGAGAGCTCATAGAATAGGAAATGAAGTCAATAGACGAACTCTTTCCGTGCTGATGCAACTAACATTTAACGTAATTTCATTCTTTCACAATTCACTTATATATTCTGTCCTACTCAGTAATAAATTCCTCAGTCCCACAGCTACATTCCTTGAAATGTGGTAATGCTCGACACCCTTCTTGTCTTACGTGAAGCCTTCTGAATGATGACGCCGTTAGCGAACCATAACCAGGATTATGGTTTATCAGTAACGCGTCTAATCCTCCTGTGACCCAGCTGAAGAAGCAACAGTAAGTCACTCTGATTCTGGTGCCTACTTCATTTGTACTTAAGTAATGTGGCAAATCGTGGGTAGGATCAATACATATGAAATGAATTGTATCGCAAGTCATATTTCACCGTGGATGTCCTTATTTTAACTAATGATCCATTATTTTGTTCCTCTGCAATAACCTTACGTAACTGCTCAAGCGAAGTGGGCAAGTGAAAACCCATATCTTCGCAGAATCTGGCACCCATTACACACATGAGTTCCTGTACAATTACATGGTTACTCTGCAGTAAACACTTAAGTGTTCGGCAGAATGTTCATAGAACCACGTTTATGCTGTATCTCGACCTTTCTGCTCTAGAACAGCACATGAGAAAAAGGATCATGAAAATTTTTCCTCGAAGGTTCTGATTTCTCTTATTTTACTACGGCAGACATTTCTCTCTATGCAGGTGGGAGTCAACAAAATAATTTCGCGTTCGGAGGAGAAAATTAGGGATTAAAATTTCGTGAAAAACTATTGGCGTAAAAACCCTTTGTTTTAATGGTTTTCACCCCAACTCGCTTATTATACCTGTGACACTCTCTCCTATTTCGCCATAATACTAAAGGAACTGTCTTTCTTTGGACTTTTTCTATGTTATCTGTGATTGCTGTCTGGTAAGGATCCCATACCACGCAATCATACTTCAAAAGAGGACGGACAAACGTAGTGAGGAGTATCTTCAGTAATCTGTTGCATCTTCCAAGTGATTTGACAATAAAACGAAGTCTTTGGTTCGCCTTCCCCACAACATTTTTTATGTAACCGTTCCAATTTAAGCTATTGGAAATTTTAATCGGTAGGTATTTAGTTCAGTCTACAACTTCAAATTTGTGTGATTTAGCATATAGCCGAAATTTAATGATTTTTTTAACATTATGTGGAATATCTCAGACGCTTATTATTTAGGGTCTATTGACAGCTTTCTCCCCACGTGAATATCTTGTCTAAATCATTTCGTATGTCGTTGTGATCTTCTGATGAGCTTGCTAGACGGAAACGACAGCATCATCTTCAACCATCTCAGAGACTTATTCAAATTATCTCCCAATTCGTTTGCACAGATTAGATAATCAGAGGGCCTATAACATTTACTTGGAGAATGCCAGATATCACTCAAGGTACACTTTCCTTCATCTAGTTCGAACAGTGACCTTTGTGGCAGGAAAACTCTAATTCAGTCATATGGAAAACTGCACCTTTACCATAATAGGTTTAGCGTGCGATACAGGGTAAATTACATTTCGAATGAGAAGGTCTTTTGAGAGTGGTTCGAATTTTCTAAATGCAATCTGTTTTCCTTGAAGGTACATGAGAGGACAGCGCATCAAATGCGCTTCTGAATAACGCAGCATCCGTGTTTTATTGTTATAGGTGACATTCATTATTGCCCATCTCGTTAACGAACGTTAGTCTGCAATACTGATTCTGAGAATATTGTCTTGCCTTATATGAATCTTCATGACTGTCACTAAATACGTCATTGGAAAGAATGGTGAAATCTTTTTTTACTTCTGTTTTGTACTAGCGTGTAGGGCCATTCTTACTGCAGAAGCAACGTGTGTGTCTGATCGTTTTTATCTAAAAGATATTAATTTTCCTGTTCGTGTTGAGCATCGTGAAGATATCCAGTTATCTTCATTTACAACTGCTGTTATTACATCAGTCTTAAGCGGAAAACCGCTCTACTTTCCACATCTGTATCTTGGATCTACTGCTTGTATAATATTTCTTTCTCTCTCTACCGCATGCTCAACGTTTTCTCTCTCTAAATCAGCATTCTGTATTACCACATCACCATTCCACACTACCATTACATCAAGAGAAATTGTTTTAGGTGAAGTTAATTACTTTTTGAACACAGTGAACACGATTTGTCTGATGAATAATAAATAATGATTTCCTGTATCTGAAATTTGCGAGTTTGGCGAATACACGTGGCATAAATTGTCCAAATGAAATGACAGCCACTTACAACTTTTAGGGATACTATTTCGCCTTGTATATAGACTTCTGTACTGTGATATCAACAGAATAATGAAGTTTTGTAATGTTTTGTATTCACACTCTAACTTGCAAAGAAGTAGTTTATTATAGGCAAATTTGGAAGTAATATGCTTTCGTAAATACTTCAAAGAATCACGTAATTATGTAAAAGTCATAAATGCCGTACATTACGATCAAAATAGGAATAAATATTACCCGATGGAGGTGGAATCGTATCTTTCAGTTGACCCAGGATGGGATCATAAGGTCTAGTTGATCCAGAAACCGCAAAATCTTGGTTTGTCGGAACTGGACCGCGTTACCAGCTAAGAGTTTACACAGCACATCAAACTGGTTACTGACAGCTCACACTGGTACCAAACCAGGCATACAATTTAGAGTCAACAGGGAAAAATTCATGTAAACAAAAACACAGCATTCAAATGCACAGGCAAACGAATGTGATGAACTGGCCTCAGTGAAAATTTTGCAGAGCCCTTTTCGTTCACTAAAGACCCATGTCCAGCTAACTACATGAATCCACAACCTAATTCGTGGTGTCTCACCACTGAGAGCGTGCACACTGGCTGATCGGCAACACTCGTCTAGAAAGCCGGAATGACTGAACCGAAAATTAACGCCCGCTTAGAGGAACGGTCAAATTTTCATACTGCAAGAAGTAACTCAGTTTGTCAAGGAAAAAACCACCTTCTCCCAACTTGTGAAGTACACAACGTTTCCTACGTCCCACGTGGGCTGCCGGCCTACCTTTCAATTTCGAGAGCTACAAGTGGCTTCACGAAATTATTTAACGAATAGGCCTTCCAGCCATTACGAACTAGGAGCATATTGTAGGCATTCTGATCAGCCATTTCGTGCTCCTAGTTATAGCGCTTCTGTAAGGTGTTACTTCTTGCGCTTCTTGCACCTTGCATTGTGTAATGGATAACACGTGTCATAAGGGGAAATCACTCGGCCTTGGACCGGTCTCGTATACCAACACAACTACCCATTTATCGCGAACTGCTTTAGCTGTTCTACATACACTCTGTCCACCTGAGTACAATGCACAGGGCGTTCATGCAAGTCCTTCTTTGGGGTGTTATTCAACTCGCATGTAGCGATGACCTGAACGTCAGTTATGTCGTCGAAGCGTTGATTCTTCTTGTGAATTTTTTCACTTCGTCTTTCTATCCCATCTCGGCAGTTTCCTTACACTAGGTTTTTTTAATTTTTTTTATTTTTAATTTTTTTGAATGAGAGGAGGTTAGCTCTCCTTGGTCACTTGCCCTATAGTACAAGAGAGAAGTATCAAACAGTAACTTGTTCCTGCTATTCACTGAAATTTCTCTAACTTAATTATTTGAGACGGAGATAGTCAGTCTCTGTTCATTACTGTTCCAATGAATATCGAAAATTGCAATTTGGCTTGTAGTTGCCGTGTGTCCAACGCAGTCTATCACTATCTAAGTGTAGTTAAGCGTTTATTGCTGAGTCAGGTGCTGTTAAGGAGCGTCACTGCACTCTGGCTGCTCGGACTACTCGCTGAATCCTTACTCTTTAGCCGGCCGAAGTGGCCGTGCGGTTAAAGGCGCTGCAGTCTGGAACCGCAAGACCGCTACGGTCGCAGGTTCGAATCCTGCCTCGGGCATGGATGTTTGTGATGTCCTTAGGTTAGTTAGGTTTAACTAGTTCTAAGTTCTAGGGGACTAATGACCTCAGCAGTTGAGTCCCATAGTGCTCAGAGCCATTTGAACCATTTTGAACCTTACTCTTTTTAATCCGACTCTCTCTGAACTTTTATTCCGCTCTACATTGATTCTAAGTGCACACGGCCCTCTGCAATATGTCGGGAATATTCGAATGGAAGCTTTCCTCGACGTGTGATTGTTTTAATGTTTGATTACTAACATTTTCTGGTCTGATACGTAATTAATATTATTAACATTTTCTATAACCATGACATGTAGTTTTGTGATATTGATAACACCAAGTCTTGTCACCGGTGATGATTGTTTGCAGAAAAGAACTTTTGCGTTTCCATCAAGTTGTGGAAGCCGTCCAAGCGTGCTTGTTTTTGTTCGGGAGTCGAGGTATTCCGGACAACCTCCGCATGCACATTTCTGTTCTTCAGAATATCCTAGAGAATGTGTTCAGCACTTGATTTGGACACGTTGTTCCATTATGATTTGAGACACAACAAGGTTGACTCACAACGACCGCACATCGGTTCACACAGCCTCCTCACAGCTGACTGGTCAAACGAACATCTGTTGTGTTTGTAGTTGTTAGTTCCGGCTGCCACAGTAGTTACTGACCTCACGTCGCCTATACGCCAGGAAAAAGAAATCGGCTTTGGAACTGTTTGGACGGACCGACAGTGAATACCTTCTCATATCAAAGATGTTGTGGACTTGGGGCGTCCAATTTGATGAAAATATCGCTGCCGCAAAAAATAAAAAATAAAAAAAGAGAGAGAGAGTCTAAAAAATATGTCCAGGTATGGCAGTTGCATGGGTTCTCGGCCAGCACATGCACAATTAAAGAAACACAGAATAGTGAATAGTAAAATAAATTATGTAGCTTTGGTAAGACTGGTTACAGAATTTGCAGAATGTAGGTTTAGCCTATATGTCCTCCGTTGACAACGGTTCCATGAATACAAACTAAATAATGTTCTCTGAAGCTAAAGTCGGAAGAAAACTAATCTTCTGTCCTGATTTACCATTCGTAGAAAAGTTACACACTAACAGTATTCAAATGTCTATGCATGCAGTCTCTACTCATGCACGATAATTCTACTCACTGTTGTGTTTCCAGCCGGCCGAAGTGGCCGTGCGGTTAAAGGCGCTGCAGTCTGGAAACGCAAGACCGCTACGGTCGCAGGTTCGAATCCTGCCTCGGGCATGGATGTTTGTGATGCCCTTAGGTTAGTTAGGTTTAACTAGTTCTGAGTTCTAGGGGACTAATGACCTCAGAAGTTGAGTCCCATAGTGCTCAGAGCCATTTTTTGTGTTTCCACTGAAGACTAATCACTGTCTATCCATCGACCACTGTTTCTATCTCACTCAGCGGCGTCAAAACTTGAATACATGACGACCGTTCTGCAGGAACTCCCTAGCAAGACTGTGACTCACTCACAACTTGAAATTCACAACTTCTGCTCGCGCACCGTTACTTAAGCGCGCGTCTCTCTACCTGGTAGTGCTGCCGTTCCAAGGTCCGTGATTCTCGCGGAATACGTGATTGATTTTGCGCGCAGCGATGTTCCTGCTGCAGACGGACGTCCACGGTACTTCAGGTGCCAACTGTCGCAAACTTTTCCTGTGTGCTATCTCAGAACACCACAGAAGAACAGTAACTTAGTTGTAAGATTATAACAGTATGTGGACGCCGTTGTACTTTCGAGTTTCAGTTGCACCTTTGTTCGAGAGGCATTATTATTATCGATGACTCTTTCAAACGCAACTGTTTCCAAGCCGTGACTCACTTGACGCTGTGCATTGTATTAGCAACCTCAGAGTGACGCAAGAACAGCAGTTTTGCATTGCAAATCGCACGCACGGGGAGACAGTTGGGGGTCCAGAGGCGTCAGGTGCGGTGGGCGTCACCGTCTCTAATGAGCGGCGCGTCTCGCTGACGGCCCATAACGACGTCTCCGTGTAAGGCGGCGCGCCGCGGGCCGTCGGCCACGCCCACTCGGCGTAGCATCCGCGCGGTGACGTCACAGCCGCGGCGCCTGCAGCCGGCCGCGTTTGTTATGACAGCAGCTGGCTGGTCCCGACCTGAAACGAGCCTTTCCCGCTGTCCACACGACGTCACCGCCGTAACAGTACCTGTCGGCCGCGCACGCTAAAGGAAGAGAATTAATCTGGAGATAAAGTTTAGATCGTTCCATCACATTAAGTAGGCGTTGCTCACGATCCAGCCACGACGCTGACGTAATACCCTGTTACGTGCGGCTACCACTCTCTACAGTCTTGCCTTGTGCTTAAAGAGCTCAAGAAGAATGTCTAAACATGAAGACACGCATGGTAGTAAACGCCCAAGGATAACTAGATATTCTGTACCATATCTGAGTACAATAAATTATGCATGTTGAAGGATACAACTGCCCCTTTCACAATAGATTCCGCATGAAACACTCAGCTTTACCTGTTCCTTCGGTACAGCTTTTCATCATATTTCTTCTCTGATATTATGCTGGAACCTTAGCTTTCTACAAAGACTGTTTCATCCGTGTGAAGTATGCTGCTACGGTAGCGTATGGCAAGTTTAAAACTTTGTGCCAACCAGGTTTCGAATTCAGCTTACAGCCTATCTCTAACGATCCCAACGTTGAAGATACGATATGTTTTACCTACTACGAGGGTACAATAATGTTATTTCCGGGAGCTCAAGTTCTTCACCTCCAGCTGCGTCTAAATATTTTATTTATATCGCGCCATGTGTTCCAAAGTTCAAGTAGGATCATCAAATTAGCTACATATACGTCTACTGGGGTTTGACATAAATATGGAAACACCGCGAGGAAAACAAGCTTGAACATACAATAATCAGCCTTAACATTGTGACCACTGTGTAATAGTCGGTCTGTCCTCTTTGGCACGGATAACGACGGCGATGCGTCGTGGAATGGAAACAACGAGGCCTTTGCTAGGTCGCTGGAGGAAATCGGCACCACATCTCCACGCACAAGTCACATAATTCCCGTCACTTCCACGGAGGGAGATGAGTTCTGACGCCACATGCATTCTCATACCAGATGTGTTCGATCGTGTTCATATCTGGCGAGTTTGGTGGTTGGCGGGAGGAGGGTCGGGGCAGCTCATGAATTGGATGGTTCAAATGGCTCTGAGCACTATGGGACTCAACTACTGTGGTCATTAGTCCCCTAGAACTTAGAACTACTTAAACCTAACTAACCTAAGGACATCACAAACATCCATGCCCGAGGCAGGATTCGAACCTGCGACCGCAGCAGTCGCACGGTTCCGGACTGCGCGCCTAGAACCGCGAGACTACCGCGGCCGGCTCATGAATTGGAACTCGGCACTATGTACTTCTAACCACTCCATCACACTCCTGACGTTGTGACATGGCTCATTATCTTGTTGAAAAACGCCACTGCCGTCAGGAAACATGACGGTGATAAAGGGGTGTACGTGGTCTGCAACCTGTTTCTGGTACTCCTTGGCCGTCATGGTTCCTTGCACGAGCTTCATTGGACCCATGGATGTCCACGTCAATGTTTCCCAGGGCATAATGGAGGATAATGGAGCAGCCGCAGTACAGGTGACAAGGAGCTTCCCCTGAAAGACGACGGTTCACGCCCTCCCATCGACATGAATAAGAAGGTATCAGGATTCGCCAGACCATGAATACTCTGCCACTGCGACAACATCCAGTGCCGATGGTCATGTGGGCACTTCAGTCGTAGTTTCCGGTGTCGTGGTGTTGACATTAGGCCGCGCGGGATTAGCCGAGCGGTCTTAGGCGCTGCAGTCATGGACTATGCGGCTGATCAAATGGCTCTGAGCACTATGGCACTTAACATCTCAGGTCATCAGTCCCCTAGAACTTAGAACTACTTAAACCTAACTAGCCTAAGGACATCACACACATCCATGCCCGAGGCAGGATTCGAACCTGCGACCGTAGCGGTCGCGCGGTTCCAGACTGAAGCGCCTAGAACCGCTCGGCCACCAGCGGCCGGCAGCAGGCTGATCCCGGCGGAGGTTTGAGTCCTCCCTCGGGCATGGGTGTGTGTGTTTGTTCTTAGGATAATTTAGGTAAAGTAGTGTGTAAGCTTAGGGACTGATGACCTTAGCAGTTAAGTCCCATAAGATTTCACACAAATTTCATTTCATTGTTAACATTGGCACATGCATGAGTCGTCGGATATGGAGGCCCATCGTTACTAGTGTTCGGTGCACTGTTTGCTCAGACATACTTTTACTCTGCCCAATATTAAAGTCTGATGTTAGTTCCGCCACAATTCGCCGCCTATCCTGTTTTACTATTCCGCCCAGCCTACGACGTCCGACATCTGTAATGAACGGTGGGCGCCAACCCCGCGACGTCTGGACGTGGTTTCATCTTAGTTTCGCCACGTGTTTAAGACACTCACCACAGCACTCCTCGAACACCCGACAAGTCGTGGAGTTTCCGAAATCCCCATACCGAGTCTGCGGGCCATCGCAATCAGCCCTCGGTCAAACTGAAATGGATGGCGCGCTTTCCCCATTCTACTCACGGACAGCGCATCACTGATACTACATACACAGAGCGTGTGCCTGGCTATCAATCATTTCTTGCCAGGTGGCGCAGCTATCGCCTGTACGGGTTTATATCGATAATAGGTCGGTGGTCATAACGTTATGGCTGATCAGAGTAAATGCAGATGCTAGCCTAGCCTGCAGGTTGTGCTGCTGCATTTGTTCATGAACTGCACGTGAGGAATGTGCCGAATTTTCAGTTGCCAATTGTGTTCATAACAACGTTCTTTGTATTCTGAATGCATTATGTGGGATCTAAGTGGATTCAAACGTGGTCAAATTACTGGTGCTCGTATGGTCGGTACTTCCATAACCAAGGCAGCGGAGGAGTTACGTGTTCCAAGAGGTAGCATATCTAAGTTTTGTACCTCATACAGGGAAATCCGAAAAGCATTATCTCATAAGTCACAAAGTGGTGAAAAAGTCTAGTGAGTGATACTCACGAACGGATATCGAAGAAAATTGTGACGAAAAATAAAAGGACCACAGCTACAAACGTCACTGCACAGCTGAATTCGCGAACACTGTCAGCACCAAAACAACACGAAGGGAGATGCACAAGCAGGGAACTGCACGGTGAGATGGAATTCCACAACCGTTCATCAGTGATGCAAACGCAGGTAAGAGGAAAACATAGTGCCGAAGCCATAAAACTTGGAGTATGGAGCAATGGAACAGTATCATTTGGTCGGATGACTCTTATTTCAAGCTGTTTCCAACTTCTGTGCAAAACAGTGTCCCAAGGATAAATCATGGCGGGTGTTCGGTGATGATTTTGGCATCGATATCGTGGCATTCCGCAGGCCCGTGGTTACTCTGTAAGGTCGCATTACTGCCAGGATTTGCGTGACCGTGTTCACTGATCACTTCCATCCCATGAGACAAGGTTTGTTCCCCAATGGTGGCGACAGGATGGCTGTTCACACAGCTCGCATCGTCCAGGACTGGTTTTGTGAACACTAGCATGAACTGTTGCGTCTTCCCTGGCCACTGGAGACCACAGATTTCAATATTATTGAGCCTTTGTGGTCTACCAGGGAGAAAAAGGTGCGTGATGTTACCCCTCTCCATTATTGTTGCCTGAACTTGCCACTATCTAAAAGGGAAGAATGGTACAAGATTTCCTAGGAAACCGTACTGGACCTGTATTTACTTTTATACGCCTGGGGACTGTTTAGAAAGCCAACGGATTTGTTACATCGTATTAGGTTTGTTAATGTTTCGTGTTTTTGGTGTTTCCACATTTTTGCCCAACCGCTGTACTTTTGTACTTCATAGCGATCCTACTGTGTGTGGCCGAGGTAATTCGTACATCGCTGTCACTTCCCCCTTTTCCTTTTCCAGTTAAGATTGGTGTGCATAACGACTGTTTTTAAGCCTCTGAATGAGCCCGAATCTATCATTTTACTTGCATTAACGCGAGCTATATTAAAAGGAAGCTCTTTTAGTAAAGCACGCTCTGGGCATTTTAACAATCCACCTCACTGTGATACACAATGCTTCTCTTGTAGCATATGGCACTGGAATAGATGAGCATTTCCATGACGTGTCGTAATACCCTGCTCTTCTTCCGATCTTCTCGTTTTCGTCTATTAACCCTACCTGTTAAGTGTCCAAGAATGAGGAGCAATATACAAGTACCGATCGAATGAGCCTTTTGCTACATACTTCCTTTGTGAGATTCATCCAAAAAATCTTCTGGCATCTATGTTTCCTACGATTAGATGTATCAACTCCTTTCAATTTGAACAACTGCGTACATATACAACATTATATTTATTGGATGTAACTGTTTCCATTGATTGTGTGGCAGTCTTGTAATCAAACAATAGCAGGCCATTTTACATACATGTACAGTGCGTTTCACTTGTCTGTTGTTTATTTATGTGCAGCAGCATCATCTGCGAACAGCTTCAAAGTACTTCTGACGTTATCAGTAGGTTATCTACACAGGGTGATTACGCTGCCTGATGAGTTTTATACAACCTCCCACGTCTTCAAATACCACGTGGAAGATTTTCATTTTCTCTCGCTCGCTAGGTGCAAACTCTTATACAGAAAAATGAACAAGACCTATCTGTTGGAAATTTAATGCACTTAAATTTTGTAATGGGATAAGATTTTACTAGAGGCCATAGTTTTCGAAAACATACAAAAGTTACCCTCAAACACGTTTTTCTTGAAGAACTCGACAACCGTGGCCTCCTGCAAAAACGTATGCCAGCAAAAAATTTAACTGTATTAACTGTCCAATAAAAAAAGTTACCATTCATTTCTTGTGTAAGACTAATATTTTGCACCTAGCAAGTAAGAGAATACGAAAAACTAGCAAGTGGTTTTTTAAGGTACTGTAGGTTGCATAAGACTTAGCGGCAGGAGCAGTTGTATAGGCTACATATTGTGAACAGTAATGGCCTCATAGGTCTCTCTTGTTGGTAAGGTCGAAACTACTTTCTCGATGGAGGATTTCTCTCCA
Source organism: Schistocerca nitens (assembly GCF_023898315.1). Classification (NCBI taxonomy): domain Eukaryota; kingdom Metazoa; phylum Arthropoda; class Insecta; order Orthoptera; family Acrididae; genus Schistocerca; species Schistocerca nitens. Next base: position 491,341,049 of record NC_064618.1, read on the forward strand.
AAGCATGGATCCCTTGTGCTATAATTTAGTCAAGCAGTGCTCATTAAAGGAACCAGTAATATCTATTCTGTCAGAATGAAAACAGAGTAACACACAATAATGAGAGGAGCCACTACACACCGCGAGATTAAGTGCCACCTCGTGGCGCTGCAGGCGCGTGACGGGGTAAAGAAAGTCTATAAGTGAGGCAAAGACAAATTGGGAATCTTTTTAGCAACAATATGGGCCGTAATTTGGAACACTAGCATTGGCGAGTTTGACGATAGTTATCACTAGGCGCCTGGTAATAAGAATTTCGGTAATCGCGTAATCGCGAAGCTGATTGGCTGTTCGAATCCCACTGCCGTATCAGTGGGAAGTGGTTGAAGCACGATGAAGGGACGAGTAGGCGGTTAGCTGCTATCTTTTAACATCGCCGCGTTTACTACTGGCTTCAGGAGGGTCCAGCCCCAAGTTGCCCCCCTTCCAACGCATTTCCCCACTGCCGTACCACCCACGTCACCAAGTAAACAGGTAACGCACCCTGTTACATGGTCTTACTAGTAGCCAGAAGCATAGATCCAGTCTGGATATATCAAGAGGTGAATGAAGTCACGAACCTGTGCGATGGAGGCATTCGAAGAGTAAATAACTGACGACTTTTCTCCGCTTTAACAGTCGCCCCGTTTTCCCCGTCCTCATTGGATGCCGTTAGTAGATTCTGCCAGTGGGCTCATTTGCTCCGCCGGTGTGTACGAAAGCCCGACACCGGGCAGGCAGTGAGTGACCGTGTCAGATGGTCGCGCGGCCGAGACAAAACCCGCACGCGGCTAATGAGGCTGGCCGGCGTATGCGCGATGAGTCGGCGGCGCCCACGGCTGCAGACTGCGCGCCCACATCCCCGACAAGGCCGGACCACACCTCCATATTCAGAAGATTACACCTCCGGCGAATCCGTCACTACAGCCGCTAACTGATTTCGGGCAGCCGTCTGCACGCCCCGCCGTGAAACTACGTCGTACCATACTCGATGACGTCAGCTGCGACGGTTTTACAATTGGGTGTATGTCTTGTTTTGCTTATTATAACGTCACTCGTAAAAATGCCACCACTGTGTCTGCGGTACTTGACTCATTTGCACAGAGGATTTCAGTTCGGGTGTGAGGGTCGAAGTTTGACCTTTACGCAATGGAAGATAATGTCAAGTTCTGTAAAACATACGAACCTGCATCTGCACAACATGCACGTTGTCTGATCAGATGTATCCGACCGCCGCTGCGCAGTACCGAACTGACCACTAGATGCTCTAAGAGGCGGACCTGCCAGTATTAAAGCAATACAAAAAATGTATTTACAATTGCGAAGATGGATAACCATCAGCTGTAGAAGCAATGAAAACAGTGAAAATTTTTGTCGGACCGGGAAAGGAACCCGGATTTCCCGCATATTACGAGCGATCGCCTTAACATTGGGCTATCCATGCGCGAGTCATTGAAAGACTCTGACTTCAGTATGTCGTCAACCATGGACCTACAACCTGTACTCGTAAATCCATTACGTATATTCCCGTACAGGTGAGTCATTTTACTTGAAAGTTGCTTGCCCGGTGTTGGTGTATAAATATGATATGGGGCGTATAAATATGATATAGCAGTGTCTATGTTATTCTCAATTACGATGCAAAGTTCCTTTGGACATGCATGCGTATAGTATTAAAGGAGGCAGGGAATACTGTCTGGTCAGTAGAGACGCAGTAACTACAGAATGGTTAGGTCAGCAGAGCTCAGGGACTTCGAACGTGGGTTAGTCATTGGATCTGAACCGAGTAACACATCAATGTTTACCAATTCAACCCTTCTAAATCTGCTCACTGGGCGGTGTGATACGGAATGATAAATCAGCCTGTATCTTATAGCAATTCGATTGTACGGTTCGGGATGGCCATCACGTGTATTGTCAACGGTGAAGTACCGAGGGGATGATGTTACAGTATGCGGGTGTTTTTCGTAGTTAGGGTATAGAGCCTTTATTGCGATTTAAAAAATGCTAAATTTGGAAAAATATGGAAACATTTTGCTGCACTGTGTCTCGTGTACAATACAGGAGCACTACGAAAGCGATTATTGTTTATGTGAGCATGACAACGCACGCTGCCATAAAGCAGCGTCTGTGGGGCAATAACATTCCTGAAATGACCTGGCCTGGCCTGAACCTGAGAATTAGATTGTCAGCTTCGCTCCAGACCCCAGAATTCACCATCAGTACCTTCTCGGGTTTCGGCTACTGAGTAAGAATGGGCTACCATTCTGCCATTGACGCTCACACCTCACTGAAAGTGTCACCAGCAGAATTCAAGCCATCACAAAGTCAAAGAGTGGACCCGTCCACATATACGTCGAGTACTAAGTGTCCGGATATCTTTCATCAGAAGTGTATTTGTCAAACAGTGGACTGAAAGGCGATGCGTTGGACGTTGATCAGGCTCTATTGGCTGAGACAAGCTCCTACTGTACTTGGTCCACAAATTTAGGCCTAAGCGTACTATTACGTAACGTAGTCGAAATTTCACAAGGGATGCTAGTTATTTTATTTACGAAATTCGCTTTGGTCAATATAATATCACAATTGTCACTAAGTCATTTTCTCGCATCGATTAACGATCTGTAACCTACACTCAAAATAGTCAACATATGTTAGAAACATAATTTTTATGCACGAAAGGACAACAGGTAACTTTGTAAATACGTAACGGGTTTGCCTTGTTCTCAGACGCTCGTGAACACGCAACCTTACTGGCTGCCTTCAGGGCTCTCATTCTCTTGTCTTCCGACAGCACAGGTTGCTTCCTTGGGGCATTGTTCTTGATGGCCCGATAGCTCGCACACTTGAAAATTAATTAGTAACTGTTATTTGTGTTATTGCAGTTACAGTTGTTAGGCCATTTTAAAACACTTGTGCTGCAACAAATTTCGTTGACACATAGCCTCGAATAAATTACACAGTGCAAAAAACAATATTTATTTAATTTTTATTTTTTATTTATAATTAGTTTCTATTTTTTGAGGTCTACGATTTACTCAAGATTATGTATTGACAGAACTTGCTTCGGTTCATGTAACAGAAACTGGACTGCAATATCATAAAAAAGGGCACAAGTTCAGTAGGTTGAGGAATCATTTTTGACATTCATAGACGTCATAGGAACAGACAAACCACAACCAACAAAATTAATTGGCCTCGTTCTCGTCTGGATGTAAGAAATATCTTCGAGAGCGAGTTGATCTCTCAGGTGCCACCCTACGGCATGATTGCGCTGCAGCTGAATAACCATTTATTCCACTAAGGACTGATGTATGTTGAGTTACACAAAAAGCGTACCCCATATACACACAACAAATGGTCTAACACAATAACAAATTGTGCCCCTGCGAAGGGCGAACGGGTTGGATGGCGAAGGGGGAGGCGGGAGGCGGCGGCTTTCGGCCACGTTTAAGTGGGAGCACAAAGCATGGTGCACGAGATATATCCGAGAGACCTAACTGCTAAGTATCGCGCGATAACATATTGGTTGGGAACGAACAGACCATGCATTAGTGAGGGACATCTGAGGAGACGGAATACAGACCTTGAGAGAGCTCAGAAAGTGGAGTGTAAATTCATGGCAAGGGCACCGAGACAACTGCAGAAAGACCCTTAGGATACATGCATTCTGCCCCAACATCAGGAAATAATTGAGGGTGGAACATGTCGATCACAGTAGTGGCATTATTCATTTCATGACTGGCCACGGGCCATAACCCTCGCATTCGCTACATGTGTATCGGGAGTCAGAATGCTGATTGTGCATGATGAGAGAGCGGGACTTTTGCACTGTGCGCACTGGTCGCAGGTAAAACGAAGTACACACCCGCACGACGACATAACACAGTCACTTAGAGGCCAGACCTTGTATACCGAGCTTAACGACATTGCAGACGGAATATATAGCGAGCTATGTAAAGAGTACATGCAACTAAGAGAATACAACGAAGGCGGTAAATGACTCCGGAGACAATACTAGTGAGAAAGACAGCAGTAACAGCGGTAGCAGACCAGATGACAGCCGCACAAGGAAAGAAGTACCGACATAAGCTAGGTGGTAAACTAGTATTGCTAGCTACAAATGAAGGTGATTGCTATATCCTAGTCATGGACAAATATTATCCGCTTCTTCTTTACTCAGGGCACAACGTGCACATACATACACACATGCCAGACGTCCTCAGGACGTGGAATAGTAAAATTATATACGAGTATTGGGTCGTAATTAAACATGCCTAGAGATTGCCACCAGAGTGTCTCGAACAACAGTCTACATGAGACAGTTATACTAGATTGCAAGACAAATGTGTAAATGGATGACAGCCGTGTAGAGTAGACGAAAAATAGAACTATCGGGAGACGGGTAGTCGTAGATCGGGCGGTGGCAGCTGAGAAACAAGGCCCTCAATGCTTTTCTGACGTACTGCCTCCTGAATATCGTCGACGATGACGGAACTCTTTCCTATTTTCCATTTTTCTTATCTTCTTCACACATCACCTGTTGACTTTCCCTATTTGTTTAAGTTTCTAAGTAGACAAAGCTGCAACTTTGTTAAAACGCAAAGAAACCAAATCAGCTTCTTGTGCGTATTGTAACACGTCTAGATTACGTCAGGAGGCCGAGCAGATACTACAACACATACACAAATTGTTAGTGAAATAAAATGTAATGTGTGGCGAGGACCACCCAGTGGGTGGATCTGATCGCCTGGTGCATGTCATTTGACAGCAATTTGGCGACTTGAGCGTCGATGAGGATGAAATGAGGGTGATGAAGACGACACAAACACCCAATCCCTGAGCGTAGAAAATCTCCAACCCAGCCTGGAAGGGAACCGGGCCCCTCGGCATGGCAAGTCGGCGCGCTGTCCACACAGCTACTGTGGTGGACAAATTATTAGTACTTTACTGAAACTTGGGCCTGCCAAATACTTAATTTTGGAAACAATTATTATCCTCACAGGTGACTTGTACTTGATGACATAACATTTAGCAGTCACTGATTGCACGATGATTGTTTCACATCATAGTACAATTGTCTACGACTTGATATAGTTTTCATAATAACTATCCTACACTGCTGTTTGTAAAAAGTGAAACATTTAGAAGCAATGGTCTGCAACACGCCACTGTGAGAGGACACGTACAACAGCGTAACCATAATAAATGATTTAAATGGCCGAGGGTGGGGTTCACGTAGGTCCAACAGCGCCCTCTGTTGACCGGACAGGTCAGTATTACGCAAACACTCAGTTTGTGTAGAGTAGTCATAAGAAATAGAAACGTATAACCAAATGCCACTATGCCTCACTGATATTGCAGTGTGGAATATCGACGTGTGACTACGTTTTAACGGGACAGAATGAATGGTTTCCGGGAGACGGGTCAGTCGTTCCGCGACCCTGCCGCTATTAAAAGGGCACACTGCTTCAACAGTGAAATGTATGTGGAACCAGTCGAGAGAAGAGGGCCGAACACAGCGTCAACAGGGTAATGGACGACACAATGTGATCACAGCGCCAGATGACCGCCATCTCGTCCGCTTGGCCGTAAGGACGGAACAGCTTCGACCACAGTGTTTGGGCAACGCTCAAGCGCCGTAACGTATGCGGACATGTCTATGTCGACGAACATGCCATTTTCTGAGGGCTATACTGGTGGCACACATGCCATTCCGTCGTTTTCCGTTGACCACAACCCACTAACGCCTCAGTCTGCAGTGGGTACTCGAACGCCGTCTCAGTGGTAAAATATAGTGTTTTCGGACGAGAGCTGCTTCAGCGTGTCCTACTGTGATGGCCGCATAAGCGTTTGACGTGGCCGTGGTGAACGCAATCGGTTGCCTGTAACACATGATCTCAGTCCCTAAGTCTTGAGCTCAATCTGAACAGCTACCGCTACATCAGGAACATTTTACAGCCGAGGTACTGCTCCTCCTGCAGGCCGTTCCAAATCCCATACTTCAGCAGGACAACGCCCGGTCTCACGTGGGGATAAATGTGCAAGCCTTCTTCGATGAACGACGGCTACCACTGCTTCCCTGGCCTGCTTGTTTGCCTCATATGTTTCCCATCGAACATATCTGAGATATGGTCGGTCGGCGGCTTGTTCCTTCAGGTCCTCCTACAGTCACAGGTGATGATTTTTGGACACTCTTACAAACTGCGTGACAAAGCAGCATGTCCAGGCGTTCTTTGATTCCGTACTACGATCTAGCCGCTCTGATTGCAGCATATGGTGGCGCTACTTCATATTGAATTTCCAGAGTCGAAGTGCATGCACACGTCTGTAAACTTAATAATTTGTGTAGTGTCATGTCCCTAATTGGTGGAATAAACTTCATCGTGAGCACATCTCTCGGTCTCACTTGCTACAAACAGTAGTGCATTAGCACGCAGACGTCGTAAGCGACTGTTGCAAGTGGTCGCTGATTACATATAGTCTGGGCTGAGTGGCATTTCGCTCGGATATAAACAACTTTCTCGCGGCAGAGGCTTAAGAAAACACATGAGGAAGCGTCTACATCGACGTCTCTGATTCTTTGATGCATCTTGCAGCGCCTGACTTTACTTGTGGTGTCGTGGTGGAGTACCATCTTTTGTATGGGACCTCGTTTTACAGACGACACCGAATCTTCATTTTATTCTGAAGAGCCAAAAAAGCTGGTACACCTGCCTAATAACGTGCAGAGGCCCCTCGAGCACGCAGAAGTGCCGCAACACAACGTGGCATGAACTCGACTGACGTCTGAAGTAGTGCTGGAGGGAACAGACACCATAAATACTGCAGGGTCGTCCATAAATCCGTAAGGGTGCGAGGGGCTTGAGATCTCTTCTGAATAGCACGTTGCAAGGCATCCCAAATATGCTCAATAATGTTCATTTTTGGGGAGTTCGGTGGACAGCGGAAGTGTTTAAACTGAGAAGAGTTTTCCTGAAACCACCACGCTGTAGCAGTTCTGGACATGTGGGGTGTCGCATTGTCCTGCTGGAATTGACCACGTCCGTCGGAATGAACAATGCACGTGAATGGATGCAGGTGATCAGACAGGATGCTTACGTACGTATCACCTGCCAGAGTCATATCTAGACGTGCTGGGGTCCCATATCACTCCTACTGCACAAGCCCCACATCATTACAAAGCCACCACAAGTTTAAACAGTCCCATGCTGACATGCAGCGTCATTGAATTTAATGGGGTTATCTCCATATCCGTAACGTCCATCCACTGGATACAATTTCAAACGAGACCCGTCCGATCAGGCAACATATTTCCAGTCATCAACAGCGCAATGTCGGTGGGTTCAAAATGGCTCTGAGCACTATGGGACTTAACATCTGAGGTCATCAGTCCCGTAGAACTTAGAACTACTTAAACCTAACTAACTTAAGGACATCACACACATCCATGCCCGAGGCAGGATTCCAACCTGCGACCGTAGCAGTCGCGCAGTTCCGGACTGAAGCGCTTAGAACCGCGGCCGGCTGATGTCTGTGGGGACAGGCGCAGGTGAGGCGTAAAGCTTCGTGGTGTGCAGGGTACACGAAAGCCCATATCGATTATGTTTCGTTGAATGGTTCTCACGGTGACAATTGTTGACGGCCCAGCATTGAAATTTGCAGCAATTAGCGGAAGGGTTGCACTTCTCTCACGTAGAACTATTCTCTTCAGTCGTCGTTGGACCCGCTCTTGCAGGATCTTTCTCCGGACGCAGCGGAGATTTGATATTTTACCGGATTCCTGATATTCACATTACACTCGTGAAATGGCCGTACGGGAAAATCCCCATGTCACTGATACGTCGGAGATGCTGTGTCCCATCGCTCGTGCGCTGTCTATAACACCACGTTCAAACTCACTTAAATGTGGATAAACTGTCATTGCAGCAACAGTAACCGATCTAACAACTGCACCAGACCCTTGTTGTCTTATATAGGCGTTGCCGACCGCAGCGCCGTATTCTGCCTGTTTACATATCTCTGTATGTGAATACGCATGCCTGTACCAGTTTCTTTGGCGCTTCAGTGCACGTACCTGTACAACGTAATATTTCGGAAAGACGACCTGTCGTAATATCTAGGTGGTAGGTAGAATGAAAACGGCAGAAAGTTAAATAAACAAACAAAAAATATCATAGGGTCAGATAGCTGTGTCCATTGTCGTGACCAAGCCTATGATGTTTAGTCCAAGTTTCAACGAATTAGAGTATTTCTTCTATTTGTGTTGCTGCTCGCACTCGCCTTACTTGTTTGAAACTGGGAAGTTCTGTATACTACAATTCAGACTTTTGCGCGGCTCGCATGTAGAAACAACAAATGTACTTTACTTCCAAGACTGCGGAAGGAAATTCACGGCGTCCACTTCACTCGCGAGTTACCCTGGTAACTTGTTCTCTGCGAAACTCGCGTAAATACTCGAAAGCCGGCGCGGCCGCCGCTCCCTGCGCAGTGTTCGGGCGGTTGTGCCTTCCTCTGCGGACCATAACTACTGCGCCTTCCTCGGCAGCGCTCTGCCGGAAGGCCCCATCTAGAACCGGTCCCACAGTTCCGCGGCGCCTGCCTAATTGTTTACGCCGTAATTGCCGGCGGTTCCGCAGCTGCGCGGGGCGCCTGCAGCCGTCTAGAGGCTCCAGAGGAGGAACTGCCGCACGGCTGCCGGCCTCAGCTACTGTAGCGAAACACTGCTGAAGCGGGATCGTACCCACCGTCACGTGACAGACTCGGATACAGGCCACTGCAGTCAGAGCACATTAAATGTAGGCCTAAATCGTATATGTCAGTCTAGACTCGCATTCGGGAGGACGACGGTTCAATCCCGCGTCCGGCCATCTTCATTTAGGTTTTCCGTGATTTCCCTAAATCGCTCTAGGCAAATGCCGGGATGGTTCCTCTGAAAGAGCACGGCCAACTTCCTTCCCCATCCTTCCCTAATCCGATGAGACCGATGACCTCTCTGTTTGGTTTCTTCCCTCAAAACAACCCCCCCCCCCAAACCGTTTATGTCAGTCTTTTGTAGAATTTAGCAATTTATTTTATGCTCACATGTTAATGCTTTTTTGAGAATGAAAATCTACTCTTTAAAAATCGACTTGGACTCTATCAACAGAAATCTTGTGAAATTCAGGTTGCCCTATCATTCACTACATTTAGAGAGCTGTTGACTTCGGCGCCCGGACTGATGTCGAACTGTTCAAATAACTTACGGGTTTGCTGCCGGGTGACGTCCAGCTATTCGGATAGTGTTATTAAGGAAGCTGTTGAAATCAGGCTATCAAGCAACCTTAATAACAGAGATGGTGGATTTTGTTTAAATGCTGCTTGGAATCTGGCTCCGTCTCTCATCAAAAAACAGAGGGACAGAATTAGTGCTACCTCACCTGTTGATTAATAGTCACTATCGATATTTCTGATGTTGGTTATCTTTGGTTGTGTTGACACTTGTTCTGTGTGTGGTGTCTTCCTTGTTTCTCCTCTGTGAACCGAGGTATTAAATTTCCTTGCAAATTTCTTCCTCCTTGCAGTTGTACCTTGCGAATGGCAGGGTGTGCTCCTGTCGAAATATCGGCGGTGTTCGACGACGTCACCCGGCAGCAAACCCGTAAGTTATTTGAACATTCGATTCGCCGGGAAAAGTTAAGGTTTCACATGATGTCGAGCTCATTGATTTGAGGAAGGACAGTTATATAATTCCACTCTGTCGTTTACAGGCAAACTAGAAGCTCGCCTAATATCGGGCGAGACGTGTGACTAGCTTCAGGACATCCTTGCAGATAGAATCTAAAATGACGCTCTTAATGGAACGAAATCGAAAGATGTGAATATAATTTCAAGAGAATCATAAGAAAATGTGAGGAAAGCGTTATTTGTTACAATATATACAAATTATATGGTGGATAATGTCAGAAGCTCCGTGAGATTATTTGCAGGTGATTCAGCTGTCTGTAAGAAGGTAACGGCTTTATAACACTGTAGCGAACGGCAGGAAGATTTGGAGAGGATTGATGACAAGTACAGAGACTGACAGTTGACACTGAACACAAGTAAATATTAATTAATTGCGTATATTTAGAAGAATAAATCCGCTACTGTACGATTACAATCTTGACGATAAATGACTACAAACATTAACTACAGAACATGCATTCATGTCCAAAGGAACTTTGCATCGTAATCAGAATAATAGAGGCAATGCAATATCCTATTATCTGTCGGCACCGGGCACGCGACTTTGAAGTACAACGTCTGACCTGTACGGGGATATACATAACGAATGTAAGAGTATAGGTAGTAGACGGATGGTTGACGACATATGGAAGGTTGAGTCTGGCCTTGAGCATCGCAAACATTTTCACGAAGGCATTGACCATCTTGTCTACAGTGGGATAAAAGTAACAGGGTGGGGAAATTAAAGTCACCCGGTCGAGTCACAGCATTTACGGAGGAGGAATAGATCTACAGTTGCTTCCAACAGGATGAAGCAACTGCTCATACAGCCGGCCGAACCTTGGAGCACAATTACACAATCCTCACGCCTGACAGAGTTGTAAGCAGAGGTCACGACCCTAGTTGGCAACCCAGGTCAATTGATCTGTCAGCGGGAAGCCTTCAGGTCTAAGGTGTACCGCAACAACCCTAATAGCCTTTAAGAACTGCAGCAGAAAATTTCGAATGGTACTGCATCAATTGCAGAGGTCCTGCTTCGATATCCGCCTTCAGCAGTTTGCTGACCACGACCCAAAAGTGCCCACCATACTTGCTCCGGACACTGCGAGAGGGCTGTACAAGCAATGATCACACGCACGGCACAGCGGACACACCAGGAACCACGGTGTTGGCCGTCGAATGGCGCTAGCTGCGCAGCATTTGTGCACCGCCGCCGTCAGTGTCAGCCAGTTTGCCGTGGCATACGGAGCTCCATCGCAGTCTTTAACACTGGTAGCATGCCGCGACAGCGTGGACGTGAACCGTATGTGCAGTTGACGGACTTTGAGCGAGGGCGTATAGTGGGCATGCGGGAGGCCGGGTGGACGTACCGCCGAATTGTTCAACACGTGGGGCGTGAGGTCTCCACAGTACATCGATGTTGTCGCCAGTGGTCGGCGGAAGGTGCACGTGCCCGTCGACCTGGGACCGGACCGCAGCGACGTACGGATGCACGCCAAGACCGTAGGATCCTACGCAGTGCCGTAGGGGACCGCACCGCCACTTCCCAGCAAATTAGGGACACTGTTGCTCCTGGGGTATCGGCGAGGACCATTCGCAACCGTCTCCATGAAGCTGGGCTACGGTCCCGCACACCGTTAGGCCGTCTTCCGCTCACGCCCCAACATCGTGCAGCCCGCCTCCAGTGGTGTCGCGACAGGCGTGAATGGAGGGACGAATGGAGACGTGTCGTCTTCAGCGATGAGAGTCGCTTCTGCCTTGGTGCCAATGATGGTCGTATGCGTGTTTGGCGCCGTGCAGGTGAGCGCCACAATCAGGACTGCATACGACCTAGGCACACAGGGCCAACACCCGGCATCATGGTGTGGGGAGCGATCTCCTACACTGGCCGTACACCACTGGTGATCGTCGAGGGGACACTGAATAGTGCACGGTACATCCAAACCGTCATCGAACCCATCGTCCTACCATTCCTAGCCCGGCAAGGGAACTTGCTGTTCCAACAGGACAATGCACGTCCGCATGTATCCCGTGCCACCCAACGTGCTCTAGAAGGTGTAAGTCAACTACCCTGGCCAGCAAGATCTCCGGATCTGTCCCCCATTGAGCATGTTTGGGACTGGATGAAGCGTCGTCTCACGCGGTCTGCACGTCCAGCACGAACGCTGGTCCAACTGAGGCGCCAGGTGGAAATGGCATGGCAAGCCGTTCCACAGGACTACATCCAGCATCTCTACGATCGTCTCCATGGGAGAATAGCAGCCTGCATTGCTGCGAAAGGTGGATATACACTGTACTAGTGCCGACATTGTGCATGCTCTGTTGCCTGTGTCTATGTGCCTGTGGTTCTGTCAGTGTGATCATGTGATGTATCTGACCCCAGGAATGTGTCAATAAAGTTTCCCCCTCCAGGGACAATAAATTCACGGTGTTCTTATTTCAATTTCCAGGAGTGTATTTCTATGCCATCACTGTTTGCTATCAAATGTACGGTTCGGCTTTAGAAGTCGTTTAAGAACTGAAAATGTTATATTCTCTTTTCTCTGTGAGGTACTGTATCGGTTAAAGAAAAGGTTTCGAACGCTGGGCATATTTTTTGATTGAACTAAGGCGTTTTGTTGTGTTAATCACAAAATTTTTCTCTAGAATTTGGACCATTACCTGACGTTTTAATTTCACAGAATGGGCATCTGATTAGTGAAACTGAACAGTTCTAATTTTTAGTTGTTCAGATAGATAGAAAACCGTCGTGCAAAGCCAACGTTCAGGATCTTGTTCAAAGACTTAATGCTGCCTTTTTTATTTTTCGAACGTTACCTGAAATGACTGATCGTTCGAGACGAAAATTAGTCTACTTTGATACTTTGCTTATTTTAATTCGCTTATGTCGTATGGCACTATATTTTGGGATAATTCTTCACATTCTAAAAGGATAGTTTTGGCTCAGAAACGGGCAATTCTGGCAATAAGTGGTATGAGTACGCAAACCTCTTGTCGACCCCAGTTCACTAGTCAGGGTGTTTTGACATTGGCCGGCAGAAATTAAACATACATTTGGATCGGACTTCCTTAACTGTTGTGCAGAAAGCCGGCCGCGGTGGTCTCGCGGTTCTAGGCGCGCAGTCCGGACTACTACGGTCGCAGGTTCGAATCCTGCCTCGGGCATGGATGTGTGTGATGTCCTTAGGTTAGTTGGGTTTAAGTAGTTCTAAGTTCTAGGGGACTGATGACCACAGCAGTTGAGTCCCATAGTGCTCAGAGCCATTTCTGTTGTGCAGAAAGGTGTGCAGTATACCGTTGCATCTATTTTCACTATGCTATCACAAGAATTCAAAAAGCTTGGCAGTAATCGAGCTTTTAAATCGAAACAGAAGAGTTTCCTCATGGTTCACTCATTCTATTCTGTCAAGGAGTTCCTTGAAAAATTAAGCTGATTCGCGTTGTGTTGTTGATTGCGTTTACTTAAACTTACGGTTTCACATTTTTGAAATTACAATTAAATCAATACAATGAAATGAATACACTTAGCTGCATACAGGTGCTGATATACGTCAACGGGGACAGTTGAAAATGCATGCTCCGACCGGCACTCGAACCCGGCATCTCCCGCTTACATCTCAGACGCTGTACCCATCATTTACTTTTATTTTCTTTTAAATCTATTTTGTTCGGCGTTGTTCGTTGTGTCTAGTCTGGGCGGACGTCACATGACATCCGTTCAAGTTGATCTTTGATTCCTTTACTCAGTTTTTTTATTACAGATGGCCACCGCTTCTCTGACCGAACATACTGTGCTACCTTGCCGGCGAAACCATCTGAGCCACCGAGGGTACAGAGGATAGTGCGACTGCAGGGACTTCTCTCTGGCACGCATCCGGTGAGACCCACATTCCCAACTTATTGTCCCACACAATATTCGTAATGCCCCTGCCCATTACATGTCCGAAAGAACAGATACCATCTTCATACACAGGGTGTTACAAAAAGGTACGGCCAAACTTTGAGGAAACATTCCTCACACACAAATAAAGAAAAGATGTTATGTGGACATGTGTCCGGAAACGCTTAATTTCCATGTTAGAGCTCGTTTTAGTTTCGTCAGTATGTACTGTACTTCCTCGATTCATCGCCACTAGGCCCAATTGAAGGAAGGTAATGTTAACTTCGGTGCTTGTGTTGACATGCTACTCATTGCTCTACAGTACTAGCATCAAGCACATCAGTACGTAGCATCAACAGGTTAGTGTTCATCACGAGCGTGGTTTTGCAGTCAGTGCAATGTTTACAAATGCGGAGTTGGCAGATGCCCATTGGATGCATGGATTACCACGAGGCAATAGCCGTGGCGTGGTACGTTTGTATCGAGACAGATTTCCAGAACGAAGGTGTCCCGACAGGAAGACGTTCGAAGCAATCTACATCTACATCTACATCTATACTCCGCGAGCCACCTTACGGTGTGTGGCGGATGGTACTTATTGTACCACTATCTGATCCCCCCTTCCCTGTTCCATTCACGAATTATGCGTGGGAAGAACGACTGCTTGTAAGTCTCCGTATTTGCTCTAATTTCTCGGATCTTTTCGTTGTGATCATTACGCGAGATATATGTGGGCGGTAGTAATATGTTGCCCATCTCTTCCCGGAATGTGCTCTCTCGTAATTTCGATAATAAACCTCTCCGTATTGCGTAGCGCCTTTCTTGAAGTGTCCGCCACTGGAGCTTGTTCAGCATCTCCGTAACGCTCTCGCGCTGACTAAATGTCCCCATGACGAATCGCGCTGCTTTTCGCTGGATCATGTCTATCTCTTCTATTAATCCAACCTGGTAAGGGTCCCATACTGATGAGCAATACTCAAGAATCGGACGAACAAGCGTTTTGTAAGCTACTTCTTTCGTCGATGAGTCACATTTTCTTAGAATTCTTCCTATGAATCTCAACCTGGCGCCTGCTTTTCCCACTATTTGTTTTATGTGATCATTCCACTTCAGATCGCTCCGGATAGTAACTCCTAAGTATTTTACGGTCGTTACCGCTTCCAATGATTTACCACCTATGGCATAATCGTACTGGAATGGATTTCTGCCCCTATGTATGCGCATTATATTACATTTATCTACGTTTAGGGAAAGCTGCCAGCTGTCGCACCATTCATTAATCCTCTGCAGGTCTTCCTGGAGTACGTACGAGTCTTCTGATGTTGCTACTTTCTTGTAGACAACCGTGTCATCTGCAAATAGCCTCACGGAGCTACCGATCGGCGTCTTAGGGAGCACGGAACATTGCAGCCTATGACTCGCGACTGGGGAAGACCTAGAACGACGAAGACACCTGCAATGGACGAGGCAATTCGTCGTGCAGTTGAAGATAACCCTAACGTCAGCGTCAGAGAAGTTGCTGCTGTACAAGGTAACGTTGACCACGTCACTGTATGGAGAGTGCTACGGGAGAGCCAGTTGTTTCCGTACCACGTACAGCGTGTGCAGGCACTATCAGCAGCTGATTGGCCTCCACGGGTACACTTCTGCGAATGGTTCATCCAACAATGTGTCAATCCTGATATCAGTGCAAATGTTCTCTTTACGGATGAGGCCTCATTCCAACGTGATCAAATTGTAAATTTTCACAATCAACATGTGTGGGCTGACGAGAATCCGCACGCAATTGTGCAACCATGTTATCAACACAGATTTTCTGTGAACGTTTGGGCAGGCATAGTTGGTGATGTCTTGATTGGTCCCCATGTTCTTCAACCTACGCTCAATGGAGCACGTTATCATGATTTCATACGGGATACTCTACTTGTGCTGCTAGAACATGTGCCTTTACAAGTATGACACAACATATGTGGTTCATGCACGATGGAGCTCCTGCACATTTCAGTCGAAGTGTTCGTACGCTTCTCAACAACAGATTCGGTGACCGATGGATTGGTAGAGGCGGACCAATTCCATGGCCTCCACGCTCTCCTGACATCAACCCTCTTCACTTTCATTTATGGGGGCATTTGAAAGCTCTTGTCTACGCAACCCCGGTACCAAATGTACAGACTCTTCGTGCTCGTATTGTGGACGGCTGTGATACAATACGCCATTCTCCAGGGCTGCATCAGCGCATCAGGGATTCCATGTGACGGAGGGTGGATGCATGTATCCTCGCTAACGGAGGACATTTTGAACATTTCCTGTAACAAAGTGTTTGAAGTCACGCTGGTACGTTCTGTTGCTGTGTGTTTCCATTCCATGATTAATGTGATTTGAAGAGAAGTAATAAAATGAGCTCTAACATGGAAAGTAAGCGTTTCCGGACACAGGTTCACATAACATCTTTTCTTCATTTGTGTGTGAGGATTATTTCCTGAAAGTTTGGCCGTACCTTTTTGTAACACACAGTATATTGACATTTTTGGGATCATAAACATTTTATTGTTATCTGTTTTTACTTTTACGTTGTAATTTCATGTTCTGACTAGTTCCATGACCTTGGAGATTAGCCCCTCAATTTGGTCCTACGTAACGTGACGTGTAAATAAATAAATTGCCGATCCAACAGCTGCGCCAGACACTTGGGCGTTGCCGACCGCAGCGCCGTATTCTGCCTGTTTACTGATCTCTGTATTTGAATACGCACGTGACTACAAGTTTCTTTGGCGCGTCAGTGTAGTTTTGCCACAAAAATATTCTGAAACGACCTTTTCACACAAACACCCACGTTATTCACGTGCATATTTTTTCCTCTGCAGGCCCCCATGAAAGACGTCTTGTGACGAGCAGTTTCTGTGTGTGCGAGGGATGTCAGTCGCGGTCGCGGACAGGGGACTTATCTGCGATCGGCCGGCGGTGCCCTGCAGCCGTCAGTGTTGAGAGATGCGCGCCGGCGATACGGGCCTTCGGCGTTCACCTCCAGAACCGGCCGTCGGCGCTTTGAAGCCAGCTATCGCGAATCTGCAGTCGCCAGCCGCGTCGCCCCCATTCACTCAACGCGTCGCACTTCCCCCTCGCAGAGTTGGTGGCAGCTCGTGGCTGTTTGACAAACTTGCTACCGCTCCTCCATACCTGTAGCGCCGTGTACACTCCTTCAGAGGCATCGCGTGTTCAACGAAATTATCAGCGCCGGTGATGAACCGCGGGGCAACGGTGTACATGGAGTTGATGAAGCCCCGCTATCATTTCAAAATATCGTAACTTGGACACCATTAGAGATAGATAGTTGCGGTTAGTTGTAAAACGGTTAGAAGCTATCAGAGATTTAATTTATTTGCCTTTTGCGACAGATAACGTGTCGCCCGGTACGCAGAATCCAAATCTATGACAGTAATGCTGTGGAATCGTCGAGGCAGTATGGGAAGGTACCAATGGGGAAAACAGGCAAAATGAGGTAGTACAAAAACCTTAAAGAGAATGGCAGTCTCAAAGACCTCCCTCAAAGACGACATCCCCCTGTGTTTCAAGCACTCGTTGTCACAGTGCAAGCTGAATTTCAACACAGCCCGCAAAGGTCTCTTGGTCCTGCATCACGTGAAGTGCAGGAGGCAAGATCTACTATCCATAAAGTGTTACATAAACGTTTTCTCCTCTTTGCGTAAAAAATACAAATGGTCGAAGCATTTCAACCAAACGATAGTCCTGTGCTGTGTTGGATATTTTACAAGCTGGCCTCAATAGCCACTAACAGTGAGTATCTGAAAAGATGCCTGTTCGTCAGTAAAGCAGCTTACATATTGCTGGACATGTGTATCGCCACAACATTGGGATCTTGGCTCCGAACAGCTACACAACTGGTTTTGACACATCGTGAGAGTCCGAAGTTCATTCGGTGTGGTCTAATGCACGACAGGATGGTAGGCCCACTTTTATTCACAGAAAAAACCGTGTGCTACGTATGCCACGTGCATTTGGAGGGAGCTTTCAGTAACTGTGTTTGTGGAGTTGCTGGAATCGGAATAAGCATTACTCTTCTATACATGCAAAAGTGGCAGTTATGGCTCAAATGGTTCAAATGGCTCTAAGCACTATGGGACTTAACATCTGAGGTCATCAGTCCCCTAGACTTAGAACTACATAAACCGAGCTAACCTAAAGACATCACACACATCCATGCCCGAGGCAGGATTCGAACCTGCAACCGTAATAGCAGCGCGGTTCCGGACTGAAGCGCCTAGAACCGCTCTGCCACAACGGCCGGCCGCAGTTATGCCTATTCAATACGTGCACACTGGTATAAAAGTGCATTAAGCCCGCATCTCGTGGTCGTGCGGTGGCGTTCTCGCTTCCCACGCCCGGGTTCCCGGGTTCGATTCCCGGCGGGGTCAGGGATTTTCTCTGCCTCGTGATGGCTGGGTGTTGTGTGCTGTCCTTAGGTTAGTTAGGTTTAAGTAGTTCTAAGTTCTAGGGGACTTATGACCACAGCAGTTGAGTCCCATAGTGCTCAGAGCCATTTGAACCATTTGAAAAGTGCATTAACATTCACAAGGAAGTCTATATTTTAATAATGGGGAATGTAGTTCGAAAATAGCTAGCGGAAATAAATATTTTTGAACGCAACTGTGAGAAGAGTGAAAGAATAAAACTAGTTGCTCTGATACATCATATTCGACAAAATTTGGCGATCACAAAACCTTCTTACCGTTCTACAATTGATTTTCCTGTTGATGTGGTCTTCTGTTCAACGACAGGTTTGATGCAGCTCTCCACGCTAGTTCAGCCTGTGCAAGCCTCTTCAGCTATGCATCCAACATCCATCTGAACCTGTATACTGTATACATCGTTTGGTCTTCCTCTATAATTTCAACTTCTCACATTCAATCCAATACTAAACTGATGATTCCTTGATGTCTGAGAATGTGTCCTCAATCAGTCCCTTCTTTTAGTCGGATTGTGCCATGGATTCCTTTTCTCCCCAATTCTGTTCAGCATCTCATCATTAATCACACGCCGGCCGCGGTGGTCTCGCGGTTCTAGGCGCGCAGTCCGGAACCGTGCGACTGCTACGGTCGCAGGTTCGAATCCTGCCTCGGGCATGGATGTGTGTGATGTCCTTAGTTAGGTTTAAGTAGTTCTAAGTTCTAGGGGACTTATGACCACAGCAGTTGAGTCCCATAGTTCTCAGAGCCATTTGAACCATTTGGACCATTAATCACACGATGGACTCGTCTAGTCTTCAGTACTCTTCTGTGGCATCATCTTCCTAACGCTCAAATGTAAACTAAACTAACTAAATATCTGCATTTATTCCAATCTTCTATTAGTCTACATGCTCCTGCCCTCTCTCTCTATCAATCTATTCCTCCCCCTCCCTCCCCCCCGTTCATCTGCTTCTCATCCTCTGCCAATCTGCTTCTTTTGCCTTTGTCCACCTTCTCCTCCTCCCTTTAGGTCCTCTTCACGCCATCTATGTCCATTTCCTCCTCTCTCTCTCTTTGTCTATCTCCTTTCCCACTGTTCATCTCCTTCTCCCACTCTCTCTGTCCATCTTCTCCGCCTTATTTTCTCTGTCCGTCTGCTTCTGCCCCCCATCAGCTACTTCTCCTTCTCCTCCACATCCTCCTCATCTCCTCTATCTCCTCCCCACCCCATCTATGACCATCTACTTTTGCCCCTCTCTATGTCCATCTTATCCACCCCCTCTCCCTTTCAAATTCTCCCCTGTCGCTGTCCATCTACAAACGCCCCTCCACCCCCACCACCCCGCCTCCGTTCATCTCCTCCTCCTCCTCCTCTCTGGCTCTACATCTCCTCCTTATCCCTTCTATCTTCACATAATCGTCCTACATCAGTTTTACTTTCCAGATGGTACCATGTTTGGTTGAAATCGATCCAGGGGTTTAGACGAAAATTTTACTCGTGGCTTTGCCCGCATATGCACATACAATATATATTTACATGCACTATATGATCAAAAGTATCCTAACACTCACAAAAACATATGTTTTTCATATTAAGTGCATTTTGCTGCCACCTACTGCCAAGTACTCCAGATAATCGACCTCACTAGTAATTAGACATCATGAGACAGCAGAATGGGGCGCTCTGCGGAACTCGCAGACGTCGAACGTGGTCAGGTGATTGGGTGTCACTTGTCATATGTCTGTAAGTGAGATTTCCACACTCCTAAACATCCCTAGGTCCACTGTTTCCGATGTGATAGTGAAATGGAAACGTGAAGGGACACGTGCAGCACAAAAGCGTACAGGACGATCTCGTCTGTTGACTTACAGAGACCGCCGACAGTTGAAAATGGTCGTAATGAGTAATAGGCAGACACCTATCCAGACCATCACTCAGGAATTCCAAACTGCATGAGGATCTACCGTAAGTACTCTGACAATTAGACGGGAGGTGAGAAAAATTGGATTTCATGGTCGAACGGATGCTAATGAGTCACACATCACGCCGGCAAATGCCAAACGACACCTCGCTTGGTGTAAGGAGCATAAACATTGGACGATTGAACAGTGGAAAAACTTTTGTGGAACGACGAATCACGGTACACAATGTGGCGATCCGATGGCAGGGTGTGGAAATGGCGAATGCCCAGTGAACGTCATCTGAGAGCGTGTGTAGTGCCAACAGTAAAATTCGAAGGCGGTGGTGTTATGGTGTGGTCGTGATTTTCATGGAGGGGGCATGCACTCCTTGTTGTTTTGCGTGGAATTATCACAGCACAGCCCTACATTGATGTTTTAAGCACCTTCGTGCTTCCCAGTACTGAAGAGCAATTCTGGGATGGTGACAGCATATTTCAACACGATCCATCGCCTGTTCATAATTCACTGTCTGTGGCTGAGTGGTTACACGACAATAACATCCCTGTAATGGACTGTCTTTCACAGTGTCCTGAACTGAATCCTATAGAACACCTTTGGGATGTTTTGGAACGCCGACTTCGTGCCAGGCCTCACCGACCGACATCGATACCTCTCCTCAGTGCAGCACTCCGTGAAGGATGGGCTGCCATTCCCCAAGAAACCTTCGAGCACCTGACTGAATGTATGCTTGCGACAGTGGAAGCTGTCATCAAGTCTAAGGGTCGGCCAACACCATATCGAATTCCAGCTTTGCCGATGAAGGGCACCACGAACTTGTAAGTCATGTTCAGCCAGGTGTCCGGATACGTTTGACCACATAGTGTATATTCAAAATATTGCACACACATTTGTAGACATATTTCACCTGTATCGCTCTACTGTTTCGTTTTCATGCAGCTCAATATCTATAATGCCATATCTCCTGAACTGTGTGTCGCACGGTGACATAACTTTGCAGGTATACAGGGTGTGTCCATTGATAGTGACCGGGCCAAATATCTCACGATATAAGCATCAAACGAAATAACTACAAAGAACGAAACTCGTCTAGCTTGAAGGGGGAAACCAGATGGCGCTATGATTGGCCTGCTAGATGGCGCTGCCATGGGTCAAACGGATATCAACTGCTTTTTTTAAAAATAGGAACCCCCATTTTTTATTACATATTCGTGTAGTACGTAAAGAAATATGAATGTTTTAGTTGGACCACTTTTATTGCTTCGTGACAGATGGCGCTGTAATAGTCACAAACGTATAAGTGGTATCACGTTACATTCCGCCAGTGTGGACGGTATTTGCTTCGTGATACATTACCCGTGTTAAAATGGAGCGTTTACCAATTGCGGAAAATATCGATACCGTGTTGATGTATGGCTATTGTGATCAAAATGCCCAACGGGCGTGTGCTCTGTATGCTGCTCCGTATCCTGGAAGACACCATCCAAGTATCCGGACCATTTGCCTGATAGTTACGTTATTTAAGGGAACAGGAAGTGTTCAGCCACATGTCAAACGTCAATCAGGACGTGCAAGGACTCATGATGCCCAAGTAGGTATTTTAGCTGCTGTCGCGGCTAATCCGCACATCAGTAGCAGACAGATTGTGCGAGAATCGGGAATCTCAAAAACGTCGGTGTTAAGAATGCTACATCAACATCGATTGCACCCGTACCATATATCTATGCACCAGGAATTGCATGGCGACGACTGTGAACGTCGAGTACAGGTGTGCCACTGGTCACAAAAGAAATTACGGGACGATGACAGATTTTTTGCACGCGTTCTATTTAGCGACGAAGCGTCATTCACCAACAGAGGTAACGTAAACCGGCATAATATGCACTACTGGGCAACGGAAAATCCACGATGGCTGCGACAGGTGGAACATCAGCGATCTTTGCGGGTTAATGTATGGTGCGGCATTATGGGAGGAAGGATAATTGGCCCCAATTTTATCGATGGCAATCTAAATGGTGCAATGAATGGTGATTTCCTACGTAATGTTCTACCGATGTTACTACAAGATGTTTCACTGCATGACATAATGGCGATGTACTTCGAACATGATCGATGTCCGGCACATAGCTCGTGTGTGGTTGAAGCGGTACTGAATAGCATATTTCATGACAGATGGACTGGTCGTGGTCCGCATGTTCACAGGATATGACGTCGCCTGATTTCTTCCTGTGGGTATAATTGAAGGATATTTGCCATCGTGATCCACAGACAACGCCTGACAACATGCGTCAGCGCATTGTCAGCGCATTGTCAGTGCAGTGTCAGTGCATTGTCAGTGCCTGTGCGAACATTACTCGCTGTTGAGAGGAATGTCGTTACACGTATTGCCAAATGCAATGAGGTTGACGGACATAATTTTGAGCATTTATTGCATTAATGTGGTATTTACAGGTAATCACGCTGTAACAGTTTGCTTTCTCAAAAATGATAAGTTCACAAAGGTACATGTATCACATTGGAAAAACCGAAATAAAATGTTCAAACGTACCTACGTTCTGTATTTTAGTTTAAAAAACCTACATGTTACCAACTGTTCGTCTAAAATTGTGAGCCACATGTTTGGACTCGACCGGCTAAACAACAATTTTGGCGACAATTTTTAGTGTGCCTACTGTGTATTACTACATTTTTGAGTTAATAGATTCGTTACCGTTACTTTAAACTAGTGACCGGGTTTCATTTGAATACCTCTTCTATAATAGTCGGCTTGTTTCTGTTCAAATACCCTTCTGCTCTCTGTACTTTGCCTCTGCTACATTTAGAATTTCAAAGAGTACATTCCAGTCAAGATTGTCAAAAGCTTTCTCTAATTCTACAAATGTTATAAAAGTAGGTTGCCTTTCCCTAAGCTATCTTCTAAAACAAGTCGTAGGGTCAGTACTGACTCGAGTATGCCTACATTGGTTTCCTCATTGCGCAGTAAAGGTACGCTCCTCGCCAGTGGCTGTGAAAGCCTACAGCACAACAGAGCAGGGAAGTTTGTTTCCCGGCAAGCGACTCTGGCAGAGAGAAAATGATGACGTCAGGCTATTGAGGCCGCTGAGCGAGCGCAGAGCTGTGTGAGGCGGCTCTCGGAGGCGGTAATTTCACGCCGCGGTCCGTAGGCTCAACGCGGCCACCAGCTCTCGGAGACCGTGAATGCGCGGCAAAGCACGTGGACGCCCGAAGGCGCGGCTTGCGTGAGGGGTGCTATGCTAAGCAGCACGGCTCGGTCCACACAAAGGCCGGCGCTTTTCATTCTCCGCCCCTTTCTGTTCCTTTTTCGAGACTTTTGTTGCGCTTCCTGAATAGCCAGGGCAGCTAGAGGCACCCGCGCTTTGTATAATACTGCGCAGCTCGTGTTTCACCGGCGGGCGGTAATGGTGGCAATTTCAGTACTATAATGAATGATATTGTTGAAAATGCGTGATAAGAAATAATAGGACTAAATTTAATGTCTATTTCGCACGAGATGTAGCTCGCGCTAAGTACAGTTATTTAGTGAACAATACACGAGTTGCTAACTATCGTACCAGTGCTTTGACGGCATGAGCAATCTACGTCTCGTTCTTAATTGAATGAAATCGATACGTGTAAGACTAATTTCCGGCACAACCCAAGGAAGTATTCAAGGCCTGTTACTGTTGATGATATTGTCATACAGTATGATTTTCATAAATGACAAACTACATGGGAGGGTAAGAAACAAAAACTATCATACGGGCATATTTCCAAAAATGCGTTTCAAGGGAGGTACACCAATTTGAAGATGGAGATAAAAGGTCTTTGACAGTGACCCCGGTATCAGCACGACGCAGATGGTCGGGAAGTATAGTGTAAGCCAGAGGACTGTACACAACTCGTAACACTTACAGATCTTATCACCTACGGACTTGCCCCCACGACGCGCGGGGTAATCGCGCGCTCCGAGGAGTCTTGTCACGGTTAGCGCTGCTCCCCCCCCCCCTCCCCCCAAGGAAGTTCGAGTCCTCACTCAATCATGGGTGTGCATGTTGTCCTTAGCGTAAGTTAGTTTAGGTTAGATTAAATAGTGTGAAAGACGAGGGACAGATGACCTCAGCAATTTAGTTATAAAGGAAGTCACCACAAATTTCCAGTTTCATTGCCTCCACGGGCGATTTTGCCGCTGGTTCGTCGCAATGATCCCCACTGTGCTGGGATCTCTTTGATACATCCAATTCACAGATGAGGCAACACAGCTCCCAGATGTAGACTACGGAGTGCCCCCAAGGTTTGGTGGCAGCGAACCATCAGCGGGAACTATTGGCGACGGTTCTGGGACTAGTAATCCCTCAACAACGCCTCACAGGCGAGGCATATCTGAACTTCTTTGCGGATGATCATGCCTCCCCTGGTGCAAGACGTACCTTTTGTAGTATGAAGGGCAATGTGCCTACTACAATATGTTGCTCTAGCTCATTATCTCTTGTTTGTGTAGCTCCCGGCCGCTGGTGGCCGAGCGTTTCTAGGCGCTGCAGTCTGGAACCGCGCGACCGCTACGGTCGCAGGTTCGAATCCTGCTTCGGGCATTGATTTGTGTGTTGTCCTTAGGTTGGTTAGGTTTAAGTAGTTCTAAGTTCTAGGGGACTTATGACCTCAGCAGTTGAGTCCCATAGTGCTCAGAGCCATTTGAACCATTTGTTTGTGTAGCTAAAACTGTAGTACAGACAGGTTATTTCCTCCTGTGTTCTCATGTATGTTTTTAATCACTGAAAGCTTCGCTGTCAGAATTTTTTAATTTCCATGTTCAGTGGGATGTAACTCCCTTTGAACGCATTTCCAGTCAAGTGTCCGTATGACCTGTTTTGCTCTTTATCATCGTTCCATCAGAATTTCTAAAATCAGTGGGCAAAGTGGCAACAAAACGGCTATTCTCGTTGGTCTGTAGAATATGTGACTCTGACTATACGATCTTACTTTAGGAAAAACGCCATCCACACAATTACGAAGGTCGCAAAAACTGACAAGTGCGAGAATTATCATCCAATCAGCTTAACAACTCGTGTATCCACGTTGCTGCAAGAAAAATATGCAGAAGAAAGGAAATGAGAATTGAGGATTGTTAGACGACAATCAGTTTGGCTTTAGGAAAGGTAAAGGCACCAGAGTGGGAATTCTGACGTTGCGGTTGATAATGGAAGCAAGACGAAAGAAAAATCGAGACGCGCTCACAGGATCTTTCGACTTGGAAATAGCGTTCGACAATGTCGAATGGTGCAAGATGTCAGAAATTCTGAGAAAAATGGGGGTAAGCTATATGGAAAAAACATGGGTGATGTTCAATATGTACAAGAGCCAAGAGGGAACAATAACAGTAAAAGACAAAGAACTGAGTACTCTGATTAAAAGGGGTGTAAACCAGGGATGTAATGTTTCGCCACCACGCAACAGTCTGTACGTAGAAGAAGCAATGACGTAAATAACCAAATGGGTCAAGAGTGGAATTGGAATTCGAGGTGAAATAATAACAATAATAAAATTTTCTGATGACATTGCTACCCTAAGTGAAGATGAACTACAGAAACTGTTGAATGAAATTAACAGTCTAAAGAGTATGCAATATGGATTGAGAGTAAATCGAAGAAAGACGAAAGTAATGAGAAGTAGCAAAAATTAGAAGAGCGAGAAACTTGACGCCAGGATTGGTGATACCGAATTGGATGAAATTAAGGAATTCTGATACCTTGGCAGCAAAATAACCTATGACAGACAGAGCAAGGAGGACACGAAAAGCTAACTACTACAGGCAAAAGGAGTATTCCTGGCCAAGAGAAGTCTACTGGTATCAAACACAGATCCTAATTTTTAAGGAACAAATCTCTGAGAATGTACATTTGGCGCACACTATTGAATGATAGTGAAACATGGATTGTGTGAAAACCGGAACAGAAGAGAATTGAAACATTCGAGATGTGGTGCTACAGAATGGTATCGAAAAGAATGAGGACCGATAAGGTAATGAATGAGGAGGTTCTGCGCAGAATCATCGAGGAAAGGAATATATGGAGAACACTGACAGGAAGAAGGGACAGGACGGTAGGACATCTGTTAAGACACCACAGAATAACTTCCATGGTACTAGAGGCAGCTGTAGATGGTAAAAACTGTACAGGAAGACAAAGACTAGGATACATTCAGCAAATAACTGAGAATGAAGGTTGCAGGTGATACTCAGGGACGAAGATGTTGTTACAAGAGTGGAATTCGGAGCGGGCCGCAGGGCTGCATCAAACCAGTCAGAAGAACAATGACTCAATTAAATAAGGTAATTAATTAATTAAAAAGAAAAATATATAAAAAGACGAAAATACTCTCAGGGATCGTTTCCTGCAGTTCTTTCCCATTTAGTAAAAATCTCTCTGTACGCAATAGTGCGTGCAGGCGCTGCTGTGAGGTGAAAAGATTGGCACAGGCGAGGAAATCGTGGCAGGCCACTTCAAACAAGTCTACACTATATATATAGGTTTACATTTATTCTTCCCAAACACCATTCCTGAATGTAACAGTGGAAGTGGGGGTGGGGGTCCTCCATAGATGCTTCAAAGAACACCTGTCGTAAATGTTGTAAGAGATGCGTTGTGGTTTACGGAAAGTTGAAGTTCCGAGAGTGTACGATGCAAGAATAGTCTCCCAACGTGTTACCTCCGCCCACATACGGCGCAGCGAAAGGACGACGACGAGATAACCATATCAGCTGGAAATCGTAAGGAAGTTTACCGCCAGTCGTTCTCGCCACATACCATGCGCGAATGGGACGGGGAAGGGGTGGGGGAAAGGGAGGAGATATGTTAGTGCTACCAGAAATAACTTCCGCAACATCGAAGGTGACTTTCGAAGTACAGATGTGCTCTGAAAGACTGATCAGTATACGAGCTGTTGGTCAGATTAGAGAAACCTGCTTTGTATAGGGCTATTTAAGCGGTCAATGGGCACCCAAAGGCGAGGCTATTAGCGGGATATTTAAGAAACCCACACAGACCTTGTTTTGAAGTACAGGTATACATCCATGTTGACAAATATAAAGAGATAAACTGTTCTGCATAATAAGGCTTTATGTTACGCTCTGCCGGCCGGACTGGCCGTGCGGTTCTAGGCGCTACAGTCTGGAACCTAGCGACCGCTACGGCCGCAGGTTCGAACCCTGCCTCTGGCATGGATGTGTGTGATGTCCTTAGGTTAGTTAGGTTTAATTAGTTCTAAGTTCTAGGCGACTGATGACCTCAGAAGTTAAGTCGCATAGTGCTCAGAGCCATTTGAACCATTTTGTTACGCTGTTTTTCTACAGCGATTGAAGTGTTTGCCTTCTGTGCAAAATAGGATGAAATGACTGTTTGGCTTTAACACCAGCATTTGCCTGAACACTCTAGCCCCCAACGCGTGACTTCAGAGTTCCACCTACACAGCTCATCAGTGTGAATGTTCAGGTCTGAGTCTGCGAATGCTGCGTCCAGTTCGTACTGAAAATCCTGTATGTCGTAAATTACGTCAGACTATGTCTTCAAAAACAGAGAATGGAAACCGAATACAATTTACAGGCTAGGCTAAAACACAGGAAACTGGAATTTTAGAACAGTTCTGGGGCGTATAAAATATCTCTCTTCATTGTTTTTGTTTACAAGTACTCGATAAACGCCTTCTCAGGCAATTTTTTTATTCGTCATTACTACCACAACAGTATCAAAATCTGTTGGCAGTTACAATTCGGAAAATTTTCAGCACAGAGGTTATTTTGTCAGAATCATTTCTATTGCTTCCTCATTAAAAAAGTAAGGGCACACAAATGCTTTTGAAGGAGCAAAATTAGTATTTAGGTTTTAGGATTCCGTTCGCAGTCGAAAAGAACACTTCGTCGTCCGTATGTCTGTCCGACTGCTAACTTTCCTTATTCTCAGGCACGGGTAGAGGTATCAAGTACAAATTTAAATCACATGCTAAGACGCACAGTCTCTTGGTGGTATAAAAAATTTAAGCTTCTAAGTTAACGCCATCAATGATATGGTAATTTTTTGTTACTCGAAAACTTACTCATCAAAACCCGTTGACCTGCAATCATGATATTTGACAAGAAGCAACGTACCACAGTATACGTAAAAAATCGGAAAATTCGTAACTGCGTCGAATAAAGTTTTTTTTGCCATTACAGACTTACATTGCACTCGTAATCAGTCAAAAATCTTCGGAACTACTGTAGGATTTCGATCTGGCTTTCAGTAACAGATAGATCATTCACGAGAAAGATTAATATAATTTAGCAATATTTCACGCTTATTGGCTGAGCTACGATGAAACGAAGTCTCCAGCCACTGTGAAAAGGATGTCTTTGCCCCCTAGCGGCGTTAGGCGAAAGGCCACCCGGCGACCGCGCTGTCAGTCTGTGCCTACGACACGTACGTCATTCGTTATGTTTCAGAGAAAAGTAATACTCGTAAATGGTGCACGATTGCACGTCCATTGTTTGGGGTGATGTTCTGATATCCCATAAAATATCCGTTTAGCGTCCCACAAAACGTTTCCTCGTCTGCGAAACAACAATAGCCTTATGGCCGGTTGTAAGTTTTCTTCTCTACAGATTTCCGTCAAATCTTACCAGTAATTCCAATAGGGATGTGAGCTGTCGAAGTCAACGCATCTGAAATTGTCAGTTACCATAGCATGTTAAGATAACTCCAAAATTAATAAAATCAATAGAAAATGAAAAGAGCGATGCGAAATTATACAAAATATTTAAACTTATAACTTAAAAATTAAAACATTCTTGGAATTTGCGGGACCAACATCTCACCAGTATTGATATCGATAAGTATGTCGTCATTCTCGATTACAGGGATCGATGAACTGCCTATGTACATAATTAAATTTGTACGGAATCCTCACTGCGCAAGACCTACCGGCATTTATCTCGATATTTTTGCTTTTATTGTTCATTTCTTTACTCTATCAGGAAAGCAGAATATAAGCCACCACTGTGGCACTTTTCAATATACATTAATACTAGCAGCATTATTTTAAAACATTGAAAGAGGTTACATTTGTATCTGCGACGTGACTGTTCTCATCCGGCACACTTTAGCAGCTTGAAGTAGTATGTAAAGCGTATATTTAAAATAGAGAATGCAAGTGTGCGTGGAGTAGGCGAGCTACATATCCTATTTAATGTATAACGACAGTATCTTCAATTAATGCAATCACCAAAGCAAGCATTATTAGCGTAGTAGTCCTTCTACGCAAATCTCAAAGTTATGGGCACAAATTAAAGAATAACTTTTTTTACTGATCAAGTTTCCAGGGTACTAGTGGTTTCTGTTCGTGTTGTAGGACTGTGAGAAGGGTTGAGACCTTATTAACTGGTAAAGGATGCATATGGAGGTCGTCATGCACGTGTGGCGTTGGCAGTAATGAACATGACATTCAAGGACGGTATGCTACTATAAAGCATGGAGGATATTTTTCTTTCAGTCTAATGAATCATTTCGTTCCACATTTACGTCTACAGCTGAAGAATCAACTATTCCTCCAAAACCCAGTGTGTACACAAACACCGAAACACTTGTGTCAGCTTCATCCGCGCGTTAAGTGATATGACAAAATCGCCAGTATTAAGTTAGGGAACTGTATGACTGACATCTAGAGGCTATTGCCTTAGCTCTTTTGACAGAGAAGAAAATTGCATACTAAAAGTATATATGGTAGGTGCTGTACAACTGACGGAGTGCGCGACAAGACCAAGAACGGCATATGTTTTCGCAGACGCTTGGTGACATAGGCTGCTACTGTTGAGGGAGGTCGAAGCAGAGGATCTTACAGAAAATTGTATCTGCAGCAACGTCTTTGAAATAGCGGTGTCTATTGGCGAAAGGATGGTGCACTAACAGAAAATGTCTGCCCAATACTTGTAGTGTCTAATTAGTTCAAAAATGGCTCTAAGCACTATGGGACTTAACATCGGAGGTCATCAGTCCGCTAGACTTAGAAGTACTTAAACCTAATCTACCTAAGGACATCACACACATCCATGCCCGTGGCAGGATTCGAACCTGCGACCGTGGCAGTCGCACGGTTCGGGACTGAAGCGCCTAGAACCGCTCGGCCACCACGGCCGGCGTCTACTTAGTTCATTAAAAATATTTTCTCTTCACAGGATAGTGTTGGAGATTATTTACCATTGTATTCTTGCAAGTTCTGGCTAACACGTCACAGTTTTGCTTTATCGTGTAGCAAAACAAAGCGTACTTGTGCAATCCGGCCTAATGTTTATTATTCGATTATTATGGACATTAGTCGATACGTTATTTAATCCTTTGGAATCATTGCATGACGAGCGCCGACCTTGTCGATAAGGTTCGATGGACGGATGACTATCGGCGGTACTACCCCACTTCACTGTGTAAAAGTCTGCGATTTAGGACCAGCACATTACTTACGTAATGTAAATTAATGATGAAAATTAGCTCCATGAGCCAGAATTAGAACCGGTTACCTCCTTATAAGTTGACACTATCGTACAGCGCTGTGGCTACGACTGCTACATAATCGGCTACTTTCAGAATACACTGAGGTGATAAAAACCATGGAATAGCGATCTACATATATACTGATCAGTGACCACCTACCTAATAGCCGGCATGTCCACCTTTGGCAGGGATAATAGCGGTGACGAGTCGTGGCATGGAACTAATGAGGCCTTGGTAGTAGTCCCTTGCACACGCAAGTCACCTAATTCCCGTAAATTCTTGGGAGGGTGGCGGTGAACCTTGACGCCACATTCAATCGCATCTCACATGTGTTCTATCTAAGTCAGGTCTGGAGAGTTGGCGGGACCAGCACATGAATTGTAACTCTCTACTGTGTTCCTCGAACCACTCCATCACGCTACTGATCTTGTAACATGGACCATTGTCTTGTTGAAAAATGCCACTGCGGTCTGGAAACATGACTGTCATGGAGGGGTGCACGTGGTCTGCAAATAGTGTACGATATAACTTGTCCGCCACACTGCCTTGCACTAGCTCCACTGCACCCATGTGAATGTTCTACAGAGCATAGTGGAGCCGCCACCTGCTTGTCACCGACCCCACCGTACAGGTGTGAAGGTACTGTTCCCCTGGAAGACGGCTGATTCGCGACCTCCCATTGGCATGATGAAGAATCTATAGGGATTTATCAGACCAAGCAACGCTCTGCCACTGCGCCGACGTCGACTGTCGATGGTCATGTGACGATTTTAGTCGTAGCTGCTGGTGTCGTGATGTTAACATCGACACCTGCATGAGTCGTCGGCTGCGGAGGCCCTTCGTTAGGAATGTTCGGTGCGCTGTGTGTTCAGACACACTTTTATTCTACCCATCGTTAAAGTCTGATTTTAGTTCCGCCACAGATCGCCGTCTGACTTCTTTTGCCAGTCTGCCCAGCCTACGACGTCCGACATCTGTAATGAAGGAATGCCGGCCAACCCCACGGCGTATGGTTTCGCCACGTGTTGAAGACACTTACTACAGCACTCTTCGAACACCCGACATGTCATGCAGTTTACGAAATGCTCGCAGCGAGCCTACGGGCCGCCGCAGTCTGGCCTCTAACAAACTCAGATAGATAGCGCGCCTGCCTCATTCTACACACCGACAGCACGCTCAAATGGTTCAAATGGCTCTGAGCACTATGGCACTTAACATCTGATGTCATCAGTCCCCTGGAACTTTAAACTATTTAAACCTAACTTACCTAAGGACATCACACACATCCATGCCTGAGGCAGGATTCGAACCTGAGACCGTAGCGGTAGCGCGGTTCCAGAGTGAAGCGCCTAGAACCGCTCGGCCACAAAGCCGGCAGCACACACACTGATACTACATGCACCGTGCGTGTGTGTGACTAGCAGTCATTAAGCGCCAGGTGAAGCAGCCATCACCTGGAAGAGTTTATATGGATATCAGGTCGGTGATCATAATGTTCTGGTTCGTCAGTATATAGAGATA
Organism: Schistocerca nitens; assembly: GCF_023898315.1. Taxonomy (NCBI): domain Eukaryota; kingdom Metazoa; phylum Arthropoda; class Insecta; order Orthoptera; family Acrididae; genus Schistocerca; species Schistocerca nitens. The sequence goes on from NC_064618.1 coordinate 491,373,070, forward strand.
GCGATAGTGTATACAAGGTATGAAATGACAGTGCATTGGCAGAGGTGTCATTTGTACTTGGGTCTGTCTAGCTGATAGAGAGGCGCAGACCCCACGAAGCCATGGGCTCAAATTGTCAACAAGACACTGTACAAGCAGGTGGTGGCTCCGTAATGGTGTGAGCTGTGTTCAGATTGAATGGGTTGGGTCCTCTGGTCCAACTGAACCGATGATTGTTGGAAATGGTTTTGTTTGGCTACTTGAAGAACATCTGCGGCCATTCGTGGACTTCATTTTCACAAACAACGACGTGCCATGTTACTACGCCACAGTTAATCGCGACTGGTTTGAAGAACATTGTGGACAATTCGAGCGAGTGTTTGGTCACCAGATCGCCCAACATGAATCCCATCGAACATTTATGGCCGCGCAGGATTAGCCAAGCGGTCTGAAGCGCTGCAGTCATGGACTGTGCGGCTGGTCCTGGTGGAGGTTCGAGTCCTCCCTCGGGCATGGGTGTGTGTGTTTGTCCTTAGGATAATTTAGGTTAAGTAGTGTGTGAGCTTAGGGACTGATGACCTTAGCAGTTGAGTCCCATAAGATGTCACACAGAGTTGAACCTTTGAACATTTATGGAATGTGATTGAGGGGGCGGTTCGTGCACAAACTCCTGCACCGGAAACAGTTTCGGGATCACATGACGGCTATAGAGACGACATGGTTCAGTATTTTCGCAAAGGACCGCCAATAATTTATTGAGTTCATGCCACGTCTAGTTGCTGCACTAGACCGAGCAAAAACAGATCCGACACGACATTAGGAGCTATCCCAAGACTTCTATCATATCAGTGTTGTTTTTGGACTACTCTCGCGCGTGTGTTTCTCAAATGGCGTTTCGAGTATTGGATGGAAAAAAAATGGTTCAAATGGCTCTGAGCACTATGGGACTTAACATCTGAGGTCATCAGTCCCCGAGAACATAGAACTACTTAAACCTAACTAACCTAAGGAATCACACACATCCATGCCCGAGGCAGGATTCGAACCTGCGACCGTAGCGGTCGCGCGGTTCCAGACTGATGCGCCTAGAACTGCTTGGCCACACCGGCCGGCATTGGATGGAAATATTCATTGTTACGTTACTGTGTTCCATTTTTCGCAAACGGAGCTAGTATCTTGTCCGAAACGAGAAGGAATGCCAGTTCACTGAGATGGTCGCATTCTTGCGAGGTCTGCGACCGCACGCAGAGGAAGCGGACAATCGCGCGGAGCGGGGCGGGTCGATCTTTGACGCGCCGCGTGGGCGACGCCGGGGCTCAAGGCGAGCTGGTAGGCCGGCTGCGCCGCACGTGGCCCGATGCATGGTAGTGGCGGCTCTGGCGGCAGACAGAGCAGGCGCTGCCCACCGAACTGGTTTGTGATAGCAAGTGTATCACATTTACCACCTAACAACGTCTTTGGTAGAGTACATTGAGGTGACGAAAGCCATTGAATACCTGCTAATATCATGTCACACTTCCTTTAACCGACCGACCGCTGTGGCCGAGCAGTTCTCGGCGCTTCAGTCCGGAACCACGCGGCTGCTACGGTCGCAGGTTCGAATCCTGCCTAGGGCATGGATGTGTGTGATGTCCTTAGGTTAGTTAGTTTAAGGAGTTTAGGTCTAGGGGACTGATGACCTCAGATATTAAGTCCCATAGTGCCTAGAGCCATTTGAACCATTTTTCCTTTAACCCGACATGTTGTTGTTGTTGTGGTCTTCAGTCCTGAGACTGGTTTGATGCAGCTCTCCATGCTACTCTATCCTGTGCAAGCTTCTTCATCGCCCAGTACCTACTGCAAGCTACATCCTTCTGAATCTGCTTAGTGTATGCATCTCCTGGTCTCCCCCTACGATTTTTACCCTCCACGCTGCCCTCCAATACTAAATTGGTGATCCCTTGATGCCTCAGAACATGTCCTACCAACCGATCCCTTCTTCTGGTCAAGTTGTGCCACAAACTCCTCTTCTCCCCAATCCTGTTCAGTACCTCCTCATTAGTTATGTGATCTACCCATCTAATCTTCAGCATCCTTCTGTAGCACCACATTTCGAAAGCTTCTATTCTCTTCTTGTCCAAACTATTTATCGTCCATGTTTCACTTCCATACATGGCTACACTCCATACAAATACTTTCAGAAAAGACTTCCTGACACTTAAATCTATACTCGATGTTAACAAATTTCTCTTCTTCAGAAACCCTTTCCTTGCCATTGCCAGTCTACATTTTATATCCTCTCTACTTCGACCATCATCAGTTATTTTGCTCCCCAAATAGCAAAACTCCTTTTCTACTTTAAGTGTCTCATTTCCTAATCTAATACCCTCAACATCACCCGACTTAATTCGACTACATTCCATTATCCTTGTTTTGCTTTTGTTGATGTTCATCTTATATCCTCCCTTCAAGACACCATCCATTCCATTCAACTGCTCTTCCAAGTCCTTTGCTGTCTCTGACAGAATTACAATGTCATCGGCGAACCTCAAAGTTTTTATTTCTTCTCCATGGATTTTAATACCTACTCCGAATTTTTCTTTTGTTTCCTTTACTGCTTGCTCAATATACAGATTGAATAACATCGGGGAGAGGCTACAACCCTGTCTTACTCCCTTCCCAACCACTGCTTCCCTTTCATATCCCTCGACTCTTATAACTGCCATCTGGTTTCTGTACAAATTGTAAATAGCCTTTCGCTCCCTGTATTTTACCCCTGACACCTTTAGAATTTGAAAGAGAGTATTCCAGTCAACATTGTCAAAAGCTTTCTCTAAGTCTACAAATGCTAGAAACGTAGGTTTGCCTTTTCTTAATCTTTCTTCTAAGATAAGTCGTAAGGTCAGTATTGCCTCACGTGTTCCAGTATTTCCACGGAATCCAAACTGATCTTCCCCGAGGTCGGCTTCTACTAGTTTTCCATTCGTCTGTAAAGAATTCGTGTTAGTATTTTGCAGCTGTGGCTTATTAAACTGATTGTTCGGTAATTCTCACATCTGTCGCCACCTGCTTTCTTTGGGATTGGAATTATTATATTCTTCTTGAAGTCTGAGGGTATTTCGCCTGTTTCATACATCTTGCTCACCAGATGGTAGAGTTTTGTCAGGACTGGCTCTCCCAAGGCCGTCAGTAGTTCCAATGGAATGTTGTCTACTCCGGGGGCCTTGTTTCGACTCAGGTCTTTCAGTGCTCTGTCAAACTCTTCACGCAGTATCGTATCTCCCATTTCATCTTCATCTACATCCTCTTCCATTTCCATAATATTGTCCTCAAGTACATCGCCCTTGTATAGACCCTCTATATACTCCTTCCACCTTTCTGCTTTCCCTTCTTTGTTAGAACTGGGTTTCCATCTGAGCTCTTAATGTTCATACAAGTGGTTCTCTTATCTCCAAAGGTCTCTTTAATTTTCCTGTAGGCAGTATCTATCTTACCCCTAGTGAGACAAGCCTCTACATCCTTACATTTGTCCTCTAGCCATCCCGGCTTAGCCATTTTGCACTTCCTGTCGATCTCATTTTTGAGACGTTTGTATCCCTTTTTGCCTGCTTCATTTACTGCATTTTTATATTTTCTCCTCTCATCAATTAAATTCAATATTTCTTCTGTTACCCAAGGATTTCTACTAGCCCTCGTCTTTTTACCTACTTGATCCTCTGCTGCCTTGACTACTTCATCCCTCAAAGCTACCCACTCTTCTTCTACTGTATTTCTTTCCCCCATTCCTGTCAATTGTTCCCTTATGCTCTCCCTGAAACTCTGTACAACCTCTGGTTCTTTCAGTTTATCCAGGTCCCATCTCCTTAAATTCCCACCTTTTTGCAGTTTCTTCAGTTTTAATCTACAGGTCATAACCAATAGATTGTGGTCAGAGTCCACATCTGCCCCTGGAAATGTCTTACAATTTAAAACCTGGTTCCTAAATCTCTGTCTTACCATTATATAATCAATCTGATACCTTTTAGTATCTCCAGGGTTCTTCCATGTATACAACCTTCTATCATGATTCTTAAACCAAGTGTTAGCTATGATTAAATTGTGCTCTGTGCAAAATTCTACCAGGCGGCTTCCTCTTTCATTTCTTAGCCCCAATCCATATTCACCTACTACGTTTCCTTCTCTCCCTTTTCCTACACTCGAATTCCAGTCACCCATGACTATTAAATTTTCGTCTCCCTTCACAATCTGAATAATTTCTTTTATTTCATCATACATTTCTTCAATTTCTTCGTCATCTGCAGAGCTAGTTGGCATATAAACTCGACATGGCATGGGCTCAACAGCTCGTTGAAGGTACCCTGCTGATATATTGAACCACGCTGGCTCTATAGCCATCCATAATGGCGAAAATTTTGCCAGTTTGGGATTTTATGCACGAACCGACCACACGATTGTGTCCCATAAATGTTCTACAGCTGATTAAATGACTAGCTCTAGTTGTCCACAACGTCCTTCAAACGAATCGCGAACAACTGTGGCCCGGTGACACGGCACACTGTCGTCAGCCGAGATTCCATCGTTGTTTGGGAACATGAAGTCCATGAATGATTGCAGTTTGTCTCCAAGTAGCCGAACATAGCCGTTTCCAATCAATGATCGATTCAGTTGGACCAGAGGATCCAGTCCATTCTATGTAAACACCGCCCACACCATTCCGAATCCCGCGTCATTATGCATTTAATACAGGCTTCCAGAGTGCCTTATTGACATCTGACCAGACTATGGTGTTTCAGTTGTCTAGAGTCTTAACAATATGGTCACGAGCCGATGAGAGGCGCTGTAGATTATATCGTGCTGTTAGCAAATGCACTAGCGTCGGTCGCCTGCTGCCATAGCCCATTAATTCCGCAGCACTGTCCTAACGGGTTCGTTCGTCGTACGTCCCACATTGATTTTGCCCTTATTTCACGTAACGTTGCTTGTCTATTAACGCTGGCATCATTACGCAAAAGCCGTTGCTTTTGTTCGTTAAACGTGACCGTGGTGATACTAAATACACTGCTGGCCATTAAAATTGCTACACCAAGAAGAAATGCAGATAATAAACGGGTATTCACTGGACAAATATATCATACTAGAACTGACATGTGATTACATTTTCACGCAATTTGGGCGCATAGATCCTGAGAAATCAGTACTCAGAACAACCACCTCTGGCCGTAACAACGCCCTTGATACGCCTGGTCATTAACTCAAACAGAGCTTGGATGGGGTGTACAGGTACAGCTGCCCATGCAGCTTCAACACGATACCACAGTTCGTCAACAGTAGTGACTGGCGTATTCTATCGAGCCAGTTGCTCGGCCACTATTGACCAGACGTTTCCAATTGGTGAGAGATCTGGAGAATGTGTTGGCCAGGGCAGCAGTCAAACATTTTCTGTATCCAGACAGGCCCGTACAGGACCTGCAACATGCGGTCGTGCATTATCCTGTTGAAATGTAGGGTTTCGCAGGGATCGAATGAAGGATAGAGCCACGGGTCGTAACACATCTGAAATATAACGTCCACTGTTCAAAGTGCCATCAATGCGAAAAAGAGGTGTAACCAATGGCACCCCATACCATCACGCCGGGTGATACGCCAGTATGGCGATGACGAATACACGCTTCCAACGTGCGTTCACCGCGATGTCGTCAAACACGGATGCGACCATCCTGATGCTGTAAACAGAACCTGGATTCATCCGAAAAAATGACGTTTTGCCATTCGTGCACTCAGGTTCGTCGTTGAGTACACCATCGCAGACGCTCCTGTCTGTGATGCAGCGTCAAGGTTAACCGCAGCATTGGTCTCCGAGCTGATAGTCCATGGTGCTGTAAACGTCGTCGAACTGTTGGTGCAGATGTTTGTTGTCTTGCAAACGTCCCCATCTGTTGACTCAGGGATCGAGGCGTGGCTGCACGATCCGTTACAGCCATGCGGATACGATGTCTGTCATCTCGACTGCTAGTGATACGAGGCCGTTGGGATCCAGCACGGTGTTCCGTATTACGCTCCTGGACCCACGTATTGCATATTCTGCTAACAGTCATTGCATCTCGACCAATGCGAGCAGCAATGTGCGATACGATAAACCGCAATCGCGATAGGCTACAATCGGACCTTTATCAAAGTCGGAAACGTGATGGTACGCATTTCTCTTCCTTACACGAGGCATCACAACAACGTTTCACCAGGCAACGCCGGTCAACTGCTGTTTGTGTATGAGAAATCGGTTGGAAACTTTCCTCGTGTCAGCACGTTGTAGGTGTCGCCACCGGCGCCAGCCTTGTTTGAATGCTCTGAAAAGCTAATCATTTGCATATCACAGCATCTTCTTCCTGTCGGTTGAATTTCGCGTCTGTAGCACGTCATCTTCGTGGTGCAGCAATTTTAATGGCCAGTAGTGTATCTTTTCTCGCCACACTCTTGACACTGCGGATCTCTGAATATTGGATTCCCTAACAATTTGCAAGATGGAATGCCCCATTCATCTAGCTCCGACAACCACGTAGTGTTCAAATTCTGTTAATTTACGCCGTGCAGCCATAATCACGTTGAAAGCCTTTTCACATGAATCACCTCATTGCAAACAGCTCCGCACGGACACTAACCTTTTATACCTTGTGTACGTGATACTACCGCCATCTGTAGACGTGCTTATCGCAATCCCACGACTTTTCTCATCTCAGTGTACATAACGTATCATTTCCCGGACACGCCTCGGTTTCTCGATTGTAGACACCAGAAGTCCTTTCCATGTCCGAGCCTTAGGAGGGCTGGAGTTGACTGGCTGGTCGATCCATAATTATCCAAAATAGCTTGAAGTATGAGATCTCTAGACCTGCTTTCTCTATTGTAGACACCACAAGTCCTTTCCATGTCCGAGCCTTAGGAGGGCTGGAGATGACTGGCTGGTCGATCCATAACTATCCAAAATAGCTTGAAGTATGAGATCTCTAGACCTGCTTTCTCTATTGTAGACACCAGAAGTCCTTTCCATGTCCGAGCCTTAGGAGGGCTGGAGATGACTGGCTGGTCGATCCATAATTATCCAAAATAGCTTGAAGTATGAGATCTCTAGACCTGCTTTCTCTATTGTAGACACCACAAGTCCTTTCCATGTCCGAGCCTTAGGAGGGCTGGAGATGACTGGCTGGTCGATCCATAACTATCCAAAATAGCTTGAAGTATGAGATCTCTAGACCTGCTTTCTCTATTGTAGACACCAGAAGTCCTTTCCATGTCCGAGCCTTAGGAGGGCTGGAGATGACTGGCTGGTCGATCCATAATTATCCAAAATAGCTTGAAGTATGAGATCTCTAGACCTGCTTTCTCTATTGTAGACACCAGAAGTCCTTTCCATGTCCGAGCCTTAGGAGGGCTGGGGATGACTGGCTGGTCGATCAATAACTATCCAAAATAGCTTGAAGTATGAGATCTCTAGACCGGCTTATGGACTTGTAGTTTTGTGTCATAGCCAGTGTTTTCCAATACCAGCTGGAAAGAAACTTGTAAAAGTGCTGGCAAGTAGGCTTTACCAGACAGTGTTGTTGGCGGAAGCGGAATTCAGCAAATTTAAATGCCGTAATTACGTTGCTGAGGCTGACTGTCTGAAAGAACTAAATGTTAATAATTTCTTCGAGCGGTATAGAGGTTGCGAAATCATGGAGTCGACCAACAGGACTGCGGGGTTGTTGAAGTCGTGTGCCTGCTCGAACAGAGGTGGTGTTTCCGTTGTATATATCTGAATTCGGGAGCAGGTGATCAACTAAACTATTTCTTGGAGTACAGGAAACTAGGGGAACACAAATGTGCGTTCCGGTGCAGGGGACAGGATTTCTTATTGTGTTATTTCCGGTATTGTAGATGGTGCAGAATAAGTGATATTCCCACAGATGAAGAATGGTGCGAATACAGTACGTCTATCGGGTGTGCCTAACGTTACATTTCATCGTAACTAAAAGTGCCCAGGTAACTTGTACATACAACTCATCACCATGTTCCGGAGTTTGTGAAGATTTATCAATATCGGCCTCATATCCCGAACTTAGCCCCGAGTATTTCCCATGTTTCCTTAGAAAAAACTGAAATACTTTTTGGGCGGAACTCTCTACGGAAATGATAACGGTCTTATAGAGGGGTTTAGTGACTGGTTCAACAGTCGTGCGGCAACTGAGATGCAGAATGAATGGGATAGCTCTTGGACGCTAAGAAAAATGCTTGAATTTGAGAGTAGGAAAACAGCTAAGAAATCAAAATACTGGGTGATTCCAGGTTGATGTTAAAAACTTCCATGGATGCAGAGAACGGTAAAGGCATCAGTTTGATATAGTGGGCCCAGGTCCGGAAACGGCCGACTCCAAAGTTGTGAGCGAAAATCATTATATATCTGAGAGTGGAATATATTTACTGGTACTTTTGCTGCTAAAACTGTAGGGTAGGCAAACCAGACGAGCACTTAGTTGTACAAGTTGGGATAAAAACTCAATTAGTCCAAATCAGATAGCGTATCATGTACTTACATTTGCAACCCTGGTGTATAATGTATATACTATAGTAGATTGCAGTCTGTGTTTAGAAGTTGCAGCACCAACGTTAATCAGACAAAGCCAAATGCAGTTGTACCCGATGACGGCATTTCCAGACATTATTTTCGTGTACGGGCAAACAACTGAAAGCAGCAGAGAAGCGGAAAGATTACACAGGACCAAACATCCGCATAGAAAACATGCGGTTCACTTTGTGTTTCCAAGATTGTTCCAACGATTAAGCGAAAAAGGACAATTGGCATCACAGTACAACGATCAAGGAGGAAAACGAATTACATGGACTCCAGACTTTGAAGGTGCTGTGCGGCTTCCAGTCGATGTGGCACGTGCAATGAGCACTCAATCACTTGCGCATGAAATGAATGTTTCGCAGAGACCTGTGTCCGAGTATTACTAGAAATGCAATTACAACCCTAGCGTCCACTACAGGTGCATGCTTTGACTCATGGTGACTTCGGACCTCGTGTTGCATTCAGCGTATGGTTCTAGCAGCGCCTTACAGACGATTTTCACTTTCCTGCGTATTTACTTTTCGCGGATAAAGCCCATTTCACCAGGGATGGATTGATAAATAGTTGCATGTGTGCCCCATCGAGAATTCCCACGTTACAGCTCGAAAAATAAATACAGATTATCAGTCAACTAGTGCGCAGGTGTAGTCAGATTACGTACTAGGCCTGTTTCCTCTTTCTCCCCATTTAAATGCACCAACATGCAGAGTGTTTATCAACGACGTACTAATCAGGTCCTGGAACAAACCCCACTTGTTATTCGTCAATGAATGTGATTCCAACATGATGGAACGCCACCTCACTTTGGACTGATGCCTCATGAACACCTGGCTCAGATATTCCCTGAAAATTCGATGGGCAGAGGAGATTCTGTTTCATGACCAGCTCGTTCACCTGCTTTCTAGCCACTTGATTTCTTCTTGTGGGGCCATGTGAAAGGTGTCGTGTACGAGACTGTCTAGACTGAAGGAAACCTCCCGGCGAGAATTTTCGCTCGCTACAACACTGTTCAAACAACACCAAGGACGACAGAGCTATGTGGGACGATGCCACGCGTGCATTGATCTTGGGGGGACGCCATTTTGAACAACTGTTGTAAACGTTGCAGATTGTGAAACTTGTGCAGCTAAATTGAATTTGTTGTTACTGTACCGTAGACGTTTTGGTCTCTCTGACATCAAGTTAAGTTCACTGTTACTATTCCATCAAGAGAGGGAATAATGTACATCATGGTCAGGGTTCCGAGGTTGAGACCCTTGGTTTGGGTGCTGCGCGATCCCAAAATGGAACTTCAATAGATTTTCGCTTATGCGTTTTTGACTCTATCCTATGGTCCTTTACGTCAGATTGATACGTTTACCCTTGTCCTTCATACCTGATAGTTTGTAACATCATCGCAGAATCATTCTGTATGTTATAAAGTAAGCTTTCTTTCATTATCTGGAATGAAAATGTCTGGAGAAACAAGTGTTATTTAGTTTTATAATGACCCTAGTATATAACATACTGTCTCGCTATCTAAATAAAACTGAATGGTTATTTCCTACGCTATAAAATATAGATTTATATACATTTTTCCAAAATTATCTATCATTCCATCCCCTCATAGGTTGAAAGAATTACCTGCGGAGTAAAAGAGAAGGGATGTAAGAAGAAAAATAATTTTTGATTGGTAGTTACTTCAGAGCAACCCGGTCATACAGCGTTAGAGGCAGCGCGTTTCCTTGCGGATCAGGAAGATGAGAGAGACTCGGATTGAATCCGCCCAGTGGATTGAACTAGCGTGACTGGTAAACCGGCCAAACTGAGGGTCGCTTTTAGGTGTCTTTTCAGCCTCATTTAGGCACAGACTGGGATGGTCCCCACTTTCTGCCTCAGAAAATGCGACACGCAAACAGTTAAAATAAAATCATGCACAGAAGAATGTTTACACAATTCACAGGCAGTTGGCGCACACGACTTTCTTCCCTTAGGCTGCTGATGACTGCGGCGACAGAAATGACATTCTGGAACAGAATTAAATAATACAAATTTGGCAGTTCTTCAAGACGGTGTAAACGGTGATGGAAAGAAGAATGGCGTTTGAAAGCAAATAATTTCCGGCAGGTAGCAGTGACAAGGGCGTCATGGCCAGGTGCTAGAGAGCTCAAGATGATCGATCTCACCGCGACAAGTCTTGAGGGACGGAGGGGGGAGCTAGAGATCGGGCTGTCGGCTAATTTGCAATCAGCTGTCAGCTCAGCGGGATTCCGAGAGGCCGGCGAGCTCCGCTGCTCGCGTTACTTTGATTGCGGGTCATACAATCCGATTCCGAGAAGGGCCGCCGCTCGCCGCTGATTATAGTTTCTCGAGAAGTGCGCCCTAACGAACCGCCCCGGGACAAACATCGCCCCCGACGATGATTGCGCGCGCTCCCTGCCCGCCGACGACGTTATTAATGCTGCGACCACGACTGCGATCCGCCTTCGGTCTCCTCGCAGAGCCGGTAGTTTCCCGCGGCAGCTTCGCCGGCCCATTGCTCCGTCCCGAATCCCGGAGATGGCTGGCTGGACCCGTAATAAAAGATCCTGCAGTCCTGCGCCAATTTGAAGTACGGTAGGGTCGGCAAATAACGCCGGCTTTTATTGAGAAATCGTCCTTCGGGAACGGCGGTTTGTTTCCGAAGAGACGGGGAGAAGGCGATCGGTTGAACAAGGCCGGAACTATAAAAACCCCGCGGCGGGATTGCTACTTTTGCAAGGACTAGTGGAGAAAAAGGAATGAGTCTCAAGTGTTATTATGAACTAAGGTAAGGTATAGTTTGCCTAAGGTTGGCAGCCATACCGAAGCTAAGTAAAGCGCTGTATAACTAAATGAGACTGACATTCTACTCCCATAGTATCACATTGTCTTAGTAAAAGTATACGGATACCTCTAAATGATACGAGACTATATGTCACGATAGTCAGGGCAACCAGGGTAAAATGTGGGGATTGTTGTGTTGTTGGTTGTTTTGGCGGGAGAGGACCACACAGCGAGGTCATCGGTCCCATCGGCTTAGCGAAGGAAGTCGGCCATGCCCATTCAGAGGAACCCTCCTGGCAATTGCCTAAAGTGATTTATGGGAACCACGGAAAACCTAAACCAGAATGGCTGGACGCGGGTTTGAACCGTCGTCCTCCCGAATGCGAGTCCAGTGTGCTAACCACTGCGTCACCTAGCTCGGTTGTTATGTTGTCACTAGAGACAGAGTAACAAGATAATGGATCGTTCACGAGAACGTTGACCAGTCGCTGGACATCATCACCTGGGTAACAGTCCCCGTTAGGGATATTTCAACCATTCCAAGGCTCACCAAGTCAGTTGCTTGTGATGATATTGTGAAGCGGAAACGCGAAGGGATAACCACAGTCAAACCAAGTCCAGGCAGACATAATGTATTCACGGATGCTGGTTGTAAAAAATAGCATGAAACCAGCGAAAGGAATCATTCTTGAGCTCCAAAACTCGGGCATGGATGTGTGTGATGTCCTTAGGTTAGTTGGGTTTAATTAGTTCAAATTTCTAGGTGACTGATGACCTCAGAAGTTAAGTCGCATAGTGCTCAGAGCCATTTGAACCATTTTTGAGTTCCAAAATACTACCAGTAGTCGGGCTAGCATAATTGCTGCGCGTATGGAGATAAAATAAGTGGTGTACGCTTGTCGGGCAGCTCCTCATAAGAAACACGTTTCTGCAGTCAGTCCTAAGCGCCCCTTGAGAAGGTGTAAAGAGCGACGCCACTGAATAATCGATAACCGGAAACGAGTGATGTGAAATGATGAATCACGCTATACACTCTCTGAATCCGATAAAAAGGTCTGCGTTTGGTGAATGCTTGGTGAAAATTACCTGAATTCATCTGTAATGCCAATAGCGAAGTACAGAGGATGTGGTGTTATCGTATCCGTGGCTATGGTGTGATCCCTTCACTTCACTTAAGAAAACGCTAAATGCAGAACGACATGAATACATTTTACAACATTGTAAAGAGCAGAGGGACCGGTCGGAGACGATTATTGGTTGTATCAAGTTGATAATGCACCTTCTCATAAGGCAGAATTTGTGGCGCAATGGAGTGTCTTTAGTTCAGTCCTAAAACAGACTGGCCTGAACGGGATCCCAACCTGGAAGCAATGGAACAGCTTTGAGATGAGTCAGAATGTCGAATTGACTCGAGACCCCAACGTCGGTATATTCTCTGGTTTCGGCTCTAGATACTTACCTGAAAGTGTCCTCAACAGAGCTGAAGCCATCATAAAGGTTAGCAGTAGGCACACTCCATATTAATGTCCACTAATAGCCGTACAGATGCTTTTCATGATATTATGTATACATAAAGATATACTTACATATATAGAGAGTCCCAGAAATGTGGCGACAAACTTCGACGGTTTGTAGAGGGTGTCTTGAGAAACAACCGAGGACAGGAAACTGTGTCCATAAACATCAACCAACGATGCTATAGAGCGTCGAAATAATGGTGCCTACCACTAGCCCACCCCTTCAGCAGCAAACGTGACTTTGTACACTGACGGGCCTTCGGCCGAAAATCACGCAATATTGTTTGTTATTCAGTGATCGCGACTGGTTGAGACGATCGCGAGTGGAGAAGATGGAGCTAGCTGCTACATAGACAAGCCTTATCTTCTACAAATTCAGTGCGCTGTGGATGACGGATTGAGACACCCGGAATAAGAGATAACATTTAGAGAGGTTCCACCTACCGTCCGTCAGCGTACAAAGTTACATTTGCTGTTGAAGGGGTGGTTCAATGGCAGGTGCTGGCGTCTGTTACTTCGACGCTCTGTGGCATTGTTGGATAGCGTTTCTGGATACAGGTTCCTATCTTCGATTTGTTTCTGAAGACACCCTCTACAAACCCCCAAAACATTTTGCAACGTTTCTGGGATAAACTGTATATGCATTGTGTCTGTTCTGCCAGATATACAGGGTGATTCAAAAAGAATACCACAACTTTAAAAATGTGTATTTAATGAAAGAAACATAATATAACCTTCTGTTATACATCATTACAAAGAGTATTTAAAAAGTTTTTTTTCACTCATAAACAAGTTCAGAGATGTTCAATATGGCCCCCTCCAGACACACGAGCAATATCAACCCGATACTCCAACTCGTTCCACACTCTCTGTAGCATATCAGGCGTAACAGTTTGGATAGCTGCTGTTATTTCTCGTTTCAAATCATCAATGGTGGCTGGGAGAGGTGGCCGAAACACCATATCCTTAACATACCCCCATAAGAAAAAATCGCAGGGGGTAAGATCAGGGCTTCTTGGAGGCCAGTGATGAAGTGCTCTGTCACGGGCTGCCTGGCGGCCGATCCAACGCCTCGGGTAGTTGAACCAATTTCAGACTATAAGGTTTCATAACTAACCTTTTTCGTAGGACTCTCCATACAGTTGATTGTGGAATTTGCAGCTCTCTGCTAGCTCTGCGAGTCGATTTTCCTGGGCTGCGAACAAATGCTTGCGGATGCGTGCTACATTTTCATCACTCGTTCTCGGCCGTCCAGAACTTTTCCCTTTGCACAAACACCCATTCTCTGTAAACTGTTTATACCAACGTTTAATACACCACCTATCAGGAGGTTTAACACCATACTTCGTTCGAAATGCACGCTGAACAACTGTCGTCGATTCACTTCTGCCGTACTCAATAACACAAAAAGCTTTCTGTTGAGCGGTCGCCATCTTAGCATCAACTGACGCTGACGCCTAGTCAACAGCGCCTCAAGCGAACAAATGTACACCTAAATGAAACTTTATAGCTCCCTTAATTCGCCTACAGATAGTGCTTAGCTCTGCCTTTTGTCGTTGCAGAGTTTTAAATTCCTAAAGTTGTGGTATTCTTTTTGAATCACCCTGTATATGACAGAACAGGTGTGTGTGTGTGTGTGTGTGTGTGTGTGTGTGTGTGTGTATCTTCACGTCTATGGGTGTGAGAGCTTTTACAGTCATTTCACTGTGGATGCGCAATACGTCCGAACTTCTGTACGAATCAGAGTGTATGCTGCCAGCAGGAAAATGGGCAGGAACGTTAATGGCGTACGGCAGTATGGGAACTGGATGAGTTGGGAAGCGAGCCAGTGCAGCCGAAGCGATCATGGCGACCGCCCAAATTACGCAGTAAATAGAGTTTTAATTCCAGTGTAGGACATATATTCACTTGTCGTCTTTGGATTTATTTCAGATCCCGAATGCAGCTGATGTCGTAGGTTTCTGTTAATTCATTTAAGGTATAAAGGCTGGACAAAATAAAAATGTTTGTAAGTCTCTACAGAATAATTTACTCTAGTTAATATTAGTGTAGTGTATACTTTTCCTAAAGCTAGTTCTATGTAAACGTCACACTTTTCGTCGCTACGAACGGATACTGCTACATAGTTTACGGTGGTTCCCGTTTCCAGTAATTTATAGCCAATTTATACGAAGTACGTTCGGTTTCCTTACGTTTAGGAAAGTGGCATCTGACCTCGCAGCATCCACTGGATGTGTTGTAGCGAGGCAAACGATGTACAGACGTCTTAAGCAGAGTGGCCTTCATTGTCGGAGATCTGCTGTATGTGTAACTCAGACATGTCTTCGCAGAAGGGAACGTCTAGAGAGGAATCATCTACTTGCCACTTGGACGGTCTAACAGTGGGCCAATGTTCTGTTCTCTGATGAGTTCCGATTTGTTCTGGGCAGTGATTCTCTACAGATTCGCACCTGGAGGGAACGTGGAACACGATTTCGTGCCCGAACTGTTGTGGAAAGAGACCGATATCGAGGATTATTCCTAATGGTGTGGGGAGGGATTATATTGACCACTCGAACACCTCTTCACGAAACTGTACGGTTAAACCGGCAAGGTTTAACTGCTGTCAGGTATGGTGATGAGATCTTGGGACCTAATGTGCGGTTGTTGTGAGGTGCTGTGGGCCCATAGTTCGAATTGCTGGATGATAATGCTCCACCTCATAGAGCACGAGTGACTGATATTTACCTGGAAACAGAAGATATTGCACTCTTGGCGTGGCCTGCTCGTTCTACCGATTTGGATCCCATAGAGCACGCCTGGGATGCACTAGGGACACAGGTTGCATTACGTCGGCATCCACCAACCATTTTCAGAGACTTGTGAGCAGCGCAGCAGGAAGAATGGGTGCACCGTCGTTGTCAGATATGTATTGCTGCAAGAGGTGGTCACACCCCATACGGAGTGAATTGACCAGTTGTCGGAACGTGCGAGTGAATCCGTTAAGTTGGAAAAGACGAAGAACATTTTTGTCTATCGATATGCATGTTGTAGTTCTTTACGTTGTTTACGTCCTGCATCGTTTAAATTGTTTCCACTTTACTATCACCTGATTATACAATTTTGTGGCAAAATAAATGTAACCTTGCAAAATTTCGGTTTGTTGCTTTAATTTCGGATACCAGTGTAGATTGTCTCATACGTCAAGCACCAACTATACCATACCGCGGCATATTTCTCGTCGTGCGGGCGTAATCACGTCGGAAACCACTTCACACGAATCACCTAAGCACAAATGACAGATCTATACGCGACACTACAGCTATTCGGGGGGGGGGGGGTTGTTTTGGGGAAGGAGACCAGACAGGGAGATCATCGGTCTCAATTAGGGAAGGACGGGGAAGGAAGTCAGCCGTGCCCTTCGAAAGGAACCATCACGGCATTTGCCTGGAGCGATTTAGGTAAATCACGGAAAACCTAAATCAGGATGGCCGGACGCGGGAGTGAACCGTCGTCCTCCCGAATGCGAGTCCAGTGTCTAACCACTGCGCCACCTCGCTCGGTGATACTAGCGCTATCTGTATACGTTAATCTCGCTACCACACTTTGTCAACCCATCGTAGTATTGCAAGAAACGTGAACGGCGTCAAGGAGGTTTCGACTTTATCCACTAGATCAGGGCCTCCCAACCTTTTCAGCTGGCGGAGCCCTTCTTCAGTCGAAAATCCATGGCGGACCCCTAGTCACTCAAACGCACAGTCCGGAACCGCGGGACTGCTACGGTCGCAGGTTCGAATCCTGCCTCGGGCATGGGTGTGTGTGATGTCCTTAGGTTAGTTAGGTTTAAGTAGCTCTAAGTTCTAGGGACTTATGACCTAAGATGTTGAGTCCCATAGTGCTCAGAGCCATTTGAACCATTTTTTTTTTTGTTGTTGTCCTTAGCGGAAGTTAAACTTAGGTTAATAGTGTGTGAGACTAGAGACTGACGACCTCAGCAGTTAAGTTCCACAGACTTTACATACATTTGAACATTTTTCTTCGGATTTCACGAAAAGCCACACACACACACACACACACACACACACACACACACACACATGCCCGAGGGAGGACTCGAACCTCCGACAGCGGGAGCCGCACCAATGTTTTGGTTCGTGTTGCCGACTGTCAAATATTATTGCCAAATATCGAATGTTATTGGCAACTTGCGAATGCTATACACATATTTTTCACAGGAAAAAAATAGTTATGAATCTGTTTTTCACATTTTTATTCAATAATTTTACTCATTATTTTACACGATTTGGTGAAAGGTGGCCGCGGACCCGCTAGAAAGAGCCGGCGGACCCCTAAGGGGTCCGCGGACCACACGTTGGGAAGCCCTGCACTAGATCATTCATACTGCAGGCTGTGTGGTGTGTACAGATTTACACAGGGAGGAGCTTGTACTACACTACATATCTCGGTGGAACAATAAAGTGAACCTCAGTGTTGCACAACTTGATGGGGAATTTTCACGCAGGAGCTTTCTGGCTGTAAGAAGTCCCGTTCCGCAGGCGGTGAAGTCGCCCGCGTTGTGACGTACGTGACGGGGGTGCGTCGGTTGCGGCTGCGGCGGCGCAAGTGCGGGCAGGAAGCCGGGCTGAATGCGGCTGCGTCTGCGGCAGCCCGCATACAGAGGCGGCGGTGGTGCCGAGAGAGTAATGGCGGCGCGTTTCCGCGGCTCTCTGAAAAGGAGAGCTTCAGTCCTTTCAGCCGGCGGCGCGGGCGCCGGTCCCGACAGCGAACAGCACTCGCCGCCGTTTCCTGCCGTCCCGGCCAATAGCTGGTGGCGTCGGCCGCTACTTTTCCTCGTTAGGGGTGGGCGGGGTGGCGCTTTCCACCAGAGATTAAACTCGCTGGAGCGCTGCCATCGGGGAAGCCCCTATAAGCGAACGCGCGCTGCTGCATCAGAGACAGCGGAATACCTGTAGTGACCGAGAGTGTTTAGGAGCGTTCGATAAGTAATGCAGAACTTTTTTTTTCTGAAAGCAGGTCGTTTTATTCAGTATTCTAATACACTACGTTACTTCCCAATCTCTTGATTGCAAAATCCTATTTTTCAACACAATCTCCGTCCAGTGTCACTTACTGCTAGGTCTTGTATGCCCGCATGGCACTACTCTACTGGTCGACACTGGAACCAATGTCTTGCTGCATCAGTAACCTCCCCCTCATTATCCACACGTACCCGGCAGAATGCATCCTCCAAGGAGCCAAACAGATAGAAGACAGAAGGTACGAATCGGGGCTTTAGTGTGGATGAGGGAAAAAAGTCTAGTGAAGTTTTGTGAGATTCCCTCGTGTGCAAACACTTGTGTGAGGTCTTATATTGTCACGAAGGAGGACTAGTTCGTTTACATATTTACGGCGATGAACACACTGAATTCATTTCTTCAGTTTCCTGAGAGTAGCGCAACACCCTTCAGAGCCACTCGTTTCACCATGACGGTGGGCATCAAAGAGAATAAATCCTTCACAGTCCTAGAAGGTCGTCGTCATGACTTTGCCGGCTTAGGGTGCGGCTTTGAACGTTTTCTTCGGAGGACAGGTGGTGTGGCGCCACTCTATGGATTCCCATTTTGTTTCCGCATCGCACTGATGACCCCATGTTTCATCACCTATGATGCTGTTCGGCAAAAAACTGTCACTATCAGCCTCGAGACGTGCAAGCAATTTCGCGCAGATGTATCTGGGTTGCTCTTCATGATCTTCTGTTAGGAGGAGTGTGCCAGTACTACCAACAGTGAAGTCCAGTTGAGTAGCGAGGTGGTTGATTGCAATCCGTCGAGCACCTTGAATGAGAGTGTCCGCACGTTTCAAAATTGCGGGAGTCGCATTTGTGTGCGGCAGGCATGTACGCAGGAGACCTTTTTGTGATGATGGTATGCGTCTCGCCCAATGACTCACTGCGGTTTTGTTCACTGCGTAGACATTCTCCAAATGACTATGGATATCTACGATTTTCTGGGTTTCCACCAAAATTAGCTGAGTGACAGCTCTCTGCTTGAAACTGAACTCCGTTGCAGACGCCATTTTGAAGGCTATGCCGACCGCTGTGGCTGAGGGGTTCTAGGCGCTTCGGTCGGGAAGCGCGCTGCTGCTACGGTCGCAGGTTCTAATTCTGCCTCGGGCTTGGACGTGTGTGATGTCCTTAGGTTTAAGTAGTTCTAAGTCTAGGGGACTGATGACCCACAGTGCTCAGAGCCATTTGAACCATTTATTTGAAGGCTAGGGATGGCGCCACCACTTATCTGACCTTCATGAATATTCCATGGTGTCCCACTAGAGATTCAGAATTTCAACTGATACTCTGATACTGATCGATAAGGAAATGTGTTGCGCTACTTGCTGAACGCCGACCGTAGATATACTTTTCCAGGACGATTAGGGATGACGTTGTCAAGGTCAGATCGACCGTTACATCGACGCCATACAAAGCAAGAGCGTTTGACTAACGAATACTTCTTAATTGCGATAACTTATTCTAACCTATAATACAATTAGGAAACGAATGACCGCAATTACAGTTCGATTACATGCATACTCTATTTAGTCAAAGAAGTCTGTGCACCTTTTAGTGGACATTAATATTCGGTTATCCACACACAACATGAACTCGTTTAAACTTTGCTGGACACACTTGCAATGAGCTGTCTGAATGCTTGTTGAAAAATGGCAGGCCATTATTCCTCAGCATCCGAACCATAAATGGTAGTGGTGGGGTCTGGAGCGAAGTCGACGTTCTAACCCAATCCAAAGCTGATTCATTGCCTTAAGGTCGGGACTCTCGGCAGGCCAGTCCATTTCAGAAATTTTACTGTCCAAAATCCATTGCCTCAGAGATGTTGCTTTATGACAGTCATCATCTCTGAACTGTCCCTATAGTGGATGCAGTAAACAATACTGTAAAATATCTATTTTCATTTAAAGTTTCTTGAAGCGCGATAAGGGAACCACACGCTAACCCTGAAAAACACTTTCACACCGTAACATCACCTCCTCCGTACTTCGCTCTTGGCACTACAATTGGCGGCGGGGAACGTTCTCCGGGCATTCGCTAAACCAGAACCCGCGCATCGGATTGCCATAAGGTGTAGCGTGATTCATTAACTCACTTCTCCCGCCTCCAGTCATCTGCTGTCCACTCACGTCGCTCGCTACATCACGTCAAATGTCGATAAGCCGGACTACATAAACGTGTGGCTTATGTCTCGCTTCTCGATCATTCTACCTAATTCCTTTTAACTCCATACGCACAGTCATTGTGCTACCTGGAAGTCACGAGAGATTCCTTTCGCTGATACCCTGCGAATTTTTACAACCACCCTGCGCTTTGTTCGACAGTACCTGTTCGTCATGAAGTTTCGCTTGTCTTCATTTACATGTCGTTGTTACCTCGCTTTTCAACTTCTGGGCACATCACCGACAGTCGACGTGGGTAGTTTTAGAAGAACTGAAATGTCTCTGAAGGAACTGTTATTCCGTTGAAATCCAATGATTAGTCTACGTTCCAAGTCACTGAGTTCTCTTCACCGACTCATTCTGCTTTCACTACTTGGCTACTGACGCTATAGACCGTGAGACAAAAATAAAAACGACATACCACGAAGGAATTATCCGAATGGGACGGAAATCGGTAGAAGTGATGTATATGTAAAGACAAATGAATAATTTCAATTTCAGAAAAAATGGATCATTTATTCAGGATAATCAGCTTCCCCAATTAGGCAAGTCAGTTACGCGTTGGCCCACCTCTGGCTCTTAGGAAAGCGGTTATTCCGCTTGCCATTGATTGATAGAGTTGTTGGATGTCCTCCTGAGCAATACCGTGCTAAATTATGTTCAACTGGTGATTTAGATCGTCAAAATACCCCACTGGTTGGAGAGGCGTACCACAATGCTCGAAACTTTCGCAGTTGTGTAGAGATCCGGCGACCTTGCTGGCCTATGTCTCGTTTGACAAGCACCTATTCAAGCAATACAAACTGTCACAGGGTCCCGTCCCGCTTCGAAAATGGCTCTGAGCACTATGGGACTTAACATCTATGGTCATCAGTCCCCTAGAACTTAGAACTACTTAAACCTAACTAACCTAAAGACATCACACAACACCCGTCCCGCTTCGAATCGAGCCTCGCTGACCAGCGAAGACGTGTCTGGAGGCGCCCCAGATAGTGATGGAATACCATCCTAACTGTCGGCCGCTATGCGGCCCAACAACCAAGAATGGTGGCATGTGCTGCAGTTTCATTTCATAGCAGGGCGCCTTTGGTTGTCATCCGTGGCATCCTTAAAATATGTCCTGTTCTGTTGCTGTTCATGGCAATCCGTCCTGAGCTAATGTTTCAGCAAGATGACACCCTCCCGCAAAAGACGAGAGTTTCTACTGTTTGTCTTCGTGCTTGCCAAACCCAAAATTTGCCAGTAAGGTCGCCGAATCTCTCGCCAGTTGAGAATTTTGGGGGCATTACAGCCAGGGATCTACAGACATATCGTGGTTTTGACGATCTAACGCACCCATTGGACAGAATGTGGCACGATATCCGTTAGGAGGACATTCAGCAACCCTTTAAGTCAATGCCAATCCGACTAACGGCTTGCATAAGGGCCAGAGGAGGACCAGCGCGTTATTGACTTCCTCAATTTGAAAAGCTCTTTCTCTTGACTATATCATCCAATTTTTCTGATATTTTATTTATTTGTCTGTACATGTACGTTGCATCTACTGGTTTGTCCCATTCGGATAATTATTTCGTGTTTCGTAGGTTTTTTTTCCTCCCTTTTTTGTTTTAGAGCGTATCTTACACTGCACAGTACTGTTGGCTTAGATCAAGGTATATCTTCAAGTATAAGAAAAACCATACATCACCAAATTTTAGAAACATAATGAAATTTCAATGTGTCTTCATCCTGAAGCACGACTGTATCGTGGAGACTTCCATTTTTAAAGGAGCATTCCGCGAACGCTGTACTTTTCCTTTGGCACTCAACATCAAAGAATGTTGGAGCTTAACGTATCTTCAACAGTGAATTCAGTATAAATGAGACGCAGAAGCTCGGATTCTCCTCGACTGCAAAAGGAACTCGACCAGGTCCATTTCAAAGGAATCATTGCAGCATGGGACTTAATCATTTCAGAGACTAAGGGAAACACAAAGATGGATAACCAGATGTGGATTTGAATTCTGTTGTAAGTTTCGTGGGATACTATGTGTCCTCGATAAAGGCTGCTCCCGCGTTAATACTGAGAAGTTATATTATTTAAAACTACCTTATATGTTGCTGCTTTGTCACACATATTTCATATATATTTAACGTATTTCACACATTTGTTCAGGTATTTCATCTGTACCTGTACCGAATTTCGGTCTGTAGTTCCATCCAAAACCTAAAGAATCTTATAATTCTGCCTAGGTGACAAGTATGCATAGTATAAAGTCCATGCTGTCGTAAATAATCCGTTTCACTGCTTCGCCATAGTTTCGGTTTTTTTCTTTTCCATTGAAAATAATCGATAGACTCCCGTTTATCTTGGGTTAAATGTGTTTGTGTTGCAGACCAAACATTTTTTAGTTAAAGACTGAGTTATTAATTCATGCTTATTGCCATTCACACGCCAAGCGTGGATACTCAATTACCCGCTGAGTCAATGTAGAAGGCGTACATATTTCGTTCTCGAAAATAGCCTACTGCAAAATAGTTTTTCGATTTTTTATGTTTTGTTTTCTATAAATGTCCATACTGAAATACATTTTTTTGGATTTTCCCAATGTAATAGAAAGTTATGGTGTTAATAATGACACACTGAAGAGATTTTATATGGAGATGACAAAAAAGGAATTCACAACTTGGAGGCTTCAATGATGAATATCGCAACACTGAAAACTACAGAGGCTTCACAATATACTAAATAAAACACAAAAAACCTTATCTGGCCCATACCAATTATTTGCAGAATGTCAACTGAACTGTAATAAATGCCTAACTTTCCATAAATATTAGCCAGACTGTTCAGCGTACAGGGTGACCAGAAACAGTCTGAAAAGCATGTAATGTTGTTGCAACGTACGCTGTGCTCAGAAATATTTAAGGAAAAAATTCGGTACGTTATTCTGTTAATTAGTTAGCCAATAAGGCCATTGTGCACTCAAACAGAAGCAACTCGCCAGAGGCGGTGTCGCCAAATGTGTTCTTCGTTTGATTTCCTAAAACAGAACAAGACAGCGAAACCAAAACTGAACATGGGACAGTGGTAAGAAACGGGCCCAAGCCAAAGTGTGAGCAGTCTTGTGCACTATCATCTATGCTGTTAGAATCCCCCGAGCTCAGGGGGTGTAATATGTCAGAACGATCGAGAAGTATGGTTTGGGAGGGAGGGTTACGCACACCGAAGTGTGCAGAGAAACGCCAGGAAGTGTGACAATGACTTTGAAAGGTCCCCTAAGAAAAATTAGTGAATTACTGTGCTGCCAAACCCCATACGTTATTTGATTTTCAAACAGCTGAGCAAAACTGAACGTACTCAGACATTTCTGTCTTTACTTATTCTGATCATCACTAAACTCACACACAATATATTTAGCGCAACTCCATCTGACTTTTAATAATCCCTACAAAAGAATGTCCCTGAGTAACAATAACCTATACCTTTCATGAATCATTTACCTCACAAAACTCTTCATTACTCGAACTACTGTGATACAGCGAGCGCCAATACCGCCAGCTAAATAAAAGATTCTAACTACTGAAGTCACTAACTACTGATAGGCATAGTTAGCAAATGAAAGATTTTGATAAAGAACAATCAATGTTGTGGTGTCACCGCTAGACACCACACTTGCTAGGTGGTAACTTAAATCGGCCGCGGTCCTGTAGTACATGTCGGACCCGCGTGTCGCCACTGTGTAATCGCAAACCTAGCGCCACCACATGGCAGGTCACAAGACACGGACTTGACCTCGCCCAGTTGTACGGACGACATAGCTTGCGACAAGACGTATCACGTCTTCCTCTCATTTGCCGAGAGACAGATTAAATAGCCTTCAGCTAGTCCATCGCTTCTACCTAGCAAGGCGCCATGTGTATCATTGCTAATAGCTTACTACTATGCAAGAGATGTATTTCAACAAGAACAAGACTACATTAAAGTTAAGTATATTAAAATCTCTCTTCTTTTCTTTATAGTTTTTCATCCAGTCTCCTGTTTCAGAATTTACGCCCGTCTGCGTTAGTTTCGCGTGCACCTAGCCACTCATTGTGTCGAGACCTTAGGGAATCGACACAACAATATTTTGGCGACGAGGTGTGGTGCCGCGCCCACGTTGCAGTCTTTGTGTTCTATTTGCTCTAATTTGCTTGTGTCATGGCTTCGCCGCATTCTCCAGATGTACTGTCCGAATTTTTTCGCTTGCAGAATCAGCAGACGCAGGCGTTATTGGAAGCCCTTGGACAGCTCGTCCAGGGTCAACGTGCGCTGCAAACCGATGCGGCACCCGCCGCTTCATCGCTACCGCAGCCACACAACGCTGTCGCACCGCCATTTAGGCCCTTTGAGGCCACAACCGAAAGCTGGACTGAGTGGGCCGATCAGTTCAACTTCCACCTCACTGCTTATGGAATTCAAGGTAAAGAGCGGCAGCCGTTTTTGCTTTCTTGTGTCGGTGTGTCTACCTACCGGGTGATAGTGAAATTGTTTCCCCGACGCGACGTAGCAACTCTGACCTACGAGGAAATTTTGTCGGCTTTAGATGCCTATTTCAAAGAAACAGTTAATGTTGTTGCAAAACGGTATACGTTTTTTCGTACAAAACGTACCGCCGGTCAGACTAATAGGGAGTGGGTAGCAACTTTGCAAGGACTTACTAGAGACTGCGCGTTTGCCTGTGAATGTGGCCTCCCATATTCAGATACTATGGTGCGTGATGCAATTGCACAGAACGTTTCTGATGTTCGCATAAGGGAACAGATTTTGAAGCTAGTTAATCCCTCCCTGCAACAAGTGATAGACATATTGGACAGGCAAGACACACTTGACTTTGCTCAGGCATCATTTGAAACTTCACCAGCAGTGTGTCACGTTAATCGGCCCGCCCGGCCCGCTGCACGGGACGCTAAGCGGCCCTCGCGCCCGACTTCGCTGCGGCCGCCTAGCTTGCAACCACGTGCGCCGCGTAAGCAAGCAAATGCAGTGAAATCTTGCCCGCGGTGTGCAACTAGACATTCGCGTGAAAATTGCCCGTCACGCCAAGCTATTTGCTTTTACTGTCACAAGAAAGGACATGTACAAAGTGTTTGCCAGAAAAAGTTAAGATCAGACAATCACACAAATTCCAGGCCCTTTGCTTCGCGCCGGAATCGCACCCAGGACAATCAGGCTCGTGGACCTTCGCCCATGGACATTCATGTAGTTCATGCCCACCCGTCCAGTGACACTTTAGCTAACAGTGACTGTGTTCGTCCCACCCAACGTGTGCGTCGACGTCGCCGGAAATCCCGTAAAGTCGCAAGTGCTTCTGTACCTGTCTCAGTTCAAATTGCACGAGACAGTCGCTCTTGTCGTCGACAAGACAATAAACTTTTTGTGGACTTAGACTTTGCAGGAACAGTGATACCATTCCAGCTCGATACCGGAGCTGCAGTTTCCTTGCTCAATCACGACACGTACAAACAACTGGGCGCCCCGCCATTGAGTGCCGCAAATGTTACGTTAACTAGTTACTCAGGACAGCATATACCTGTGTTAGGACAGTGCAGCCTTCTTGCAACATACAAGGGACAGACAAAACTTGTGTCATTTTATGTTCTTCGTTCCTCTAGTGCCGTGAACTTGTTTGGTTTAGATTTGTTTCAATTGTTTAATATGTCTATTGTAAATCAGGTCCTATCCGTGAATCAGACTGTGCCTTCCGCCAGCGTTTCTAGTCTTTGTGAAGAATTTGCAGACATTTTTGCACCGGGCCTTGGTTGCGCTCAGAACTATGAAGCGCATTTGGAACTGAACGACAACGCGCAACCGAAATTTTTCAGAGCGCGCAATGTTCCCCACGCATTGCGTGATGAGGTCGCACGAACATTGGCCGAGTTAGAATATCAAGGTGTAATTGAACGTGTGCAGGCTTCTCTCTGGGCCTCACCCTTAGTCATTTTGCCAAAACCTTCCGGAAAACTGAGACTTTGCGTGGACTTCAAGGCAACTGTGAATCCACAACTTGTGACTGCTACTTTTCCTTTGCCCCGCCCGGAAGATCTTTTTGACAAACTGTGCCCGGGAAAATATTTTTCAAAATTGGACCTCGCAGATGCGTACTTGCAAATACCTGTGGACGAAGACTCCCAGCGCGTCTTGGTGGTGAACACGCATCTTGGCTTGTATCGCTTCAAAAGACTGCCATTCGGGTGTGCATCCGCCCCTGCTTTGTTTCAGCAATATTTACAAACTATTTGTGCGTCGGTCCCTACTGCTGCGAACTATCTGGACGATATTGTGATCTCAGGAAAGACAGAAGCCGAACATTTGCAGAATCTCCGGACATTATTTCAGGTCTTGCGTCAGAATGGTCTTCGCTTGAGGAAGGACAAATGTGTGTTTTTTGCTCGTGACTTACCGTACCTGGGGCATGTCATAAATGCCCAAGGTATACATCCGAGTCCAGAGCACCTTCGTGCCATTCAGGACTTGCCGTCACCGCAGAACTTAAAACAGCTGCAGAGTGTGCTGGGTAAGGTAAATTATTATCATCGATTTGTGCGCAATGCTTCTTCCATTTCAGCTCCGCTTCATCGCTTACGCCGTAAAGGTGTTCCGTTCGTCTGGACGACGGAATGCGAACGCGCCTTTCGCCAGTTGAAATCGGCGTTACTTTCCAATACTTGCCTTACGCCATTCGATCCCCGAAAACCCCTTTTGTTGATGGTAGATGCATCGGATTTCGGGATCGGTGCTGTGCTTGCGCACAAGGATGGCTCGCATGATCGCCCTATTGCCTTTGCGTCCAAATTGCTCTCATCTGCGCAAAGAAATTATTCCCAAATAGAGAAGGAAGCTTTGGCTCTTGTGTTTGGTGTTACCAAGTTCCATGACTTCTTGTATGGTCGTCACTTTACAATCATCACGGACCACAAACCTTTGACATCGCTTTTTCATCCGAACAAACCTGTACCTCCACGTACAGCGCAGAAATTCATTCGCTGGTCTCTTTTTCTCTCGCAGTACCGCTACGATATCTTGTATCGGTCCACTGCTAAGCACGGAAACGCTGATGCGTTGTCCCGTTTGCCTGTTGCTGAGGATAAAGCATTCGATTCTTCCGAACTTGCTTGCATGTTCATTGATTCGGAAGCCGATGACGTGGTCGCATCGTTTCCGATTGATTTTCGTCGTGTAGCTACTGCCACAGCTGCTGACCCTGTCCTTGCTTCCGTTTTGCGTTTTGTTGCTACGCAATGGCCCTTGTCAAAGTCACGGATCGAGGATCCTTTGGTTCGCCGTTTTTTTGCTCACAAGGAGAGACTTTTTGTCCGACGTGGTGTTTTGTTGTTGCGTTCCGATAATGATCAATCCCGAGTCGTGGTCCCACGTTCGTTGCAGTCCTCTGTCTTAAAGCTTCTTCACCAAGGACATTGGGGTATAGTGCGTACGAAACAGCTTGCTCGTCAGCACTGTACTTGGTTCGGAATCGATGCTGCGATTGCGAATATGTGCTCCTCTTGCGTGGCGTGTGCCGAACAACAATCCGCACCGCCGCGGAAATTCTTTGCATGGCCGAAAGCCACTTCCCCTTGGCAACGCTTGCACATCGATTTTGCTGGTCCATTCTGGAATGCTCGATGGTTGGTTGTGGTCGATGCTTTTAGTAATTTTCCTTTTGTTGTCCGGATGTCTTCCACGACGTCTTCTGCCACCATCCAAGCCTTGTCTGCTATCTTTTGCATTGAAGGTCTTCCGCAGACTCTTGTTTCCGACAATGGCCCACAATTCATGTCCGCAGAATTTCAGTCGTTCTGCAAGGCCAATGGTATTCAACATCTGACATCCGCGCCGTTTTCGCCTCAGTCAAACGGTGCCGCTGAACGATTGGTCCGGACTTTCAAGTCACAGATGTTGAAATTAAAAGAGTCGCATTCTCGGGAGGACGCTTTGTTGCTCTTTTTGTCCTCTTATCGCTCTCAGCCCCGCGATGGTCGCTCGCCGGCTGAATTGCTCCATGGTCGTCCTCATCGAACTCTGATGTCTTTGCTGCATCCGCCACATCAGGTTCCTGTGCAGCGGCAGACTCCTGCTTTTGCTCCTGGCGACGTTGTCTATTATCGCAACTATCGCGGTTCACAGCGTTGGCTCGCAGGGCGCATTCTTCGCTGCCTCGGCCGCGCGATGTATTTGGTTTTGGGGGCCTCTGGTGAGGTGCGTCGGCATCTCAATCAGCTGCGCCTCTGTCGTCGCCTGGGTTCTGCCGCTCCCCGTCTGCTTTCAGCGACGGAGCCGTCCGGTCAGCGCCTTGGGGACCCATCTACTGGCTCGCCTCATCCCCAGGTGTTACCGACGATGCCTTCCATTTTGCCTCATGGCGTCGCGCCGCCGCAGCCGCCGCCGGCGCCGCCAGCAGCGGACGCTTCGCTGCAGCCGCCACGCGCCTCTCTGGGTCACGCGCCGCCGCTTGCTTCCCGTGACCAGCCGTCCTCCGCCATGGACCTCTTGCCCGCTCCGGACCAGATGTCGTCTTCGCCCGTCGGGTGCTCCGACCACATGGAGGTCGACCCTTCTGTCTCATTACGTGCGCATACACCTCATGTTGACGTGCACCCTGGACTAGGTTTGCAGGCGTTTCCTAGCTCCCCTCGGACCGAATGGCCGGGTGCGGGTGGCACAGCCTCGCCTGTTGTTAGGCTCCCCACCTCATCGCATACGTCAACATGGGGTCCTCCCCACGGCGGGCGGAAGCCTTATCTCACGACCGTTCGCCGATTTGCGGGGGAGGAATGTGGTGTCACCGCTAGACACCACACTTGCTAGGTGGTAACTTAAATCGGCCGCGGTCCTGTAGTACATGTCGGACCCGCGTGTCGCCACTGTGTAATCGCAAACCTAGCGCCACCACATGGCAGGTCACAAGACACGGACTTGACCTCGCCCAGTTGTACGGACGACATAGCTTGCGACAAGACGTATCACGTCTTCCTCTCATTTGCCGAGAGACAGATTAAATAGCCTTCAGCTAGTCCATCGCTTCTACCTAGCAAGGCGCCATGTGTATCATTGCTAATAGCTTACTACTATGCAAGAGATGTATTTCAACAAGAACAAGACTACATTAAAGTTAAGTATATTAAAATCTCTCTTCTTTTCTTTATAGTTTTTCATCCAGTCTCCTGTTTCAGAATTTACGCCCGTCTGCGTTAGTTTCGCGTGCACCTAGCCACTCATTGTGTCGAGACCTTAGGGAATCGACACAACAAATGTATTTACCTTAATAGTGTTCAAAAGTCAAGATATATATATATATATCAGTTCATGACATCCAGTCTTACAAATTTGCTGTCTCTGATGGACAAACGTCCAGATCATCCGCTCTCAAAACTCCGCCATCTCTCTCCCCACATCCACCACTGCTGGCGGCTCACCTCCAACTGCGCAACGCTACGCGCTGTTAACAGCCAACTGCCCAACACTACAATAGCGACTATTTCAACAATGCCTGCCAGCCACAGACTGCACACAGCACAGCCAGTGATTTTCATACAGAGCGCTAGGTGACGTTACCAACATAAAAACCTAAACAGCCTGCTTACAACTTTATTGCGTCGAAGGTACACAGCAGCCCTTCGGCTAATCTGAGTCGTGACGTCACGCGGCAAAGCTGCGTGTTTCAGCGCCGATCCCAATGCCGGAATCTGTTGCGTCGGCACCCGGCCGTCCAGCCTTGCAGACGTAGCACGCCACGGTTAAGTGGCCGCTGCACGTGCTGGCTGCGCCGGTAGCTCAGAACATGGCTGACTGTTCCCTCAACCGCAACTCGTGGACCCCTTGTAGCGTGCCGAAGGGAAACAGCCGAGCAACGTCGTTGTAGTGTGCCTAAGCAGCTCCGGCCGTCCGCCCACGGCACCTCCGACAGTGTCCGCAGACGGCTCTGCACCCGGGAGGCCGCGATTTCTCGCTCCGGCCCCGCCGCTGCGGACAGCAGGTAGCAGTCTGCCGGACGATGTCACCCAGAGAGCGGAGCTAGCAGCCCTCTCGTTCCTCCCGCCGGTGCAGCTCCAACGTGCAATCCTTCCCGCCACAGCTACAGCGCGTCCGTGCAGCAGAGCTTGCTGGTGGCCACCGATACTCATCACCAAAAGGTCATCGTGGTTCGCCTGCAACTTAAACAATCGTCATTCTCTCCGGTTCTAGACGCAGACCGAATGAGGGTACGACTGCCCCCATTTGAGTCTCCGAGCTCTCTTATTCATATGTCGTTTCCCTACATCTCTGACGTAGTTCCTCTGGCCGACCTCTGTGGCCGAGCGGTTCTAGGCGCTTCAGTCCGGAACCGCCCTGCTGCTACGGTCGCAGGTTCGAATCCTGCCCCGGACATGGATGTGTGTGATGTCCTTAGGTTAGTTAGGTTTGAGTAGTTCTAAGTCTAGGGGACTGATGACCTTGGATGTTAAGTCCCATTGTGCTTAGAGCCATTTGAACCATTTGTAGTTCCTCCAGAGGGGACAGCTAGAGTGTTCTTTAACAAGTACCACGTCACTTTTCCTAAGCGCGCTTCGGCCACTACAAAAAAAAAAAAAAAAAAAAAAATGTTCAAATGGCTCTGAGCACTATGCGACTTAACTTCTGAGGTCATCAGTCGCCTAGAACTTAGAACTAATTAAACCTAATTAACCTAAGGACATCACACACATCCATGCCCGAGGCAGGCTTCGAACCTCCGACCGTAGCGGTCGCTCGATTCCAGACTGTAGCGCCTAGAACCGAACAGCCACTCCGGTCGGCTCGGCCACTACACACAGGTCACTAGGTGCTATCGTAACTGCAACAAATGGGTTCTTCACAGTGCGTCAGAGCACTGTGCTGCCCTGATTACGTCACACGTGTATACAGTGCTTCCCTGGCCCTGCCTTGTCACCTGTGTGTGGTGTCGTAAACCTACCTTGCAGAATCGTTTATTAAATATCAGAACTGCTCACGCCATCCAATGTGACAATCGGATGTGGCTACCTTCCAGCCATAGCTACTCGAAATTTGCAAGAATTTCCCAAATCCACGCTTGTACTTATTCGCGACGCAGCAATGATATTACAACAACTGACCCTAACTGTATCTGGTGGACAGCTGGAATTTGCGTGCACAACGGTCCGACTAACTAACTTCAATGACAATTAACATGGAAGCGGCGCAAGATATTAACTTTTTTTCTTAACAATTATGTCTCAGTACAGCCTACCCTGCAGCAGCCTCACAAGCTTTTCAGGCTGTTTCTGATCAGTCCGTATATCCTACATTAAATGTGTAGTCACACAGGAATGGTATTCGCTTTTGCCACGTACCAAAGAACGAAGTAGGAGAAGTACAAGTGTCGTTCCACTTGTCAGACATGTCTTGTTTTCTCCGACGGGCGACTGCCCTCACGTTGCGACACCTGCCTAATTGTACATACAGCGTGCACTATCTAAAAAACGTGTCGGCCACCTGAGGATTGGGCCCTCTCTCACTGTACAGGCTCTTTATCCTTTCCTTTGATCAGCTTGGCCTAGTGACATTCATTTGGCTTCATAATTAAGATTCAGGTTCAAAATCAGTAGAAGTTCATCGACCACGAAAAGCTTCAATAAATTTGGTAAAAGAGAAAAGTACATATTCGTTGTTAACTACGTAAAAACTATTGCGTTACAGTTCATAAAATTCCACTTATTCCAAAGTGGCCTTTATTAACAACGCTACCAGTTTCAAGGTATTAACCCTCCATCTTCAGCCATTTTTAAGAGGGAAATTACAGCCACATAGTAAAGGATAGACTACTAGCCTCGTATTTTAGGTGGACCATGCCAGCTGGGACATAAAGAGCTCATCACAGTATCATAGTTGTCCGATGACGGATAGAGCTGGGTAGATGATACGACATGATATGTTGCTCATGTGGTATGTAAGCACTTGATATTCTGCTTTCTGGTGTCACGACTAAATTAAAAAACAGAAGGATGTGAACGATAAAATCTTCTTGGGCTATCAGCCGAGCGGTGAAATCGTCTCGACAGATTTTTCTTCGACATTTGACTGTAATTGTCCACTTTAAAATACCTGAATATATAACGTTATTCCTACAAAACTGGCAGCCTTCATACTATAGGGCAGTATGGCAGAGGCGTAAATTTGTTTCTTGTAATTAATAACTGTCGTGAGCACGTCATATCTTGGATAAGCTTATTAGTACATAATTTCTACTAATGATGGTTTTAGAAATTATGCGCCTCACTGGCCCTTTTTTCAGTTTGTTTCGCAGTGATAATCCGCATCAAAGCCAGCAATATTGAAAGTACTTTTGAAGTGAATTTTTGGGTCAAATTGACCGTTCGATCTCGCAAATCGGCTCTGAGCGGGGACATAGTACTGTTGTGGTAGGTGCTGCCTTTGTTAACGACCTTACCCATCT
The DNA here is from genome assembly GCF_023898315.1 of Schistocerca nitens. NCBI lineage: Eukaryota > Metazoa > Arthropoda > Insecta > Orthoptera > Acrididae > Schistocerca > Schistocerca nitens. Next base: position 491,405,589 of record NC_064618.1, read on the forward strand.
AATCGGCAGAGATTAAACGTTATCTTTGGTTGTCCTAGTAGCGAGGGAAAACACTGATAACAATTAACACGAAATTGTTATTATTTTCGAATATGTTTTACTTCTGAACGTAATATTCATACCGAGGTTGCTGCTGGCTTTGAGAGATCGAGACTCAGTTTCTATGTTATAATAATGTTACACCATTACTCATTTGTTTTATTTTTGTACCACGTTTCCTTAATTCTCGCGCTGTGTATTGGTATCAGTTTTTGGCCTTTTTGTATTGGTGCTGCCGTACAGAGCAAGTGATGTTTCGATACAGTGTTTCGTTTTCTCTAGCAACTTTTCGCTCTCTGTATTTATGTCGTCTTTTGGATATCTGTACGGATATGCGTTTTGAGCCTTCCCTATTTTAAGTTGAGTTATACAGGACGTCCAAGAAAGAATAGCCGATATTCAGGGGTAGACAGGAACGAGCATTCGAAGCAAAAATGCTCATTAAATATGTAATCTAGAATTCATATCTTAAGAGCTAAACCATCTTCGTTACTGTAAAAGAAATTTCTTCATATGTAAGCTGTTTGCTTTCCATATTTTTGCTGGTAGTAGTATGGACCAAAACAATAAAAAAATGTCTAATAAACTAGAATCTGAAGTGCATACCTTAAGAGCTATGAGTATTTGTTCACTAGAACAGATGTGTTTCATAGTGGAGGAGAGAAAGAAGAGCTTATAGTTCTTAAGCTATCAATTTTAGATAACAATTTCGCTATATGTTTTTTTGTTTCGAATGATCGTTCCTGTACCAAGTGATGTGTTGGATACCATTTACTGCTGGTTCGCAAAAATTATGTTTTTTCTGCGTCTCTAACCAGCTGTTGTATTGTATTTCTCTGTTGGATTCGCTTTCCATATTTCACATTTGTCGTGATTTTGCTGCGGTTACTTCACTATTTAGTTTACACGCCTCACAGCTCCCATCCTTCCCACACCCAAAAAAAATCCCAATTTCTCCAGTTTCCCGTTGGTGTTCAGTTCTTTTCGGTATTTACAATTAATTATTTGTACGAGTGTGTATTCGATGATTATACATTGAAGAGCCAAAGAAACTGGTACACATGCCTAATATCGAGCAGGGCCCCGCGAGCACGCACAAGTGCCGCAAAACGCGTGGCATGGACTAGACTAATGTCCAAAGTAGTGCTGGAGGGAACTGACACCATAAATCCTGCAGGGCTGTCCATATATCTGTAAGAGAAAGAGGGAGTGGAGATCTCTTCTGAGCATCACGTTGCAAGACATCCAAGATATGCTCGGTAATGTTCATGTCTGAGGAGTTTGGTGGCCAGTGGAAGTCTATAAACCCAAGAGTGTTTCTGGAGCCACTCTGTAGCAATTATGGACGTGTGGGGTGTCGCATTGTCCAGCTGGAATTGCCCAAGTCCGTCTGAATGCACAATTGACATGAATAGATGCAGGTGATCAGACAGGACGCTTAAGTAGGTGTCACCTGTCACTCCAACTGCACACGCCCCACACTATTACAGTCTCCACCAGCTTGAATAGTACCCTGCTGACATGCAGGGTCCCTGGATCCATGAGGTTGTCTCCAAACCTGTACACGTCCATCCGGTCGATACAATCTGAAACGAGACTCGTCCGACCAGGTAACATATTTCCCGTCATCAACAGTTCAATGTCGGCGGGGTCCAGTTGACGGGTACAGGTGACGCGTAAAAATTTGTGTCGCACAGTCATCAAGGCTACACGAGTGGGCCTTCGGCTCCGGAAGATGATATCGATTAAGTTTCGTTGAATGTTTCGCACGCTGAGACTTCTTGATGGCCCAGCGTTGAAATTTGCAGCAATTTGTTGAAGGACTACACATCTGTCAAGTTGAACGATTCTCTTCAGTCGTCGTTGGTCCCATTCTTGCAAGATCTTATTGTGGCTGCAGCGATGTCGTAGATTTGATGTTTTACCGGATACTTGATATTCACGGTAAACTCGTGAAATCGTCGTACGGGAAAATCTCCACTTCATTGCTACCTCGGACATCTCCTGCCGCTCGTGCGTGGACTATTACACGACGTTCAAACTCACTTAAATCTTGATAACCTGCCATTGTAGCAATAGTAACCGATCTAACAACTGCACGAAACACTTGTTCTCTCACAGGACTCGCATTTAGGAGCACGACTGTTCAATCCCAAGTCCGGCCATCTTGATTTCGGTTTTCGGTGATTTCCCTAAACGGGAAATGCCGGGATGGTTCCTTTGAAAGGGCACGGCCGACTTCCTGCCCCGTCCTCCCCTAATCCGATGAGACCGATGACCTCGTTGTTTGGTCTCTTCCCCCAAATACAACAACAACTTATTCTCTTATACGGGCGTTGCTGACCGCAGCTCCGTATTCTGCTTGTTTACACATCTCTGTATTTGAATACGTATACCTATACAAGTTTGTTTGGCGCTATAGTGTATTTTAGCGCGATGGGAACAAGTAATGTCGTTGGTTGCTATTTTGATGTCAAGTTCTTGTTGCGTTTTGTAGCTTGTTGTGACATCATCAGTCAACGTTTACCACTTACTTTGATCTTCTGGGAGGCTGTTTAGTATTCGGGAGCGCCGAGCTAGAAAGTCGGACCTCAACCCGGTGTGTTCCAGAAGAGATTAGATAGAGTGCAGGCACGGGGGCTCCCCTGAGCAGAGCCCCTGCCCAGCACGCGTCACAGAAGCGGCTACCGTGGGCGCACGTCGGGGACCCGGACACTTTTTTTCTCGGTCTGCTCTCCTACCCAATTACTCGCGCTAAGATCCTGCTTGGAGATCGCTCTTTAGTTCCCCACTTCTCTAAAGCCTGACCTGATAACTGAGGGCAGACAGGGCGTAAGCGAGTCACGAAAGCGCCACGCCTTCTTGCTCGTGTCGTGAGGACGTGCAAGGCAACACAATGGGGACAAACCCTGCACACTCTAGTCTCGTACTACGCACAGCATTGGATCGCTTCTCTTCCGTGAATAACTGAAACCATAACGAAACAATGATTCGTGGTAGGAGGACCTTGTATCAAAGGCCGGATGCAGCTAAAGAAGTGCAAGCGTCATCCATTAACACTCCTCGCCATAAGAGGACAGCGATTCTTAGAAGGACGGGATCTAGCAACGGACGAACTGCGGCTTAAAAGGGTGTGACGTGTCCCGTAATGGTGTCTCAACTGAATGAGTGCATGTATGGGAGAAAGCTACGGACGAAAGCGTTAGGACAATGCGTTGTCTGTGGTCACGTCCTTGTATGATTCATAAGCGAACACCTGCGCCTGATGCATTCCTATGAGTCGTCAAGTGAAAAGAAGTGATGTAGTGCTGATGTTAAGAGACTTGTAGTAGTATCTTGTCGTATACATCCACATTATACCGTGCAAACCACTGTGTAGTGTCTGACGTCGAGTACTTTCAGCCAAAAGTGTCCTCTACCTTTCCTATTTTAGGTCCTACGGAATGAAGGGAAAAGGACTCTCAGTGCTCCACCGTACGTATGCAAATCTCGCTTTTCTAATGAACTGTACCGAGATATTCTGGGGAGGCTATAGAATCGTTACCGACTACTACTTGAGTATCACTGAGCTATACTTACTGAACAGAGCTTCGTAAGGATAGACAGACGTTACTTCCAAACGACCGTTCGTTAGATTCCTCTTAATTTATAGCGAACCGAGAAAGTTATATACTGTCGTGATCTATAAGTTTCTTCAGTTGCTGGTGTTGTTTCTGTTTTCTGAACTGTAGTATATGTCATTATAGTAGTAGGCGATCACGTATCAATAAATAGACTAATCGACTAAATTCCGAACAAAAATCTACCAGTGAACAAAATTCTACAAGTGAAGTGCAGCTTTTAAAATCAAGTAGCGAAACATTAATGATAAGGTGATACTGACATGAAGTAAGAATGTCAGAATGGGGTTTATCTAATGTTTACATAGTAACGACAGAGGTGTGTAAAGCGAACTAAACGCTCCTCATAGACACCGAGGGACGATGCAATGTTTGGGACACTGTACTCGTGGTTTAGAGAAGCTGTGTTCAAACCCATGTCAGGCCAAACTGATGCAGTTTTCCCATGATATTCCGTAAATGGCTGGATGCAAACACCTTGATGGCTCGTTCAAGTGGGCCACGACCAGTTTCCCTCGAAAATCTGACTCGAATAAACCAATGCTCCGTCTCTTAAGAGCTCGATATCAACAGGACTTAAAGCTGTAGCTTTTTATTCTGCAGGGAAATCTTTCACTGCATAATATCACAGCAATTAACGCTAAAAATTAAGTATACGCAGCATGGGCAATACAAAACTGGCCCGGAAAAATGTTTAGTGCACCTTAAGGCAGGCAGCCCTGGGTAAAGGGTAATGTAAGTTGGGTTGCCTATCTACCTTACGATAGGCTTTGCCCATCCTGCAGTACGCCACAGCTCCCATAAAACATAGATACGTAAAGTGGTCCCATTAGTAAGTTTCTACTGCAGTTCTAACGCTGCTAAGACAAAAAAAAAGAACCATAATGACTGCAGTTCATTTTAAAGTATTTAACACAGCACCGTTCCAGCACAGGAACATCTATTGCGTTAATGTTATTGATGGCTCATTAATTGAACTACCTTCGTTTAAGCATTACAGGTCAGCGCAAAAATCCCTCAAAAGACAGAATCAATTATATGAATGCACGGTGTCTGTTATTTCGGACATGTCTGAAAGAACAAAAACCACCCATTCATATAACCTGATAGAAACCTCAGATTTTATTACATTTGCGTCCATGTTGCTCAGAGTGCTGTTTATAACAACTGAGATATTTTTTTTTGTTTTTTATAATATGTTCTGTCCTTATATGTTATTTGTCCAAGCGCGGGATTCGATGTAACGAGTGACCTGTTCCATTTACCGTGACCAGCCCTTCTCACTGTGACAGTATTGTCCGATATGACCAGAAATGGTGACCGTTTAGCGTTTCAATGTCACAAAATGTACATATGACTATTTGTGTACCGCAGAGGTTAGATGAATAGTGAACCATATCATCATCATTGAAGCATGGCTCGTAGTACCTGTGAACGGGACAGGGTTGCAAAATTATGTGCAAAACTTTGAAATAAATAAGCTATAGCTCAATGATGAATTGCAGAAAAATCTTAACTTTATCAGCTCTTTATTTCAGCCTTTTGAAATACATTTTAGTATCAGTACCGTTCATACGAATTAAAATTCCCAGAAAGGCGAGAAAGGTAGCAGGGATAAGAAAAAGAAAGGAAGATAGGGATGAAAAGCTCTCTTGATGCAGCTGAGCAGGGGGCATGCACAACACTGTCAGGAGCAAATGTCTGCCGCAGAAAGGGGGAAGGACAATAGGTCCTGCCTGGAGGAAGATAAGAAGCGGCCGACGTAATGACGTGTCACCGAGGTGGGCCAAAGGTCCCGGAGGCGGCGTGGTGTCAGACGTACACAGCAGGCTTCCAAAGGAACAGCGGGAGCACGGAAGAAACAGGGCCGAAGGGGAGGACAGCGATGTGACAGCCGCCGTTGCCCGCCACTGTCTGGACAGCAGGGCAGCCACCCCTCTCCACCCTCACAGCACAGCCAGCGAGGCGCGACAAATGAACAGCGTTCAACAAAAGACGAGCGCCAGAGGAGCACAAGACAGCGGTGGCTTCTACCATGTCGGCGACACGTGTGCTCCATTAGGATGGAGCCTCCTGGTCTTACTGACATGACTCGTTTATTCTGTAGCTAAGTTACAACTAACCGCTCTGGTGTTCTAATAGATCTGCGACCGTTATATAGAACTACCGATGTGGCACACCATTTGCCGGTCCTACCTACGTGCGCTTCCTGTCCGCTCGTGAGCACCTCAGAGCAAGTTTCCGGCTGTAGGCGATGGACCGACTAGCGTGATACCAAGGAAATGTAATATTCCCAGGAATGTCCAGTGCTTTCCCACCTATACCAGAAATAAACTTCTGAAAGTTCTGTCAGGAAACAGTACTCTTGCAGAGTAGCGCTAATACTGGGAGAGGGAAATGGCGTTTGAAATTCCAGCATTCGTGTCCTGAGGCTGACTGGCAGAAAGTCTTTGATGTTCGGTTGGTGAACAGGTCTGTGATGTTCTTCACTGGGGTGGCACCACTGTATCATGAAGAGCTTTTCCGCAGTCTGTCGTGTCAAATACAGACAAGTAAACACATCCGTCACATTTTACGCTTCGAGCTTAGTTGAGGATTTAGTGCTGCACAAGACGCGAGAAGAGGTTCTTGGGAGCACAGGAGGGAAGCATTTTCTGAGAGGACGTCGCGGCAATGGTTTACTCGATTCCAACTGGGTACTTTAGTATAACAGGTGAGAGGTGGCATGAGCCCCCTCTCATATTTCTATCTTACGATTCTCCTCTCTAGTTGAATGCGGTGGAGGGTTGCTATTCCTTCACACGCGGACTTCCCATGCAGCGTCTCTCGTCACCCGGGTGGTCCAGTGACAGGCGGGCTCTTCTGACTTTGAAAGGGTAGGCCGACAGGCGTGGGGGGTCGAGTGAATGCTTTTCGGACGCCGGCATTGTCAGGAGACGCGCCCGTTTGGGGCCGGAAGTGGCGGCTGGGCTGGAGGTTCCGTTGCTTCGCAGAAGCTTAGCGAAAACACTTTCTGGCGGGCTACCAGCGAGGCGTGGGAATGACTTATGTACCCAGGCAGCTGTGGCGGGAAAATTCCCGCGCTTTCTGCAAAATGGTAACTGGGATTGGCTTGCTCAGGGCATAGCTCCGTGACGTAGCAAAATCAGCAAAGAAATTGGCGCCAAGAATCTCCACTGGTGGAATGGTAGTGCTCCGGCAATGGAGTGGAATTTCCGCCGGTTTTCGGGTTGCTGATTGGAACGTAACCACGGCCACTGTCGTGGGGGCGGGAATGTTGTGTGTTCGGCCTGTACGGGTGCTCTAGGTAGTCGGCTCTCGTGGTTCGGTGGAGGACGTCGAAGCAACCAGCCATCGCCGTCGATACGCCAGATCGTGTCCTGGCAGTCAAGAAGACAGTTTGGTAATGTATGTCCGCAGCACCGGCAGACAGGGATTTTCCTAGGTGATAATCAGAGCACAGCAGAGCGCGCCTGTTCATCTTTTTCTAACTTTGTTCTGTCTTGAGTAGCAGCAATTACTGTTGGGTTAGCTGTGTGTCTCTCTTGAGATTTGAGTGGCAAGGAATTGGCTCCACATACCACTTCGTCTTAAACCTCACGATCTAGTTTAGGGACAACTTCACCTTTACAGTGTTTGTATGAATCTCCAATGTGAGCCAATTTAATGTATTATGAATATTTCCTGTGTTTCTTTTACTATTCTGTGTTTAGTCTTAATAAATCATATTGTTATTTTGGACAGAACTTTCATTCTGTTAATCGATAGAGCAACCCTATCATTCCTCACTATGCTAATGAAACCTTTGTTTATTTAACTTATTTATCAAATTAAATTATTGCAGGTGCCAAACTCTCTTCTACTCCACTGGCAGGGTTGATTAGAGTCAGTTCGCGTATTTTTTTTTTTTATCCTTGTGCAACAGCAAAAGTCGGAGTTAGAATAGGGGGGGCTTAGAGCATGATTTACATATGTGGATTCTAGTAGAATTTAGTGATAAATACACTGCTAGCCCCGGCACCTCGCACAGGTACTACGAAACACCAGTAAATAACCAGATATTCGTCTTTGCTGGACCGTTACCATTTGGCTTGTCGAAGTTACAATCGATTCCTTGGGAACAGTGTTACAGGAGCACATGTGTGAACGTAAAGAGGAAGAAGGAATGGCTCAGCCCATGAAAAAAAGTAACACCCTGTGCGAAGGATGATGCGCTAACTCAAAATATCGTGTTGTGTGCGTGGCGGAACCAGACTGCCATTATTCTTCATGGATTGCTACCAAGAAATGAAGCTATAAAATATCCTGCGCATGCTGAACCGGTAAGACGACTCGCAGACGCTATTAAAACCAAAGCAGCTGGTAAACCTGTGTTGTTACTCCACGATAATTCACGCCCGCAAACGGCCAGAATCAACACAGATGCTATTGTTGAATATGTTTGCCAACCATTTGCTCACCCTCCATATTCACCAAACTTGGCCAATTTAGGAGGGCTATTCGGAAAGTAAGGTCCCATTGGCTGCGATATTGGAATTACGGGGAAAATCTGATGAAGCTTTGCACAGGTGTGTTGGTCAGTGCCGTCGATTGCGTCATTTCGCCCTTTTAGGTTCTGAGGGCACAGTGAGTATGTGAATATCCCTAGAAAACCGTGTATCCAAGTATGAGGGTTTGGTCAGAGAGTTCACCTGATGTCATGCAGCCTACATAACATAACTGCCATGCGTTTCGTTCTTCCTAACAATTCTCGGCTAGACACTGCAGATGAAGATGATCGTGAACAGTTTCGGTGAAAAGTGTTTGATCAGCCGCAGTACTGCTCGTAATTGGTTCTCCCTGATTTTCATTTCTGCTCATATGAACCGCTGGCTATGAAGGCGACATTCTGGCGCAGACAACGAGCTCTAGACTAGCGTAGAGAAATGACGAAAAGCACAGGCAGTAGCTTTCAGTGACGATCTTAGAAAGTTGGTACAACGCTACGACAGATGTCTACGTCGGCGAAGCGACTACGTATAAAAGTAGCTGGAAAGTGTAGTTAACTGTCGCGAATAAAACATTTTAGATTTTTCACAGTGGTTTCCACTCCGGGACCAATCGGATCTTACTGTCCGAATACCCCTCGTATCGTCATTTCCGTTCTCTCCCAGAAAACGATCTGGGAGAAGCTTTGCATTATGAAGCTTCACTTAGCAATTGGCTGATGTATTTCTTCACTCTGAACCGCAACATTTCTTCCGGAGACGCACAGAACTACTACCTGAACGTTGGCAGCTGCTCACTGACAAAGCCGGTTATTACATCACGGAGCGATTGTTGATCTGTAACTTAGTACATGTCTTGTTACCGTACTTTAATGTAAGACAGTGTATTTTTTGCTAATAAAATAAATTCATGACATTGTAAAAACGGCATGAACTTATGGACCCTCCTCCCCCAAGAACAATAATTTGGAGGCCTTTTTGTAATGTATTTCTGATGTCGAGACTAAAGGATCTCTTCCTTCTTGAAGTCGAGACTACGGCATCTCTTCCTTTTTGCTCTAAGGAAAACAGAGAGATTCCGAAAGTCTGTTCTCATATTTCGGCCTCATTTTCAGGTTGAGTTGTTCCTGTTTTTTCGGTTGAACGTTTTCTTCTAGTGGTTATAATGTCAGTTTAGACTGTGGAGCCAAACAGATAGATAATCGATGGTATTTGACTGTAACGGGCTTAGTGAGGCTCAACTGGAGCAAATAAATTAAATTTGTTACCGTGCAGTCTTGAAAAGTGGTGTTTTTCTGCGTGTCTTTCTCTTTTTGACTTCAAACTGTTAGCCTGCCTTGTCTCTGGAGGAAACTATCGGTGGAAGTTTCTAGAAAAAAGTTGGAAACGATATCGAGACTGTTTACAGTGCCTCTCTTCCAAACTAGCGGACGCCCACTACATTGGAAGACGAGCACTGTAAACAGTCTCCACGCCGTCTCTAACTCTGGGAAGTAGTTAGATAGTTACCGGGCTTTTAATTATTGAATTTGGTCTAGTAGGAAGTTTGACCTCGTTTCGCGTATCGAAGCGAAGCTGGCGATCCTTTCTTAGACTGATTTGATGCTGTGTAAATCTCTCCTGATCAACAACATGCGGAAAAGTACGGGAAACAGTACTAAGTCATACCTGTTTCAGTCCAGCTACATATACGAGAACGGCAATACGCAGCATACCTTAACAAAGAGAAGGGTCTAGCATTTTCTATCGAAAAAAACTAGAGGAAATATATCCTGAAATCAACTGGAATATCATTTGCTGGAACCTGCGCAGCAGCGTTCTATAATCCATTGTTAAAGGCATGTGGTACATGATCGTCAGAAAGAAACAGAAACCAACAAAAAATTATACGACATTCACCTCAGCACAGCTTCCACATGCGGTCCCGCTGATACGTTGTTTCACAGGATTACATGCAGAACCGCAACGGAAATCTGGTCTTATATAACAGTTTGCACAGTAGGAAATGCATTAATGTAATGGAAATGACAAAGCCGCAAAAGCTGCAGTAACCACAGTCCGAAATCAAAACAGCAATTTGGATGGTGGGACACACGACTACCTACATAACTCACAAGCGTGCTGCCGTTTTCAACTATTATTATTTACATATAGAATTAGAATATCAGACAATAACTTTCCACAATAATTAACGCACAATTATTTGGAAATTGGCTAAACTCATTGATCACATAATTAAGAAGAAGAAGGAGAAGGAGAAGGAGAAGGAGGAGGAAAAGGAAAATGGTTCAAATGGCTCCGAGCACTATGGGACTTAACATTTGAGGTCATCAGTCCCCTAGAACTTAGAACTACTTAAACCTAACTAACCTAACGACATCACACACATCCATGCCCGAGGCAGGATTCAAACCTGCGACCGTAGCGGTCGCGCGGTTCCAGACTGAAGCGCCTAGAGCCGCTCGGCCACACCGGCCGGCGAGGAAAAGGAAAAAACAGACAAGTGTAAGTACTCAGGTAGTTCATCTACGTAGGTTTTTATCAGGGTGTTTGCGAGTATCAAAATATGTGACGTAATGGTCATGTATTTTGCTTGCATTCACGTAGAATATAAAATTTTTTTTACATCGTCAATTTTCCGTATCCTCTCATCGATGCATTTCCGAACATGAGTCCAGGCCTTATTATTCGACATAAATTTCAACTTGCTAAGAATGCGGCGTCACGGAAGTTTTCAAGAAACACCGACTATCATGGCCTAATAAGCGACTAGCGTCTTCTTGTTTCTACATAGCAAATATTTCTGAATAATTGAGAAGGAAATTTTTGCACATAGCTGTATTATCAGTTTTGGAACCGAATATTGCTTTCCTTGTAAACGGCATGTAAAGAAAGTGCCATTTCCGTATCCTCTCATCGATCAGTCCCTAGAGTTTGGGCGCAGTGGAAAAAAATCACCTTGTATATTTACATAACGTTTCCATAAGCGAAAATTGCTGATGGTCCTACCCATATGTGAATTACGTTACATGATCTGTAAGCTGAAATGCCACTATTTTCGGTTCTGTCGTCCTTCTTCGGAACAAACAGCAATGTGTTAAAATATACGAAAACACACGTTGATAAGACGAGTAATAGAGCAGGAGAATAAATCAGTTCTGAGGCGGAACATAGAGAATTCAGATCGATGGTTTCCATGCTAGAGAACATTTATTCAGTTACACATTGTTATAGAGACTGCGGTCTAATAAGCGCACTACCATGCAAACCATTTACAGTATGCGTTGAAAATGGTTTAAGTGTGCGATTACAGGCTTTCTCGGCGTATTTCAGCTATGAAATCTACAATGGTTTGCGTATTCATCATCTTCAGGCGAAGATGATGGATAGCTAATCCATTGAAACGTTGCGACTAGAAGACGACGCCACTTGTATGATAACCGGTGAAGATTTCACAGCTGGTTTCCATGTACCTCAACGCATACGTGTACGCGCCGCAGCGTGTTGTGTCTCACATGTTCACATCGGCCGCGCTGCATCGGAACAGTGTCGAAGGCAGTATAAGTACGCTGCTCCATTGTCTCCACATCTGCATTGGTCTCTACACATACGGTACGTTTGAGATGGCCCCATAACCAGAAATTTCCGGGTTGAGATCCGGTGAACGAGCAGACCGTTCCACTGGACCCCATCGACCAACGAAGTTACGACTGAGATGCGTCCGGAAGTTAACGACGAAGTGGTCTGGAGCACCGTCATGTTGTAGCCACGTAACCATTCGAATCATCAATGGCACATCTTCCAGGAGGCTAAGTCACGGGAATAAATGCCGATAGTTCCGGCCTGTTAGAGTCGTGGAAGGAAGACTGGTCGCAAAATATGGTCGGCAGTTATCCCGGCCCACACATTCCGGCTGCACCGATGCTGATTCGCTGTCACCATACCCGGCGGAGGTTCGAGTCCTCCTTCGGGCATGGGTGTGTGAGTTTGTCTTTAGGATAATTTAGGTTAAGTAGTGTGTAAGCTTAGGAACTGATGACCTTAGCAGTTAAGTCCCATAAGATTTCACACACATTTGAACATTTGTCACCTTACAATGATGGTTCCGCATACTACCAAACAAATGACTGTTATGAAAGTTGAAGATACCACTCCGCATGCCGGCCGCGGTGGCCGAGCGGTTCTAGGCGCTTCAGTTCGGAACCGCGCGACTGCTACGGTCGCAGGTTCGAATCCTGCCTCGGGCATGGATGTGTGTGATGTCTTAGGTTAGTTAGGTTTAAGTAGTTCTAAGTGACTGATGACAGATGTTGAGTCCCATAGTGCTCAGAGCCATTTGAGCCACTCCGCATAAAAGTGACGTCATCTGTGAATAGAATGGATGACGCAAATTCTGGGGCCGTGGTTGCCTGGTGAAGAAACCAGTGACAAAACTGCTCCCGATATGGAAAGTCTGTCGATACTAAGCCCTGCACACGCTGTAAGTAATCAGGATACTAACAATTATCACGGTCGACTAGCTTACCCTGTACTGGCGAGCCAACTGCCTCGTACTGACACAGCGATCACCATCCACATTGGTAACCACATTTCCCTGCAAGTCTCGTGTCCGAACATTTTGGGTACTTCCATCATAATTTCATGCTTCCTGAAATAGTCCTGTCTCAGAAAAACAGCCAAACACTGTCGTCGGTGGGAATAGGTCTCCTGATACCACCTTGCTGCCAGCCGCCCTTTGTCATTTGCCTTTCCGTTAAGTAAACACCATGTCGGCAAGCTATCGATTCGAATACCGTACCATCGTGTAAAATGCTGTACCACATCCACATCCAATACAAGGTGACTCTGCAAGATAAGTGAATCGGACACGACGTTACCAATGACTATGGCAAAAGAGGGAACTAGGGCATGACATATGAGGAACAGTACCACCCTCTAGGTGGAAACCATTCACACTGTAACTGTGGCTGTGTGGTACATACTGTAATTTTGGCAGCATGGTTTTAGATCCCGATCTCAGTAACAAAGTATGAATGAATAAGATGATCTCTAGTACGGAAACCAAGGTTTTCCGGGAATAACTTCATTAGACCTTGTTTGTTCCGTATCCTCTCATCGATCAATCCCTAGAGTTTGTACAGATGGAAAAAAATCATCCTTTACACGAGGGCTGTTCAGTAAGAGATGATCACAATTTTATGGTCTTAATTCTTAGCGCTAGAATTTAATCTTATATTCTGTTAACTTGTGTAAAAAAATACTGCGTAGTTAGTTTCGCTGGTGGCACTCCTGCTTCCCCACTATGAGAGGTGGGCAAGCCTGGACACATTCAGTAACACCTACGTTTACAATGCAGGTGCGCGTGATGAAAATATGTGAATTTAAAATCCTGCTTTCGCCTCAACAGATCTCCATTTGAGGCCTTTGCAGTGTTAAAGGAAACTCATAGAGAGTCTGTTCCTCCAAATGGCACAGCTCGAAGATGGTTTACATTGTTTAAAGAGCGTAGACAATTATTTTCAAAGGAGGGTGGACCCGGCGCTACAGTTACTGCTCTTACAGAAGGAAACTACATTGTTACTGTCATTGTGGGAGAGGATCGATGAATAACATTACGAACACTTTCTGAATTAATGAAAATTTCACAGGGTGCAGCCTACAAGTTGGCAACAGGAAATTTACGCATGAGAGTGTATATGCGCGATGGTCTCCAAGACTGCTGATTAACGAGAAAAAGGTCATTCATGTGGACGTCTGCGCGCAGATGAAATTGATGTTAGAGAAAGATCCGGAATTTCTTCCAATTTTCGCCACTGGTGATGAAACTTGCCTTGACACTGAGAGCAAACAGTAAAGCTCAGTGTAAAACTCTCTTATATCACCAAAAATAACAAGAGTTGATGCTTATGCTGGAAAAGTTATGGTGAACTTATTTGTGATATTCATGGAAAGGTTTATCAGCATTATTTTCATCATGACAGCAATACCAGCAACCGTTACGAAATTGTTTCGAATGCAAAACAGCCCACAGTTGCACTATTTATGTTTATACTACATCTTGACCAGGTTTCAGCTATAATAATATAGCTTTCTTCAGAAGTCATAAGCTTTTAAAAATGAAAAACGTCTTAGTCCAGAGGCTGCGTCACAATGAATAAAATAAAATAACTTCAACAGACATAAGCCGGTTTCAATCATAAGTAAAACTACATATGGCACTTCCTACAGAAGAATGCTGAAGATTAGATGGGTAGATCACATAACTAATGAGGAGGTATTGAATAGAATTGAAGAGAAGGGAAATTTGTGGCACAACTTGACTAGAAGAATGGATCGGTTGGTAGGGCATATTCTGGGGCATCAAGGGATCACCAATTTGGCATTGGAGGGCAGCGTGGAGGGTAAAAATCGTACTGGGAGACCAAGAGATGAATACGCTGAACAGATTCGGAAGGATGTAGGTTGCAGTAGGTACTGTGAGATGAAGAATCTTGCACTGGATACAGTAGTATGGAGAGCTGCATCAAACCAGTCTCTGGACTGAAGATCACAACAACAAGAGCAACATATGGCACCGTATGTCCTCCGCCACTACTTACTACTAAGTTTTACTTATGATCGAAACAGGCTTATGTCTGTTGAGCTTATTTTATCTTATTGATTGTGACGCAGCCGCTGCGCTAAGGTGTTTATCATTTTTAAGAGCTTATGACTTATGAAGAAGGCTATTTTATTATAGTTGGAACCATGGTCAAGAGTAGCGTAAACATAGGTAGTGCTACTGTGGGCTGTTTTTCATTCGAGACAGTTTATCAGCATGTTCTACCCGCACACACATTAATAAATGGAAAATACTACAGGGATGACATACAAATTTTGCAATTCCTTATCAGGCGCAGAAGACCACGTAACAGTGAAACAGGCTAGATTCTGCACCACGACAATGCACGGCCGTATATTGCACGAGTTGTTACTGAATCTCGCAGAAATCAATGTGAAGTGCTTTCCTCACCGCCCCTATAGTCCGGATTTATCCCGGTGTGACATTTTTCTATTCCCTAACCTGAAGAAATACCTTCGTTGAAGGCACTTTGCTTCATAAATAGCAGTAGTATAAAAAGCAGTAGTGAAGCCTGTGGAGACAAATGCAGGCTTTCAGAAGCGCAGCAACAAGTGTATCGCATCCAGATAAGATAATTTTTAAAAGGAGCATCAAAACTGTAAGTATGAGTAAAGGCATGATATATAATACATTTTGATCATGTTATTGGACCGAACTCTGTGCTTCTCATACAACAGACTATTTGCAACTCATGAACAAAATCATGGAACAGTGAAAGTTAACTGTTAGTAGCTTGTTCTGCAGTGAAGAGCCGTTGAAATTGGCACAGGCATGTGCATTCAAATACAGAGATATAAAAACAGGCAGAATATGGCGCTGCGGTCGGCAACTCCAATATAAGTCAACAAGTGGCTGGCGAAGTAGTTAGATTGCTTACTGCTGCTACAATGGCAGTTTGAACGTCATGTTTTAGTCGGCGCACGAGCGATGTGGTACAAGCCGGCCGTGCGGAGCTTAAGGTTAACATTGAGACCCTGAGTGGTCAAATGAAAACACAGCCAGATAGTTTTTTTTTAAACCAACTTCGGTAAATTGTAGTAAGGAGAAGTTAGGAGAGAGTTGCTTCCGAGATGGCGAGGTGAGCGGAGCTGTGCTGCCCGCCGCCCCCTGACGAACACCGACAAGGTAATGAACGCACACGATGCCGCATAACAGCACATAAAGCTTCACCCAGAACTGCAGAAGTCTCATCTGTTACACCCCCTTTTTGCGTAATACTAGTGTCGATCGTCAATTAAAGCTCATGGTGTTCACATTTGCCACTTGAAGTAAAAATCTGAAACGCGATGATTTTTCTGTTATATAGTTATTGAGAAGCCACATCAGACACTGTAATTTACGAGAAGTTAGATAAGTAATTAAAGATAATTGAGGGTCACTGTAGACATTTTGATAGTTTTCTCTTTTGTGAAACTTAATTTAAACCTAGATTATAGATCCGATATGGCATAGGTCATCCTTCGATCCATTGTAGAACTTGGAAACACATTCAGGGAATATCCGTTCACATTTTTTGTTGAACGCAGTTGGTTTTTACCATCCTGTATTAAAACATTCCCTTTTATCAATAGTGCAATTAATAAACAATGTTTTGTGAGTAGAATAAAATTTCCAATGGTAAACTTAACTGCTTTTTCGACGTTATTTTACCAGCTAACTAAAAATAGGAAAGCCTTGAACCCCTTCCACTAAATTTAGTTAGTATTAAGATTCTTTTACAGGGAGTGTAGTGGAGCTGACGCTGAAAGCATTAAGTATTTGGTTATATCATCGCTAGTCTCACTGAACTCTTCTGAACTCTACATGTCATGTGTGGTCTGACGTCTCCTTACCAGCAACAGGTCCCAGGTTCAAACTAGTCAATTCCCTAAAAAACACGCTCAGAGCGTCGTTGCGCGAAAGTGGTAGGGAGACACGATATAGAACAACAGACACCATGCAGAATGTTAGAAATTTCAGCAGGACAATGCGACACGCCACACGTCCAGAATTGCTTAAGAGTGTCTCCAGGAACACTTTTCTGACTTTAAACACTTCCGATGGCCACCAAACTCCCCAGGCATAAACATAATTGAGCTGGTCTGGTATGCCTTGAAACGTGATGTTCAGAAGAGGTTTCCATCCTCTTCATGCTCATACGGATATAGGGACTGCCCTGCAGGATTCATGGTGTCAGTTACCTGCAGCACTACTGTAGACATCTGTCGAGTCCATGCTACGCGCCGTATTCTGCCTGTTTGCTCAGTATTTGAATACGTGTTGTGTCTTCTTCTTACAGTCTAGACACAATGAGGTAGCTAGGTGCACGCTAAACTAACGCAGACGGGCTTGAAGTTCTGGAACATGAGACTTATCAATGAATAAGAAGAAAAGTACGTAGAGGTTACTTAACTTTATTCTCTTGTTGGAATACATCTCTCTTGAATATTAGTACGCTATTAGCACTGATACAATTGGCGCCTTGCTAGGTAGTAGCTATGGACTAAGCTGAAGGCTATTCTATCTGTCTCTCGGCAAATGAGAGGAAGACTTCGTAGGTCTGGTCGCAAGCAATGTCGTCCGTACAACTGGGGCGAGGTCTTGTCCGTGTCTTGTGACCTGCCATGTGGTGGCGCTAGGTTTGCGATTACACAGTGGCGACACGCGGGTCCGACATGTACTACAGGACCGCGGCCGATTTAAGTTACCACCTAGCAAGTGTGGTGTCTAGCGGTGACACCACAATACGCATGCCTATATCACTGTCTTTGGCGCTTAAGTGTAGCATGCCATTGAGTTCAGTATAGAGCGATGGTCAGTGCAGGTGTGTTTTGACGCAGTGCAGTTTTGCAACAAAGCCCACAGATATCTGTCCGTCGCCGATCCACAACATTGCAAATCCGTCTCATGTATTTGCACAAGACTGTCAAATAGAAATTAAAGTTTCGTTCTTGTAAGCTGCAAGTGTGTGAGCAGTTACGGCCGGGATATAAAACAAGCAGGCTCAGCTTATGCAGATCATTGCTGTGTAGAATCGAGCAGGATGTCTGACAAATCTTGTGACGTCTGTTAAACCAAACTTTCATCTGAACGTGTTTGTCAGTACAGAAAACTTCCGATGTTACTCGGACAAAAACTCGCCGCTCATTCATTAAACTTCCCGGAGTAGTCCAGTGTAGTGCTCTGCTGTGATACTGCATAGTCCATTCGAATCGTTAGGCCATATTGTTTTGAAGACAAGAGTGATACCATGTGCGAGCGGTATGCGACCTTGGTTAACAATTTCACGGCTTGGCTGCTACAGAGCGTTTCCGTCCAAACACGGTGTGGTTTCAGCAAGATGACGCTATAGGACTATGACTAACTTAGGTGTCACTTTCCACGTCGATTATTCTCACAATAATCCCAAGTCGGGGGAGATCATCTGACCTTGCAGTACCTGATCTTTTTCTGTGGGGTCATCTCAAGAGGAAAGTTCTTATCAGGGTGACTTCACAATACTAAGGAGTTTAAAGCGGCAATCGGGAAGAAATTACTTTAAGTAATTTCTTTAAGAAATGACTGAGAACGTGATGTGGAGCTTCTCCGAAAACCTTAAGCAACGCTTTGCCAACGTTGCGAGCAATTTGTTTGATGTATTTTTTAATAAACTTTGGTTTCTTTTTTTCGTAATAGCAAAGTGTATTTAACAGTTTATCTGTAAGTAATAGTGTTGTAAATATAGGCTAAGCCTCGTAATAATTTATGTCCTCCTTCCTGTAAGCTACCGCCTACGTGCAAGCTGTCTCAAATGTTGTAAGATGGTTTTAACGTATAGCTTCCTGTGTCTCACGTAGCAGGGTAACAAATTACTCCTTCCTTCTAGCTTCACAATTTAAATGAACTAATTTCTTATTTTATCACGACGAGTCACATGTCTGTCATGCTAATGAAATATGTGCACAGTAACACATCAACAAACTCACTGCAAGTTTGAAACTACTTTGTGGAGCACATTGACAGCAGTGTTATTAATCTCCACTGTTAGGTTAGTTTTTATTTCCACCCAGTGTTTGTGGCCTGTGTTTACAGACCTCCTTCCATGACGTAGTTTCACAGGAGGAAGTCTAGGGATGTTAAATCGGGAGACCGTGGGGGCCATAATTCAATGGAGATGATTCTGTCACTAAGAAATGAACTGGTTCATTAATTGTGTGACACATGCGTCGCTTATATAAAAGGACTACTCATCATCTACTCTAATGAGGTTACATTTACGAATGTCAACCGAAGATTGTGGACATCAGGAAACAGCAACTTGATCAAAATGGAAGGGCAACAGTTCTCTATCATACACAATGGAGACTGGATGCTTGCAAAACTTGCCTTTGATATATCAGATTCCAGTTGCTTCAAAAGTTTGTCAAACATTAGTATACAGTCAAAAAAAAATTACTTTTTCAGAATTGTAAAACAGACGCCATACATCAAAGACAAAAGATTGCATACGGACAACATGCAGATGAGAAAGCGCTCGACTGCCTCCTCTTTCAAGTACAGGCATAAATCATGAATGCATGTCCTACGATTCGCAGAGCTCACTGCTTTTTCCTTACTTCAGTGACACGTATCACGTATCAGCTACGGAGCTAAAAGAAAAGGGGGGGGGGGAGGGGGGAACGTGAAAAACTTTCGTCAGAATATAACAAGGATGACCTAAGCGCTTAATACTAAAGCCTCACAGTTTAACAACAGGCGCATATTACAACGTAGGTTGTTCATCTTTTATACAACTCCAGAACATGGGACTGTGGTGGTAGAGATCATGATCATGATCATGATGGTGATGTGTTGTGCACAATAGGCCAAAAAATACCGCAAGTACAGCATTTTCCAGAGCTATCGCTTTTCCGCCATCCTTAACGTAGTAGCGTACCATGCATTTAGCTTGATGTCGTTAATTATTTTCTTTTTTCTCTGACCCTCTTTCCAGCCACTATTTCTTCTAGTATATCATTTCTCTTTTCATCCAGACCATTAGTCAATTTCTTTTATTCCTCTTAATTTTTCCCCTGTTTATCTTTACTCATCGTCCCGTCTAACACAACCTGAATCCATACTTTGTCCATTTGACCACTGTCATTTGTCTGCAAATACACGTCTCAAAAGGTTCTAGCTACTTCTGTTCTCTCTGCTCCAGTGTTCATGTCTCTGAACCAACTAGGCCAACACTCCACGAAACTTTTTCTCAAATGCTCATTTAACCCTAGAACACTAAAGGACGAAAAATGTTACATTGTTATTAAATCATCGTAAACTTTACTACTCCACATTTTGTCCAAAGGACGTCATAACTTATAGTTTATGCACTAGTTAATAACAATTATAAGGTCTCCAATGGCATGTCACATGAAAATAAGAACAAAAGTCCTGTTTTATACCCTAAACTGATAATACCAGATTGGTGGGAATTCCGAATATGTAACAAATGCTATTGTACATATTACGAGCGTTTAGTAAATAGGTTTAGTTACCGTATAACTATACTCGTTCTTATGTGAAATACCTCTTTAGTGACAACTAGCTTTACTTTTATTGACTGATTACATGTCATGTTATTGGTTAGTTTGCATCCCATGTACCCGACATTACTAACTTGTTCCTCTAACTCATGAGTGTGATAAAATAAAGTTGTCCTAAATCTTAGGAAGACAAATATAATTTCAAATGAATATTTCTGGCCGTCATGGTGTGGTCTGAGCTGCTTAACTGTTAAGAAGACAATGAGTACAACTGGAAGAGCCGAACGTGGGTGAAAATTCTCATACAATGAAAAAAATGACAATGTCCTCGTCTAAAATCCGCAGTCACTGTCTGTTCAAAAAATGGTTCAAATGGTTCTGAGCACTATGGGACTTAACATCTGTGGTCATCAGTCCCCTAGAACTTAGAACTACTTAAACCAAACTAACCTAAGGACATCACACACATCCATGCCCGAGGCAGGATTCGAACCTGCGACCGCAGCAGTCGCGCGGTTCCGGACTGCGCGCCTAGAACCGCGAGACCAGCGCGGCCGGCCACTGTCTGTAAAACAAATCTGTAGGGTTCCGTTCCTAACTCGGTAAAAACGGAATCCTTATTGGATCTCTTTGTTGCCCGTCTGTCTATCTATTTGTTAAGATCTCTTTTCCTCAGGAAGGCAGAGGTGAATGACAAATTCTCGCGGTTCTAGGCGCACATTCCGGAACCGTGCGACTGCTACGGTCGCAGGTTCGAATCCTGCCTCGGGCATGGATGTGTGTGATGTCCTTAGGTTAGTTAGGTTTAAGTAGTTCTAAGTTCTAGGGGACTAATGACCACAGCAGTTGAGTCCCATAGTACTCAGAGCCATTTGAACC
The DNA here is from genome assembly GCF_023898315.1 of Schistocerca nitens. Taxonomy (NCBI): domain Eukaryota; kingdom Metazoa; phylum Arthropoda; class Insecta; order Orthoptera; family Acrididae; genus Schistocerca; species Schistocerca nitens. The sequence goes on from NC_064618.1 coordinate 491,426,716, forward strand.
ATTTTTGAATGACAAATACTAAGGGCTACGGTCCCTTGGTGATGTAAAAAATTTAAGCTGCTATGTCAATGGAATCGAAATATACGGCCAATCAGACTCATTCATCATAATCTATAGGGTATAGATGAAGTATCCATATGCATCATTAACTTTGTACGGAGCATTCATGGAGAGAGTCCTGTTCATCCTTGTACGGTTTTTTATTTTCCATCTGAATTGCTTTATTTCTTTAAAATGACTGATTTCGTTTTAATGTGTCCCATCCTCAGATCAGCAGATAAAACTAAAGTAACTAATGAAAAAATACTCTAGGAACTTTTGGACAACACGATTGTGGAGATGAATCAGCGATAAGTATGACTAATCAATTATTCAAAAACAGTCTTAATCGCATTTATTATTGTTATTATACCGCCAACCGGTTTCAACCCGACGTAGGGGTCATCGTCTGGGCGTTTACACTGTGAAATTATAGATATCCGTCAGAAAGACTCCATTATACAACAGCTAAAATTACGTAAATTTAAAATATGTTACCCATTGGTCGACTGCTGGTGGTGTCACTCCTGTGTACATAACGGCAGGAAACTATGCGGGACTAACTCTTCGTATGGGCTTAAATAGTGTGCTGAGATCACGTGAATAGACGGCAACAGCGGCGGTCAACAACATTTAATACAATTTATTATATGTAATTACTAGTCACCTTGGTTTAACATAAAATTAAGTGACATTAAACAACAGAAAACGGAACCATTCCATTTAAAAAGAGTGACAATTATAGTGTTAATTATAAAATAATAACAAATGTTCCGTAGTCAACTCGTAAAATTCGTAAACGTATATTACATTATGTGCCATAATATAAAGTAAAACAATTTGTGACACAAAAACTGGTGTCGTCTTGTATTATAATATATATATTCGTACATTCACATAGAAAACATTTTAGTCAATTTACTAAAAACGGCTAATATGGAAGGACTACAACGCCCTCTACTCCTTGTGGTGAAGACGCCGTTGCCATGGATTATAAAGCGTCGATTCACGTGATCTCAGCACACTATTTAAGCCCATACGAAGGGTTAGTTTCGCATAGTTTCCTGCCGTTATGAGACAGGAGTGACACCACCAGCAGTCCACCAATGGGTAACATATTTTAAATTTACGTCATTTTAGCTGTTGTATAATGGAGTCTCTCTGACGGATATGTATAATTTCACAGTGTAAACGCCCAGACGATGACCCCTACTTCGGGTTGAAACCGATTGGCGGTATAATAATAATAAATGCGATTAAGACTGGTTTTGAATAATTGACTCTACGAACTACTCCGCAGCTTTTTTAGAGGACATAACTTCAATTTTTGCAAGTATCGTGTCATACCACGCGCGGAGAGACGTTAGGAAATTCTTGTATATTAGAACAGCGTTGTACTTACAAGAATATTTGTTAACCAATTATTTTCTTTTGTCTACGAGGGTTGCCCTAAAAGTAATGCACCGCACTTTTTCTCTCAGCCGAAAACAATGATACTAATGTGAAACGTTAGGTATGTATTATCTGAAGTTCATGAGTGAGCGAGCCTAGTTCCCGTCACATCTGACAGATAGTGTAGCTACAGGACAGTTTCAAACCACGTCTGTAGGTGATGTACATTACAAGCAACGTGCCGTCATTGAATTTCTCACCTCAGAGAAAGAAAATGTGGGGGTTATTCACAAACGTTTGTGCAAGGTCTATGGATGATCTGCTGTCGACAGGAGTACAGTTGGTCGCTGGGCACGGAGGGTGAGGTCATCAGAAGGTGGTTCGGCGGAGCTCCACGATTTGCAGCGGTCGAAGAGACCATCCATGGCTAACACACCTGACATGTTGCAGTGAGCTGATGTTGTCATTTGCCAGGACAGACACATTACGACTCGGCAGTTGTTAATCTGTGAATCAGCAAAGGAAATGTGGATGCAGTTATCCGCCCTCTTGAATATCCAAAAGTGTCTGCAAGATGGGTCCCGCTGTGTCTAACGGTGGATCACAAATCACACAGAAAAAACACTTGTCTTGATTTGTTGCAACGTTGTGAAGCTGAGGGGGAGGCCTTCTTGTTCTGGATTCTGACAGGTGATGAAACCGGAGTTGACCATTTTGAGCCAAAACAAAACGACAGTCGATAGAATGGCGCCATTCCCACTCCCCACAGAAGAAAAATTCAAAGCAACTGCGTTCGCCGGTGATCACTGTGTTCTGGGACTGTGAAAGTGTGATTCTATCTGATATGATGCCAAAAGGCAGTACCATCTATTCAGAAGCATATGTCAACACACTAACAAAACTCAAGACGTGTTTCCGGCTACTTTGGCGTCACGGCAACCCAGGAGATGTTTTTCTGCAACACGATAACGCTGGAACCGCGCGGCCGCTACGGTCGCAGGTTCGAATCCTGCCTCGGGCATGGATGTGTGTGATGTCCTTAAGTTAGGTTTAAGTAGTTCTAAGTTCTAGGGGACTGATGACCTTAGAAGTTAAGTCCCATAGTGCTCAGAGCCATTTGATTTTTTGAACGATAACGCTCGACCCCACACAATTCTGAGGAATGCTGAACACAACGCAAAACAGGGTTGGACAGTGTTACCCCATCCTCCCTAGAGCCCTGACCTAGCCCCCTTTGACTTCCACTTGTTTGGGCCATTAAGGAAGTTGAAGACATTTTGAGCCGTTTGGTGTGGCCGAGCGGTTCTACGCGCTTCAGTCTGGGACCGGGCGACCGCTACGGTCGTAGGTTCGAATTCTGCCTACGACATGGATGTGTGTGATGTCCTTAGGTTAGTTAGGTTTAAGCATTCTACGTTCTAGGGGACTGATGATCTCAGATGTTAAGTCCTATAGTGCTCAGAGCCATTTTAGCCATTTGAAGACATTTTGAGGACGATGAGGAGGCGATTCACACAGTAAAGCACTGCCTCCGTCACCAGGATAAGGATTGGTGCCGACAGGGCATACGCGCCCTTGTTTCGCCCTGAAGGAATGCCATAGAACTGGATGGAGATTACGTGGAAAAATAGGGTGTGTAGATAAAATACCATTCTTTCTTGTGTATAATTCTCATTATTTTCAATAAAGAATTGGGAATGGGTCATTTTACAAAAATTGTATTACATTCTCATAATTAATAATGAAACGGAAATTAGCTTTGCAGCGTGGAGCTATCGGCCAAAATTTTCCACCGCATGTAACGGCGCCGAGCTTGGGGCCTAAAATAATGCAAATCTGCCAGTACAATTATACATAAAATCTTTACACCGAGTATCGTTTTTATCATTACAGATCAAAAGAAGTCTTTAGACTTCACGAGACTCCGTGCCGAGTATACGTTCTGGATCTTCAGAGGGAAAAACAAACCGAGTTTAGCAACCAGTGTCACTTCTGTGCTGGACTATTCGAAAGCCGGTATGAACTGAACCGCCTCTTCCGATTGCAGGCCCTGTAAATTCGGGAAGCGCTCGGGCCTCCAGCGCTAATGCAATGTGAACCGCAACGGCACGGCGGAAGAGGAACCGGGGCACTCGGCTTATTTAGTTCGGGGCACGAATGAAATTCGTTCCGTCTCGGCGGCCTCCGCACTTGTAGTTGCGGCTGCCGGCGCAGGAATACAAATAGGGCACTTGAGAAACTCGCCCAGTCGGCGGCGGCAAGAAAGAGGGGCACGGCAACTTTGTGGTTTCCAAAGAATGTCGCTGCAGGAGATGTTGTGGGACCAGCGGCGGGTGAGAGGGGTGGGGCGTAGGGTGGAGGACCGCCGCGCTGCCGGCGTTAATGAAACGGAATACCTCGGCCGGCAGCGTCCTGTGTCAGGAGGCAATTAAAACGCAGTTAGCGCCGGCTGCGGCAGAGCTGGGCGGTGGCCGAGGAATGGGGAGGGGGGGGGGGGCAAAAATTAAAAACAAAAAGAAGGGAAGCGGAAATAGCAGCGACAAGACCCACGCAGTGAGCGAAGTTAAAGGACGGCCAAGAGATGCTGGCAGAGGTTGAAGGAAAGAAGGAGGAATTCACCGCCAAGAGAAACTGGAAAACGAAAAAATAAAAAAAATTAAAATAATGAAAAATATGTCGTAATGGCATCACAACAGTGGTAAAGGTTAATGTAATAAGACACAAGTTCAGTCATCCGTCACCCAGTGATATAGTCAGCAATGAGACAAAGCATTCCGTCGCACAGGCTCCGAATGAATTCTTGAGCATTTCCGCCACTATCTTTGCAATGCATCAGGCTGTTAACTGAAACTGCAACACCACGAAGAGAACATGTAACAAGCGTCAAACTGGCATGCAGTGTACGATATTATTGGATATTTTTAGGATTCCGTACCTTAATCGCTAAAAACGGAACCGTTATAGCGTCATTCTATTGTCTGTCTGTCTGTCCGACTGCTAACACCAAATTTTTCTCAGGAACAGGGTGGTACTAAGTTGAAATTTCTGTCAAACACTAATCCTACTGTCCCTTGATGGCGCCAAAAATTTAAGTTTATAAATCAATTCAATCAAAAGATATGGCCACTTCTGTCATATTTTAATACTCGCAAACTCACTCATCAAAGTCTTTAAATGAGTTATCTATATAAAAAATTAGAGCGTGAGCCCTACGTGTACTTATTCTTTTTCTCCTGCCACATAGTGACTAATACAGTTCGTGTTTTCACAACATTAATTTTTACATGTTCATCAAATGAAGCTAATTTAGTCTGTTGGTGCTTTAAAAAAGTTTGAGCTTTATACAAATTGTTCAGCCCACGGAAATGCTTACAACTGACATCTTATTTATTAAGAAGTTAGGGAAATAGGAAGAGAGGAGAGAGTTTGCATTTATAGAATGATACCGACGATACTTTCCAGGAGGGAGTGCCTCAGAAAGATATTGAGCCTTTCGCCCCTGGGCAGCCGCCTCCCCGTCTACCGCAAATCGCCAATGGAAGGCAAGGCCTTCAGCAGTACTTTGAGCTTTGGCTCTTATATGGCGCTATCTTACATGTGATGTAGGTTCTACTTCCTATCCACGCTACACGGCATCGTGCGCTGTCCTATACTTCTCCATTTATTTTACAATCTAATATTAGTATATATTTTAGACTTGTTATCGTGTCGAACTGCTGACGATGACCAGCCACGTTGGGTTACGATATATTCATAATTTCTAGGTTTCCTTTAGACCTCTGCCATGTATGTATGTAAATGCTGTTTCTTGTACACTGAAGAGCCAAAGAAACTGGTACATCTGTCTAATATCGTGTAGGGCCTCCGCAAGCACGCAGAAGTGCCGCAACACGACGTGGCATGGTCTCGACTAACGTCTGAAGTAGAGCTGGAGGGAACTGACACCATGAATCCTGCAGGGTTGTCCATAAATCCGTAAGGGTACCAGGGGGTGCAGATGTCTTCTCAACAACATCTTGCAAGACATCCCCAGATAGGCTCAATAATCTTCATGTCTGGGGAGATTGGTGGCCAGCGCAGGTGTTTAATCTCAGAAGACTGTTCCTGGAGCGACTCTGTAGAAATTCTGGACGCATATGGTGCGCGTTGTCCTAATTCATTTTCCCAAGTCCGTCGGAATGCACAATGGACATGAATGGATGTAGGTGATCAGACAGGATGCTTACGTACATGTCACCTGTAAGAGTCGTATCTAGACGTATCATGGGTCCCATATCACTCCGACTGCACACGCCCCACACCATTACAGAGCAACCGCCAGCTTGAACCGTCCCCCGCTGACATGCAGTGTCCGTGGACTCATGAGACTGCGTCCTTACCCGTACACGCCCATCCGCTCGACACACTTTGAACCGAGACTAGTCCGACCAGGCAACATGTTTCCAATCATAAACAGCCCAATGTCGGCGCTGAGGGACCCTGGCGAAGCGTAAAGCTTTAGTTGGTGTAGTCATCAAGGGTGCACGAGATGTCTTGGGCTCCGAAAGCTCACATCAATGATGTTTCGTGGAATGGTTCGCACGCTGACACTTGTTGATGGCCCAACACTGAAATCTGCAGCGATTTGCGGAAGCGTTGTGCTTCTGTCACGTTGAACGGTTCTCTTCAGTCATCGTTGGTCCCGTTCTTGCAGGATCTTTCCCGGCCACAGCGATGTCAGAGATTTGATGTTTTACCGAATTCCTGATGTACACGGTAAATTCGTGAAATGGTCGTACGGGGAAATCCCCACTTTATCCCTATCTCGGTGATGCACTGTCGCAGCGCTAGTGGGCCGACTATAACACGACGTTCAAACTACTTAAATCTTGAAAACCTGCCATTGCAGCAGCAGTAACCGATCCAACAACTGCGCCAGATACATCTTGTCTTTATAGGCGTTGCCGACCGCAGCGACGTGTTGTGGCGGTTTATATATCTCTGTATTTGAATACACGTGCCTATACCAGTTGTTTTTTCAGTGTATAATGAAGTGGCTAGTATTGTTCCATAACTGGAGATGTGGGATTCATCTCCACCAGTAGCTAACAGTTCTACTGTGTCATCTAGCCTATGTTGAAATTTTACATTTAGTTATTATTCCAAGTTAGTAAGTCTCGGCTGTGTCACTGTCGTCTGATATACTACTGCTGCTACTGTCGTATATCTCCCTAATATTGCCTGGGGAGTCATTTGACACCTGTGCTCGTTGTCACCTGTACTCTCGTCGCATCAGCCATTCTTTACGTAGCGCTCTAGCTATTCTGTGCACAGTCGTTGAGATCGGTTCACAACTCCTGGTCTCTGACTGATTGGGTTTGTAGTCATAGGAGTGTGACAGTCGTCCTTTTGGCGACTGGCGACCAACGGTCACAGAGTAGGAGTAAGTGTTGTAGGGTCTTCTCTGTTCTCAGATACAATCAGCCTCCAGACCCAGGTTTGGTTCAACTGGATCTGAGCACTATGGGACTTAACATCTGAGGTCATCAGTCCCCTAGAACTTAGAACTACTTAAACCTAACTAATCTAAGGACATCACACACACCCATGCCCGAGGCAGGATTCGAACCTGCGACCGTAGCAGTCGCGCGATTCCGGACTGAAGATCCAGGTTTGCACGCAGCAGATGTATGGGTTATGGTCAGAGCTGCGCCCTGCCGAAACTACAGTTCGATAGTTTGCTACAGCAGATAAATGATGTAGTAAATAGGAGGATTGTCGGTAGTTTTGGTAGCAGTGGTAGGGAATGAAATATAAATGAATGTATGAGACAGAAACTGGGATCCAAGGACTTTTTTTTACACGTAACTGGAACCGTACGTCTTTCAGTGTTAGTCCACTCTGTATTTTATATCCTTACAAAGTATAAGCAACATTTCATAAGTAATAAAAATTATTTTGTCGTGTAACTTCTGCACTTTTATTTGATCAAAGCAATTACTTTCGATACAAGTACACTTTACATGCTCATACCTAAGTAATATGTATAATTGTTGTTGTTATTTAATAGTCAACAGAACTTTCTTCATCATTATCAAAGGCAAAGTGCGAAAGTTACTTATGATTAAAACACGCATGTTTTATATCAGCTTGATGAAGTACTGAAGCAACGTTTGATACGTTTTTGTTTTGTCTCTTTTTTTAATTTTACCATTTTTAGGAAACTGTGTTTTCTAGCGCTACGTGATAAATCTGTATTGTTTTTTTTTCTTATTTCTGCTACAACATACCTCTGTTTCAATTTATAAATCACCAATTTTCGCATAAAACCTGAATTAAACATCGACAAATTAAATTTTGTTGTAAATACTGTTTATTTGTTAAGTAACAGACAGGAGACTAACTATATAGAACAAAAGTGTTCCGTAGGTTACGCAGTCCTTTGTGTACCTTCACTCAGCTTCCATACGGTTCACCGCTTCCGTGTTCTGCGAGGGCTACTTTCGGAAAGAAGGAGCGAGCGGTCTCGAAATGGAAACCACACTTAAAATCAAAACTGTTTTATTTGCAACAGATACTTCTCTAGGCAGTCGCAGCTCCGACGCAGACATCTGTTGTAGTGTTGTTGAAAGTTCTCTTTAAATCAAAGTATTTGACTGACGCACTCTATTTTAAATAATAACAGCTGTGTAGAAGTAATAATGACTTGTAATAGAAAATTGAACTGTCGAAATCAGAAGGTAAGCTTTTAACACTGATAACGTGAGTAATGTGACTGCAAGAATTTTGGAAAGTATCAACAGCCTGAATAATGAACTTTGACTAAAACCTCTGATAATTAGTTTTGCAAAACTGACCTCAGATCCCAGAACTATAAGTGATACACAACACAGAAAAGTGTAACTGTCTCTGAATGAAGCCGGCCGCGGTGGTCTCGCGGTTCTAGGCGCGCAGTCCGGAACCGTGGGACTGGTACGGTCGCAGGTTCGAATCCTGCCTCGGGCATGGATGTGTGTGATGTCCTTGGGTTGGTTAGGTTTAAGTGGTTCTAGGTTCTAGGGGACTGATGACCACAGCAGTTGAGTCCCATAGTGCTCAGAGCCAAGCCATCTCTGAATGACATAAATTGGCCCTGATTGAAAGAAAAAAATCAAAATATTTAGTCCTTCCCTCTGTTCCAAGGAGATCTGGATAACGCGCTGCAGTACTGTTCTGCCTTGAGAGCCGCTATGCTGAAGCTGCATATTACTATATCTACACAGCGACACACGTGAGGTGTAATGAGTTCTCTGTTAGTTGCAGATGGAAGTATTTTCAGACACACTAGTTTCTTCTCTGCTTTTGAAAAAGCCATGATCAAATGAAAATTGTAAGAGAAAGGTAGGTGAAAAATGGCGCTGCAGTTATAGAAGAGTGACTTCAAAAAAATTACCTTATAATTCCTCTTCACATAAATAAAAGATTCCATTGCACTTCCTCTTTCTCAGATCAGTTACCATTTCACAATCACTTTAATTAAACACATCGATAAACTGAGACTTTACATTTGAAACATAACATTACAACTGCTTCCTCACTTTAACACAGCTAACCACTATCTGCTACTGCGCCTCACATCAGTTGTGAGACCCTAACCTTGAAATACAGCTTACAACATCGCTGCTCCCTCAAGGTATGACATTACTGTACAATAGCTTAATACTCAAATGACACTTAAGGCCATTACCAAGCGCAGATTTTTGTGGCTTTATGACACGTCAACTTAGAATGAGCTCGGCTAACTAACATGAATGTCTACAGACTATGTTGTTTTATGACATATGGGTCTGTGTGTTTGCAATATGTAACAGCGTCACGAATGTGTTTAATACACTACTGGCCATTAAAATTACTACACCAAGAAGAATTGCAGATGATAAACGGGTATTCATTGGACAAATATATTATAATAGAACTGACATGTGATTACATTTTCACGCAATTTGGGTGCATAGATCCTGAGAAATCAGTACCCAGAACAACCACCTAACTCCGTAATAACGGCCTTGATACGCCTGGGCATTGAGTCAAACAGAGCTTGGCTGGCGTGTACAGATACAGCTGACCATGCAGCTTCAACACGATATCACAGTTCATCAAGAGTAGTGACTGGCGTATTGTGACGAGCCAGTTTCCCGGCCACCATTGACCAGACATTTTCAATTGGTGGGAGATGTGGAGAATGTGCTGGCCAGGGCAGCAGTCGAGTATTTTCTGTATCCAGAAAGGCCCGTACAGGACCTGCAAAATGTCGTGCATTATCCTCCTGAAATGTAGGGTTTCGCAGGGATCGAATGAAGGGTAGAGCCACGGGTCGTAACACATCTGAAATGTAACGTCCACTGTCCAAAGTGTCGTCAATGGGAACAAGAGGTGACCGAGACGTGTAATCAGTGGCACCCCATACCATCACGCCGGTTGATACGCCAGTATGGCGATGACGAATACACGCTTCCAATGTGCGTTCACCGCGATGTCGCCAAACGCGGATGCGACCATCATGATGCTGTAAACAGAACCTGGATTCAACCGAAAAAAATGACGTTTTCTCATTCGTGCAACCAGGTTCGTTGAGTACACCATCGCAAGCGCTCCTGTCTGTGATGCAGCGTCAAGGGTAACTGCAGCCATGGTCTCCGAGCTGATAGTCCATATTTCGTCGAACTGTTTGTGCAGATGGTTGTTGTCTTGCAAACGTCCCCATCTGTTGACTCAGGGATCGAGACGTGGCTGCAAGATCATTACAGCCATGCGGATAAGATGCCTGTGATCTCGACTGCTAGTGATACGAGGCCTTTGGGATCCAGCACAGCTTTCCGTATTACCCTCCTGATCCCACCGATTCCATATTCTGCTAACAGTCATTGGATCTCGACCAACACGAGCAGCCATGTCGCGATACGATAAACCGCAATCGCGGTAGGATACAATCCGACCTTTATCAAAGTCGGAATCGTGATGGTACGCATTTCTTCTCCTTACACGAGGCATCACAACAACGTTTCACCAGGCAACGACAGTCATCTGCTGTTTGTGTATGAGAAATCGATTGTAAACTTTCCTCATGTAAGCACGTTGTAGGTGTCGCCACCGGCGCCAAACTTCTGTGAATGCTCTGAAAAGCTAATCATTTGCATATCACAGCATTTTCTTCATGTCGGTTAAATTTCGCGTCTGCTGCACGTCATCTTCTTGGTGTAGTAATTTTAATGACCAGTACTGTAGTAATGTCAACGAGATATAAAGGAGTTAACATGGTGCAACGCCACAAAAATCTGCACTTGATAATGGACTAAGGCCGAAATTGAAATCGTGAAATATGGAAAGTGTTGCAGTCACTGGTATAAATGTGTCATTTACAGGGTGTTACATAAAGGTACGGCCAAACTTTCAGGAAACATTCCTCACACACAAAGAAACAAAATATGTTATGTGGACATGTGTCCGGAAACGCTTAGTTTCCATGTTAGAGATCATTTTATTACTTCTCTTCAAATCACATTAATCATGGAATGGAAACACACAGCAAAAGAACGTACCAGCGTGACTTCAAACACTTTGTTACAGGAAATGTTCAAAATGTCCTCCGTTAGCGAGGATGCATGCATGCACCCTCCGATGCATGGAATTCCTGATGCGCTGATGCAGCCCTGGAGAATGGCGTATTGTATCACAGCCGTCCACAATACGAGCTCGAAGAGTCTCTACATTTGGTATCGGGGTTGCGTAGAAAAGAGCTTTCAAATGCCCCCATAAATGAAAGTCAAGAGGGCTGAGGCCAGGAGAGCGTGGAGGCCATGGAATTGGTCCGCGTCTACCAATCCATCGGTCACCGAATCTGTTGTTGAGAAGCGTATTCGACTGAAATGTGCAGGAGCTCAATCGTGCATGAACCACATGTTGTGTCGTACTTGTAAAGGCACATGTTCTAGCAGCACAAGTAGAGTATCCCGTATGAAATCATGATAACGCGCTCCATTGAGCGTAGGTGGAAGAACATGGGGCCCAATCAAGACATCACCAACAATGCCTGCCCAAACGTTCACAGAAAATCTGTGTTGATGACGTGATTGCACAATTGCGTGCGGATTCTCGTCAGCCCACACATGTTGATTATGAAAATTTACAATTTGATCACGTTGGAATGAAGTCTCATCCGTAAAGAGAACATTTGCACTGAAATGTTGGATGAGCCATTCGCAGAAGTGTACCCGTGGAGGCCAATCAGCTGCTGACAGTGCCTGCACACGCTGTACATGGTACGGAAACAACTGGTACTTCCGTAGCACTCTCCATACAGTAACGTGGTCAACGCTACCTTGTATAGCAGCAACTTTTCTGACGCTGACATTAGGGTTATCGTCAACTGCACGAAGAATTTTCTCGTCCATTGCAGGTGTCCTCGTCGTTCTAGGTCTTCCCCAGTCGCGTGTCATAGGTTGGAATGTTCCGTGCTCCCTAAGACGCCGATCAATTGCTTCGAACGTCTTCCTGTCGGGACACCTTCGTTCTGGAAATCTGTCTCGATACAAACGTACCGCGCCACGGCTATTGCCCCGTGCTAATCCATACATTAAATAGGCATCTGCCAACTCCGCATTTGTAAACATTGCACCGACTGCCAAACCACGTTCGTGATGAACACTAACCTGTTGATGCTACGTACTGATGTGCTTGATGCTAGTACTGTAGAGCAATGAGTCGCATGTCAACACAAGCACCGAAGTCAACATTACCTTCCTTCAATTGGGCCAACTGGCGGTGAATCGAGGAAGTACAGTACATACTGACGAAACTAAAATGAGCTCTAACATGGAAATTAAGCGTTTCCGGACACATGTGCACATAACATCTTTATTTGTGTGTGAGGAATGTTTCCTCAAAGATTGGCCGTACCTTTTTGTAACACCCTGTATAAAGAATGAGTTAAGTCCGAGCTGTATGGTGGGTTATTAAGCACGTCCCACCGAAACCGCTGCAGGAGCTTCCTCATGGTCTCTGCAGGGCGCAGCCGATAACTGTCATGAAGAAGTAACTGCATAACAATTACGTTATGTAAGGGTGCACGAAATGACGCGAAATCTCTGGGCTTCTGCACAAGCTCAGTGTACGCTCAAAACTGAGAAGAACGACGTGACGCAATCTTCGGGCATACTAGTGGCACTGCCCTACACATATGCACAAAGTTTCATCGGATTTTCACTGTCGTTTTCATTTCGCGACCCATCGTTCCTTACTTTCCGTATAGCCCTCGTAGTAAGACACTAATCGCGTATGCAAACAAAGCGATCGAAATTAGGTAACGATGGATACATAAGCAAGACTCCTAATGTAAGGTAACGCGGTTACAATCTTAACTCTCCAAAGCTACTAAGAAAACTACCGTAATCTACGTTCACTTGTCATAGTTACGGCAGCCTACGATAGTTTTACAACTCTAGTATGGCACATGGCTGGTTAGGGAATTAATAGTGTACCAGATGGGTCTGATTTGTTTCATCCTTAACCGCTACCTGACGTTGGGGAAGAATGTATATTGCCTATAAGCATATTGGAGTTGTCGCAGACCCTTTGCCAAGAATTTACCCTCCATGTTTTGAGCTTTTTCGAGGTCTGCATTTCCTTTCCTTTCTTATTTTGTCCGTCTCCAGTCTGCCCGTTTTGAGCCAATATATTGTCAAGCAATACTTATTATTTATGTCTATGCAGTATATCCCGAACACCACGCATAGTGGCTCCACCGGTGTAATGTCGAAAGCTCCGATAACTGCAGGAGCGCACTCCTCTGTCCACGCGTTACTATCGTGCTATTAGTAGCGTTGCAGAGTCAATGTGCCCCCACACTGACAGCAAACCATGTTGTTGGCGCATGCTTTTATTATAATGATGCTTAACCTGTAGTTTATTTATCCTGGCAGGTTCATGCAGTAACTTAAGTGTCCTTTTTCAAGCTGTTTTAATACACACAGCAAAAAAGTTTTGCATCACTCCGGTTCCCAGAACTCCTGCAGATAGATGTTAACTGTGGGCTTTGTGTCACAGACACAGTCCCTTTTACCGTTCAGAGATGACACCAAACCGACTCAAAGATGTAACAACCATTCATGAGCAGCACCTATTAGACGGACGGGGTCCGACAGCCGATCAGTTCCAGTCACTCCACCAGGAAAGAGGTACACTGCTCGTGTTGTCTGTAGTTCAACCATGCGTAGACGGTCAATACCGCGGTTCGATGGCGTCCGCATTGTTGCTTTGTGCCAGGAAGGGATCTCAACAAGGGAAGAGTCCAGGCGACGTTGTTCGGACATGGAGGAAAGAGACAGGAACTGTCGACGACATGACTCGCTCAGGCCTCCCAATGGCAACTACTGCGGTGAATGACTGCTACCTACGGATTACGTCTCGAACGAACTTTAACAGCAACGCCACCATGTTGAATAATGCTTTTTTGCAGCTACAGAATGTCGTGTTACGAGTCAAACTGTAGGCAATAGGCTGCATGATGCGCAACTTCACTCCCGACATCCATGGCGGGACCATCTTTGCAACCAAGACACCATGCAGTGCGGCACAGATGGCGCTCAAGAACCTGCCGAATGGACCGCTCAAGGTTGGCATCACGTTCTCTCACCGACGAGTGTCGCATATGCCTTCAACCAGACCATCGTCAGAGACGTGTTTGGAGGCAACCCCATCAGGCTGAACGCCTTAGACACACTGTCTGGCGAGTGCAGCAAGGTGGAAGTTCCCTGCTGTTTTGGGGTGGCATTATGTGGGGCCGAAGTACGTCGCTGGTGGTCATGAAAAGCGCCGTAACGGCTGTACGATACGTGAATGCGATCCTCCGATCGATAGTGCAACAATATTGGCAGCATACGGGAAAAAATTCGTCTTCATGGACGACAATTCGCTCCCCCATCGTGCACATTTTGTGAATGACGTACTTCAGGATAATGACATCGCTCGACTAGAGTTGCCCGCCTGTTTCCCAGACATGAATCTTATCGAACATACATGGGATGTATTGAAAATGGCTGTTTATGGACGATGTGACCCACCAACCTCTCTGAGGGATCTACGCCGAATCACCGTTGAGGAGTGAGACAGTCTGGACCAACAGTGCCTTAATGAACTTGTGGATAATATTCCACGGCCAATACAGGCATGCATCAACGCAAGAGGACGTGCTACTGGGGAATAGAGGTGCCGGTGTGTACAGCAATCTGGACCACCACCTCTGAAGGTCTCGCTGTATAGTGGTACAGCATGCAATGTGTGATTTTCATGAGCGATAAACAGGGCTGAAAGGTGTTAATGTTGATCTCTATTCCAATTTTCTGTACAGGTTTCGGAACACTTGGAACCGAGGTGAAGCAAAACTTTTTTTGATGTGTGTATACAGAATAAAGTTTAATTTCTGATGTATGTACCCAAGTAAACTGCAAACATATCTCGGGCACCATTCATTCCTTAACCAGCCATGTGCTATACCTAGGGTTATAAAACTACCGTAGACTACAGTAAGTATCGCAGGTGGACGTAGACTCCGATAGTTCTCCTTGTAGCTTTGGTCAGTGAACTGCGTAACTGCCTTACATTTCGTTAGGTGTGTTGCATACCTATCCGGCGTTACATCGGTCAGAAAGTAAGAAATGATCGGTCGCGAAATGGAAACCATTGTGAAAACGAGATGAAACTTTGCACGGATGTGATGGGTAGTGTTCCTAGTATGCCCGTTGATAGCGCCACGTTGCTCGTCTTACGTTATTGAGAGCTAGTTTAATAGAGTAACTACTCCGATGCCAGCGATAGTATTTTGAAGAGTGTAATGTCGTTGAATTTCTCTCTTCCAGGACTATGGTACTAGCAGCAGAATTTAACATTGTTCTATTTGAAAAAGCGAAGTTGATACCGTTATCTCTGTAATTAATGTCTCCTTGAAAAGCGACTACACGTCGTTTACTGAAGACTTTTTCACAGTTTGTCTGTGTGAAATCGGAAATATGATGTCTTCTAAGGTTGCCAAAATATTTGAGCTTAACTGTGAAACGTCCCCTTAGAAAAATTAATGAATTACTGTGCTGATAAACCTCTTACATTATTTGAATTTCAAACAGCTGAGCAGAACTGAACGTACTCAGACATTACTCTCTTTACTTATTCTGATCGATACTAAACTGACACACAATATTTTTAGCGCAACGCAATCTGACTTTGAATAATCCCTACAAAAGAATGGCCCTGACTAACATTAACCTATACCTTTCACAAATCACTTACCTCACAAAAATCTTCGTCACTCGAACTACTGCAATACAGCGAGCGCCAATACTGCCAGCTAAATAAAAGATTCTAACTACTGAAGTCACTAACTACTGATAGGCATAGTTAGCAAATGAAAGATTTTGATAGAGAACAATCAATGTATTTACCTTAATAGTGTTCAAAATTCATAATATATATAGCAGTTCATGACATCCAGTCATACAAATTTACTGTCTCTGATGGACACACGTCCAGATCATCCGCTCTCAAAACTCCGCCATTTGTCTCCCCACTGCTGGCGCCTCACCTCAAACTGCGCAACGCTACGCGCTGTTAACAGCCAACTGCCCAACGCTACAATAGCGAATATTACAACAATGACACCCAGCCACAGACTGCACACAGCAGATCCAGTGATTATCATACAGAGCGCTACGTGGCGTTACCAATATTAAACCCAAACAGCCTACTTACAACTGCTTCACCCTGAATAATGTTACGTCTACTGTGTCCTTCAGTGGTGATTTAGTATTTCTCCTGAGACGGAATTAAATCTGCAATACAGCTGTAGGTACCGCTGGCTACATGTTACGGCGCCTCACGTCTGAAACCGACTAGAACGTCGGTGTAATGTGTCCAGTCGGTACGTGACACAGACGACGGATACAGCAGCAGACGGGCGCTTGGCCTGGAAGAAGTGCATCGGCGGCTGCGGCGGGCGGCTGGCAGCGGCGGTGCTGTCGCGGCTGGCTTCCCGCCGGAGCGCGGTTTCACGCCGAATTGCGTCCCAAGCGCCGGAAACTTGATCGGCCCGCCAGCGCCGGAAAACCGAAGCCTCGCCCGTGCTCCGCAACCGGCCTCCGCCGACCGCTGTTTCTCGCCGCTCCCGTCCGAAACCTGCGCGCCAAACTTCTGGAGGCGCGTGGGCGGCTGCTCTGCGGCACTCCGAGGCGCGATGCACACGAGCGACTAACGGCCGCACGAGCACGCAGCCAGATCGCGGCGCGAGAAATCGTTTCAGTGAACTCACAAGGCGGCATCGCAGCGATAATCACGCAGCAGTACTACATCTACATTTACATCTACATCCATACTCCGCAAGCCACCTGACGGTGTGTGGCGGAGGGTACCTTGAGTACCTCTATCGGTTCTCCCTTCTATTCCAGACTCGTATTGTTCGTGGAAAGAACGATTGTCGGTATGCTTCTGTGTGGGCTCTAATCTCTCTGATTTTATCCTCATGGTCTCTTCGCGAGATATACGTAGGAGGGAGCAATATACTGCTTGACTCTTCGGTGAAGGTATGTTCTCGAAGCTTCAACAAAAGCCCGTACCGAGCTACTAAGCGTCTCTCCTGCAGAGTCTTCCACTGGAGTTTATCTACCATCTCCGTAACGCCTTCGCGATTACTAAATCATCCTGTAACGAAGCGCGCTGCTCTCCGCTGGATCTTCTCTATCTCTTCTATCAACCCTATCTGGTACGGATCCCACACTGCTGAGCAGTATTCAAGCAGTGGGCGAACAAGCGTACTGTAACCTACTTCCTTTGTTTTCGTATTGCATTTCCTTAGGATTCTTCCAATGAATCTCAGTCTAGCATCTGCTTTACCGACGATCAACTTTATATGATCATTCCATTTTAAATCACTCCTAATGCCTACTCCCAGATGATTTATGGAATTAACTGCTTCCAGTTGCTGACCTGCTATTTTGTAGCTAAATGATAAGGGATCTATCTTTCTGTGTATTCGCAGCGCATTGCACTTGTCTACATTGAGATTCAATTGCCATTCCCTGCACCATGCTTCAATTCGTTGCAGATCCTCCTCCATTTCAGTACAATTTTCCATTGTTACAACCTCTCGATATACCACAGCATCATCTGCAAAAAGCCTCAGTGAACTTCCGATGTCATCCACAAGGTCATTTATGTATACTGTGAATAGCAACGGTCCTACGACACTCCCCTGCGGCACACCTGAAATCACTCTTACTTCGGAAGACTTCTCTCCATTGAGAATGACATGCTGCGTTCTGTTATCTAGGAACTCTTCAATCCAATAACGCAATTGGTCTGATAGTCCATATGCTCTTACTTTGTTCATTAAACGACTGTTGGGAACTGTATCGAACGCCTTGCGGAAGTCAAGAAACACGGCATCTACGTGTGAACCCGTGTCTATGGCCCTCTGAGTCTTGTGGACGAATAGCGCGAGCTGGGTTTCACACGACCGTCTTTTTCGAAACTACATTGGAAGCCAATCAGTATGCATGTAGGCGGGAGTTAGCAGGTACGAGAGTTGCCCAGAAAGTAACGCACCGCATTTTTTGTCTTCAACAAATCATTATTGAACATAATGATAATTAAACACCCTCTAGTTTTCCACGTAATCTCCATACCGTTCTATGACCTTCCTCCAGAGCGAAACAAGGGCGTGTATCCCCTGTCGGTACCAACTCTTGTCCTGGTGGCGGAGCCAGTGCTTCACTGTTTAATCACCTGCTCATCGCCCTCTAAATGTCTTCAACGAATAGCATCCTTAAATTCCCAAAGAAGTGGAAGTCCGGGGAGGCTAGGTCAGATTTGTCAGGCGTGACTGGCTTGAATGGTCTCCCCGACCTCTGCAAATTGTGCGTGATGATGTTTGGTTTGTGGGGCGCTCAAGCGCGCGGTCATCTGCGCCCTTGCGAAGTCCTAATATTTACAAAGTCCAATCTAGCCACTTTCACGAATGATGAGGAAATGATGAGGACAACACAAACAAAATGGTTCAAAAGGCTCTGACCACTGTGGGACTTAACATCTGAGGTCATCAGTCACCTAGAACTTAGAACTACTTAAACCTAACTAACCTAAGGACATCACACACATCCACGCCCGTAGCAGGATTCGAACCTGCGACCGTAGCGGTCGCGCGGTTCCAGACTGTAACGCCTAGAACCGCTCCGGCCGGCACGGCAAGTCGAAACTGTAATAGAGTGCAGTACAGGATAAACAGCTATTGCGACGTGATCACGCTCTAGAAGCGTTAACGATCACGGGAAACAACTGAAAAATACATTTTCTCATTTCTAATTGGCTGTCGAGAGCACGCCCTTTTATGCCTTTTATGGCCTGTGATTGGCAAGATTTTCATAACATAGATTCCAGAATGACTTGACACAAAGGCGTGATGTGAATATGAGAGTGAACATGCATGCAGAATGACTTACATAGAGCGAGATCAAATTGTAAATATGATATTCTGCTTTAATTCTCTGCGTTTTTATTACAAATTTACTATGAGTACCATTGGTACACTGATAGTTCTCACGACAAATAAAAAGTGTCGTGGCATCCATAAAGAACATTCGAATATTCATTGAAAATAGCCAAGCGCCTTCTAAAGCATCCATGCACTGGCCTTCAGCGATTTAGAGAATTCACGGGAAACCTAAATCAGGGTAGGCGGATGGGTATTTGAACCGTCGTCCTCCCGAATAAGAATCCAGTGTGCTACCCACTGTGTCTTTTAGCTCGGTCTCAAGTTAACAAAAGAAGGAATAATGACATCACGAAAAGGCAGAGCAGATGCTTAGAATGACATTGGATCATTTCGCCTTGCAAGAACTCCTCAGAACGTCAGGCGAGTGAGGCAGAAGCTTTCCGAGAAAACTTTACGAACTGCTTTACTTCTGATGACGGACGTGTAGTACGGCAAGACAAATCTGTGTAACTTTACTCATAAGTGAAATTATTTTTAAATCACTGTACAACTGTCGCGAGTAATTTATATTTTATGCTGCGGGTAAATAAATGGAAGCGAAACAGTATTTCTCCTATTACGGCTTTTCTCTTAAGGGAACTTCTTGTACCTCACTCACAATGCCTGTTGGGCCAATACTAAAAATTTTAAAATTATTTGTAGACTTCGGTTAGTATTTAACATAAATGTGATTTTCAACCTGCAGCGACATGTACCGTTATATCCATATCGTACTCTTTCGCGAGGAACGGCACACAATCATTTAGTTTCAGTCAGAGTTCATATCTGGCCACAAACAAAGAAATACACTACAATCCTACAGAAATTCCCCTTGCTTCTGATTAGACTACTCCGCCATAGAGCTAATGCAAAGCCGGCCGCGGTGGTCGAGCGGTTATAGGCGCTTCAGTCCGGAACCGCTCGACTGCTACGGTTGCAGGTTCGAATCCTGCCTCGGGCATGGATGTGTGTGACGTCCTTAGGTTAGTTAGGTTTAAGTAGTTCTTAGTTCTAGGTGACTGAGGACCTCAGATATTAAGTCCCATATTGCTCAGAGCCAGCTAATGCAAAATTGAATCTTTCAACAATCAGTGGCAATAAAACTAACCAGTAAACGAAGAGAACCGCAGACAGATTCATTACTGTTGCACGTATGCGCCCACAGGTCGCGACCAGCCCATGAAATGAATCAAGTGAGCCCCTGAGAGCAAGCCCCAACTGTGCGCTGAGCAAACACTCAGCCGCATGGCCTCCATTGTTGCATTATTACCGCCACGACACTGTTTTCTCAACAGTATTGGAACTTCTCTTCCCCTCTCTCTCACTGCCTGCTTGCAACTTCTCTCAGCGCGCTAATTAGCACTTTCATTCCACGGCAGACACCGCTCCTCGCGCTTGTCCATTTGTTCTTGTCGTGCTTTTGTCCGTAATGAGAAATAAAAGGGGGGAGGCAAGTTACTTTTAGGTGTGTCCACAACGCCCGCCTACTTTCTTAATTCATTCAGTCAGACTGAGCGTGGTGGCGCAGTGGTTAGCCAATGGACTTGCATGTGGGGGAGTGACGATTTAAATTCGCGTCCGATCAACCAGATTTAGGTTTCCCGTGAGACCCCTAAATCTCTACATGCGAATGCCGGGATGTTTCCTTGCAAAAGGTAGGGTAGACTTCCTTCCTCGTTATTGAATGATTCCGAGCTAGTGTTGCATCTCAAATGAACTCGTTGTCGACTGGACATTAAACTCTCATCTTTCTCCCTTCCATCTTCACCCATTTAGCATAAACACGACTTGAAAGTAATTAATCTGCAGAATGTGCATCTATTTCTAAACACAGGAACACAATTTATAGAATGTCTATCTATTTTGAGGTACAGTAACACAAATAATTTGCATGAAGCCTCATGCTAGCGATATGTATTAAGTAACTACTGCTAGTTAGGTGTATTAAATAACTCCACTAACATTCCTGAACATTGGTCCGTCTAACGTTCTAAAGTTTCATTAACATCCTTCAGAAACACAAAGCACACAACTATTTACAACGCTTGTGTTTGCATCGTATTTAACCTTCTCATTCGCGGTATTGATTGTACTGATATTACGAGTCATAAGTGACAAGAAGACTGATGAAAAAATTCTGTTTTATATTTCTGCAAAATATTACAATCTTCTTTTATATTGCATATGTGCCAATATGCACGTAACGATGAATTTCGTTGCCCTTTTATAAATTAGAACGATAAATAGCATTTGCTTTTAACTCTTATCGTTTCTCCAACCAACTACATACCTTCAAATTTGGAAATAGTCGCAAATTCCTGTAACTCGGCGACGTGCAGCCATAGTAACTTCTGGTCCGAGAAAAACATTGTAGAAGAAGGCGCTGGATGTGTCCGAATTTTTGATGCTTCGGAGAGTAGTTAACAAAAACACAAAATTCACACCCATCTATCGGTAATATTTGTAAACACAATTATCAGGGGCCAAACAGCTTTGCAAATACGTGATGTGGCATATTGAAGCGTCAAGGTAGTTTTGTGACAATTGTTTCAAGAGGATAACTTCTCAAATTAGAAACTGTAAAGTAAACCTGTATTTCGCCTGTAGAAGTAGTTGTACCATATGTACCATCTTTGTTCGTGGTATATCAGGAAAACCTTATCTAATGACCAAAAGTTTACTTTTTCATTTTTATATATATTTTTAAGCTGTGCTCAACTTTTGAGTTGATGTCCTGCCAATTTTTAAATCACTAGTCTGTATGTCCGATTTTCTGTGAAATGGATCTGGCAACACTACCACAACACACACTACTGGCCATTAAACTTGCTACACCAAGAAGAATTGCAGATGATAAACGGATATTCACTGGACAAATATATTATACTAAAACTGACATGCGATTGCATTTTCACGCAATTTGGGTGCATAGATCCTGAGAAATCAGTACCCAGAACAACCACCTGTGGCCGTAATAACGGCATTGATACGCCTGGGCATTGAGTCAAACAGAGCTTGGATGGCGTGTACAGGTACTTCTGCCCATGCAGCTTCAACATGATACCACAGTTCATCAAGAGTAGTTACTGGTGTATTGTGAGGAGCCAGTTGCTCGGCCACCATTGACCAGACGTTTTCAATTGGTGAGAGATCTGGAGAATGTGCTGGCCAGGGCAGCAGTCGAACATTTTCTTTATCCAGAAAGGTCCGTACAGGACCTGCAACATGTGGTCGTGCACTATTCTGCTGAAATGTAGGGTTTCGCAGAGTCGAATGAAGGGTAGAGCTACGGATCGTAACATATCTGAAATGTAACGTCCACTGTTCAAAGTGCCGTCAATGCGAACAAGAGGTGATCGAGACGTGTAACCAATGGCACCCCATACCATTACGCCGGGTGATACGCCAGTATGGCGATGACGAATACACGCTTCCAATGTGCGTTCACCGCGATGTCGCCAAACACGGATGCGACTATCATGATGCTGTAAACAGAACCTGGATTCATCCGAAAAAATGACGTTTTGCTATTAGTGCAACCAGGTTCGTCGTTGAGTACACCATCGCAGGCGCTCCTGTCTGTGATGCAGCGTCAAGGGTAACCGCAGCCATGGTCTCCGAGCTGATAGTCCATGCTGCTGCAAACGTCGTCGAACTGTTCGTGCAGATGGTTGTTGTCTTGCAAACGTTCCCATCTGTTGACTCAGGGATCGAGACGTGGCTGCACGATTCGTTACAGCCATACGGATAAGATATTCCTGTCATCTCGACTGCTAGTGATACGAGGCCGTTGGGATCCAGCACGGCGTTCCGTATTACCATCTTTAACCCACCGATTCCATATTCTGCTAACAGTCATTGGATGACCTCGACCAACGCGAGCAGCAATGTCGCGATACGATAAACCGCAATCGCGATAGGCTACAATCCGACCTTTATCAAAGTCGGAAAGGTGATGGTACGCATTTCTCCTCCTTACACGAGGCATCACAACAACGTTTCACCAGGCAACGCCGGTCCACTGCTGTCTGCCTCGTGATGACTGGGTGTTGTGTGTTCTTCATCATCATTTCATCTTCATTGACTCGCAAGTCGCCGAAGTGGCGTCAACTATAAAGGAATTGCAATACGGCGGCCGAACTTCCCCGCATGGGGCCTCCCTGCAAACAGTGCCATACGATCATTTGATTTCATTTTCTTTGTGTATGAGAAATCGATTGGAAACTTTCCTCATGTCAGCACGTTGTAGGTGCCGCCACCGGCGCCAACCTCGTGTGAATGCTCTGAAAAGCTAAACATTTGCATACCACAGTATCTTCTTCCTGTCGGTTAAATTTCGTGTCTGCAGCACTTCATCTTCGTGGTGTAGCAATTTTAATGGCCAGTAGTGTATATCAGCAGGTGCGTTATTTGAGTCATTGAGGAAACTGATTAACAAAATAGCACTCTCGCAGACTAAAACTTCTTTACGTCCTCGTACAGTGTCAGCTTGCATTACCTTGCGATTTCGAAACTCAGGGTGACGACTGTTTTTTTTTTTTTTTTTTACTTTATTGGTATTTTAAAGCCTGTACAACAGGCAGGCTGTCAGCAGCACACTATGCTGCTCTTCAGCCATAGAATATACAAGCAGTAGAAACAGGAGAAAACATAAAAGTTACAAAAGGTGGGCAATAAAACAGGAGACACAGAGAGACACACACGGAGCCGTTCACACTCGTCGAGAATCCACACTGCTAACAGATGAGACGACGCACAAACACTGAAGATGACGATGGCACTGGTGAACGAGGCGACGGTGAACACGGAACACTAAACATGACGGCACACACGAAACACTGATGGCGGTGATCTCCGGCGCGCGAATGTCCACTTTGCGTGTGCGAGTCCGGGGACCTGCCAAGAGGGGAACAGGGGTGAGGTGGGGGAGAGGGGAGAAAAAGGATGCCAATGGCGGAGGAGACGGGGGCAGGAGGAGAGGGACAGGGGAGGGGAGGCCCGGGGGAGGAGGGGAAAGAAAAGGAGGAGGGAGGGAAAAAGGGAGAGAAGGGAGGGAGGGTGCCCAGAGGAGCAGGCACAGGAGGAGGGCGGGAGAATCAAAGTTGGTAGGAGGGGTAGATGGAGGGGAGGAGGGCATCATCAGGGAGGGGGAGCTGGCGGAAGCCACCTTGGGAGAGGGTAAGGAGGGTGGACAGATGGAGACCGGGCGGGACGTGGGAATACAGGCGCGGCAGCGGGCGGGGGTGGGAGAGGATCGGGGAGACGAGTGGGTGAGGAGGGTCGAGTTTACGGGAGGTGTACAGGATACGTATCCTTTCAAGGAAAAG
Source organism: Schistocerca nitens (assembly GCF_023898315.1). NCBI lineage: Eukaryota > Metazoa > Arthropoda > Insecta > Orthoptera > Acrididae > Schistocerca > Schistocerca nitens. The sequence continues at coordinate 491,451,004 of NC_064618.1, forward strand.
GAGGAGGTGGGGGAAGGGGATGAGATCATACAGGATCCGCGTGGGGGAGGGGAGACGGATGCGATAGGCGAGGCGGAGAGCATGGCGTTCAAGGATTTGGAGGGATTTATAAAAGGGAGGGGGGGCGGAGATCCAAGCCGGATGGGCATAACAAAGGATAGGGCGGATGAGGGATTTATAGGTGTGGAGGATGGTGGAGGGGTCCAGACCCCACGTACGGCCGGAGAGGAGCTTGAGGAGACTGAGTCGGGAGCGTGCCTTGGCTTGGATTGTCCGGAGGTGGGGAGTCCAGGAGAGGCGACGGTCGAGGGTGACGCCAAGGTACTTAAGGGTGGGAGTGAGGGCGATAGGACGGCCATAGATGGTGATGTAGAAATCAAGGAGGCGGAAGGAAGGGGTGGTTTTGCCTACAATGATCGCCTGGGTTTTGGAGGGATTGACCTTGAGCAACCACTGGTTGCACCAAGCGGTGAACCGGTCAAGATGGGATTGGAGAAGGTGTTGGGAGCGCTGCAGGGTGGGGGCAAGGGCAAGGAAGGCGGTGTCATCGGCAAACTGGAGAAGGTGGACGGGGGCTGGCGGCGGCGGCATGTCCGCCGTGTACAAAAGGTACAGAAGGGGGGAGAGGACGGAGCCTTGGGGCACACCGGCAGAGGGGAAAAAGGTGAAGGAATCTGCGTTACGGATGGTGACATAGGAAGGACGGCGGGAGAGAAAGGAGCCGATCAGACGGACGTAGTTAATGGGAAGGGCGAAGGTTTGGAGCTTGAAGAGGAGACCGGAATGCCAAACGTGGTCATAGGCACGTTCGAGGTCCAGGGAGAGGAGGTGACGACTGTGGCAGGATGTATAAGTGTAGACCTGTTATTGCGTGACAATGTGTGAGTACCACAAGGACAAGTAGGCAGGTTGCCGCGGCAGGGATTGTAGCTACTGTTTCCAGCAAACGAGGTGAATGTATCAAGTTTGCCCTGTCTCGGATTCGAGCCGTGCCCCGCGGGCTGCATCTGAGCAGCGTTTCTGGCGAGGCGTGAGAGCAACGGGCCGGCCGACGTCGCAAGGTCGCCGGGAGCCGGTGCTGCGCTCTGGCGACAGGGAAGCGCACGACTCCCCACACACCTGGTTGCTCCGGTTACGGTTCGCACGCCGCGCCGTAATCCGAGACTCCCTCGGCTCAGCTGGAGCTGCATACGACAGAACCGCAGCGGCTTCTGCATGCAGCGACCTCCGGAATACGTCTTCACTGCACGTCCGTGTCAATATGACTGTTCCCATAATGGAAATACCAAGTTTCAGAGATGATCGACAAGGACAATTACACTATCAGATCAAAAGTATCCGGACACGTAGTCGGTTGGTTGGTTGATCTGAGTGAGGTGACCAAATAGCGGTGCCATTTGTTGCATCGGATTAGGAAACCAACCCAGCATTTGCCAGAAGCGATTTAGGGAAATCACAGAAAACCTTCACGACTTGAACTGTGCTATGGAGACATTTAGCCAGGTGTCTGAATGTTTGTGAAGGAATGGATGCCAATTCTACCTGAAGAGCCGAAACCGGAGAAGGAGATGATGATGAACACTGGAGCCTGCAACGGAGTTCATTTTATGACTCATCTTACTGGATTCCATTGTGTACAGGTCGGGACACTGCCCAGGTCTGCTCATTTCAAGAATGTTATTGTCCTCAAACCATTGGTTCACAGGTGCTCGTTAATGGCAGAGAGCATTGCCGTATTAATACAGACATCGTCTCCAAACTGTTCTTTAGCGTTTTATTAAGCACGACGACGGGACCACACACAAACCACGACATACATCCCTATACCGTAACGCCATCTTCACTTTTGGTGCTAAAATTAGCGTGAGTCCGACACTTTAGTTGAGTGGTATTCATCGGTATGTTCTCCTCCGCAGCTGTGCATCGATAGTTTAACCGAATCCGGCCACTTGCCGCTCCGCCGGCCGGAGTGGCCGTGCGGTTCTAGGCGCTACAGTCTGGAGCCGAGCGACCGCTACGGTCACAGGTTCGAATCCTGCCTCGGGCATGGATGTGTGTGATATCCTTAGGTTAGTTAGGTTTAATTGGTTCTAAGTTCTAGGCAACTGATGACCTCAGAAGTTAAGTCGCATAGTGCTCAGAGCCATTTTTGAACTTGCCGCTCCCTCCTCCTCGCTACGCCTCTTTCCTGGTATGATTTACAAGAAAAGGAAATAAATAGTTGATGTTTTTTGTATCTCTACTTCACCTTCCATACACTTTTCTTGGTTTCTGAGCGGATGGAACGAGACATGGTGGCCAGGCCTCGACCTGCCACCTCTGCCACTTTGCCCACCATGCTCGTTGGAAGCCAGGAAAGTTGATTAAAAAAAGAAAGGAAAAGAGTGTGGTCAGCGCATTTGCCTGGCATGCAGCTGGCAGCGATTCGATTCCCGGCCGGGACGGAAATATTCCCCACTCGGGAACTACTGAGTGTTGTGTTGTCCTCATTATCGCCTCATCACTGTCGACACACAATTCCCCCATTGTGGGGTCAACAGAAAAGACTTGCAACTCGGCGGCCGAACTTCCCCATGTGGGGACTCCCGGCCACCGATGCCATGCTACCATTTCATTCCATTTTCACCCTTGATGGCAGGGGAAGTTCTCGAGGCATTCGCCAAATCCAGACCCATCTGTGCTTGTCACAGGAGATAGCGTGGTTCGTCACCCCAAATCACTTGTTCCCAGTCATTCACCGTCCAATTACGTCGCTTTTTACGCCACTTCTAGCGACGATCTGAATTGACTATAGAAATGTGTGCCTTATGAGGATCTGCTCACTAACGCACCCAGTTCTTTAAAAATCCCTAACCACAATGATCGTGCTAGACAGGGGTTCACCAGCTTTTACTCTGATGGAACAGTGAGACAGTTCTGGTGATTTGGTGGAACACCACGATTATTCTGAAGATTATTAACATCAATAAAATATTTAAAATAAGAAGCTTGTTTTTTCTGTGATTACTTCTATTTTGAATCTTACTAATAACACAGAAATCATAATAATGTTTTAAAAATAAGAAAAAATGTGGAGAAAACGTCACTTTATCAACAGTTTTTCGCGAAAGACTTGTTCATTTCCCATGGAACACCACTTTTCTCCGGTACACCGTTTGGGAAACCCTGAGCTAGACGGAATACCGATAGCACTTCAAATTCACGAGTAGTTCCTTCCACTGATAACGTAGAGGGCTCCGGATACTTTTGATCAGGTGGTGCATTAGGGATGGGAAATACTGACCGGTTAAAAACGATACCGGTATTTTCGTTCTGAATAACCAGAGTGTTTCGGTGTTTGTTTCGTTTATATTAGATTAGATTAACTTTCATTCCAATTGCTTTGCTGAGAGAATATTGTGTCCCTGTTGCCTTGTGTCGTGGCCTAAGATACCCCTGTACGTGCAGTATGCTATACTTGTCCACCCTCCCTCTCCCCCCCCTTCCCCCCCCCCACCCGCCCACCTGTCCTAGTCTATACGGTGGTCTCGCCCTGTCGTCCTTGAACATCCGCTGTATTGGAGAATGGCATCAGCCCGAGTCTCGAAGTACTTTTACAAAGTGACGCAGTAATGATTCAAAAGATTAAAGATTTGTCAGGCATTTCAATAAAGTAATAAAATAAGATGGAAATTATGTTAACGGTAATAAATTAAAAACTTAACGGTTCGTTCGTAGTATACAATCAACTTGTAACGTACCTGATATGCTGACAGTGTCCACATAATATGCCTTTATCTGTTTGTAGCCCCTGATAAATGACAAATTGTGAGTTACATGAAAAACACAGTTCTTCAACCTCAGACTTCACCCATTACCAATGACTATTCATAATGATATGATCCCCTGTTACAACATGATTTTTGAACAGAGTTTCAAAAACTTGCAATCAAAAAGAGAATACAGGTGATTTTTTGTAGTATTCAACCACTTACCTCTCTTCGAGAAAAGCAGCAAACGGTGGAGGATTAGATTTACTTTTATTTGCCTATTTAATTTTGCATTTTGACTCAATGTGTCTTGAAACCGAGAGAGTCAAATTTTTTTCAGTTTTCGTTCGATTTCTGCGTTTGTTACAGAGAATAAGCAGAATAAAAGGGTTCAAATGGCTCTGAGAACTATGGGACTTAACTTCTGAGGTCATCAGTTTCCTAGAACTTAGAACTACTTGAACCTAACTAACCTAAGGACATCATACACATCCATGCCCGAGGCATGATTCGAACCTGCGACCGTAGCGGTCGTGCGGTTCCAGACACTAGCACCTAGAACCGCTCGGCCACTCCGGCCGACAATAAGAGGTATAAAAAAGTGAAAATTGATTATTTGATAAATCGGTTATTTTGAACCGTTTTAACGGTCAGGTTAAACTGGCGTCGAAATAAGCCGATACAACAGAAAACCGGTTGCGTCAGCGATAATCGCCACCCCTGTAGATATTCCGAAATGATCTCGGTCATGATTCGACTATGTGGTAAAGGGTCGCGTGCTAGTCAGACGTAGTCGTATATGTCAGTGCAGTGTTTCTGTTGACTTCCGTGTCTTCTATTTGTAAGACATTGTGTGTGAAAACAGCGCGTGGTGTTTGACTGCCAGACGCTGCATACTGGCGTAAAAGCAGACGCCGAGCGGCACGTGTCAGTCCGTCGATAGCTGGCGCCAGTGACCTCGTTAAGGCGAGCCGTCGTATCGGCAGCGACCCTCCGCCACATCTGTTATATTTCTCTTCTCGGCCGGCTATCGACAGCAGCGCGCGCTGCGGTTGTCACCGGCACCGCCGAGATATCTCCGCGGCGCTAAAAGTCGCGGCGACTTCGGCAAGGGAGCCGAAGGGCGATTCCGCGGGAACCGATGCTAAGCAGATAGGGCCGCGGGCAGTGCTATCGCGCGCTGCCGCGGCCTCGTTTCATTAATTCTAGTGACATAAGGCTGCTATTTGCGGACGGTTGCGCATGCGCCGTCGGCTAGACGGGCCCGCGCCCGCGGCCGTCAAGTCAGTCAACAAACTGCCGACGTCTCGTGCTGGGACGCGGCTGCGGCCTGCGAGTCTGCAAACACCGCGATGACTCACTGCCGGCCACGGCGGTCAGCACACCCCTCCGCTGTTTCGCGGTGGATCTGGGATTTCTCTTGCGACGAAACGCAATCGTCTACTCGAAGTATACCCGTCTCGCAGTTGGCTTTGGCACGATCACTTTTGTTTTCTGTTGGCCAACTGCCTTGCAGCGCGCGCGCGCACACACACACACACACACACACACACGCACACACACACACACATTAGAAGTGCATACATTACATTTTAATCGATGTCTAGAGCAGCTGATAACACTGTCTCAGAAATAAATTAAAATAGTCTCAATCTCCCGCTTCCGACCAAGGTTTTTCGGAGGTATCCCTGATATTCAGGCGAATGCAGGAAATGTGAGTCCCCTCCCAAATACTCAATTCACACTGCCTCTGCCCTTTTCTCAGCCTGATCGGACATTTAGCAAAAAGAGTCGTGACCTTCTAACAGGTAGGATTACAAACAGCCAGTTCTGGTTCTTTAAAACAAAAAATCTTTCAGGTGCTCAGTTGCCGCTGCTTATATTAATAATCTCCATGTGTCTGCATCCCAGTTCCACATTATAAAATCCATATTTATTTCATCTGCTTTTACCACTTCATACCTACACCTGCCTTACCTTACCTGTCTTTCAGATTGCTACATTTCTCTTTATTTTGAAACGGCTTCACCACGTCTTTTTTTTTCTTTTTTTCTCCAGGGAACTGGCGATCTGTTCAGGCAAGTGCTAGAGATTTATCCGTAAATTTCTATACAACAACGAAATGTTGGAATTTGATTAAGGCTAAGAAAGAAGGCAAAGGTAGATTTTACGTTAAAGAATGGTTCAAATGGCTTTGAGCACTATGGGACTTAACATCTTAGGTCATCAGTCCCCTAGAACTTAGAACTACTTAAACCTAACTAACCTAAGTACATCACACACATCCATGTCCGAGGCAGGATTCGAACCTGCGACCGTAGCAGTCACGCGGTTCCGGACTGAAGCGCCCAGAACCGCACGGCCACCGCGGCTGGCTGATTTTATGTTAACGGCTGTCCTATTTATGCGGAGGTAAAGTTATAATTCAGAATACGGTGCAATAGTGACTTGAAATATATGTGCAGGTGATCATAAACAGTCTGAAAAGCTTGTAAGGTTGTTGCCGACATAATTAGCATTGAGGTTAGGCAATCAGGGCGCTGAGCGTGCAAATTGAAGCGGCTCGCCATAGACGGTGTCGCCAAACGTGTTCTTCGTTCGGTTTCCTAAAATTGAACAAGAGAGCAATACGGTAGTAACAATCGAACCCGAGCCAATGACAGAGCAGTCTCGGGCGCTATCATATACGCAGTGAGAACAGCTGACACAAATTGTTCGGGTCGCTTGAATTTGTGCACTCAACGTCCTGATTGTACTGTACTATATACGTCAATACTAATCAACTCGGAAACGACATAACGTATCGAATTTTTTTTATCAATTATTTCTCAGCGCAACCTACCTCGCAACAACCTTACAAGCCTTCTAGACTGTTTCAGATCTCACTGTATATAATGCGCCGTTCTTGTATGATGTCTTGAAATACGACTATCTCATCCCTAACCGACAAAAGAAGAAACTGATAGAAGCGATACAATTGCTGCAAGACAGCATTCTACCCGAAGAATATAATCACGAAAGACCGCAATCATCCGTGGAAGTAATATAAGTTGTGGATTGTGTACATCATAGCGCCGTAATATGACCAGTCTTATGGGCGTTATTTCATGAAATTTTGGGCGAACATTTTTGCTGGAATTTATTTGTACGTGTGCCACCAAAAATGCTATTAAAGAAACCAACGAAATATTTTAATATACATCTCACTTAATGTATACATGGAAATGAATGAACCTTTCTGTACAGGGTTACAGTACTCTACATAATATTTTAATATACATCTCACTTAATGTATACATGGAAATGAATGAACCTTTCTGTACAGGGTTAAAGTACTCTACATAAATTGACTGGCACACTGAGCAAATAATCCTCATCACACTTCAGATTAATTTACAGTAATTGTGGCCGACCTGATGATGGCAGTATGCTGCCGAAACGCGTAAAATATTAGTAAAATGTGGCTGAAGCAACAAATATAATTTCATAAATACTACTGAATAGGTTCCGCAAGAGGAGCTCATGAATCCGTCTCAATATTAGCATTGAATTTCGCTTCATACGATGAGCTGTCGCACAATGTGTTCACCGTTTCTGTGCGCCGTATTTATAAGTTTGCCTCATGGGCTACTTGAGAGGGGTATGTGTGGAGGGGGAATCACCAGGACAGACAGCTGCTTCTGAGAACTGCCGCCCATGAGTGTCACACAGAGTAAAAAGAGTGGATGGCCGGCGCGTCAGAGTCCATTTAAAAGACCGGCGTCGTGGTTAGTTACGGCGGCCGCTGCCCTTTAAAGATCCCAACTCCGCGGCCACCAAGGCGCTCCCCGTTACAAGCAGTCTGCGTCCCAGCTACAGATTTCAGTTCCCTCTCCTCCTGCCACTCCACCGTTTGCCCGTAACAGTACATCATCTTACTGCTGTCTGCACCATACAGCAGCTCTGGGCTTCCTGGTTCGATGTACGTGCTGCAAGGCACTTTGACGGACATCATCTACGTCTACACTACGATGTGGCCCGGAGCGTATCTCTGGTTCTCTTTTCCATTCGCGAATGGCTATGTTTTCTTTCACTTTGCGCTGCTGTTGATGTTTCTTTGACTGTTAGTTTAATAAAAAATTGTGAAACGCGTCGTACCTATGTCATTACTCATTGCTTATGTACCTTCACTAATTGTCAAAGTGGCGAATATGCCCATATCTGTTGAGAGTGTGAAGTATTAATGCGTTAACCCCTGTATTTTCTGTGGTCTGAATAAGATCTCTTGTCATTTATACCTGTTCTCAATTAATTTCTGTAAATATCTTTCGAAAAAAAATGAAGTTTATGAGTTTTGAACGTTCTGGGAAATGATAAAGAGTATACAGATGTAGATGGAAGGTGAAAGAGGTGATGTGACTCCGCTTTGGGGGTCCTCAACATCTGGCTGTAAATATTTTCCTTGGGCAACTGAGCTAAAATATTATTGAAACTTCCCTTGTCCGTTCGTTAAAACGAGAGTAGTCGACACAGAATTAAACAGATTGAGATGAAAGATCGAATAACTAGATAAAAGGTTCAAAATTGTGGCTGGTTAACGACTAATAGGAAATGGGAAGCAACCAGCCTCTGTAGCAAAGTTGAAACATGTAGATTGGTTCAAATGGCTCTGAGCACTATGGGACTCAACTGCTGTGGTCATAAGTCCCCTAGAACTTAGAACTACTTAAACCTAACTAACCTAAGGACAGCACACAACACCCAGCCATCACGAGGCAGAGAAAATCCCTGACCCCGCCGGGAATCGAACCCGGGAACCCGGGCGTGGGAAGCGAGAACGCTACCGCACGACCACGAGATGCGGGCAAACATGTAGATAGGTGAATTGTTAATCACACATACATACAAACACAAGTTCACATGTGTTGCTGGCCAATGAAACTGCAACCCCAGGATGGATAGCAAATAACGTGTAAAGTACAGTGTTGCTGATTTTGGGCCCCACAGAGCGTGAAATTGAGTAAACAGGAAACCACTTCTGGCTGCAGCAACGGCTCTACTGCAGCTGGGCGTTGAGTTGAACAGATCTTGGATGACATATGGGCAATCCACGACCAGATGCTTTTAAAGGTCGAAATAACTGGAGAACTTGAGGCCAAGGCAATAGACCAATGTCCTTATACTGAGGTCAAGGCAGAACGGCAAACATGTAGTTTTGCATTATATTGCTGAAAGGTGACTCCACGGAGATCTCGAAGATAGGGAAAGGCCATCAGGTGCAACACGTCATAGATGTACTGCCTGCTGTTCAAATTATCGCCTACGCGAAATAAACTTGTTAGTCTTGTGTACGCAATGGTACAGCATACCACCAAGCCCATATGATGATGACGAACAGAAGCCAGCAATGTTCGTTCTCCTTGGAACCTCCACACGTGAGTACGTCTATTGCGATGCTGTACGCAGACACAGAATACACGAAAAAAAAAAAAAACTACGTGGTGCCTCTCCCGCGTCCAGTGTTGTCGCTGGTCGCACCTCTCCATGCTGCCGTGTCGAGAGAAATCGCAACAATGGTCGTCGTGGCGACAGTCTTTGGTGCTCCATATGCCGTCGTTCTGCCTATGTAGATACTAATCCCGCTACAAAAAAGCACATTTTCTGACTCAACGAGGCAGCTGTTCGATTCTTCCCTGCAGAGCGAACCAATATCTCTGATGTCTCGGACGCTAGTCGAGTAGGGCCGTACAGATCCTGCGTGGACTTCAGAATGGCCTTCCTTAATCCAAGCATTCGATATCTGTTTGACAGTCGAGGGATACCCGTCAACGAGACCACCAGTATCGCCGAAAGGTAAACTGCAGTCTCGATAGGCCAACATCCTGCCACTGTCGAATTGCGACACTCGTTGTTAGACTTTTCGCGAATGCAATTTCTGATTTTTCTTTATGTTACTCCACTTTGTACGTAGCTAAGCATGTAGTGCTCTCCATGGCTGTGTGTCGTATTTTGCATACCACCTTCGTAATTGCTGTTGTAATGGCTAGCTGTCCTTACAATAACTGGATCATACTTACCAACGAGTTCAACACTGCTGAGAGATGGGAAAATACTCCCTAGAGTTCCACAACTGTGATAAACATGATAATCATTTCTAAATTCAGTTTTCTGACATTGCGTGTTTATATTGTGCGCCACCTACACTGGAGGAAGTAACGAGTCGGGTAATGAAGCTGGAGAAGATGGAAACTCCAAGAGAAGATGGAATCTGGGCAGAAGTCATTCAAGCTGGACGGAAGAAACTGCAGAAGAAAATTCACCAGCTAAACAAGAGGTCCTGTATTGTGAAGGAGCCGGCCGCTGTGGTATAGCGGTTCTAGGCACTTCAGTCTGGAGCCGCACGACCGTTACGGTCGCAGGTTCTAATCCTGTCTCAGTCATGGATGTGTGTGATGCCCTTACGTTAGTTAGATTTAAGTAGTTCTAAGTTCTATGGGACTGATGACCTCAGACGATAAGTCCCATATTGCTCAGAGCCATTCTGAAGGAGATCCCAGAAGGTTGGAAGACAGTGGTCACAAGCAAGGTGACAAAATGGACTGCCCCAACTACAGATGAATCGCGAGCCTGAACGTCTGCTATAAGATAATATTCAAGTGTATCCTGGTTTGAAGAAGAAGTAATTGGTGAATATCAGGGGTTTTAGAAGGCGTCATTTGACTGTCGACATCATCTTTGTGCAGCGAAAGCTCACTGGGGAGATGTGATAATATGTCGATGTCCGGATTGTACTCGCGATAGATTTTAAGAAGACATATGATTGCATCCACCGTGAAAGCCTGATGAATTGCCTAACATAGTTTGGGACACTGAAGAAACTCGTAAGCCTAGTTCGAGTTTATCCCATTAATTGAAAAGGCAAAGTGAAGCTCGGGAACCAAGTTACGGAGAGGTTGTACATAAACTCAGGGTTGAGACAAGAAGATGGTGCGTCACCGATATTGTTGAGCCTAGCGCTCGAAATGACAACGAGGAAAGCATTTCACGAGAACTTCGAGGGGATCGAGGTAGAGGGTGAGAAAATCACACATCTCGAATTTGCCGACGATGTGGCCCTGTTGTCCAAAAATAAGATATAACTAAGGAGGATGAGTGACAGCATGGTGCTGGCAGCGACCAGAATCAGTCTCCTTGTGAAAGAATCGAAGACGGAGTATGTGGTGGTGAGGAGGATCCATGTCAAGAGAGTCACTCCAGCCTCTGGTATCTGGAACCTGATCGTAAAAAACGGTTCATAATTTTAAATATCTGGGATAATCTCTACAGAGGACGTATCGCTGAGGCAGAAATCCAAGCAACGAACAGAGCAGCAAACCGATCATATCTCAGTCTGAATCAGATTTTTAAATGCAGTCTCTCAAGCAATTTCAAACTCCAGCTCTTCAAAGTAGTGTAGTCCGTAGTACTGTATGATGGTGAGCTTGTCTGGGAAAAAAGGCTTAAATAATCTTCTTGTTTTCGAGCGACAGAAGTATGGAAGATCTGTGGTCCGGTACCCGATGAGATTAGTCGAGAATGAGGGATCTGGCATAATTGTGAGCTGGGCGACGTAGGGTTGATGAGAAGCACGTGGCGTGTTTGGGCAGGACATATCGCTCGGATGGATAAACACCGATAGCCATTGAAATACGTGGATTTTACTCCCTGCGGAAGAAGACCACTAAAAAGACGAAAAGAAAATATGGGGAGATGGAATCCATGACGACTTGCTACAGATCGGAACAGGGGGTGATTGGCGACAGAACTGATAAAACGCAATCCAGTGGAAGAGGTGCCTTTTAACTGCATAGGACCTCTAGACCTGATTGCGTAGCGTAAGGTAAGTAAGTAAGGTGTCCTTATACACTCGAAAGACCTCAGTTTTTAAGGAATTTGTAGTAGTCAAAACGTGTAACATTAAAATGCTATACAAAACTTGTTTCATATCTCACAAATGCTTCTTGGCTGGCTGCCGACGTTATTTTAAATGGCGACACTCCTATGACAGCTAAAATCTATACGCTATTAATTTAAGAAATAGTTCTGTTACCTCACAGCGTCTTAAAATCCGTGCTACACTCGACTACTCGCCATCTAAAATAGAGGACAAGCCCACAAGCAACTGCGGGGTTGCCCTCTTGTCGGCGAGATATAAGTGGCATTACGAGGGTGGTGACAGTCGAGAGATTCTTACACTTTCTGCTACGATGAAATTCTTTCTAATGAGCAGGCTGCTAACAGGGCTGCAGGGCCAGCCAGTAGTCTCGCAGGCCACCACTCCTGGCGGTTTCGGAGCTGTTGTCCATTAAGCAGTCTGCCACTGGCGCTCTTGGCTTCCCTCCATTCTTTTACCCAGTCATCCGGGGCCATAAACCTCCCGCCAACCGACAGCACAAATTGAGACGGGAGACTTCGGCCTTGGCACGTGCAGCACCCACAGCCCTTCCCATTGTCGCCAGACGAGCCTCCGACGTCTGTCACGCTCTCAGAGCAAACGCGTGGGCGTTACTCCACGAGGGGAAGTCACAGTGTTTGTATCAGAAAGCTACGACACTTTGTTTCGGGTCCTCTAGCGGCTTGCTACGGTACTGTGGTGTAAAGTTTTGTGTGTGTAGCAGGTCTGCAAATACATTGCTGTTTGGAATAAGTGAAAGACGAAGACCGAGAAATGTGATCACAATGAAATTCATTCCACTGATTAGCGACATGACACAAAACAAATGGTTGGCGCTACAGACTGGTACATGCACAGTGGCTCTGGCAATTCAATACGGAGTAGCTCTACAACATGCTTCATTCACAACTACTAGATTTGTTGGCATGGGATCAAAGAGCGCCTGATTATGCTGCTGGGGAATACTCTGCCACGCGGTTTGTGTGCGTGTCCAAAGCATCAAAAGTGGCTGCATGAGGACTTGAACGAACAAGTTACTTACTGAACCTATCTCAAACATATTTGATGGCGACATGTCAGGTGGACTGGCAGGGCAGGCAAGCAGTTGTAGTCGTCGTTCTTTGAAGAAGGCTATTCCTCTCCGTATGTGGCCGGGCATTGTCCTGCTGAAATATGGCACGTGGAATGGTCTGCAGGAGCAGAAATGCCTGATGCTCTGATGCCCTAATGAATCACTAGCTGTTCAGTCAGCCCTCAAGACCTAGGATCACGTGTTACGGGCAATGGCACGCCGAACCATCAGCCTTGGCATTTGTTTGCTATGCCATTCAATAATGCAGGATGCCAGATAGCGTCACCATGGTGCCGTAAACGCTTATGCGGCCATTACTGCAGGACAAGTTGAAGCGAGTCTCGTCCGAAAACACTACATTATGTCACATAACATGCCAGAGTTGACGTTCAAGTACCTGTTGTATTCAGCAGCGTTGGTGGGTCAATTCAAGCCGACGCTATGGCATGCATGGCACCAGCCCAGGTCGCAGAAGACAGAGACAAACCATCGACGCAGTCATGTCCGCACTCATTGCAGTGTTAAAACGTGGCGCCAATGCTGTGGTCGAAGCTGTTCTGTACGTAACAGCCAAGTGGCTAAGGGAGCAGTCATCTCACACTATAATCACATTGTGTCGTCCACTACCCTGTCGGAGCTGTGTACAGCCCTCTCCTCTTCACTGGTTCCACATATGCCTCACTGTTTAAGTAGCATGCTCTGTAAGCGCCATAATTTCGTGATACGGAAGCCGCTCCTACTGCAGACCAATCATTCTGCCCCGTTCGAATGCACTCACATGCCAATATTCAACCCTGTGATGTGGGCAAGGCATAGTGGCATTTCTTTACACATTTCCACTACGTATTACGGCTCCTCAGTGACTGAACATTGCTTAACACGACCTGTCTGGTCATAGAAAACATGGCGCTGCTGAACCTACGTGCACACCACCTCTCTTCCATTTAAGCCTCTTTTTGTGGTGCCGCTGTTCAACGCCTCTTATCATGGCGTGCGGTAGACCATTGTCTCTGAGTGTTTTACTTTTTACAAGCAATAGCCAATTAGAAGTGGGGTCCACTCAGCCCTTGTGAGGCCAATTGAGCACCTATTTGACTGAGAAGTAGCGGCTCCAGTCACGAAAACTGTCTACGGCCGGGTGAGCGATGTGCTGCCCACTTGACAATCCATATCCGCATCCAGTGACGCCTATGGGCTGAGGATGACGCATGGGGTGGTCGGCACTGTTGGGCCTTTCGATGGCTGTTTGGACGGAGTGAGAGTGTGTATTATCAGCAAACAAAGAAACACCTAATTACCTAATTTTACTATTTTGAGATGACACTTTTTATTTGTATCCCTCGAGCTGTCATGATCCATTGAGTCATCGACGACTCCTGGTGATATAATGAGCCAGCGAGGTGGTGCCGTGGTTAGCACACTGGACTCGCATTCAGGTGGACAATGGTTCAAACCCGCGTCCGGCCATCCTGATTTAGATTTTCTATAATTTCCCTACATCGCTTCAGTTAAATGCCAGGATGGTTACTTTGTAAGGACACGGCCGACTTCCTTACCCTTCCTTCCCTAACCCGAGGGGACCGATGACTTCGCTGTTTGGTACCCTCCCCAAATCAACCAACCTACCGTAATGAATTATATCCATGCATGCACCCATCCTGGATCATTCTGTAGCCTTCTTTGATCTCCTCTGTTAAATATCACATTGGTTTTGCTCTATGTCTTTAACCTTCTGTTCTTCCGAGCATTACAGACTTTTTTAAATGAGTCATCTGCTGCCTTGATAAGCCCAAAGTACGTTAATTGCATCTGTAGTATTTTAGCCTCCTAAGATTTTCTTATCTGGGACTGTTTTATCTTTCCACTGTTTCAGTCCTTGAATAGCTGAGGATCCTTCTCTACACCAACATTTCGAGGAATCCATTTTCTTGCCATCATTTTTCTTGCAGTTGCGCAATTCAAATTCTTACAAAAACATGGGTAAGGTCAAAGTTTCAGCTATTTTTATTTAACCAATAGTAACAGCTTTCCTTATTTAGTTATTTGATAAATTTAGTTGTGACAACTTTTCCAGTGTTGTGGCATCAGACTCAGGCACACTCGAGCTAAAACGTCACGTCTAGTACACAAACACGAAACTGTTCAACAGTTACGTTCATCTACGTCATGTATCTCCTGACTCGGTTTCGCAGCAAAGCGCTCACAAAACTCTGAACACACTTGAAACCACGCGGCTCTGTTCTTAATCTTATCATGATAGTCCATGCGGGATGTTTCCCATATCTCAGGGTATTCTTTTCAGCCCTTCAATTAACAAACACACGTCCAAACCGGCTGCATCCATGGTGGGCTGACGGCAGCTGTTGTTGCGGTTGTGTACACGTGTGTACTGCTCCATTCGCCTGATCGCTGTGAATGAATCAACAAGCGTGTCTTCTGTTCATTTACAGCTATGTGATCTTTTCAAGTGCTTAACAACAAGATCACAATTCACTGTAATGGAGAGGCACTGGAGTTTCAGAAGATGACTGCTCGAAAACAACAACACGTGCAGAAAAGAGACACAAATCAGTGTATAGAGCATCTCTCCAACTTTTTAACTCACTTTACAGGAGCTCTATATTGATGTCATTTGTAACAAAACGTACACAAATTTGGGTGTGCAGATCATTGAAGACATTCCTACACAGTCTGGGTGGGCGCAGCCACAGCCTCTCCCTTGGGAAACCTCATAATTGGATTGTCTATCTGCAGCTGTCAACTATTTCGAAGCGATAATACGGAGCGGATGATTTGTGTACATGTTCTGACAAGCCAGCCGGCTCGTGGCGCGGTTTTCAACTAGGCCATGTCGCGTATGCGAACGGAGCTTGGGGAGACGATCCATCCACTGATATTTGCCACTTTTCGGTGAGGGATAGTTTCCGTTCCGTTAATTACTTGATTAATTTCATTTTGGCAGCTTTTCCATTGTTGTGGTATCAGACTCAGGCAGGTTGTCACAGTTGATCAATGGCTCTGTAGGCAAGCTACAGAAGATGGTTCAAATGGCTCTGAGCACTATGGGACTCAACTGCTGAGGTCATTAGTCCCCTAGAACTTAGAACTAGTTAAACCTAACTAACCTAAGGACATCACAAACATCCATACCCGAGGCAGGATTCGAATCTGCGACCGTAGCGGTCTTGCGGTTCCAGACTGCAGCGCCTTTAACCGCACGGCCACTTCGGCCGGCAGCTACAGAAGAAATTTGGCCCCTGAGTGCTGCAAAACGCTGGCAAAGCTTTCTGCAATACGGCCTTCTACGATTAGTGGTGAATGGGGTTAGTACATGCTATAGGAGCCTGGTCCCAGTCTACTGCAGTTGTCATTAGATAGCCAGGTGGAATGCGGTGTAGAGGCTATAGCTACACTCGAAAGCATAATTGGTAATCATACATTTATTGGACAGTAATACAGGATTGTCTTCCAAAGCTCCGTGCCTTAGCCAGGCGGGCACACCAGTGCCTCGTCAGCGGAATAGAGCCATCGTGCCCTCAAGTGGCAGCATTATGACTGGCACAGGGAAGCGTCAGGCAGTGACTGTTTCGTCATGGGAAGCCATCGATAGCGAACTCCAAAGTGTTGTCGTGGACGTCAAAGATTTGCACTCATGAGCCTCGACCCTGGGCCACCTGAAAAGGGTCTCAGCCACCGTTTAGAAAACAGGAGCCAACAGCATCGGTGTCTGCCACAGGAACAGGATGAACAGCAGTGGTGCGGACGCACTCGAAGGTGGATGATGGACAGCATTCAGGCCACGCAGGTCAAGCACCCAGCAAGCCTGCAGGGTGAAGGCAGCCTCCATGCGTCAAACGTTGGCAGTGCAGCGTGCAGCAACAGTGTCCTTCCAGCCGAACTCGTGATTCCATACACGATCAAAAACAGCTAGGGGTGCTGTGGGTAGACCTCTACAACCTCCCCACTCACTGGATATGTTGCACACCAGCTACCGCCTCATCGAACAGCGCCCTCAACTAGGCAAAGATGCGGATCTACGACCCATCACCTACATCAAAATCTACATCTGCTGCTTTGAACTTCACACTAAAGAGCCCGCATCTCGTGGTCGTGCGGTAGCGTTCTCGCTTCCCACGCCCGGGTTCCCGGGTTCGATTCCCGGCGGGGTCAGGGATTTTCTCTGCCTCGTGATGGTTGGGTGTTGTGTGCTGTCCTTAGGTTAGTTAGGTTTAAGTAGTTCTAAGTTCTAGGGGACTGATGATCATAGATGTTAAGTCCCATAGTGCTCAGAGCCATTTGAATCATTTTTTCACACTAAAGTCCTTTCACACTATTTCTCTATTGTTCCATCACTATCAGCCTGCAGGAAAAACGAATACTTAAATGTTTCTGTGCAAGCTCAGATTTCTCTTATTTCATTATGATGACCATTTCTCCCTATATAGGTGGACGACAATAAAATATATTTGCATTCTGAGGAGAAATCTGGTAATTGAAATTTCATAAGAAGATCCTGTCCCAACGGAATACTCCTTTTTTTTAACGATTTTGACCGCAATTCTCTTATCATGCCCGTGGCACTCTCTCCCCCATCTGGTGACAACACACGCGAGCTGCCTTCTTTGTACTTTTTCGATGTCCTCCGTCAATTCAATCGAGTAAGGATCCCCTCTATCAGAGCATGGAGAAGTGTAGTATTGACAGTCTCTTTATCAGACCTGTTGCATATTCAAAATGTTCTGTCAATAAAATGCACATTTTTCATTATTTATTGTCAATTCCCACTCTCCGCAGGTGATGCAGCGTTCTCGGCAGCCGTGAGTCCACTGTCGGATTCAGCGGGTTCCTCTCCGGATTACGTGGACATCAGCCGCTGTAGAAGACGCGGCCACGACTTGTACTCTGAGTAATAAATGGAATAATCTTGAACACTGTTTTATTGCGTCTATGTACACGACACAGGTCCTACGTCTGCATCCTGACAAAACAGTTGGGGTATCCAGAGCGACAGTGGGCTATGGGCTACCCCTACAGCTACAAGGAAAAGTTTTAACCTCCCCAGGATTATGTCGTGCTAGTATGATGACGACGTTATATATGCGGAAACTACAGCTAAGACCCAGGGTTCATGCTATCCTATTGCAGTGTTTCCTATTATCATTGAAAAGGAAAGCTATTTTATTTTGTTTTAGTATTTAATTACTTAAACTTCTTTTTTCAGGAAAGCCATGTTATCATGTACAGTTAAGAAGAAACAGACTTTTTATTTATTAATGGGAAGTATTCCGAAGAGGAAGCTTGTCTGTCAGTAGGTTATCCAAGAGCGTAAAAGAACATGTTATTGAGTCTTTCATTTTCAGTTTCCATTGTCGGGTTTGGAAATCACACAGAAAGTGTACGTCATTTGGAAACGCAGAAATCGGTTGCTTCATAAGTCTGTTCCGTTACGGTGCAGAAAAATTGTGGCCTGTTTACCCTGTGGGACGCTAGAGGTGGCTGTTACCTTACAGTAGCAGAACTCTCTCTCTCAGTTTCTCTTCCTTTATTACCTGCAATCAAAGGCCATTTCGTTACCAACGTGAGCGAATATGTTCGCTTATTCCAGTGTTTAGTAACTTAAAAATACGTCTCATGCTGTACCTTTTCCTCCTGTGGGGCAGTTTAGCATTTGTCTTTATCTTGTTAGCAATGCGTCACTGCCGGAAGGAAGTAGCACAGCAAGCCTAGCAACGTCATAATTTCTGCTTGTTTTCGTTCTCCAGTAATGGAGCTTTGATCCTACATGACTGCTGTTTAAAGCAGTGAACTTAATGTTTGACTTCCTTCACGCTGTAATCCAAGATCCTTCAAGTTACAAACGAGTTATATTAAAGCTTTTCCAGTAATTCGCAGATGGGATGCCAATGGTTTTCGTTGCTTAAAATCTCCAACTACTAACTTTCCACATCTCTTAAAATACCTTCTTGTATACAGAGTGATCTATTCGTATCTTTAAATCTAGTTCTGGCAACGCGCACTCTACAGACAACCTAAAAACATCGGCTCTCCTTCACTCAAAAGGTAATACATCGAGATGAGTAGCCTGACACTCTCGGAAACAGCAGAACGTATTAGTATCATTGTTAAATCATTAAACAGGAAGGGCACACGAAGATACATAAAAGGAACCGTATGACCAGCAGACAGGACACGACAGCAGTGATGGTGTAGTCCTACGTAGTTTATTATCACCAGTTGGATATATTTCCAAAGACTTCTCTCTTTATTTTGTACTGGGCTGAACTACGACGATTATCTTGTGACTGTTCGGTAAAAACCGTGGTTGAGTGAGTATGCACTAGTGATGATCAAATGGTTCAAATGGCTCTCAGCACTATGGAGACTTAACATCTGAGGTCATCAGTCCCCTAGAACTTAGAACTACTTAAACCTAACTAACCTAAGGACATCACACATGTCCATGCCCGAGGCAGGATTGGAACCTGCGACCGTAGGACTCGCGCGGTTCCGGACTGAAGCGCCTAGAACCACTCGGCCACACTGGCCGGCTATTTTACTTTATTTTATTTTTTATTTTATTTTATTTATTTTTTATTTTTTAGAATGAAATCGTGCTTCTTGGTAAATTTCATGATCCTAGGTAAGCGGGAAGTGTCCTGAAAGTTTTGATGAGTGAGTTGGTATCAAAATATGTGAGGTAAGTTGACGTTTTTTTTTATTTAATTCACTTAGAAGCTTCACATTTTTACGTCGCCAACGGGCCATACGCCTTAATATGTGACATAAATTTAGACTTGATACGCCTACCCGTTCCTGAGAGAAACAGTTTTGAACATCCGGACAGACAGACAGACAACAAAGAGATAAGTTTTCATTTATTACCGATTGAAGTATGGACCTAGAAAAGGAGACTGAAGCGATTCGAACGCAGTAGAGGCGGGTTTCTATCCTGCCGCCTCAGTGAGATGAGATGTTCAATTCCAGTAGTTGATAGTGACCTTCTAGCACGGTATCAACAGGCTCATAAAACTTAGAACATCGATCTGTCGGAATCGATTGAGAAACGCATCATACAAGAGCAGCATTTGGTACATTTACAGATACGTCCACACGAAACTTATGTCGTTCAACTTTGTATATGCCCTTACATTTAGAACGGCATAAGCCCGCATGTGTATCTTCGCATGCATAATATGTTCGAACTGGAAGCCATGCATCACAAAGTATTGGTTCCCGGGTTTGGTGATAATCTCTTGCACTGTTCGTAAAACGACAGGTAGCTGTTGCCCATTTGTTTTCGTTGTGTACTGGTTCAAATGGCTCAAATGGCTCGGAGCACTATGAGAGTTAACTTCTGAGGTCATCAGTCCCCTAGAACTTAGAACTACTTAAACCTAACTAACCTAAGGACGTCACACACATCCATGGCCGAGGCAGGATTCGAACCTGCGACCGTAGTGGTCGGGCGGTTCCAGACTGTATAGCGCCTAGAACCATTCGGCCACTCCGGCCGGGCGTTGTGTACTGTGTTGTTGCCATGCTTCTAGGCGGTTTATGTTCAAAGATGTGTTTTGACTCCGAAAAAAGCGCGTTGAAATATGTAGATGATTCAGACGAAGACAAGTCATATTTAACTTCGTTTCTGATGATTATTTGAACGAAAATTTGAGACACGTTGTCCAGCGTGCCAACTACGGACCTAACTTGGCGGCAACAAAATTAAAATAAAAAGTGTCCATTCATATTACTATAAGGAATATTATGTCCTGAAGAGTGAAAACAGAGGAGTAGCCTTCAAATTGATGAGAAGTGTATGTGAATACTTTTTGATGAATATTCATGCTCTTGTGACTTAACAGCACAACAACTGAGAAGCAAGTCATATGAACAACTAAAAATATGGCACAGCTGGAGTTCCTCAACACTCTACTAAAACTGAAACTAACGACACTGAGGATGTAAAAAATATACATTTTGGAAGTACTGCCTTCGTTGTAGTGGGTTCTTGGCGTCTATGACATCCCCATTTCGTCGCATCCGATAACGTTAGTCTATAGTCTTATTTGGTGGATGTTGTGTAAACAGATTTCTTTTGTAAAATAATAAACGGCTGATGTAATGGAAGCCAACTAACCTTCACATCACCACAAATAACATCTATTAATTATTTCCTAGTTACAGGCGTAATCACTATACGTTGAGGAGATAAAAGTCAGCGGATACCTCGCAATATCGTGTCGGATCTCTTTTTGCCTGGCGTAATGAAGCAACTCGACATGGCATGGACTCAACATGTCGTTGGAAGTCCCATCCAGAAATAGTGAGCCATGCTGCCTCCATAGCCGTCCATATTTCTGAAAGAGTTGCCGGTGCACCATTTCGTGCACGAACTGACCTCTCGATTATGTCCCGTAAATGTTCCACGGGATTAATGTCCGGCGAGCTGGGTGGTCAAATCATTCGCTCGAACTGCCCAGAACGCACTGACAACTCTACCCACATCCCGCTGCTCTCGGTCGTTAAGTGAAGGAGACGTCCACTGCATTGTCCATGGTGAAAGGTAATGACTGAAGTTTGGTATTCTCGGCACACATTTAACACTAGATCTCGGAATACTGATTTCCCTAACGATTTTAGAAATGTAATGTACCATGCGTCTAACTTCAACTACCATTCCGCGCTCAGTCTGTCAGTTCCCGTCGTGCGGCCATTATCACGTCGGGAACATTTTCACATAAATCACCCTATTACAAATAATAGCACCGCCAATGCACTGTCCTTTTATACCTTGTGTACGCGATGCTACCTCCATCTGTACATGTTCATATCGCTATACCATGACTTTTCTCACCACAGTTTAACGCTTTGTTTTGAAATGCCAAATAAATTGCTCAGATAGGTATATCAGTGGCCGGTTGCTGGATAACGAAAAGCTAAATCTTCCTCTGACACTCACGTGAAATTAGGAAACACAATATCGCCATCACTTTGTATTTCTCGCATATAGCACCTTTGCTATTTAGATACTGTTTCACAGTCACCTTTGTGTTCCCTTCTTCTGTCACTGAACAAACAAGTAGATGCAGAGCAGTCTCCATGATCAATGAGACAAGAGGGGCACACACTAAGAGTAGGTCCTTTCCACTGATTTTGACACATGCGGTATTGTCCTCAAGCGTCTGCGGTTACGCGCAAGGAATGAGGCATTGTGTCGATATCCATCAGTCGCCACAGAATCTTGCGAAAGGTGAGAAAAATCGGTGACCCGTAGGGAGTAAGCTACTCTTGTAAGATAGAGATTCCGAATTGTTGTCACGTTCGTGAGAGGTTTAGTAGGTGTTCAAAAAACTTGGTTCAAATGGCTCTGAGCACTATTGGACATAACTTGGACTTAACATCTGAGGTCATTAGTCCCCTAGAACTTAGAACTATTTAAGCCTAACCAACCTAAGGACATCACACACATCCGTGCCCGAGGCAGGATTCGAACCTGCGACCGTAGCGGTCGAGCGGTTCCGGACTGAAGCGCCTAGAACCGCTCGGCCACACCGGCCGGCTGTGGGTGCTCAAGGCAGCGCTTAATAACAGCAGTGGAAAGGAAGGAAGGACTTTGATCTCGGCAGCAGCGGCACGAGTTGGCGGACGAGTGACGCTGGGACAGCGGCAAACAGGAAACGGCATGGCATTTGGGCTGACGGAGCGCGCGAGACGGTGGGAAGGCCTCCCACACGAGACAGCTGGCTGCACTGACCTCTCGCACGCGCGAACCAGATCCACTGTCTCACGCAAGAGTACACACAGCTCATGCCTAAGTAGTGCACCTGCTGCATATCAGACAGTGATCGTGAAAATGTGGTGACGGTGATCAATTCTTGTGACTCAAGACCTTGTGCAAGTGTTTCTAATTGACGCCACATGAACGGTTAGCATGTCATATACACCTTTCCGGTGTATAAGATCCTAATGTGTATGTATGCATTTTGTAGTGACGTATTTGTGTCGATGGCGATGATGGTGGGCATATGATGATGATGATGATGATGATGATGATGATGGTGGTGATTGTGATACTGTTGATGGTGATGATGATAGTTATGATGATTGGTGTGGTGATTATAATGATGACGATACTGATCATCAGAAACATTTCACTGGTACAAACGAAACACCTGCTAAATGCAACGAGAAAATAGCTAATCCTAGTGAGATTCCTCCATGCGTAATAGCAGCTGTTAGTGGGGGATAAACTGTTGTCCCAAATAGCTCCAGAAAGTCAACCGAACTTATCGACCCCATCCGATGGACGACTCACCATTAACAGTGTCATAAGCGCACACTGCATGAAAGATTGTAAATTTAATCAAGGAATCTAACGTAGAGTGTGATAATCCCTCCTCCACCTGCAGAACAATTACTCGCGAAGATAATATTTTTTCCACCATCGGTATTCCAGTTAATCGTCACTGTATGAGGATGTGTTAGCGATCTCGGGTATGGTGGCGGTTAGGGGTCAAATAAATAATGGTAGAATTTTCTGACAAGTGTTCCACGGATGTGCAAGGGTACGAATTCTACAGGGTATTGATAAACAACCAGGTAAGAAAGGCCAGAGATGGGTATGAAACGTCGAACTGAGCAACACTTTCCCGATAGCTAATGTCGTAAATGAACCCTAGTGGAATTTCGAGCATAAAGCCACAGCGAATCAGCGACAACGGCGTGTAACTGTGTATATTGTGGTCATGGTTAAAAGCGAAGTCTACAAAGATAAAGTAAGCACAAAAGGCGAATGAATTGTTCCGTTTATGACTAATGCTGCTCTTATAAAAGAACGCCTGTAGGGCTCCAGGAAAACTAGACGTGGTATTGCCAAGAGAATTCAAAAGTGCGTTCAAGTAAGAGGTGGAATCCACACAAATCAGCTTTCAAATTATCATTCGCCCATGCTTAATATATTCTGTGAGTATTTGTTTGTGTTACTTTTTTATAGCCTATCTCTGTAACAAATATATACATATAACCTCCAAAAATAGTTACTCCTCCTTCTGAAATACCCTGAAGATATGGGTGGTTGTGTCTTAAACAATTCGGAACAGCGGGCCTAATACAGCACGCTTGTTTGTTATTTCTTTTTACGGTGTCCCATATTCTTATAGTAGTTAGCACTAGTATAAATTAGAAAAATGCATTACAACCATGTGTTTCTTGGAACAATATGTTTAGACGTACACTGTTGTGTGGGCAATAACTACAGTGTCGGCTTTGGTCTGGTTGTCTGGAGAGCGGTGTTCGGCCTATTTTTTACCTCTTATCACCGAGCATGATGGCGCTGTAACAAGGGCACCGGAAATGCACTCCAGAGTCAAATATGCGTTTGGGTATCTCCGTCTAGGTTGGCTGTGGTTTTCCTACAAAGGGTGAAGCGGAATTTGGGCTAGTCGCGATGGAAACATCTCCTTCTCGGCATGTACGTGCCTATACCTCGTCTTGTTATCGCCTGAATGAGAAAAACCTACTTTTCTTCCGTTATTCGTCATGATCAGCATCAGACACTAGACATAAACTATTGGATAAAGGCTTCCCCACACGTGTCCATGGATTATGGTCTTCATCTACAAGAATCTATGTCGGTCGCAGATGTTTTTAACATAATGCATCCTTCTCCCATTAGGACATACACTCCTGGAAATTGAAATAAGAACACCGTGAATTCATTGTCCCAGGAAGGGGAAACTTTATTGACACATTCCTGGGGTCAGATACATCACATGATCACACTGACAGAACCACAGGCACATAGACACAGGCAACAGAGCATGCACAATGTCGGCACTAGTACAGTGTGTATCCACCTTTCGCAGCAATTCAGGCTGCTATTCTCCCATGGAGACGATCGTAGAGATGCTGGATGTAGTCCTGTGGAACGGCTTGCCATGCCATTTCCACCTGGCGCCTCAGTTGGACCAGCGTTCGTGCTGGACGTGCAGACCGCGTGAGACGACGCTTCATCCAGTCCCAAACATGCTCAGTGGGGGACAGATCCGGAGATCTTGCTGGCCAGGGTAGTTGACTTACACCTTCTAGAGCACGTTGGGTGGCACGGGATACATGCGGACGTGCATTGTCCTGTTGGAACAGCAAGTTCCCTTGCCGGTCTAGGAATGGTAGAACGATGGGTTCGATGACGGTTTGGATGTACCGTGCACTATTCGGTGTCCCCTCGACGATCACCAGTGGTGTACGGCCAGTGTAGGAGATCGCTCCCCACACCATGATGCTGGGTGTTGGCCCTGTGTGCCTCGGTCGTATGCAGTCCTGATTGTGGCGCTCACCTGCACGGCGCCAAACACGCATACGACCATCATTGGCACCAAGGCAGAAGCGACTCTCATCGCTGAAGACGACACGTCTCCATTCGTCCCTCCATTCACGCCTGTCGCGACACCACTGGAGGCGGGCTGCACGATGTTGGGGCGTGAGCGGAAGACGGCCTAACGGTGTGCGGGACCGTAGCCCAGCTTCATGGAGACGGTTGCGAATGGTCCTCGCCGATACCCCAGGAGCAACAGTGTCCCTAATTTGCTGGGAAGTGGCGGTGCGGTCCCCTACGGCACTGCGTAGGCTCCTACGGTCTTGGCGTGCATCCGTGCGTCGCTGCGGTCCGGTCCCAGGTCGACGGGCACGTGCACCTTCCGCCGACCACTGGCGACAACATCGATGTACTGTGGAGACCTCACGCCCCACGTGTTGAGCAATTCGGCGGTACGTCCACCCGGCCTCCCGCATGCCCACTATACGCCCTCGCTCATCTACATCTACATCTACATCTATACTCCGCGAGCCACCTTACGGTGTGTGGCGGAGGGTACTTATTGTACCACTATCTGATCCCCCCTTCCCTGTTCCATTCACGAATTGTGCGTGGGAAGAACGACTGCTTGTAAGTCTCCGTATTTGCTCTAATTTCTCGGATCTTTTCGTTGTGATCATTACGCGAGATATATGTGGGCGGTAGTAATATGTTGCCCATCTCTTCCCGGAATGTGCTCTCTCGTAATTTCGATAATAAACCTCTCCGTATTGCGTAACGCCTTTCTTGAAGTGTCCGCCACTGGAGCTTGTTCAGCATCTCCGTAACGCTCTCGCGCTGACTAAATGTCCCCATGACGAATCGCGCTGCTTTTCGCTGGATCATGTCTATCTCTTCTATTAATCCAACCTGGTAAGGGTCCCATACTGATGAGCAATACTCAAGAATCGGACGAACAAGCGTTTTGTAAGCTACTTCTTTCGTCGATGAGTCACATTTTCTTAGAATTCTTCCTATGAATCTCAACCTGGCGCCTGCTTTTCCCACTATTTGTTTTATGTGATCATTCCACTTCAGATCGCTCCGGATAGTAACTCCTAAGTATTTTACGGTCGTTACCGCTTCCAATGATTTACCACCTATGGCATAATCGTACTGGAATGGATTTCTGCCCCTATGTATGCGCATTATATTACATTTATCTACGTTTAGGGAAAGCTGCCAGCTGTCGCACCATTCATTAATCCTCTGCAGGTCTTCCTGGAGTACGTACGAGTCTTCTGATGTTGCTACTTTCTTGTAGACAACCGTGTCATCTGCAAATAGCCTCACGGAGCTACCGATGTTGTCAACTAAGTCATTTATGTATATTGTAAACAATAAAGGTCCTATCACGCTTCCTTGCGGTACTCCCGAAATTACCTCTACATCTGCAGATTTTGAACCGTTAAGAATGACATGTTGTGTTCTTTCTTCTAGGAAATCCTGAATCCAATCACAAACCTGGTCCGATATTCCGTAAGCACGTATTTTTTTCACTAAACGTAAGTGCGGAACCGTATCAAATGCCTTCCTGAAGTCCAGGAATACGGCATCAATCTGCTCGCCAGTGTCTACGGCACTGTGAATTTCTTGGGCAAATAGGGCGAGCTGGGTTTCACATGATCTCTGTTTGCGGAATCCATGTTGGTTATGATGAAGGAGATTTGTATTATCTAAGAACGTCATAATACGAGAACACAAAACATGTTCCATTATTCTACAACAGATTGACGTAAGTGAAATAGGCCTATAATTATTCGCATCTGATTTATGACCCTTCTTGAAAATGGGAACGACCTGTGCTTTCTTCCAGTCGCTAGGTACTTTACGTTCTTCCAGAGATCTACGATAAATTGCTGATAGAAAGGGGGCAAGTTCTTTAGCTCAAGGTCCGTCAACTGCACATACGGTTCACGTCCACGCTGTCGCGGCATGCTACCAGTGTTAAAGACTGCGATGGAGCTCCGTATGCCACGGCAAACTGGCTGACACTGACGGCGGCGGTGCACAAATGCTGCGCAGCTAGCGCCATTCGACGGCCAACACCGCGGTTGCTGGTGTGTCCGCTGTGCCGTGCGTGTGATCATTGCTTGTACAGCCCTCTCGCAGTGTCCGGAGCAAGTATGGTGGGTCTGACACACCGGTGTCAATGTGTTCTTTTTTCCATTTCCAGGAGTGTAATATCGGTCTTTTCACATCTCTTGCCTCTCGGTACTTCTGCCATTCGTAGGTGTCAAGTCCACTTACCTGCCATTTTTATTATTGCTATAACCACACCTCCAGTGCTTTACCTGTTTTTTCTTTTTTGTTTGTTTTCCTGTCTTTCGAAGGAATTCCCAGTACGCAAATCTCCAACGCTCACCAAGCAAGTCGTATGTTTTTTATTTCATGTTTTTGCCTTTGAAACCTTCATACATGATGAGTTAGAAGAAACAGGGCATACTTTGAATAGTCAATCTGAACAAAAAATTTCACATGGACATATGCCCTATTACATACGGTTTTCGGGATGGAACACATTTGCTGTCGCTTTTGTAGGTTTTCCTTGAATAACTCGAAAACTGCATCCTCCAGCATTTTGTGTCGGTGCACAAAATTAAACTACATTAAATGTCCTGGAGAAAAGATCTTACTCATTTTTTTCTCTAGGAGTTAATGGTTTACGCGAAGAGATCGCGAGTATGTCGAAAAACTCGCGTGACGCGCATACTCTGTAATTTAGGCAGTTTTTGTACGCCAAGCTTTATTCGCTCTAGGCTAATTTAGCCATCTCTACATGATAACTAAATATGTCTCTTCAGTAGTCTTCTCTACAAACACCAAATTTTTTCTCCACGCATTAACTGCCCTCCTCTCAACTTTTCTTTCCACTGTCGTGTAATCTACTCTTCAATGACCCACACATTCCTCACCAATTTCTTTCCTCTTCCTTGAAATCTATGCCAGGCCTGTTAGTTCTAAGACTTCTCTATCTTGTACTTGAATTGCGTTGTTATTTTTTTCTATATTATTCTGTAGCAAGTTTGTGACATGAAACTCTCTTGCAGATTAAAACTATTTGCCGAACCGAGGCTCGAAACCCGGGCCATTGTCTCCTGTACGTAAGTGCTCTAACTACTAAGGTATCCAAGCACCACCACGAAGATGCCGCACAGCTTTATTTCCACCATTACCTCACCTACTACTTTCCAAACTTCTCAGAAGTTCTCCTGCATACCTTGTGGGACAAGCGCTCATGTTGTTGTGGTCTTCAGTCCAGAGACTGGTTTGATGCAGCTCTCCATGTTACTCTATCCTATGCAAGCTTCATCTCCCAATACCTAATGCAACCTACATCCTTCTGAGTATGTTTGGTGTATTCGTCTCTTGATCTCCCTCTACGGTTTGTACCCTCCACGCTGCCCTCCAGTACTAAATTGGTGATCACTTGATGCCTCAGAATATGTCCGACCAACCCATCCCTTCTTCTGGTCAAGTTCTACCACAAACTTCTCTTCTCACCAATTCTATTCAATTCCTCCTCATTAGTTATGTGATCTACCCATCTAATTTTCAGCATTCTTCTGTAGCGCCACATTTCGAAAGCTTCTATTCTCTTCTTGTCTAAACTATTTATCGTCCACGTTTCACTTCCATACACGGCTACACTCCATACAAATACTTTCAGAAAGAACTTCCTGACACTTAAATTTATACTCGATGTTAACAAATTTCTCTTCTTCAGAAATGCTTTCCTTGCCATTGCCAGTCTACATTTTGTATCATCTCTAATACGACCATCATTAGTTATTCTGCTCCGCAAATAGCAAAACTCATTTACAAATTTACGCGATTAATTTTCTAATCTAATTCCCTCAGGATCTGCCGATTTAATTCGACTACATTCCATTATCCTTGCTTTGCTTTTGTTGATGTTCATCTTGTATCCTCCTTTCAAAACACTGTCCATTCCGTTCAGCTGGTTTTCCAGGTCCTTTGCTGTCTCTGACAGAATTACAATGTCATCGGCGAACCTCAAAGTTTTTATTTCTTCTCCATGGATTTTAATACCTACTCCTAATTTTTCTTTTGTTTCCTTTACTGCTTGCTCAATATACAGATTGAATAACATCAGGGTAAGCTACAACCTTGTCTCACTCCCTTCCCAACCACTGCTTCCCTTTCATGCCCCTCGACTCTTATAACTGCCATCTGGTTTCTGTACAAATTGTAAATAGCCTTTCGCTCCCTGTACTTTATCCCTGCCACCTTCAGAATTTGAAAGAAAGTATTCAAGTCAACATTGTCAAAAGCTTTCTCTAAATCTACAAATGCTAGGAACGTAGGTTTGCCTTTCCTTAATCTATTTTCAAAGATAAGTCGTAGTGTCGGTATTGCCTCACGTGTTCCAACATTTCTACGGAATCCAAACTGATCTTCCCCGAGGTTGGCTTCTACCAGTTTTTCCATTCGTCTGTAAAGGATTCATGTTAGTATTTTGCAGCCGTGGCTTATTAAACTGATAGTTCGGTAATTTTCACATCTGTCAACACCTGCTTTCTTTGTGGTTGGAATTATTATATTCTTCTTGAAGTCTGAGGGTATTTCTCCTGTCTCATACATCTTGCTCACCAGATGGTAGAGTCTTGTCAGGACTGGCTCTCCCAAGGCTATCAGTAGTTCTAATGGAATGTTGTCTACTCCCGGGGCCTTGTTTCGACTTAGGTCTTTCAGTGCTCTGTCAAACTCTTCACGCAGTATCATATCTCCCATTTCATCTTCATCTACATCCTCTTCCATTTCCACAATACTGTCCTCAAGTTACTTCCACCTTTCTGCTTTCCCTTCTTTGCTTAGAACTGGGTTTCCATCTGAGCTCTTGATATTCATGCAAGTGGTTCCCTTATCTCCAAAAGTCTCTTTAATTTTCCTGTAGGCAGTATCTATCTTACCCCTAGTAATATACGCCTCTACATCCTTACATTTGTCCTGTAGCCATCCCTGCTTAGCCATTTTGCAGTTCCTCTCGATCTCATTTTTGAGACGTTTGTATTCCTTTTTGCCTGTTTCATTTACTGCATTTTTGTATTTTCTCCTTTCATCAATTAAATTCAATATCTCTTCTGTTACCCAAGGACTTTTACTAGCCCTCGTCTTTTACCTACTTGATCCTCTGCTGCCTTCACTATTTCATGTCTCAAAGGTACCCATTCTTCTTCTACTGTATTTCTTTCCCCCATTCTCGTCAATCTTTCCCTAATGCTCTCCCTGAAACTCTCTGTAACCTCTGTTTCTGTCAGTTTATCGAGGTCCCATTTCCTTAAATTCCCTTAGCGGTCATAGAAGAAAAAATATTTCGGAGAAATGGCTAAGCCACAATCTAAGGGATTGCTTCCAGAATGAATTTTCACTCTGCATAGGCTTGAACGCTGATCCGGAACATCCTACTAGATTAAAACTAGGCCGAGACTCGAGCGTTGCTCCTTCGTCTTCGCCTTCCGTCTCGATCCGGCATACAGTTTTAATGTGCAAAGTTTTCACACCATCGTTGAATCCGCTGCAGAGTGAAAATTCATTCCAGAAGTGTATGCAATGTTTCCGCTTTCTTTGCCGTCTCTAATGACCTCTTTGTCGAAGGGACGTTTAACACCAGTCCCCTGCTCTTCTCCTTCTCCAGTTTCTTTTTCTTCACTTCTCTTACTCTCCACATTTCTTCTTTGTGTGCAAATAGAGCAGTTCTCAGATTTTACTCTTTGGGAGAGACTACTTCTTCAACTGCACGTCGAGTGACCGTTAAACCTTAATCTTCCTTTATCTGAAATTACTCCGTTTATGACGCATCCCGCCTGTATGAAGTGGGTCCCTAGATCTTGGAGCACCCGGTGTCGAGGCAGCCGTTACTCGTGGAAGTAAATGTCTGGTGATATAACTGAGGAGAAACTTCCGCTGTTACAACGAGAGAGGACTCTCGCCTCTGACGTGGACAAGTGGGCTAGAAGCGCTCTACCAACATGAGGAAGGGGGAAGGAGGGAAGGCTGGCCGGACTGCTTACCTAGGACGGCATTAATACTGCGCCTCGCAGGAGAAAGGACCGGTGCTGACGCAAACGGGCCCCGGGTCCCCGTGCGTCCTTTTAAGGCGAAGCAGCTGAGGCCGCCAGCTGCTCGCCTCGCCACACGACAGCACGCCGCGCCGTACGCATATCTTATGGAGCCATTAGCAGGCGCTGCCCGTCTCCGCGGAGAATTATTCCCCAAACAGCGACGACGGCCGTCACCGTTTGCGTCGGTCCTCTCACCGTTTGCTTAGTCTCTTGGCGATGCACGTGTGTGTTTGTGTGTGTCGCTGAAAGAGTACGTCATCCGCCACGCTCGAGAGAGATTTGTTCCCTGACGGAGAGGCAATAATCGTTTGTCGCATTTACTTATATCTTTTCCCCTCTGTAGTGGGCCACACTCGCGAAGGGAACCAGTGAATGGTGCTGAGTGGCCACCTCTGCAATAGCTACCATGCATAACTTATCTCAAAGTGATCTGTATACTGTTTGGTTAAGTGTGCTTCTTTTGCACATATATATGGTTTCCAGAAAGTAACTCAGTGATTTAAGAATTAATTAAATAAATATTAGAATGCAACATGCACTACGTTTATAGTGAGAGCATAAAAAATTTTATATAAAGGTTTCGAGGTAGTAGTTACAAAATCAACTAACAGATGGTGTTGTAATCGCAATATGTAGTGCCTATAAATAGAACTCTGAAGCCTAGCCCCTTCACAGCTGTGTGTACATCTACATCTACATCTACGTGATTACTCTGCTATTCACAATAAAGTGCCTGCCAGAGGGTTCAATGAACCACCTTCATGCTGTCTCTCTACCGTTCCAGGGAAAAACGAGCACTTAAATTTTTCGGTGCGAGCCCTGATTTCTTTATTTTATCGTGATGATCATTTCTCCCTATGTAGGTGGGTGCCAATAGAATGTCTGCCGCAATCGGATGAGAAAACTGGTAACTAAAATTTTATGACAAGTTCCCGTCGCAACGAAAAACGCCTTTGTTTTAATGATTGCCACTCCAATTCACGTATCATGTCTGTGACACTATCTACCCAATTTCGCGATAATACAAAATGAGCTGCCCTTCTTTGTACTTTTTCGATGTCATCCGTCAGTCACACCTGATGCAGATCCCACACCGCACAGCAGTACTCCAGAATAGGGCGGTCAAGCGTAGTGTAAGCAGTTTCTTTGATAGACTTGTTGCACCTTCCAAGTGTTCTGCCAATGAATCGCAGTCTTTGGTTTGCTCTACCCATAATATTATCTATGTGAACGTTCCAATTTAGGTTATTTGTAATTGTAATCCCTAAGTATTTAGTTGAATTTACAACCCTCAGGCCGGCCGGAGTGGCCGAGCGGTTCTAAGCGCTACAGTCTGGAACCGCACGACCACTACGGTCGCAGGTTCGAATCGTGCCTCGGGCATGGATGTGTGTGATGTCCTTAGGTTGGTTAGGTTTAAGTAGTTCTATGTTCTAGGGGACTGATGACCTCAGAAGATAAGTCCCATAGTGCTCAGAGCCATTTCAACCATTCAGATTTGTGTGACTTATCGCGTAATCGAAGTTTAGCTGATTTCTTTTAGTACTCATGTGAATAACTTCGCACTTTTCTTTATTCAGGGTCAATTGCCACTTTTCGCACCATACAGATATCTTATCTAAATTATTTTGCAAGTGGTTTTGATCATCTGATAACTTTACAAGACGATAAATGACAGCATCATCTGCAAACAAACTAAGACGGATACTCAGATTGTCTCCTATGTCGTTAATATAGATCAGGAACAACAGAGGGCCTATAACACTTCGTTGGGGGACGCTGGATATTAATTCTGTTTTACTCGATGACTTTCCGTCTATTACTGCTAACTGTGAGCTTTCTGCCAGAAATTCACGAATCCAGTCGCACAACTGAGGCGATACCCCGTAGCAACGAAGTTTGATTAGAAGACGCATATATGTGGTGTCCAGAAAGTGATTTAAATATTAATTAAATAAATATTAGAAAGCAACATGCACTACGTTTTTAGTGAAAGCAGTAAAAATCTTGTATTGAGGTTTCGAAGTAGTAGTTACAAAAGCAACTAAGAGATGGCGCTGTAATCGCAGTATGTAGTGCCTGTAACAGAACTCTGAAGCCTAACCCCTTCACAGCTGTGGACCCGTTTACACGTTCTGCTACGCAATTCCACAGGTGCTGTGGACGTGTATACGAACTCCGCATGCGATTTCTAGTAGTGCTACTGACGTCTGTTAGGTCCTGAGCTGCGACCTTCCACTGATGCTGACAAACTACTTCTGTGTCTTGGTAAACGAAAAAGTGTCGAGTATTTTTCATACGATATACCTGTATGTGCCTCTTCACGTGCTGTCATTTGCCAAAAAAAAAATCTCGTTTCGATATCCTGAATCGTTTATCAATTTTACAATTGTTATGACTACATAATTCCCGATTCGTAGGGACAGTAACGGGCGAACCATATGCAATCGTCTGCCGGATATAAAAATTAGTAACCTCAAAACGAAATGAAATATCCTTCTGTTCTCAGTTTTAAACAAAATTTCGATAACTTGTCTACGTTTCATTCTGTTGTGTTGGCAGAAGAGCCAACACCGTGTTACAAGTGGAGGCCGAAATGCACCCGTTTTAGCTCACGCAGGCTGGCGTGAGGAGGGAAGTACTGACGTGAGGTCTGGAACATGACAAGGAATTAGAATTCAGAAAGCGGACGTAATTAGTTTGATACTTAACTTTAATCCATTAATAATGAACGTCGCTCTTGACGGTTCATGAGTTACAATATTATCTGCTCAGAATACATTCTTGAAGTAGTAACTGAATATGGCGCCTTGCTAGGTCGTAACAAATGACGTAGCTGTAGGCTATGCTAAACTGTCGTCTCTGAAAATGAGAGCGTATGTAGACAGTGAACCATCGCTAGCAAAGTCGGCTGTAC
Organism: Schistocerca nitens; assembly: GCF_023898315.1. Taxonomy (NCBI): domain Eukaryota; kingdom Metazoa; phylum Arthropoda; class Insecta; order Orthoptera; family Acrididae; genus Schistocerca; species Schistocerca nitens. The sequence continues at coordinate 491,485,089 of NC_064618.1, forward strand.
AACTGGGGCGAGTGCTAGTGGCGGCGCTCGGTCTGCAATCACTGATAGTGGCGACACGCGGGTCCGACGTATACTAACGGACCGCGGCCGATTTAAAGGCTACCACCTAGCAAGTCTGGTGTCTGGCGGTGACACCACACATTCATTGCAATGTATCAGCTAAAATAAACCATACGCAAAGTTTACGACTACAGGTTGCACTATTGCCTATGCAAATTCTTCAAAATAATGTGAACGTTCTACTTAGTTTCATGCAGCTCAGTAGCTATGACGAATAAGTAAAAGAAATTCAGTCCTTTATTGAGCACAGATATCAAATTGTAAGATGTGCAAAAATTAAATTTTTTCCAGCAAACAGCTTTCTTAAAATCGGATTATAAGTATCTCACAGCGGCCAGAATGCCGTCCATCAGCACAGGTATCAGCGTTTGGCGAGCAATACAGAGATAACAAATCTACGCTCATCACGAAATGTAGATAGCAGGTCTGTAGCGGAGAAAGGCCTAGATTGATTAATTATTCAATTGAAACGTGAAATGAGGAAAGCGTAGAGAAGAAAGAGGTTGAAATCACGTATTCCACTAAACATGCGTTTCTGGCAGTGAAATATCACAGGTTATAGCACAGCATTATTGCAACAAGGCACAGTTTTTCAACACCTGTTGGCCGCTGTGGCCGAGTGGTTCTAGGCGCTTCAGTCCGGAACCTCGCTGCTGCTACGGTCGCAGGTTCGAATCCTGTCTCGGGCATGGATGTGTGTGATGTCCTTAGGTTAGTTAGGTTTAAGTAATTCTAAGTCTACGGGACTGATGACCTTAGATGTTAAGTCCCATAGTGCTTAGAGCCATCTGAACCTTTTTTTTTTTTTTTTTTCAACACAGTTTAATGTTCCAGAATGACCTCAAGTGAAAAACATTCGCAAGTTCTTCGAGACATTCGTCTGGACAAATAATGTGGCTATCGATCTAATGAAGAATATTGGGCCCAGGCCAACTCCTAGAAATGTCGCCACAGTTCTTGGACTTATTCAGGAAGAGCCGAGGAAATCCTTTCGAAGGAATGTGACAGACAGTTTTTCGAACCGTACCAGTACGAATTCAGTATTGAGAAAACCTGTATATATATGTTTCAGAATCGAAAATCCCAATGTCATATCGATACCCGTTGTGCGACAAAGTGTCGACTTCGCGAACCAGATTCTCACAATGACTGATGATGAAAGATTTGATGTTACCTACCTCTGGCTCACAGATGAAGCTTCCGTCTGAATGGGTTCATGAAAAAACAGAACTAGCGACTTCTGAGAATCCCCATTTGTGTGGAGCAGAACTACTACATTCTTCCAAACTTACTATTTGTGCTGCGATATGCGGCACAGGCACGATCGGCCCGTTTGCGGTGAGAGAATCGATGACTGTGAACGTTACGTTGCAATTTTGGAAAAATCTGTCGCTACACAGGAAGCGAGTGGTTCACGCGATTTGGGTCATGATAACATCGCCCTGAAATGTTGTTTCATTTTCTTGATAAATATTTCGAGAATAGACTCACTGTTGAATTATTCCAAATTTACCGCCACAGACATGGATTGGCCTCTATATTCACCCGATCTTACTTCTAATGACTCCTTTCTGTGGGATACATTGAAAGATAATGTCTGTCGGAACCATCCCCCCACGCTGGACAAACTTAAAACGTCGATCTGTGTGGCAACTGAAACAATTTATATTGAAACACTAAAAGTTGTGGTGTCAAATTTCACTGTTAGTTTGCGCCACTTTTCTTCAGCGAGCGATGGACATCATGAAAATATTGCAGTCTTATTGCAAAGTCGGCTTGCAGAAGACAAGTTCATTTATGCATGCTGATACAAGCTATACAGCGAACTGCGCCACTGTTAGCATTTTTGGAACTACTTTTATGAAATTTATGTACGTACCTCTTATAAACTTCACAGTTAACACATCATTTGTTCCATTCTTCTATCAAGCTTTGTTTTCATATTACTTAATTTTAAAACCAGAGAGACGTTTACTGAATACCCTGTATCTATTCTTTTTCTTCATTTGCACTTCATTTTTTGTCCAAGTGAATAGGGTGGGCCGCTGTAGAAAACTCGGTTAAATCTCACCACGATTATGGTTATTTAAGCGCAGTACTAGTTGGTCAAATTTGGTTTCTTTTTCTTTCTTTATTACATTTTCTCTCGTCTCATCCATGTTCAAGTTGTAAGAGGGCCTCGAATTCCTACCAGCCACTTTGGAGCACGATGGTAGCGAGACAAAAGAGGTCCTCTGTTGGAAATATGTAAGCAGGTCCTTCAAATAAAGCAGAACCAAGTAGCAGAAATGGAAGCGAGAGGGAAGTGAAAGAGAGGGAGATGTGTGAGAGAGAAAAGAGAATTGAAGCCTAGGTAGTACAGAAACTGGAACATCGTCATTGGCAAAGACATACACGTGTAAAATCGTTGAAGAGGACCGTGGATGACCAAAAACATAATTGGTTTTGATATGTCCCGCGAATGTTAATAAATTGCTTACAAAGGTTGCTGAATGATTTCTTCAGACTGAGCTTCTTAACCAGTGCAAAATTATTAAGTGATGTCATCTTTCTCTTATTGGCCTATAGTTATTATATAAACGTCTATACATCACACACCATCAGCCGATGTTGCCTCTATATGGCCAAAGATGCGTAATAAGCTGATTGTGTCAGATGTGCAGAGTTTTGACTGATAGATACAGTCATATAATGCAAAAAATTACTTCAATTAAAAGTTATCGGAGGATGAAAATGTGGAAAGTAATAAAGAAGGAGGATGACTTAATAACATGGAAATGAGAGGCAAAGCAGTAAATTCGTGAGCAGACAGGAAGGAGAAAAAGTGCCATCTTTCGCTAGATACTCAAGAGAGAGGAGGAAAGGATTTATCTACCAAGTACTTTCAGCTCTCAATCAAGTTCAATCTACCGAATACATCAGACGGAGTCGAGGAAATTGTGATGAGAGGGTGAGAGGAAACTGTCGGAAATATTTGTAATTTATAGCTGAAATGTTACCCAGACGACCGAAGAGGAGGAATAGTTAAGATACGGGAACTCTATTGGCGAAGAACGGCCTTTAAACCTCCGTTCGACACTTCGCGTTCAAATAGTCTTTGATTCCTCATACTACAGTAACTATAATATTTTTTGATCGGGAACGAGATTGTAAGATCTTGTTTAACAACCTGCAACAAACGCAATTACAGTAATTACGCCTCATTTTGCCGGTGATAACAAGAGGGCAGTAGCCGTTTGTTTGGAGCCACCAGCAATAATTTACCCTTAAATTCTCGACGTCGCTGATGTGGAATTTAACTAAAAATTACCTGCAATCCATATTCTGCGCTCATTAAACTACTCAGTCTACACATTAGATTTTATAATTCTTCCTCACTTGCACTGAGGAGACCATTTTCATGAACGAATCTTATCATTGACATCCATTCCCACCTGAATTCTTATCCCACACCGCAAACTTTCAGTTATTTCTTTTATTGGTTCTTCGATGGGAGAAAGACTGCCATTTTTAATCCGACCACTTCTCTCTTACCTTTCATTCTCATTGTTCTTGTAAATATCCTACACCAGCTGTCCTTTCCTATAGTACGTACATATTTTTCTGAGAATGTCGAACATCTTGCACCATTTTACGTTATTCAATACTTTCCCCAGGTTGGAAAATCGTATGGCAGTGTCAAGTAGACCTGTTACCAAGAACGTAACTCACACCTCCAGGAAAACACTCACGATGCATAGCGAAAACGGAAGCAAATGAAGTGTGTCAGAGGTAGCAGAGGTACCACGTTAACACTGTTATTGGAAACACGCGCACGTCTTGTGCTCAACATTCGTATTTTTAGCACTGTTTTGTCCTAATTGGCTAAGTTCAGTCCTAACAATGGTTCTTTGCTATTTTCACTGTATTTAAACATTTAGCACATGTTCACCTGATTAACGGACGCAAACTCTCCCACAACGTTCCTTTGTTACATGGTTTTTAAGCTAGTTACTCCAACTGCAATCTTAAGTTCTCAAATAAGGGACTCATCAGTACCGGACGCATGTTCTTATTTTTTTAGAATGATTCCCGTGAGTTATGAGCTCCATTTCATTCCAAAAATAAAACAATGAATAAGAACAAAAATGAACAAGTATGGTAAACGGATACGAGACGGACATTGATACACAATATGCCACATGACGAAAGACGTAAGAGCAATGGATAAAATTTTCTCCTCAATAGCAAGAAATTTTCATGCATGTGCATTGTACAATATGTTAAGGGCATCTAACGCATGTACTTGACGCCTAGGTACCCTATCCGAGTAGTAATGGTGGAAGCTTCGAGCGTCTTCAACAGTGTCGTTTATCTGGCGAAAAGGTTGCGTACCAATTATCTTTACCATCCAAAATAAATTTTTATCCGTAAGTAAAATAAGAAATGGATCAAACAAATCTTGTTTAGCTGCCAAGGGACATTCATTAGCATGATTGCCTTTCTTATCGCACTGTTCGTCGTTTTTTAACAGCACCTCATATTTTGATTCGATACTCCACCTCCCCTCCTCAACATCTCTTCAGAAGCGTACTACAGTGTACCATTTACTTGAACATGATGTTGCTAAAATCTTAAACTGAAACTGACTTTGAGACTCATACGGTAGTTCACAGTGCAAGTAACCGATGTATCTTAAGACATCCACTTGCTGGAGTTGACAGTAAATAAGTGGACAAACAAGGAAAATGCACACAACTCATTCAGTAAAGCGTCTTCAGATGGTTCAAATGGCTCTGAGCACTAAGGCACTTAACTTCTAAGGTCATCAGTCCCCTAGAACTTAGGACTACTTGAGCCTAACTAACCTAAGGACTTCACACACACTCATGCCCGAGGCAGGATTCGAACCAGCGACCGTAGCGGTCGCGCGGTTCCAGACTATAGCACCTAGAACCGTTCGGCCACTCCGGCCGGCTCAAGCGTCTTTAGTTGGAGGTTTGTGTAACTACGACGTACAACAACGAAAAGAATGTAGGAAGGCAGCTCACTTACACGGAACGTAATTTTGCAGAACATTAATGATCACGTGCATTGTTCTTGAGATTACAGTTGTTTATTGTCAACTTCAGCAAGTAAACGAGTTACATTACCCCATAATATCCGCATCATGTGCTACTACAGAAGATTCAAAGTCAATTTTGTGTAGCGTAGCCTTGGATGCTTAACAGGGGCCTTTCATTCTCTCAAGAAATTGTCTTCAAATTTATTTATTTTAGTTGATCTTCTGTGTAACCCTTTGAAGTACACTTGATTTACTTCAGAAGGAACACTGTTCGTTGCAAGTCAAATTAATTATTTTACTTTATGAACTTTGTAGACCTACTCGCATAATAAATAGCAGGGCTCTTTTAGACCCGTAGAGAACCACCTACCTTTCTAATGTTTTATTTATATTTTACCAGAAAGACTTGTTACAATAGCTAGATATCTGATCAAAGTTATCAGTTTAGCACAATTATGTTCTCTATTGAGAAGTCAGAAGCTCTGTTAAAGCCACATCCCAGCACTCCACTGAAAGTAAGTGTTTCTCTTAATGCCAGAACACTTTCAGATTAACGTAAGTTTTGTGTCATAAACAGAATAAGTATTTATGATAGTATTATTTCTTACTTAGAACATAATTATGTTAATTATGAAGACACAAGAACATCTATAGTGAACGCAAGTGATCGAAATTTTAAGTCATTTATTACTGATTGGCTTGAAGATGAAACACTCTTTGATCGAGAAGACGGTAGAGATTCAGATGCTGGTGGTCATCAAGCGTCCAAGGTGAAACAATCGGTGAAGAATTATATGATACGGGCACACAGTATCAAGAAAATTTCACCAAGTCCAGTAACAGGTAATGTAACTAAACAAAAAGGAAAATCCACACGAAATGAAGGCTTCCACGACCAGTGACATTTTATAATTATCGTTTTCGTCTGAAGGACAGTTTGTCACTTGCACGTTGTGTGGCCAAAATGAACGAAAGTGTGATGTTGCTCAAAAATGGTTCAAATGGCTCTGAGCACTATGGGACTTAACATCTGTGGTCATCAGTCCCCTAGAACTTAGAACTACTTAAACCTAACTAACCTAAGGACAGCACACAACACCCAGCCATCACGAGGCAGAGAAAATCCCTGACCCCGCCGGGAATCGAACGCGGGAACCCGGGCGTGGGAAGCGAGAACGCTACCGCACGACCACGAGATGCGGGCTGTGATGTTGCTAATTATCTGCAAAACACCACTGTAGATGACACATTATTCTATAATCAACGTACACCAGGAGTTGATTTTCTTGATCAGAAGGCAAGTACGTACGCTTGGAAGAGAGCAGGAATATGGTATTTTGTCTTATGGAAAAACGTATTGGGTGTAGTAGCAATACAGATCTTGTAATTATTTTTAAAGTAACATCCCAACTACATGAAAGGCAGATCTGATGAGAAAAGAACTTTTCTCGTGTAGAGACGAGAATCAACAACCCAGTTCTCAAAAATAAAATTTTACAAGCCACGGTACATTGTGGAATTAGACTGCGGCAACCGGATCACCAAAAGGAAGACGCTTCATGTGCCCTTATCAATGAGACTGATGAGCCGTCAATCATTCTGCAAATGAACAAAAATGTGCAAAAAGCATAGTGGAATTATTTGTGAAGAGTATTGCTTTCAATGAGCAAATATTTTGATGTGTATCAGTAAAACTGTTTTAGATATTCAATTCTGAAAAATTATAACATAATTTATAATTATGTATTTCATACTATACTAAAATAAAAGTCATAAGTGCGTAATGAGTTCTGTGCCACTAGAACTATCAAAATCATATCATATATCCTTTAACAACAACATTTAGTACATGTCTGGAGGCAGTGGTCTTGCAGGCCACTCTAATGCATTTTTGGTAGTCCAGCCACTCTTGCATCCCAGAAGTAATAACGGCAAGTTTAAGTGAATAGTATACTGTTGTACAGGTCTTGAGTGGAGTAAGTGAATCACTGAATAAAAAAATATAGAGTTCTACTTTTAAAAAAATATGTACTTCTGTTCACCTCTCTGTAACGAACAAAGTTACAAGAAAGGCAATCATGCTCGTTATTATGCCTATGGTAACGAAACAACATTCGCTTGATACATTTGTTTTATATTGCTTCTGGACAAAGAAAAGCTGGGGTGGCCAAGGTGAACGAGACACCATGTATATGTTGATATAGATGTAAGAATGAAATGATACGATACTAAAGACAGTTTCGCGTAGAATCAGAAGAAAGACTCTATATTTGTATGACATTAATCCAGTGGAGACCGTCTACAGAGGGACATACCCAGTTTTAAAGTCAGCAAAATTATTTCTCTCATTCTCTTTTCTTCGGACAAAACGAACTGGAAGCAGGTCACTTCCGCCACATCAAACAATTAGCGCCAGACATCGGCGCCTAGCCGTTATGAGCTCTTGTTGAGAGATTAGTCTGTTTCCTCCCACAGCCCGAAGCGGTGGCTGTTTGTTTAACGTGCACCTCTCTGCCAAGACAGGGACCAGCCAGAACAGTGCAGATACTGTATCGGTACCATACTGTTTGGCCAAATATTTATTATATATTTATTTAACCTGATTTGATTAGGGACATCAGGTCACCCATACATCGGGCAAGTTTTCATAAATATAGTACCATTTTTACATCGTAGTTTCTTAAGAAATAACAATTTTAAGGTGACAAACAGTATTAAAATGATTTGAGTGTCTATAGTGACAATGTGAGTAAATAATACCATAAACTAATAAAGTTAGTAGCGGCAGTACTTCTACTACTGCTGCTGGTGCCGTCGCTAATGGTAATAACACACTGACGGAAAGGAATCGTGACACCAATAAGGAATTGTGCGACATAAACGTAAGATAGTAGGCGTGTTTCTTCAACGGAAAGGTGGTGTCGGTTCACATTTCGAGCCAATCGCATAAGGTTGGTTGGTTGTTTCGGTGAAGGAGACCAGACAGCGAGGTCATCGGTCTCATCGGATTAGGGAAGGACGGGGAAGGAAGTCGGCCGCGCCCTTTGAAAGGAACCATCCCGGCATTTTCCTGGAGCGATTTAAGGAAATCACGGAAAACGTAAATCAGGATGGCCGGACTCGGGATTGAACCGTCGTCCTCCCGAATGCGAGTCCAGTGTCAAACGACTGCGCCACCTCGCTCGGTAATCGCATAAGAATGGCGCTAGTAGCGCGATTATGAGGATTCAAATCAGGTTTTATCTAAATACACGCTGTAACGGTCATAAGCGTTACTTAACTTTAAGATTGGACGTGTTGAGTTGAAGTTAGTCCAGGTTCCTTTAAGGCGACAAAGAGGCCATTATCAACACTTCACTGAGTTTGAGCAAGGTGATGTAATAAGGGTATGAGAATCTGGATGCTCCTTCTGCGATATTGCACAAAGACTTGGCAGGAATGTAGCCACTGTGTACGATTGCTGGCAAAGGTGGTCACGAGAATGTACGGTCACAAGAAGATCGCTCACCGAACGGCCACGTGACACTAGCGACAGGGAAGGCAATAGTTTTCGGCGTATGTCTCTGGCGCATCGCATTGCATCTGCAGCTGCAATATGAGCAGCAGTTGGCACCACAGCGATACAACTAACTGTTACAAACAGATTACTTCAAGGACAGCTCCGAGCCAGGCGTCCTGTAGCGTGCATTCGACTGACCTCAGACCATTTGCGACTTAAGCAGTGTCAAGCGAGAGCTCAGTGGACGGAACGTTGGAGGTTTCTCGTGTTTTCTGATGGAAGTTTGTCCTTTCTCAGTGTCAGTGATGGCCATATGTCGATTAGGAGCGGGCCAGCTGACGGACAACAAGCAGTCTGTGTGCTAGACACGCTGCACCTACCTGTAAGCCGGCCGAAGTGGCCGTGCGGTTAAAGGCGCTGCAGTCTGGAACCGCAAGACCGCTACGGTCGCAGGTTCGAATCCTGCCTCGGGCATGGATGTTTGTGATGTCCTTAGGTTAGTTAGGTTTAACTAGTTCTAAGTTATAGGGGACTAATAACCTCAGCAGTTGAGTCCCATAGTGCTCAGAGCCATTTGAACCATTTTTGAACCTACCTGTAATAACAGTCAGGGGTGCGATTTTGTATGGCAGGAGCACTCTCGTGGTGATAACATACGTAACCCGACTGCAAATTTCTACGTCATTGGACATGATATGCTGACTTCTGTGAACAGCATTCCAGGGGGTGGTTTACAACACGATAACACTCGCCCACATACCGCTGTTGTTACCCAACAAGCTGTACAGAGGGTCGATACGTTGCCTTGGCTTGCTCGGTTACCCGATTTGTCTCCAGTTGAGCAAGTATGGGACATCATCGGACGACAACAACTACGGCGTCATCCAGGCAGTATTAATCCTACCTATATGGCCCGATCAACTGCAAGAGGCATGGATTTCCATCCCACAAACTGACATACGGCACCTGTACAACATTATTCATACACGTTTGCATGCTTATACTCAACATTCTGGCGTTTACACTGGTTATTGTGTTGTATTGTATGGGACTGGGGATCTAGGAACGACTGAGAGGCTTCGTAACCGCCGTAGCCCGGAGCGGTACACAACCCCACAACAGGCTGCCGCAGTCCACTCACCCCACCGCCGCCCCACCACACCGAACCCAGTGATACTGTGCGGCTCGGCCACCAGTGGACACCCCCGCCCCCCTCCCCCCGGGAAAGTCTCTCACCAGACGAGTGTAACCCCAATGTTTGCGTGGTAGAGTACATGGAGGAAGTGTTTGCGCAGCAATCGTCGACATAGTGTAACTGAGGCGGAATAAGGAGAACTAGCCCGTATTCGCCAAGGCAGGTCGAAAACCGCCTTAAAAACCATCCACAGATTGGCCGGCACATTGAACTTCGACACTATTCCGCCGCGCGGATTCGTACCGGGGATCGGCACGCCTTCCGGCCAGGAAAGCAGTGTACAACGGTTATTAATGCGCCAGCATTTCACATTTGCAATGGCTTATCTCACGGTTACATTAACCTGTGATCTTGCAATATTAATCACGTAAATATGTCACCACAAATGTATTCCAGAAAGTTTCATTACTCTAAATTAATAATTTTTTGGTGTTGCGAATTTTTTGCGTCAGTGTAGTAATGATTATAATAATGAAAATAACAACATTAATCATAGTGGCAGATATAAAAAAATTTATAAATGTACAAAACAGATGTTTCTGCTATAGCATGTTCTGGAGAAAGCCACCAGTGGTAGCCAACTTATTTCTGGAGAGCTACGAAGAGGAGGCACTACAAGCGGCCGAACGGAAACCTGTGTTTTTTCCGATACGTGGACGACACGTTGGTCATCTGGCCACATAGATATGATCATCTGCAGAAATTTTTAGAACATCTAAATACCGTCCACGACAACATACTGTTCACCATGGAAATCAAGAAAGGAAGGGAAATAACCCTTTCTTGATGTACTTGTAGAGTGGCGATTGAATGGCACACTGGCTCGTATCGTGTACCGCAAGCATACACATACGGACATAAATGCCTCGAGTTGCCACCATCCTGCACAACTCAACGGGATGCTCAACACACTGGTTCACAGGGCATACTCGATGTCGGATGAACAAAATCTGCACAAAGAACTCAAACGCCTAGAAAATGTGTTCCACAAGAACGGGTACAGCAATCGACAGATCCAGACAGCCTTCAGACGACGGAAACGCTGCAGAAACCCAGATAACGAACAGTTAAAGATGAGGAACCAGGCCTTGCCTTTCTACCGTATGCAGGCAACTTGGCAGAAAATCCTAAGAAATTTTGGTCTTATGTCAAAGCGGTAGGTGGATCATAACAATATGTCCAGACACTCGGTGACCAAAATGGTACTGAAACAGAGGATGACAGACTAAAGGCCGAAATACTAAATGTCTTTTTCCAAAGCTGTTTCACAGAGGAAGACTGTACTGTAGTTCCTTCTCTAGATTGTTGCACAGATAACAAAATGGTAGATATCGAAATAGACGACAGAGCGACAGAGAAACAATTAAAATCGCTCAAAAGAGGAAAGGCCGCTGGACCTGATGGGATACCAGTTCGATTTTACACAGAGTACGCGTAGGAACTTGCCCCCCCCCCCCCCTTCTTGCAGTGGTGTACCGTAGGTCTCTAGAAGAGCGTTGCGTTCCAAAGGATTGGAAAAGAGCACAGATCATCCCCGTTTTCAAGGAGGGACGTCGAACAGATGTGCACAACTATAGACCTATATCCCTAACGTCGATCAGCTGTAAAATTTTGGAACATGTATTATGTTCGAGTATAATGACTTTTCTGGAGACTAGAAATCCACTCTGTAGGAATCAGCATGGGTTTCGAAAAAGACGGTCGTGTGAAACCCAGCTCGCGCTATTCGTCCACGAGACTCAGAGGGCCATAGACACGGGTTCACACGTAGATGCCGTGTTTCTTGACTTCCGCAAGGCGTTCGATACAGTTCCCCACAGTCGTTTAATGATCAAAGTAAGAGCATATGGACTATCAGACCAATTGTGTGATTGGATTGAAGAGTTTCTAGATAACAGAACGCCGCATGTCATTTTCAATGGAGAGAAGTCTTAGGAAGTAAGAGTGATTTCAGGTGTGCCGCAGGGGAGTGTCATAGGACCGATGCTATTCACAATATACATAAATGACCTTGTGGATGACATCGGAAGTTCACTAAGGTTTTTTGCAGATGATGCTGTGTTGTATCTAGAGGTTGTAACAATGGAAAATTGTACGGAAATGCAGGAGGATCTGCAGCGAATTGACGCATGGTGCAGGGAATGGCAATTGAATCTCAATGTAGACAAGTGCAATGTGCTTTGAATACATAGAAAGATCGATCCCTTATCATTTAGCTACAATATAGCAGGTCAGCAACTGCAAGCAGTTAATTCCATAAATTGTCTGGGAGTACGCATTAGGAGTGATTTAAAATGGAATGATCATATAAAGTTGATCGTTGGTAAAGCAGATGTCAGACTGAGATTCATTGGAAGAATCCTAAGGAAATGCAATCGGAAAACAAAGGAAGTAGGTTACAGTACGCTTGTTCGCCCACTGCTTGAATACTGCTCAGCAGTGTGGGATCCGTACCAGATAGGGTTGATAGAAGAGATAGAGAAGATCCAACGGAGAGCAGCGCGCTTCGTTACAGGGTCATTTAGTAATAGCGAAAGCGTTACGGAGATGATAGATAAACTTCAGTGGAAGACTCTGCAGGAGAGACGCTCAGTAGCTCGGTACGGGCTTTTGTTAAAGTCTCGAGAACATACCTTCACCGAAGAGTCAAGCAGTATATTGCTCCCTCCTACGTATATCTCGCGAAGAGACCCTGAGGATAAAATCAGAGAGATTAGAGCCCACACAGAAGCATACCGACAATCCTTCTTTCCACGAACAATACGAGACTGGAATAGAAGGGAGAACCGATAGAGGTACTCAAGGTACCCTCCGCCACACACCGTCAGGTGGCTTGCGGAGTATGGATGTAGATGTAGACGTCAAAAATTGGGAGACTGCTGAAACAACACAAAAATGACACGGTCTACCGGCCACCGTCTAAGATACGCGCCTTACTGGGGACAATGAAAGACGGATTTGGCCTCAAGAAAGCGGGCGTATATAATATTCCCTGTGGTTGCGGGAAATCCTACATCAGTCAAACGGTCCGACCAGCCGAAGACCGCTGCAAAGAACACCAACGCCATACGCGCCTAGGAGAGCCCAACAAATCGGCACTGGCAGAACACTGCTTGGAGACTGGACACAACGCGAAATACGAAGAGACCAAGATTCTTGCTCCTACCAGCTTCTACTGGCACAATATCTTCATGGAGACCATTGAAATTCGCGTAACCGACAATCTCATAAACCGAGACAGAGGTTTTCAACTGAGCAGGGCATGGAAGTCCTTACTTAGCTCCATCAAGGAGTCACGCCACAAGCGAAAACAAGATCCTTCCACGACGGCCGCCGGGGACACTCCACGGGATTTTGCATCTTCCAACGCCCAGCGCGACGCCGGGAACGTCTCGGACCTGGGTCGGCGCCCGGTAACGGATTGTCGGCGGCCGCAATCGGAGCGTCGGCTCAGGGAATCAAATCCCGACTGACGGGCATAAATAACTCCGCCCAATGAGCGGATAAACCATTCCATCAGAACCATCTGATGATGGCGGAAAGGTTATTCGCCGAAATATCGTGGGACTTCAACGATCGCATGTGGCTGGACACCCGAGAGCCTTGGAAACAACACATACGCCGGGTAAGCCTCCGATCACATGAGGAAATTGTTGTTGGAAAGAAGGACGTACGATGGTAACAAGCGCGTTCACGAATCATGCTAATCATTATTGTTTCTTTAGCGGACAACTCACTAACGTCTTTTGAAGCTATTTCCGTTATTCAGTTCTCTAATATAATGCGGAAGGTTTTTCCAGAATCGAGTTCCTGCTACTGAGAAGGACTTCGAAATTCGCTGAACGATGGAGTGGGACAGAAGCGATTTTACTGCGATGGGAACGCGTGTTTCTGCCGTGTTATTCAGACAAGGTCGTTGTGGTCGAGCAAAGGTATGAGGGACAATGTACGTTGTAAGACAGTAGAGAAGCAGAAAGTTCGGATATGTCTTCACTTGTCTGAACGCAGCCAGGATAGCTGTGCATATGATGGTGAAATATGATCAAAGAGTCTATCATCGATACACTCCTGGAAATTGAAATAAGAACACCGTGAATTCATTGTCCCAGGAAGGGGAAACTTTATTGACACATTCAATGATCACACTGACAGAACCACAGGCACATAGACACAGGCAACAGAGCATGCACAATGTCGGCACTAGTACAGTGTATATCCACCTTTCGCAGCAATGCAGGCTGCTATTCTCCCATGGAGACGATCGTAGAGATGCTGGATGTAGTCCTGTGGAACGGCTTGCCATGCCATTTCCACCTGGCGCCTCAGTTGGACCAGCGTTCGTGCTGGACGTGCAGACCGCGTGAGACGACGCTTCATCCAGTCGCAAACATGCTCAATGGGGGACAGATCCGTAGATCTTGCTGGCCAGGGTAGTTGACTTACAGCTTCTAGAGCACGTTGGGTGGCACGGGATACATGCGGACGTGCATTGTCCTGTTGGAACAGCACGTTCCCTTGCCGGTCTAGGAATGGTAGAACGATGGGTTCGATGACGGTTTGGATGTACCGTGCACTATTCAGTGTCCCCTCGACGATCACCAGTGGTGTACGGCCAGTGTAGGAGATCGCTCCCCACACCATGATGCCGGGTGTTGGCCCTGTGTGCCTCGGTCGCATGCAGTCCTGATTGTGGCGCTCACCTGCACGGCGCCAAACACGCATACGACCATCATTGGCACCAAGGCAGAAGCGACTCTCATCGCTGAAGACGACACGTCTCCATTCGTCCCTCCATTCACGCCTGTCGCGACACCACTGGAGGCGGGCTGCACGATGTTGGGGCGTGAGCGGAAGACAGCCTAACGGTGTACGGGACCGTAGCCCAGCTTCATGGAGACGGTTGCGAATCGTCCTCGCCGATACCCCAGGAGCAACAGTGTCCCTAATTTGCTGGGAAGTGGCGGTGCGGTCCCCTACGGCACTGCGTAGGATCCTACGGTCTTGGCGTGCATCCGTGCGTCGCTGCGGTCCGGTCCCAGGTCGACGGGCACGTGCACCTTCCGCCGACCACTGGCGACAACATCGATGTACTGTGGAGACCTCACGCCCCACGTGTTGAGCAATTCGGCGGTACGTCCACCCGGCCTCCCGCATGCCCACTATACGCCCTCGCTCATACGGTTCACGTCCACGCTGTCGCGGCATGCTACCAGTGTTAAAGACTGCGATGGAGCTCCGTATGCCACGGCAAACTGGCTGACACTGACGGCGGCGGTGCACAAATGCTGCGCAGCTAGCGCCATTCGACGGCCAACACCGCGGTTCCTGGTGTGTCCGCTGTGCCGTGCGTGTGATCATTGCTTGTACAGCCCTCTCGCAGTGTCCGGAGCAAGTATGGTGGGTCTGACACACCGATGTCAATGTGTTCTTTTTTCCATTTCCAGGAGTGTATAACGAACACAGGCAGTCATGATCAGTTCCAGGGGCCTTAAGCTTCCGTGAGAAAGGCTTTCCAGGATAACATCGCTGTAATTAATAACTGGAAGTATAAGTGTCTGAATAGAAATGAAAAATTTGTGGCACAACCTGACTAAAAGAAGGGTTGAACACTTCCTCATTAGTTACGCTAGCTATCCCTCTAATCTTTAGCATTCTCCTCTAGCACTACATTTTAAAAGCTCGTCTTATAGCGAATATTAGAGCAATACACCGAGGAAAATATTAGATGACAAGTGTAACTATAGAAAGAAATACGCGGGAAGGGTGAAGGCTTGCTTCTCGCCTTCTGGAGGAAACCCGCTCGAGGTCGCGGCCAGAGACGACGTAGTTTTAGCGCCGTGCGGTGCGTGAAACAAATTACGCGACGTATTTGCTCCGTCGAATTGCCTGGAAACGTTTATTGGTTGATCCGGATAAAGTTAAAAAGGATAAGGACACACGCGAAACTCCGCGCTTCAGATTTACACTGGAGCAAAACGGAGTTTGTTATCTTCTAATAACCATCGCCACGTCTGTTTTGTTCCGTAACCAACGCCGCCAGCCGGCAATTGCTCCACAAACTGCTGCGCAGTATCTTTCTACATTGCAGATGTACGTGCGCTAGACAGCATCCTCCTCCTCGAAAACAGGCAAACGGCTAAAGTAGTACTTAAGCCACTGCACTGGAACGCAGTAGCAAACTCTTTCGAAACATTTTATATGCAGAAAACCGCTGCATTGGTCACTAACTTCCAACTTACAAAATATAGACCGCAACAATATCACCGCCTAGAGGGCATAAAATTAGCATCACGCACCCCACGGAGGGTGTCTGCCGGTTCCATATTTCACGAGCTACCAAGACTGCTGGACAAAATTATTTCCACATGCGGGCTTTCTCGCTAATGGGCAGTTCGACTAGCAATTTACTACTATCGCTCATACCACGAGGGGTGTTGAATAAATGATGCAATATTTCTTTTTTTGGCCCAATTTCGGTTGAAAAAATTCGGACTTTGTTGTGGGACATCAGGGAATAGGCCCCCTTCAGCACATATACCTTCATGAAGTTCCGACAGGCGGCGAGCTCTTTACGTAGTCTTAAAATGAAACCTGTAGCGGATGTAAGTTTCAAGTAGAGAGCTCTCATTGATTTCCTTTTGGTGGAAAGCTTCGTAGATGTTCATAGGAGCATGCAAAATGTCTACAGGGATCTGGCTGTGAACGAAAGCACGGTGAGTCGTTGAGCGATGAATCAGTCTTCATCGCAACAAGGTCGCACAAACTCGTCCAGTCTCCCACGTGCCGACCAATCGGACACACCTCATGTGATGTTGGAACGTGAGGACACTGTCATACGAGGTGATCGATGGATCACAATGAGACACCTACTGATCAACTGCACGTCACTGTTGGCATTGTTGACACACTCGTCCACCATTTGGGGTACTCAACGGTGTGTGCTCGCTGTTTTTCTTGCCACCTAACGGAAAACTGGCAGTGCAAATGATCATAAACTTTGTTCTAGCTACGCAGATGATGATAGAAAAGACAGATTAGATAGACGAAATAGACTTCAGATACATCCTATAGAAATGGCGTAATATTAATTGCTATGATGGCGATAATGTTGATGTATAGGAGAATGACCTATAAATTCCTCTACAAGTTATATACTCTGCTAGTCTATGTCATTTTATGTTTTCAAATTCGTGTGTCTCCTAACAGCTCTCGATTATTTAGTTAGAATTATATGACTACTGCATTTCACATGCTTAGTGTAGAAGCAGTTAGTTTTGTATGCGAGAGGAAGGCACTCACATCTTAATCACTTGTATTGCCAGATTTGTTTCAGAGTTTACTAAGACAGTCGGACTGTACCGTTAGGTAGCCCAAGAAAAACAATAGTGGTTCTGTCTGTTATCAAATTATAGAACCTGTTGACTGGTATAAATGCAGAGCAATAAACATGGCAGTAAAATAAAGTAAATGGAGAGTTAATGACAAAAATTACGAGTTTTCGTTTTCTGTGTGATGCTCGATTTACACTTCTTCCAAAGACTGGTTGTCTTAGACTAATCAGAATGATCTAAATACCTAAAAACCAACTTGTTCTCACACTGACTATATACATATTAATTTTTTTTTAGGTTAGCCTGAACCATTCATGCAGTCTTCACCTCCTACAAACCTGTTCCTACGTACACCGTCTCCCTTGCCTTCCATATCACCCTCCATTCATACTAACGATAACTTCAAACCTATCTCCACACTTTCATTACTTAGTGTAATCATTCATTCCTCTCCATCAACCAAGAAAATACTCATGCATGAAGTCTAACGCATCATATGCGGTTTTCCCACTTGTGACCTCCTCCTAAAAGTGTAAAACCATCCTATCCGGTAACTAAAACACTAAAATATCTAACTCTCGAACAAAACGTAATTTACAAGCTCCACCGTCTTAGCATAAAAAATAAGAGTTTCAAAAGGATGAAAATGCTAATTGGCTGAACATGGAGACGAAAACCTACGTCCATTGCCCATAAAAAAAGAACCTTTATCCGATCGGAGTCTTTACCAATTCGTAGACACTCGCTCCTCCCAAATTTTGCAGCGCTCATTAAATCCTTGGGATACTTAACTACACCTCTTTTTACGCATGAATTTATCCTTCCAAAATTGGATACTGTCCCAAATTACTAAGTTGGCAGGCTTTCTCAAACAACTGAAACACTTTGTATTCTTGCATATGCGATAAATTTGAATCCCAGAAACCATTCTCCATCATTGAGAACATTGGACTGATGTCGCGTCTATATGAATCCATTTCACTGTAACACTAAAATATCTAGCACTATCACTCAACCAAATCCCAATTTAGAATTTCCACCAACTAACGATCCAACAGAAAGCTTCCAAAAGGAATAAAATGCTAATTGGCTGAACACGAACACCAAATAATTCGACTATTATCCATAAAAACAGGAACTTCATCCGATACGATTCGTCAGCGATTCATCTATCTCAACTCCTCCCAAATTTTACTGAATCCTTTAAATTCTTGAGCGAATTTCACTTCACCTGTTTTCCATATGTATTAACGCTCCCATAACTGTATCCAGCCTCAAATTAATGATTTGGCACGTGTTTTCAGGGGCCTGGAGCAGTTTTACATTCCTGCGTCTCCAATAAATTAGAATCCAGAAGGACCATTATATTCCCCATCCTTGACAACACTGGACTGGTGTCGTGTCTACATCAATCCACCCCACCGTTCCTCAATAACCGTTCCTTCCAAGGGCCACTTTAATCACCGTCCTCTTTCGCACTGTGAAATCATCCCGTTGATACACCGTCCCAAAATGAAGGTCCCTGCTTTAATCCTCCTTATCTCCTGACAACTACATTCCATCTATCAGTTCCTTTCCTCATTATACATATCCGTTACGCTTTTCAACTGAATTTCATCCCCATCACCATCGGTATCAATTTTTTTATCACTTCCTCTCGTTAGGTGAAACTATTACCGTGGCACCAAAACAGAAACCTTCTTCTTCTCTGTAAGCCAAATTCTGATCCCTCCTTCAAATAAGAGAGCTACAAATAATGGGCCGAAAATTTCGATCCTTGCTATCTCATGCAGTCTCGAGCGCTACACATCTCGTATGTATCTCACCTGGAATTCAACATAACTTGCCGAGCAGCAGAAAGTGCTGTGCTGCTTCCGAAGGTCTGAAGGTCTCCTTCCGACCGTCTCTCCACCAGCAGCGGAAGCAAATACATGCTAACAGGAGAATAAATTAGGGCTTAATATATTCCGGGAGATAACGAGACAGTTCTCATTAGCTCGCGCCTACCGAGCCAACACTTCGCCGCTTATGTAAGACAGAAATTAAGAGGCCTGTAAGGCGAAATTAGGACCTCATTTCGGGGCAGAATGAATGCGCCTCATGTCGCGGCGCTGGGCTGGTATTCAGTAAACTGAAATTCCTGTTCCCCAATTAAATTCTTGACAGCTGGTTTTTGTGGCTCTGCTGGGATGGCGGCACATTTCTCTGCTTCTAAAGATACGAAAACGTCAAGGGTAAAGGATGCCTCCAGGCGCCGGCAACCCGATCCAGTCGCTCGAAAGCTACCTGGTGAATGCTATACGAATGGCTCCTAAAGGAGTACACCGCGGAGTTTGTAAGGCTAAAGTGAACGTGACAGCAATCTGATCTGCCCTAATGATCGATAGCATACATTTAATTTATTTACTTATTTATTTACTAGGTGACAAAGCCGTCATTGCCTGGGTATTCATTTTGGTAATTTTGTATTAGAAACGACAACGAAAAATTAACTGTGTTTTTAGTGAGGCACCGAAAAAATTTGAGTATATGCGTGAGAACATCTGTGAAATTATGAAACAATCGTACAAAGAAATGTGTGTAATGTGCAGATGTATAAATACAGTATCCAAACTAAGAAACTTGATGCCGGACAGTTTCTATACATTGGTCACAACTGCTTTGCGTGTCTGCAACCCGATTTTGTTATGTGTCTACGGCAACGCCTCTTTTTAGCTCTCAAGATGGCTATAATTTTCTCCTGTCAAGAGCACTGGCAAGTTTCAGGGTTTTCCTTACGTTGACTCGAATGTAGGAGCGTCTTAGTAGTAAAGAGCAACTGTAATAAAACTTCGTGCCTGATATGGCATTTTTTCGGGAGTGTCAGTGTTCACGACGTCATATCTCTTGAATTATATCATACAATGATGTGTTTATGTAGGTATTTCAGCAACATATATGGGTAAAGAACTAACTAAACTCCTCCCGAACAGGTCATGAAGGCCAAACGGCACCGACGGCCGCCCATAGGGGTCATTGGAAGCGGATATGGAGTGTCATGTGGTCAGCACACTGCTCTCCCGGCCTTATGTCAGTTTCCGAGACAGGAGCCGATACTTCTCAATCAAGTAGCTCCTCAGTTTGCCTCACGAGGGCTGAGTGCAGCCCGCTTGCCAACAGCGCTCGGCAGATCGAATGGTCACCCATCCAAGTGTTATCCCAGCCTGATAGCGCTTAACTTCGGTGATCTGACGAGAAATGGTGTTACCACTGCGGCAAGGCCATTGGCAAACATATATGGATACTGTCAGAGAAATACGTTGTGAATAGAGTTAGCAGGAAAGAGGTAATAATGTTAAACGTCATGCATGATGCCATGATGCTGCAGTTTTTCACGCAGCCATTCTTCGTGACGTCATATCTTCTAAAACATGATAGGTAGGTGGTTCTTACCTCCACAAAGGGATATGTGTGCAAGTTTGGTATTAACCGGTCCTGCGGTTTAGGAGGAGATGTGGAACACACACACACACACACACACACACACACACACACACACACACACGCATATCCATTTTCATAATATGTATGGATTAATCCCGAGATCATATCACAGCAATACACGATTTGTCGTCATAGTACAATGAAAAATGTTCTTTTCTTCATACATTTCGGTTTATTAGAAGAATTCAAAGAAAGACCTCCGCTGCTCCCAGATTTTGATACATTATTTAAATCTTTGAACGTTACCACTCAAGCTCGAGTTCTACTCAGCTGTTTGGAATACCCACCTGGTCGAATCGAAGGAAGGCATCGAAGTAATTCAGAGGCGTGCTGCTAGATTTAATACCGGCAGATCTACCAACAAGTGAACGCAATGGAAATGCTCCGTGATCTGTAACAGGAATCCATGGAGGGAAGACGACGTTGTTTTGGCGAAGAAGTACTGGGAAAATAAACAGAACCGGTATTTACATCTGACTGCAGAAATATCCTACTGACACGGACGTATATTCCGCGTAAATTCAAGCAGCCTGCCAAAAATAGTGTTGCCAAACTTGTTCTTCGTTTGTTTCCTCGAACCGAACGAATTAATCTGTTTTGTCAACTTGCTGAAATTTATCACTTCCAAAAAAGGCACCTTTTAACTGGTAATGAACACTGGAACAAGTGGTAACCCATAGACCACAGATGTCTCTGCGTTATCGCATTTTAGTGCGTGCTAGTGCTTGAATTTGCGCTCGCGAGGGTCTAATTGCCTAACTTCAGAGCCAAATAACTCGGAAACGGCGCAACGTATGGATTTTTTTTCTTGGCAGCTATTTCTAGCACAACCTCCCTTGCAGCTCCCTTACAAGCCTTTCCGACTGTTTCTGACCATATTGTTTAACTCAATGTTGCCAACAACAGGGACAGGATCTGTTTTTCGTACAGAACAACAATCAGTGAAGTGAAAGTCTAATAGACAACGGATGTTTTGGACAATCTATTCTTCAACACTGGGATGGAGCAATTGCTTTAGTTTTTATTTTTATGTAAAAACGTAAAAAACAACATAAAAACCCTAGTAATATAGCTGAACAAACAAAGAATAATTAGAAAGAACTCCATAGTTTCCAGAGCGCTACAATGGCGAATTATCGATAATTTGGAAAAAAACTTTGTTTGTACTTAGTCCTTCGATTCCTTGTGATTGAAGAATAAGTTGCCGAGAGAAAATGAAAATTTCTATCAACCAGTGCTCTGAATGTTGCATCTAACCATCAACTTTCAGTTAAGTGTTAGGGTGATGCATAAGTTCATAGCGCTTTTCCGTACGTTTAATGAACACAACAGATACACATAACTGAGACTTTGCTCTTCAGTAACATATATTCTTCTTCAGTATTTACAACGGCTATGGTAACCTTTCGATTGCTCGACTTTCGAAGTATTTTCACGTACCACTTCGCCACTTCCAATTCTTTCACTTATGTCTATTTAGTCAACACTGCTTGATTTGCCTTTTATTTATATAGTGAACTCCAACAATGCAACCGGTAGTGTATTAAATAAATCACCGCTTGTGCCAGCTAGCAGATCTCATTCTACTCCCTATAAAGTAACAGCATCCATTACGGATAAAATTCACTTAGGGTTATTATGGTTTGGTCCATCACTGTATATCAGCCTCTGCCGCACTACATAATCACTCATTAGCATGTTGGCCAACAGAAACGATAGAAAAGGTAATGCACAATTTCAGCCTGATAAAGTGCAATGTTCCGTATCCAATTTCCTACACTGATTAGGAAATATTCTACACGCGTCAGAACAGTGCGGAAACCTTTGTATTATTTACGTCATAATTATCAGCGTTATTTCAGTTTCTTTCAAAATCTTTGACTTCTATAAAATATGGTTTGGAAATTAATATTCACTGTTACTTTCTGAGTAGATGTTTCAAAAGAAACCATATTCTGTTATGTACTGCGTCAAGGATCGTAATATGCGTCTCTGCACAAAACACATTATTGAGTCGACTGAAATATGAAGCTGCTAGTTGGGTATTATGCAAATTTATAACGTCACCATGCGTTCGCCGTTTTCACAATGTGAATAGTCTGAAATGTTAAACTGTTAATTTAATCCCTTACAGCAAAATGACTTGTCCCGACTATAAAACGGAATAAAAAATTTCTGTCCGTTCGATCGACTGTGAATGGTCTCCTGCGCGATGCCAAAA
The DNA here is from genome assembly GCF_023898315.1 of Schistocerca nitens. Lineage (NCBI taxonomy): Eukaryota > Metazoa > Arthropoda > Insecta > Orthoptera > Acrididae > Schistocerca > Schistocerca nitens. Next base: position 491,507,922 of record NC_064618.1, read on the forward strand.
TTACGAGCTGTGTCTTGACTGAGCAGCCCATCTGAATCTGTGCAGTGGTGCGTTCATAACAGAGGCAGACTGTTGTACTGTAGTAACGTTCCGCTGCGGTAGAACATGCGTGTACTGATATACTTCTACGCTAGTGAAAAGCTCTCGAATCATTGTCAGCTGATGATGACTAAAACAGTCTTAGAAAGTCGAGACGTTTTAACAGCGCCAATCGGTTGGAAAACCGAGAGCGTTTCATCAATCTTCCCGCTGGGAAAGTCTATATGTACACGTACTTGTGTGTTGTATGACCATTTGTTCACAATTCGTAAGAAACAATTTACAGAAAAAGTGTTCCCTGCGTTACTCTCAGGAAAGAAGTGTCCACTTGCCTTCAAGTCCACGTAGGCTGCTATCGGTATGTTCTATTAACGGTGATGTTGGACTTACCTGAAACAGAGAGAAAGACCAAAATTATCAAAAAGACAATCGTACATTAACAAAATGATCAGGAGGTAGTTTCAGATGGTACGCAACTACATGTTTAAGCAATTGAAAGTTGTACATAAAAGTTTTCATCAATCATACAGATAAAAGAACTGCTAATACGTCTCTTTTTCATTTCACCGTTCGCTGCAGAGGATAAATCTTGCGTATTTCTCTGAAATGGCAGATTCCTATTTTCTGTCCCTCACATGTTGATAAAGTAAATTTAAGTCTTGAGGACAAGCGATCTTGTTTCAATTTCCTACTGGCGTCAGAGCCCTCAGTATCAAAACATTCACGCGGAAAATGTTTACTGAACAGCTACTCATGTCATTTTACTTTTAAAAAAATGTTAGCTTTTCAAATCAAAGGTCGAGATATTTCTTCGAATCCTATCAGTGGAAAAACTGTGTGCGGTCTTTACGACTGAGTGAAAATGAGTTACGAAGCTCTTATGATGGAGAAAAAATGAAAGCCAATTTTAATAAATTTCTATACTTACTTTTATGTAAGAAATATACCTGTAACAACGAATTCGGAGCATTTAAACAAACGTACACATTCTTAAATAGCAGACAATTCGCATGTGCTCGGTAACGGTATCACACCATAATTTCAGCCCATAATTTAATATTGTGATCCATAAAAAATTGTTAGAAAAATTACGGTTTTTTAAACAAATTTACCAGTGGCAGACAAATTTCTTCCTTTTTCGTATATCCATATGCTGCACAAGATTTCACCATTGTAATAAAGTAATTGACAGAAAACATGAAAATTTTTGCGACTGTTTTGTAGACTGGAAGAAGGCCCTCGCTAGAGTCAACTGGACAAAACTGATTTACATCCTTAAAGAATCAACTGGAGAGACCGGAAACTGATTCTCAACTTGTACCTGGGACAAAGAGAAAAGCTGCAACTGAACTACGAAGAAACAAAAAGCGTGGAAACAGAAAGCTGAATCAGAGAAGGTTTTTGTCTATCGCAGAGTCTCTTCAAACAGTATGAGGAATGGCTGCCAAAAGAAGCTTTGAAAGGATGCCACAACTTCAGGATATGAGGTCGACTCATCAACACCATCAAGTATGCAGAGGACCTGGCAGTGATTCCCAAAATTTAAAGACATCTGCAACACATGATGAACTAGTTGATGGAAACTGGAAGAAAATATGGCATAGAAAACAACATCAAGAAATCAAAAATGATGCCGATAGCGAAACGAGAAAAACCTTTGAAGATAACTATCGACAATCGAGGACTGGAGAACGTGATGCAGTTAAATTATCTGGAAAGCTTTCAGGCAAGGAATGGTCACCGGATAAATGAAATTCGAGTAAGGAAATCTGTGGCAAAAGCCACATTCAACACGAAGAGAACTTTGATGATCAGCAACTTGAGCTTGGAATTAAGGAGAAACTGGTGAAGTGCTACATCTGGAGCATCGCACTGTACGGAGCAGAGATGTGTAACATGAGAAAAATGGGGAAAACTACCAGGAAAGTTTTGAAATGTGGTTCTGGAGGAGAATAGAGAAGATCAAGTGGACGGATCGGGTGAAAAACGACAACGTGCTGAGAAGAGTAGGCGAGAAGAAAACTATTCAGAAGACAATTCTTCAGAGGACGACCAGCTTTATCGGATACATACTTACACACGAGAGGCTCATATAGGACGTCATCGGAGGGAAGATCAGAGGCATTACAGGACGAGAACGTAGAAGAATTCAATAGCTTCATGAAATATGGAAGAGGATACAGAAGACTGAAGGAAGAAGCTGAAGACTGGAAACATTGGTGTTAGAAATTATCAGTATGAAGACACGGATCTGCCACTAGGTAGAATACTGCATAATAATAAAGAAAAACATGGAGTCGCCAATCAATAAATAAAGAAAAAGAAACGTTTGCTCTACAAGCCTCCACCAACCGGTATTCACCTATCAACTAATCGAGATGTCAGTTTCAGTACGAGGACAAGACACCGTGTGTTGTGTATCTCAAGTATGGTGCAAGGGCACAGTAGTAGCTGATGACATTACTGCTTGTCCTGTTGCTGCAGCTTCCGAATCCGCGACCGTAAGAAGCAGGCGTGCTAGTTCGCTTATGGCTTATTTGAGATGGCTGCCGCCAACATAATTTCAGCTAGATGACCAACAGTTATTAAAGAAAACAAAAGATTTATTTAATTTACACACTAGATTTTTCCATGGTATTTGTTAAAGGACACCTGCCGACGTCTATAAAAGTTCTACGGTCCGTGACCACGACCTATCCTCCAACCCGGCAGTAAGGTCCGTAAAGTGACTGTAACACTAATAACCGGAGTAAAGTGCGCCAATCAGCCAACAAATTGACGATGGAGATTTTCGAAGGACATTACAGGTAATAGTAGGAAAACAATTTTCAGTAAAACTTTAGGGCCGGCAATCCACACTCTCTTTCAGCGTGTCGACTAACGATGCTTTGAAGTTTTGTTAATGTGCTCTAAGGAAATGAGGGTAAGAATGATGTGGTTGAAGGTTAAAAACAGTTTGTGATTTCAATATATGTTGCACAGGAACTACCACGGAACAGTATTATACAAAGCGTATTCGAAAAGTAAATCCCGCTCGGTCCTAAAAAATATTTTCGTCCGCAGTAGCTTTTACAGAAGGTTTTCGTTTCCTCCTTCACCGTTCCGCCTCACCGCCTTTCACTTCAGAGCACCTTTCGTAACATTGCTGTAGACAACAGTGTCATCTTCAAAATCGTTGTCCGTCAAACCAATGTTTCCAGTGCAAGAAGAGCGAATACTCACTGGATACGAAATCAGGACTCTCAGGAGTGGTGGTCGTCAAGTTCTCAACGGAAATGCTGATTCTGATCCATGGTAGGTGCAGCGGTCCGTGGACGACTTTTTTGCCACCTATCTGACACGCGATCGGCGCTTTTCGGGTCAGTCTTTCCCGTCAGTCTTGCAAACAGTGGTGTAACCAACACGAAGAAATTCATCAGCCAATGCACCAGTCGTTAGTCTCATTTTATGGTCCAGTTGTTGCACGGTTTCATCGGTATGAAGACTGGGCCTATCAATCCGCACATCACCATGCACATCTTTTCTGCCATTTTTGGAGTCTAGACACTAATTTCTTAACTTAATCCTCACCCTTTACTGTAGGGCAATCAACTAGACTTCGAACCGCCAAAGAAAACTATCGGCGCTGTTGTCAGACTGTAACGGTGTAACAGAAATGATTGCCGTAACACTGACTGAAAACGATACCTAGCCAGCACTGCGGCAACACTCAGACGTTGCCACAGAAACGTAAACAAACGCGCATTAGGTGGTTGGTCGTGCCAGACGCTCATTGGCGCAAGGACTAGAGGTACAAATGTAGCTTAGTTTGGCCAATCTATAGGTTGTTTTGCACACAAAATTCATATTACAGCACGCACTTTACTACAGGTGAGGGCGACGATTTACGAAGCCTTTTTTCGTATGCTTCCCTGCATAGACAAACTACTTCTGAATTAAAATATTGTTCGGTAGATGGTTCTACATTCGTGATACTTTATTATGAGCTCCAAATATTTAAATATAAGAAACACGGCCTCTGAATTCCGAATTTTATATATTTATACTCGTATGAGAAACGGACATAGATTATGCACAGTTACGACTATATTACCTTTGCCCAAAACTCGTCTATTTCCAATGCAAAAAAAAAAAAAAATGGTTCAAATAGCTCTGAGCACTATGGGACGTAACTTCTGAGGTCATCAGTCCCCTAGAACTTAGAACTACTTAAACCTAACTAACGTAAAGACATCACACACATCCATGCCCGAGGCAGGATTCGAACCTGCGACCGTAGCGGTTGCGCGGTTCCAGACTGTAGCGCCTAGAACCGCTCGGCCACACCGGCCGGCCATTCCAATGCATTTTCGGTTCCTTTCTCTGCAGGAGGCTCGAGACAGTCGCCATTGCAGTATATAACGAAAAGTCTAAGTGAATGTCATCATGGTCAGTGTAGCCACATTTTGCCAAATTAACCTTTAATCTGCCAACTACAGATCTCAGTCTATTCAGTACTTGCAAGTCGTCTAATTGAAGTATTTAGCACGGTTTATGGACATCACTACCAACAACTATATTGTTAAAAAAGAAGAAAGACCGATGCTCATGTGCGTGCAAAAATCAACATTTCACTTTTAGAACTAACTTTAATGTCTGGTAGTAGTATCATTATTACGAGTAACAAAATATTTTTTATTAAATAAGTTCCCATTTTTAAAAACAGCATTTTACTTATTTAAATTTTGAATTTTCCCCTAAAATTCTTAAAACGATGGCGTGAGATTGCTGCAGCGTCACTAGTCAGTTCACTACTTGTCATACGATGTGGACCTTAAGATATCTCGCACCTTTCCTAGTTAACGAATAAACCTATTCAGGTTCAACATTTCACGTATGGCCACAGGAATGAAAGTCCACTAAGAAGTTCACCTAAATAATACCACAGAAAATAATGACGTGCACGTCTCCTACGACTGTATGAGGACCCACACAATAATATGAAAATAAAGAGATTTTTTTATTGTCATATGTATGTGGTACGGATCCGTAGGCAGTAACCCTGTTAGCCTGCACTTAAATGCAAACCTGGATGGTGAGCCGTTTTCTAAACTCGACTTCAACAAAAAAAGAATCTGAGCCGTCATTCAACTGACGCCGCAAATCCGACTTCTGGATTTCATCAATAACACGATGAATTAAACTGGCTAATTGGCGCTCTTAGCAAAAACAGTGCCGGCCGCGGTGGTCTAGCGGTTCTAGGCGCTCAGTCCGGAACCGCGCGACTGCTACGGTCGGCGGTTCGAATCCTGCCTCGGGCATGGATGTGTGTGATGTCCTTAGGTTAGTTAGGTTTAAGTAGTTCTAAGTTCTAGGGGACTGATGACCACACATGTTAAGTCCCATAGTGCTCAGAGCCATTTGAACCATTTTTTTGAACAAAAACAGCCATCGGCCGTATTTTTGGTCGACTTTTGGAAAGCATTCGCAGACATATGGGTACCGTCGGTCTCACCGACCTACCTCAACATCTGCTCAAAATGAAGTGCGTTGTGGCATTTCTTAAAGGCCAAGATATATAGACATGCCTCTCTGCAGCAGTTTAAGAGGTGCGAGGCCTCAGAAAACAAGTTCTAAATATACACTTCATAGTGGAATTAAGCTGCCTGATGGCTAGCTCTACTTTAGTTCTTATTTGTTAACATAAAAGAGCTCTTTCTTTATGTAGTCTGTTAAATATGCGGTAATGTCCATGAATGCCGTAGTAGCAATATTTGAGTCAACTATGATTTGCATATCTCGTTCCGCCATATTATCAAAATAAAATAAACGTAAACTTATACGAAACTTAAAACGGCTTTGAAATGACCTGTAAAGTGTCTTATATTAAAGGACTATTTGTGCTATTACCGAAACTGGTACTAGATTTAGCGAGTCTGTAATATTTCAAAAGGTATGGAAATTTAATTTGAACTGAATGAACGTTACTTCTGAAAAAAATCGTTTAAATGAACTTCAGTACGGTTTTGGAATTAGCCAAATGAGTAGATTGCCCATGAAACCTACTATCCTATTACGATCCTTAGTTGTTAAAGATCTTCAGTTGATGGTAGCAAAAAAATGACGTGAACTTAACTGGTTTCAACAATCGAAATATAGATTTCTTACACGAATACTAAAATACGGTTTTAGAAGGATTGCATGATATCTATGGAATGAGCAAGCTTTCAGCTGTTCTTTTTTTTTTAATTCTTTATTCAACACGATAATATGAATACATCGTAAAACCCAACACCTTATACATTAGTGGGTTGTAAATATTAAGAATACAATACAATACAATAAAATTCAGCTGTTATTACATGTCTTATGTAAAATGAAAAAAAAAACAGAATTTACGTAATATCAGTTTAGGTTAGGATCAAAGAGTCTGTTGTTTGGTGTCGCGATCGACAAAGCTCTTTCCGCGAGACATTATTCCGGAAAATTAAATAACAGGCATTTGAAGCCAAATGCAGAGCGATTGTATTGCCGCCAGCGTATCTTTCGCGTGAGGACTGCGAAAATAAGATGAAAGGAGGCTTATAGATAATCGTTTTTCCCTCACCCTGTTTGCGATAGGAAAGGGAAAGCAAATGACTAGTAGTGGTAATTTGTAGTCTCCACCATGCACCGTACGTTGGCTTACGGAGTAGATAGATTCAGAGATCAATGTAGTTGCTTCACTACTCGGCACTCGGTTGTGAAATATGATTACAAACACACAGAAGAGGGATCATTAGTACCAATGTGTGTCTATCTAATGTAAAGAGGCAAAAATATTGTGTTAAGCAGGAAGCGGATTTATAAAAACCAAGAGTATTTTACTTGTGTGTCAGAGTATTGCAGTGTGGATAGGGGGCGATAGGGAGACGGCGAGACAAGGAAAGCGTGTTCGGAATGACCCCGCTGTAATCCGGCGGCGTGACACGTGTAATCGCTGCGGTCCTTGCCTCTGTCCGAGTTCACGCAGCCGACGGCCTTCGGAAAGGATTGGGAGGCCCACCTTACAGCACCTCGCCACGAATTGCGCCAATAGCTGACCACGAACTTTCAGGTTAGAAACATCAACGGCAAGCTCTCATATCTCGGCATTCCAGCGAGTGAGTTCGTGCAAACGGCCCGCCGTTCCGATGAGTGTCAATCTACTCATCTTACGGCAAAATTTCGAGATGGCGTCTCGGTTATAGTAATACAGACGTTGCAGAGCGATGCACCGTCCCCTGTTTCACCTGAGGTGAGTCTTCCAGAGGTATGACCGCACGCAGCGACAACAAATTAAAAAGGCAGTGTGTACAACATATAGCCCCGAATTATCACAGGAAGAGGACAGTCGACTAGCATTTCTGTCAAATGTGGGACTACAGACTGCAAATATCGCAAGGATCCTTACGGAAATACGATGTTTAAGAAATCTTCCGAACACCATAAAAGATTAAAGATATATGAGGAGCGTAAATAAGTAATGCAATACATTTCTTTTTACTCGGCCAGTTTCAGTTGAAGAAATGTGGCATTTTTTGTCGGATATGGTGGAACATTCTTGCTTAAGCCCTTATAGTTTCATGTAGTTCCAATAGGTGGCGGTGCTATACGTAGCCTTAAAAATTGCGTCTGTAACGGTGGTGCGTTCGAAGCAGAGAGCTGTCATTGAGCTTCCTTTGTCGGAAAACCAGAGCATCGTAGATGTTCATAGAGGCTTGTAGAATGTCTACGGAAACCTGAGCGTGGAATAAAAGCTTGGTGAATCGTTGGGCGAGGCGTGTATTATCATCGCAACTAGGTCGCGCAAACCTGTTCGACTTCCCGCTTGCCGGCCGGCCGCACACAGCTGTGACTCCTGCAGTGTTGAAGCGTGCGGACACTCTCACTGGAAGTGATCGACGGATCACAATCAAACACTTACATGACAACGGAAAGCCTCACCAAAGCCTGTGCAGCCGAGAATGCTTCACAGTGCTTCACTGGACTGTTCTTCCTCATTAATCCTACAGCCCGGATCTCGAACTTTCAGACTTCTATCTGTTTGACCTGATGAAGAATTCAATACGTGAATGATAAGGAGGTTATTGATACAGTAAGACGTTGGCTCTTATGTCGATCAGTAGAGTGGTACCTTGCGGGAATACAGGCTCTCCCAGTAAAGTGGTGTAACGCCGTCGCAACGAACGGAAATTGTGTTGAAAAATAGCGTTTTGTAGCCAAAAGGATGAGGAATAACATTTATTTTATTTTTATTTTATTTATTGCCAAATTATAGACCTGTTACCTGATGTTTAAAACAGGTCGTACATCTTACATTTTTCGTTTTTCATCTTTTTACAGTTTTCTTTCCTTTTGTTTTATCCACAACATTTACAAAGAATGATTCAAAATAACAATAATTTGAGGTTGAAATATAAATAAAATTTTGTTGTTTTTAAGAAGAATATAAAAAGAAGATAGGATGGATGAGAGATATGTTAGTACCATCACCGAGTGTGACTGACGGTGAATACCTCGGAATGGTTTCATCGAGCCGTTGACCGCCAGTCACACACACACACACACAAATGGTTATTAGTAGAGAAATAATGTTTCTTATCCTATTTGTTACTAATCCTATGTATTAACTACATTAGGTGCGCATCCATGTACAGCATTTGGTGTTTTCTTGGCTAGATTGCCGGCAATTTGCTTATTTACTGTCACATCTCAGCTTCCTCCTCCTGTTCCACCTCATTGTCACTATTTTCGCTGTCACTGTGGGTATCGCTGTCCATCCTCTGGAGATTTCTGTTATGCTACACATAGGCATGTCTGTGATGTCGTGTCCGCATATACTCTTCATGTGTTGTTTTTGAAATACTGTTTGTCAGTGCGTTTAATTGTGCCCATTGTTCTTCGTCTCTTATTGCTGTGTATATGAGGAATAACATGGTGTATTGAAATCCTGAGTAAAAGCAATCCTTTCAGAAGAAAAATGTGTTGCTTTACTTACTGAACGCGCCTCGTAGATGGCTTGCCAAATTTCCAGTTGGGTTGTGCGCCTATAGCATTCAGTCTAAGTGTGAGCTACGCTACATGTGGCGGACACAACTCTGGGTTCAGCGGCACTGCTTGGAACAAGACGGTAAATTTTCCTGGAGCAAAAAGATAAGCCATAAGTTCGCTTCTGAAAGCGCGAGAGTGCTTTGCAGAGACAGTGGGTTTTGGGACAGCGCAAGAAACGAAACTGACGAAACAAGGAGTATAGATGACATCGTAAACGGAGATGGTAGTTAGCAACTAAGCTCTGCTTGGAATCCAGTATTGGTCACGATACGCTGCGAGAGCTCAGATTTGACTGATCACAACCGGACTGGAGTGTAGGCCTCCCCTACGACACCCAGCCCCCAAGCGCCCTGGGGAGAGGGGAGGGACATTCCGCCGCTCTGTCCAACCTGTGCAAGGAAACACTAGACGTCGCCTGCACACTGTACCAAAATATGGTGGGAGTGAGATTTATCGAAACATCGTGCCATTTCGGCGAACTCACTTGGCTGGAAACCACAGAATTTTTACGAGTTCAACTCGCCGAGAAAGAACCACTATCACGTCTCTCTTATTACTTTATGACAAAATCGATTCATTGCAGAAAAAGTGTCGTGAAGGACCTCCATCTTTCTGACGAAGATGTGTTTCTGATCGGAATACGGATCACATCAGCTGTGTTATCCGTCTACTTGTCACAGACACAGAGAGGACCTTAACTTTCTAATTCTTTCACCCATGCTTCCCAACGCCATAGGACAGGGAAGGGTGACGTTACGAAATGGAACGAACATACGAAATCTGTAGTTGGAAAAGGCGAACATAATGCTTCAATTTTAGGAGTGGCTGAACATTTATTAGGAAAATCCACATAAACTATTTTTGTGCTGTTCGTCCTTGGTTAGTTTCATAAAATATGGGATTGCTTTAAAATTGAGCCGACGAGAGACCAGATGCGGATTCAAGCAGGGAAGGGTAATGAGTGTCATGACGTCCTCTCCTCTCCCTAAAGAAAAACATTTTAGTAACGGAGCTTCATTTTACCCACATATTAATTTCCGAATTTCCCCGATAAATTTCGAAGAGTAAGTAGAATGAAAATAAAGTCTCGAAAATAGCAAAGAACGTAAGAATTTACAAGATCTATTTAGCACAATATTTTTCAATCTCTTGCCCACGAGGACGGCGTCGACCGTAAGCTCTGTGAAGAACATTACAGCCAGATAAACGCGCACATTCAGAGAATGACCGTACTTTCTGTGAACAACATATGCAGCAGTATTCGTAAGTCCACCGGTAGGACAGACGAACCACAAGTAGTTCAGTGAGGCGACACAGAAGCCCGAAGAACATGGCTAAAAAGAATTTAACAGAAACACTCTCTTTCTGAACATAGGCACAAACAGTTAAATTAAGCTGCATTCCTCTCATTTACACGTTCACAAAGCCAGAGTCCAGAGACCTGAATTGACAGTCGTAGTAATTAGTGAAACATTGATAATGGTTAGTGTGGATATCGATTTTACACGTGTAAATTATGACATTGTCAAAGTTGTGAGAGTGTTTTGATATTATAGCTCTTAAAGCAGTCGCATGACTCATGTACCTTTCTGATTTTGGGATGAATAATTTCAAATGTTCTATTTATCTGGAATGCAATTTCTTGTAAGTTATGCTTAAGTGATATACTAAGCAATTTATTAAATTATTTTATGTGTTATTCATGTTATTACTAAAACTGAAAGCATACGTTTCAAGTCAAAAGTAGAGATGGTAGCTACATTTGGGACGCGGCGGTGTGTATGGCGGTGGGGCGCATGCGAGGAAGAGACCGTAACAAGTTGTGACCCTCTGCAGAACGGAAAACTGGATCCATACCTGCTATTCACAATTATATGAAATATGTTAATACAGCACGGATATCTTCAGTGTTACTAGAAAGAGTAGTACACTGCTAAAACTGCAGTGTACTACAGATATTGATGTATATGAAACATATAATCGAGAACGTTGGGTGTAAATGATTCAGTGTCATGAAGAGATTAACACAGGAGGGGAATTCCTGCTAGCCGCATTAGATAAGTCAGACAGAAAAAAAAGCAGTATTACTTGTGCGAGGCAAAATGACAAGCCCAACATCCCCAACATCCTCTTGACAGGAGTACAGTACCAGTACCTCCCAAGTTTCAAGAATATAATTCCCAGATATAAAGCAGCTTCAAATGTCTGATTGCTTTACAAATGAATTGGATTTTAAATACTGGAGATTAAGTACATAAAACCCTAATTATTTTGGGGTTATTATTTTTTGCCAAAAGTTGTAAAGTCTTCTCATTATAAAACACTGGGCAGTTTTCACTCCATTTTAAGAAATGCTAGTTTTTCAAGCATCTCACGGTATATGACGTCATATCTCCTGAACTATATATCATATAATGACATGATTTTGCAGGTACCTTAGATGTTAGATGTGTATATGCTCTGAAAAAACATGTTTCGAATTGAGTTATTAGTAAAAAAGTACTGAATTAAAATTTCGTGACTGGTGCTGAAGTTCTTCTGCTTGATTGATTGATTGGTTGGTTGATTTGGGGGAGGGGACCAAACTACGAGGTCATCGGTCAGATCAGATTAGGGAAGGATGGGGAAGGAAATCCGCCGTGCCCTTTCAAAGAAACCATCCCAGCATTTGCCTGAAGCGATCTAAGGAAATCACGGAAAACGTAAGATGGCCGGACGCAGGTTTGAACCGTTGTCCTGCCGAATGCTGCTTGAACAGCAAAATTGTAGTAAGCTATAAACTCTTTTATTTCCATTATTTTGTGCAGGAAAAGGGGGAGGAGGGTCAGGGAGAAATAGCTTCGAAAAGGTTTTAGATTGTGTTTAAATTTTATTGTAAGTCGCGAAGCACATACGTTACAAAATACGGGATGAATGTAATCTGGATAATTTGCGCGCAGTGAGTTACATTTCCAAACGACATATACACATTTTTAAACTTTAATACTTGAGTTCTTGTGTTAAACCTTTAATGTAAGACTTTACGTTGCAGGGAGTAGATTGTGACAGCATGTTGAATTTTTAAATTCGGTCAATAATTAACTGAAATATTGGAAATCCAAATTTGTTGCTCTGGAATTCATTAGGTAGGGAATCGGGTGAACGGTTCTGGCACTTAGTAATGTATATTTGTCGGCCAACACACGCACGCATAGCCGAGCTCGTTGATACGCCGCTGCCGGCGGTAGGGGAGCGACTCTGCCCCGGATCGAATACGCTTCGCAGACAGACGAAGTGGGCTGATGAGCTGACCAGTCTGGATGTGGATTTCAGGTGGTTTTCCACATCCACCTAGCTAAATAATTGCGTTCCGTCTCAGTTACTTGTTACGCAAACATTTAGCAAACTTTGTCACAGTTGGACGTTAATTTGCTCTTTGTCGCAGGCAGATGTGGTATACAGATCTGTCACCGTGGAAACGGGGCGGGGTGGGGGGAAGGGGGGGGGGGGGGGAGGGAAGGAGGTGGTTGTGTGGAGGCGTCAGGAAGGACATAAGAACATCCGCGACCATCTGTCACTAACATATAACAATATGACAATACCGACTCCGTAGAGACAGCACAACATGCAAGGAAAAAGAAAAAGCATATGAATCTCACATCTCTGCTTTTTATATCAGTATCTTGCGGAATATACGGTTACAATTATGAACAATTTTGATCAGTCTCCAAAAATATACATTGTTACGTAATTTTAAAGAAAATACACTGTAAAAGAAAAAAAAATGTGCACCACGAAGAAGTTATGGAAATTGGTTATAAATTTCTGTTCATAGAGGTATCGACGGAAAATTTAAAACTGTGGACTTTTGCCGCCGATGGATGGATGTGTGACGCCGCAGCGTAATTTCACCTTGCAGTTGGCAAGGGTAGTAAAAAGGAAACATCTTGATACCAGGGCATAAAGTCTTTTCTAATTTCACTCCGTGTACTCGGTTGGGTAATAACTATGCCTCGCAGAAAGGCATGTGAACAATATACGGCGATGTCAGCGTTTGAAAGAGAACTTGTAGCCGGCTCAAAGAATCCAGATGGAGTAATCGGCGAATCGCTCGACTTTCGTCGATGTTGCCAGCAGTGGATGAACCATGGCCGAACACAGCGCCAAGAAGGAAGCGGTCGAGCCATAGAGACAGACAGGCGCTGAGAGGCCCAGAGTCATCATTAACACTGATACAACGTTCAACTGGTGCTTCAGTTTCCACAAAGACCATTAACAGCGACTCACAAAAAGCAGGCTGAGCTCACGGTGACGTTTGCGCCGACTACCATTGACCTATGAACACCAACAAGCCCGTTTGGAGTGGTGTTGGGCACTTTCGAGCTGTAATCGCCTTGGTTGGAGCAGAACTGCATTCAGTGATGAGTCCCGCTTAGAACTGAACCTCGATGACCTGAGAAGACGTGTCTAGTGACGTCTTGGAGACCTGGACAGCGATGAAACACCAACCTCACCTTCGCCGCCATACGGCCCAACAATCAGGAGCGATGATCTGGGGTGTCAATTCCTTTCGTAACAGGACATCTTTGGTTGTCGTCCGTGCACCCTTACAGCACAGCTCTGGTCGACGATACTTTACGCCCCGTTTTGTTGCCCTTCATAGTAAGCCATCCTGGGCTAGATAATGCCCGCCCACACTCGGCGAGAGTTTCTACTACTTGTCCTCGTGCTTGTCAAACCCTGTCTTCGCTAGCAAGGTTCAAAATGTTCAAATGTGTGTGAAATCTTACACACTACTTAACCTAAATTATCCTAAGGACAAACACACACACCCATTCTCGAGGGAGGACTCGAACCTCCACCCGAACCAGCCACACAGTCCATGACTGCAGCGCCTCAGACCGCTCGGCTAATCCCGCGCGGCGCCAGCAAGGTATCCAGATCCCTCCCCAACTGAGAACGTATGGAGTATTATGGGTAGGCCCCTCCAACTTGTTCAGGATTTCGATGCTCTAACACGCCATTTGGGCAGAATTTGGTACGATATCCTTCAGAAGGACCTCCAACAGCTCCGTCAACCAGTGCCGTGCCCAATAACTGCTTACATAAGGGCCAGAGGTAGACCAACGCGTTACTGACTTGCTCGTTTTTTGATGCTCTTTCTCTTGAGTGAATCATTCAGTTTTTTTCTGAAATTGTAATTATTTGTTCGTTTGTACACGTATCTCGCATCCACCGACTTCCGTCCCATTTGGATAATTCCTTCGTGGAGCGTCTGTTGTTTTTTGGCTCTGAGCACTATGGGACTTAACTTCTGAGGTCATCAGTCCCCTAGAACTTAGAACTAATTAAACCTAACTAACCTAAGGACATCACACACATCCATGTCTGAGGTAGGATTCGAACCTGCGACTGTAGCGGTCGCGCGGTTCCAGACTGTAGCGCCTAGAACCGCTCGGCCAGTCCGTTGTTTTTTGTTTTGTCTTAGAGTGTAGTTGGAACCTCGTTTATCTGGCCCCCATTAATCCGGAGCACTTTAAGAGGAGAATCATAATTACATCCAGCGACAAGATGAAAGTGGAAGGGGCTTACACACTGCAATGCGTACGTACTCGCTTCCTGATATTGTAGCCGCTCACATCGGTAAGGCGCTCTGCTACCTGCATTCACACTTCCATTTCTGCTGATGGTTCCTCACTGACGTAGTTGTTTGGTCTGGTGGTCTAGTAGGAAACTGTGTATCTGGAAAATGAGAGATCATCGGATCGCATCCTGGTAGGACCACGGAAACGGCGTTTTACCTAGTCTTCCCCTCTGACTGATTTGAGGAGTCGCCAAATGTTTCGGATTGGACAGTAAACAATAGGTCGCCTATATCTGGTTGGATAACTGGAGCTGATTAGGGTCACGCAAGTAGCCAAAAAGGCTCCAGTTGAAAGACTTGCAATAGGCCACTGAGCTACACGATTTACGAAGGCTATCTTTTTTTCGCCCTATGGTCCGATCGTTTGCGGACTTAAAACCGCAGCCAAAATCCGACAAATCTTTTCAAAGATGTGTTGGACACTCTCTAGTGAGGCCACCGATTGCGACAAGCAGCACGTTTCAGTTGTGAGCGCACGGTGCACACGTAAAGATGCCAAGAACAATAGAGTCTTCTGCCAAGAGTGAATTGCGTCCTGTCATTTGATTCCTCATGCTGAGGGATTCCGCCTGATTTCAGGCAGCACACATAACGTAACTGCCATGTGTGGCAGCGAAGTGCGGCAATGGTGCAGGAATTTTGAAGCAGGATGTGTAGAAGACGTTCAGAATATCGGCGATCAAGGAGGGAAGCGAGTGTCAACCAATGATCTCCTTCAGCTAGTGGATCAGGCGATTCGAGAAAATCGTCTATGAAGGACGGTTCAGACCAAGTGAAGAGGAGTGTTGACATCAGGTATTGTAATTAGTTATGACAATAATGGGCTGCACAGCGCAGATGCAACAAAGAAGCTTCCGAAACGTTTCTGATGGGAAGTATTTGAACATCCACCATGCAGCCCAGACTTGGCTGCTTCCGACTTTCGTCTCTTTGCTCATACTGACCGCTGGCTCTGAGGATGGCATTTTCGGACAGAGAACGAACTGCAGGCCAGCGTAGAGATGGAACTGAAAAGTTGGTACCGCGCTACGACACATCTCGAAGTGGGAGCAGCGACTTTGTAGAGATGTAGGTGAAAGGTGTAACTAAATGTTGAAAATAAAACGCCTTTGATTCTCGCTGTGGCTTCCATTTCGAGGCCGATCGGATTCTGAAAAGAAAAATCAGTCGTCGCAATAACAGTATTAATGTCTTAGTTCAGCATAACAATGACCTGTGCAGTCACCACGAGTTTTCTTCCTAGTTGTTGCAATTTTCATTAACATTAATGTACATCGCCTTTGCAGCGCAAATTACGCCTTCGTAGCGACTGCTGGATGGCCGTTTCAGGCTGACGATAACGAAGAAAAGTGCGCTGAGACGTTACTCGTATTAGCGTCGACCTGCACGAGCGCACATTAGCAGTACTTTTGGGTTATACGACCAACGGCTGACGCTAATCGCGAAAGAATATGGAGCCGAACCAATTTTCCAGCTTCACTGTGGGGTGCAGTAAGCATTAGCGTAACGGGTGATCTTAGTCTTCTCGTTTAGCGCCTCTCGCTGTCGTTAGCAGATACTGAATAGCAGATCTCCCCCAAGTATTTTCAGTGTCGAGCGGTCACCAAAACCATATGCTAACTATAGTGAAGTAATGTCTTAAAAAAAGTGGCTCATACTGTTATCTCAACACGTTTGTGGGTCTGCGCTAAGTGATGCTCAAAATAGCCTGTTACTTCAGAATTTCTGTAGTTGGGAGACACAGAGGTAATGTGTTGTTCGCGTTTCCGAACTCGAGTGTTAGTTGGTTGCGGTAAGCTGACTCGTCATTTAATTAGAATTGTGCGGAAAACTTCATATTGCAGTATCCGATTTATTGTTCGAAACACTAACAAGGCTGTTTCGTCAGGATTTTCTGCCATAATTTCGAAAAGTTTATTGCAGTCCGTTTTTAGTCAAGCAGTCAAATGACTCTCAGCCCAACAGTATTGGTTCAGTGCAATTGAAAGAAATTTTCGTCACCAAAATTTGGCACCAAAGTGAAGGGTGAAGGGGAACAGCTGATTTACTGACAAGGAAGTAGTCGACTCCGACATGTGGAAACCTAACCTTAAGTTTTTCGAACTGGAAGAATACACCGAAAGATACGAAATGTCAAAGTTTTAACTACTAACGCGCACTCGCAATATTTTTAAAAATATGTTAAACTTACTACTCATTTTTTTTCGAATGGAGAAGTGCTTGTAACAACGGTTTGTACAGCCCTTTTTCCCTGGCTCGCGAATCGGCGGATAAGCAGACGCAGCCATGACAAGAGCACTAAGCCCCACATAGAGCGAAGTCTGAAGTGCACACACTCGAAATTTAAGCACTTACGCCACAAAAAATGTCTCAGACCATTAATTATATGAACATGCTTTTAGAGACGCATTGGCTATAACAGCGAAATCTGATAGTTCCACCGGAATCCTGCGTAAACGCTTTACTTAAAAAAATCAGTTATCGTATAAAACGACGCATTTTTCATTACATTCTCATAGTAATATATCGGCTGTACGTTCATTTCTGTTTGTTACGTGTTTGGGGATTACTAACAGCAATGTAACGCTTAATATCAAACTCTTATTTTCTTCAGATCATCCGTTTCAAATTGGGCATTAAAACGAATGCACCGTCAAATGCAAGATGTATACACACATCTTAACAAAAGCAAACAGAGATAACTGATTACCTGAAGTAGGTCAGTATACTGCACTATAAGTCACTGTATTGCATTGTAGAGTTAATGCAACCGGTTAAAAAAATAAGGAACACTGTCTTTGCTGTGATTGTAGGAAACTAGAGAATTAAATTCCAGTGCGAGTTATGATTCCGAAGTATAGAAGTGGTATAATAGTGTATTCGTTACTGATGTTTTGTGACTGTGTGTTAGGTACGATAAACCACATTTGCACATCATTTTAAAGAGAAGCATAGGAGAAACTGTAGGCGTTCATGTAATTTTATGTATAGAATGCTTTTCGTTATGCTACTGTTGATTAAGTTTTGCAATACTGAAAATGGGATGAAGTTGTGTTATTCATGGGTATTAACTATATAGCACTTGCAGTAAGTTTTAACCATGCTCAACATTTTATCTCGTTCATTATCTAAGACTGTATTCGACATTCTTGAACAAGGGCCATATTGTTACCCCTCTCTTCAGTTATTAAAGGTTTTTACGTTTTGCTGGCGTTTAATTGCTGTATGTACTGCATCAACATCAGAAACATTCCTCTTCAGTCCTTCTCCAGAAATTCTGTTTTGTAAATACTGTAGATGTACCATATTTCTGCTACTTTTGGGAGAGTTAACTCAATGGCAGCGTAAAGTTTACACATACAAAAATTTTATCATAAAAAAAGCAAAAACGTGTGCGACTATCGGCTATAACGACCGTAAACCGTCGGCCCCTTCAATGTCGTTATAACCGGTTTCGATAGTCATTGTTACACTAGTGAGTAGCAGAGGAAACAAAATCAAGGCGGTGTGATGTCACATTACAGATGACTTCCATCAATCGATACTTTAATATGTTGACGTGAAGTATTTTATAACAACTTCTGTAGAAACGTTCTGATGATAAGTTTTGAATAACGTACGTTTTACTACCAATGAAACATTTCCTTCATTATTTTAAGTAGTAGTCGTCACAAAAATGTGAAGTGTCTATTGTGTGATGAAAAAAATCCCTTACACAAGGCAAAATGCTGTATGCTTATAGGCAGCTCTCAGTAATCACTTGTTTTATTTAGACGGAACTGGGATGGACTAACAAATTCTCGTGGCCATTTTTTTGCACACTGTGCTGCGGAACAGGCATACTCGATCAAATTCATGCAAACTGACTTCGCACGAATGACTGAAGCTTAACCAACCTTTTCCGTTAATAAAACTGAAATGACAAAGAGCCACCAGAAATTATATTGTACAACAATTTTTCCAAAAATGCTTTACAGTATCGAAAAATTTCTCTAGCAAGAGGCTGAATATTTTCGTCGTCCTCCTAAAGACAGGTGAGATGTTAAGCCCACGCCAAAGAGTTCGACAAAATCAATGAGTCTTATGCTGCAGTTTCGGACGTAATGTTGAAAACTGTTGTCTTCCATTTTTCCAGATTTTGCTACGTCGATGCCAGGACTTTGGAACTAAACAGTCCTTCTTTTAATTTGACTCGAGGCTTCTGAAGACTAAATTAATGCCATGGGAAGAAAATGTAGGCAGAGTCCAAGCAGGGTACGGTGGCCGATTCCCAGTGACCAGTTTTCGTCCAGAGCGACGGGCGAGTTCGTTCGTTTGTTCCGAAGGGGAGGCCGACACTGTTGGTCGCCTTTGGGCGGTCGGCGACTCGCGCTTTTACAGAATCGAGGCGCATGCCCTTCTATTTTTCTCAGATTATTTTACAGAAAGAATTGGGTAAAAAACTCATTTTTACGTGACTTTATACGTCAGTTTTATAATGATACGCCCGTCATTTCCTTAATGGTCATAATAATTGTGACATTTCCATTGAAGTAAGACACTGTGCGAAATTCGAAAAAGTTTGCAAAGAAAACCATGGATCACTGTGATTTAGCGTTTGGTTTATATTACGCAAGATGCTGTTGCATATGAAAATTACCTAATATTGAATTTTGAATTATACTTAGGTGGAGGTCTCTATCTGTGACCAATATCAAAAAAATTGTCTGATTTAATACACTCATCTACAATCACGCTTACCAGCGATAAGGCCAACATGAAATACTCACAACATTCCTCATATTTCAGAAATGGATTGAGATTCGAAATAGGATTATGGCAAGTGGAAATGGAAAGGCCGTATGGCTAGGGCCTCCCGTCGGGTAGACCGTTCGCCTGGTGCAAGTCTTTCGAGTTCATGGGACCACACACACACATTGTCAATGGGGATAAAATGATGATGATAAGGACAACACAGCACCCAGACCCTGAGCGGAGAAAATCTCCGACCCAGCCACGAATCGAACCTGGGCCGTTAGGTATGACATTCCGTCGTGCTGACCGCTCAGCTACCAGGGGCGGACATTACGGTAAGTAATAGCATGAAATAAGGTGATGGATTTGGCACATGGTTACTATGTGATAATTACATATCGTGTTATTCCACTATCTACTGACGTTTTCGACAGAAGAATGTAATTTTTAAGGGCCATCGATAGCTGGTAGAATGAGAAAAACTGTGGGCTTTGGAACAACATAAGTGGATACATTACATGTTTATTTTTGTACTGAGGAATAGCTTCACTTCATTAACTTACTTAACCTCAGTTTCAAAATTCTCTCCAGTTGCATCTGTACATGTTAGTGAGGTAACATTGTGTAAACACCACTGTGCTTTGGCAAAGGAAGTGAATATTAACATCGCATCAAGATAAATGTAGGATATACACAAAATTCACCCCTCAAGACACTTCTCTTAAAGTTAAGGATAGTTAAAAGGCCAAGCGAAAATAAATCACTGCTTTTGTTGCATTTTCTAGCCCCTTGACTTAAGACCAAGAGACCTTCGAAAAAATAAAATCCTGCTTACATCTGTTTCAGCACTAATAGTTACGTGTTCGGCCGCTAGAGAGCATGTGTTAATATATTTGTAGCTTGGCTCTTTTTTTCTGGATGAGGTGGTTGCTACTAGATATCATTTTTAGTGCCTGCAGCTTTGGATTATCGACAACAAAACGCACTCTTTCAGACTCTCTCCTAAATTGTTATAGTTAAATGTTTCCTGAGACATTTGAGTGCCTTCATTATCTACGATAATGATCAAAGCAGAAGGGTTTTCTTGCCTATCAGCAAGAAGACCCGGGTTCGAGTCCCGGCCAGAGGACAAATTTTAATTCAATACTTTGATCATTATCCTATATTGTTGTTTAGACAATATTTTCAAAAAAGGATGACTATAGTGATCCTGAGTTTGACATTTAATTCAGTAGCCTACAAAGTGAAGAAGAGTATGATGTTACTTTATTAGAGACTGAAAGTGACACCAGTTCGTCAGTTGAGCGACAAGCACTCGCCTGTGGAAAGAGATAACTACATCCACTGTACTCCAGCCAGCTCCTCCAAGATTTATGTTCACATGCTTTGACTTCATATCTAATAGAAATGAAAAAATAACTTCAAGCTGCAGGAAATTTTAGTCGAAGTCCATTAAAGGAGTATACTCGGGATTTTGCTATTGGTGATCTTCAAAATTTTGTAAGGCATTATTTTGAACTTTAAAAGGTTTCTAGACTTATTTTCACAGGATAACGATGTTAGACTTAGTATACTCGAGATTTTATCAATGGTTGTTTCCAGAATTTTGTAAGTCATTATTTTGAGCTTTAAAAGCAGTCTTCATACGTCTATATGTAATGTCATTCATTATAAGATTCTTTTCATTAATAAAACAATATTATTTTTGAGGTATCGGCCGTTACCCGGTCGGCCTCACCTTCGAATATGCGAGCCGCCAGTTACGCCGCCGCGTTTCCTACAGCCGCCACTGCGCCACGAGGGCACAGCCATGCCAATGAGATGCAAGCGTCCACCCTCTGGAGCTCCAAGGGCTGTAACTTCAATTCGAACATTCATGCACTGCTCCCACTTTGTGTGTTTACCAGTTGAGTGAGATTTACAGGCTTTCATAGTGGCCAGGGCTCGACGTCTTCTGAACAGAGATTGTATTGAAGAGTGACGGATTTATAAATCTTTTGTATTTTTATATTCAGTTCTACTGTTAGCAGCTATGCTGGAATTTCAGAAACAAAGTTATGTATTATTTTTACTATTGACATTAGACGTACAATAAAGTAATATCTGAGGTCCCCGTTCAAGACGGCATGCGTTCCTCGCTCCTGTAACTACTAAAGAACAGCACACCGTGCAAAGGGAGTCACAACAATTTTTGACACATAATTTTAAAAAAATCGTTAGGTTGATGGGCTAGGTATTAACGAAAGGAGGGGTGACAGTAGATCTTTTTGGATGGTCACCATGCAAGTGTGGGCGTGAACGGAATGCACTTCATACTCGCGTCCACTCCAGTGCGCGGCATATCCCCTACAGCGCGTGCCAGCAACGCCCACCAGCCCGGCGGCGTAGCAGCGTGGTCTCAGGCGCCTCGCCACAGTTCGCACGGCTGCCCCCGTCGGAGGTTCGCGCCCTCCTTCAGGCTTCGGAGTGTGTTTTATCCTTAGCGTAAGTTAGTTTAAGTTACAGTACTGGCCATTAAAATTGCTAAACCAAGGACAAACGGAGATGATAAACGGGTATTCATTGGACCAATATGTTATACTAGAACTGACATGTGATTACATTTTCACGCAATTTGGGTGCATAGACCCTGAGAAATCAGTACCCAGAACAACCACTTCTGGCCGTAATAACGGCCTTGATACGCCTGGGCATTGAGTCAAACAGAGCTTGAATGGCGTGTACAGGTACAGCTGCCCATGCAGCTTCAACACGATACCACAGTTCATCAAGAGTAATGACTGGCGTATTGTGCGGGGCCAGTTGCTCGGCCACCATTTACAAGACGTTTTCAATTGGTGAGAGATATATCCTGTGCTAACCTCTTCATCTCAGAGAAGCACTTGCAAACTACGTCCTCAATATTTGCTTGACGTGTTCCAATCTCTGTCTTCCTCTACAGTTTTTGCCCTCTACAACTCCCTCTAGTACCATGGAACTCATTCCCTCATATCTTAGCAGATGTCCTATCATCCTGTCCCTTCTCCTTATCAGTGTTTTCCACATATTCCTTTCCTCTCCGATTCTGCATAAAACCTCCTCATTCCTTACCTTATCCGTCCACCTAATTTTTAACATTCGTCTATAGCACCACATCTCAAATGCTTCGATTCTCTTCTGTTCCGGTTTTCCCACAGTCCATGTTTCACTACCATACAATGCTGTACTCCAGACGTACATGCTCAGAAATTTCTTCGTCAAATTAAGGCCGGTATTTGATATTAGTAGACTTCTCTTGGCCAGAAATGCATTTTTTTACCATAGCTAGTCTGCTTTTGATGTCCTCCTTGCTCCGTCCGTCATTGGTTATTTTACTGACTAGGTAGCAGAATTCCTTAACTTCATTGACTTCGTGACCATCAATCCTGATGTTAAGTTTCTCGCTGTTCTCATTTCTACTACTTCTAATTACCTTCGTCTTTCTCCGATTTACTCTCAAACCATAGTGTGTACTCATTAGACTGTTCATTCCGTTCAGCAGATCATTTAATTCTTCTTCACTTTCACTCAGGATAGCAATGTCATCAGCGAATCGTATCATTGATATCCTTTCACCTTGTATTTTAATTCCACTCCTGAACCTTTCTTTTATTTCCATCATTGCTTCCTCGATGTACAGATTGAAGAGTAGGGGCGAAAGGCTACAGCCTTGTCTTACACCCTTCTTAATACGAGCACTTCGTTCTTGATCCTCCACTCTTATTATTCCCTCTTGGTTGTTGTACATATTGTATATGAACCGTCTCTCCCTATAGCTTACCCCTATTTTTTTCAGAATCTCGAACAGCTTGCACCATTTTATATTGTGGAACGCTTTTTCCAGGTCGACAAATCCTATGAACGTGAACGTGTCTTGATTTTTCTTTAGCCTTGCTTCCATTATTAGCCGTAACGTCAGAATTGCCTCTCTCGTCCCTTTACTTTTCCTAAAGCCAAACTGATCGTCACCTAGCGCATTCTCAATTTTCTTTTCCATTCTTCTGTATATTATTCTTGTAAGCAGTTTCGATGCATGAGCTGTTAAGCCGATTGTGCGATAATTCTCGCACTTGTCAGCTCTTGCCGTCTTCGGAATTGTGTGGATGATGCTTTTCCGAAAGTCAGATGGTATGTCGCCAGACTCATATATTCTACACACCAACGTGGTCGTTTTGTTGCCACTTCCCCCAATGATTTTAGAAATTCTGATGGAATGTTATCTATCCCTTCTGCCTTATTTGACCGTAAGTCCTCCAAAGCTCTTTTAAATTCCGATTCTAATACTGGATCCCCTATCTCTTCTAAATCGACTCCTGTTTCTTCTTCTATCACATCAGACAAATCTTCACCCTCATAGAGGCTTTCAATGTATTATTTCCACCTATCTGCTCTCTCCTCTGCATTTAACAGTGGAATTCCCGTTGCACTCTTAATGTTACCACCGTTGCTTTTAATGTCACCAAAGGTTGTTTTGACTTTCCTGTATGTTGAGTCTGTCCTTCCGACAATCATATCTTTTTCGATGTCTTCACATTTTTTCTGCAGCCATTTCGTCTTAGCTTCCCTGCACTTCCTATTTATTTCATTCCTCAGCGACTTGTATTTCTGTATTCCTGAATTTCCCGGAACATGTTTGTACTTCCTCCTTTCATCAATCAACTGAAGTATTTCTCCTGTTACCCATGGTTTCTTCGCAGCTACCTTCTTTGTACCTATGTTTTCCTTCCCAACTTCTGTGATCGCCCTTTTTAGAGATGTCCATTCCTCTTCAACTGTGCTGCATACTGCGCTATTCCTTATTGCTGTATCTATAGCGTTAGAGAACTTCAAACGTATCTCGTCATTCCTTAGTACTTCCGTATCCCACTTCTTTGCGTATTGATTCTTCCTTACTAATGTCTTGAACTTCAGCCTACTCTTCATCGCTAGTATATTGTGATCTGAGTCTATATCTGCTCCTGGGTACGCCTTACAGTCCAGTATGTGATTTCGGAATATCTGTCTGACCATGATGTAATCTAATTGAAAACTTCCCGTATCTCCCGGCCTTTACCAAGTATACCTCCTCCTCTTGTGATTCTTGAACAGGGTATTCGCTATTACTAGCTGAAACTTGTTACGGAACTCAATTAGTCTTTCTCCTCTTTCATTCCTCGTCCCAAACCATTATTCTCCTGTAACCTTTTCTTCTACTCCTTCCCCTACAACTGCATTCCAGTCGCCCATGACTATTAGATTTTCGTCCCTCTTTACATACTGAATTACCCTTTCAATATCCACATACACTTTCTCTATCTGGTCCTCTTCAGCTTGCGACGTCGGCATGTATATCTGAACTATCGTTGTCGGTGTTGGTCTGCTGTCGATTCTGATTAGAACAACCCGGTCACTGAACTGTTCACAGTAACACACCCTCTGCCCTACCTTCCTATTCATAACGAATCCTACACCTGTTATACCATTTTCTGCTACTGTTCGTATTACCCGATACTCATCTGACCAGAAATCCTTGTCTTCGTTCCACTTCACTTCACTGACCCCCTACTATATCTAGATTGAGCCTTTGCATTTCCCTTTTCAGATTTTCTAGTTTCCCTACCACGTTCAAGCTTCTGACATTCCACGCCCCGACTCGTAGAACGTTATCCTTTCGTTGATTATTCAATCTTTTTCTCATGGTAACCTCCCCCTTGGCAGTCCCCTCCCGGAGATCCGAATGGGGGACTATTCCGGAATCTTTTGCCAATGGAGAGATCATCATGACACTTCTTCAGTTACAGGCCACATGTCCTTTGGATACACGTTACGTGTCGTAACACATCTAAAATGTAACGTCCATTGGTCCAAGTGCCGTCAATGCGAACAAGAGGTGACCCAGACGTGTAACCAATGGCACCCCATACCATCACACCGGGTGATACGCCAGTATGGCGATGACGAATACACGCTTCCAATGTGCGTTCACCGTGATGTCGCCAAACGCAGATGCGACCATCGTGGTGCTGTAAACAGAACCTGGATTCATCCAGAAATATGACGTTTTGCCATTCGTGCACCCAGGTTCGTCGTTTAGTACACTATTGCAGGCGTTCCTGTCTGTCATGCAGCGTCAAGGGTAACAGCAGGTATGGTTTCCGAGCTGATAGTCCATCCTGCTGCAAACGTCGTCGAACTGTTCATGCAGATGGTTGTTGTCTTGCAAACGTCCCCATCTGTTGACTCAGGGATCGAAACGTGGCTGCACGATCCGTTACAGCCATGCGGATAAGATGCCTGCCATCTCGACTGCTAGTGATACGAGGCCGTTGGGATCCAGCACGGCGTTCCCTATTACCCTCCTGAACCCACCGATTCCATATTCTGGTAACAGTCATTGGATCTCGACCAACGCGAGCAGCAATGTCGCGATACGATAAACCGCAATCGCGATAGGCTACAGTCCGACCTTTATCAAAGTCAGAAACGTGATGGTACGCATTTCTCCTCCTTACACGAGGCATCACAACAACGTTTCACCAGGCAACGCCGGTCAACTCCTGTTTGTGTATGAGAAATGGGTTGGAAACTTTCCTCATGTCAGCACGTTGTTGGTGTCGTCACCGGCTCCAACGTTATGTGAATGCTCTGAAAGCTGATCATTTGCATATCACAGCATCTTCTTCCTGTCGGTTAAATTTCGCGTCCGTAGCACGTCATCTTCCTGGTGTAGCAATTTTAATGGCCAGTAGTGTAGATTAAGTAGTTTGTAAGCCTAGGGAGTGATGACCTCAGCAGTTTGGTCCCATAGGAACTTGCCACAAAAATCCCCCACCACTACGGCTCTCCCCACGCGTGACCTGCCGATTGCTTATCTACCGATCACGTTACTCTTTATGCACTCTAGATATGCGCTCGTGACTGGGTATCGTACGACAGTGGTACAGCCCGCCAGGGTTTCTCTCCGGTGGCGCAGCCTTTAGTCCGGTACTGTTGTGAGGGTAGCCTCTGCAGCTCGGCTGGCGGGCAGTCTGGCGCCGCAGTGCAGTTTCGAAGCGGGCTGGCCGCAGCTGGTGGTCGGCCGGTGTCTGCGCGGCTCGGCGGCGGCGGCGGCGGCGAAGCTCTTTGCTGCTGCGGCCGCTCTGTTTGCTCAGCGGCCGGCGGGTAAACAGGCGCCGGGCCGGGCCGGCCCTCCGCTGCTGTTTGGTTTCGGGACGAGACGGCAGCGCCGAGGAGCGAGGCCGGGCCCGCGCTGGCCGCCGTTGCGTAATCTTAAAAGCCGTAAACACTGCCCGGCCGAGATGTCTGCCGCCGATAGGCGCCGGAGCACTCGCCGCAAGAAACCGTTTCCGCCCGCCGCTGCACCTCCTCGGGCCGTGTCGCTCCTGGAGCGGCCGACAACCCCTCGGCCGCCAGCCTACAATATCTGATAATGTGTGTGTGTGTGTGTGTGTGTGTGTGTGTGTGTGTGTATGTGGGTGGGTGGGTGGTCCCGTAAGTTCACTAGAAATCCACGGATTTTTAGGAAGAACAACTACAGAAACCGAAATATGGTGCTATAGACGCATGCTCAAAATAAAATATATCGACAAGGTCATAAACGAAGTGGTTCTGGAAAGAGAAGGTGAGAAGAGAAGCTTCTGGAGTTTCATTGTTAAAAGAAGAGTGCAATTTACAGGCCATCTATTAAGACATAAAGGACTCCTGAACACAATCACAGAGGGATATGTGCCAGCCGCGGTAGCCATGCGGTTCTAGGCGCTTCAGTCTGGAACTGCGCGACTGCTACGGTCGCAGGTTCGAATCCTGCCTCGGGCATGGATGTGTGTAATGTCCTTAGGTTAGTTAGGTTTAAGTAGTTCTAAGTTCTAGGGGACTGATGACCTCAGATGTTAAGTCCCATAGTGCTCAGAGCCATTTGAACCAGAGGGATACGTCGAGGGAAAAAGACCAAGAGGAAGACCACGGCTGAGGTACAAGGATCAAATCGTGAAAGATGTGGAATGTAACACCTATAAAGAAATGAAGAGAAAAGCTGAAATTCGCACAGAATGGAGACAAGCTGCCATTGCAGCTGCTGCAAACCAATCCTTGGACTGACCACTACAGAAGAAGAAGGGGCGTAACGAATGAAGATCTTATCGTTCTATTAAATGGAGAACTACTGATAGGTTTCAACCTTGAGGTCGTTTAGGCAGACGGGGTTAACCCTTCTGTCTATCTTGAAGACAATAGACCTCTGTGCTAACTACTCTCAGGCAACTCCGGACAGAAATATCTGCACCAGGTGCCAGGGCTGTTTACCCTTTCCTATTTATTCTTGGTACGAAGAACGTTAGCAGTTCAAGTGGGTGCCCGCACGAAAAGAACCAGTCTAGCGATCTATCGTGACAAGCCTTCAAAAATTAGTGGGAAAAATTATTACAATCCCCTGCAGAAAGTATTTAAATGATTTAGCTGACAATGAAACAGTAAAAATTTACAATGATCGACAGACGAGATTCATCGTTCTGTACATCAAGTAGCACTTTGTGCTAAATTTTCATGCACACGGCACGTCAAGGAACTGATGGTATGTATAGTGAAACTTCTGAAGTCGCACACATTACTCGATTGTCAGTTGCAAAAATTTCCGATGGAGCTGAATGAAGAGTATAGAGAATTTATATATTACTACGACGTAGTAAAAATACGTAGTTAAATCAAGAGGCATGCCTGGAACTGTTTATCAATTTAAAAGGAGACGTCGAGAATGATTTCAAGAACCGGCATTTTCAGTGGGCTAGAATGCACGCTGTTGACTGTAGGACACTACATGGCGAGAAACAACTTATTTCTGATTTCAAGCGACTGCATTAAGAGAAATACATTCTGTCAAACACAGCCCAGTTCTCTAAGCTCACTACAGGTAAATAAAATGCGATGTTTAAAGGACTCATCGGGGACTTGAAAAATTACGAGGATAGTTTCCTAAACGTTTTGAGGACGGTGTCAATAGTACAACTGTTTTAGAGCTACTTTGGAGAATGTTTGCCACTTATTTTGATAGCTCCCCTGACATATGATCTATAAGGTAATTACCATTTCATTGTCAAATCCTTTTACGTTAAAAGTACCCACGACATTTACATTGCATTCCTCAGATAAAGTTTCCACGTCTCCAAAATGACGTTGTAGTAGTACTACAATATTTCTATCGATATATATATAGGTGTGAAAGACCTGTCTTTGATTATGAAACTGAATAAGTTACCATTATGTGGCAACCTGAGTGTGAAAATGTACGTGACTATCCGTATGCCGAACCAGATAAAAATTATATGGGTATTATGTCTTCATTGTGCCAAAAGTAAGTAAATAATATTGAAAATTTGTTTTGTTTGTAATATATGTAGTGGCGAAATGTGAAATATAAAACCAAGTTGTATGCAATGTCACTGCACTGCCATTTAAACGCCGGGAGTTTGGCGTGTTCCCCTTTTCCCCCCTCTTTGCAGCCAGAGAGCATACCGTGGGGGTGGGGGAAGTGTGCAGTGAGAATGAGCGCTATGGCTCTCGTGCCAAGGCATGGCTCGTGTGCCGATTTCGTAGCCGCCCCTGATCTAAACTGCTGACAGTTTGTACACCACTTCCAACTGGCTCCTAGCAACATCTGTCGTTAATCTCCACAATAACAACACAAGTTCTTATTTACCTTTCGTTGTTTGGAAAAATGTACAAAAAAGGAAAAACAAGATTTCCTTAATATAAAGGTCGTCTTGCTGCGCTTCTCCTAGGTAAGTATCAATACACTCCTTAGATACGTTATAAGGTAATAACAAGTAACAGAAATGTAAATAATATGTACATTGTTTGCTTTGCTGATGCGACATCCGCACACGCTGCGAGAGAGAACATTGCTAAGCGACTGTGACGAGATGTCATTAGCATGTAATCACGCGCAAGTATTCATCTTTAATGGCTGCGTGCTGCCAGTGGCCACAGACAAACGTGCAGTATTTGCGTGACTCTTCTTTCCTCCACACAGGCTGTTTGCATGAAGGGCGACTCTATATTTCATTCGTAGAAACGTTGTACATTAATAGCAGATCGCGCCCTTTGTCTGCTTTAGACAAAGGACGTTTAGCCATTTATTCTGGTGGTTACAGTTTTCTGTTTCAATGGAAACTTACTGACGCACTGCTGCTAGATCGGAAGCTGCAGCTCTTAGAAATTTTTCTCCGCAGTACCAAAAACAATTTTTTTAAAAAGTATTTCGTTTCCCGTTAGATAATGTGAGAAACTAACACTGCCAGTTATGTTGGAGAAATGCTTTCTTTTTAGTTGAAGAATTGCTGTATGTACATTTTCGTCAGTTCACTAATTTCGTACTTTTCAAATAACTATGATAACGCATTTGGTCTTGTGGATTACTTGATTTTTAGTAAAGTTGAGCAATGAATGATACGTTTAGGTGTTTCACATACATTATAAGGGCGACGCGCATTGAAGATACAGGAAACATTCTTAAGTATATATCAGGAAGAAAGGGGGTTAATTCGTCAATGGAAAGAGGTGCGTCATTTGAGCACATACTGATCGGAGAAGCAATGTATTACTGTTTGCTTCTCCAAATCACCACACCGGAGACCTACAGACGAATCTCTTTTTTTAAAAATCAAAATTCGATCGACTATTCAGGGTAATATATTTCTAAGTCACGATTTTGATTGTCGTTCTAGCAAGTCTACGTGGTATAAACAGAAGCATTCTTCATATCAGCTAAATTATTCAGCACCAATGGGACAGACAAGAGGCAAGGAAGGAAAGGAAGAAAAATAGTATTTTCTTAAATAACATACCGTCAATCATGACGTCGCTAATGACGTAGCTCAACCTTTCATTTAATAAAAATGAATAACTGAACCTACCATTTGTCTTCAAAAGAATCAGCCCGATATTCACTTGACGGATTAAGTACACCACAGAGAACCTAAATGCTCGTGACCAGACATAGGCCTGAACAGCGCTCATTTCAAATGTGACTCTAGTACGTTAAATGCTTCGGGACTCAGTAATAAGACCCATCAACTGAGAAAGGACATTATAGCACTCAAACACCAAAGTAAAGCACGACCTATTTCTCAAATATTATTTCTTTTAATCACAGTTTATATACAGTTATAGTTTCACGTGTCAGTTGGGAAAAGTTCCGTTTCAGTTCGTAAGAACTCTTCTGATGTTTAATCACCACAAAATAATCTCTTTCCTAAAAGGATTTATGCTGTGTGCTCGTATGTCTTTTTTCCTGCTCTGCTACGAATATAGGTACTTTAGACCTTAACACACGCACACACACACACACACACACACACACACACACACACACACACACACACATACATACACACACACACACACATTGAAATACCGATAGGCACAATAAAACAATAAAACTGCACGCTTAAGTTAGTAGCTTCCAAAATTTACAGGGTCCTCAGAAAGAGTCTGAAAAGCTTGTAAGGGTATTAAAGGGTAGGTTGCGCTGGCAAACATTTTTAAGAAAAGAACTCCATACATAACGAGGTTTCCGAGCTAATTAGCATCGAACTTAGCCAGTCCGGACGTTTCGTGCGCAAATTCAGGCTTCCCGCCAGAGACGCTAAACGTGCTCTTCGTTTGGTTTCCTAAAAACGAACAAAGGAAAGATACAAGAACTGGACATGGAACAGTAGTAATGATCGAATCAGAGCCGAAGGCTGAGCAGTCTCGTGCGCTAGTATCTATGCTATGAGAACAACTGGCACTAATTGTGTAAGTAGACTGTTTAGATTTTTATGTTGGTAACGCCACGTATCGCTCTTTATGAAAATCACTGACTGTGCTGTGTGCAGTCAGTGACTGGCTGGACTCATTGTTGGAATATTCGCTTGTGTAGTGTTGGGCAGTTGGATGTGAACAGCGCGTAGCGTTGGGCTGTTGGAGGTGAGCCGCCAGCAGTGGTGGATGTGGGGAGAGAGATGCCAGAGTTTTGAGAGGCTGCTGTAAGTGGACATTAAGGTAAATACATTGTTTGTTCTGAACCAAAATCTTTCATTTGCTAACTATGCCTATCAGTAGTAGTTGTTAGAATCTTTTCCGCGGGACTGCTACGGTCGCAGGTTCGAATCCTGCCTCGGGCATGGGTGTGTGTGATGTCCTTAAGTTAGTTAGGTTTAAGTAGTTCGAAGTTCTAGGGGACTTATGACCTAAGATGTTGAGTCCCATAGTGCTCAGAGCCATTTTTTGTTAGAATCTTTTATTTAGCTGGCAGTATTGGCGCTCGCTGGATTGCAGTAGTTCGAGTAACGAAGATTTTTGTGAGATAACTGATTCATGAAAAGCATAGGTTATTGTTAGTCAGGGACATTCTTTTGTAGGGATTATTGAAAGTCAGACTGCGATGCGTTAAAAATATTGTGTGTCAGTTTAGTGATGATCAGAATAAGTAAAGAGAGAAATGTCTGAGTACGTTCAGTTTTGCTCAGCTGTTTAAAAAATCAAATAACATAGATATTTATCAGCACAGTTATTTATAATTTCTTAAGGGGATGTTTCAATTGTATCTGTTGGGCCACTTGATTTTGCGCACGCAACGGTCTGATTGGCTAAGTGCAATGCTAATAAAATCGGAAACGGCGAACATATCTATTTTTTTTCTTAACAATTATTTCTGAGCACAGCCTACCCTGCAACAAACATACAAGTTTTTCAGACAGTTTGTGACCACCCAGTACATTACACTATCATAGTCAACACTTTCACAACCATTATCAACTAAAGAGTGGTTTATGAGCTAAGTGTGACTAATGGCTCAAATGTGTCTTAGCAGTATGGGACTTAACTTCTGAGGTCATCAGTCACCTATAACTTAGAACTACTTAAACCTAGCTAACCGGAGGACATCACACACATCCATGGCAGAGACAGGATTCGAACCTGCGACCGTAGCGGTCACGCGGTTCCAGAGTGTAGCGCCTAGAACCGCGTGTGACTAATACTTGTACTCTCTGACATAGGTCACGCTAGCCGATGAGCTTTACCTTCAAGTTTCAGTTATTGTTAGACGTTTTTTCAGGCGGCTGAGGAGTTGTCTCGCAGTAACGAGCAGAAGGAGCCAGCGAAATAAATGAGTGAGAAGTTTAGACCGGCTGCGTTAGTATTAGGTCATAGAGTCGCGGGAAATGGAGACGTGCAAGAGCTAAGTTGGGAAATTTCTGAGCTACTTTATTGAGCTCTACGTAATTTGATGTGCAGGGTAATTTATCTGTCAAAACCTCTTTCATGCATCCCGCAACACCTTCAAATACCATGCGAAATATTTTCATATTATCTCGCTCGCTATGCCCAAACTGTTAGCCCTACAGAAAAAATGAACAGAATCTTTATGTAGGAAATTTCGTGTAGTTAAATTGTGTACCGGGATACGTCTTCTCTAGAGGCTCCAATTTTCGAATTATTCAAGAGAAACGTACGAAAGTGACCTTTAAAGGCGTTTCTCAAGAATAACTCGAAAAACGTGGTCCCCAGCGAAAACGTACCCCGTATAAAATTTAACTACATTAAATTTCCTACAAAAAGGTCCTGTTCATTTTTTTCTGTAGGTCTAGTTGTTTGCATGTGGAGAGTCAGGTAATATAAAAATCTCGCATTGGTTTTCGAAAGTGTTGAAGTTGCATATCACCGATCAATAGGGGCAGCTAAATCATCCTGTATGAAGGTTAATTACAAGATGTAATCTAGATAATCTTTGATGTTGAGCTAAGTGATTTCCAGAGAGCAGATGTCAACTTACGTAATACTTGTAATGCCATTTGTTAGTATGGATACTGGCTAGTGGAAAACTTGCAGCCGATCTTATCTTTACTTATATATCGTATTGAATCGACATGAACAAAATACGGCTTCTCTGGAATAAAGTGCATTTGATTTGTCAATTACATCAGTGTGAATGAGAACGATTTAGTTAGGCGTGTTCTGTTGTTTGAATATTAATAAAGTAATTCTATGGACATCGCCTTTTATTGCAGAGTATTCATGTCCTCACTAGTTATTAATTTTGTGTAGCAGTAATTACTGCCAAGCCACGCGCCAAAGACATACGATTCCATCAATTTTCCTGGCATGATCTGTAAGTTGTCTTTGTCCAAGGAGCATAATTGCCATAAAACTAAATGAACTGTAGCGTTACGAAAAGCAGGAGGGAGCGGTTACACTGGGTTTTCTGCTTACCCAGTGTCGTGATATACGATGGCAAGAACTTTAATAGTGGCAACTATTTATTTACAGCTCGTACAAAATAGATACGTGTTTTAAAGTTTTACTGACCTTCAAAGTAGTCACTAGCATTGTGTATAACCCGTTGCCAGCGATGTGGAAGTCGCAGAATACTCTTAGCAGTGCCAGATGTGTTGACAGATCGAGCGGTGCGGTCTATTGCGCGACGAATTTGTAACAGTTCTGAAGCGAATGCCGTGAAGTGTTTCCTTCACTTTAGAAATCGAGTTGAACTCATGAGGATTTAAGTCAGGGGAGTGCAGTAGGTGGTATAGCACTTAGCAGCCCCATCAGACAAACAAATCAGTAACAACTTGCGCTGTAAGTGCTTGAGCGTTGTCCTACAAAATTATGGTCAGGTCCTGCAGAAAGTGTCATCACTTCTGTATCTAAGCTGGTCGTAAGTTGTGTTCAAAAAATAAACAGCATAGAAGCGATGACGCTTTCTGCAGGACCTGACCATAATTTTGGAGGACAATGCTCAAGCACGTGAAGTACAAGCTGTTATTGATTTGTTTGACTGATGGTGTTATTAAGTGCAATACCACCTGCTGCACTTCCCTGAGTTCAACTCGATTTCTAAACTGAATGAAACACTTCACGGCATTCGCTTCAGAACTGCTACAAATTCGTCGGGCACTAGACCGCGCCGCTCGAACTGTTAACACAACTGGCACTGATAAGAGTATCCTACGACTTCCACATAACTGGCCACGGGTTATACATAATGCTGGTGACTACTTTGAAGGTCAGTAAAACTTTGAAACGCGTATCTATTTTGTACGAGCTGTAAATATATAGTTGCCACTATTAAAGTTCCTGCCCTCGTAGTAATAGTGGCAGGACGTAAAGATAATGTACTGTAGATTATAAAGGTTCCCTTTCTTAACTTCAAGCGTCTAATAAATAGTACAGCATGTCGACTCAGTGACGTTCTTACGTCACCCATGAAAACTGCATTCCGCATTAAGAGGGATTGCTTTGAACGTGCATTTCCACGATAGGGAGAGTTGAGTAAAGAAAGACTTGGCATTCATAAATGTCTGTATAAACTGACACTGTGATATTCGCTCTGTTTTCTAAAGACGGGATGTGGTTCTGTCTTTCAATGAATTTCTGGATGAGACATTTTTGCATTAAAGAGCGTGCAGTTTTCCTAAGTGAGTACAGAAATGTAAGTACGACTCTGCATTTTATTTCACAGATTTAGTATACCAGAAAAGGCAGCAGTAATCATAATCGTCGAGAAAGTCACCTGCAAAGCTCTCCCTTCATATCGGGTTACTTTTGCTGTGTAATTCACTAACATTTAAGATTTTATCGCAAACTGCTGCGGGATTTTTAATACTAAACAGTCGTTACGATGTGCATAATACAGTCCTTAACAATCAAATCTAAGGTGTTGTGAAACAGCAGAATGTGCATCCGAGTCGTATGCTTGTGGGCGTGATTGCTATTGCAAGGCGGCAGTTAGTTTCAGCTCGTGTATAAACTTTTCAACAGATGTGTAAATTAGATCTGCGTGGTAGATAGTACCCGCTGAATGAGTCGCAGTGTTGTACGAGGAACGATCGTATTTTCTCCCACTGAAAAAACCATCAGAGGAACGCGTATCTGATTAATAATAAACCGTTCATATAGCCGAGACGTCCGGCTAGCAGCGGTCGAGAGGCTGCGTGAAGTACGTTACGTCGTAATGCTAATTACCCCGCTTAAATCATGTTTCATTTTGTCCTGACATGCGACGCAATAAAAGGAGTTTGCGTCGAGTTTCGCTTACACGGGGTGTCGGCCGCGGGGATAGCGGAAATGGATCGGCCTCGCCGACTTCTCGCCTATCGAGTTTCACGCGTCAGCGAAGCCCTTTTTCTCGCCACGTCCGAGTGTGCGGCTGCCTGGCGCTGTAGCACTGCCGGGAAGACGGCGCTTGCACCACTTGCTGTCGACCAGCTACAGTTTAGAGAAATATGTAGCGATATCATCCAAAATTCAGAGAAAAAAACCGTTTATGCCGCTTAATACATTACTTCATCCTCGTTTCGGTTTACTGCCACCATCAGACATGTATTTAGCAGTAAAGGAAGAAACTAGTGAGAGATGTCCGTTATACGTTACTGGACTTCAAAAGACGATTACTTAAAAGTTTTAAAATTTTTAAAAGGTCGCTAGGTAAAATTAGAACTTGTAAAACACCGTTCTATATCTGACAGTGAGAAATGTGTATGTCAAAGTGGTGCATCAGCTGTATACTTGATCCTCATTCCATCCGATTCTATGTCAGTTTGACAATCTCTTAGGCATAACTAGTGAAATTCCAAAACTAGGAACTTCATGTTGGCTATTATTTGGCACCGGCCAGTGTGGTCGAGCGGTTCTAGGCGCTACAGTCTGGAACCGCGTGACCGCTACGGTCGCAGGTTCGAATTCTGCCTCTGGCATGGATATGTGTGATGTCCTTAGGTTAGTTAGGTTTAAGTATTTCTACGTTATAGAGGACTGATGACCTCAGCAGTTAAGTCCCATAGTGCTCAGAGCCTTTTTTTTATATTATTTGGCAGTGCATTCAGTGCGGAATCCGAAGTCAGACGATAGAATTCCTGTGGGCTATACTTCACTGCGGCATCATGTTAAATGAACAACTAAGTATTCTTGATAAGGAACCAAAAAAAAAATCGGATCTGTAATCAAATCTCATCCTTCGTCTTTTGAATTGCATCATTTGATCTCCAAAAGTCTTTGAACAATGGCAAGCAGACAGGAACGTGTCATAGTTCTTCAGGCCTGTGTTCTGCATATTACTCCACTGGTTTCATGACGTTCATCACCCAGATGGCTGCTATCCATTGTCTGCCGTACTGTGTGATTCAACCAAGGAAATACTGCATTGCATCTTCACCGCACTGAAATTACTCCAGCTTCGCTCTATGACTATAGAATGTGACATTAGTCATACCCTGAATGCACGTGCAAAATGGGAAAGACACAGACAGAAGTCTCTCCACCAATCAAGTCGTCTGCAAGTACAGTTACCCACGAGTGCCATCATTCTATTTTCTTTCAGTAATTCTGCATATATTAAAGAGCTATGTAACTGCTTACTAGTTTGTAAAATACCTTTCTTTTAATAACACAGTGGTGGGAACTATTTTTACAGTTGTTCACATAAAGACGTGCAATTATTTCAACTTAGGAACCAAAAATTCGTATCTCAGCTGTCGCTTCTCTTCTCACTTTATTTCGCAATTTTATGGTGTCAGAAAAATTAACTCTTTTAAATTATCCTCTCTAATTTAATAAAACATGTCAAATACCTTTGTTAAACTTGTACTTATATGTTTATTTATACACTGAAGCTCCAAAGAAACTTGTATAGGCATGCATACACAGAGATATGTAAACAGGAAGAAGATGGCGCTGTGGTCAGCAACACCTATATGAGAGAACAAGTGTCTGGGCCAGTTGTTACATCGGTTATTGCTGCTACAACGGCAGGTTTTCAAGATTTAAGAGAGTTAGAACGTGATGTTAAAGTCGGCGCACGAGCGATGAGACACAGCATCTCCGAGGTAGCGATGGAGTGGGGATTTTGCCGAACGACGATTTCACGAGTGTACGGTGAAATCAGAAGTCAGGTAAAACATCAAATCTCCGACATCGAGACGGCAAGAAAAAAATCCTGCAAGAACGGGACCAACGACGACTCAAGAGAATCGTTCAACTTGACGGAAGTGCAACACTTCGTCAAATTGCTGGGTATTTCAATGCTGGGCCATCGACAAGTGGCAACGTGCGTACCATTCAACGAAACATCGTCGACATGGGCTTTCAGAGCCCAAGGCTCATTCGTGTACTCTTGATGACTGCACGACACTGCAAAGCCTCGCCTGGGCCCATCAACACCGATGTTGCACTGTTGATCACTGGAAACATGTTGCCTCGCCGGACGAGTCTCGTTTCAAATTGTATCGAGTGGATGGACGTGTACGGGTATGGAGACAACGCCATGAATTCATGGACTCTACGTGTCAGCTGGGGACTGTTCAAGCTGATGGAGGCTCTGTGATGATGAGGGCCGTGGGCAGTTGGAGCGATATGGGATCGCGAATACGTCTAGATACGACTCTGAAAGACGACGCGTACGTAAGTGTCCTGTCTGATCACCTAAATCAATTCATGTCCATTGTTAATTACGACGGAATTGGGAAATTCCAACAGGACAATGCGACACCCCACACGTCCACAATTGCTACAGAGTAACTCCAGGAACACTCTTCTGAGTTTAAACATTTGCGCTGGCCACCAGACTCCCCAGACATGAACATGATTGAGCATATCTGGGATGCCTTGCAACGTGCTGTGCAGAAGAGATCTCCACCCTAGCGCACTCTTTTGGATTTACGGACAGCCCTGCAGGATTCATGGTGTCAGTTAGCACTACTTCAGACATCAGTCGAGTCCTTACCATGTCTTGTTGCGGCACTTCTGCATGCTTTCGGGGACCCTACCCGATATTAGGCAGGTGTAGCAGTATATTTGGGTTTTCAATTTGTGCCACAGTACCTTTCTTAATAGTTAATCTTGTTATTTTTTCCTTCCCTTTTTGGATTCAAATTCCGAAACCTTTCTGTTCAATATTCTACGTGCATTTCAGTCAATAGCAGGCATGGAAACCCATCTGTTTAAACTTTCATCTTTATGCTGTCATATTATGTCAGCAGCTTATATTTTGCATTGTATATCAGTTATTTACGTTTCAACTGGGCAAATGACCATTAGCTGTAGAAAGCCAAATAAATTAATAACTGTACAGTCTAATTGGCAAACAGACAAATAATTAATTCCACAACATTCGTCACCTCAGACGATGGCCCTGGCCCAATTTACCCACGTACCGTGATCGGAGCCGCTCATTCAAGCTCGCACATGTGTCCTCGGAGTGGATTCTAAGTGAATACCTCTGTCAAAATTGTTGCGTTTTCTTCCAATCTTGGTCGCCTGCTTCCTATACGTACTTCAGTACTCTGCAAGCCACGCCATGGCGTGTGGCGAAGGGAACTTCAGGCACCAATAACTGATCCCCCTTTCCTGTTTCACTCGCGAATGGCGTGTGGGAAGAATGACCGTCGGTAAGCGCCTGTATTGGCCGGTGAATGATAGCTGCGACTGCGGGATTGTGGGCACACCATATCACACATTGTGGGACTCCGTGCTCTACGAAGATAAGGTGGTAATGGGTGTCAGGTATTAAGGATGTTGGATGCCAAAGGGGCACTAAGAAAAGAGTCGAGCTGCCGCATCTTGGACGATACTGCAGCCAGAGTGTCCAGGGAGGCCAATGAAGTCTTCGCGAGACATTCAACCACAAGCCATCATGTTGCTGTCCAGGCTAGGCAACATAGAATATGAAGAAAACACGACTGAGGTCGGCGACCACCAAATGAAATAGTTCGCAAGAATCTATAGTTCGTTGGTGCAAGTGACCATGGAAGTGCGGACTTTAAGACGTGACGGTGACGAGTGGAATTGCTTGCTGTAGTGGACACGCTGCTGCCGCTCTGCCCGACGCCCTGGAAATCCAGCAGACAATGGCTGTTGACCAGGGTAGTATGTGGGCAGATGCAGTAGCGTAAACAACCATCTACAAGTTAAACGCATCAAAATAAATTAACAAATAGAGTAGTTGGGTAGCTGGTTAAGCGTTTTGTTATAGTTTTGTAACAGTAGAAATAGATGTAGTACTTAAAAAATGATTAAGAATCAGAAATAAATAGATAGTATATAAATTTAATACTATCCAAGAAATTTTAGCTTTCCAGATAATAGGCTGTAATTATGAAGAATAAATAAATAAAAAATAAGTATGTGCTTTATATAGTCATTCCACTTACGATAGGTCCGGATAGGTACTCTTAGATATTTTATGCTGGTTACTAATTCCAGCAATTTGTCACCAGTAGTATAGTTGTTGAGCAGTGGAATTCTTTACCTTTGTATGCACAATAGGACGGAATCCCAATATGACGACGTTTGAGTCAAGACTCTTGTCGTTTAAAATTGCATCCTATGCCCGTTTTTCAGGCAATATTCAGCTGTGGCCAGCTTCTCAAGCTCCCTTTGTTTAACACGACACGTGAACTCGGCACAAGCCTCAGCTACAGTGTGAATAATGTGACCCATGTGCCCAAATGCTGCAACATTCACAGTACAGAGCATACAAACCGGGTACTCGAAGAGCCACGTCGTCTTAAACAGGGCGTAACATATCCCTTATCTTGGAGGTAGGGCCGGAATAGTGGTATCAGTACATGTCTCCGTAGCACACGTACTATCTTGCCACTTGTTGCCCCACAGTATGGAACGAATGTAACCAACTTGGCCTCTCCAGCCGATTCACGAGGCGTTCTTCGTTGGCGGCACATGGAAGTGTCTGCAACGTCACCGCCGCTGTCTCTATATTGGGATTCCGTTATGAAAGAGACAAAAATCAACGATGCTCACTTGGTACGCCTTAGGGGCACCCTTAGGATATAGATCGAAAGCAAAGATAGATGTATGTAGGGAAGCAGGAGTCACAGTTTCAAATTTGACGCTGGCCCCTCGCGGCACCTGACGTCACTGGTCCCTTGACGGACAAGATTTACTCCACTCACCATTCTATACATTCAGTACATCGTCACTCCCTGGAAGGTGCTAGACTCTGCTATCGCGCCTGTGTAAGCGGAACACCGTGCTGTACCCGTTAGTCAGTGAGTTTTAGGATTCCGTGCCTCAAACAGTAAAAACGAAACCTTCAGAATCGCCACGTGACCGCCTGACTGTCTGTGCGACTGTTAAGAACCCTTTTTGTCAGGACTAGGTAGGCGTCTCAAGTTCAAATTTATGTTACGTTTGAGAGTCTATGGCCCATTGGTGGCCTAAGAATTGTAAGGTGGCTATAATTGCGCACCTTACAAGCTCTCATCTACATTGCCGCGATCTACAACCACAATTAGGTATCATTTGATAGCTTGTACATCGTATATATGAATATTTAAAGAAGACTGGCATTGTAACGTGCGCCTTGTAAATAATTGTCAACGCTTTTGCATGAAAGGTGACGGAGTGTCTTTATTATAAAAACGGCGTAATTAATGATTGCCTATACTAGTAGTGGATGGAAGGCCGGCGGAGATGAAACGGCAGGTGGAACTCAAGCCCTCAGTGGAAAAAAAACCTCACAAGTGTGCTGGTCCTGCTTCACACAGGAAGTGCCAAGACGGACAGTCTGGACAGTTGGGCGCGTAAACACAATACAGCGGCGGTTGGCCGGTTTGTAGCTAGGCCGGAAGGATTATACTTCTTAAACTATAAAAATCTTGCACGAAATTGAGAGGAACGAGGAAGCGCCACCTCGGAAATTACGCAGGCTGAGTTATTTCCAAGGATTTTTACTCAGAAGCGTACCATTTTACGGGTATAGGTATTCCCTCTCAAACTTTCCTCACTGTACGACAAAAGACTAAAATAGGGTTGGTCGGCGTTCAGAAGAATCTATATATATATATAGAGAGAGAATATTCCGTGGTTTAGAGAATATGATTCACCTACAGCAGTTATGGGGGAGGGGAGCCGAGTCTTGCTGGGAAGTCAGCGGTGGAGGAGATGAGGCCTTCCATCAGTATCAGCTTGGTACAGACAGACTTGCTGTCTTTGCTCTCAGGTGATTTTATAGTTAGAACGGTTATGCACTGTACTGTTGCGAACTTATACGATTCTGGACTTCGCCTCCGGGTTGGCAGTCCTCGTTGAGTACTCAGCGTTCAGTGATTGAGAGCACTACAGCACTTCTTCTGCCTTTACTTACGTTGAGACGTTATTTGAACTCCGCCCTTATGGCTGGGAGCTCGCATTTCTCGTCTGTAGCACACAGAGAGGAGAAAACAGTATTAGAGTGTTGAGGACCGCCTTCTGCCGTCCTACTGTTTGAAAGAGTTTTATTTTGTGGCTGGAGTTCTTCTATCGTTGCAAACGTGTACTAGAATCATCACTCCGACGAACCGGACGCAGTTCATACGGTGATATTGCTAATTGCTTCGGCTTATTAGGGTTATAAATCTAAACAGCTGTGATCACCCTAGTTTATTTCCACTGAGGTTCCATAACACCGTAGATAATCTTTGAAAGTAGTGTCTTTTAGTGTTTGGTACGTTTATGATGTCAGTCATTTCGCGTTATTTATGTCAGATCGCGTGGCCATAAAAGGGGACAGAGTTGGGCAATTGATCAGCAATTTTAGTCAGGAAATATAGACAGTTGTAATATAATGGGTTGTTTTTTAATCTACAATAAATGTATGATAAGAAACAACGTTTATCATTTAGTAGTATTAGTTGCCTTAATCATTCATTTATGTTGAGGATGTAAGTTAAATGTTACAGAGCATTAAGAGATCCTAAGATTTGCTTCAGGGGGTAGTCAGACAGGGCCAAATCATCATTTTAGCGTTCAATATTTTCCGTTGCGTAGACGCATTTTACACCAGCCTGGAGTAGCATTTTTTTAACTAAGACAATGCGAACAAAAGATATGTCCATTTACAACACATATTTTGATACTTAAAAATCTCAATTATCGAAACGTATAAGGTGCTTCCCGTTGACGTGGAATCATGAAAATTTGAAAAATCGAGCATTCACAGTACAAGTAAAGGAAAAACTACGAAAATTGCTAATTTGTAATTATAACACAAGAAAATATTTAGCCTCCTTTTATTCACCTGCCAGTCTCTTCGTCTGTTA
Source organism: Schistocerca nitens (assembly GCF_023898315.1). Classification (NCBI taxonomy): domain Eukaryota; kingdom Metazoa; phylum Arthropoda; class Insecta; order Orthoptera; family Acrididae; genus Schistocerca; species Schistocerca nitens. The sequence continues at coordinate 491,550,435 of NC_064618.1, forward strand.
AGATCCATTGTCTCTAGAACAGTTTGGGGTATCAAGTTCAAATCTCTGTCAGATACTAAGGTCTACAGTCCTATGGCATCGTAAAAATTATAAGCTTCTAAGTCAACGCAATCAAAATATAAGTCCATTAATGTCACATATTTCGATACTCGAAAACTCACTCATCAAAACCTATAGAGTGCTTACCGTTGAGCTATAATCATGCAAGAAGCAAGGCTTCACAGTGCAAGTAAAGTAAAAAAACCTGAATATTGTATAACTGTTGTTATATCACACAAATGAAATCTCCTACGCTGTATGAACATACATTGCATTCACCATCCGTCAGAAGCATAAGAGACGAACGTTGCTGCATGCAAACACAAAATTTATGTTGCAGTCAAGTTTTTGTAAGTAAATAAAAAATGTTATAACTTCTCTTTCTACACACGTAAACTGAAGTCTCCTGCTCGCTTCTTCTTGCATGCCCGTCCTAGTCGGAGGAACTACTGTAGAGATTTTTACACTATCTTGGAATTTCCGGGACAAATGGCTTGCCAGTATCGGTATCAACAACGGGAAAAAATTGTTGAGATTCTAGATTTCCAGGATGGATGAACTATATACAAGGTGTTTCACAATTCACGTTACACACCTCTAGAGGTTGTAGAGGGGACTTAGTAGATCAAGTTTTACTTAGGAATCCGTGTCCAGAAACGTCATCCAACGACGCTGCAGAGCGTCAAAGTTATAGGCACCGGAGCCTGTAAAAGTATGAACATACGTGGTGATTCAGTGATGATGTTACATATTTTCTAGGTTGATGGAGAAGGATAAATGTATCAAATTGAGGTACGTGTCCCTATACCGGAAACGAATGAGTCGAAAGCTGCAGCCCGAAAACTGTTCTGATACTTGTGATTCTGGAATACATGTACTGGTACTGTTGTTGGCAAGGCTGCAGGGTAGGCAACTTTTACAGGCACTAATATGGACCAAAACAAGAAAAAACATCACGGAAACATGGGCTCTAAAATGCATACCGTAAGAGCTATGAGCACTTGCTCGGTACAGATGTGTGTCAGTATAGATGAACAACTGCTGATAGGTTCTCAGGTGAGCACTGAGCCCATGTTTACTGGATATTTTTCCTTGTTTCGGTCCGTACTACCACCTACCTAAGAAAGTTGCCCAGCCTACAATTTCAGAAACAACAGTACCGGTACGTGCACTTCATGTCAAAGCTATTAGAAAGGTTTTCGCTTGCAACTTTCGACTCGTTCGTTTCCCGTACAGGGAGGGGCGATTACCTCAGACTGATACATCTATCCTTCTCCATCACCCTGTATATACATACATTTACAGGCGCCGGCGCCTTCAACTTTGACCCTCTGTAGCACCTTTGGATGACTTTTCTGGACTTGGGTTCGTACGTAAAAGTTAATCTACTAAGTCCCTTCTACAACTTCTAGAAGTGTGTAACATGAATTGTGAAACACCCTGTATACACAGAATGAAGACTGTATGGAAGCCTGAAGACGATGACGAAGGCAACAGTCGCAAGCTCGACAATTTTATTCGAAGTGACGCGGCTAGCAAACCGAAAACATCTCATTCAATAAGTGAATGTGCCCTGTAAGGTATCCGTGATCCCACAAGCATAGATGCTAGTATCCGACACCCAGGTCGATAGTAGACAGGAGTCGATTGTCGAGCGCTGCAGGAGGCAGTGAAACGAGTGTCGAGTGAGCAGTGGTACTGGAGAGTGTCGAGTGAGAAGTAGTACTGTAAGAGTGTTGATTGAGAAGCCGTACTGTAGAGACGGGCGAGAACGGTGGTCGAGTGAGCTGTAAACGGTAAAATTCACCGGAGTATGACAAATGAGCGCGTCCCCCTGGTAGTCGTGGGGTGGACCCTCATCGATACCGATTCGCGAGTGATATGAAACCAAAAGTGACAAGTGCCGAATTACGTGTTTCGCGTCAACCGCGTCGGCCAGCAACAACCAAGGATTGCAGTGAGGGTTGTTGTGAATGTTAACCATCATCATTGCGTGTGACGAATTACTTAAAATCAGCAACCAATAAAAGATATAACCGTAATTAAAAGTGTAAGGCGAAGGTAGCAACTGCCTCATAATTTGTGTGTCAGTAGAAAATACATATCAATTTGTACATCGCAAACTTTGTGGTCTTTGATAATAGACAAACTTTCAATCATTCCACTATTCAGTCTCAGAGCCGGCCGCTGGTGGCCGAGCGGTTCTGGCGCTACAGTCAGGAACCGCGCGACCGCTACGGTCGCAGGTTCGAATCCTGCCTCGGGCATGGATGTGTGTGTTGTCCTTAGGTTACTTAGGTTTAAGTAGTTCTAAGTTCTAGGGGACTTATGACCTCAGCGGTTGAGTCCCATAGTGCTCAGAGCCATTTGAACCATTTTTTTTTCAGTCTCAGAATAGCCGCACTCGGTTGAAATACCCCCGCAGCCACAGCAGAAAAAAACCGATAGCCTTACATCCATTAAGCACACGGTCATATAATTATAATAAATAATTGTGTGGCAGCTTCGGTAAATTGCACAAAACCCAATAAAGAATTTAAACGGGGGTGTTTCAGCCGTCAGTTATGAAAGGCACTTACAACCCAGGTGTCAGAGTGGTTCCGAGGAGGGAACCCACTTCCGCCAAGTAATTGTAAGTTTCTTCCTGTTGCGACTGTTAACTCGTGTGAATTACGTCGTGACGAGACAATGTGGTCGAGGTGTTGTAATTAAGAGACGCGGGTGTTTCCGCTGACTGAGGATGTGCGGTGTCCGTAAATCAGCATGGCCGCGGGGCTGGCCCACCGTGTGTGCCGCGACGCAGGTGTGCGACGCGTGGAGCCAGTCGTACGCGGCCGGCTTGCTGGCAGTCTGCAGCGTCGTATTAGCCACCGCCGTATCTGCGGCATCTCCGCCGAGATTTAAGAGGCCGCCTCTAGCCCGCCACGGCCGGTCCAAGGTTTTTTCTCTGCTGCGGCCCACCGGTGCTGTTTTAAAATTGTAAACAGCTCCTCATTACGTCCAGAAAGCTCTGCAGCAGTCAGAAATAGCCGCAGTTATTGTCCCTCGTGCGCCGAATTTAACCAGCCGAGCAGTGGCCGGCCAGGGGGCGTTTGCAAAGGGAAACGGAAATGCGTTTTTCTATATCTGCTTTGTTCTGCGGTCGCGGAGCGCCCGTGTCCGTGCGGGAACAAATGGAATCGTCTCTGTTTTGCTCTTTTGCTACAGAAAGATATTAACTCACGTTCAGGTCCTGTGGCAGATACACAAAAAAGAAAAACACAAAAAAATGCGGTGCCCACGTACGCCGTACGCAGTATCTCATCTACCGAGCTGAGAGCGCTCGTTGTGCAACTATTTGCGAGAACGAGAGGAGACCGTATACACACAATTTCAACATTTCTGCATGTAATTTGTACTTCATTAGCATGGAATGTGTTCAGAGGCATAGACTCCGTAACACATGCTACATCAACAACATATATCAACTCTTTCGCAGCAACACAACATACTTAAAACGATTTTTCTCGTGTCAAAGTTTCAGCGAAACTTATTACATGCGAGATGTGAGAGTTTTTCATACAAGAACCTTTCTGACGTTTGGTAAGTCTAATCTATTTATAACAACCATGTCTCTTTTTTAGGTTAGGTGGATTTAAGGCATCTGTGGCTCCTGTTACTGCATGTAATATATGTATTCGAAACAGGTTCCGACGAACTGTAGGAAAATTAACACCTAAATTTACTGGCTGCTTATATCAGCAATGCAGAGTGAATTAGGTTACATAATGAAGGAAGGATAATTAGGGTTTAATGTTCCATCAACGAGTAGATTATGAGACAGAACATGAGCTCTATTTATAGAAAAATGGCCAAGGAAGTTATCCATATCAATATTCATGAGACTCATTCTAGCATTTGCCTTCAGCGATTATGGGAATCTACGAAACACATAATTCTAAATGACCAGAAGAATATTTGAACCGTCGTACTCCAGTATGCCAAATCAGTGTCGTATAGTTGTTCCATCTCGGTCGGTTATTTTATGCTTTCTTGCGAGGAAACAAATCAGTACACGGATATCGGAATTAATGCCTTACCAGTGGTCTTAAGGCGTGTTTGATGTATCTATAATGGGTACGACGTCTTGGCGTCAAAGTAAAAGTTATAACGTAGGCTCAGAATGCTTTCACAATGTAAAAACACCAAAACCAACGCGTCTCTAAGCAACCAGCTTTCATCATCAGAGCTAACAGCGAATACCTCTTGCTGTGATGCTACCGCTACTCAGTACTGCATATGCCGACCTACTGTAGTTTATTTTACCGAGAGAATGCACAGTTCACGAAGACACGGTTACAAGAGTAGCGACCACGAAATTTTAACACTGTTAATTATATTTTTATCATTATCGTTAAAAAAAATGGCTCTGAGCACTATGGGACATAGCTTCTGAGGTCATCAGTCCCCTAGAACTTAGAACTACTTAAACCTAACCAACCTAAGGACATCACACACTTCCATGCCCGCGGCAGGATTCGAACCTGCGACCGTAGCGGTCGCGCGGTTCTAGACTGTAGCGCCTAGAACTGCTCGGCGACCCAGGCCGGCTCATTATCGTTTTCATATATTCTTGTATAGTAGAAGACGAGGGCTCACTCATTCGAAACTCTTCAGTTTTACTGCTTTTCCCGTTGTGAAAGGTGATTGGGCCTACATTTTAAAATTTACGTATGGAGTACTAAAACTAATTTAAAGAACTGATTTGCAAGAGTTTAATTTCTGTAAACAATTTTCTCGGTACTGATAGCGCAATTAAAAAAATTTTACCGCTGTTGCTAAGTAGTAGACGGAACGAGGTTAATCTACGATGCACGTTCAATAAGTAATGCAACACGTTTTTTTTTTCTCGGTCATTTTCGGTTAAGAACGCAGAATTTGTTCCGCGACATGGTGGAATTTCCTGCTTCCGCCTCTGTAGTTTCATGAAGTTCCTACTGGTGGCAGTGCTAAACGTAGCCTCCAAATGACATCTGTAGTGGAGGTTTGTTCCGAGCAGAGAGCTGTCATTGAATTTCTTTTGGCAGAAAACAAAACAAGCACAAATAATGCGCAAATGAACTTCTCCTTCTTCATGACTCACACAAATCTTCGTACCCGGGAGGAGCACACAAAACTTCATTGGACTGTTGTTCCTCATCCACCCCACAACCAGGACCTCGCACTTTCCGCCTTCGATCTCAAGGAAGGAAGGACTCCACGCGTAGCAGTACGCGGGTGATGGGGAGGTTACCGATACAGCGAGGCGTTGGTTCTGACATCGGTCAGTAGAGTGCTACCATGCGGGCATAAATGTCCTCCCACAGATGCGGTGTCAGGCCACCGAATTGAACCGAGATTATGTTGGGAAATATGATTTTCAACCATAAGAGTAGGGAATAATATGGTGTATTGGCACTCTGAACAAAACCAACCTGCTCCCAGAAAAAAGTGTTGCATCACCTATTGGACACTCTTTGTATAATGTGCTGTTGCCAGCGAGGTGATCAAAGGTGGAGCAGAAGCACGGATTGCACACGGACTGAAAAAGAAATCAGCAGTAGACTTTTTAAGGGAAACTATGCCGATATTCGCCAGCAGAAATTTGTAGAAAACACGTTTTAATATTACTAGGGCACCACATTCGCCTCACACTCAATAATTCGCGTGAATAGAGCTTATTATTCAGCCTCTGTAGCTGAATCGGCAGCTCGTTTGGCTGCCACGCGAAGAAACTGGGTTCGACTCATAGTACTGACAGGAAATTTCCCTTGATGGGAGGACTGGAACGGGCTTCAGTCAGCCTCGCGATGCCAACTGAGGAGACACCTGAGTGAGAAGTAGCGGCTCCGGCGAGGTCGGCAAAGTCGACTATGGCTGGGAGAGCCGTGTGCTGACGCCACGCCCCTCCATGCCGCATCCCATAACGCTGTTGACTGAGGGTGACTACATAGTCGGTCAATGGCAGGTGGCATGTCTGAGCTAGAACACGGTACTTCGCTTTTTGTATTTACCCAACCTATTACTTTATGTACCTTATTATTTGGGAAGCTGATCATCACGGGCTGCCATTCAGCAACCAGTGCTATATAAAGGCTGTGACATTTATTTTCTGCCTGCATGTCTTCACCGCTCATCGAATCATGACGCGGTAATGTGGAGGTGAGGACATGAGCACTTGAGGAGGGGTCGTGGCTCTTCGGGGAGGAGTCGTCTTCTGGCAGGTGCTTTTTCTACGCGCAATGTCATTAAATATGGTTCTTCCCTTCCATAAGCAATTCGGACTTTCCTGCCTACCTGCACGAGGGATTCGTGTCCTGTACTTTTGATGAAAGTCGATTTAATGTTTACCGTCACTTGCAAGGGGTATGCTGTCTCCTTTCTCCAGCACACAAAAAGTCGTAATTATAAGTGAACTAGCGAAAGTAAAAAAGTTTCGCCATTGCTACATGTGTACGAGAACTGGGTATATATCCTAAACTCCTTCACCCTCTTCGCTGTCCATTTCCGCCTCCCCCCTCACTTTGTCCATCTCCTCTTCACACCCCCTCTTCCTGTGCATCACTTCTTCCGCTCCCTCTCTGTTCATCTCGTCATCCTCACCTCTGTATGTCCATTTCCTACCTCCCCCTCCTCTCTGTCCCCATATCCCTCTCTCTGACCTTGAGACTTGTTTAGCCGCGCGGGATTAGCCGCGCGGTCTATGGCGCTGCAGTCATGGACTGTGAGGCTGATCCCGGCGGAGGTTCGAGTCCTCCCTCGGGCATGGGTGTGTGTGTATTTGTCCTTAGGATAATTTAGGTTAAGTAGTGTGTAAGCTTAGGGACTGATGACCTTAGCAGTTAAGTCTCATAAGATTTTCACACACATTTCAACATTTTTTGAGACTTGTTTATTTTTATTGTAAACGAATCCTTGACTGGGAACAAGTCGTTAAAATGAATGGGTAAACCATTTGGTATCATTGATATCTCCAGCCGCTGGATCTGTCAGGATAGTAGCTATAATGACTGTATAACGCATAATTTTAATCTGTGAATGATTAGGATTACAAAGATTTTACCGATTCAGATCCCGTAGTACTATTCTGATCATAACCCGGTAAGTCACAAATACATGTTCCTTGTTTTCTGTAACACCGACGACAAAGAAGAAAACAAAACAGCACATTGTGTTTTTTGCTTGAAAATTTATATGCGGAAACAATATATACAGGAGGAATAGTTTGTCTAATGATTTATATGCCCTTGGATCACAACTGAAGCTATGAGGAATAAATCGAGACCACACATTTTCACAGAACAGTACAGAGTTTTCTTTCTCGCACTCGGTTTGAAAAAGTCTATATAGCATACGTCCCTCTGAATCTTTATTAGAGGAAAGTGTAAAAAGATAAAGTGAATCGATCAAGTACTTTTCGCGATGTTTTTCACAACAGCGTTTTGCGCATTGTTTATTACATACATAGTTATATATTATATATATACTAAAAATATATAGCCTGCATCCGTGCGAAAATTCATTAGAGGAGCACACAAAAAATTTGATGAAATCGGTCAAGCACTTTTCGCGCTTTTTGGTAACAACGTTAACCAACGACTTACCCTTATACAGGGTGGTCAGAAACAGTGGGAAAAGTTTCTGAAGGCGTCGCATGGTAGGCTGCGCTAAGTAGTTGAGAAAAAATTCTATCGTTTTGTCGTAGTCAGAAACAGTCTGAACAGTTTCTAAAGGGGTCGCAGGGTAGGCTGTGCTAAGAAATAGTTGTTGAGAAAAAAAATTCTATACGTTGCGTCGTTTCGGTAATTCGCACTAAAGTTAGCCAGTCAGGTCGTTGTGCGCGTAAAATCAAGCGGCCCGCCATAAACCTTGTTGCCAAAGGTCTTTATCGTTTGATTTCCTAAAACGAAACAAGAGAGCGATACCAAAATTGGACATGGGACGGTAGGAAGGAGCAAAAGGCCGAGCAGTCTCGTGGGCTATCGACTGCGCTACGAGAATACGAGCCACGTAGCTGCCACTGTCTGTATCTGGCGGACCTTTCGAACATCCACCCTCAGAGGCCTGATTGGTCATCTTCAATGTCAATTAACTCGGAAACGGCGCAACGTAAGGAATGTTTTTCTCAAGAATTATTTCTCAGCACAACCTACCCTGCAACACCCTTTACAAGCTTTTCAGACTCTTTCGGATCACCCTGTAGAGTAGTATAGATAACAGGGAACTCACTGATGCCTTTCAGCACTGATGACATAGTTGAAATTCTCCTAGCAGAATTTTGTTCTGCTCATCAAAGTTAGGACGTAGCTGAGGGTAAACGATGCCTTCAAATAAAATCGAACGTTTCTCGTACACTGAAAGGTCAGTCTAGAAGATCTGTGCCAATATGTGAGCAGCTACTACACGCGTGGTGAGTCTGGCTTGTCACTGCCAAGCCCTCCTGCGTTCTCCACTCTCTAAACATTTGTTAGGTCTTTGGTAGATTATTGCTTTGGTTGATGGTCTGTAATGATCACGCCCTGTGCTCCCTCGCACTCAAAACATAAAAAAGAGCCTACTGTCGTACGCTGGAAGGAAATGAATCTTCGACGGGCACCTATATTTCGACAGGTAGAAAGACAGTCATTTTCCAGTCACAAATGCAACGCGATGGCGCTGTGCAAAGACGTTTGAGACCAAAGTATGCATATTTCAAAAGAAAACATACATCATACATACACAAACACACACACACACACACACACACACACATCGTAAACATAAGCGTTACCGCAAAACCAAACATGACCAACGTGAGTAGTTATCGTTAGTGAATATTAAATTACCAACAGGAGAGGTTGCACCAACTTTGTTCCTCTATTCTTTGGCCTGGAAGGCAGAAGGTTTCCAAGCGGTATTTAAGCAAAAATGGTTGTCTCTACTTATAACGTCACTTCCTAATTTAATCGCAAGTGTACATTAAACAACACTATCCCAATATGTGGAAATGCGCGTCAGAACGCTATCTGGAAGCAGTTACTTTCATAAAATATCCAGTAGTATGCAAACGGAGCGACTTGAAGTGGAACGACCACTGATCGCAGGAAACGCATATGCCAGACTGTGAGTCATTGTAAGAATCCTCAAGAAACGTTGTCCGTCAAAAGAGTAAATAGGTTACGAAACCCTCATTTCCATCAGTACTTGAATATTTTTCGTACAAGACGGGATTGACAGAGGAAATAGAGAAGACCCAAAGAAGAGCAGCGCGTTTCGTTACAGGATCATGTAATCAGCACGAAAACTTCAAGGAGATGCTCAGCCAATTCCAGTGGCAGACGTTGCAGGAGAGGCGTTCTGCACCACTGCGTGGTCTTCTGTTAAAGTACATAGAGATTACGATTCTAAATGAGTCAATAAATATATACTTCCTCTCATGTACATCTCGTGAAAATACCATGTAGATAGTATCAGAGAGATTCGAGACTTGAAGGTAGACTTGGCGGTAATCGTACTTTGCACGAGCCATTCGCTACTGGAATAGGCAAGGGGATGTGACACTGGTATACAAAGTACCATCCGTCATATCCGCAAAGTGGCTTTCAGAGCATAGATGTAGATGTAGATGTAGATGTTGATACATGCTACAGACAATGTTCTGTAATGGTAGATCTGCTCGGCTGTAGCAAGCGTGTGTGACGCTTATGCTCAATACACCGGTCCCACACGATTCTGATGGTCCGACCGTTGTACGACATGCCGCAACTGCATAGGGTAGACACCCTCCTTATGGCGACCAACATCATGCTTTACACACCCTAAAAGTGTGGTCGACGAACACACTTCACACCGCGTTCCCGCAGATTTCGACAAATGTCGGTGGGAATGCTCCCTGTATAAGGCAGAAATGCCTTGGGCTTCCGTGCCATCTCCTTATTTTCATCACTCACCATATTCACGGTTCATCGATAGCACAATACGCATCTGATTTGTTTTTCTATATGACCATCCTGCCGAACGTTTACATCGACGTGGTATAACTCAGCTGACAAACGTTCAGTGTCTGAGGCGACATGAGACCTATGAATCGAAGTACGGGGTAGCCCTTCATACTGAGCACGATGGTGACAACTACCAACCAGTGTGAGTCGTTTTCCTATAAACGGCATGCCTCAAAGCACCTTCAAATTTCCCTAATAACCAGTTCATCAAGGAAGACAAGGCAGTCATCCTTTTCGACCTGCAAGGTGAAGCAACGGTCAGTTTGGCTTTTAGGAAAGGTAAAGGCGCAACAGAGGCAATTCTGAACTTGCGGTTGTTAATGGAAGCAAGACTAAAGAAATATTAAGACACGGTCATAGTATTCGTCGACCTGGAAGAAGCATTCGAGAGTGTAAAATGGTGTAAGGTATTAGAAATGCTGAGTAAAATAGGGGTAAGCTGTAGGAAGAGACGGGAAACAAACGATACGTACAAGAGCCAAGAAGGAATAACATGAGTGCTCGGATTAAAAAGGGTTTAAGGCAGGGATGTAGTCTTTCTCCCCTACAGTTCGATCTATACACCGAAGAGGCAATGAAGGAAATAAAAGAAAGGTTCAGGAGTAGAATTAAAATTCATGGTGAAATGACATCAACGATACGATTCAGTGACGACTTAGCTATCCTAAGTGAAAGTGAAGAAGAATTACATGATCTGCTGAACGCAATGAACAGTCTGATGAGTACAGAACATGGATTGAGAGTAAATCGAAAAAATACGAAAGTAACGAGTAGCAACAGAAATGAGGACAGCGAGAAACTTAACATCCGAATTGATGGTCACGAAGTAGATGAAGTTAAGAAATTCTGCTACCTAGGCAGCAAAATAACCAATGACGGATGGACCAAGGAGGACAGAAAAATCAGACTAGCACTGCTAAAAAGGGCATTCCTGGCCAAGAGAAGTCTACTAGTATGAAATGTAGGCCTTAATTTGAGGAATAAATTTCTGAGAATGTACGTTTGGAGCACAGCATTGTATCGCAGTGAAATATGGAGTGTGGGAAAATCGGAACAGAAGAGATTGGAAGGATTTGAGGTGTGGTGCTTCAGATGTACGTTAAAAATTTGGTGGACTGATAAGATAATGAATGAGGAAGCTCTGCGCAGAATCGGAGACGAAAGGAATATGTGGAAAACACTGACAAGGAGAAGGAACAGGATTATAGGACGTCTGTTAAGACATCAGGAAATCACTTCCATGGCACTAGAAGGAAGTCTGGACGCCAGAAACTGTAGAGAGAGGACAGAGGTTGGAATACATCTAGCAAATAATTAACGAATTAGGTTGCAAGCGCTACTCTGAGATGAATAGGTTGGCACAGGAGAGGAATTCGTGGCGGGCCGCATCAAACCAGTTAAAAGACTGACGATATAAAAAAAAAAGAAAAGAAAGTGAAGCGAATGTTCAGGTGGATTGAATTCAGATTTTCTGCGTTCCTGTAAATTATTTGAGCATTTTGTACTTCGGGAAAAACATAAGTTTCACCAGCTAATCTGTTGATATCTCTGAGAATTGAGCGGGTGTGAGCTTATATAACACATCTATATGAAGCTGGCCGGTATCGGTTCACCGCAGTCTACGTCTTTCTTGTATGGAAACAGCCAGCCAGTATCTCTGAAGCGCCTTTGGAAGCTCTCCTGTGGAGAATGCTGCCTCAGGTGATGAGTCACAGCAGGTAGACGGCGTGGATGTGGGCCAACGCTCCTCAAAGCACGCGAGGCTCCTGTCTTCAGCGCACTAGCCGTGGAGCTGCTGCTGCCACTGCTGATGCCAATGCTGCCGGCGGTCCTCATTCGGTGCCGTCGTTCAAGTTGGCCAGGCACGCGTGAAATGAGTTTCCAATGAAAGAACCAAATCACGCGGAAGCTCTTCCATGCGTCCTAGCGTCGTCCAGCATACCGGCGCAACGCACCGCGAGTCGATACCGACGACACACACACACACACACACACACACACACACACACACACACACACACAAACATATACACACACACGCCCGCTATCATGTGCCCTAGGTGTTGTTACTATGTGTTCCGCAGCTTAGGTAGTGGACGATCATTGACTTGAATAAAACTTTCTCGGTGTTCAGACCGCTTCGAATCGGAATTAAAACTCGAGTTTGCGAATATTGCCACCATCTTCTTCGTCAGTAGGCGACTGTCTGCCGGCACCAAAGCCTGCTTCCTTTATAGTGGCATTAAAGCCTGTGATTGGTCGGGTGACGTCACTTGGATTTATACCTTCTTTTGACGACGACGTCATCTGAATGGTGGGAATCGCACTTGTAAATGCAGGAAATGGGCGATGCGACGGTATGTCCACCATCCCCCACCGAGCTTCAGCATCACGTCTCACCACTTGACTGTATTTCTCTGAAGACACTCCGCCTCAAGTTATTGTTTCCAGATACCTTCCAGATTATAACTTGAGTCTCTGTTACAGTTGTTACTGCTCGTGCTTCTTTTATTACGGAGTCCCAGCAGGTCGATGTGAAGCAGAGATCCCTAATTTTCTTAAAGTTGATCTCGTGCCCATAAGAGAGGCTTGTCGCTGATTTCTCTTGATTTCTGTGCTTGATGTGCCGTCTGTGTCTAGAGCAGCCCTTGGCCACGGTGCGGATTGCCCGTCATAAGTAATTTTTGCCAGTTTTGCATGGTTCAGAGGAGATAACAGGTTCTTTAAAATCCAGGCTATCTTTCACTGAACATAGAAAATCAAATTCTCCGCAGACGTCGAACATCTGATTGAATATGTGCGTAAAATGCGCCCAGTTTCGCTCGGGGTCGCTCTGAGAACGAAGAGATTACTGTGGGCTTGTCTTCTTCCGTTGGCTGGGTGCGCTTGAAACTTTAAATGCAGCTCTGATTTGATGAAATTTATTTCTACTTCTCCACAACAAATAAATTGTTTAGGTGTTGCAGTTCAGATGCCAGGTGATCACGGTCTGAAACTGTCGACGTTCTGTATAAGAGAGTGTTAAGGATAGAATGGTTTTAACATTCTTTTGTTTAGCACTTCCCTTACATACAAACCAATTCAGACCGATCCCAAGACGCTTGAACTTGCAACTTGAAAGAAGGGACACGAGATCCGAAAGTCGTGGCGTCGTGAGGTTGAGGGAGGTTGCTGCATGATGTAACCTACAGCTGCCCTGTAACATTACTGCCTCACAACTGAGAATACGTGACACTATTCAGGACGCTATTTTCGATCTATAGGACCATTAAGCTTGGTGATGTTGACGTTACTAGACTATAACAGGCTATGTAATGAGGAAATTACGGAAAAATGGGTTTCCGTGACACTTGATATGGCCCATAAAGAGCTTATAAAATGAAACTAAATTGGTAATAAAAACAGGAAACAAAAGAGGTAAGAATGGCGTTGTTACTAACAGAAGAGGTAAACAAGGTTGCAGTCTCTCCCCAATTTTAATCAATTTACATATAAACGACATGGTTAAGAAGCAGAATGAGGCAAGAAAAACCATCAAAGGAAAAAAAAAAACTAGATTAGGACCATTACGTAAGAGTATTAATATATACTGACGAACAGACTGTATATCCACAACAGAAGAAGAATTACAAAGATATATTTATACATCACACCAAACTGATCAAAATCATAATTTAGAAACATGTATACAAAAAACAAAGGTAATGGAATTTTAAGGAAAATATCAGGTGCAATCAAAAACATAGATAAAAAACAAACTAATCGATCAAGTAGGCCATTTTAACTACCTGGGCTTCGAAATTTCTTTTGATTCTGATACAAATATAAAGAATAAGATAGGAGAATTTCAAGGTGTCTGTGGAACAGTAAAATGAAAGTTAAACAAAAAGACAAAACATGCAACTGGAAACCTATAAAACATTAGCTGTTCCATTGCTACTTTACGGATAGCAAACAAGGAAGACATAAATCGAATGCTGACGTCAGAGGGGAAATTCCTCAGATCAGTTAAAGAATGGAAACTAGATTATAGCTAAAGAAACAAAGATGTTAGAAATGAGGTTAAAGTATTTGGAGCAACAGAAAACAAGACACCATAAGCAAAAATGAACGGGACATGTAAACAAAATACAACAAGGCAAACATTCTTAAAAGTCCTGAAATATATACCCAAATGGTAAGGGACGTAGATCGGACCAGAAACGATGGAGCTAAGAAGCGGAAGCTGGAACAGGTTCGTCGTAGGTAAATGACGATGTGTTTCGCCCTATCGATTTTGTATCGTCTTTAATAAGAACACAAGTTTTATGTATGTTCGTTTAAACAGGTACACTTTATAAGGTTTTTATTTAATTCTGTGGCTCAAACTTTGGTGCAAACGTTATACTCTTTCCCCTGGAGTCGATTGAGTTTATATCCTCACACAACATCCTTACTGCATGAACCACCGCGAAGACGTTCCGATTTTAGCCAAGGACAGTGGCACAATCTTCGGTGATCAGGAATCTTTCGCCAACATCTCTCTTTCCGTGGTCAACTGAATTCTGACAATGAATGCTTCTAGCTGACTAACTCTGAGGTCACTGCCGCTTCGTAAGCACGCAGAGGCCGCTGTAGTTCAAAATTCCTGAGAAACACGCTGCTGGAATTGCGTCGAACAGAGTGTCTTGAACCACGCCCTCGACCGATCGAAATAATACTGATAATTGCTTGACGCCAAATATGTATCCGTAGACCGAAATGCTCATATCTCTGTGTTACCACAAACTGATGAGATGTATGGCAGGAATCTGTGATTGCGTAGTATTACAGTTTGGAAACGCATAAGCCGGCCGTGTGGCCGTGCGGTTCTAGGCGCTACAGTCTGGAACCGCGTGACCGCTACGGTCGCAGGTTCGCATCCTGCCTCGGGCATGGATGTGTGTGATATCCTTAGGTTAGTTAGGTTTAAGTAGTTCTAAGTTCTAGGGGACTGATGACTACAGATGTTAAGTCCCATAGCGCTCAGAGCCATTTTAACCATTTTGAGTTTGGAAACGCATAGATTGATTAGAATTTACCTGTGACCACCACCACCAAGTCGTTATATAATTCATCTCCAATGTAAGAAACAGCTACTTTTTCAAGTACTCAATGTTTGTAATGTCTTATTTCCTGAATTATGTGTCGTACAGTGATGTAATTTCACAGGTATGTGTTGTTGTATAACAGGATACTGTTGAGAGCCGCTGTAAATCTATTTTTCTCAATACTCCTTGAGTGAAATTTCCAATCTTAACGTCCATTCTCTCTAATGCCTACCTACCTCCCTACGTTGCCATCATTAAATAAAGAAAATGTGGCAAAACAAGCAGTGTTTTTCATAAACAAAGCAGCCGGTTTGTTGTTGTTTCTGAGATAGGAAACAGAGTTACAGATGATTTGTAAAACCAAAGAGTATGTATCATAGCCTTCTAGATGTATCCCTTTGCAAGTTTACTTGAAAATAATCCACGGAGTCGTTGTTCACCGAGCCATTATTGAAGTGTTGTTTCGAAACGTGGGCGTGGCAGGAAAGTCACGTCACACATTTAATTATTTTTCATTCGCATCGGATGTGAGTTTATCATTGAAACTTTGAGAACGTATTTTCCAAGAGTTCTACTAATAAAAATAAATTGAAAAATGACGTTTGCGGTCAATTTTATGGAAGTCCTCCCTTAGTGAGTAGATTTAAATGTTTCATTTAGGTCAATAATTATATGAAATATTGAAAATAAAATTTTTCTTTGTTCTCTAAAGCGTTAGATAGACAACTTGCAACTCACACAGGACAGCTTTCACTGCGTTAGCTGTTTAGAAATACGGAAATTAATAATAATGAGTGACGGCACGTCATTGTTTGGGATGTTATTGGTTCAAATGGCTCTGAGCAACATGGGACTTAACATCTGAGGTCATCAGTCCCCTAGAACTTAGAACTACTTAAACCTAACCAACCTAAGGACATCACACACATCCATGCCCGAGGCAGGATTCGAACCTGCGACCGTAGCGGTCTCGCGGTTCCAGACTGAAGCGCCTAGAACCGCTCGGCCACACCGGCCGGCTTGGGATGTTATTGTTAAATGACTGTTCAGAATTGCATGGTGACATTACTAAGCTGTTATTTGCCCTGATCCATGCAATGGGTGGATCATAGAAACATGGAAAAAGTGATTAGTCGTGCGGTGTCGCAGCAAGGCGTGCGAGTAAACTCTATGGAGGTCTCAAACGGCGGCTGCTACTGCGGCAGGGCAGCGCCAATCTCGTACAATCCATCAGCTAAGAGAGGAGCACTCAGCATTCACTTAGTCGAATATAACGACACGGGTACCCGTGACGTAGAGACTTCACGGGACGAAGAAACGCGCGTGGACGAGGCGCTGGTGACTACACTACACTGCGAAACGTGAAATGAAGGCTATGGCATGCGAGATTCTTGCCTCGTGGAGAGGAATGTAGCTAATGAGATGCGTCATCGTTTTTAAGTCAGAATTAGAACTTAAGAACAACCATGTTGTAAGGCGTTAAGTGTCATATCTGGTGGGTTTTCTTTATCACAGAGTACATGGTTTGAATATTAGCTGTTTCAAGGCATCAGGAAATTGAGGAATTTTAGGAGACGCGTCGTTTTAACAACGATTTGTTGTAATAAAAAGATAGAGAACTACATATCGGTACGTAAAGGTTTCCTCTAGTTTATGTCTTTTGTGTTGTAACTTGTTCGCTATGAAAGACTAACGTTTCAACGTTACGGCACAATAATGACTTTTCAGTAGCGTGTCCTTTTGATAAAATTTGCAAAATGGCTCTGAGCACTATGGGACTTAACTTCTGAGGTCATCAGTCCCCGAGAACTTAGAACTACTTAAACCTAACTAACCTAAGGACACCACACACATCCATGCCCGAAGCAGGATTCGAACCTGTGACCGTAGCGGTCTCGCGGTTCCAGACTGAAGCGCCTAGAACCGCTCGGCCACACTGGCCGGCTTAAAATTTGCATATTAAATGCCAATATGACATTTGTAGATACATTCTTTAGATAGTGAATTAGCTACCTTCATGGAGGCGTCGCTGTCATGTAGAAATCGTAGTGTAGCTGATAGCATCTTTATGTGTGAAGAGAAAGGTGGCATGTTCTTGTCCACATCTTTTCAAATTGTTTTTCATCGTTTATTTTCTAAAGGATTCTTGATCTTTGTCGTTAATTTAATAGAAGTAACATCCGCAAAAGTCGATTTTATTTATTATAGACAATGTATTTGCCGAAATTCTTGTTGCATAACCCAACGACTGGTATATTTCCCCAGTGCCCAGATACATTAACGCGATTGCCAGCCTTTGTCAGAAAGTAAACGAAAGTTACACACTGGAAGTCTTCACCATTATGAAAGTTTCCGCAAAATATTCGTATCGAACTCTTGGTTTCCTGGTTCAAATGGCTCTGAGCACTATGGGACTCAACTGCTGAGGTCATTAGTCCCCTAGAACTTAGAACTAGTTAAACCTAACTAACCTAAGGACATCACAAACATCCATGCCCGAGGCAGGATTCGAACCTGCGACCGGAGCGGTCTTGCGGTTCCAGACTGCAGCGCCTTTAACCGCACGGCCACTTCGGCCGGCTTTGGTTTCCTGGACTGCCTCATGTTTGTATTTTACGGTAGATATCTTTTTCAATGATAGTATGCAACTCTGAAAAAAATTTCCTCTTCTATTCAGATGAGATAATGAAGTGAATCTAGATCTCGAATTCTACGAGGGCGTCCTGAAAAGTTATGCTTTCATAGATTTTTATTCTATTGTCTGTATCTTTTGAAGTATGTATTGCATGGTATGCATATTTCTTGGTCTACTTTCCCGCTCCAATGACGCAAGATGCAATCATCCGCCGTTAGAGAGCTTCGAATTGTCGCGTGTAACATGATGGTGTGTTAACTACGTCGGTGCGTGAAAAACTGAAAGCACGAATTCGAAGAATTCGTCCACGTATGGACTTCGGCATGAGAGTGCCAGACCACATACGAGCGCTGCGACATCTGCAAAAATCCTACGCCTTAGCTTCGCTGTCATCGACCATACTGTCTGTGGTGTGCGTACTGTAAGACCTTCGGTACACACACCACCAGATTATTTGACTTGTCGCTCTAGCGAAGTAGGCAAGTGTCAGCAATATGTCTCGTGGTCTTATCGTGGCGTGTTTATCTTCTGCCGTTAGGTCAGACGATAGAAATGCCACTTGTACGCTTAGAGTAGTAGATTGACGGTGACCAACTTTAAACATAACTTGATTAATTTTTACACGCATTTATTAAAATAATAAAAAAACATAGATATTACGTAACTTGATTCTCGATGCTGTTTACAATTGACAATCTGATGTTCCTTTGGTCTTGGTACGTTAATCTTATTCTCACATATCTCTGATACTTGACAAAGTGTCTATAGATGTCTCTTCATGACTATGTACAGGAATATGATAATCTTATTAGGCGCAGACTGAAACTTGACTACAGACTAATGCAGACTGACTAATCGGAGGTCTGTACACTCGTTATAATGCCTCGCGCGTTCAGGTATCACTGCGCGAGTGTGATCCGCGAGGAGAAAAGGTTCTATGTTAGCAGCGATCTCATTGGCTGCGTTACATATTAATACGCGGATCGGCGGAAGCAGAATTTGGTTCGTCTTTATGGCAGCGCCATCTCGTAGAGCGGAGACGGACGAGCGCTGCGCCTGCGCTGTTGTGCTTAGCGGGGCGCGCTCTAGTGGGAAAGTTGTGTACGCGCTGACTACGCGGAACTGTGTACACAACACTGTCTCGATTTGACCTCATTCGATTTTCATCTGCTTCCAGAACTTAAAGAACACCTTCGAGATTTTCACTTTTATAATGACAAAGCGGTGCAAATCGGCCACAAGTCAAACATTTTATAGTGACCGTATCAACATACACCACTCTCGTTGGGAGAAATGTGGTCGTCGCCACGCTGTCTATGTTGAGAAATATGTGTACAGTTATGAAGAAGTACGAGTGCCATTCGGAAATTAAGGTCTGATTGGCGGCGAAATGGAAGTCACTGTGAAAATCAAAAATTTTAATGTTTCAAATGACGATGAGAAGCAAGTTCCGTGAGATGTAACATTTTGTTTCACAGCGTGCAACAGCCACAACGGGATGGCGGTTATCGCTGAAAAAACCGGTTTTCGTTTATATCGGTTATTTTCAACTCCAGTTTAACCTGAGTGTTAAAACCGCTCGAAATAGCCGGTTTCTGAAATTACTGGTTTTTGGGTTGTTGTTCCTATTCCTGTAATGAATGTCGACATCAAACAAAGATTGAAACATTTTGAGTCCCTCAGGTTCTAGATACATAGAATCACATATTAAATTAAGTTGGCAAATACAAGAAAACTTAGTCCGTCCACCGGTCGGTTCTTTCCTCGAAAAGTAATAAGTGACTGAGTACTACACATAAATCACGAGTACTGATTTTAATTTTTTGATACTCTGCTCAGAAATTATTTTGTAATCGAGGATCGTACAGCTATTTGGGTGTTACGAATACTTAGCATCAAAGGAAGACAAATTAGGTTTATTTGTCCGCTTTCAAAAGCCACAAGCATATTTTGTAGAGACAGGCAACAGACTAGCAACTTTCAATTTTTATTGTTTACTGTCAATGTATTGTTAAGTTTCAAGTTTGGTCCTTAAATGAAGTCGCACGTTTGTTGTGGATCCTTCCATTTTTAATCTTATGAAGCAAATGAGGCATTGTTCTTTAACGATACCTCACTTTGCAAGAACTGCCAGACTAGGGATGATGCCATTCTGTAATACAACTAATGCTCGACGACAACAGTGACAAGCTTCCACACATACCAGGTGGGTCAAATCTCGCAAACTGAATGTCCACGCTTACAATCCAATAGGCCATCCCATATCGTAACAGGTTCAGTGTTGCATCAGCAATGCTGTACCAATTCTTATATCACGTGTTCGTTGCTCGTTTCTGTCGGCACTGTTATTACGGTAGGACTGGTCGGTGTGTGGGGCGGCAGGTGGTATAATTGTTACTGTTCCTATTATTTATTTAATGCTGTTGTTTGCCGTTCTCAACACTGGCAACCAGAAAGTGATTAGCAAAACGTGAAGCCTGTAATTAGAATTCCTTGTGCCCACTTCATCTGAGAAATACATATATAGCTACAGCTTATAGCTCTGAGGAATTAGGAGATTGTCTGGGATTCATAATCAAAAACCATTCTCTCTAAAATGTTCACTATATTCTGAAAGTCACAGACCAAAAAGAATCCACACATTCCAACTACCAGAGCAGTTCAGAGTCTAATGTGCTGATGCAACTATAACTGTTCAAATTAAATGTTTAAGTGAATGCTCGCCATAATTTGATGATAATGTTCATCAAACGCCACGCTAATAATGGTAGAATGTCTGTCCTGCAGCGGCACATGAAAATGCGACATACGCAAACTAAAGATAGATCATTAACGTCATCCCAGAATTAACACTTCACTCGAAAACGATTTCATGGTTACACGTATCCCGAGTAACTTATTACTGCATCCGAGGCTGTTTATATCAACGATACCGACGCGACGCGACTCCCAGCACAGGTGGTGCGCTAATCAGCGTCTGGAGAGAACTGGGGCCTTCCTCTTTCACACAGCTTTCTTACATATAAAAGCGCGGTGCGGACGGCTAAGGGAACGCCTGATCAAATCTGCTGTCCCGACTAGCCGCTGGGCTAGTAATGCACCACTTTAAGTTATCGAATAAATCATTGCTTCCTTTGCTGATGGCCGATGAAGCTCTCAATTTAAATCTGCAATCAGCACACAGGCAAGTAATCATAATAAAAGTCTGACATGGCTAAGTCAAATATTTTGGGCGAGGTAATTAATTTAATTACACTACACGCAGTAGACGAGCTCTGAACTTGCCCTTTGGAGATACGCTAAATTATTATGCAAAAGGAATCTAAATATAAATTTTTTAGTTTCTAGCTCTTTTCTGTTGCGCCAGTGATTTTTACAGAAAAACGTCCAAATTTTAAAAATGGTTAAAGTTATTGAACTGATATTCAACACATATTGATTTAGTATTGCTCCTGACATGCTAGAAACGTTTCAGGTTATTTACTTGATTTTTAAAGTATTGCGCAACATTTATGACGTCAGAGCTAGTTACAGCGGACTGGCTGGCACACAATGGAAAGACTGATGTGAATTTTATAAGGCGTGAGTAGGCTGCTTCCCTACAGGTGTTCTGATTTTCTATAGTAACACAATATTTCAAAGCAACGGAAATTTTACAAATAAAAATTACTCGTTAAAAAAAGTTTTATTTTCAAAACTAAAACTATAGCACAGCAGCTATGGGTAATTGATATTTCATTTCTTTTTACCCTGTTATCAGTAAGAAATGAAAATGCTCATTTTATGACCGAGATCAACAAATATAAAAAAAGTTTCTCTCTCCTGTATGGTCAAATTGGTTTGCAACAGCTACAATGGTATCTTGTCAAAGAGCTTTCCATCGTCAGCTGTTGATACTTGGGATACCCGCCCGGGTCTTTAGTGGAGTGGTTTCCCATTGCCTTCTCCATTCTATGCCGTTGGCCACCTTGTGGCTCCTCCGCCTTTAGGAGTAGTTTCCTACCCCAAGGGCAAGAGAGTGCCCTTTCTTCTAGCCGCTCATCCGCCCTCTTAGAAGGCCATTGGCACTTGATAGAAGGTAATCTCCTTATCCCGGGGGATATTCGGCTCAGTAGAAGTATAGGTTGGAAATGAAAGGCCCCTAGCCCCCGAAACCTAATAGCGTCAGGGTCGGAAAAGAACAAGAGTTGGCCGAGGGTGGCCAAATAGGAAAGATAAAAGTGAGGAGCCTGGCATAAGTAAGTGGAAGCATTGCCAGGACTCAGCTCAGGACCCCGTACTCATTAGGTTACTCATAGCTAAAATGTCGGTTTCGGTTTTACCCGGTCGGTTTTTCCCATCCCTACGACGGATGCCACGTCTGGCGTGCGTCGGGATGAGAAGTACGTCCTGTGTGCGGAGGCTTCAGCGTGGCAGTAGAGGTGGTGGTAGGTACCACGTTTCGCCGTCCGGCCTCTGCGCTTCGTGGAGCGCCGACCCGCGCAGGGCCGCGCCGCGGCCTCGCCCTGTGACGTCACAGGAAGGCGTACGTCACTCGGCAGATCCACCGGCGCGGCGGCGCTGCGGAAATAGAGACGCGGGAGGCCGCCGGCGAACCGCGCCGGTGCAAACACGGCCAGCGAGGGCGTGGGCGGGGGCGGGCCGGCGGCGCTGGCCCGGGAATGCCTGGCGCCGCCGCAGTGGTGTAGCGCTCTGCCGTGGCCGTTCGCAAGGGTGGCGCGAACTGTGCTTGGGCAAACAGCGAGGAAAATACGCAGTTCTCTCACCACTCGAGACAGAACTGAGAACTGAAAGTCACTTTTCAGTATTAAATGAGCTCCTCATGTTTAAATTTGTTAGTTACTTTGGGTACTGATACTGCGTGAAAAGGTTGACAGGACACTGAAGGGCCTAAGTCGAAACAAGGCCCCGGGAGCAGACAACATTCCATTAGAACTACTGATAGCCTTGGGAGAGCCTGCCCTGACAAAACTCTACCATCTGGTGGGCAAGATGTATGAGACAGGCGAAATACCCTCAGACTTCAGTAAGAATATAATAATTCCAATCCCAAAGGAAGCAGGTGTTGACAGATGTGAAAATTACCGAACTATCAGTTTAATAAGTCACAGCTGCAAAATACTAACACGAATTCTTTGCAGCCGAATGCAAAAACTGGCAGAACCCGACCTCGGGGAAGATCAGTTTGGATTCCGTAGAAATACTGGAACACGTGAGGCAGTACTGACCCTACGACTTATCTTAGAAAATAGATTAAGGAAAGGCAAACCTACGTTTCTAGCATTTGTAGACTTAGATAAAGCTTTTGACAGTGTTGACTGGAATACTCTCTTTCAAATTCGGAAGGTGGCAGAGTTAAAATGCAGGAAGCGAAAGGCTATTTACAATTTGTACAGAAACCAGATGGCAGTTATAAGAGTCGAGGGGCATGAAAGGGAAGCAGTGGTTGGGAAGGGAGTGAGACAGGGTTGCAGCCTCTCCCCGATGTTATTCAATCTGTATATTGAGCAAGCAGTAAAGGAAACAAAAGAAAAATTCGGAGTAAGTATTAAAATCCATGGACAAGAATTAAAAACTTTGAGGTTCGCCGATGACAGTGTAATTCTGTCAGAGACAGCAAAGGACTTGGAAGAGCAGTTGAACGTAATGGACATTGTCTTGAAAGGAGGATATAAGATGAACATCAACAAAAGCAAAACGTCGGAAATGGAATGTAGTCGAATTAAGTCGGGTGATGCTGAGGGAATTAGGAGAGACACTTAAAGTAGTAAATGAGGTTTGCTATTTTGGGAGCAAAATAACTGATGACGGTCGAAGTAAAGAGGATATAAAATGTAGACTGGAAATTGCGAAGAAAGGGTTTCTGAAGAAGAGAAATTTCTTAACATCGAGTATAGATTTAAGTGTCAGGAAGTCGTTTCTGAAAGTATTTGTGTGGAGTGTAGCGATATGTGGAAGTGAAACATGGACGATAAATAGTTTGGGCAAGAAGAGAATAGAAGCTTTAAAAAGTGGTGCTACAGAAGAATGCTGAAGATTAAATGGGAAGATCACATAACTAATGAGGAGGTATTGAATAGAATTGGAAAGAAGAGGAGTTTGTGGCGCAAGTTGACTAGAGAAAGTGATCGGTTGGTAGGCATCATGGGATCACCAGTTTAGTATTGGAGGGCTGCGTGGAGGGTAAAAATCGTAGAGGGAGACCAAGAGATGAATACACAAAGCAGTTTCAGAAGGATGTAGGTTGCAGTAGGTACTGGGAGATGAAGAAGCTTGCACAGGATAGAGTAGCATGAGGGCTGCATCAAACCAGTCTCAGGACTGAAGACCACAACAACAACAGTTTGTGTCCATGATAGTGAGCAAGCTCACAGTCAACAGATTTAGACACAAAGGTATCAGCATCTCGACAGTTTATGGAAATATTTTACTTACTGTCCTATATTCCATGAGTTCCGGTAGGAAATATTCACTACAATTTCCTGAAACACAGCGTGTTTGAAAGTTCCCACGACAAACTCCTAGGACATTTAAAGGGGAATGAGTACATAATATTTTGAATCGGAATCCATTTCCGGAAATGTCATCCAATTATGCTACAGAGTATCAAAGTTTTAGGCGTTGGCGCCTGTAAATGTGTGTATATACAGGAAGAATCCATGAATCCATGAATCCACGAATCAGCCGGCCGTGGTGGCCGTGCGGTTCTAGGCGCTGCAGTCCGGAACCGCGGGACTGCTACGGTCGCAGGTTCGAATCCTGCCTCGGGCATGGATGTGTGTGATGTCCTTAGGTGAGTAAGGTTTAAGTTCTAGGGGACTGATGACCTAAGATGTTAAGTCCCATAGTGCTCAGAGCCATTTGAGCCAATCCACGAATCCATGAATCCACTTTCAAGGGTGATGGAGATAGATAGAAGTATCAATTTGAGGAAAGAGTCCCTGATTCGTAAAAGAATGAGTCGAAAGTTATAAGTGAAAATCATTCTGATACCTCCGACAGTGGAATACATGTAGCGGTACTGTTATTGCTAAGAATGTAGGGTATTAAACTTTCAGTGGTGGTAGTATGGGCAAAAAATAGAAAAAAAATTTGTGGTAACATGGGCTCTAAAACGCATTTCTGAGGAGCTACTAGCATTTGTTTATCTTCGCTACTCTCAAACACGTCTCCTCCATTGAACAAGTGCTCATAGCTCTAAAGATAAGCATTTTAGAGTCCACGTTTTCTAGACTTTTTCTCTTGTTTTGGTCCATACTACCACCTCTGAGTGCTGCATACCCTAAAATCTTAGTATCAAGAGTACAGGAACATGTAGTGCACTACCAGACGTATCAGAACGGTTTTCGCTTATAACTTTCGCACAGAGACCCGTACCTCAAACTGACACATTTAGCCTTCTCCATCATCCTTGAAAGTTTGTAATATCATCACAGAATCACCCTTTATGTACATAACTTTACAGGCCGACCCCTATGTCTTTGACGCTTGTAGCGTCGTTGGATGATCTGTTTCTGGGTTCCTATTCAAAGTATGATGCACTCAATTCCCTGTACAAATGCTAAGAATTTGTAACGGGAACTTCGGAACACCCTGCATGGTAAAGTACACCGGCTGTGCGTTCAACCACGGAGCTGCAGAGTTGCCCAGCGACTCGACAAAACTGCACGCTCCAGTGGGTAATCCAACTGGAATGCATCAGCTTTTTGGTTTATTCCAATTTATTTTGTGATACAAACAACACTATTTTTCTTTCAGTTCTGCGTCATGCCATGGCATGTCATGTCCAATAGTCTGGACGATATTCAAAAGTCTGCTTGATGATAAGCCAGTCTTCTTTGTAAAATAAGTCATATTTCTAATATAATTAATAGTAACATATTACTGTTGTGTTTATGCTGCAAACAATTTCAATACTCCGCTGGTATGAATATATATCAAAATATTTCTAGCTAAATGACCTAGCATTAGGCACTATTCCACATAAACAATAGGCACAGCCAACAATGTTGTACCATAATTGCGCAGCTATATTTTACTTTCAAGCATGTTCTTCTGTGAAGTTTGAATAATTTATCTCAACAGACGCCGGATATAATTCACAAACATTTGTGAAAGCTATAACTTGACTTTAGTTGTAGTTGAGTAGTACATCTACTAATATCAAAGCCTGACTGAAACCAAATATTCTTACTGTGTGGAATGTTCCGTTCCACATGGTGGAAAATGTTAAATAGGGACTGTCTGACATTATTCATACAGTCATATTTATTAGGTAGCTCGTGAAACCAACTGAGATCGGTTTGAACGAAAACGAGTAAACGATTAAAGATATCGTATACAGATATGTTAGCTTTAGTGTTCTGGACAACGAATAACGGATTTATTCCTGTTCCATTTAAAATTTCTCTAACACAAGGGTGATAAATAGACCAACAGCTGTACCTGACTTGAAGTCGCACGTGGACATTGTCTCCTCGTTCGCAACACATACTTGCAATCTACTTATGCAACAAGTCTTATGTCTCTGTGTATTTCACACTTCAGTAATTAAAAAAAATAAAGACGTGGATGTTGCGCGATGCAGTTTCATTAACAAAGGACAACCGACAGATACTTGGAAAGAGCATGGTGTAGTTGTGGAACAGGTGATACAAAAGCTGCCGGTAGTAGCAGTAGTAGCAGCAGCAGCAGAAGAAGAAGATGGAAGGGAGGAAGACGTACGACGATGAAACAGAACTGTTGGGAAAATAGCTAAGAAATAATTCTCGGTTTATTTTTATCAGCGAATGGAACCGAATTTAGGTACGCCGTGTCTCATAGGAATGATCCGAATCAGTGTGCACACAAGGTTTTATCACTCTGTATGATAAGTAGACAGCGCAAAAAGACAGAAGCTGCGGAAATCGTGGTAGAGATACCAAGAACACGACAAACTGCCATTGGATAACTTAAAACGCAGTAGCAATATGTGGAAGTGGACAGGCCGAATTACTAAGCATTACCGAAAAATTAGGAGTAACTGTAGAGGAAGCGCGTTTCTCAGCTTTTAGTGGAGTTATTAGCAGACTGAAACCAAGGAATTGCAAGAAACTCGAAAATAGGAAAACCGAAACGAAATAAAAACTCTCCAAAACACGTGAATAAATAAAGCTGCCCACAAAGAATGAGCTTCGTTTCAGGAAACACCATCAGTTTGAAACACAGCTTGGTTTTTATACACACGAAACCTGAGAAATGATGACTGCAAGTGAAGAGATGGTTCTATAAATTTCCAAGAGACGTCCGACATTGCACGTCACTGCAGTTTGGCAGCCAAGATACAATGGAACTATCTTCTCGAATACAGGATTATTCACAAGTATCTCGGGAGTTTCTAAAGATGACTGCGTGGCAACCATAACACATTCACATAAAGACACATGTCAGTAGACAGAGCACCTCTCCAAGTTTCGTTTCGCAATTCTCGGCGTGGCGTAGTTGCACTAGGCGGCAGATGGGTCAGAATTCGTAGACAATTCATCCCTTCCGTATCGTCGCAATCAACTAGTTTGCACCTGCAGATGGGGTGCCCAATGAACAATTTCCACAGCGGGGTGCTTCCGCGTCTCCACTGGTAAATTACTGTCGGCAACTGCTCGCACGTATTAAAGTTTGCCGCAACTATAATATGAGTTAAAAGTTTGGATAGATGATCTGTCCAATGATATGCGTCTATTTTATGTCTATGTTGTAGTTCCCGTTCAGTTACGTTCTAAAAGCCCGCCGGTGTGGCCGAGCGGTTCTAGGCGCTTCAGTCTGGAACCGCGCGACCGCTACGGTCGCAGGTTCGAATCCTGCCTCGGGCATGGATGTGTGTGATGTCCTTAGGTTAGTTAGGTTTAAGTAGTTCTAAGTTCTAGGCGACTGATGACCTCAGATGTTGAGTCCCATAGTGCTCGGAGCCATCTGAACCACGTTCTAAAATCCTGGAGGTACCGGTACACAGGGATATATGTATAAGCTTCACTGAACGAATTTTTGACTTACATGACCCAGTCTGTTGGACTGGATGGAAAATGTGAGACAAAAATGACGGTCGCGAACAATAGCAGCACGATTACTAATCTTCTTAATTTATAAAAGGCAGTTAAATAACAGCGAGACAGATTGAAAGAGCAAGTAAACTGTTTATTATTTCAAAAATAATCACCATAATTGCAAATATGTTTATCCCACTGTGATGGTCAACGCCTTCAATGAGAAATGTTAGCTGTTATCTACGAACCCATGATTGTTCCCAGGCACGCATCTCTTCGTCCGAAGCAAGTCAACGAATGTCTTCCTTCAGGGCCCCAAAAATATGAAAATTACCTGGTGAGAGATCCGCACGTAACGGAAAGTGTGTGAGGGTTCCCTAGTGAAACGTCTGCATCATAGTTGTGCACATCCCTGAAACTGATGCCATCCTTCAGCATCATTTGGCGTTTGGACTTAATGGTGCACTTTAATTTTTAAGGTGCGGACCCTTGTAGTCAATGAAGAGGGTCATCATGACTTTTACCGGAGCTGGCGTGCTTTCGACTACAGTTCAGAAGTTTCGCTGGGGAGCCCCTACACATCAACGCGATTTTCATATTATTGGAGCCACATTCGTGGCGTCGATTTGCCTCGGTCGAAGAGGCGCTCTCCTGGGTACAATATTGGTT
Source organism: Schistocerca nitens (assembly GCF_023898315.1). Lineage (NCBI taxonomy): Eukaryota > Metazoa > Arthropoda > Insecta > Orthoptera > Acrididae > Schistocerca > Schistocerca nitens. The sequence continues at coordinate 491,578,864 of NC_064618.1, forward strand.
CAGTAAGCAACTGCAGACAGCTTCATATGCGTCATGGGAATAACATAGAGTGATTAGAGGCACACTGGGGACATACATTAAGTTATTTTTTGCTCATTATATTCGTGAAATGAATAGGACAAGACGCATGTAACATGCGTAAAGTCCATTCCACCGTGATCAGTACATTGGCTTCGGACACACAGACATAGATGTTGAGAGGAGGTACAGAAGAGTGAGAACATAAGGCGCAGTCAAATGAAAACAGATTACCCGAAATAATACAGTCCGCGCGACAGGTGGTAGCACTGTTGTTACGTTTCCATGCTGTCACCGCTGTGGTACGGGAACGGAAAAATTCACCATCACGAGTGTACGCAGTTGCTGGGTTATGACCTTCGGACTGGTCTAGTGTGTTCGTCCAGCTCCCATTGTATCGTAAGTCTAGCGCCTACGATTCGACTACCCGTCAGACAGCTATGTAGCAAACCTGACCTGCATTCCTCGCCCGCTCGCTACACGGACCCCGCTAATCCCAAGTTCCTCGGGAGTGGAACCACAATCGGACGATAAACACCGAAACGTCTTCCGTGCAGCCCAGATATTCCACTGTGGAATTTCCAGATCTTTGGCGAAATAAAGAAAGACGTTCTTGGACGTCAGTTTCAGTCGGAAGTGGAAGTGCAGGAGTAGTTGCGGTTGTGAATACATCAGCGGCGAACCGCCTTCTATGAAATAGGAATTCATCGTCTCGTCTCCCAGCAGGAGAAACGGTGATTATTTTTGAATGGGCTCATTCCATAGTTACGTTGTAACCAGTTTTCGTTTGACTGCCGTTCATACATGAAAACAACACTTTTAACTTAAATGATCAAAAAAAGTTTTCCACACCTGCATACCTGCTATTGACTGTGAGAGTGCACTGAAGAAAAGAGGACTGAAAGAAAAAACACGTCACTGAGCTGAAGCAATTTTTTTGGTGAAAGAAAAGAAAAACAGCAAAATAGTGAAGGCAGTCTGTCCCAATCTCCGCATTATTGCATGTCTGTAAAACCAATAGCGGCTGCTGTGTAACGTTCAATACCGTGTGCTCCATCCCGTGCACTGTAACATGTTTGGAGACTCTTTGATATGTTGTCCCGTAGGTGATCAAGTCTTCACTGCTTAAGTCTGGCCCAGTCATCCTAGGAGGCTGTCGAGTGCCGCAGGAGGGTTCCTGAGGTGACGCGCTGAAGCACTGATCACAAGTATGCTCAGTATTGTTCACAATAGCAGTTACTGCAAGTTTTATGAGTCAGTTAATTCCTACCTCTTGGGAGAAGGTCTACTATAGACGTGGAAGATGACCGCGTAGCCGAAATGTTGACAATAGGATTCTGCAGTAAGGTTGGAAAATCCTTTGTCGATACAGCGAGCTATCCAAATTACCCTCGAAGCGATTAGAGGCGTCCTGCGTATGTACTTGATAATGGTCCAAAACGCGACCCACGGGCCTCATGAACCGGGGCGACTGCGTGCCTGAGACGTGCTCTGATACCTGGCTGCCTCATGACTCTTGGGCGACGATCATCATGTGTCAGACAAATGCTGCACTCGTCGGTACAGAGAAGTTATCAAAGTTCCAGTCCCCATACGCCCTTTGGTTGATGGTTGAGTTTGGGGAGGGGACCAAACAGCGAGGTCATCGGTCCCATCGGGCTAGGAAAGGATGGGGAAGGAAGTCGACCGTGCTCTTTCGAAGGAACCATCCAGGAATTTGCCTAAAGCGATTCTGGAAAATCAGGAAGAACCTAAATCAGGATGGCCGCATGCTGGTTTGAACCGTCGTCCTCCCAAATTCGAGTGCAGTATGCTAACCGCTGCGCCACCTCGCTCGGTCCCGTATGCCCTTTCTCCCATTCCACACGCACCAGGTTGCTTGAGAATTTATTATTTGCAATGAAAGCCTAGAGGTCAAATTAATCACGCGGAGAAGCTGCGTATTACATGTCGACTCAGCCATCCCTGACGCCTCCAGAGAGGTAGTGCACACCAGCAGCCATTATTTACAGGCACCATTCGTACGAGGCTGATGTTGACCGTGGGGAACACGCAAAGCAGTCTAAAATGTTTTGTGTCTCAGGATAGCGGGTGCAACTTCTAGTGACGTCGGCATCATGTAGACGATTTGGGCGGGCAGCTTGCCTTCATTACAACCGTTCTTTCCGTAAAGCCATAAATCACACGAACTGTAAACTTGATATGACGCTTGAATATATACTGAACAGTGTACCAAGGCGCATAGCCGCGGTTACGATTGGAGATAAATGTTCTCTTCCGAACTAAAGTAAAAATGCAGGTTCATTTCAACTTTCATTTCACACATGGCTGTGCATACTCATTCAAAAGAGTATTGAGAAAGACGTATTCGATGCATGTAAATACACACTGTCAGAGAAAAAAGTGAAGTACCCAAAAGGGGAACAGTAAATGACATGAAAGTCACGGGTTGAGAGGGTTATTTCAGTGATTACAATATAAAGTCCAGTCTGCAAGTAAGTTGCCAGGATGAACACACTTATCAATATAAAGCTGCACCGTCTCTGGCCTGGATGCAAGCAATGATTCTGTTGAGAAGGTTGCCATAAAGCTGTTGTATCCTGTCCTGGAGCAGGCTGGCCCAAAACTTTTATAAATGGGCCTTGATATGATGGTTACTGGCATTGGGAGAGAACTGACGTCTGAACTGGTCCCAGCAGATGCTTCATCGGGGTAGATTTTGGGGAGATTGGTTACCACGGAGTACCTCAATATCAAGCATACAGCGCATAGAAAAATGAACCATGTGTGAATGAACATTGTCCTGTTGAAGAATAGCACCACAGTAATGTATCATGAGAAGGCAGGACACAGGACGGAGGGTGTCCTTGACTCACCATTCTGCAGTCAGAATTTTCTCAATCACTGTCAGTCATAACCTGATGGCCTCCCGTATCATGGCGCCAGGAGTAACCCTGCTCTGCCTCTCAAAAACTTCAGAAGAACAGAACCCATCCCCAGTTCGCCGCCGTACACGCGGATGAAGGTAGTTGTGGGTGCAGAACCGCGATTCATCGGTAAACACAGTATGACGCTATTCATCGGCAGTCTGTTTTTCCCGATCACGTCACAACTCCAAAGCCCAGTCGTCTGTGTTTTTGTGACAACGCTAGCCTACGCACAGAACAGTAATCTCCCAGTCTGGCTGTTACTAGGCTCCGAACAATGGTGAAGGATGACACAGAATATTGCAGAGAGTCCATTATTTGTTTTCCGATGGCAGACGCAGATGTGAAGGGGTTAAGGTTCGCTTGATACACAATACAGCGATCATCTCTTGTGGTGAACAGAGAGGTCGACTGGAAATTTGGAGACTTGTGTACGTGGCCTCACGTTCCCAACCAGTGCAAAATCGGGCCACTGTCACATCCGAATGCCTCACAAATCTGAATATTGCACGATTCGAGCAGATGGCCAAATGGAGATCCTCAATGAGACACCTTTCAAACTGTCAACATCCGACAACGTTGTGTCACATGAGTGCACAGCATCTCCGTGCCGTTCAGTGATAGTTCAACAGCAGACGACTCCACGCCCTTTATACACTGATGAGCACCCCCTTAATAACTTGATTGTCCGTCTTTGGAAAGAAATACATTACTGATTCTGCTTATCACAGATCCGACAGTTTGTTCGTAGGTTTGGGGAGGTATGTCGCATTACAAGTATACCCGCAGGCTATGTAATGCGCGTAAATAACGGGCCGTTGATTTGCGTACGCGGTGTTGACGCCAGATAGTGATCCACATGTGTTCCGTAAGATTTACCTCAGGCGAATTTGATCGACGAGACATCAACGTGAGTTGACCATAATGCTCCTCAAACCACTGTAACACGGATCTGTCTCCGAGACACCGACATTTATACCGCTGGAAGATGACGTCGCCATCGCGGAAGACATCGAGCATGAAGGGATGCAGCTGGTTCACATTTGTCATCGTGCCTTCAGTTACTACCACGGGTCTCATGCAAGTGCAGAAGAAAGTCTCCCATAGCATGATACTGCTCCCACCAGCGTGACGACGTTTGAGGGGACGACCCGTAACCTAGCGCAACAAAAATGAGTCATCAAAAAAGTCGACACGTTTCCATTGATCGACGGTCGAATCCCGATCGTAGTGTGCCTACTGCAATTGTAACTGACCATATTGTCGGGTGAGCACGTGAATATTGTGAATGGTCTATGCGGAGCTCCATGATCAACTATGTATGGTGACCGGTGTGCTCCAAAACACTTGTGTGTGCACCAGCATTGTGCTCTTTCGGCAGAGATGCCACATGTCACCATCCATCCTACTTTACGGAGCAGACAATTCTCCGAACACCATGCTCAGTGGACGTACAACTATTTAGAGCCTAGTCGTAGTTTCACTGCGCTTCTACGTCTTTCCGTGGATGTTAATGAGAGTAGCACGTGAACATTCGACCACCTTCCCCGTTTTAGAGATACTTGCTCACAGGCTCTGCGTAGTAATAATATGCCCTTCATCCATAGCGTATCCCAAGGGATTTTCCCATTTGCAGCCCATATCTTCGCTAGGGTGATCCCCCGTCCGTGTCTGCTTCGCTTACATACCTTTGTTACCGCGTTAGGTGGCTACAACGCCACCAGGCGGCATTCATTGTTGCGGTGGGCTGTGGTAATAATGTTTTGGCTATTAAGTGTATATCCAACCAGATCTGGTACTAAGACTACCCCCGTAAAATACACTACTGGCCATTAAAATTGCTATACCAAGAAGAAAAGTAGATGATAAACGGGTATTCATTGCACAGATATATTATACTAGAACTGACATGTGATTACATTTTCACGCAATTTGGGTGCATAGATCCAGAGAAATCAGTACCCAGAACAATTATCTCTGGCCATAATAACGGCCTTGATACGCCTGGGCATTGAGTCAAACAGAGCTTGGATGGCGTGTACAGGTGCAGCTGCCCATGCAGCGTCAACACGATATCACGGTTCATCAAGGGTAGTGACTGGCGTATTGTGACGAGCCAGATGCTCGGCCACCATTGACCAGACGTTTTCAGTTGGTGAGAGATCTGGAGAATGTGCTGGGCAGGGCAGCAGTCGAACATTTTCTGTATCCAGAAAGGCCCGCACAGGACCTGCTACATGCGGTCGTAAATTATCCGGCTGAAATGTAGGGTTTCGCAGGGATCGAATGAAGGGTAGAGCCACGGGTCGTAACACATCTGAAATGTAACGTCCACTGTTCAAAGATCCGTCAATGTGAACAAGAGGTGATCGAGACGTGTAACCAATGGCACCCCATACCATCACGCCGGGTGATACGCCAGTATGGCGATGACGAATACACGATTCCAATGTGTGTTCACCGCGATGTCGCCAAACACGGATGCGACCATCATGATGCTGTAAACAGAACCAGGATTCATTCGAAAAAATGACGTTTTGCCATTCGTGCACCCAGGTTCGTCGTTGAGTCCACCATCGCAGGCGCTCCTGTCTGTGATGCAGCGTCAAGGGTAACCGCAGCCGTGATCTCCGAGCTGATAGTCCATGCTGCTGCAAACGTCGTCGAACTGTTCGTGCAGATGGTTGTTGTCTTGCAAACGTACGCATCTGTTGACTCAGGGATCGAGACGTGGCTGCACGATCCGTTACAGCCATGCGGATAAGTTGCCTGTCATGTCGACTGCTAGTGATACGAGGCCGCTGGGATCCAGCACGGCGTTCCGTATTACCCTCCTAAACCCACCGATTCCATATTCTGATAACAGTCATTGGATCTCGACTAACGCGAGCAGCAATGTCGCGATACGATAAACCGCAATCGTTATCAAAGTCGTAAACGTGATGGTACGCATATCTCCTCCTTACACGAGGCATCACAACAACGTTTCACCAGGCAACGCCGGTCAACTGCTGTTTGTGTATGAGAAATCGGTTGGAAAGTTTCCTCATGTCAGCACGTTGTAGGTGTCGCCACCGGCGCCAACCTTGTATGAATGCTCCGAAAAGGTAATCATTTGCATATCACAGCATCGTCTTCCTGTCGGTTAAGTTTCGGGTCTGTAGCACGTCATCTTCGTGGTGTAGCAATTTTAATGGCCAGTAGTGTACAATCACACACATAATCGCCGATGGTGTGTATCTGTACGAAGTTATATTGATGTGTAAACATGTCCTATGTTTGTTTCACGAACTACGAAAGTGACGCGGATGCCGAGAGATATTTTTAACAGTTCATTTACACAGACTGAAATCGCTGAGTCAAGAAGAAGCAAGCAACTTTGGTGTTGCCTCTAGAGGTGCTCGCAGTCGGAGTGGGTACACGTGGCTAGGGGAGATTCGGCGGGCGTCGGCAGCGTTCGGTGACCGGCGTGCGCGCTACGTGGGAGCTCTCTCGCGCGGGTCACGGGTTGGGCAACTGCTAGCCGGCCGCTTTCTCGGCGGAGCTACGTCCGCGCAGCTGGCCGGCCCCCTCCGCCGGCGGCTCGAGTTCAACTTCCGCGAGGGCCTGCCGTGTAGCCACCACCCGGGGAAGACTCTCTAACACAAGGCGTTTCATAGACGTTCATACAATTTCAAAAGACTACACCGCCTACAGGTACAAACGTAAAAAACGTGTGGGACTACGACGTTTTTGTTGTTGTAGAGAATAAAGGCTATTCCTTAACTAATTACAATGAAGCGCAAAAGAAACTAGTGTAGGTATGCGTATTCACACACAAAGAAATATAAACAGACAGAATACGGCAGGCGCTGCAATCGGAAAGGCCTATAGTAGATCACAAGGGTCAGGCGCAGTTGTTAGATTGCTAATAGCTTTTACAATGGCAGGTTACCAAGATGTAAATGAGTTTGAACGTGGCGTCATAGTCGGCGGAAGAGCGATAGGACACAGCATCTCCGAGGTAGCAATGAAGTGAGGATTTTCCCTTACGACCATTTCACGAGTGTACTTTGAATATTAGGAATCCGATAAAACATCAGATCTCCGACATCGCTGCGGCCGAAAAAGATCCTGCAACAACGGGATCAACGACGACTAAAGAGAATCGTTCAGCGTGACAGAAGTGCAACCCTTCCGCAACTTGCTGTAGATTTCAATGCTGGGCCATCAACAAATGTCAACGTGCGTACCATTCAACGAAATATGGTCGATATGGGCTTCCGGAGCCGAAGGCCCATTCGTGTAGCCTTGATGACTGCACGACACGCAGCTTTACACCTCACCTAGGACCGTCAACACCGACATTAGACTTTTGATGACTGGAAACATTTTACCTGGTCGGACAGGTCTCGTTTGAAATTGTATCTAGCCTATGGACGCGTACGGGTATGGAGACAAGCTCATTAATCCATGGACCCTGTCTGTCAGTAGGGGACTGTTAAAGCTGATGGAAGTTCTGTAATAGTGCGAGGGGTGTGCATTTGGAGTCAAATGTGACCCGTGATACGTCTAGATACGACTCTGACAGGTGACACCTACGTAAGCATCCTATTAGATCACCTGCATCCATTCATGTCCATTGTGCATTCCGACGGGCAATTCCAGCAGGACAATGCAACACCACACACGTCCATAATCGCTGCAGAGTGGCTCCAGGAACACTCGTCTGAGTTTAAACACTTCCGTTGCCCACCAAATTCCCCGAAATGAGCATTGTTGGGCATATATCTGGCATGTATTTCAACGTGCTGTTCAGAAGAGATCTCCACCCACTCGCACTATTTCGGATTTATGGACAGCCCTGCAGGATTCAAGGTGTCAGTTCCCTTCATAAGTACGTCAGACATTCGTCGAGCCCATGCCACTTCGTGTTGCGCCACCTCTGCTTCTTCGCGCGGGCCCTAGACGATATTAGGCATGTGTACCAGTTTCTTTGGCTCTTCAGTGCATTTCTCAGTCCGGTTAGCGCGGTGGATTGTTAAGCGACAAAGCGTGGGTTCCATTTCCGGACAGGGACTGGGGTGACCTATATCGTCCTTACTGACGTTACTATGGAGATAGCCGAATGGGCACAGCCCCAAAGGCAATAAATCGAGAAAAAATTATCTTCCGCTCACCTGAGTTTATTATTTTAATTTATTTACTATCGATTTCCCAGCAACTATGGTTTCACCTTCAGGCACATACTATTTGAGCTATCGCCAGAAATATATTTTCTGAACGTATCCCAGTATCCTTTATTGTGGTTATTGTAAGACTTCTTATACAGGATGGGAAAAATAAAAGACCCATGTAGTATATTTTATTCACATTAAGACAGGCAGCTCAAATTACGTCTTCTGGCCCCAGGACCTATGACGTATGTTGGGTTGCATATCTAGAGGTACATGAAATATTTTCCAGGTGTTTCCTTCTCTTCGATAATTATAATTTTTAAGTAATGAGTTAAAATTTGTACCAAGGCCTTGACTTGAACCCGGGTCTCTATTTACTAGATAGATGTGTTAGCCACTACACGACCTTGGCGTTGTGGGTCACACAGCAGAACGGACTGTAGGTTCCACACTTTGATTAGGAAAATAGTAAGAGAATAACCTTTGCTCTCCATAAGAAAAAATTTTGTACGATACTGAATTGCCTATGTTGTTCGGAAGTACCAAGCAATGTTCCATGCATGACTGTCCGAAGAAGCATCAAATTGTACTTCTTAACAACACAGGAATGCAATATTATATGTATATCTACCGGATATGTATATACGTATATATGTATGGAATGCAATATGTATATCCAGGCAAGCGACTTTCAATTAATATCTCTGCCCTCTACAGGAATATGCATAATGTATGGACGAGTGCAAGGTATAGACACGTGACTGACGAAATATGAAGTTTTCGTCCGGCCGTGAAGTGTTCTCGGACAGCCCAAGGGTAAGGTGACCGCTCGCGACAAGTGGGAAATTTGGGTTCAAGTCCCGGGCAGCACAAATTTTCGTTGTCGTCATTACATTACACAGCTGGTGGTGTCCCTATTCGCAATTTGGAATATTTTCCAAAACGTTTGTAGTTCTGTGTGTAAATCTGAATTTATTCCACGGTTAAATCTTAATTCATGTAGATGATAGAGCCCTGTGAAGTCAGATGAAATATTTAAAAGTTGACGTCACCATTTTTCACCGCTATGGAGGCAGTAAGACTACAAGGTTTTCATTTTCAGAAGAATCGTAAGATTTTGCACCGGGATATCGTCTATATGCATGCAATCTCAACATGGGGTGCCTTTTTCGACTGAATTTTAGGTTTAAAGTTTGTAAATACCTTTAATAAAAGTTAAATGTGTCCTCCACCAGACGCACGAGATACAGCCATTGATATCCACCACATACCGTTCCGGGAATGTATTGAGTTACTGCACTCACTGTTCGCTGCTGTTTCCATGTGGCGCAGCATTTCACACAAGGTTGAGGGAATGAGAGGTATATAGAGAGACTCTTCACATTCCGTGAGACCAGGTGGCCTTTGACATCGATGGTACATTGAGCGATAAGTTGTTGTAGATTTGCCTTATAATACCATAATTCCTCTAATACAATTATAGCAGCAGAGTAATTAATCTTGTTTCCATAGGATGTTATTGCTAATTCATCGATGCGTTGTTGAGTGGTAGGAACAAGGAAGGCGAGGCGCAGGTCGTCCGGATAGTTTCTTATATGGTCCCAGTTGCCATAGAAAAATTCCAACGCAGACATTTATAACCATACCTGGTTTATTTTTGACATTAACGGTTACAGGTCGCCCTTCAACTATACGCTTCAAAATAGATGCATACGGACGCCATCTTAGCCACTCAAATTCCTCGAAAACAATAACATTATGAATACGTGGATCGTAGCCACCGAATCCCAATTCGGAACAGAATGGCAGGTATACATGTTGTTTACGGGACAAAACCTTTTCAATTAAAGTAGGCTTGCCGATAGTTGTGTCTCCGTATAACGCAGCTCCTTACACAACGAACCATGGGACTGGTGAAGAATAAATATTTGAAGATCAAGGAGCTTTGGAAAAAGTAAGACTTGCATGTAGTAATAAATTGGGTCCATTCAGTCTTAGACCGGAACGATCCTCTGGAGTTCCATGGCGTAAATATAGTATGAGAAATCGCTTTAAATTTGTTTGCCGCACTCTCGGCAAAAATCACGCTTCACAGACGTGACTGGACTGCATCTTCTGAATTGAAACCGACTCATCTACTTCCTTACGGTTTAATTTGAATGCACTGTTGAGGGGTATGGGTCCAGCAATCCGTTCTCTCTGTCGTCCTAGGCTTCTTAGAACTTGGAACCACTAATATTTGTCCAAGCACAGGGGGCGGGCCAAATGTGAGAACAATGCCAACAACACATTATCATGTCTATTACGGAGTAAGAAAATCGTTGCTATTCAAAACAGCTTTCAGTCGTCCCGGAAGACGTAAATGCGGGTCCTCTGTGGTTTTTCAAAGGAACCTTGTATCGTTACTCATCCAAATTAGTGGCCAGATCAGGTAAGAGTGATGATGGTGGATAGCGATCAGTCACCCTTTCCTCCAAAGTCAACCACGAAGGCTCAGTAGTACTAAGGTGCGATGTTTAATACTCGTGCTCATACAACCAGTCCAGGACGATGCCAGTTGTGTGGAAGGGGCCCTTTCATCTTGGAACACAGCATCACCACTGGGGAACAAACATTGTATCATGGCAGGAAACTGGTCAGCCAGAATCATCACATAATCCTTGCAGTAATGCGACATTGCAAAGCAACCATACGGCTCACAGAATACCATCATGTGGCTGCCAAACCATCACCAAAACCCGCCTATATTTCACTCTTACAACGTAAACTTGTCCAGAAGTTGGAAACAGTATGAAACAAGACTAATCCGATCAAATGACATTCTTCCAGTGCCCCATAGTCCAGATTTTAAGTCTACGGCACCACGTTTACCTGTTACGGGTATTTGTATCATTCATGAATGGTTCTGGGGTCCCAGTTCGTCCTGTTATTCCCAGCTTAAAGAACTCTGCTCTGTTATTTTGGTACTAAAAGGGTTCTCGAATGCGACGTTCAGTATGACAGTTGGCAATACTCTCTTAGGATTTAAAGGTTGGCTACAGCGCGCATACACAAGCTCTGGAATCTAAGACATTGTTGTCGCACTTCGCAGCGCACGGATTAATTAGTGGCAGTTTCGAAGCCAGTGTAGGAGCCCGCCTGCTGTGGTGCGCACGTGTGTTGGGCGAGGCGTCGTCGCCGAGCTGCTGTACTGCCGCGTCCGCCAGCAGCGACACAGGATTTGGTATTGAGTTGATATTTTTTCTAATTTGCAGAGCGCTTATTAATTTAAAGAAAAGGGTTTGTGTATGTCCGTAGCAGCAGACGGTAATTTTGATAATGCTAGTTGAATTCTTAAGGGAAACCATTGTTAGGCGAGTAGATAAAGTATAGCTTTTTGTGATTGATTTCTTTTGTAATTGTCAGGGAATTATTTCACTATGTATTTAATTGTGAAGTATTTCAGTCTGTATCAAGAGTTTTATTAATATGTAATATTGCTTTAATGCCACTGGAGGCAGATTTACGTACGAAGCGATTGTTCAAAGAGCTTCTAGCGTATTGTTAGTTGAATGAGAAAGAATCGCTTTCAGAATATAGTTTTTGAAAAAAGGAATTACTTGTTTGGGTTATCATTTATCGAGTTTAGATCTGACATAACCCCTTCTCTTGAATTATTTGTAGTTGTAGTAAGCAGCAGCAGTCGCAGCAACAGCAGGAGCCGCCATGCATTGCACGCAGCATGAATAATAGGTTTCTTTACGTTTTTGTTAAATAATGGAATGCAGCAGATCAAGTAGTGGCAGCAGAAAGACCAAGTAAGTTATTTGTTGCGCACAGGACCAATCAAAAAAAAAATAAAGTTTAGGCGATCTCTGCAATAGTAAAGTTAACAAGAGTACAAGCACGAGATTTTCAGTAGAAAACACGAGATAAGAAGAAAGAGCTCGCGACTTTCAAGTACTCCAGTGACTTTTGCAGCTGCCATCCTCTTATTTTTCGTCACAATCCTCGTCTAAGACCGTCTGTCGCCATCATTCAGCACACAACATTTGTCCTCGTTGTGACTTAGGTAACGATATTTTGACACTTCCTCTGTATTCGATATAAACCTTAGGTATGGTGCCTCTTGAAACTACAAACAGTTCGGCAACCTTGATTAAGGAAATAGCCCCTACACGGGTACCAACAATTTGCTCACTTTCGAATTCACTTAGCTACAACATAATGCACTCATAACTATACAGAACACTGTTCTGACCACGAATTACGCTTGCAACGTATTGAGGGCGCTGCGCAGGTGGCGTTCGTCGTCAAACACGACATTACAACCTGCAGCCTTGGATAGCGTCTGCATTTATGTTCAAAGACGCACCTCTCGCTGTGTATCCATATTTTTTCCAATCCCTGTAGCTACTCAGCTGGCCTTCTGTAGCTACGAGCAGCCCGTTCCTACCACGGAAACATCCCTGACACTACGGAGAATTAAAGCCATGCGCTCCACGTGGAAGCGTTGAGCTCCCAGCTACAAAAGTAGAGAGCTAGCAACCCTATTTAGCGTAGGTTGCCCAAAAAGTGTGGTATACATTTCCTACTATGTATTAACAACGTACTTGTAATGTTTACGTGAAAAGAAACTTCCGGAAGACGAAAACAGACTTTCGGAAACCGTTCTTTGCTCTCGTATTTACACGTTAAGGCGTGACATTGGCAGTTTCAAAAATGGCTCTGAGCACTATGGGACTTAACATCTATGGTCATCAGTCCCATAGAACTTAGAACTACTTAAACCTAACTAATCTAAGGACAGCACACAACACCCAGTCATCTCGAGGCAGAGAAAATCCCAGACCCCGCCGGGAATCGAACCCGGGAATCCGGGCGCGGGAAGCGAGAACGCTACCGCACGTTGGCAGTTTCGATTTATGATTTAGTTAAATATCGCAGGTAGCCAACGTTCAGTGACGGAAATCCGGTAGCTAGAACCGCATTCTCAGAGTCGATACTGGATTGTGGTGTGGCGAGCGCCGCTATCCTGTGATCTTGTTCAGAGCGCGCACTGTCATCTATTATAGTTCACTGTCCTGGTGCGGGTGGCGCTCCGGTGGCGATTTGCTGTAACGTCGCTGGAGTGTGTTTGCGGTGGCCGGCGGAAAGCGAGAGGGTAGTTGGTTTTTCCGGGCATTGCACGGAACGTGAAGTTCGCCCTGCCTGGTCTGCTAGTGAATACCGCTAAGGTTGTTGTGCCTCGCAATATGAGCAAAGTGGGCTGGGGTGGAGGCGACTCGCCGCTGTGCTGGCTATGAGGTGGTGATTAATTGGAGTCGGCGTACTTGTTCTGCCTGCCTGTCTGATGTGGAGGTCCGGTGGGGTCTCGTGATACTCTGGCCCGGAGACAACTAGTTGCTGAATTTTGGAGTCGTCTGCCAGGTTCGGGTGTGGGCTCGGTTGGTTCGTCAGATATTTCCCCAGAAGCTCCAGCAGCGGTTTATGAACTTCATTCTGATGTGGGACGGAGTTGTTGGAACTTTTCGCTGTGTGTGTGGCTCGTTACGATTTTTGTTGGCACTAATGTATTTGCTCAAATGGAGTCCTGCCCGGAGTTGCGTTCATGTACGGTATATTTGATGTGTTGGATAAAGTCTGCCTAAGAAAGACGGTTTTGTACAGTATATACACAGTGAATTACTGCTGCTTGGTATATGTGGTCTTCTGGGACCTGAACAACACGATCTCGTCAATCTAGTTGTATAACAGCATTTAGTGGTATGTTCTGCATTTTTCTCACTGTGTTACAATTAACTTGGTGGAATAGTCGCGGTTGGTGTTGTTAAGGCAATTATAAGACTGTGGTTTGACTATTCATGTGCGCTTGGCTTTTATTGTTTTGTTTTAAGAAGCGAGAATTGTTTATTGAGATTTGTGTGTGTGTGTTGGCTTCCGGCGCTTAAGAGCGCCCGAGTTAACGGCGCCGTGGTTATCATGTGCTGTCGGGATGTTATACTGTAATTTAATTTTTGAATTTTATCTTGTGTTGTTATTATCTGTCGTGTTACAGAACATAACCAAGGTGCGTAAGTGATGGGCAGTTGTGGGAGGCATGTCGGGGAGCTCTCAGCTGTTTATTTCGGGGACCGTTTCTAGTGGGAAGGCTCCGCAGTATTGAGAGCTCGCTTGTCTGTGACTGCGGTGGAAGCTGCCCTCGCCCTTTGGTTGTATCACATTATTATTTTGTTATTATATTTATTGGTTCTGTGTTGCGCTTCTTTCATTTTATGGTGCCAAACGCCATTATCGTTCTCAAATTTATTTTAATATAAATCATTTTAAATTGTATAGCCTAGTTGACTTATTATAGGATTTTGTCTTTTGGATAAACTCTAAAAGCACTATTGTAAAAGGATCTTGTATTTTATGGTGGCAAGCCGTCGTTATTGTTTTTTAAAGCTTACTCTTTTAACCATTTGTTAAGTTCTGTATGTTATATGAATTTGTTGTTATTTAAGACTTTAGTATTGGCAATTTAATAAATTGTGTAGAGTGTATGCTGTTTGGATATTTTTGGGTGGAACTCCTGGGGTAGTTGTCCTATAATAAAACACATTTCACATTGTTTACACGAGCAACGAGCAATATTAATGGGAATCGATTTACGAAATACGGCTTTGGGAACCTCACGTAAACCATACCGATTGTTATTACGAATCATGTAGTCTTCAACGTGCTGCATGTTTCAGCGTCCGCGCAGTTTGCCTGTACTGGACCCATCTGCCTTCCACAGGCCGTTACTATACAATCGCATTTCAGAAACGATAGTGAAGTGTTTACATGAGCAATGAGAAGTGGAGAAATGGTAATGGGGAAATCGGTTTACGGAATTCGGTTTTGGGAGCCTCGGGTAAACCGTAGTGATTTTCACTACGAATCATGTAGTCTTCAGCGTCCTGTGTGTTCTAGCATCCGAGCGCGCTGATTGTACCGGGCACAGGCTCCTTCTATACAGGGTGAAAAGTATATAAACCGACAAACTCTGGGAGGTTGTAGAGGACGTTAAAACAAATATTTTCTCCTAATGTCATTTTCTCCTATGAGGAGTATTTAAACCGGTAGAGGAAGACTTCTCTGGCGGCTAACTAATTGAACTACCAAACACTTTTCTATTATTTTATGACCAAGAGACAACACATTAACACAACCCAATTTCCATTACAGTAGATTTTCAAAAATTCCCCCACTGACACGTAAACAAAGGTTACACCGCCGGATCATGTTCTGTCGGACACGGGAAAAAACCCCAGGAGTATCCTGAAATGTTCCTGCTGCTGCTACTATCCGGGCAACCAGATCCTCTTCTGAAGCAACAGGAGTTGCGTAAACAAGGTTGCACATCTCTCCCCACACGAAAAACTCCAGAGGGGACATATCTGGAGATCGAGCAGCCCATGGTACAGAACCACCTCTGCCAATCCACGTTTCTGTGAACCGTCGGTCCAGGAATCGACGCACACGACGACTGAAATGTGCCGGCGTCCCGACATGTTGGAACCACATACGTTGTCTTGTAGAGAGTGGGACGTCTTCCACCGATTCTGGCAATGCTCTGGCGAGAAAACTGTAATAGTGCCTGCCATTAAGTGGGCTAGGTAGCAATTATTTGCTTGACGTATTCCAACCTCTCTCTTCGTCTATAGTTTTTGCCCTCTACAGCTCCCTCTAGTACCATGGAAGTCATTCCCTCATGTCTTAGCAGATGTCCTATCATCCTGTCCCTTCTCCTTATCAGTGTTTTCCACATATTCCTTTCCTCTCCGATTCTGCGTAGAACCTCCTCATTCCTTTCCTTATCCGTCCACCTAATTTTCAACATTCGTCTATAGCACCACATCTCAAATGCTTCGATTCTCTTCTGTTCCGGTTTTCCCACAGTCCATGTTTCACTTCCATACAATGCTGTACTCCAGACGTACATCCTCAGAAATTTCTTCCTCAAATTAAGGTTCAAAAATGGTTCAAATGGCTCTGAGCACTATGGGACTCAACTGCTGAGGTCATTAGTCCCCTAGAACTTAGAACTAGTTAAACCTAACCAACCTAAGGACATCACAAACATCCATGCCCGAGGCAGGATTCGAACCTGCGACCGTAGCGGTCTTGCGGTTCCAGACTGCAGCGCCTTTAACCGCACGGCCAATTAAGGCCGGTATTTGATATTAGTAGACTTCTCTTGGCCAGAAATGCCTTTTTTGCCATAGCGAGTCTGCTTTTGATGTCCTCCTTGCTCCGTCCGTCATTGGTTATTTTACTGCCTAGGTAGCAGAATTCCTTAACTTCATTGACTTCGTGACCATCAATTCTGATGTTAAGTTTCTCGCTGTTCTCATTTCTACTACTTCTCATTACCTTCGTCTTTCTCCGATTTACTCTCGAACCATACTGTGTACTCATTAGACTGTTCATTCCGTTCAGCAGATCATTTAATTCTTCTTCACTTTCACTCGGGATAGCAATGTCATCAGCGAATCGTATCATTGATATCCTTTTACCTTGTATTTTAATTCCACTCCTGAACCTTTCTTTTATTTCCATTATTGCTTCCTCGATGTACAGATTGAAGAGTAGGGGCGAAAGGCTACAGCCTTGTCTTACACCCTTCTTAATACGAGCACTTCGTTCTTGATCGTCCACTCTTATTATTCCCTTTCGGTTGTTGAACATATTGTATATGACCCGTCTCTCCCTATAGCTTACCCCTCCTTTTTTCAGAATCTCGAACAGCTTGCACGATTTTATATTGTCGAACGCTTTTTCCAGGTCGACAAATCCTACGAAAGTGTCCTGTTTTTTCTTTACCCTTGCTTCCATTATTAGCCGTAACGTCAGAATTGCCTCCCTCGTCCCTTTACTTTTCCTAAAGCCAAACTGATCGTCACCTAGCGCATTCGAAATTTTCTTTTCCATTCTTCTGTATATTATTCTTGTAAGCAGCTTCGATGCATGAGCTGTTAAGCTGATTGTGCGATAATTCTCGCACTTGTCAGCTCTTGCCGTCTTCGGAATTGTGTGGATGATGCTTTTCCGAAAGTCAGATGGTATGTCGCCAGACTCATATATTCTACACACCAACGTGAATAGTCGTTTTGTTGCCACTTCCCCCAATGATTTTAGAAACTCTGATGGAATGTTATCTATCCCTTCTGCCTTATTTGACCGTAAGTCCTCCAAAGCTCTTTTAAATTCCGATTCTAATACTGGATCCCCTATCTCTTCTAAATCGACTCCTGTTTTTTCTTCTATCACATCAGACAAATCTTCACCCTCATAGAGGCTTTCAATGTATTCTTTCCACCTATCTGCTCTGTCCTCTGCATTTGACAGTGGAATTCCCGTTGCACTCTTAACGTTACCAGCGTTGCTTTTAATGTCACCAAAGGTTGTTTTGACTTTCCTGTATGCTGAGTCTGTCCTTCCGACAATCATATCTTTTTCGATGTCTTCACATTTTTCCTGCATCCATTTCGTCTTAGCTTCCCTGCACTTCCTATTTATTTCATTCCTCAGCGACTTGTATTTCTGTATTCCTGATTTTCCCGGAACATGTTTGTACTTCCTCCTTTCATCAATCAACTGAAGTATTTCTTCTGTTACTCATGGTTTCTTCGCAGCTACCCTCTTTGTACCTATGTTTTCCTTCCCAACTTCTGTGATGGCCCTTTTTAGAGATGTCCATTCCTCTTCAACTGTACTGCCTACTGCGCTATTCCTTATTGCTGTATCTATAGCGTTAGAGAACTTCATATGTATCTCGTCATTCCTTAGTACTTCCGTATCCCACTTCTTTGCGTATTGATTCTTCCTGACTAATGTCTTGAACTTCAGCCTACTCTTCATCACTACTATATTGTGATCTGAGTCTATATCTGTTCCTGGGTACGCCTTACAATCCAGTATCTGATTTCGGAATCTCTGTCTGACCATAATGTAATCTAATTGAAATCTTCCCGTATCTCCCGGCCTTTTCCAAGTATACCTCCTCCTCTTGTGATTCTTGAACAGGGTATTCGCTATTACTAGCTGAAACTTGTTACAGAACTCAATTAGTCTTTCTCCTCTTTCATTCCTTGTCCCAAGCCCATATTCTCCTGTAACCTTTTCTTCTACTCCTTCCCCTACAACTGCATTCCAGTCGCCTATGACTATTAGATTTTCGTCCCCCTTTACATACTGCATTACCCTTTCAATATCCTCATACACTTTCTCTATGTGTTCATCTTCAGATTGCGACGTCGGCATGTATACCTGAACTATCGTTGTTGGTGTTGGTCTGCTGTCGATTCTGATTAGAGCAACCCGGTCACTGAACTGTTCACAGTAACACACCCTCTGCCCTACCTTCCTATTCATAACGAATCCTGCACCTGTTATACCATTTTCTGCTGCTGTTGATATTACCCGATACTCATCTCACCAGAAATCCTTGTCTTCCTTCCACTTCACTTCACCGACCCCTACTATATCTAGATTGAGCCTTTGCATTTCCATTTTCAGATTTTCTAGTTTCCCTACCACGTTCAAGCTTCTGACATTCCACGCCCCGACTCGTAGATCGTTATCCTTTCGTTGATTATTCAATCTTTTTCTCATGGTAACCTCCCCCTTGGCAGTCCCCTCCCGGAGATCCGAATGGGGGACTATTCCGGAATCTTTTGCCAATGGAGAGATCATCATGACACTTCTTCAATTACAGGCCACATGTCCTGTGGATACACGTTACGTGTCTTTAATACAGTGGTTTCCATTGCCTTCTGCATCCTCATGTCGCTGATCATTGCTGATTCTTCCGTCTTTAGGGGCAATTTCCCACCCCTAGGACAAGAGAGTGCCCTAAACCTCTATCCGCTCCTCCGCCCTCTTTTACAAGGCTGTTGGCAGAATGAGGCTGACGTCTTATGCCGGAAGTCTTCGGCCGCCAATGCTGATTATTTATCAAAATTTAGGCAGTGGCGGGGATCGAACCCGGATCCCCTAGACCACGGGTACCCCTAGGGTAGGTAGCAGATACGGCCCATTAAACAGTCCCCAACAACACCGACCCACACATTAACGAAGAACCGCGCTTGATGAGCGCTATTAACTGTGGCATGTGGGTTATCCTCACTCCAAACATGTGAATTGTGCATGTTGAAGACTCCATCACGCCCGAACGTTGCTTCTTCGGTAAACAACACAGAGGATGAAAATGTAGGATTCATTTCACACTGTTCCAGGTACCACTGAGAAAACTGTGCTCTGGGTGGATAATCATCTGGTTACAGGTTGTGGACACGCTGTACGTGAAGTGGACGTAACAATTGCTCTCCAAGGACTGTTCTTACATTCGTCTGATTCGTCACCATGTTACGTGCACTTGCACTAGTGCTGATTGAAGGATCCTGCTCCACATGCTGCAAGACAGCTGCCTCAAATTGCAGCGTTCTTACCGTGCGACGGCATCCCTGTCCAGGTAATCTGCTAAATGACCCGGTCTCACGCAGACGTTGGTACACAGCAGGAGAGGTCGTATGATGCGGGATACGGCGATTAGGACATTGTTGTTGATAAACCGGCTGTGCAGCTAATCCCTTGTGGTGCGCTACGTAGTACGCACCAACCATATCAGTGTACTCACTCCGCCGGCCGAAGTGGCCGTGCGGTTAAAGGCGCTGCAGTCTGGAACCGCAAGACCGCTGCGGTCGCAGGTTCGAATCCTGCCTCGGGCATGGATGTTTGTGATGTCCTTAGGTTAGTTAGGTTTAACTAGTTCTAAGTTCTAGGGGACTAATGACCTCAGAAGTTGAGTCCCATAGTGCTCAGAGCCATTTGAACCATTTTTTTAGTGTACTCACTCCAGGTGTATCGCTCCATTAGTAAACAGAGACAATGCACTACTACACTGGTGGACAACAGTTGCTTACAACTGAAGAGGGTAATACGCCCTCTAACAATTAAAGAGCGTAATATGGCCTCCACCTGTTTAAATAATCCTCATAGGAAAAAAATGACATTAGGGAAAAATATTTGTTTTGATGTCCCCTACAACCTCCCAGAGCTTGTCGGTTTAAATACTTTTCACCCTGTAGACCGTTGCTATAGACTAGAACCTTTGGAGGGTATTAGTCAATACAAAAACGGGGGGTGAATTGTAGGTTGAAAATTAGCTGTACTTTCTGCACGCGTTGCACGCGTCATTTCGACCCACCTGAAAGTCGTCCTGTTTGAACAAACAGTTTTGCCGCGGCGGTAATTGATCGTCATAATGGGCTATAAGCAGCGGACGCATCTTAAGGGCGTCGTAAGTGGCGTCAGCCACACCACAAACACTTGGCGGCTGTCAAACAACGGCAAGTGAATGAGCAGCCACATGTTTACGAGACCGCAGCGGGGAGCGTGTCCCCCTGACCGATTCCGCCGACCTCTGCTCTCTTCTCGGTTGAATGGCGGCCCCGGTGAGTCACGCATATTTCCGGGGCCCTCCGATCGCCCCGGGCGACTCCCCGCGCGATAACATAATTCTCAATTAGGCGAACTGCGCCCCCTGCCCGCCCCCGCCTCCCTCCCACCCCCCTCTCTCACGCACTGACATCACGGTCAAGGGGGTTAAAGGCAGTGCGTGCTATTTATAAGGATGCCGCTTACAAAACCTGGGTTAACGGGGTTAAGTGCGTGTCACAGCACGCGGAGACGGATGGGCGGCGCTGTGCGTCGGCGGGTGTCGTGGCGGCCAGCTTGCGAAAACACACGCACTCGGTGCGTAGGAGCCGCAGGGCGGCGCTCTGGGAATTCGGAGCATCCGCGGAGCTGATTGAAGCGCCGAGCTAAACGAGCCAGAAGGCCGGCGTAACCCGGAGCAGCGTCTGCTGACATTTAGAGGCCTCTCGCGCGCCTTCCACGAGCGCGTCGGCTTGTTTTGACACTCTGCTCTTTGCGGTTAACACGCTGAGCTAGCGTTACGGAGTAACAGGGATAATCTTGGCAAGCTATACAGATTTAGACTTTGCTAACTAAATTACTTGAGGAGAATTCACGAATGCTGTCAAGGTTGAATCACAGGGTTGACCGTCCTTTCAACTGTATTGCAAGAAGACTGAAACAGTTTCACTGTCCCTACAAAAAATCATCTAACCAAATATTTGAAAACATCATCAAGTGCTTCATGTATAACGGATTATCATTAAAGTATGACAAGACTTATTTCATCCAATCCAGTACTTCTCATAGCTATAAAAATTGTTACACGACGAATGAGAAAGGAGTTGCAAGGCTAAATTTCATGTGTTCGAACAGCTGGCGTTATTCAGTTATGCAGAAGTGTCAACATCTGCCAACTGAGAAGTATAAACATTTCAACACTGCTACTCGGTCAGGGAGACACCAGCCTCGATACTTGACTGTGAGCGGTGTCAACGGAATATGGTTAACAGACTGCCGACCGAACAGCCTTCATGTTATGTGTTGCTGTTGTTGTGGTCTTCAGTCCTGAGACTGGCTTGATGCAGCTCTCCATGCTACTCTATCCTGTGCAAGCTTCTTCATCTCCCAGTACCAAATGCAACCTACATCCTTCTGAATCTGCTTAGTGTATTCATCCCTTGGTCTCCCTCTAAGATTTTTACCCTCCACGGTGCCCTCCAATACTAAATTGGTGTCCGCAGCTCGTTGTCTCGCGGTAGCGTTCTCGCTTCCCGAGCACGGGGTCCTGGGTTCGATTCCCGGCGGGGTCAGGGATTTTCTCTGCCTCGTGATGACTGGGTGTTGTGTGTTGTCCTTAGGTTAGTTAGGTTTAAGTAGTTCTAAGTTCTAGGGGACTCATGACCATAGATGTTAAGTCCCATAGTGCTCAGAGCCATTTGAACCATTTTTGAACTAAACTGGTGATTCCTTGATGCCTCAGAATATGCCCTACCAATCGATCCCTTCCTGTAGTCAAGTTGTGCCACAAACTCCTCTTCTCCCCAATTCTATTCAATACCTCCTCATTAGTTTTGTTATCTACCCATCTAATCTTCAGCATTCTTCTGTAGCACCGCATTTCGAAAGCTTCTATTCTCTTCTAGTCCAAACTATTTATCGTCCATGTTTCACTTCTATACTTGGCTACACTCCATACAAATACTTTAAGAAACAACTTCCGACACTTAAATCAATACTCGATGTTGTCAAATCTCTCTTCTTCAGAAACGCTTTGCTTGCCATTGCCAGTCTACATTTTATATCCTCTGTACTTCGACCATCGTCAGTTATTTTGCTCCCCAAATAGCACAACTCCTTTACAATTTTAAGTGTCTCATTTCCTAATCTAATTGCCTCAGCATCACCCGATTTAATTCGACTATATTCCATTATCCTCGTTTTGCTTTTGTTGATGTTCATCTTATATCCTCCTTTCAAGATACACATCCTCCTTTAAATGTTATGTAGGAGTCGTGAACTACAATGCATCAACACCTAACAAGAGTTCGACTCAGCAGTAAAGTCATTGTAACAAATTCATAAAACAAATGTAGTGGAACAGAAGACCCCTGATGACTCGAGAAGACCAGTGCCGATTCAGTCATTAAGAATGACGTTGGTCGACAACATAGATACTCCACCCCCACTAGTCTTGAGTACACGATTCGTAGGACTGACGGAGGTCATGTTGTGCGCACTCAATTCTCTGGTAATGGTATAGTAACATCTTGCGTGTATGTGATCCTTCTACTGTTGGTCTTACACTCGCTGCCTTATGAGATGATCAGTAATATGTAGGCACAGATAATGAAGTGCACCAACCACTAATGAAGTCAGCACCGCAGCCAACATCTGCCAGGGATCTACCAACATCTGCTTCAGGGCAGAAATCGCCCTAAAACTCCAGCGCCACATGATTATGACAACCTACTATACTCACATGCCAATTTAAGCATTCAGCACGACCTCACGGTACCTGACAACCCTGTCCACCTGATGGGACAATGCAGTTAGTGATATAGGAGGGACTGAATACTTGCGAAAACAGCGTGCGAATCAAACACTGGTCGCGGCCATTGGGAGTTCCAAGCAAGGTTATGGTGCATGCCTACCTCGCCACAGGGCGGCAAACCCATGCACCTGAGTTGTCATCAACTTACACCCTGAGCTGGTGCAGCGTCTTCGGAACCTAAGTCACTGTTGATTTCAGTGGAGTCCTTTCTGGATTACATAGCCACCAACCATCACAGAACACACAGTAATAAATGGAATAAACTTGAGTAGTGTCTTACTGCATCTAATGACACCTCACAGGTCCTCGGTCTCCATCCTGATAAAAAAGTAGGGGTTTCCAACTCGGCTATGAGTGACCTCTACAAAATTCTGAACTCAGTGAAATACAACAAACAAAAACTGTCGCGCTCTTGGAACTACAGGTGAGCTTATGCTAGATCGAAAAACAGACTGTCTAAAATTAGTGAAGCGCCTTCGTACAGTTAATTTTGCAGTTTGAATTTTTTCTGCTATAGATAGATGATGTCTGCCCCATTCTGCCTGTAACTAACTTGCTGGCCTGTCTGAAGGTAGAGTACAGCGTTTCGTTGGGCGCAGCACTAGAAAGGGGAGGGGGTGAGAATGGGCTCACCACCCCGGTCGCCTTTTACTCCGGGAATATTCTACACTAACCACTTAAACAGCAGGCTGAGTGCAATGTAACGACGAAAATTCCTCGCTCCTGCTCGGGATTGAACCGCGGAGCTCCATGGCCGGAGTCCAGTGCTCCACCCCTTAGGCCACTATTACTGTGATTAGTGGTATAAAAATGAAGAAATTAGTCTAATCTGCATGTTCACATTCACTTCTCCACACTCAGTATTTAGATAACAGCTTTACAAATGTTCATATCTTTTGTAGTTACCAGAATTTACCTTTCCTCAACAATAGTGAAAATATGATTATAATACTTTGACCGGAAAGAACCTCTATTCTTCATAAGGGGATCAACACTAGTATATAAGGGATTCAGATACAAACATATTCATCAACCTGTTAGGGCGTACAAAATGTCTTGCAGGTAATATGGTAGTGATGAACACTGAATTACAGAACTTTTTATTGACCACTTCCCGCTCCATTAAAATTTTCACTAACACATCAAAAATTAACGTTTCAGTTTATTTTGTAATTAACACTACCAGAGTAGTATAATAATCTGTATAATGTTAAATAGTTTCATTGTACTGCTTTAAAATAAACCATATATACATCTTCTGTCCCTTTACACAACCAACAGAGCCGTTTCTATGGGACCCAAGCAGTAAGACTAACGTGCTGTAAAGAAAACTGGTTTCAGAGTCATGACTGATTTCACGCTGCGTTATCTTTGAGTTTAGCTAGGACCCGGTTTCTAATGACGTCGAAGTCGACGAAATCTTTAATTAGGGTCACTCATCCTTCCAGATAAATACGAAATGCTGTAGGCTCATTGGACATCCAGAAATGTA
Source organism: Schistocerca nitens (assembly GCF_023898315.1). NCBI lineage: Eukaryota > Metazoa > Arthropoda > Insecta > Orthoptera > Acrididae > Schistocerca > Schistocerca nitens. The sequence goes on from NC_064618.1 coordinate 491,603,434, forward strand.
AAATTCCTTAGATCTTTTGGAGCACCATAAAAATGTATTGACAACCAGCTTAATGTTTTATTTTTACACTGCGATTCGACTTCTGCTTTGGTGTGTTCCGTTACTAGCTGCCTGGACTCCTGAAGAAAACATAAACATTAACTCAACACGAATTCAAAGGTTCTGTAGGTACCAATTTTCCTGATGTAGCTTCAAATGAAACATTCTCGAATTCTCGTGTATGAGAAAGGTATCGAGTCAGAAGAAAAGACAAAAATCTTATAAATGTTGCTTTATTTTCACGACTACACACCTATGCAAAATCAGTAATACTGATACAGTTTTGTGTACAAGTTTTTAAAAATAAAGAGAGCAAGTAAAACAATTTTTCCCCTTTAGACAGCGCCTTGTGTTCAGAATTACGTATGGTTACAGATAAGCTACGTATCAGCAGCTTCATTTGCTGTCGGCGAAGGAATATTCTCAAGAAATAGGAACAAAATGTGGAAACTGTTTCTGCACGAAATGACATACCGACAAATAAACTACCCGGCAAATAATCCCACCATGAGTGTGTCCTTTCAGAAAATAACGTATACCACGTTCTTCTGCAGAAATATCCAAGGGTTTAACCTCTAACATTCTGCGTGGTTTCTGTTGTTCTATATCGTGTCTCCCTACCACTTTCGCGCAACGACGCTCTGAGCGTGTTTTTTAGGGAATTGAATAGTTTGAACCTGGGACCTGTTGCTGGTAAGGAGACGTCAGGCCACACATGACATGTGGAGTTCAGAAGAGTTCAGTGAGACTAGCGATGATATAACCAAATACTTAATGATTTCAGCGTCAGCTCCACTGCACTCCCTGTAAAAGAATCTTAATACTAACTAAATTTAGTGGAAGGGGTTCAAGGATTTCCTATTTTTAGTTAGCTGGTAAAATAACGTCGAAAAAGCAGTTAAGTTTACCATTGGAAATTTTATTCTACTCACAAAACATTGTTTATAAATTGCACTATTGACAAAAGGAAATGTTTAATACAGTATGGTAAAAACCAACTGCGTTCAACAAAAAAGTGCACGAAAAATGGCTGATGTGGCTTCTCAATAACTATATAACAGAAAAATCATCGCGTTTCAGATTTTTACTTCAAGTGGCAAATGTGAACACCATGAGCTTTAATTGACGATCGACACTAGTATTACGCAAAAAGGGGGTGTAACAGATGAGACTTCTGCAGTTCAAAGTGAAGCTTTATGCGCTGTTATGCAGCATCGCATGCGTTCATTACCTTGTCGGTGTTCGTCAGGGGGCGGCGGGCAGCACAGCTCCGCTCACCTCGCCATCTCGGAAGCAACTCTCTCCTAACTTTTCCTTACTACAATTTACCGAAGTTGGTTTAAAAAAAACTATCTGGCTGTGTTTTCATCTGACCAATCAGGGTCTCAATGTTAACCTTAAGCTCTGCCTACAAAAATTCTGTCTATCCAATGAGAAACGTTATACTTTTCGTGGTGGGGCAATGTTTTTAAAGTTTGCAACGTAACAGAGACGCGAAAAAGTCTCACGCTAAAACTTGCGACTGGAGTGGCCCTTTTTGTGTTTTCGTAAGATCTATACTGTTCTTCTGGAGGGCTCTAGCTTTTAACATGGGCTGGGTGGTGGTCCTAGCGGTTAGCTGGCGACGTGGTGTCCGTCCCTTATCGTAGGGCCTTCCAGCTTAACACGGTTCTGCTGTCGGCTGCTGTTCTCGTTTCTCCCCTCGGAACTGCGTCTGTGTCACGGTGGGAAGGTATGACATGCATTTAGGCATTCTTGTGTTAGTCTGTGGTATTCCATTTGCTCACTCGTTACTCGTATTACTTTGGTTAATTTAATGTCACGATTTATTCGGAGCTATGTGACATACTACTGGATTTGCTTATCATGTCAGGGTTTTCATGGAAGGTGTTGGATTTGCCTGACACCTTACAAACCCACCGTTTTTTTTAAGGAGAGGAAATGAACTTGCAGTTTTCATAATAATGGATTATGATCGTTAATATTTTGCTACATGCGCTCAATTCTGGTGGGAGCCGGAGAAGAGGGACAGGTAGAGCTCTGGAGTTCATATCGATACATGTTTGACCGGTAATGATGTGCCTCACGACCTACATTTTGATCACATCTGGACACACTGTTTACCGGTGTGAACTACATGTACATAAATGATCACAATGTAGATCACCTCTCTGGATTATAGCAAGCAGCCGGTGCAAACATGTCTTAAAATGATTGCTTTAAGAGACATTGCTCCATGAAACCGCTCCACTCATTATGTTCTTGCCCCTTTCTGTATTCGTTCATTTCTTCCTTTATGCTTCCTCCTTCTTTTCCTCCCTTACCTCCTACTGCCTCTCTTTCTTCTTATCCTTCTTGCTTCCTCAGCCACTTCTTACCCACTCTCCTTCTCTCTCAGAAACGTTCTTTGTCTCCACCCTTTCAACCAAACCGCAGTAGGTATGAACTAGACCGCACTAGCATGGAAGTGTATTTTCGTGTTTCGTATCATTTAAAGTAAAATTCCATGATTAATCGAGTCCATTACCACTGAATAAGTACAGCGAAAGCTACGAGGGAAGTGTTTTGAAGGAAAGAACATTTTTTTTTAACCATCAGACATAGCTAGTAACATGAAGCTCCTGGAGAGAATAATAAATACCTCCGTACGATCATAGTACAGGAATACATTAAATGTATTCATAGTTCCGAATACTGACAACCATCAGCTGTAGAATGGAATGACGACAACGAAAATTTGTGCCGAACTTGGACTTCAACCGGGATTTTCTGTGTATCGCGAGAGGTCGGTTTACCATTTCTTTCTTTTTCGATTCCGCTTATTTTCATTTATATTTTTTTATTTTTTAAGGAAGGTTATCTTCATGGCTCCCAAAAGGAGGGTCGGGGACCAAGTGGGCAGGGGTTGCACCCCAAGGCCTGGCCACCACGTCCCGTACTCACCGCCCAGAAACCAAATGACTCACTGCCAGACCCAAGCTTCCATATGTCGTCAACCATGTGTCTACAACCTGTACTCGTACGTCCATTATGTATAGTCCGGTACTGGCGAGTCGTTTTACTTTGAAAGTCGATTGTCCGGTGTCGACGAATAAATACAATATTGCAGGTCCTGTGTTATTCCAAATTACGATGCACTGTATCTTTGGACATGTATGCTCTACAATATCGTCTAGGTTACAGGAAACTGACGACAGATCCACTACAAGAACTGAATATATACCAACAGTTGCGTGAAAATGTGAGTAAAATGGAAGAATTGTCCAGCTCTTGGTATAAAAAGATGGATTCTTTCCTATGCTGAGAAGTAAGTTGGAGTGAAGGCCGTTGTATGTTTGACAGTGGATGATGACATATTCTCATGAGATATGCCACAATAGTATAATTAAAAGTAGTCTTGTTTCCAACAGAGTCAGTTGCAAATCGCCACAAACGATAACTACCTCCGAGCAGTTAATAATGATCTTCGTATTTCTAACTAAAAATAAGACACTAATGCGAGGGTCACTCCAAAAGAAATGCACACTATTTTTGTAAAAATACAGTTTTCATTCTGCATGTGTGAAAGTTTTACAGTGTGTAGATACATCCTTCCCGCTTGTTTTCAAACTTAATTCAACCTGTTCCCGTGAGTGGTGCCGTCACTGCATGTATCGAAGTTGGTTGCTACACTTGACGTTCGTCAGAAGCAACGTGCTGTCGTAGAATTCCTGTGCTGTGAAAACGAGACAGTGGTAAACATCCACAAGAGGATGAAAAAGGTGTATGGACATGCTGCTGTCGATCGCAGTACAGTTAGTCGGTGGGCAAGCAGGTTACGTGATGGAAGTGGGTTCGGCAATATTGAGGATTGTCCTCGCAGCGGCAGGCCTCGTACTGCACACACTCCAGATGTGCAGAGAGTTAACGAACTGGTGACTGCTGAAAGACGTATCACAGTGAAAGAATTGTCACGCTACGTTGGGATAGGGGAAGGAACTGTTTGCAGAATACTGAAAGTGGTGGCGTTAAAAAAGGTTTGTGCCAGGTGGGTTCCCAGGATGTTGACAGTGCCTCACAAAGAAGCAAGAAAAACGGTATGCGGATAACTTTTGGAACAGTACGAGAATGGTGGAGATGAATTTCTTAGAAGAATTGTGACGGGTGATGAAAAATGGCTCCATCATTTTTCTCCAGAGACGAAGAGGCAATCAATGGGGTGGCATCATGCAATTTCATCCAAGAAAAAAAAAAAAAATACAAAACCACACCTTCTGCTGGAAAAGTTATGGCTACGGTGTTTTTCGAATCCGAAGGACTCTTGTTAGTGGACATCATGCCAAGTGGAACCACCATAAATTCTGATGTATATGTGACGACACTGAAGAAACTTCAAGCTCGACTGAGTCGTGTTCGACCACATCGGCAAAAGCAATATGTTTTGCTGTTGCACGACAATGCACGGCCACATGTCAGTCAAAAAACGATGGGAGCGATCACAAAACTCGGATGGAAAACACTGAAACACGCGCCTTACAGTCCTGAACTGGCTCCATGTGACTATCATCTCTTTGGGAAACTGAAAGACCCTCTCCGTGGAACAAAGTTTGAAGATAATGACTCCCGTGTGTACGCTGCCAAACAGTGGCCCCAACAGGTTGGTCCAGAATTTTACCATGCGGGTATACTGCTGCTGGTTCCAAGATGGCGTAAGGCAATTGAGAGGGTTGTAAATTATGTGGAGAAATGAAAATATTGTTCCTAAAGGATGTATCTACACACTGTAAAACTTTCAAACATTTATAATAAAAGATGAATTCAAAATAATAGTGTGCATTTATTTTGGGGTGACCCTCGTAAGTATCTATTTGACTAGATAAGGAAGAAAAAATATTTAAAAATTAAAATGCTTAAAATTAAACTTTATCAGTCACGAGTAGTGAGAAGTAAAAAGTTGGTTTCTTGTAAGAACGTGTGTCTGTTTCTTTTTGTGCATTTTTAAAAGAAATGTAATGAATAAAAATGACCAATTAGTGAAATATGGCCGGCCGGTGTGGCCGAGCGGTTCTAGGCGCTTCAGTCTGGAACCGCGAGACTGCAACGGTCGCAGTTTCGAATCCTGTCTCGGGTATGGATGTGTGTGATGTCCTTAGGTTAGTTAGGTTTAAGTAGTTCTAAGTTCTAGGGGACTGATGACCTCAGATGTTAAGTCCCACAGTACTCAGAGCCATTTGAACCATTAGTGAAATACGTTATTAATCGTCAATGAAGATAAATCAATATAAAAAATAAGTGTGCGAACATGCGGGAAAGAAGATAAGTGAGTAACGAAACGTTTCCGTTACTGCTAGTCCGCGGAAGGTACGAAACTACTGAGTGGGCCCAAGTCGTGATCTAACTGCGTGCGGGGTAAAATCCATGCGAGTTAAGAAATGTTTAAGGCAGTAGCGAAACGGTGCTTGAAATCTCTTGGAGTACTCGTTAGTGAGTAACTAATATATACTGTATTCAACAACTCTATCCTCCACACGAACTCTAAGCTCCACTGAGAACTTCACTCGGTCCTACATAAATAACGAGTCACGTAAATAACGAGTCACGTAAATAACGGAGAAGGAGTTTCTGATTATCCCTCGTAGGTGTATGTTTGTGCAGCTGGCTGGATCTGTGAGAGGTGACCGGCATAAAGTTTCAGCCTGGACTGTCTTCTCCTCGGCGCACTGGCCTGGCCGAGTTATCCACCGCATCGACGTGTACCTGGGAAGCTGGGCACTGGGCGTCGCCAGGGGCAGTCGTTTTGCTTGTGCTCAGCCCTGCCGTAAATTTCTCTCCCTGAAAGAGCGCGCCGACGCCTGAGGACACAGTCTCTTCACTTCTCTCTCTTTAATGAACGAGATTCCGTGTAAATTCAGAAAATGAAGAGCCTCGTGTGCTTGTAGCCAGACAGATCCCGAGAACACACCTCGTGTCGCACGCCAGCCTGCGCCCGAGGAACAATTACTCGAAAGCGCGCGACAGATCCGTCGTGTCGATAGCCAACTCGCCGCCAGCCGACGTCTGGTCTTCCAGATCTACGTGTCCACAGGCGAGCTCGTCGCCTGGCCGGCTCTGCGTCAATTATGTTGTCAGAACTACGGGACGTAAATACAAGGGTAAGCGAGTCTATCACCGAAAGAAGGGCGCCCTCCAGGCGTGTCTTGAAATTAGTGGGTGTGTCTCCTCTTACTGAATAATAACCCGCTATGGGGAGGCGTGAATTATACGTCCTGGTACAGTCAGTCCTACTTAGAGGAGGTGGACGGCGCAGGAGGATTCATTGTCGTCGCTCCAAATGAAATGTGTATGAACTGCGTCACGACAGCCTCCACCGAGTTATCGTAACATGCATTTTTACACCGAGGCTACAAAAGCAAAATACCCACTTGTAGATGGTGGTAGTGCCGCGCACACAAAGTATAAAAGGTCAGTGCATTGATGGAGCTGTCATCATTTGCACTCTTGTGGTTTATGTGTGAAAGGTTTTCGACGTGATTATGGCCGCACGATGGAAATTAACAGATTTTGAACGATGAATGGCACTTGGAGATAAATGCAGAGTACATTCCATTTCTGAAATCGTTAAGGAATTTAATATTCTGAGTTCCACAATGCCAAGGGTAGGTCGAGAACAAACAAACAAACAAACATTACCTCTCGCAACGTGGAGCGCAGTGGCTGATAGCCTTCATTTAACGACCGACAGCAGCGTCATTTGCGTAGAGTTGTCAGTGCTAACAGACAAGCAGCACTGCCTGAAATAACCGCAGAAATCAATGTGGGACGTACGACGAACATATATGTTAGGATAGTGCAGGGACGTTTGTCGTTAATGGGGCGTGGCAGCAGACATCCGACGCGAGTGGTTTGCTAACAGCACGACACCGCCTGCAATGTCTTTCCTGCGCTCGTGAACGTATTGGTTGGACCGTAGACGATTAGATAACGGTGGGCTGGTCAGCTGAATCCAGATTTCAGTCGGTAAGAGCTGATGGTAAGGTTCGATTGTAGCACAGATCCCACGAAGTTACGGACCCAAGCTGTCAACAAGGCACTGTGCAAGCTGGTGGACAGCTATGGAGGCATCAGGGCTCAGTGCTTCTGCAGTGGACTTCCAACGACTTGTTGAGTCATGTCACGTCGAGTTGCTCCACAACGCAGGAAAAAGGGGTCCGATGTGATATTAGGCGGTATCCCATGACTTTTGTCACCTCAGTGTTACAGTCTCATTTCTCGCGCTATTTATTGAAAATCCGCATTTGAGCAACGTCCACCACAGTGGCGGTGGCTGTTGTGTTCATTCATTATACGCTCTGAGAATACACCAAGAACACTTGCACTTTAAAGAAGTTTACGTAATAACTTTAGAGAAAATCCCCAATCACTGCCAGTAAAAAAGACTTTTTGTCTGTCTTGCTTGATTTAGTATTTTAAATCAGTGGTTTCAGTTCGGCAAGAACGATACTCAGGTCTGTAGGAAACAGTAAAATCAACAAGTACTAAAAGAATTCACTTCTGTTCCCTGTTTTAATTTTGCGGTGGGAGTGGCTTTCGACTTACAGCACCGCCTTTCCGTAGCCGAACTATCTGTTGCACGAGTACATACTTAACATTATCTACCTGCCCCTGACTGCAAAATTATCTGAAGTTCCATGAATATTAATTGAATATTAGCCAGAGGAGAAAACTGTGCAACGGAAATTTAATTAGTGAACTCCAGAACGATCGATCGGGGTTTATGCTTTACTGAATATTTAAAGCGATTTTCTCTCGCAAGGTAAATGAGGTTAGGGATTATAGAAAGAGGGAAACTGTGCTTGGCGAAATTCAATGAATTAAGTATCTGTAAAGTGAAAGTGTATTTAACTGATACAGTGTACCCCTGAAACCGTGTTTACGTGGAACACACATTAAAAACCACTAATGTTTCCGTAAGAGCCAACGATAATAACGTATCAGTCACTATTAGTCAACAAGGATTTGTAGACTGAGGAAACAGACACGGAAGTGCGATTTCTCGCACACAGAGATTCAAACTCACAGAATAATCGGAAGCAAAGTTCACCATTTTCGCTTTTAAATGAATCATGAAAATCAGCTCGTGATACACAGCAAAAAGAATCGTGAAAGTTAACCGAGCACACGGGACATGAAGCGAATCCATTTTGTTGTTTCCGTCCTTCTCCGTAGGAGACCTTGGGCTTTTTATACATCTCGTCAAATCTTGGCATCAAATGACATACAGCTATCGTCATTTCCTCCTCCAAACAAAGTCTTGATCTGCACATGGTTTTAATGATAGCTGCTGTCGAAAAGCCAGTCTCGGAAACATAAGGCATTGCAAAATAAATTAATACCTTCAATGCTTTCTTGCTGAAGCTTGGAAACTCTTTTCTTGCCGAATACCAATATGTCGGTAATGTCATTGATGAAAAATTCTCTTTCAGTGCAGAATCTGATGTAAGTTCATCAACTGTTCCTCTTATGCAGTGTTGTAGTGAGAAGGACAATCATTACCGAAGGGATCTTGAACCTACTAAAACGTACCACAGTTCTCAGGAAAGTATTTTTCAGTATGGACATGAAGATAACTTCCCTTCGATTAAAATATCTTATTGTCATTTATAAACTGCTGGAAACATGGAAAGTAGCCCATTTCTCCTCCGTTATTCATTCTTCTCTTCCACAGGAGAAGCTTCTTTTTCAAGGCCGGAACTTCGTCAATGAGCTGAATGAAATGAGCTTCACTTCCTTGTAGAGCTATTCAGTGAGTTAAACTTCTCAGACATATCACATAAGAATGCGACCTTCAACAGAAAGTGGGTTCCTAGAAAGAACATAGCTCCGATGTGATTTTCTTCTTCCAGGTGAGAACAACTTCTCATCTAAGTTAAAAAAATGGGTGATATTACGTTTTCTCTAGAAATCCAACTGCTATAAAATTAGATGTATGCAACCCCCCCACCCATATCGGACCCCACTTATCTAAAGAGGTCGCTTTCAGACGACGTCTTAATAAAGTTCACCAGTTTTACGACAGTTTGTAGTATTCCAGAGCAACACTGAAATGTTGCGAAGCAAGTGCTTTTCTATGGATAATGCAATGGCTTCACATCAAGGATGCTCACTGGTCTCCTCTGCTTACCGGTAGAGTCGTACAGTGTAATTAGAACTTCACATACGGCGAGTGCAATGTCTCTTCGTGCTCAACATTCTGTTCAACAGCACCACAAATGCGGCAGTTCTGTATATTCAATGCGCGCTTACTGTAAAATGTGCCTCATCACTCCAGAGAATATTTCCCGGCCACATGCCATCTACATCGATATGTGTCAGAAAAAGAAGATAAAATTCAGAACGTTGCTGCGGATCAAGATGTCTGGGTGTTGTACGGGTATCAGTGTGAAACAGAATGCAAAACTTCCCGCACATTTGACCATGGGATGGACAATTCTCGTGACACGACACAAGCACTAGCACTACCCGTGCCACGTGCTGCATGGTCACTTACGGCAGCAGAAACCTGGTCAAAAGCTTCCTTTGGGATAGGACATCTTTTTTTCTTCAGGTGCCATACCAAGCTCATCCGTGTTTTAGAAATTCATTATCATCTTCTTTAAACAATTTTATGACACTGGGCCTCTCCTCAGATCTTTTAGTGGGCGGTAATCCCTCAATACAGCTCTGTAATTGCTGTCGGATAAAACAGTTTCACTAACAGTGCACGGTCTCTCTTCCCAATAGCCGAACTGTTCATTCACGTTATGAATTCTCAAATGATAGCGTTGATGTCATACCGTTACTCAAACAGCGTACAGCGCCAGATTTGCACCTGGTGGCCATAATTGGAGCTAATTTGTTATTCAGCGTAAATCGGTTCCACATTAATGCGTTATCATAATTACCAAGTTTCGCTGCCACAAAGGCCACAAAGGACATCCGCGAGTAGGTGCACTGTAATTACAGCCACTCGATATAAATGTGTTAGGGGGCCTTATTTGAAAGTATCTGCCTCGAGTAAATCCTACTACGGGAATGGAAAGCGGAAGATGAAGAGTACAGACAGGAGGAGAATCGAAGGTTTTGAAATTTAGTGCTACGGAACGATTTTGATGATCATATGGGTATATCGAATAACCGATGAAGAGGTGCTGGATCTAATTGTGGAGAACCGAGTTTTATGGCCCAGCTTCACTAAAAGAATCGTTAGATTGATAGGACTCAATCTGAAGTATGAATGAATTGTTGATTTGGTAATGAAAGGAAGTTTGGGGTTGAGGGAGGGAGTTAAAAAATACAGAGTGGTCCACTGATAGTGACCATGCGAAATATCTCACGAAATAAGCATCAAACGAAAAAACTACAAAGAACGAAACTCGTCTAGCTTGAAGGGGGAAACCAGATGCCGCTATGGTTGGCCCGATAGAAGGCGCTGCCATAGGTCAAACGGATATCAGCTTCGTTTTTTTTAAATAGGAACCCCCATTTTTTATTACATATTCGTTTAGTATCTAAAGAAATATGAATGATTTAATAGGATCACTTTTTCGTTTTGTGATAGATAGCGCTGTAATAGTCAAAAACGTATAAGTACGTGGTATCACGTAACATTCCGCCAGTGCGGGCGGTATTTGCTTCATGATACATTACCCGTGTTAAAATGGACCGTTTACCAATTGCGGAAAAGGTCGATATCGTGTTGATGTATGGCTATTGTGATCAAAATGCCCAACGGGCGTGTGCTATGTATGCTGCTCTGTATCCTGGATGACATCATCCAAGTGTCTGGACCATTCGCACGATAGTAACGTTACTTATGAAAAAGGAAGTGTTCAGCCACATGTGAAACGTCAACCACAACCTGCAACAAATGATGATGCCCAAGTAGGTGTTTTAGCTGCTGTCGCGGCTAATCCGCACATCAGTTGCAGACAAATTGCGCGAGAATCGGGAATCTCAAAAACGTCGGTGTTTAGAATGCTACATCAACATCGATTGCACCCGTACCATATTTCTATGCACCGGGAATTGCATGGCGACGACTTTGAATGTCTTGTACAGTTCTGCCACTGGGCACAAGATAAATTACGGGACGATGAAAGATTTTTTGCACGCGTTCTATTTAGCAACGAAGCGTCATTCACCAACAGCGGTAACGTAAACCGGCTTAATATGCTCTACTGGGCCACGGAAAATCCACGATGGCTGCGACAAGTGGAACATCAGCGACCTTGGCGGGTTAATGTATGGTGCGGCATTATGGGAGGAAGGATAATTGGCCCCACATTTTATCGATGGTAATCTAAATGGTGCAATGTATGAGATTTCCTACGCAATGTTCTACCGATGTTACTACAAGATGTTTCACTGCATGAGAGATGGCGATGTACTTCCAACATGATGGATGTCCGGCACATAGCTCGCGTGCGGTTGAAGCGGTACTGAATAGCATATTTCATGACAGGTGGATTGGTCGTCGAAGCACCGTACCATGGCCCGCACGTTCACCGGATCTGACGTCCCCGGATTTCTTTCTGTGGGGAAAGTTGAAGGATATTTGCCATCGTGATCTACCGACAACGCCTGACAACATGCGTCAGCGCATTGTCAATGCATGTGCGAACATTACGGAAGGCGAACTACTCGCTGTTGAGAGGAATGTCGTTACACGTATTGCCAATTGCATCGAGGTTGACGGACATCATTTTGAGCACTGATTGCATTAAAGTGGTATTTACAGGTAATCACGCTGTAATAGCATACGTTCTCAGAAATGATAAGTTCACAAAGGTACATGTATCACATTGGAATAACCGAAATAAGATGTTCAAACGTACCTATGTTCAGTACTTTAATTTGAAAAACCTACCTGTTACCAGCTGTTCGTCTAAAATTGTGAGCCATATGTTTGTGACTATTACAGCGCCGTCTATCACAGAGCGAAAAAAGTGGTTCAACTAAAACATTCGTATTTCTGTACGTACTACACGGATATGTAATAAAAAATGGGGGTTCCTATTTAAGAAAACGCAGTTGATATTCGTTTGACCTATGGCAGCGCCATCTAGAAGGCCCACCATAGCACCATCTCGTTTCCCCCTTCAAGCTAGACAAGTTTCATTCTTTGTACTTTTTTCGTTTGACGCTTATTTCGTGAGATATTTGGCCCGCTCATGATCAATGGACCACCCTGTATAAATGGAGAACAAGTCTTGAATACAGTAACAAGAGTGCATTACTTAAACAGGTGGGGGAAAACTTGCAGAGGATAGTTTCGCGAAAAGACATTCATCAAGCTAGTCTTCCTACTGACGGCAACACAATAACAATAACAACTCTACCATTTTAATTAAAGTCCTTCATAAGGACTGCGTATATGCTGTGTGGACTGACAAGCGTACCCATACATAGCAGAACGGCGACATGCGGGCTGTGGGACAGAGTGGTCTTTTTTTACGGGCCGTTGGCGAGGCGCATCTGGTGGCTCACAGCACAGAGCAGCAAAGCACAGCGGGCCCGTATCTGCGCTGGCCTAATAACTCTGGCTCGTGTAACGGATCCCCGCAGTTCGGCTGCCGCCTATCTGCTCGGAAGCCCGCGTGGAGCCGGGCCACGACACCCGGCCACGTGTCACCTCTGCTACCGCCCCACACGTGTAACGGCGGGATTCGAGTGGTCAGGCGTGATCCGTCGGTAATCAGGCTCTAATCCTACGAGAAATCAATCTTCGCTAGTATAATGGTTTATCAGTATATGAAGAAACCTTTAATAGCCAAGATCGCATTCTTCTTCCGATGCTCAAAAAAATTTTGTTGGTTATACAACCTGTTCCATTAAGACTCTCTCACACATCCCTTGCTGACATTATAGTATCTGAGTTTGATCTGTATATCGGCTTCTTATAAGCATTCTACCACCATACTGAACTTATTTACATCGACTATGATGAGTAAGGATTTAACACTTGTTGTTAAAGGAAAACCTCTTGCTGCTTCCTCTACAATACTTCTTGTGCTTTCTTATACTTATCGCACGTTCGAATTACTTGATTCAGGTTGGCTGCCTCAGTCTAATCCTGACCATAACATCTAGGAACTAGAATTTTTATCGTACATAAATCTGCGGGGTAAGATCCATGTCCCAGTCTCATAACAAATTTGGACGTCACCTGAAGTTTACTTAGCTTCACATATTCGAACCACAGTCCCGTAGATATTTCAGGTTTTATGGCTGCTATGTGTATGTCATTTAGCGTGGAGATACAGGCCATTCATTGTTCCTGTGAACGTAAGCAGGTTTCTGGCGTAGATTTGAAACAAGTACGAAGGATTGTGGTTAGACGGAGCCGTTCTTCACTAATGGTCCTATTTGGTAGATGGTGGACTATTTTGTTACATAAAATTGCGTGATGTCCGATCATAAACTACTACCATGCAGATTTAGTTGATTCCTTCAGAAAATAAAAAAAAGGAGGAAATCCCAACCGCGACCCATTGGTGCTTGCAAAATTTGGTACGGGAAACGAGTCGCGCTACATTGTGTACTCGCTGCGGCAACACCCTCAAACGGAAACTTTTCAATCGTCCCCTATCGCTTACTGAGAGCTTCAGGGCAATGCTGTTAGACGCTAATCACGCTATGTTGACGTTTTGTTCACTTGTCGTGCCTCGCACATTGGACCACGAAACTGATCACTATATACTTGGGTGAAACTATTCACCTTTCTCACTGAAATAGTTGTTTTCATGAGGATTCAATATCAAAATAGTATAAAGCATCTCATATTTCAATTAACGTATCTGGAAAATGATCAAATTAAAAGTCTGACTAACATAAACTTGCTGCATTACAGAGTAATATAGCAAATCCATGTCTGCCACCTGTTTGCTTCACATCCTTGAATTTTGGAAGATATGATGGACTATTTATGTACATTAGAAAGTTTCACTGCGTAACTGAAATTTAGATACAGAAGCTACACAAAATACCATTTTTCCTAACGTATATAATATAACGACTGCTGAACTACTAGAATGGCTCTGAGCGCTATGGGACTTAACATCTATGGGCATCAGTCCCCTAGAATTTACAACTATTTAAACCTAAGGACATCACACAACACCCAATCATCACGAGGCAGAGAAAATCCCTGACCCCGCCGGGAATCGAACCCGGGAACCCGGGCGCGGGAAGCGAGAACGCTACCGCACCACCACGAGTTGCGGACTGTATAATGTCAGCATGGCATTGTGTGACACAGTCATAATGGAACAGAACGTATAGTAAGGACTTTTTTTGTAGATCAGAAGATGACAGCCTTAACTTCTAAAACCGGTCATCAGGAATAAATAACACTGGAAGCGATATGGGCTATTAAAGGTTTCTTCGAGGCAAATACAGGTCGCTCCTTCCTGTCTCTAATTATGAGAAATTTCATGGCTTATCAGTATTTCAGTAGTTCATTTCCACCAGTTAAATTGTAGTGGTGAACTTGGTTTAGACCCACATTGTGAAGCTAATTAATGCTGATAGCATTTATTAATCACAAACATGTTAGTATTCCAGTGGGGCGCCACGTATCGATACCACCCTACCGGCGTCTGAGAGTTGCTAGTGGAATTACTATTTTCCGTCGGATACGGATAGCGGTCGTGCTGGATCTGGCGGATCCAATGGGGCACGCACGCTGAGCCACGCACCCAGCGGCTCTGGACTACGGGCGCCCTCTGCTCCCGTCTAGCTTTCCTACGACTACAGTTGCCACACAGCTCTGTAGCTACACACTCTTCTTTCCGTTGTGTACGAAGTAGTACATAACATTCAGTGCGGGATTTGGAATTAATAACAAACAAAACAATTAGGTGCGTCAATTGCAGGAATGTAAATAAAGTACAGTACAATTCGATACTGCGTCGTTCTTCATAACGACGCAGGCATTGCAGTACCATATTTGTTCGCCGATACCAGGACATGACGAAAGAACAGCCACCATATCCATGTAAGTATATAGTTCTGGCAATACCGGCCATGACCTTCCTCTTCTGTGCAGATGAACACATATTACTCGAACTCTTACGGTACTTGGTAAGAATGTCTTCCACGAGTAAAGAGTGTGCTGGGTAGGGACACTACGAATGTAGTGTGTGGACATATGAGGTGAGAATGTGGATCTTGCGGGAGGTGTGCGTGAGATACTCCCTGCAGTCGCAGTATCCTCTGTGCCCTCGGTGGCTCAGCTGGGTAGAGCGTCTGCCTTGTAAGCAGAAGATCCCGGGTTCGAGTCCCGGTCGGGGCACACATTTTCACCTGTCCCCGTTGATATATATCAACGCCCTTCAGCAACAGAAGGTATTAACATATATAATTCTAATTAAATTAAAATGTCCTCCCCTGTACAGGAATTACGTGGTGTGCGTACGAGTACAGTCTGTGACTCAGCAACGACGGCACATGGAAGTCTGGGTCTGGCAGTCAGTGTAAGTGGTTAAGGCGAATGTTTGTGTAAAGTGGGAAAATCAGGACAGAGTCCCAGTTCAACACGAGTTTTCATTGTCGCCATCCCCTTACACAGCTGTTATACAGCTGACGGTTCTTCGTATTCGCAACTGCGAATACATTTCATGCACATCAAAACTGTTTCATTTCTACAGCATATTTTTCGGACTTTGTAGGACTTTTGAAAGAATTTACAGGGTATCTGTCAGTGTGCGATTACTTTGTGTGGGGAACACCCAAGTCTAACGTGCATCACAAAAGTCCTCATAGTCTTGAAAAACTATACCAGAACATTTCGGATGAGATCTCAGCAATTACAGCTGTCAGTCTTCGATAGTCCATCAGCAACTTGCCGACCGGAGCCCAGACGTGCTAGCAACTGAATGGTGGTCACTTTCAACATCTGCTATAGTCAGTTGAGTACTGAATTTCCTTTCCTCTCCTGCGTTTCTCTGTGCCCTGGAGCTCTGTTCGGACCACTTTTATTCGCCCCACACTGTAAAATATGAACATAACTAAAAAATTTAAAAATCGGTGGTTACTTCCGTTGTAACGATATCTTCTTAAAGTTTGCTTCAATATCTTTCGCCTAGTCAGAAGGTAAAAAGTGAAATGATCCGGCGGATGCAGCCCGTGAATACAGGCAGTGGCACGGCAACAGGGTTTGGTGAGCACGTTCCGTATAACTCCAGAAAAAGACACCGACGGATACAAACACATATACAGGGTGACTGAGCATTCCGTACACATAATTAAAAAAAAAAAACAAAGACACTCTCACTAATGATGAGAGTGTATGCACACACCCACAGAGATGCCTGGTATTTCATATCTCGTCACGCACTGAAAGTCAGTACCGTTATTATAATTAAGGTAGCTGAACACAGTCTTTGATATTACATAAATTTACAAAATTTTTAAAATAACTGTTTGTTTCTCTTCTAATCTGTTCATTCAATGTATTTTTATTTTTCTCGCATTACAGGCTGTTCCCTTTAATTTGATGCAGCTAAGTATCTCGAAAACGACGCATCGTACGAAAAAGAATGTTCTGGGTGAAAAATTAACATTTGTAAAGAGGACATCTGTCTGTATTAGAACGCGCCACCTCCTAACCACCCATCCTGCGTGCGCGGAGTAAACTTTGTACTTTCAAATGAGATCTCCTATTTTTATTTGCATACATTCTACACAAAAAATACGTACAGTTTACTCAAATCATTTTTGCCCTTCGTTGGGTATGGCGCTTTAATCGACAAATAACAACTGTGCCTGGTATAGAAAATAAGAACAGATGTACCTAATTTTACATTTCATTTACTATTTAAATGTAAACCTTTGTGTCGTAATGGTTCCTATTTGTGTTAGAAATTTGACTGATGAGTACAACATGGCTACTCTTTTCATTTTGTGGCTAGAAACTACGTTTTGCGTTATCCAGGAACAACTATGGGGATGTAGTAGTTTTCGGTTCCCATCGGCTTTCTTGATATCGGTGGCTACTCTTGCCTCTCACCGTAGGGGTGTTCGGTGTCGGTTACTCCCTTTGCTTTTCACCACTGGGGTGCTTCGGTCAATATCCACGGCAGATGCCCCTGTCACTATCACTCCATGGACACTTTACCCTCTTACAGTGGTTGCCATTTGTATTCCACCGGCAGACGCATAGCGGCCAGCGCGACTGGATGGAAACACACACCGACATCAGTCACCTGATAGCGATGTTCGAGGTCGGCCATCGAAGTCTATCATTCGGATGGGTTGGGGACTCACCAGAATCAACGCCGTTGGGAACACAAAACTACGTCACCACAGAAGTAGCTTATTTGTCAGAAATGTCAATGTCTATCCACATTATTTGTACTGTACAGTCACATTTGCAACACTCAACTGAAGCTTGAATGTCAGTATCAATCGTTAGATAACAAAATGTTTACATTTACATCGTAAATGACGTGAAGAATCAAATGCGTCTCTCCTCAATTTGCAAAAAGAGTCACGCCGACTTCTGTCGACTATAGCGCCGTCTACCAAGTATGGGAGATGATGTTGTGATGAAACCGTACATATTTCTGGTGTACAATACGGATATACGATAAAAATAGATAGTCCTCATTGGAAAATACAAAGATGACCCGGCCCACGCAGAATGGGTGGTTGGGAGGTGGCCAGTTGTAGCACAGACCGATGTCCCCTTTACAAATGTTAACTTTCCATTTAGAACATTTTTTTCGTACGATACTTCTTTTTGCGATAGTGTCTCAAATTAAAACAAACACCGTGTGTATAGTAAGTGTCCCAGTAGAATCACCATGTTGTCATATATCCATTAGCTCTTGTTTGCTCTTATAATATTCACTTCAGTCATTTGATCCTGTTTATTCATTGAACGCTTTGTCTACTAGACAGCGAGGTGCTGAAAGGTTTGATCATTTGGATGACAGAAGTTATTACGTATAAAATTATCCGTCTTTGTCGGCTTCCTGTACACAATGAAGGCATTCTCACCATCTTCCTTCATCGGTATGCATCCGACAGCATGCGCTGCACAGCATGTTCCAAAAAAACACATACAAATTCGAAATTGGTGACAGAAAGGCAGGGTCAAGTGTTTTGGATGCCCCTTGGGCTAGGGACTATTCTTATGCCCATCAGAAGTGTCGTCTTACTACAACAGTCCTACACTGCACGGTCAGATTTTCAGTGTTACACATTTGCTTCAGCTTAGGCAAATGAAGGAAACCGGTTTGATCTTTTTCTATACTAGGTCTACCTTGTGATGAAATGGACTTATGGAGGCACCATTCAGTTATTGGGATGTTCCTGAGAAAACCTGAAAAACATAGTTTTTGCGTATGTACCAAAACCGAACCGCGATTTCCAAGACAGCTATGTACAGCAAATTTTTGAAATTTTTGCAATACGTTTCCAAGGTCCCGATCTCGAACAACCGTGAAAATTTCCTTGACAGATTCATCAGTTTCCGAGATACCAAAACAAACTGCTCAAATTTTAACGGTATAAGCAGTAGGTGTTTATCTAGAATTGCGGTCTTCACGTTTTCAAAATTATTTATTTGCTGTAGAGAAACACCCAAAAATCATGATTTTGGGCATCAAAACCGAGCCTCCGATTCCAAAGTAGCTATGCACACCAAATGGTTGTAATTTTACCATATATATTACTAAAATCCCAATCCCGAATAACCTTGAAAATTTTCTTGATATCTTTATCCGTTTCCGAGGTAAAGAGGTTCAAAGTTACCCTATTGTACTCTCAAAACTCGCACGTAATATCCAATGTGAGGCGAATGCGTAGTTTATAAAGTGACGTAGCATGGAGAAATGTGCTGTAAAGATCTTCGTTATCATCACAAGTGTTGTGGTAACCCCATGTTGTAGTACTGAGCTCATGCAAAATTTTTGTGCACGTAAAATTCTGTCTGGGGTGTAAAACTAATTTGGTGTTATTTCAACCTCCACATAAATAAACTACCAAAATCTTACTGACACATAAAGCTCTTTTAATTGAGTGACATGCTTTGCAGAGGCAGGGAAAAGAAAGGGACCAGCAGAAAAATGATCCTATCGGAGCACCAAAATGGCTAATATACTCCTGTTTTAAAAGTCTGTCTAAGTGGGATGCCAGCTCCCTCATTCTCCCTTCCTCAGAGCATTAGAGAAGCATTGGGGCATCTTCAGAGACATTTTAGACCTGGAATCTGATTGCCAGGAGTAGAATTATTTTCAGTGATGAGTCCGGCTTCTATGTCACCCACGATGACCAGCGGAGACGTGTCTGGACACACTCCGGATAGCGGATGGTATTCGGCCGATTGTCACCCACCACACGGTCTGACAACCGGGAGTGGTGGTGTTGAGGTGTCACTTCTTTACATAGCAAGACGCCATTCGTTGTCACCAACGGCATCCTACAGCCCTGTGGTACGTCGACGTTATTCTACACCCCTTTTGTTGCCCTTCATGGTAAGCCTTCCTGGGCTTACATTTCAGCAAGATAATGCCCTCCCCCGCACGGCGAGAGTTTCTACTGCGTGTCTTTGTGCTCTCAAACCCTACCTTGGCTACAAATGTCGCGGGATCTATCCAGAACCGACGTCATTTACAGTATTATGGGCAGGCCCCACAACTGTTGTGACTAGGCAAGACAGCCAAGCCACTATGAGGTGAAGCCGAAAGGCACGCGTCTAAGCTCACGCGGGATGGCGTGAGGTCTGGAACAGAACAAGTAATGAAGACTAGCAAATAAAGTACGTAGCTTCTGGAATACTTAACTTTAATCCATAGTTGGTGAACATCTGTCTGACGGTACATGCATCACAAGATAAATAGCAAATGATAATGGCGCCTTGCTAGGTCGTAGCAAATGACGTAGCTGAAGGCAATGCTAACTATCGTCTCGGCAAATGAGAGCGTAATTTGTCAGTGAACCATCGCTAGCAAAGTCGGCTGTACAGCTGGGGCGAGTGCTAGGAAGTCTCTCTAGACCTGCCGTGTGGCGGCGCTCGGTCTGCAATCACTGACAGTGGCGACACGCGGGTCCGACGTGTACTACCGGACCGCGGCCGATTTAAAGGCTGGCTGGCTGACTGGCTCTGAGCACTATGCGACTTAACTTCTGAGGTCATCAGTCGCCCAGAACTTAGAACTAATTAAACCTAACTAACCTAAGGATATCACACACATCCATGCCCTAGGCAGGATTCGAACCTGCGACCGTAGCGGTCGTTCGGTTCCAGACTGTAGCTCCCACAACCGCACGGCCACTCCGGCCGGCTATTTAAAGGCTACCACCTAGCAAGTGTGGTGTCTGGCGGTGACACCACAACAACCCCTTCGGGATTTTCACAATCGAAAGCGCCAATTTGACAGCATGTGGCACGGTATGCCTCAGGAGCATAATCAACAACTCTGTCATTCAGTGCCAAGCAGAATAACTGCTGGAGGTGGATCAACGCGTTACTGAATTGCTCAATTTGTGAAGCTTTCCCTCTTGAATAAATCATCAATTTTTTTCTGAAATTACACACATTTATCTGTATGTACAAGTACATGCCATCTATTGATCTCCGTTCCATTCGGATAATTCCTTCATGGTGAGTTCTTCTTTTTCCCTTTTTTTGTCTTACAATTAGAGTGTATTTTCCTCCCATCTGTGGTATTTATTCCATTGTTCTAAATAAGATTCCAGTTCCAGGCATCGATATAAAGATCACTCTGAGTGATCAAGAATCCTCTAGTTGTAATTCAAGAAGCAAGCAGCCACCTTGATGACACTTCGACTACAAGTACCTGCGTAGATGAGTTGCACTCGTGCGCTAACCTACAGTAGATCTATTTCGGCAAATTCATGTCTTCAGTACTGAGTGCGTATGTATAGTTACTACTACCAAGAAACTAGGCACTGAATCGGTTTCAATTCTGAGATTGTAAAATGTGTATTCTATAATAACAGCCGGCCGGAGTGGCCGAGCGGTTCTAGGCGCTTCAGACTGGAACCGCGCGACCGCTACGGTCGCAGGTTCGAATCCTGTCTCAGGCATGGATGTGTGCGATGTCCTTAGGTTGGATGGGTTTAAGTAGTTCTACGTTCTAGGGGACTGATGATCTCAGATGTTAAGTCCCATAGTGCTCAGAGCCATTTGAACCATTTTTTTGTAATAACAACTGCGATAACAGGCGTAATATGAATGTACTGAAAAAGAAGAGTGCACACCGCAATACATGTATTCCTGACGTCAGGAAGAGCCGATGGCTTTTGCAGTTAGTTAATTCCATGTCGATTAGAGATTTTTCACGATTTGTATTTTAAATGGAAATGCCGTGTGGCTAGGGCCTCCCGTCGGGTAGACCGTTCATCTGGTGCAAGTCTTTCGAGTTGACGCCACTTACGCCTAAGTAGACAGACTTGGGTGTTTATGGGGATGAAATGATGATGATAAGGACAACACAACACCCAGTCCCTGAGCAGAGAAAAGCTCCAACCCAGCCGGCAATCGAACCCAGGCCGTTAGATATGACATTCCGTCGCGCAACTGGAATCACTCAACAGAGGAAAGTCCACTGGACCTGACGGGATACCAATTCGATTCTACACAGAGTACGCGAAAGAACTTGCCCCCCTACTAACAGCCGTGTACCGCAAGTGTCTAGAGGAGCGGAAGGTTCCAAATGATTGGAAAAGAGCACAGGTAGTCCCAGTCTTCAAGAAGGGTCGTCGAGCAGATGCGCAAAACTATAGACCTATATCTCTGACATCGATCTGTTGTAGAATTTTAGAACATGTTTTTTGCTCGAGTATCATGTCGTTTTTGGAAACCCAGAATCTACTCTGTAGGAATCAACATGGATTCCGGAAACAGCGATCGTGTGAGACCCAACTCGCTTTGTTTGTTCATGAGACCCAGAAAATATTAGATACAGGCTCCCAGGTAGATGCTATTTTCCTTGACTTACGGAAGGCGTTCGATACAGTTCCGCACTGTCGCCTGATAAACAAAGTAAGAGCCTACGGAATATCAGACCACCTGTGTGGCTGGATTGAAGAGTTTTTAGCAGACAGAACACAGCATGTTGTTATCAATGGAGAGACGTCTACAGACGTTAAAGTAACCTCTGGCGTGCCACAGGGGAGTGTTATGGGACCATTGCTTTTCACAATAATATAAATGACCTAGTAGATAGTGTCGGAAGTTCCATGCGGCTTTTCACGGATGATGCTGTAGTATACAGAGAAGTTGCAAAATTAGAAAATTGTAGCGATATGCAGGAAGATCTGCAGCGGATAGGCAATCGGTGCAGGGAGTGGCAACTGACCCTTAACATAGACAAATGTAATGTATTGCGAATACATAGAAAGAAGGATCCTTTATTGTATGATTATATGATAGCGGAACAAACACTGGTAGCAGTTACTTCTGTAAAATATCTGGGAGTATACGTGCGGAATGATTTGAAGTGGAATGATCATATAAAATTAATTGTTGGTAAGGCGGGTACCAGGTTGAGATTCATTGGGAGAGTCCTTAGAAAATGTAGTCCATCAACAAAGGAGGTGGCTTACAAAACACTCGTTCGACCTAACTTGAGTATTGCTCAACAGTGTGGGATCCGTACCAGATCCGGGTTGACGGAGGAGATAGAGAAGATCCAAAGAAGAGCGGCGCGTTTCGTCACATGGTTATTTGGTAACCGTTAATAGCGTTACGGAGATGTTTAGCAAACTCAAGTGGCAAATGGCTCTGAGCACTATGGGACTTAACATCTATGGTCATCAGTCCCCTAGAACTTAGAACGACTTAAACCTAACTAACCTAAGGACAGCACACAACACCCAGCCATCACGAGGCAGAGAAAATCCCTGACCCCGCCGGGAATCGAACCCGGGAACCCGGGCGTGGGAAGCGAGAACGCTACCGCACGACCACGAGATGTCAAGTGGCAGACTCTGCAAGAGAGGCGCTCTGCATCGCGGTGTAGCTTGCTGTCCAGGTTCCGAGAGGGTGCGTTTCTGGATGCGGTATCGAATATATTGCTTCCCCCTACTTATACCTCCCGAGGAGATCACGAATGTAAAATTAGAGAGATTCGAGCGCGCACGGAGGCTTTCAGACAGTCGTTCTTCCCGCGAACCATACGGGACTGGAATAGAAATGGGAGGTAATGACAGTGGCACGTATAGTGCCCTCCGCCACGCACAGTTGGGTGGCTTGCGGAGTATAAATGTAGATGTAGATGTAGCTATCTGGGGCGGACATTTGTATTGTAATGAGATTGGAGGAGGCGGTTTCCAGACAACGTAAAAATGACTTATGTGAATTACTAGCTCTAATCTGCAAGTCGCTAAATACCGTACTGAAAGAAGCTTACAGTTAATAACAAAGACAGACTTGGTAGTCCCCTGAGCGAGGTGGCGCAGTGGTTAGCACACTGGATTCCCACTCAGGAGGGCGACGGTTCAAACACGCGTCGGGCCATCGAGATTTAGGTTTACCGTTCAGATGGTTCAAATGGCTCTGAGCACTATGGGACTTAACTTCTGAGGTCATCAGTCTCCTAGAACTTAGAACTACGTAAACCTAACTAACCTAAAGACATCACACACATCCATGCCCGAGGCAGGATTCGAACCTGCGACCGGAGCGGTCTCGCGGTTCCAGACTGTAGCGTCTAGAACCGCTCGGTCACCCCGGCCGGCTAGGTTTACCGTTATTTCCCGAAATTTCCGCAAGCAAATGATGAGATGGTTCCTTTCAAAGGGCACGGTCAATTTCCTTCCCCATCAATGATACAATCCGAGCTTGTGCACCGTCTCCATTTACCTGGATGTCGGCGGGGGTATGAGTAGTGATGTGGCCCGGGGAAATGGCCAGTGGGCAGGACATTTATAAATTGCTATATGCCAAGTGGTTTTATCCAAACCATTTTTCAATGACCAAAATCTGGGCATTTATAAAAAGTACTTTTTAATGTTTTTACTGCTAGAATTTATACTTTACCAGTTAACATAAGAGATGGGACGATACTCTCGATTTTAGAAGTTTGTAAATGTTTAAACATATGTGTGTCATTCTAGTAAGAACGAAATGAAAGAAGAGACAAGCGTGTTGATCAGCTGTTTAGTAACAAGCTGGTATTAAAAAAAGTTGTCCTTAGGTCATCGCTGTGTAATGTAACACACTTAATGATCCGTGTCAAATATCTGAATATTAAACAGCTGGTATGTATTTCTTCATAGTAAATGTATTCTTAAATGTTAAAGTGTTGTGAAGAAACAAAGGAAATGCTTTATAGCCAGATGTCGCAACATTCGAGATAACTACAATTTTCTGTTCTTCTCCCTTCTTCATCTGCTTTCGTATGACTCCACTGCTGTGAAGGTAAAATGAGAACATTAACATAAAAAATATATAATACTATTGAATCGACGCCCAAGACGCTGGAATCGTTCGATTCCTATACTTGCCGATTGATAGAGAATCGACGATTCGTGGACTCGCAGAACTGGAATCGGCACATGACTAATTAAAATCGTTATGGACAAAGTTTTCACTCCAATCTTTCTGCAGTAGTATAGTATAAGTAAAAATATTACCTACAGGCTAGCTTCTTAATATAAACTATACTTTATTTCAAGAATTAATTTTAAACTTGAGTTTTGGTTTTTTTATTATGTATTATCCTAAGAATTAACCACATTAAAAATGTGTAGTTATGTTTACAGTTCCATTTATTCCCCCTAATAACTCATCCCTAGCTCTCAAGCACCTTTTTCAGCTGAAATAAAAACTTTGATGTTCGCCGATGACATTGTAATTCTGTCAGAGACAGCAAAGGACTTGGAAGAGCAGTTGAACGGAATGGACAGCGTCTTGAAAGGAGGATACAAGATGAACATCAACAAAAGCAAAACGAGGATAATGGAATGTAGTCTAATTAACTCGGATGATGCTGAGGGAATTAGGTTAGGAAATGAGACACTTAAAGTAGTAAAGGAGTTTTGCTATTTGGGAAGCAAAATAACTGATGATGGTCGAAGTACAGAGGATATAAAATGTAGACTGGCAATGGAAAGGAAAGCGTTTCTGAAGAAGAAAAATTTGTTAACACTGCGTATAGATTTAAGTTTCAGGAAGTCGTTTCTTAAAGTATTTGTATGGAGTGTAGCCAAGTATAGAAGTGAAACATGGACGATAATTAGTTTGGACAAGAAGAGAATAGAATCTTCCGAAATGTGGTGCTACAAAAGAATGCTGAAGATTAGATGGGTAGATAACATAACTAATGAGGAGGTATTGAATAGAATTTGGGAGAAGAGGAGTTTGTGGTACAACTTGACTAGAAGAAGGGATCGGTTGGTAGGGCATTTTCTGAGGCATCAAGGGATCACCAGTTTAGTGTTGGAGGGCAGCGTGGAGGGTAAAAATCATAGAGTGAGGCCAAGAGATGAATACACTAAGCAGATTCAGAAGGATGTAGGTTGGATTTGGTACTGGGAGATGAAGAAGCTTGCACAGGATGGAGTAGCATGGAGAGCTGCATCAAACCAGTTTAAGGACTAAAGACCACAACAACAACACACCCAGTCACTACAGAAAAAGTGTTGCAAAACGTATTTTCCAATACAAAACATTGGTTTAAATATTTGTATAACCACCGCTTATCAATTAGTCTTGAAAATGCCGGAGCATTTATGAATTTTGGGCCTTTTTCCAGGCATTTATCCTACGCGTTTTCCCCAACTAATAAATGGCCAGGCATTTAACGGCACTAGGGAGGAGGAGATTAGGGTTTAACGTCCCGGCGACAACGATGTCGTTTCAGACCGAGCTCAGGCTTGGATTATGGAAGGATGGGAAGGAAGTCGGCCTTTCCCTTTCAAAGGAACCATCCCGGCATTTGCCTGAAGCGATTTAAGAAAATCACGGAAAACCTAAATCAGGACACCCGGTCGCAGGTTTGAACCATAGTCCTCCAGAATGTTGTCGACGAGACGTTAAACCCATTCTTCCTTCATTCCTTACTTATTTATACTTTTATACTGGACATGTCACTCACGAAAATTCTAGTAGTACCACGTATCCCACTACTTGCATTTTTCAATGAAAATAATGTGAACCTCCAAGAACAGTTATACGTATTGGTTACAACATCTGTAAATATGTTTCTCTCGTGGCAGCTGTCTTTCAAATAAATATTGTGCTTCTCACACTTGTTATGATCCCATTACCTGCGACGTGTTTATTTCTGTACTGCACTCTCGTCCTCTCAGACAGCGATTTATTATTGTTGTCTCTGAGAGGCCTTTGAATGTCCTGAAGAATAACTGCTACAGGCTTTGCTGCTATGCTTTCAACAGATGCAGCTGCCGACGTCCGTGCGTTTGAGGGACGTCTAAAGGCAACATAGGGGGAGATGAACGCTGTTGGTAAAAGCTTCTATTTCAAAGACGCTGCCGTCTGGTGAAGATGAAATGTGTGTATAGCGGGAGCAGCGAAAAATCGGAAGCTTGACAGAATTATTTGTTTACGTTTCGTTGACGGCGATGGGCACATTTCCAAGTAAAGACTACGCTGTGCGACTTTGTGCTATGTTCCCGGGGCGTAGGAGCAGTTTTCCAGAACGGAATTCCTATATGCTTTTCTTTTAGATCTTGGGATTAGACCTCAATAAGGTTACGAGAATTTTCTGATACATCGTTGTCCAAATGAACAGGTTTTCCGTATAGAACACTTTCGTCTCCGGCCCGACGTTGAACTACCATCTTACCGTACGGAATTTTAAATTTTATAAATATTTGTTATGAAGTGTGAGGATCAGTGTAAAACTAAAGATCATTTGTTTCTCCAAACGTTTTTATTCAAAATTAGGAAAGCTGTTTTTATACTTAGTCACCGTCCAAGATTCGACATTTGTCTTAGCGCCCACCAGGTATCAAAAAAATGGCTCTGAGCACTATGGGACTTAACACCTGTGGTCATCAGCCCCCTAGAACTTAGAACCACTTAAACCTAACTAACCTAAGGACATCACACACATCCATGCCCGAGGCAGGATTTGAACCTGCCACCGTAGCAGTCGCGCGGTTCCGGAGTGAGCGCCTAGAACCGCGAGACCCCACCAGGTATCGTTTGCCTTGTGAGTACTTAGTCCCCACCACGTTGCTCACCCAGTCACTCTAACAATCTCTTTCTTCAGTCTCGGAAAACGACGGTAATCAATCAGAGCCAAGTCCGGGCCTCAAAGGGAATGTTCGGAGGAACTGTCGAAGGAATTCTTTCGTCAACGAAGCGAAATTCTTTCTAGCTTTATCATGGAAAAGCGCATTGCGCTAAGCAATAAAACATCCCATACGTTTGAACGCTAGTAATGATTCCGTTGAGTGTGAACGACGTATTGAAATTCAGTCCTGTTATCGCACCTCGTGCGACGAACGCCAAACCACATCTACAGCGACGAAATTCCATCAGAATACAGTTGAGTAAGTTATTACATTGGCTTTCATGTACAGGATATTTCAGCATACTTCTCACGCCTAATTTGGCGGACGAGTAGAAGATCGTTCCAAAAGGAGCGTGCGAATAGTTGTAGTTGCTGAAGGGCATCAACTGCGCTCGATTTTTGTCAGTCTACATCAGCAGTTACATTTATCGTATTATTTGCGTCGTGTGTGAGGTCTCAAGCTCCAAGACCATCAGAAACAACAAAGTTGGAGATATGCAGCAGCCTTGTCGTACCCCTTTGTTAGATGGTACCTCATTAGTTGTTTTACCATTGAGATCGAGAGTGATAAGTGTGTCTTCGTATAAACTTCTTATCGCATTTACTAGAAGCTTTGGATATCCGCGATTCGTCATTATTTCCCGAAGTTTCTGTCTATTGACATTGTCAAAAGCTTTTTTTAAAGTCAATAAAAGCAATGTGTGTTCCTTTATTATACTCTCTCTGTTTTTCTATTATTTGCTGTAGACTAAAAACTGCATCTATTGTGGAGCGTCCTTTCCTAAAACCCATATGTTCCTCATGCATTTTTGACTACGAGGATATTTAAAAGAATTTATGTTCCGGGTGATCAAAAAGTCAGTATAAATTTGAAAACTGAATAAATCACGGAATAATGTGGATAGAGAGGTACAAATTGACACATATGCTGGGAATGACATGGGGTTTTATTAGAACAGAAAAATTACAAAAGTTGAAAAAATGTCCGACACATGGCGCTACATCTGATCGGAATAGCAATAATTAGCATAACAAAGTAAGACAAAGCAAAGATGATGTTCTTAACAGGAAATATGTCCACCATAATTCCTCAACAATAGCTGCAGTCGAGGAATAATGTTGTGAGCAGCACTGTAAAACATGTCTGGAGTTACGGTGAGGCATTGGCGTCGGATGTTGTCTTTCAGCATCCCTAGAGATGTCGGTCGCTCACGATAAACTTGCGACTTCAGGTAAACCCAAAGCCAATAATCGCACGGACTGAGGTCTGGGGACCAGGGAGGCCAAGCATGACGAAAGTGGCGGCTGAGCACACTATCATTACCAAACGACGGCCGGAAGAGATCTCTCACGCGTCTAGCAATGTGGGGTGGAGCGCCATCCAGCATAAACATCGTACGTTCCAGCAGATGTTTATCAGCCAGGCTGGGGATGATGCGATTCTGTAACATATCGGCATACCTCTCACCCGTCACGGTAGCAGTTACAAAACCAGAATCACGCATTTCCTCGAAGAAAAAAGGCCCGATAACAGTAGATGTGGTAAATCCAACCCATACCGTGACTTTCTCGTCGTCCAGTGGAGTTTCTACGACAGTTCTAGGTTTTCTGTAGCCTAAATTCTGTAGTTGTGGGCTTTGACAGACCCTCGGAGCGTGAAATGAGCTTCGTCGGTCCACAACACGTTATTCAACCTATCGTCATCTTCCGCCATCTTTTGTTACGCCAACACCGCAAATGCCCTCCACTTCACTAAATCGGCAGGTAACAGTTCATGATGCAGATGGATTTTGTACGGATAACATCGGAGGGTACGCCTCAGTGCCAACCAAATAGTAGTGTATGGAATGCCGGTGCGACGTGCGATTGCACGAGCGCTGACTTCCCCGTGCATAGACGAACCCGCTACAGTCTCCATTTCTTCCTGAACTGTCTCAGCAGCATTACGCCTTGTGCTCGGTCGGCCACTACAGGGTCTGTCGTCTAAATAACCCGTGGCTTCGAATTGCGAAATCATTCTCGCCACAGCTGCATTTTTCAACGGACCTTACCCGTTCGAATCCCCTTCCTATGGCGATAGGATCGTAACGCTGAACTAGGACATTCCCCATTCTGATGATACAGCTTCACTAAAAGTGCCTTTTCAGGTAACGTCAACATGCTGCGACTGCTGGCGCATCTGATTCTCTCTCTCATTTTAGCTCCTTTTATACGCGATTGACTTGAGCAGTCACTGACGTTTTGCTGTCCAGCACCATATGTCGGACATATTGTGAACTTTTTTTTTGTTCTAATAAAACCCCATGTCATTCCAAGCATGTTTGTCATTTTTTACATCTACATTATTCCGAGGTTTATTAAGTTTTCAAACATAAACTGACTTTTTGATCACCCGGTATGTCATGCCCCTCGACAACGCGCGCACTTAACAAGAGCGTGTGTTCCAAGCATGAGACCAAATCGAGGGCAGCTAGGTGTGTGCCCACTTTTTCGTCTACCTATGCAAAGGTTGCTTTAAAGAGATGGAAATAACTCCTGCTCTATCAGCGTAGACGTCGCAATTGTAGGACGCAATGGCAAATTCAGGACACATGCTTGTAAGAGTATAATTTTTACTTGTTTCATGAGATGGATGGATGGATATGGTGTTATGGGCGCTCAACAGTGTAGTCTTTAGTGCCCGAACGGAAACAATAACGGACGGGTGTCACTAAAATGCAGCAAGTGCAAAAATAAGACTAAAATTAAAGGTGAAAGTCTACATAGGCAGCGTGCACGTCATCAGTAGCAAAGTGGAAAGCAGCATGTAAAGAGGAGAACTGCAAGAGAACGTAGGGGAAGGGGTTAAAATGAAACACATAGCATATGTTTGGAACTGGCCTATTACAAGAATAAAAAGGAGTGGTCAGCCACTCGGCAACACACTAAAAATTACAACCTAAAATGTTAGGCTGAATCCCAGAAACATCATAGTGCCTTAGAACTTTCTTGACACTCGCCTCGTCATCGGCTAAAATCGAAGGCAGATCCCCACTAATATTAACTTCCGCCCTGACAGAACGATATAAATCACACTCAACTAAAATGTGGCGTACAGTGCTTCGTACGCTACAGGCATCACACAGCGGGGGTTCCTCTCGCCGTAGTAAGAAGGCATGCGTAAGAGGACAGTGCCCTGTGTCATGAGAATCGATGCTTTTGCAGGGACTTACACTGCAGTTTAAAACACGACGGCGTAGAGCGCTCCGCTCTGTTTCTTGTTGAGCGCAAACCACCCCTCGCGATTCGTTTATTTTCCGAAAGCATCGAGTAGCTGAGGCGTTACATCAGTCAGAGCGTGTTACTCCAGTAACATACCTTGGCCGGTTCATGGGGCTTTGACCTGTGGGAGACAATTAAACTGAAAACTCCCAAAGTTCAGTTGATGCAACAGTCTCTAAAACAGAAAACAGAATCTGTTGCCATCACGCTACTTGGTACAATAGGGTGATATCGCCGACTGCTGTAGGCTTTATTCGTGCATTTCATTCGTGTTCTCTTTGCGTTTCATGCATTTCAAGTATATTTTTTAATGGTGCTTAGCTTCTTATGTCGTGTGTTACTTCGGGTTCCATGGAACTTCAATTTACTTACGTGACCTGCTTGATTATCCGTACACATGTGTGTGGCAATATGCACTTTAATTATAAGTGCATGTGTCTAAATATACGCATATGTCTACACGTGAATATCAATGACTTGCAACATCTCTCTCCCTTTAAAAGCAAGGAAAACAATTTGTAGCTTACCGTCTGGGTCTTGTTAGACGATCATGTAATTTTCAAGCTTGTACTACACTTGTACACTTGTACTGGTAAATGATTTTGTCTATTTAGGGCTACTCCTTCTTGACGATTATTTTTGCTCATTATATTCATTTTTCGTATTTTATGGATGCATATGTACTGCAGCAGAGTTTCCTTTATCCATTGATACAACGACGTCGCCTTGTCCACTTACATTGATATTAGGCTGCATCATGGGATCTGGCCCCACGTTCCTGTAATGGTTGCCTCGAAAGCCAGTAACCTAGTAAAATTTGCAACGCTTGCGGAATTATCTTTCGTAGTATCTTTTAGCGGTCATGTAAGCCGAGGTGACGCAGTTACAGAGATGCCGCAATAGTTTGATTAATTTCAGTACCACTGCCTCAGTTCATTATTTGTTTTTCAAGTGATAAATATAACAAATAACAATCACATTTGCCCCGCACAAGTTGAACCAATAACGAAGAGTACATTACGTGCTTAGTCGTTGGTTAGGCAGTATGTGTGTTTAATGTGTTAACCTCTGTATGTCATAACTGTGTCATAGAAATTCCCATTGCGTTTGCAAATGTTCTGCCGGGTGAGTAAAGACTTTCCGAGTCAGAATGCGTTTTAGCGGGTATAAAACATCATATGAAAATTCAATCTAAAATTTGAAAGACGCAGAAGGCTCTCCAGTTGACAAGTTAAACAAGAGTAACGTATTAAACATCAACAACCAGAAAAACTCATTATTGTTTCATGAAGCCATAGATGGATAATCATTGTCAGGAATAAGTAATATGTAGGACTATCGGTCTGGAGCGACCAAATTGGAACGATAGTATGAAGTCAGCTGTAGGGAAAACAGATGCCAGACTTGGATTAATTGTAGGAAACCTAAATAAATGAAAGACACCCACGAAAGTGGCACCTTACTCACCTCTCATCTGGCTATTTCTGTATAGTACGTCGGTCTGCTACCAAATAGTATGAATCACAGGAGACTGAGAAGGACAAGAGAAGAGCAACGCTTTTGGTCATGGGATCTCGCAGTAAGCATGAATGCACTACGTCTTCAGGCCACAAGTGGCCCATCGGGACCATCCGATCGCCGCGTCATCCTCAGCTGAGGATGCGGATAGGAGGGGCGCGTGGTCAGCACACCGCTCTCCCGGTCGTTACGATGGTTGTCTATGACCGGAGCTGCTACTGTTCGCTACTATTCGGTCGAGTAGCTCCTCAGTTGGCATCACGAGGCTGAGTGCACCCCGAAAAATGGCAACAGCGCATGGCACCCCGGATGGTCACCCATCCAAGTGCCGGCCACGCCCGACAGCGCTTAACTTCGTTGTTATGACGGGCACCGGTGTATCCACCGCGGCAACGCCGTTGCGCGCAGTAAGCACGAGAGCGTCCAGAAATCATCAAACCCCATAGAGAAATACCACAAAAGATGAGTTCCACATGCACACTGGCTTAGGGTTCAAATTCCGAAGAGCGCAATATCCAAGTGAATCCGAACAACAGACTACTAAAAGGGAGCTTGGCAAGTCAGTCACAGCTGAGCATTGTCTGAGGAAAATGGTTCAAATGGCTCTGAGCACTATTGGACTCAACTGCTGTGGTCATCAGTACCCTAGAACTTAGAACTACTTAAACCTAACTAACCTAAGGACATCACACACATCTATGCCCGAGGCAGGATTCGAACCTGCAACCGTAGCGCCCGCATCTCGTGGTCGTGCGGTAGCGTTCTCGGTTCCCACGCCCGGGTTCCCGGGTTCGATTCCAGGCGGGGTCAGGGATTTTCTCTGCCTCGTGATGGCTGGGTGTTGTGTGCTGTCCTTAGGTTAGTTAGGTTTCAGTAGTTCTAAGTTCTAGGGGACTGATGACCAGAGATGATAAGTCCCATAGTGCTCAGAGCCATTTGAACCATTTGCGACCGTAGCAGTCGCACGGTTCCGGACTGCGCGCCTAGAACCGCGAGACCACCGCGGCCGGCATTGTCTGAGGACACGAGAGTCTTGGCTAATGCGTCAGCGTACTGGGATTCCGTCATAAAAGAGGTGGTTGATTTTAAAATGAATCGCAGCACTTTTAACACAGTCGCACTCAGTAGGGCGCGAGGGCGACCTTTGGACGTCGAATGGAAGCAACAACGAATCCTCGACGATTTTAGGGAGGCGGGAGCGGCAATTTAAAACGTGTCGCCCGCCCCTCGCGCCACGTGACGTCACACGGTCCCTCTGCGGGCCGGAGCTGCTATGAGCTGCCCAATTCAGACCTCAATCGTGGCTATATAAACAGAAAACCGTGCCAACCCCGGCAGTCAGCGGTTTTACTCCTGACGACGATGGTGGAGAATTTTATTCGAATTGATACGGCTTCAGAACCGAGAAGATTTTATTCCAACAGATTACTCATCTTGGTAAATGGCTAGGACGGTCATATCAGGGAGGTTATTTCAGCTGAATACTTTATCTCTCATAATTTCTAATTACATCAAGAGCTTGCTCAAACGTCTCTGTTGTGTAAGATATTGTGTCTGCGGTTGATGTATAATTTCTTGGCATTTGAAATGTAAATACCCTCTTAGTATCTGACAATGGGCCTGTCGTAAGGAACTTAAGTACTCTGATTATTTATGACTTGCATCAAGATAATAAATTATTCGTTCGTTGCTGGAAGCAAGTTTTTAAATGAGATAACTGACATATTCATATAATGAAGTATGCCAATGCAAAATTAGAAAACATGATTTACAAATACTAGTACACAGTATAAGTTATTTAAATGGGGGAGGGGAGGGAGGGGGTGGGATTGCACACACCAGTTCTCTTTCAGCACACCATTATCCCACTCTGCCATTACATACTAACAGAAATAAGTCTCTATATGTTAAATTGTCATGTTTAGAAAGCAAGTCTATAAAATTATACAATGAACTACGGGTTTTAACAAAGTATTCAGGGAAAAATAAATAATCAATAACTCAGAGTTTACTTTCTACTTTTCTGCCAGCTGCAAAAACCAGAACCTCTTCTGTTTTATTTGCTTCACACTCAGACATTCCTTAGCTGAAATGGCACCTGTCTTCTTGTTCCTGTTTGCTATCTACAGAAATTAGAGAAGGGCAATAGTAGCAGGAGCTTTAAGTACGGAATGCCTAAAATAACCCGCTGCGAACAATTGCCACACTACCCGTTAGCAGTTACGAGCGGTGTGGAATGAAGCATGTGTTTGTGGACGGCAACAATAATCAGCATATTGCGTTGCTATATGTAGCCGGAGGTGTTAGGGGTTAGAAATGCTATTGCTATATTGTGCTAATGCGTGATCTGCTAGTGCCGCAATCTGTGGAATACAGTGGCTCCAGATCTGCTTTGTACTACACAAGGACAATTGATCCCCCTCCCCCCCCCCCCCCAATACCTTTACCTCGGTGCCCTGTCCCACAGACAACATCAGCAGGAACTAATAAAAGCGTCAAAGGCGTCACCGAGTTCCCAACACGGAATAAACAAAGCTAAGTCATGGTAAGACTGTTTTTTATTACAATATTCACATGCAAAGTACAACACAATAGTGATTTGCTTTTAGAAAATTCTGCTTAGATCTGACGCTAACTATGTACATTAAAATTGATAGGCCGCGAATTATTCCTAAATAGCAAAAAACAATGCCAATGGAGCGTGCTACTTATTACACAACGTCTCTCAAACGTTGTGCATCACTATACTCAAGCCCACCCGCAGCTCACGAATGTCGACGCAGAATCCTTGTGTAGGGCTGTTTTTCAACACGACTTGAACTGTTCGAACAGCTTACGCCACGGTTCGGAAAATCTCTGGTTCTGTTCGGTTTTCTGGTCAGCCTGCGATGTTGTGATTTTTGCTGGTACTACCAGAAAGACCTGCCTTATCTGTTTTAATGCACTGTTGAGTTTAATAATAAAAATAGCTGAGAAACAGGTCCCGAAATATCTTTTAGGGTGCAGGTCATGTGTAACAACGGAAATTAATAAATAAAGGTTTATATCACGAGTCTGTCCAATTGTGGGGCTTTTGTTCATCTCGCTAGCTAGTGATGTCCGATGGTACTATTCCCAAGACGGATCTTGCCGTTCATTCTCACGATTAAAATCACTTCAGTACAATTTGTTTCGTTTGTTCGGCTTCTGATTCTTGATTAATTTTCGTCGTTTTTTAATCTGTTTGTTGCCATATTCTTTTCAAAGTAATTAAAATCTGGTAACGTTTTTATTCGCTATTCTAATATGTGATCAGGGATTGGATTGCTCATTTGCAACCTACTCGGCAGGTCAATAAAATATTGTGCTGTGTTTAGTCACGTATTATTTTTTGGAGTATATTTTCATCTTCGTCTTTCTCTGTTACCTTTAAATGAAAATGAGCAAAACTGTTTATATATTCATACATACCGGAACTGTATGAGAATTTGTATTGCAATTTTGTTCAAATAAAGTAGAAGTTGTGCAGTGGTAGAAATTCATAATTTCGGCACTGTTAGACGAAATTATGGAATTTTAAATTTTAACTAAAGCTATAGGTTATTGTTGCGCCTAGTTTGTAGTTTCTTGCATATCCCTTGTACTCCCACCGTGCGAGTCAAATGCTATGGGATTGTTCGAAAAAGCTCGATACTGTATCGAACGCTGTCGTGTATAAGGAAATCTCGAACCCGTTCCAACGAGAGTATCGTTTACCAAGCCCTGCTCTTGCGCATCCACCGCTCACGTGGCTTCACTTCCAGAGTGGCCCGCACAACGAATTTTTGAGCCAGCCAGTCAGGGGCTTGTACTTCCCTCCATGCTACTATATAGAGTGGTTCAGCTGATCGGTTTTATACAATCCGCTATGTCTTCAAAAAAGCACACACGAGATTTTCATATTCCCTCGTTCACTGCATGCATACTGTTAGTCAAAAAATGGTTCAAATGGCTCTGAGCACTATGGGACTCAACTGCTGTGGTCATCAGTCCCCTAGAACTTAGAACTACTTAAACCTAACTAACCTAAGAACATCACACACATCCATGCCCGAGGCAGGATTCGAACCTGCAACCGTAGCAGTCGCACGGTTCCGGACTGCGCGCCTAGAACCGCGAGACCACCGCGGCCGGCTACTGTTAGTCCTTTAGAAAAAAATTTACAGATTCTTCTTGTAGGAAATTTAATGTTGTTAAATCTTGTACAGATACGTTTCCACTAGAGACCGTAATTTTCGATTTATTCAAGAAAAAAGTGAGCATAAAACGCGTTTTTCTTGTATAACCAGAAAATCATGACCTAAAGCGAAAACGTATCCAAGTACGAAAATCAACTACATGAAATTTCCTACAAAAATGTCCTGTTCAGTATTTCTGTAGGGCTAAAAGTTTGTACGTAGCGAGCGAGAGAATATGAAAATCACACATGCCATTTCTGAAGGCTTTGTGGGTTGCATGAAAGCCATAGTTAGGAGCAGCTGAATCATCCTGTGTGCCTTGAATATATGACATACACAATTTAAATAAAGGGCTGTGATTGGTTGATTCAGCTTCTGGGCAGACTCCAGAACTTTTTAGGCGTACAAGTGTGGGTAAGAACGTTGCTTCAGAGCCACCGAGCAGTCAAGGGTTCTAGTCTGGCGCTAGCCCATTGGCGGATTTAGCCGTACCTCATTCCACCCTCCCTACCAAAAAGATCTATTGTATCACTACAACCCCCCATGAAGTCTCGTTCGCCGCTTTCCATTCCAGCATCTGCCCTCAAGCCAGTTTTCATTGTAACCATGTCACCTGACACTAAACAGGCTGACTCCTTATTTATTTTCTCTGTAATAGTACCATTTTCGTAACTACAAGGCATGTTTCTAAAGTAAGTGCACTAGAATTTTATATTTTTTTTAGGAAAAGACGAGAAAGAAAAATATAAGATATTGTTGGTACACTCGTTAATTAACGTCCCAAATAATCGCCATCCCCCTCAGGATAAGTGGTGAGCCGTGGCACAAGGTTCTATCCTCGAGGAACACGCCCGCCAGCTCCTTCCCCCACTTCAGAACCTCTTTCTGCACCTGGTCCTTGACTGGCAACTTAATTCCACTCATGTGTGCCTTCATGGACATGAAAAGATAATATTCTGTTGGCGCCAAGAGATGGGAATCCGGGAGGTGGTTCAAAATATTCCTATCAAATGAGCCTAAGAGCCTCGTGGTAACTAAGTCTGTGTGAGGACGGGCGTCGTCTTGGCAACGATCACACTCTGCTTGTAAGCGTTCCCCTCCCCCTTTTGAATTTCTTTTAGGGTCACAAAATATCGTTCAGCACTGGCGGTCTCACCCTAAGGCAGTAATTCGACCAAAATGATGCCTTTTCTGTCCCGAAACGCTGAGGACGTGACTTCTTTGACCGAAATAATGGTTTTAAATTTTTTGGCAAACAGGGAATTGGTGTGACGTCACTGTGAGAGGTTTCAGGCGTACAATGAGCCACCCAAGTTTCATCTCCAGTAACAACAGAGCTCAAAAAATCCTCACCTTCCAATTCAAGTCACTCAAGATACTCGCGGGTGCTACTGACCCGATTTTTTTTTGTGCTGCTTTGTCAGCTGATTTAGGACCCATCTTGCGTCCTATTTCCGGTATCCCAGCGCTATTCTGTCTCGTATAAAACGGCCGTGGAGAGTCGTGGGAACATTGCAGAAATTCCATGCACTGTCAATCAGCGTTCTTCAGGAATAATTTCCTCGATTTCTTGCACCAACTCCTCAGTGAAAATAGAAAGACGTGAGCTCCTCTATTCGTCATGAACATTTGTTCTCCCTAGATCACATGAAGGCATTCGTTAACAGTCTTCATTCACGAAAAAAGAAATTGTTACCTGTTATTTCGTCGGCGAGTAGGAAGCGGATCACAGCACGTGTGCCACACTACGACGTGAGTATACGTACTACAGTGTTCCTGCGATGCTCGCTGTGGACAGGGGAACCTCCTCTACCACTCTTGTTGCCAGCCATCAAAAATCAAGAAACTACATCCCATACTAGTCACAGTACACTCTTTTTCTGAACATGCAGCGTTGCTGTCCTCAGTTGGAAAAGTGGTGTAAGTTAGGGACACGCAAGTCGCCGTCAGTTTACGTGCTATCGTGTTCCTGCGAGGCTCGCCGTGGTCCGAGGATGCCCTCCTATATTCCAGTGCTGCCAACCGTCAAAAAAAAAAACCACAGAGCCTAATAGTCACAGTATACTTTCTGAATATGCCTCGTAGCTTTCCCCAGTTGGAGAACGGGGTTAGATTAGGAATGCGAAAGTCGCCGAAGTAGCTTCCAATTGAAAGAGTTGCAGCAGGCTTTTGTACCACACGAGATTATTACACTACTGGCCATTAAAAATACAACACTAAGAAGAAATGCAGATAATAAACGGGTATTGATTGGACAAATATGTTATCCTATAACTGACATGTGAATACATTTTCACGCAGTTTGGGTGCATAGATCCTGAGAAATCAGTACCCAGAACAACCACCTCTGGCCATAATAACGGCCTTGATACGCCTGGGCATTGAGTCAAACAGAGTTTGGATGGGGTGTACAGGTACAGTTCCCCACGCAGCTTCAACACGATACCACAGTTCATCAAGAGTAGTGACAGGCGTATTGTGACGAGCCAGTTGCTCGGCCATCATTGATCAAACGTGTTCAGTTGGAGAGAGATCTGGAGAATGCGCTGACCAGGGCAGCAGTCGAACATTTTCTGTATCCAAAAAGGCCCGTACAGGACCTGCAACATGCGGTCGTGCATTATCCTGCTGAAATGTATGGTTTCGCAGGGATCGAATGAAGGGTAGAGCTACGGGTCGTAACATATCTGAAATGTAACGTCCGCTGTTCAAAGTGCCGTCAATGCGAACAAGAGGTGACCGAGACGTGTAACCAATGGCACCCCATACCATCCCGCCGGGTGATACGCCAGTGTGGCGATGACGAATACACGCTTCGAATGTGCGTTCAACGTGATGTCGCCAAACACAGATACGACCAACATGATGCTGTAAACAGAACCTGGATTCATCCGAAAAAAATTACGTTTTGCTATTCGTGCACCCAGGTTCGTCATTGAGTACACCATCGCAGGCGCTCCTGGCTGTGATGCAGCGTCAAGGGTAACCGCAGTCATGGTCTCCGAGCTGATAGTCCATGCTGCTGCAAACGTCGTCGAACTGCTCGTGCAGATGGTTGTTGCCTTACAAACGTCCCCATTTGTTGACTCCGGGGTCGAGACGTGGCTCCACGATCCATTACAGCCATGAGGATAAGATGACTGTCATCTCGACTGCTGGTGATACAAGGCCGTTGGGATCCAGCACGGCGTTCCGTATTACCCTCCTGACCCAACGATTCCACATTCTGCTAACAGTCATTGGATCTCGACCAACGCGAGCATCAATGTCGCGATACCATAAACCGAAATCGCGATAGGCTACAATCTGACCTTTATCAAAGTCGGAAACTTTATGGTACGCATTTCTCCTCCTTACACGAGGCATCACCAGAACGTCTCACCAGGCAACGTCGGTCTACTGATGTTCGTGTATGAGAAATCGGTTGGAAACTTTCGTCACGTCAGCACGTTGTAGGTGTCGCCACCGGCGTCAACCTTGTGTGAATGCTCTGAAAAGCTAATCATTTGCATATCACAGCATCTTCTGACTGTCGGTTAAATTTCGCGTCTGTAGCATGTCACCTTCGTGGTTTATCAATTTTAATGGCCAGTAGTGTATTATTACTGCAATTCGCTGCACATGCTTGAAGGCAGCCTAACAGTGGTCGCCAACACGTGTGGCTGCTGCAACAGTAGAGTAACAGCACATACGCCGAGGACAACAGTAGGCGAGTGGTGACGCAGGCCCGGGCTGGCAGCCAGCAGGTGCTATCGACGGCGGCGCCCGTCTGGCCGGTGGCGGCCGCTGCGTCCCTGCAGCGCCGATAACCGCCCGCGGCCCATGAAAAATGGATGAAGACGCTGCTGCTGCTGCCCGCGGCCATCTGAAAGGTTTTGTGCTGGCTCCGCAGCGGCGGTCCCCGGGGCATCCGTCCAACCGCTGGGAGAACGCCGGCTGCCGCCTGCCGCCTGCTATTAGGCGAAGGCAGTAGCGGTCCGCCGTGCCGCCAGCCACGTGCTTTGGCACCGACGTCTCAGTGTGCTTCCAGAGGTCCTGCTGAATCAGTGGCGAGTGTTCCGACATTGAACATCTCAAAGAAAACCATCTTTTGACACATAGCCAGCATGGACCCAGAGAATACTGTTCTTGTGAAACGCAACTACAGGGAGGGAC
Source organism: Schistocerca nitens (assembly GCF_023898315.1). Classification (NCBI taxonomy): domain Eukaryota; kingdom Metazoa; phylum Arthropoda; class Insecta; order Orthoptera; family Acrididae; genus Schistocerca; species Schistocerca nitens. The sequence goes on from NC_064618.1 coordinate 491,643,854, forward strand.
AAAAGCATGGAAACACCAAAAAACACAATACGATGCCTAATATGGTGTGGGAAAACCGTTGGCATTTAAAACAGCTCCCACTCGTCTCAAAGTGGATAAATGCAGGCCCCGTATGGCTTTCAAGGAATCTTTTATGAATGTTCCGGTTAAATATTGGCAAGTTCAGTTAACGATGATGGAGGTTCATAGCGAGCACATGCACTTCTCTCGAAAGTGGACCACAAAAGCTCAAAAGTGTTTAGATATGGTGACTGCGATGGCTATGGAGATGGCACAATTGATCCTCGTGCTGAGGCAACCAGTCCTGTCCTCTCACACCCAAACCTCCATATCTCAAACACTCAGATTGGTACCAAAGGTTTCTGTGTCGATAGACTATCAACCGAAACACCCAAAACAACGACATAGTTGATTGGCGACTCCATGGAGTGCTGAGTTATTGATCGTTTCTCAGTTTTGGTTACTGATAATAGCTTGACAGCAGTCCCTATGAGTTTCATTTGTAAACCACAGCACTGAAGATGATCACTATGTGATTGAAAATCTATTTTGCAATCAATAAACCATCAATATTACGGCCAACGCTGACCTGCTTTTTAATTTAACGCCGATTTATTTCATGCTGTGTGCTGTCATACCGTAGAAGATGCGTACAGAACTACGGAGTGAAGGAAAACCGTATCAGTGTGATGCGAACGTGAAGATTAGTGGTAGGTCATAAAGGCCCAACGGTACCGACCGACCGCCAAGTCATCATTGGATGCGGATATGGAGGGGAGGGCATGTGGTCACTACACCGCTCTCCCAGCAGTATGCCAGTTTACGAGACCGGAGCCGCTACTGATTAATCAAGTAGCTCCTCAGTTTGCCTCACAAGTGCTAAGTGCTTCCCGCTTGGCAACAGCGCTCGGCAGACCGGTTGGTGATCCATCCAAGTGCTAGCCCAGCCCGACAGCGCTTAAGTTCAGTGATCTGACGGGAACCGGTGTTACCACCGCGATAAGCCCGTTGGTCCCAGTTAAAATGAATATGACAATTAAACCCTCAATATTTTAAAGAAATCAGGAACTCAGTGCTAACTTTAGTCTGGCGACACACCCGCCGTGGCACTATACAAAAAAAAAAAAATAGCAACAAACTACTCAACTTGAGGCTGTAACAGGAGATCCGCAGAATCGTGTGTGACCGCACAACACTTACACCTCGTGTGATGACAGGGAAGCCGCCATAGCAGAAGAAAAACGTGTCCCTTCCCCGGATCAGCAGAATAGCATTGTGTCAGCCGCTGCCGATACAAGGTTGTCAACATTCACCAAACAACAAGAAAGCAAAACAAGTTTGATAAAAATTAAAATACACAGTAATACTTAAACGGGCAATTAAAGATTCAGCTACTAAAACTTCAGTGTAGTAGTGGCTCTCTCATAACATTGCAAGTTAACCTTCCCAGAAATAGCAAGAAGGTATGCACAAGGTCATTTAATAGAATAATTACATAATAATACAGATTTAAAAGTTCAGGATATACCTTTACTGGGGCCTCTTAGAGGCTAATAGACACTGAAACTGGGATAAGCACCAAATGGCAGATGGCCAGTTAAAGTGTACACCTATAACCCGAAGGGCTCCTCAACACGGAGCAAGAGAGTGTGTAAATACAAGCATGCACACACACGTGCCTACCTTTAGGCTGAGCGCACACAACTTTAGTTACAGGCCAAATCCAACAACTCGCCCCAGGAAGGTCCATGAGACAATAAACAGGAATTACAATAAGTTGTCCACACAAAAATATTATTCAAAGAAACAGCAAGATTTTAACTATAATATTAACATCGCAAAATGTGCTGGCTTAAGCTGTCGCCAGCACAGTATTCGGTAAAGACGAAGTCAAGTGTGCCTATCACGAAGAGGCCAGAGACACACCCACAAGCAGCAAGCCGCCAACGCCCTCACAGCAGCATGTATTTTGGCCGCCGTCGTGGTAAAGATATCCTCACTGACTCGCACCGACTCACACTCCAGTTTGGCGTCTGTCAGAATACTTGCGGAGCTGCTCAGCTCACACTGCATGTTATGACAGTGCATAGCGGCCAGATTAGTGACTGAAGTTTGTAATAGCAAGATGACCAATACTGTCTGCAAGAGGACTATTACTGATAAGCTTATACGACAACACATGAACTCAATAAAGAACCGTGTTAATCTACATGTGCATTTGTGTTCTAGAAAGAGGATACTGTCCACCCATAACAACACCCACTCCTTTGGTTCCTTGCGGTACAAGACTCTACACAAAATACTAGCTTGGTCCATACGCAAACCTCCAGATTCAGACACACAGCCCCAAAGTTGTCACCGAAAGCCATAAAGAAACTTGATTCCTGGCCAGCTCACACCGGGCAGAATTAACAATCTCTAGGTACAGTACTTACTAAACCCGCCAGGTTAGCCGAGAGCGCTAATACGCTACTTCCTGGACTTGCGTAGGCGCGCCGACTACGGATCGAATCCACCAGGTGGATTAACGACGTGGGCCGGTGTGCTGTCCAGCCTGGATGTGGTTTTTAGGTGGTTTTCCACATCCCATCAGGTAAATACCGGGTTGGTCCCCAACCCCTGCCTCAGTTACACGACTAGCACACATTTGAAACACGCTCGCACTATTTCATGGTTTGCACTAGACGCAGACGGCTGGGATACACTGATTCCGTCCTGGGGGGTATGGGGTGGCGGCAGGAAGGGCATCTGGCCACCCCTTTAAATTAACCTTGCCAAATCCGGTTGCAGCAATGCCGACATTGCGAAAAAAGCGCGACAAAGGCACAAGCAGAAGAAGAAGAAAGAGGTACAGTACTTACTAAAGAGTCTTCATAGATAATTTCAAACAAAAACCAAGGAGGTCAACAGCTTCAGAACTCCAAGTAGGCACCGGATAATACTGCCCTGCTGCTCGTGGCAGCAAACTTGTTGTTCAATACATATCGGCGTATTTAGCACACCACTAACAAGAAGACGCCACGACCGTGGGGTCGGGGATTTGTCCGAAATTTTGTGTGGTGAAAGAGGACCTCTAACACCTCACGTGGTTAAAATATTAGGACGCACTACCCGGAAAATCCCGGGAAAAATCGATCCAAAGTTTCTTAGGTGCCGTATGAGTATAAAATGTTAGTGACTTGTCGAGCCGCCGTCTGTCCTAGATGTTTAGGGCTCGGACTCTTACGCTAGAGGTCTTGGCTTCGATTCCTCCTCTCGCACTTTTTTTTCTGTTTCATTTTATTTTGTTATTCCGCCAATTATTCAAAAAGTTTCCCAAACCTACATTATCTTTAACAAATTAGTTCCATTATTGAATAAAAATTATTTTCTTTTTGTCCAACAACACAATTCATGGCGGTGGGTTTTCCATTTTTCGTTGTAAAGTATGTGAGGAGAAACATTGGGTTTTTAATCAGAATAACAAAGTAGATTGGGAAACATGCAATTTTTACACATATAATAATTATAAACAAGAACGGCAGTGGTAATTATCGTAAAAACAAACAAAGTAATAATTTTTACGACATCTTGCGCAACATATAAAAGCGGATTTTTTACAATCACAGGGCGTTTGCAATAAATCTGTACAAAAACATGCCCCATTAACATTTACGAAAATGTTTTGAGTTTCTGATAATTTTGAGGCAAACCAGGAATATTGAATCTTGTCTCGGAGTATTGGTGACGATAATTGATGGTGAATTATAGAATGAATTTTTATACAATCTTCCCAGGAATTAATTTCACGATTCTCCTGTAACAATGCGCTGCAATTTTGCAAGCAACAGAATAAAAAAAAAGTGCCGGAGGAGGAATCGAACCCGAGACCTCTGGGGTAAGGGTCCGAGCACTAACCATGTAGGCCAAACGGCGGCTCGGAAACGAATTAACATTTTATTCACATACGGCACATAAGAAACTTTGGATCTATTTTTCTCGGGATTTTCCGAGTAGTGCGTCTTAATACTTTAACGATGTGAGGTGTTTGGGGTCCTCCTTCACCACACAAAATTTCGGACAAAACCCCGACCCCACGGTCGTGCCGTCTCCTTGTAAGTTGCACGTAACGAGAGCCGCTCCTTACCCACTAAACTCGCTATATCAGCGGTCAAACGCTACAGTAGAAGCCCCCCCCCCCCCCCGCCACCGTAGCCCAACGTTCAACAGTGTTAACACCCCCAGGACGCCGAGTACTCGGACACACCCTTCCAGCTCCGTGTCCGACACACCACTCACTACCACACAGCCCGAGAGGGAACACACAACCTAGCAAAGATGGAACGCGCGCACAAGTGGCGCAAAGTAGGACGACACGGAAGCCGCCACGGGTCAAGGGCGTTGCACAGGTGTCGTGCGTGTTGAAATGCAACTGCGCCACTTACAGGATTGGTTAGCTAACATCTGCATTTACAGGGTGTTTCAAAAATGACCTGGTTATTTGAAACGGCAATAAAAACTAAACGAGCAGCGATAGAAATACACCGTTTGTTGCAATATGCTTGGGACAACAGTACATTTTCAGGCGGACAAACTTTCGAAATTACAGTAGTTACAATTTTCAACAACAGATGGCGCTGCAAGTGATGTGAAAGATATAGAAGACAATGCAGTCTGTGGGTGCGCCATTCTGTACGTCGTCTTTCTGCTGTAAGCGTGTGCTGTTTACAACGTGCAAGTGTGCTGTAGACAACATGGTTTATTCCTTAGAACAGAGGATTTTTCTGGTGTTCGAATTCCACCGCCTAGAACACAGTGTTGTTGCAACAAGACGAAGTTTTCAACGGAGGTTTAATGTAACCAAAGGACCGAAAAGCGATACAACAAAGGATCTGTTTGAAAAATTTCAACGGACTGGAAACGTGACGGATGAACGTGCTGGAAAGGTAGGGCGACCGCGTACGGCAACCACAGAGGGCAACGCGCAGCTAGTGCAGCAGGTGATCCAACAGCGGCCTCAGGTTTCCGTTCGCCGTGTTGCAGCTGCGGTCGAAATGACGCCAACGTCCACGTATCGTCTCATGCGCCAGAGTTTACACCTCTATCCATACAAAATTCAAACGCGGCAACCCCTCAGCGCCGCTATCATTGCTGCACGAGAGACATTCGCTAACGATATAGTGCACAGGATTGATGACGGCGATATGCATGTGGGCAGCATTTGGTTTACTGACGAAGCTTATTTTTACCTGGACTTCGTCAATAAACAGAACTGGCGCATATTGGGAACCGAAAAGCCCCATGTTGCAGTCCCATCGTCCCTGCATCCTCAAAAAGTACTGGTCTGGGCCGCCATTTCTTCCAAAGGAATCATTGGCCCATTTTTCAGATCCGAAACGATTACTGCATCACGCTATCTGGACATTTTTCGTGAAGTTGTGGCGGTACAAACTGCCTTAGACGACACTGCGAACACCTCGTGGTTTATGCAAGATGGCGCCCGGCCACATCGCACGGCCGACGTCTTTAATTTCCTGAATGAATATTTCGATGATCGTGTGATTGCTTTGGGCTATCCGAAACATACAGGAGGTGGCGTGGATTGGCCTTCCTATTCGCCAGACATGAACCCCTGTGACTTCTTTCTGTGGGGACACTTGAAAGACCAGGTGTACCGCCAGAATCCAGAAACAATTGAACAGCTGAAGCAGTACATCTCATCTGCATGTGAAGCCATTCCGCCAGACACGTTGTCAAAGGTTTCGGGTAATTTCATTCAGAGACTACGCCATATTATTGCTACGCATGGTGGATATGTGGAAAATATCGTACTATAGAGTTTCCCAGACCGCAGCGCCATCTGTTGTTGAAAATTGTAACTACTGTAATTTCGAAAGTTTGTCTGCCTGAAAATGTACTGTTGTCCCAAGCATATTGCAACAAACGGTGTATTTCTATCGCTGCTCGTTTAGTTTTTATTGCCGTTTCAAATATACCGGTCATTTTTGAAACACCCTGTATGTTCAAGTATGCGTTTCACGGTCTTTCAATATTTTCTTCCGAGCCCTTGCTGCTCATTACTCGTACGAAGCAGTGAGTGCTATCGATAGCGGATCTAAAATTGATTCCATATTTCTAGATCTCCAAAAGACATTTGAAACTATACGTCACTAACACCTTCTAATTAAATTGCTTGCCTACGGAGTATCGTCTTAGTTGTGCGACTGTCTTGTAGCCTCCAGTCCTAAACGTCGCCCAGGCATCAACTTCCTCTCGTGATGGGAGGCGTAATTAAACTTAACCTCTCGCTTAATCAACGTTATTGTGCTCAAGTTACTATCGGAAATTCAGAGCGAGTGCGGTTGTTACGAAGCTGCATAAGCAAAATCCCTAGAGTGACTCAAACAGATAATGTGTACTGAATCGATACTTTAGTTACAGATACAAGAATCTCACTTAATCATTTAATTTGATAACAGCGAAATGAGTAGCAAAGTGTGCGTAAACTCATCTACTTGTACACTCTGTTGCACCGACAGCTCATGCTCCGTCAACAGAAGAGAATCATACGCAATAAATGCTGAAAAATACGAAAAAATGGAAGTGAGAGAAGTAAAATTGTGTCAAATGAAGCTAAGGCAGCGGTAGGGCTTTTACGTTACCTAGTGGCAGCATGGATGATTCTAATAGTCGGTTGTGATGACACTTTTAAGCTATCGTAATATTATGCATTGATAGAGGTGTACGGACAAGCGAGTAACAGGTGACTACCGGGCGGGAAGGAGCGCCTGGTCCCCGGCACGAATCCGCCAGCCGGACTTGTGTCGAGGTCCGGTGAACCGGCCAGTCTGTGGATGGTTTTTAGGCGGTTTTCCATCTGCCACGGTGAATGCGGGCTGGTTCCCCCTATTCTGCCTCAGCTACACTATGTCGGCGATTGCTGCGCAAACAATTTCTCCACGCACACTTACATCACCATCACCATTACTTTACCACGCAAACATAGGGGTTACACTCGTCTTGTGTGAGACGTTCCCTCGGAGGGGGGGGGGGGGGGGGTCCACTGGGGCCGAACCGCACAATAACCCTGGGTTTGGTGTGGAGCGGCGGAGGGGTGAAGTGGACTGCGGTAGTCGTCGTGGGGTTGTGGACCACTGCGGCTGCGGCGGAGACGGAGCCTCTCCGTCGTTTCTAGGCCCCCGGTTTACAATACAATGCAATACAATACAACAGGTGACTGAAACGATTTACTCATTGGAACCTGGCAGCCTTCTCAAAACTTCTGACTCTTCGGCACTCCTGAACATAGTCACAGTTGGACGCCTAAACTCTTGGCCCATATGGCCCAGGGGTGGTTGGTTGGTCGAGGTAACCAGACAGTGAGGTCATCGGTCCCATAGGATTAGGGAAGAATGGGGAGGGAAGGCGGCCGTCGCTTTCAAAGGAACCATCACGGCATTTGCCTGAAGCGGTTTAAAGAAATCACGGTAAACCTAAATCAGAATGGCCGGACGCGGGTTTGAATCGTCGTCCTCCCGAATTCGAGTCCAGTGTGCTAACGACTGCGCCACCTCGCTCGGTGTGGCCCAAGGACTGATGCTGACTTTTGCACAGCAGTCCAAACAGTGAAAGTCACTGCTCTGGACGCTGTTTAAAACCTCTGCTCCTAAGGAAAAAAATCGGCACACCAAAGCGGCTCTGTTTTTTATGGCTAACCGAATAGTGCCTTTCGTAGCATTTCAGGAAGGGTCCTTAGAGGACGTTAAGTTGCCAGAAACTGACGTCACCAGACCCCCCAACTACACCTATCACAGTTGCCGGCCCACCACAAAATACCACGTGTGGAGGCGCACGTACAGCAGTTACGCTCTTGATCATCGCCAAAGTATAGAATTTGAGTTGAAATGGAGTACGCAGATCTTCTGCTGCGTAAGACGGTACACTATATTACTTCTCAACAACTAACATTTTGAAACATTTCTCCGCCTTATTAACAAAAATTAAAGCATTTTTCTTTGTGAAAGATGTTAACTGTCTAGAACTACCCAAAAACTTTATTTCAAGATAGATACTGTCTCATCTAATCCATCTTACTTGTAAGCTCCAGGAAAGAGGAAACAATTTTTTTTTTTTTTCATGTTGGAAGATCTTTCCTTATTCGAAAGGCGTTGTATCATTTTGCCCTAGATTTTGAAAGGAACTTTGATTCGTTTTCGAAGCCTGTTGAAACATCGCCATGAAAATAATTCCGATGTTGGCATTTGCTATTTTAAAACAACTGTTTTAAATATGAGGTAAGCTTTTCTCAACAGGTTTCAGCAATTCAGAAACAGGAAAGGGACATTGGCCTTTGTTAAAGAAAAGCTATTATGCTACCTTAACAGAATTAAATTTTCCCCTTTTGATACTGTCAGTTGCAACTTTGAAACGCGATTGCTGGATTAAAAAAAAAAAAGAATTATGGAGACTAAACTCTGAATTTCTTTTTGCTGATAAAGAAACATTGGAGAAAAAAAAGTGTGAACAAAGTTAACACCGCAAATGGTCTGCCTTGAGAGATGTAGAGAAGGAAAATTTATCGATTTTAACACCTGGAACGGTATTTCTGACTCATACGTTCAGCAGAAGAAACTAGAATTTGCTGTTCATTTTTGATTTGGGTATAGTTAATATTCATCCAGACAAACATTTTCCAGCATGTTTGTTATTAAGAGTAAATCGAGGTGTCACCTTAGTGATGAGGAGACAGAATCGTGCCTATCACTAACAGTAACAACTTAGGAAGTGTTTATCAGTCATTGTCCTTGTTTAATTTGATGGATATCTTACAATTTAATTTTATCAATAAATAATTTTGTTATTAAGTATGAAGCTTTATTCAACGTTCCTATAGCTTAACTAAGACTTCAGACTTTAAGTTAAGCCTGTTCAGTTAATTCTAGGGAGTGTTGTGAAGTGAGAGAGAATCTAGTGTCGAGTATTGATAAAAACACGTTGAAGTTGACTGGACAAACAGAGGAAATGGACGGCAAAAGTACACAAGACGAGTGTGGATGGCAGAGTTAGAAGATATCGGTCTCAGTGAACGTACTTTAATTCATATTGAGGGCTTTTTAGTAAAGGCCAACTTAGGAGCACTGTAATTGAGTTAACATCAAGGTACGTCCCTTTATTATTTCAGTTTAACAAATTTAGCTCTCAAAAGAAATTTTAAATGTTGTACTGTTGAGTTTGGTTCTCTCGACTAATGAGTTTGCCTATCACTGATCTTACAGTTGTATCCCTTTGTGTCAAAGCGTTCATCTTTCTACAAGAACTGGTTCTAGCAGAAATCACTGTCTTGTTGATAATTATATAACTTTTTAATTCTAGGTGTTGACTCGCAACAATTAGAGTAAACTCCTTCGACGTCTATGTGTCTTCACTAACCATTTATAATCTCTCGGCCGCCCTCGTGTTACAGGTAAAACTGACGTGCGTATTTTCCCACTCATTGATGTCTGAATTTTATGAAATCGTTTTTAGCCTCGAGTGCTTCACCTTCTTTGGTCTGAGTAATTCTGAAGTTTTATCTATATTGTATGAGGGTACGTCATAACATACTTGGAAATAGAACACGGGAGGAAAGAATTTTTTTTTGCCGGCCGAAGTGGCCGTGCGGTTCTAGGCACTGCAGTCTGAAACCGCGAGGCCGCTACGGTCGCAGGTTCGAATCCTGCCTCGGGCATGGATGTGTGTGATGTCCTTAGGCTAGTTAGGTTTAAGTAGTTCTAAGTTCTAGGGGACTGATGACCTCAGAAGTTGAGTCCCATAGTGCTCAGAGCCATTTGAACGAATTTTTTGGTAAGACTCCTTATGAGCTCACATCTCCCTGACATGAGCGTCATAGCTATTTTTCGTGATGATGAAGAAAGTAAGGAATGAAGAGGAGCAACAGATGGACTAAAAGACAAGAACAGGAAAGCTGTACATGGGTGCTTTACTGAACAGCAAGAAAAGAAGGAAAACAAAACCAGAAGTAAGGGGCGTGCGGGGCATTCCTGGCTGTAATCGTACGTGTTCTAATACCTGAAGAATTTAGTTTATTACAGACTTTGACCATTTTCTCTACAATTATGATGAAATACTGCACATTTAGAATCTAATTAACAACAGTAATTCAGTCCTAAGTACCACGAACAGTGTTAACATCTCATAAAATCGAAAATTTTCCGGATTCTCCGCTATAATGGAATCATTGTTTGCACCTTTAGTACTGACTCACCAGAACTTGGCGTGTGATGCTCTACGGGACTGTCGTATTTCTTCGGATGAAGAGCTTACTGTTGCCGCAGCGAAGTGTCCTTTATTTACTCAAGGAGGAACCGTTAACATGGCATAAATTTTACAACCACTACATTGACCATAATTTCTACATCCTGTAGCAATACGCCATTAAAACTACAAAAAGATAACCTGGGTAAGGACAGCTCGTAATTTATCATCAGATTTGAAGCCTGGCAGCATCATTGATACTACAGCGCATCGGAGTGCCTAGGAAAGGTGTTATTCTTACAGTCACATAAAGTATAAGAAGCTATTTAGATGGTTGACGACTATAAAGTGCTTATGTAAGATTTAGTGTAGGAGTTTATGTACTAAAACCTGACGCTTGTGCTCCGAAGCCAAGTATTTTTCCGGCAAGTGTTAAGGCTTCAGGTACAAATGAACCATGAAAAGAGGTACGTAGTGGCGTAAGTTGCAACTGCTGGATACAAACAATAAACTTTGAATGGAAAGGGGCATGTAGGTTTAAGATACGACCTGAGAGTGGAAACAAACGTTTTTGACGTACATTTATCCCCAAATGTAATTCTGGAGAACACTTAGAAGGATCTGGAAAGGTGGGTGATTTTAATTATGAGTCAGACTCTTGTTCAGACGACTGTGAAGCACTGAGTCGAAATACGAAAGATTTGGCCGACTCGCTACTTCATTCGACAAAACTGCGATCTCTCCAATAAGATCTGCTGAACTGCATTGTAGCCATCAGACTACGAAGTGCTATGGTCGAACTTAGCTGAGGATCACAGATAAGTGTACTTCTATATCGTAAAATGGATGAGTCATTCTACGCGGGGAATCCAAAGTAATGAAGAGTATGTGACAGAAAATTTGGAAGTTTTGTGTATTAATCTTCAAGAGTTACAGTAATTATATATTGTTTTACATAATAATAGGTAGAAGGAAGTGCTACATTTGTTATGAGACAGTTAAAGGATCTGCATTTTATTGCACGAAAATAAGTACATCTACGTCATATCACATATCGAGTGATGTTCATGAACGACATGGGTGTTAAGGAGAACTGGCAGCTTTCCTTTTCAAACGAACCAGTATACACTGCAAAGGTAAGAAGATGCATCTGACATTTCAATGAAGGACGTGATGAAGTGCACGATGACGAAGTAAGTGGGAGTCCATGTTTGGTTTATAGAGAGTTGGTTGGTTCAGATGAAGAACACGTAACACTAAACCGCAAGTTTACACTGAGCCCCGTTATTCCGGCCACAGACTGACCAATTGCATCCGAGCGATCGTCGATCCATCCATCGTCCAGCGGCGTCACTTGGATGAATTGTGGAAGGGCGTATGGTCAGCACACCGTTCTTTGGCCGTTATCGGGTTGACACTCGTGGAGCCACTACTACTCGGTCAAGCAGCACATCAGTTGGCACCTCGAAGCTGGGTGGATCGCCTTCCAGTCCTCCCACTAGGGAAAAATCCCTGGCAGTACAGGGAATCTAAGACGCGTGCTCCACTTGGCAGCTATCTTCACTCGGCTACGGAGGCTGGCCAAGCAAAGTTTACAGTACCCATTTCTTATCAAAACTTTCCGCCAATTTAAAGATCACTTCATAAATACGGGCAAGTCTTGAAGTCCAGATTGTATACCGATTAGGTTCCTTTTAGATTACGCTAATACAATAGCTCCCTACTTAGCAATCATACACAACCGCTCGCTCACCGATAGATCTGTACCTACAGATTGGAAAATTGCGCAGGTCGCAGCAGTGTTTGAGAAGGGTAGTAGGAGTAAACCAATCTAACTACAGACCTATGTCATTGACGTTGGTTTGCAGTAGGGTTTTGGAGCATATACTGTATTCAAACATTATGAATCACCTCGAAGGGAACGATCTATTGATACGTAATCAGCATTGTTTCAGAAAACATCGTTCTTGTGCAACGCAGCTAGCTCTTTATTCGCACGAAGTAATGGCTGCCATCGACAGGGGATCACAAGTTGATTCCGTATTTCCAGATTTCCGGAAAGCTTTTGACACCGTCCCTCACAAGCGACTTCTAATCAAGCTGCGGGCCTATGGGGTATCGTCTCAGTTGTGCGACTGGATTCGTGATTTCCTGTCAGGAAGGTCGCAATTCGTAGTAATAGACGGCAAATCATCGAGTAAAACTGAAGTGATATCAGGTGTTCCCCAGGGAAGCGTCCTGGGACCTCTGCTGTTCCTGATCTATATAAATGACCTGGGTGACAATCTGAGCAGTTCTCTTAGGTTGTTCGCAGATGATGCTGTAATTTACCGTCTAGTAAGGTCATCCGAAGACCAGTATCAGTTGCAAAGCGATTTAGAAAAGATTGCTGTATGATGTGGCAGGTGGCAGTTGACGCTAAATAACGAAAAGTGTGAAGTGATCCACATGAGTTCCAAAAGAAATCCGTTGGAATTCGATTACTTGATAAATAGTACAATTCTCAATGCTGTCAATTCAACTAAGTACCTGGGTGTTAAAATTACGAACAACTTCAGTTGGAAAGATCACATAGATAATATTGTGAAGAAGGCGAGCCAAAGGTTAAGTTTCATTGGCAGGACACATAGAAGATGCAACAAGTCCACTAAAGAGACAGCTTACACTACACTCGTTCGTCCTCTGTTAGAATATTGCTGCGTGGTGTGGGATCCTTACCAGATGGGATTGACGGAGGACATCGAAAGGGTGCAAAAAAGGGCAGCTCGTTTTGTATTATCACGTAATAGGGGAGATAGTGTGGCAGATATGATACGCGAGTTGGGATGGAAGTCATTAAAGCAAAGACGTTTTTCGTCGCGGCGAGATCTCGTATTTACAAAATTTCAGTCACCAACTTTCTCTTCCGAATGCGAAAATATTTTGTTGAGCCCAACCTACATAGGTATGAATGATCATCAAAATAAAATGAGAGAAATCAGAGCTCGAACAGAAAGGTCTAGGTGTTCGTTTTTCCCGCGCGCTGTTCTGGAGTGGAAAGGTAGAGAGATAGTATGATTGTGGTTCGATGAACCCTCTGCCAAGCACTTAAATGTGAATTGCAGAATAATCATGTAGATGTAGAGAAACCATTTCTGAAGAAGTCGTGATGATGTTGGTTTGTGGGGGCTCAACATCGAGGTCATCAGCACCCGTACAAGGTCCCAATATTTCCAGTTCCAATCTCGTCACTTCCCGTATGATGATGAGGACAACAGGAAGTCCCTGGGCGGAGAAAATCGAACCTGGGACCCCGTGATCCATAGGTAGCAACGCTATCCGCTAGACAAGGAGCTGCGGACTTTTCAAGAATTGAATTTTCGAAAAATGCGTGCTTGTTTGCTTCCAGCAGCTCTCACAGAACAGTACAAAAAGCAACTTCTGAGCACTTCTTTGACATGTGACAACAGAGACGGTGATGATTTTCCAAGCAAGAAGTAAAGGAAAATGAGACATGGGCCGCTTATGAATCCTCTCATCCGAAACGACAGTCAGTGGAACTGAGGCTCACTGCGTCACTACTAAAGACGAAAGTCATGCAAACAATGACTCCTCGAAAAGCCATGTAGATGGTCTTGTTGGATAAACAGGGTATTTCACTTCACATCTTTTACCGTGAGACGAAAAAATTAATGTTTACTTTGAGATGCTTACGAAACTACGTCTCATAGCCCAGAATAAGAGCCGTAAAAATTTTACAAACGGTATTGGTTTATTCATGATAATGTCCGACGTCACCGTGAGAACAAGACATCTGTAATAGGATTTTCTTGGCTGGAGCCAATTTGGCAATCCTACGTACAACGCTGACCACGCCCCTAGCGATTTCCATCTCTTTTTGCACCTGAAAACATTCTTTGGTGGTGGAAAATTCAACAGCTACAACAGGCTAACAGAACATGTTACTATGGGGGCGCGCTGAAAAGTAATGCCTTCAATCTCTTACATGAAAATTCTTAAGAGTTTTAAGTACCACAAGCATTATTAGCATTTTATATCTTTATTCTTCATGTCTACATATAACGGGTTATCAAAAAGTCAGTATAAATTTGAAAACTTAATAAAGCACCGAATAATGTAGATAGAGAGGTAAAAATTGACACACATGCTTGGAATGACATGGGGTTTTATTAGAAGAAAAAAAAAGTATTGCGCATGAAATATCTCTTACGCGCGTCGTTTGGTGATGATCGTGTGCTCAGCTGCCACTTTCGTCATGCTTGGCCTCCCAGGTCCCCAGATCTCAGTCCGTGCGATTATTGGCTTTGGGGTTACCTGAAGTCGCAAGTTTATCGTGATCGACCGACATCTCTAGGGATGCTGCAAGACAACATCCGACGCCAGTGCCTCACCATAACTCCAGACATGCTTTACAGTGCTGTTCACAACATTATTCCTCGACTACAGCTATTGTTGAGGAATGATGGTGGACATATTGAGCATTTCCTGTAAAGAACATCATCTTTGATTTGTCTTACTTTGTTGTGCTAATTATTGCTATTCTGATCAGATGAAGCGCCATCTGTCGGACATTTTTTGAACTTTTCTATTTTTTTTTTTTTTTGTTCTAATAAAACCATATGTCATTCCAAGCATGTGTGTCAATTTGTACCTCTCTATCTACAATATTCCGTGATTTCTTCAGGATTCAAATTTATACTAACTTTTTGATCACCCGGTATATTTTTCAACGTAATTACCCTGGCAACGAACATATCTCTACCAACGAGAGACCAGATTGTTGATAGCATCACTGCAGAAAGTTTGACTTTGTTGACGGAGCCACAACCTCACCTCTGATTGCACTGCTTCATCAGCATCAAAGTGAAGTCCTCGAAGGCGTTCATTAAGTTTCAGAAACGGATGAAAATCGGATGGAACCAAGTAGGGATTGTCTGAAGTATGATCGATAACAGTGGACCCAAGGCGAAGAATTGTTGCAGATGCTGCAGCGCTCAAGTGTGATCTTGCATTTCCATGCTACACGATAGAGTGCTCCATGTGTGGACGAACTCTCCGAATTCGAAACTCGATTGCAGCACACTGATTCTCACTCACCGACACAATTTCGTTACACACCGCCATTTACACGCTACAGATCGGAGCCCTCTAGTCGATGAGGGCTGCAGGATCGCAAACATGGAGAATGAAGTTGTAGAAAGTTAATAACGTTTTTTTTATTTAAAGAGCTTAAAGAGTTTTCACACAAAAAATTTGGAGGCGTTACTTTCCAGCACGATTTCGTATATGGTTGACAACACAGCCAGCAACATTCAGTCAGGAAAGCATACAGAAATTTGTGCCACCAATGACAAGTTGCCTACAAAATGATGGGACCTACGTGGAAAGATAGTTACAGAATACCACAGCGAGTGTTACATCGATTCTCTTCCGCAGGCATCACGCAGCGGTCTCACGTTCGTCGCCACACGAATGAAACGCACGAAATTGCATCAGCGCACAGGCTGGCCTCACGTATTAAAAGAGAGAAAGAAAAAAAATTCTCGAACACGTTTGGCATTCTGATATATCGTGTGTGGTAGCCAACAAACAAATAATTTTGTTTTGTGGATAGGATTTTAAAAAATGCTGCGGGCCTTCCTGTCCTTTTCCACGCTCGCCCACTCTCTCAATTTTTGTGTTTTTTTAAATTTTTGTATATTCAGTTATCATTTTTCTTTGGTGACTGCTCTGACTTCAGTGAGCACTCAGCTAATATTTCTGTTCGTGAATGCATGTCACTAAAAGCGGCCGCAGACTGTCTGATGCGAATGTTAATAAACCCTGCACCCACACACACATTTTCACTGACCGAATTTCTATTCTACGTGGTGTTAAAAACGGTTACCTATGTTCTCACTTGTAGCAATACTGGTCAAATGTAGGCTAAAACGTTCTATAAAAATTGGTCTACATCTGGAAACAGATACTTGCTGAGATATCGCTCATTTTATTTCTGTCGAGAACGGTTAGTACTCGGGGCTGTAGGCTGCCTTCCTGTTGACGTTCCCTACTTATTTGTTATCAGCTGTTCTTGCAGCTTCGGAGATATGACACGACAATCGTAAATAACTGTTAAGAGAATGAAGAAATTGGAGGACAGTACTGGTTTCTAAGTTTCTACTGAAAAATCTGTGTCTGTGTGTTCTTTTAAACCGTACCAGAAGCTTTTTTAATCTTCCAGAATTTAAAATGGGATACACTACTTTAACTCTTAAGAATTCGGTGAGATCCTTGGTCATTATATCTGACTGAATTGGCTGTCACACTTGAGATAGCTGAACAAATTGCCTCTAAGAGCACTCAATATTTTGAAACATATTGTCTGACCAAAAAAAGAAGAAAGTGGAACATCGCAGTTTGAGAGGGTATGTGATGTTATTTCAGTGATTTCATTAGTATGACGTTGCCTGTATTCATAAAATGTGTACCTTCCCCTTTGTATGTAAAGAATGACAGTGCTGGAAAAACTCTTCCGTTATTTGATTTTCAAACAGCTGAGCAAAAACTCAACGTACTCAGACAGTTTTCTCTTTACTTATTCTGTCAACACTAAAATGACACAAAATATTCCTAGCGCAACGCAATCTGACTTTCAATAATCCCTACAAAAGAATGGCCCTGACTAACAATAACCTATACCTTTCATCAATCACTAACCTCACAAAAATCTTCGTTACTAGGACTACTGCAATACAGCGAGCGCGTATACTGCCAGCTAAATAAAAGATTCTAACTAATGAAGGCGCTAACTACTGATAGGCATAGTAAGCATTTGAAAGATTTTGATAGAGAACAAACAACGTATTTACCTTAATAGCGTTCAAAAGTCATTATTGTGACATCCAATTAAGCAAATTTCCTTTTTGTGACGGACACACGTCCAGATCGTCCGCTCAAAACTTTGGCATCTCTCTCCCCACATCCACCACTGCAGTCGGCTCACCTCCAACTGCCCAACGCTACGCACTATTCACATCCAACAGCCCAACACTACACAAGCGAATATTCCAACAATGAGTACGACCAGCCACAAACTGCACACAGAGCAGTCAGCGATTTTCATACAGAGCACTTCATCGCATTACCAACATTAAACCTTAACAGCATACTTACAACTGATCCAAATGGTCAGGGTATCGCAAAGCCGAGTCAAGCTGGCCCACGACTTTTGCAATTGGTCCCTGATATTCTGTACACTGGCCCTAAGTCGGAGTTGACGTATGAGATGGTCCCACACATATGTTCTATTGGAGACAGATGTGGAGATCTTTCTGGCAACGTGCGTACCTAAGCATCAGGCATCAGGCAGACAGCTGATAGAGACAAGTGCCGTGAGTGGACGAGCTGGTCGTAGGTTGTGTTCCAAAAATGAATAGTACAGAGACAGCAGTAATGACACTTTCTGCAGGATCTTACCATCATTTTGCAGGACAATACTCAAGCACGTACAGATTTGTTTGACTGAGGGGACTGCTAAGTGCTATGCCACCTACTGCTCTCCCTTGACTTGAGTTCAACTCGATTTCTAAGCTGAAGGAAACATTTAATGGCATTCGCTTGAGAAGTTCTACAAATTCGTCGCGCAATAGACCACGCCGCTGGAACTGTCAACACAACTGGCACTGCTAAGAAGAGTATCCTACAACTTCCACATCGCTGGCAACGAGTTATACACAATGCTGGTGACTACTTTGAAGTTCAGTGAAACTTTGAAACACGCATCTATTTTGTACGAGCTGTAAATAAATACTTGCCACTATTAAAGTTGCAACCCTCGTATTTAAAGAACACACGCGAAATAGTGAAAGTAATCAATCCACATTTTATGCACATTTGTGCGACCATAAACACAAAGCAAAAGAAACAGAAAGTGCAATAAAACTTCTGCATCGTGGGACTTAAGAGACCGTAATGAATATTTTCAAAGAACTCGAAAATTGTATCTAGACAGAATTCTTAATGAGGGAATGGAACTAACACACAAGCAATATTTAGGAAATATTTCAATACTTCTTGATGCCACGAAATAAATAAAAAACAGTAGAACTATCAAGACAAATTATATCTTCGCACAGAACATGAAAACATAGAATAATACTACCGTATTAAACAGTTATTGTACCTGAAATTCCGCGAATGTGAAATGTAAATTCATTGCGAACATGTATGTGGGTGAATGGAGTGGATTGTGCTGTCAACCAACGTAAGTGAAAATTAAAAAGTGCACACAGTCGACAAAATGGTAACAAGCCTCAACAGCAAAGAAACTGTGACACAATCTCTACAAACACTCCAGAATGCTGTGTTGTCACACACTGGAACATCAAAAACTACAGAAATAGACGTAATCCATCAAATTTATATTTTACAATTTTAAACGAAAAATGTCCATTGTATAATGTGAAATAGCTTGAAAATGCAAATTTCCGAAAGGAGACTAGTTGTTTACGTTAATAACGAGCTAATAAACTCATTGTGCAGCATGAAACGGGAAATTATTTAATATGTCATTGACTGATGTACAAGCATGTTAATTTCAATTTTTTCCTTTATAAGTTTTATTTGCTGTCACTTACATCTGACCAGCCATCTAGTAGCGAAGTTCGATCGAATTTTCAATGCATTCAGTTGTGCGTCTAATTGGAGCTAATTTGTTTTCTTAGCGCTTGAAGACATTTTCAGATTTAAGTTTGGAAACTTACAAGTAATTAGGATGTGGAAGTCTTAACATTAACAATTTACGAATAAGAGATACGAAATCTTATTGTGGTACGATGCAGAGGGGATGGAACACTTCAGTGGGCACATATTTCTGCGGGTCCTTGTGTTCTTGCTAGGATACGAGACTTTTCGCAGGTAGCCTATTAGCAGACATAGAATTTTTTTTCTGTTTAGCAGAGTAGCACAGCGTGCCGTACAGTGCGACACGTGTTACTGCCAATTAGTTTCAATATAAGTTGAAATTTTGAAAAAAACTTCAACCGTTCACTTTGTAATGATGATGTATTTTCCTTTTATCTGTTTCGGGCTCATCTGTCCATCTAGCCTAACGAAGTCTACGTTAGGCTAGAATGTGACAATGGGCGAACGAATGTGAAAGCAAAAATCTATCTGAAATACCCTGTGCTCCTCAGAAATGTCAACACGTTCCAACTCAGCACTACTCTCACTCCGAACAACTGTCACAAATGTCAGACGCCGGGCTCGACCGACAAATCAGAGAGCATAGTTTTATGCTGCTCGACGGCATACGATCCCCACCCATCCGCGGGCTCGCAGCGGGTCAGGTGACCACTCGGCGTTTCCGGGTAGCGCCGTTTCAGTCTACTGTTACAGTCTAACGTGCACTTTTCGTGTCTTTCTGGGGATAATCACTAGTCACATTTAATTATAATTTTACTACTCTAGGTTTGTTAGGCTCTTACCCTGTATACTTATCTACACGAATTGTTCAGAATTATCCAAATACTCCTGTGTAATGCGAAATTGGCCACTAGGTGTCACGAGAGCCGATCCCGCCAGATTGAAAGGATGCAAGGAGGGTTGTGTGGCCAGTAGAGAAGCTGTAACAACAGAATGGGTCTGTCAGGAGAGCACAGTGGACTAGTCATTGAAAGTCACCCAGGTAACCAATCCGTCAGAGGCATTTCACGCCACATAAAGCTGGCCAAGTCGACTGTTTGTGGTGTTATTCTGAAGTGGAAACGGGGCGGAACAACCACACGTAAATCGATGTGCTGACGAACAGGGTCCAACGAAAATCGCTGAGGGTGGATGGAAAAAATTGCATGGCACGAGTGGAAGGAAACACTCGTGTGCTACAAAATGTTACGAGACGTCCATTTAGCGCAATGGCTGTGCGCAGGGAGTTAAAGAGAAGAGAGCACGCTGATCGAACAGCTCTTCATAGGCCACACAGTTCGGTAGTAAATTCTAAGCGAAGTTTGAGGTGCTATAAAGAGCGACGGCACTGGACAGAGGATGACTGGAAACGAGTGATGTGGCGTGATGAGTCAGGCTATAATCTGTGACAATTTAGGTTTGACGAATACCTGGAGAATGTTACCTGCCATCACGTGTAGCACAAAGGTAGTGCTACGGTATAGTGATCTTTTTCATACTTAGAATGTGATCCCCACATTGACCTACGCTAAAAGCGGAAGGGTATGAACACATTTTACTGCATTGTTTTCTGCGTGCAGTAAAGGAACAGGGGAAGACGTTGACTGTATCAGCATAAGAATGAACACTTGTCCAGCGCACCATGGTGAGGCAATGGTTTGTGGACAATAACATCAAAAATGGTTCAAATGGCTCTACGGGACTTAACTTCTGAGGTCATCAGTCCCATAGAACTTAGAACTACTTAAACCTAACTAACCTAAGGACATCACACACATCCATGCCCGAGGCAGGATTCGAACCTGCGACCGTAGCGGTCGCGCGGTTCCAGAGTGTAGCACTTAGAACCGCTCGGTCACCACGGCTGGCGACAATAACATCCCTGATATGGACTGGCTTGCGAATAATCTCAACCTGAGCCCAGCGGAGCACTTTTTGGAATGAGTTAGAATGTCGACTACGTTCCAGACCCCAGCATTCAACATCATCTTCTCTGATTTCAGCTTTTGGGGATGAAAGTACTGTTATTCCTCCACAGACATTTAGACACGTAGAATGAGTGCGGCTGTTCTCGGCGGAAGTTCAAGTCCTCCCTCGGGCATGGGTGGGTGTGCTTGTCCTTAGGATAATTTCGGTTAGGTAGGGTGTAAGCTTAGGGACTGATGACCTTAGCAGTTAAGTCCCATAAGATTTCACACACATTTGAACATTTGAACGTGGAATGAGATTTTCTCTCTGCAGTGGAGTGTGCGCTGATATGAGACTTCCCGGCAGATTAAAACTGTGTGCCGGACCGAGACTCGAACTCGGGACCGGTTTTTCGCGGGCAAGTGCTCTACCATCTGAGCTACCCTTGCACGACTCACGCCCCGTCCTCACAGCTTTACTTCTGCCAGTATCTCGTCTCCTAGCTTCCAAACTTTACAGAAGCCAGGAAGTATCATTTAGACACCTAGTCTCAATCTTCCCCAGCAGCGTTCATGCCGCCATTGAGGCGATTGGTGGACACATCCATTTTCACTAAAACCTGTCCGGGTACTTTCGATCAGACAGTGCACGTATAGTTGTGTTCTGTACAATATAGCGATCGGTATTGTTTCACCCCTTCGAATATGCTAGTACGAATGTGTTAGTAATGTGGCTCAGAGCGAATCGTACTGAAAGCTGACTTCAGGGAGAAAGCCGCGAAGGCGCACTCGACGTAATTTTACAAGGACCGTTTCGGAAAGCAATTAGGGCTGCCAGCTCGCGGCGGCTCCCTGTGGAACTATTAAACTGGGAAAATGAAATGCAGGCGGCAGGGTGGGGGAGTGTATTACTGGCCACATTTAATTTGCGGTTCCAAAAGAGCCGCCCCGCCCTGGCCTCATTCCGCGGAACGAGTTGCTCTGTTACTGCCCGCCGCAAAGTTCGTCTCCAAATTCCAGTTTTGTTTCACGACGGCCCACGTTCATATTCCACTTAAACCCCTCCTCTGGAGCGTACAGGAACTGTTAACTTCACCGCTATTCTCGGGAAAGTTAAACTTAATACGATGTTAGTTCCGTGTTCTCATCGGCATTATGTTGCTGCGATAATGAAACATAAGCGATCCGTTTAATACTGTCGTCGCTCGCTCGATAGTAAACGGTGTCAGACGTGTTGAGCCCGAAGCAGCTAGCCTTGTGACCGAAGTATTGTGCGTATCGGCATCTTGTAACACATTTCGGTTGGTTTACATAACATTCCCTGCTCTCATATATGGTAATACTTTTGGACAAGGCAGACCATACTTTCTCCACAAATCTGCCGTCCGTACCATATGTAGTGATAATTTGAGAACGTCAGGTCGGCAGGATTTATTAAACTAGTTGGTGATTCTTACGATGACAAAACATGTGCATATGCTCCTTTATCGGATGATAATTCCTCTTTCCTCCAGCTGTATACAACCTTAAATAGCTACATACAAAATACAATACAACAGATATCCCATACACGGATAATATATCACAAAACACACAACACAGCAAACAAGTCTCCCTGCTTGCAACAAATTGCACCTGAAGCTGGTACACTGTATACTCTGTGATCGTAACCTGAGTCTCGTCATTTGGTGGACGTTGTCGTGGAATAACTTCCCCATCTAACGACAGCAACACAAAAACTTTTCCAACAGTAGCTAAAAAGATCGTATACTACTATAGATATGTAGACGACACGCTATTGCTTATTAATGGTAGTCAATCTGATATTGAAGAAGTCGTCAGTACATTTAATAGCTTACACAACAAAATTGCTTTCACAGTTGAAAAAGAACAGAATGGAGTCATTAATTTTTTAGACCTAACCATTGGAAGGGAAAATGGAAAACATACATTTGACATTTACAGAAAATCAACATTCACAGATATCATCTTGGATTATCGTTCACAACACCCAGACCAACACAAAAAAGCGTTTTTTCACTTTGCATTTCATCGTATGTTCCGATTACCATTATCTAAGGAAAACCATGAGAAAGAGTTAAACATAGTTAAACAAATTGCAAGAAATAATAATTACCCGTTGAAATATGTCATGAACATTTATGAGATGACATCCAAAAAAAAAAATATAGTAAAGACAATTTAAGGCGGAATGAGATAAGCGAAACTAAAAATCAAAAATTTATCACATTGCCTTTCTATGGTCCCATTAGCAATAAAATTGCCAGTGTATTCAAGAAGAGAAATATTAATGTAGGTTTCTCGACGGCGAACAGACTGGGCGTGCTTTTAAGGAATAACATTCATGAACGCAAAGTCTTACATGAATCAGGTGTTTACAAACTTATGTGTGCCGCGTGTAATGCAGGTTACATAGGGGAAACAGGACGAAAATTAGAAACAAGGTTCCGTGAGCACGTAGCACTTGAGAGGAAAGATATTGCTGAAAAATCGAATTTCGCAGCCCATCTGGTAGCAACTGGTCATACAACTCCAGATTTGACATCGCAATTGAAATTGTTGCACAAGGGTAAAAAAGGTCGCCTTCTCGACCTTATGGAAGAGATGGAGATCTTTTGTCATAATAAAGCTCCAGATATCACGCTGCTCAACGAGCAAACGATATCGAGAAGCACACATTTTTGGGAATGCTTCTCCGATTTACTATGAAATAAAGTCAACTTGTGGTCATTTATCACAATTTGCATTTCATAGTCAGCTGCTTGTTATCCCTTATATACAACGCCTCAGTCATAGTCGCTACGAGAACACGTATAATGGTCGCTATTTCAACTGTCTCAACACATTGACACACATGTTTTTAGTTTGTTTTAATAACATTACTAATTTCGGTTTTTAAAAGATGCTTCTTTCTTGTTTGTTCTGTAATTTACAGAACTTATGGACGCCTACTGAACATAATTTTACGACAGTCGACATCTCGTAGGCGTTGACACAAAGTAATACAAACCGGTTATCACTTTACGTAATTATTTTTAATGTAGGTTAACAATTCTTTTGCTATTTGAATAAGTGCTGGATATCGTGCATAGTCTATGTTTAATTTCTCTAAAGTACGATGTACATTTTGGTATAAGTGACACTGTTACTTGTCCTTCCTCATGTTGGTTTCTCGATGATTGATGTATACTACTTGTTCGCACCTTACATTTGCACGGCATTTTAATTTAATTATTAAGTAACGGCAGTTTCGTAATGTGATTATTTTTAATATATTGGACTCCTTGGTATTAATGTTATTATTTTTTATATATTGACTCCTTGGTATTAACGTTTGTTACCTAAATTACGAACGTTGCACTTTTGACTTCCCACGCCAGATGGTGGGTGTTACGTTTTTTAAGAAAGACCTGTGTTGCGCCTCTTTTTATGTTGTTCATTTATTATTCTTTGGCATTGTCTTTTGCTTTTTACATGTTCTGCACTCTAATAACTTATCATCGATCTATTTTATGTTTTATAGTTTATAAAAAACAATATGCCAATGTATTTTAGATATTCTCCTGCATCTGCTATGTGTTGTACGTACATTTTAAATTTGAATTACTACACCATTCACAAAAGTACAAGAGTTATTTAGTGTTAATAATTCGCAAAACCAATAATACTATGTCTTCACGTGACACATGTCACATAGAGGGCGTGTCAAGCCCCGTCACACCGAGGTCTGCTGAACAAGTGCAGGTAAACAGCGACCTCAGTCTATGTGATCGCCGTAAGCATAGTGTCAACAGTGCATCCCAATTTAAGTTATACAATATAGGTTTGTTTCTAACAAGTGTAATGTTCATATACAGATGTAATTGTGATTTTCTATGTTGTACTCTCTGATCGTAATGTGAAAAATTTTTTAACTTCCAGCACTGAAGATGGTCACTCAGTGACAGAAAATCGATTTTGCAATAGTAAAAAAAAATATACGACCAATGCTGTCTCTTTTTTTTTCAAGTATACCTGTTATCTGGTCGTTGTGCACAAGACAACATGGAGTCGCCAATCAACAAAAACTTTTACTACTGCTAGTAACAATACAATCATCATACCTTCTACTACCTGCATCAGAATTCTCGGGATTTCTGCACCACGTATTTAGAGGCCGTAAGATTTTTCACACACAGCACACACGTGAGAGCAGTAATAGCCACAAACATCAACAGGACAGCAGTTAGCAAAAAAAGAACAAAATTCTGAAGTACTTTTAGAATTAAATAAAAATTGTCAAAGCCATTTGTTGGAAAAGCTGGAAATAAACTGGAATTTAAAGAAAAGGAGTCGAAATACTAAACAAAACATTTGAATGGAAAATTCTGTAGACATTTCGACATAATTGCCTCGGAACCGTGTAAAGAAAATGAACCGCGTAATTTTGACACAAATGAGTAATGCTCGCACTCTTTATATTAGTAAAATGTTCCTTAAATTCACAAAATAATGCTCTGTTAACGATTTGTAGCATTATACAAGGGGGTCATGAACGCTCTGAAAAGATTATAAGGGTGTTGCAGGGTAGGTTGCGCTGCGAAATAACTGTTCAGAAATAAATTCAGTACGTTGCGCCATTTTCGAGTTAATTATCATTGAAGATAGGCAAACAGGCCGTTGCGTTCGCGAATTCAAGCCGCCCCCCACCTATAATTAGTATCAGTTGTTCTCATAAAAAATATGATAGTGTACGAAACTGCTCAGTCCTTGGTTCGGGTTCTATTCTTACTACCAGCCAATATCCATTTTTTATGAAGATCTAAAGTTCAGTTTTAGGAAAACAAACGATGAGCACGTTTCATGACACCGTCTCTGGCGGGATGCTTGAATTTGGTGGTGCAAGGGCATGATTGGCTAAGTCCAAAGCCAGTTGGATCGGAAAAGGCGTAGCGTGTCGAGTTTTTTCTTAACAATTACTTCTCAGCACAACCTATCCTGCAGCACACTGTAAAGCTTTTCAGCCTGTTTCTGACCACCCTATACATTGTGACTATCATGTCCATGCTTTTGGTTTTGACATGTTAAGGCGTCAGGTTTGTTTATGTTTCTAATTCTGCGCCTGCAGAACTGAAGTAAGTGATGATAAGCATACGTTACTTTATTTTTTTTTATTCCGATTTTGGCCGTCTAGGGAGCGCGTTAAACAACTATTTTTCAATGTACATTTCTCCTATTGCGCTCCTCCTCTTTTCTCTTCTGCCAATATGTCTTCATCCTCTCTCTGTGCTGCTCCCTTCGGTCTTCTGTCCACACTGTTCCTCCAGTTCTTCTCTTCTTCACTTCAAATCCTTCAAAATGTTGAATTTTGTCTCTCATTAAGTCTCTGTTGGTTATATCATCTTCTCCTATACCCATCTCCTCTAAGTCTGCTTTGACTTCTTTGAACCAGGTAATTTGGGTTCTGGGGTTCTTGTCAAAAAACATGAATATTTTTTGTCAGCCTTTCATCATTCATTCTTTTCAAATGGGCGTAAAAGCTTACTCTTCTCTTCCTCATAGTATCTCCCACTTTCTCAATTTTGTCATACACTTCTCTATTACTTCTAAGCTTCCAAGTCCCATTCTCAAACCTCGGCCCAAGTACTCTTCTAATGATTTTTCGCTCCTTTTTTGCTATAGCTTCCATTTCCTTGTTAGTGTTCATTGCTAAACATTCAGATGCATGCAGACACTCTGGCTTATATTATTTGTGGATTCTTCCTTCACTTCGTGGCAGAACATTTCCATCTTTAAAGTCTAATAACAAGCACATGGTCTCTGTTCTATTGATTTTTGTTTATTTCTAACTAGTTTTCGGCTTAATAGGCTATATTCAGGAAACAGCTGATTGGTGTCTGCATGGGACACTTGTTCTTACGTATCCAGACATTGTAAACAAAGATACAACCCACCTGCACAGAATGTTGGGCACCAGACTCGTTTTCTGAAAATTACACATTATGCAATGGATAATATGAAGTTCAATAAATAATTAAATTACACAATTATAGTATAACAAGTTGATGGTGATCTTTATCATGCTTAGAATGTAGTCCCCGCATTGACCTTCGTTGAAAGCGGAAGGGTATGAAAACATTTTACTGCATTGTTTTCTGCGTGCAGTAAAGAAACAGAGGGCGGACGTTGACTGTATCAGCATAACAATGCAGCCTGTCCAACGCAGCATGGTGAAGCAATGGTTTGTGGACAATAATTCTAAACTCTGTAAGGTCTTGAGACTGGTTGAGAAGCTGTCAACCTGAGCACTCTTCATTTATGTTGTGCACAAAGCTTGGTTTTTAACATTTTAAATGACACTTTGCACGACTGCAAAGTGTCGAGCACATCGAACGAGAGTGTCCGTACGTTTCGGTTTGCGTAAGTCTCTGGTGTGTGCGGTCGGCCGTCAAGCGGAACATCGGACAGATTTGCGTGATCTTGTTGCGATAATGACAGACCCTTCATCCAACGACTCACCGTGCTTTTGTTCACTGCAAGGTCTCCGTAGGCATGCTTCAAGCGCCTATGAATATCTGCGATATGTTGGTATTCCGACCAAAGAAGCACAGTGACAGATTGCTTGGAACGCACCTCCTTAAGCGACGCCATTTTTGAAGGCCACGTATAGCACCGCCACCAACCGGAGCTTCGTGAAGCTGTAGGGGCTGCAGCGGGAATATTCCACGATGTCCCACAAAAAATTCGGCATTTTTTTTAAACTGAAATTGCCCCAGAAGAAAAATTTGTTGCATTATTTATTGAAGGCTCTTCGTATATTTTTCTGAGGGGAGACAGAGGAAAAAGTAAGAGACTGTGATCCGCACCAAGAACTGAGCCCTGGATCTGTCCCTGGGCGGAAATCGGTGACCGCACCGTGACTAGCGTTCGTCACAGTCGACGTTCACAGGCACTGGGACGGGGGCGCATTGGGACGCAGACGACGAAGGCAGGACAG
Source organism: Schistocerca nitens (assembly GCF_023898315.1). NCBI lineage: Eukaryota > Metazoa > Arthropoda > Insecta > Orthoptera > Acrididae > Schistocerca > Schistocerca nitens. The sequence continues at coordinate 491,671,655 of NC_064618.1, forward strand.
GGGTGCGCAGCACCGTTTATTTTTATTTATTTATTTTTATTTATTTATTTATTTATTTTTACTCACAGGCGTAAATACAACAGCGCAAACTGAGGCTCAGGACAGTGCACGGCAAGGCAACACAGTATTTGCTTCGATCTTCGCCGCGCATCGTCCACTACACAGTTTATTGCGCGAGCGCAACACATGCTCTCCCAGGGTATTATCGCAGAAACACGACAACGAAAGTGCAAGTATTGAAAATATTGATAGTCATGAGGGAGCTACATCTCTAACAGAGGGACTGCAGAACTGGACAGTTTCTCACCAATAAAGCACCGCTGTATCAAAGAACAACCAAAGAAAATGAAGAAACTAGATATTTCCAAGCATGTACGACAGTCCATTGTGCAGCGTGAACAAAGGTCAAAAGAAAGAACGACTGTACGTAGAAAGATTGAAGACTCAGACTCCGCCAGTGACCGATTCAACCATTTCTTCATGTAGATGTACCAAGCAACTATAGATACGCCATCAACAACTCAACATTTCATCGGTGGTAAAACACTGAAGTGACTTCGCAAAGTGAGGCGTCTCTCCTAGGAATTCACAGTATCCACCTCAAGAACTCGAACCACCTCGGAATTACTACACAACAAGTGCTTCATATCCACCTTACACCTGGGAAGACACAGGTACGTGTTTAACGCTTCTTCAACACTAAGTGGTCGCGCCAACATGTTCTATAGCAGTTGGATCTTATGCTCAACTCATAAATAGTAACAATAATTTCCTTAATTAATTTTTCTAAGTAAAGCACTCAGTCTTAAGGCCACGAGTGGCCTACCAGTACCATCCGACCGCCGTGTCATCCTCATAGGACGATGCGGATAGGAGGGGCGTGGGATCAGCACACCACTCTCCCGGATGGTATTCTTGACCGAAGCCGCTACTATTCGGTCGAGTAGCTCTTCAATTGGCATCACGAGGCTGAATGCATCCCGAAAAATGGCAACAGCGCTTGGCTGCTGGATGGTCACCCATCCAAGTGCCGGCCACGCCCAACCAGCGCTTAACGTCAGTGATCTTACGGGAACCGGTGGATCCTCTGCGGCAAAGCCGTTGCCAATTTTTCTAAGTAACATATGTTAATCTTGCTTACGTTTTTACTTTGTAACGAATTTCAGCAAAACTGAAAAACACATCAAGTTTTCCTTCACTTCTTATAGGTTTTTGTGTATTACACCTATCATAAAATACAGATTTCCGTATGAGGTCGCGAACCTCGTGGAATTGACTCCGGTTCCAGCGGAAGGAGTTGGCGTACTGTTTATGAGAAAACAATGACGCCAAAGCGATTTCTCCATGAGTATTCCTCTTGTTCATGTGTCCGCTTTTCAATTCTGATTTCTTCCGTTTTGAAGTGTTATACAGGTTGAACATTAATAGCACCGAGAAACTTTAGGAATCGATTGCTGACTGAAAATGGAGGAAAAAAGGATCATGTGTCAGGGAATGGACGGTGTGCGTACAGCAACAAACCGTCTCGGAACAAATAGAGAGCAGGATCGCATCCACGTCACAACGTATGTTCAAAGTGACGTCCATTAGATTCACCCTTCACGACATGAACTGCCGCAATCTTTCGTACGTTCCAGCCTCTCTCCGAATAGCGACACAGGTGTCGCAAACACGTTCTTCAAGGGTCTGCACATAGGAACTGGTTCACCGTACACAAGACTCTTCAGATGTTCCCGTAGATTTAAGTTTATTGATCTAGCAGGCCATGCTACAGAGCCTCTGCGTCCCATTCAACGTCCGGTTCAAATGGCTCTGAGCACTAGGTCAGCAGTCCCCTAGAACGTAGAACTATTTAAACCTAAAACCTAAGGACATCACACACATCCATGCCCGAGAAACGATTCGAATCTGCGACCGTAGCAGCTGCGCGTTTCCAGACTGAAGCGCCTAGAACCGCTCGGCCACAACGGCCGGCTCAACGTCCGGGGAAGTCGTTGTTGAGGCGTCGGTGAAGTGTAGTGGCGGTCTTGCAGAAACCACTTAATCTGTTGTCTTCCCAAAGGCACATTCCGAAGCAGCCCAAGCAGAGTATTCCGCAGAAAGTCCACGTACGTTCCTACATCGACGCGTTGTAGAATGATAATCGGTCCAAGTATGTGGTCGCCAAGAATCCTTGCCCACACATTGATGACGAACCGATGCAGATGAGACGTCTCAACAATTCCCCTACGATTCTCTGTAATCCACAGATGACAATTATGCAGATTGGTGTTGCCATCTCTGGTAATGGTTTCTTTGTCGGTAAACAGGACCAATTACAGAAGCCAAACGATGTGGCCGAGCGGTTCTAGGCGCTTCAGTCTGGAACCGCTACGGTCGCAGGTTCGAATCCGGCCTTGGGCATGGATGTGTGTGTGATGTCCTTAGGTTAGTTACCTTTAAGTAGTTCTAAGTTCTAGGGGACTGATGACCTCAGATATTAAGTCCCATAGTGCTCAGAGCTATTTGAACCAATTACAAAAATCCCATAATTCTGATGGTCTGGTGCAAAAATCATTGACAAAATCCTTCCCATGGGGAGTAATCCGTTGCTGATAACCCATGTACCAGTTTCATGTGATAGGGAGAGTAGGAGTGCAGTTGTCATGCAGGATACGCGTAATCGTACTTTGCCTTACAACATGTTGTCTGGAGCTTGTACTAGGGTTCGTCTCCATATCCTGGAGAATCCGGTTCTCCAAATCTAGTGTACACACAGTCCACCGCCTCGCTCCACGTTTGTCTATCTGAAGGGACACTTGATCACAGAAACACCAAAAGTGATCTCTTGTGTGATGTGGTTACTGTGTATGGGTAGTTATTTTGGTATAGCCATGGTGCCTTTCGACCCTTTCCATTTGCTTGGCCATACACAAACACCGTCTCGGCTTGTTCCCAACAGGAATACCCGACCATTCTGCTGCTTACAGTATACTGCGTCAGTCACACCGCCTGCAACACACAAGGAACAGATGTCACATGGTCAGAGGGAAATGTCATTCGTCAGTGCCATCTGCCATGGCAACGATGCATTTTCGCACCCACGTTCAGGGGCGTTTTTTCCATTTTTATTCAGGAGCCTGTCCCTGCAGTTAGTCGGTTTTATTAATGTTAATCCTGTAGAATAACATCATAGTGTCTATTGCCTCATCAGAATCCGACTCTGAACTAAGATGCGTGAGTTCGGCGATACCTTCACAAGGGAAGATTGCGCACTGGAGAAACAAGACTGCCCGGCAATGGCTGAACTGCCTCCCAATATACGCGCACTCCGTGTCGCGCAATATTTCATTCTCTGCAAAGCTCTGCACTAACATTAACAGAGGACGCAGCATGTCATTCTCAATGGAGAGAAGTCTTCTGAAGTGAGAGTGATTTCAGGTGTGCCGCAGGGGAGTGTCGTAGGACCGTTGCTATTCACAATATACATAAATGACCTTGTGGATAACATCAGAAATTCACTGAGGCTTTTTGCGGATGATGCTGTGGTATCTCGAGAGGTTTGTAACAATGAAAAATTGTACTAAAATACAGGAGGATCTGCAGCAAAATGACGCATGGTGCAGGGAATGGCAATTGAATCTCAATGTAGACAAGTGTAATGTGCTGCGAATACTTAGAAAGAAATATCCCTTATCATTTAGCTACGATATAGCAGGTCGATAAATTATCTGGGAATACGCATTAGGAGTGATTCAAATGGAATGATCATAAAAAGTTGTTCGTTGGTAAAGCAGATGCCAGACTGAGATTCGTTGGAAAAATCCTAAGGAAATGCAATCCGAAAACAAAGGAAGTAGGATACAGGCCGCTTGTTCGCCCACTGCCTGAATACTGCTCAGCAGTGTGGGATCCGTACCAGATAGGGTTGATAGAAGAGATAGAGAAGATCCAACGGAGAGCAGCGCTCTTCGTTACAGGATCATTTAGTAATCGCGTAAGCGTTACCGAGATGATAGATAAACTCCAGAGGAAGACTCTGCAGGAGAGACGCTCAGTAGCTCGGTACGAGCTTTTGTTGAAGTATCGAGAACATACGTTCACCGAGGAGTCAAGCAGTATATTGCTCTCTCTTACGTACATCTCGCGAAGAGACCATGAAGATAAAATCAGAGAGATTGGAACCCACACAGAGGCATACCGTCAATCAAAAAAATGGCTCTGAGCACTATGGGACTTAACATCTGTGGTCATCAGTCCCCTAGAACTTAGAACTACTAAAACCTAACTAACCTAAGGACATAACACACATCCGTGCCCGAGGCAGGATTCGAACCTGTGACCGTAGAAGTCGCGCGGTGTCGGACTGAGCACCTACAACCGCTAGACCACCGCGGCCGGCACCGACAATCCTTCTTTCCACGAACAATACGAGACTGGAATAGAAGGGAGAACCGATAGAGGTACTCAAAATATCCTCCGCAACACACCGTCAGGTGGCTTGCGGAGTATGGATGTAGTGTGCGCCCGGCCAAAAGTGGGAGGGGGCTGCTGCGGGAATCCGAAAGGGAAGTTGGGTGAGTGCTAGTGTTAGAGTAGAGATCCCCCAGAGAGTTAGGTGGATGGGCAGGGTGAGTTGTGTGGCAGCTGAGACGAGCGGAGTGCGCCGCGGGCCAGATGCCGCGCGTGCCGCCGGCCGGCCGGAGGCGGGCAGACACAGCCGCCACCGCCGCAGCCGACCTTGACCCGCAGCGCACGCAGCGCGAAAGCCGACCAGCCAGCGCCACGGCGAGCCGGCCCGTGCCGAGGAACCACCACGAGCACTCGCCAGACAGCACGACGCCGCTCAACACTTACAAGGAATGGGAAAAACCTACCGGGTACAACCGAGATCGATGGTTTAATCCCAAATAACAGGTATTTATCCGTATTTATGTACATTACTGGCAATTAAAATTGCTACATCACGAAGATGACGTGCTACAGACGCGAAATTTAACCGACAGGAAGAAGATGCTGCGCCTTTCAGAGCATTCACACAAGGTTGGCGCCGGTGACGACACCTGCAACGTGCTGACATGAGGAAAGTTTCCAACCGATTTCTCATACACAAACAGCAGTTGACTGGCGTTACCTGGTGAAACGTTGTTGTGATGCCTCGTGTAACGAGGAGAAATGCGTACCATGACGTTTCCGACTTTGATAAAAGTCGGATTGTAGCCTATCGCGATTGCGGTTTACCGTATCGCGAGATTGCTGCTCGCGTAGGTCGAGATCCAATGACTGTTAGCAGAATATGAAATCGGTGGGTTCAGGAGGGTAATACGGAACGCCGTGCTGGATACCAACGGCCTTGTGTCACTAGCAGTCGAGATGACAGGCATGTTATCCGCATGGCTGTAACGGATCGTGCAGCCACGTCTCGATCCCTGAGTCAACAGATGGGGACGTTTGCAAGACAACAACCATCTGCACGAACAGTTCGACGACGTTTTCAGCATCATGGACTATCAGCTCGGAGACCATGGCTGCGGTTACCCTTGACGCTGCATCACAGACAGGAGCGCCTGCGATGGTGTACTCAATGACGAACCTGGGTGCACGAATAGCAAAACGTAATTTTTTTCGGATGAATCCATTTTCTGTTCACAGCATCTTGATGGTCGCATCCGTGTTTCGCGACATCGCGGTGAACGCATATTGAATGCGTGTATTCGTCATCGCAATACTGGTGTATCACATGGCGTTATGGTATGGGGTGTCATTGGTTACATGTCTCGGTCATCTCTTGTTCGCACTGAAGGCACTTTGAACAGTGGACGTTACATTTCAGATGTGTTACGACCCGTGGCTCTACCCTTCATTCCATCCCTGCGAAACCCTACATTTCAGCAGGATAATGCACGACCGCATGTTGCAGGTCCTGTACGGGCCTTTCTGGATACAGAAAATGTTCGGCTGGTGTCCTGGCCAGCACATTCTCCAGATCTCTCACCAATTGAAAACGTCTGGTCAATGGTGGCCGAGCAACTGGCTCGTCACAATAAGCCAGTCACTACTCTTGATGAACTGTGGTATCGTGTTCAAGCTGCATGGGCAGCTGTACCGGTACACGCCATCCAAGCTCTGTCTCAATGCCTAGGCGTATCAAGGCCGTTATTATGGCCAGAGGTGGTTGTTCTGGGTACTGATTTCTCAGGGTCAATGCACCCAAACTGCGTGAAAATGTTATCACATGTCGTTCTATTATAATATATTTGTCCAATGAATACCCGTTTATCATTTGCATTTCTTCTTGGTGTAGCAATTTTATTGGCCAGTAGTGTATGTTTGCAGGAAATTTGGAAATTTGTGGTAAGGTTCTATGGAACCAAACAGCTGAGGTCATCGGTCCCTAGGCTTACACACTAATTAATGTTACTTAAACTAATTTACGCTGACAACACACACTCTTGCCCTAGGGAGGACTCGAACCTCCGACGGGAGGGGTAGCTCGAACCGTGACTAGCCACCGAAAACCGCGTGGCAATACCGCGCGGCTATGTTTGCATGTGAAAATATTCACCTGCCAAATAATTGTTAAAATTCATGGTGAAACCTTCAGCTGTCATACATCTTACAGAGTTCGCTACTAGTTAAGGTCAGTGAACATTATCAAGCTTAGCCTAAAACGGATAAATCGTACCATTAGAGATTACAAAGTTTACAGGGAAATGCCATAAAACGCACGAAAGTTGTACCATAGTTTGAACAAATGTAGTTTGCTCTTCCAAGCCCACCATAGTACATAAAAAGTTAAATTTTCATCAAGCTAGTAACACGCTGACAGATGTAACTAGACCATACAATCAAGGATACAAAGACAATGCCCTGTCAGAGATAAAAATATAGCAGGTGCTAGCAATTTCAGTATCAGTTTACTAAGAGATCCTGTACATTAGTGAGCCAGATCGTGAAATTCCATATAAACGAACGAAATACATCAAAAATGCCACACTGGCGACCTTTGTAATCTAAAGTACATCGTAACCGCTAAAGATAAAGCATCTTAAACGATGGCTTTCTATGCTTTAAGCTTAGCCACCCGGACACAGCGGACTTTGCAGCTGCACGCGCTGCCCTAGTTCATCTCCTGTCTGACCCAGGCTCTGAAGTTATCCAGCACACTATTAATTTACTCCCCCTTGCCCATTGTCCTGATTATTCGCGGCATTTCGCCGATTCCCGTAAGAGTTAGAGTGTGATGTGCATCGGCACTGAAGAGAGCACTGGCCGTTTTGCATTTATACGAGGTTTGTTCAAAAAATTCCGGAACTTTTTTCTGCCCTTATCTTTTACTTATTGTGTATGGTCACCTTCGAAATACTTGCCTCCACTATCAATACACCACTTCCAACGCCGTTTCCACTTCCAGAAGCAGGCTTGGCACGCCTCTTGCAGGATCGCGCGAACCGCCGTCTGCGAAAATTCTTTTATCTCGTCTATTGTTGTATATCTTTGGCGTGGCAACGGGGTTTTCAACTTTGGAAACTAAAATAAGTCAGCAGGGTCCATATGATTCTCTTAAGGAACATCTCATTTGCGCAACCAAAAAGCTCTTCACGAATTGCGAGGTAAAGGCCTTTCCGGTCTTGACTCATGAGCCGTGGGACGAACTTGGCGGCAAGATGATGCATCCTGTGTGAAGATTTCATGACATGATCCAACTGAAATTTTGCATTCTTCTACATATCTCGGACAGTCAGACTTCGGTTGGCACACACAGTTTTGTTGACGTTCCTGACATAAGCGTCATCGGTAGACGTCTAAGAGCGTCTTGAGCGAGGGTCATCTTTAACTTCCGTCCGGTCATTTTTAAACCGGGTGAACCATTTGTTACTCCGAATTCGGCTAAAGCACTCATCATTTGCTGTACCTCTGTGCGGATTTCCTTGAGTTTCACGCAAAATTCAATGAAGACACGTTGCTCCTCTAACTCTGCCGTTGGTTGGATAGAAAATTTCCTAACAGACAGGGAGCAGTATGTCGTCCTGAATGGGGTGACTTCAGGAGAAACAAGCGTAACTTTAGGTGTGCCCCAGGTCCGCTGCAGTTTACGATTTACATAAACGATCTGGTTGATGGTATTGACAGCGGCATTAGACTGTTTGCCGATGATGCTGTAGTATTCAGTAAAGTAGTATCGCACGAAAGTTATGAACAAATCAATGAGGATTTGCAGGAAATAAATGCGTGGTGTAATAACTGGTAGTTGTCTTACAGTATAAGTAAGTGTAATCTAATGCGTATAACAAGGCGAAAATCCCCATTAATGTACGAGTAGAAAAAAAATTCCCAGTCTTTGGAAGCGGTAACATCCGTCGAGTATCTGTGTGGAACTACTTGAAATGATCTCAAATGGAATGACCAGATTACACAAGTGACGGACAAGGCGATGTCTAGATCGCGGTTTATTAGTGGAATCCCGAAGCGATGCAGTCCTTCAACAAAGGAAATTGCTTACAATACGTTAGTTCGTCCAGTCTTAAGCTACTGTTCGTCTGTATGGGACCGTTACCAGTTTGATCTGACTCAACAGATTGAGAAGGTCCACAGAAGAGCGTCAAGATTCGTGACTGGTACATTTAGCCATAGCGAGAGCGTTACAAATCTCATAGGAAGTTTGCAGTGGGACACACTTGCAGATAGACGACGCGCTGCACGGGAGGGGTTGCTCACTAAATTCCGAAATCCGATCTTCGCCGAGGACGTAGAGCATATATTATTACCACCAACTTTAAAATGGCGTAATGTTCACCATTCAAAGATAAGGGAAATTAGAGCTCGTACTGAGGCGTTTAGACGTTTTTCCCTCGCGCGATCCACCAGTGGCACAGAGGGGTGGGGGGGGGGGGGAATATGACTTTGGCGTGAATTGCGCTCTCTGCCACACACCGCTTGGTGGCTAGCCGAGTATATATGTAGACGTAGAAGAATATAAATATATATAAGCACGAAGTCTTCTTGTAAAACCGATCCGCGGATGAATAAACCCACCAATGCTCTTGGAACGAGAGAACATTTGGTGAATGGATTGGTCTCACCATGACTTAATTACCATAGAGCACGTTTGGGATATATTTGGGAGGCGTACTGCAGCACTTCAACATCTACCAACGACCACTTGTGGAGGAATGAAACGCACTACCACAAGAATTGCTTACCAGACGTGATGCAAGGATGGAAGCACGTTGCACAGAAAGTACTGTCGTCTGTGGTGTTGACACACCTTACTAAGAATGTCTAGCCATTTGGAATTCCCAGGGCACAATCAGAAATAGCGGTGGCTTCAGTGTAATTATTGTCTTTAATAAAAGTGCCACTTCTGTTCTCTATAGTACAAGTTCCTTCTGTAGCACACTGTAGCAGTTCTTCCTGTATATGGTCCAAGTTCCAGCGAGCTATGTCACTTGTCAGTGAAATATGAGGTGAAAGTCCCTTTCATTTACTCTGCACACCAGCGTAAACAGTAGCGCACCTCGTGAACATAGCAGAGCAGCATCCATACCTCAAGAGCTAGAGAGCTTAGATATACGAAGCCACTGACATACACGTGTCTCATCAAGTTGTCTAACGTGAGAGAGATATTATCGCCAGACGTCTGCCTCATACAGCACCACGAGCGGGCCTTATGTTTCTTACTGTGTGTGCCCTCGGATCAGAAGTCCGTCCACACAGATCGTAAAGCCGTTTGATTTACTGCAGGTCCGGCCTTTAGAACGCCGGCCCCAGTGGTCGGTTCGCTTTAGGAGCGCCCCCGGCGTGGCCATCTGCAGCTGCAGGTTGAGAGGTCGCGGCCGATACGTGCCGCTAACGGCTGCAGATACCGCGCCGTGATGTCACCGATGCCCCGCTATCGGCTTAACTGCCATACGCTAAAAGTGCGCCCTTATTTATCAGCCCACGAGGCGCAGCGATCCAAGCTCCGTCAGCGGCAAACGCACATCGGTGTCTCAGCTGACAAAGGTGAGAACGTCGGAGAGCGTGCAGCCTGAACTCTCAAGCACACAGCGTACCGAAGTGTAACAGTATATTAACTGTGCTAACCACGCCGACTCTCCTCCTATTCGTATATTTACACGCACTGTTTAACCTCCTACCGCAACCGCGCTGCCGCTACGGTCGCAGGTTGGAATCCTGCCTCGGGCATGGATGTGTGATGTCCTTAGGTTAGTAAGGTTTAAGTAGCTCTAAGTCTAGGGGACTGATGACCTCAGATGTTCAGTCCCATAGTGCCGAGAGCCATTTTCAACCCCCTACCGCTACGAACAAAAGGGAAAACACCTAGGAGATATGGTCAAAGTAGCTTCGTACACGTAGACACAGCCAACAGGTTTGGAAATGAGTAGGTTTGCAGCTCTCTGTGCCGAGTAAGGCGATCATCTGAATGCCTTAATTTCGTTCGCTACCATAGCGGCCCTCACGAAAATAGGCACGTCAAGCATGTTACAGCATTGCCAGTTTGTGATAATTTAGTAAAAACTCCGAGGGTTATTACACATCAAGTTTTGCCAGCTGCCACAAGAAAAGTACCATAAAATAAAATAAAAATTAAAACAAACGTTACAAGAAATTTTGAAGAAAAGTATTTTCGCTGATGAATTTTCTTTCTATTGGACTATGCACAAACTTCCAGCAAGGAAATTGTTAAGAAAACTATGAAATTAATTTTGGTAACATTTCAGACATTACTGTATCGTGTTATGTATGAACGCATTTTATTTGCGAGAGTCTCCGTGCGCGGCAGCATGCGAATACTTGCACTCTGCCGCCAGGATTTTAGTTCCGACGGTTCGTCTTAACACGACCAAGAAAATTCCCTAATTCCCGAATTTTCTCCTATTTGGAGCTCCTACTGATCTTTCATCATTGCACCCATCACCTAAATCGCCGATTTACGTTATAAAAAAGTAGCTGTTGGTACTTTCAGGGCAGTATTTCCGTTGAAGTCGAACAAAACAGACACTGATTGGCCAGAACGGTTACGACCACCGACTCACTATCCATAAAAACCTGTCGAGGCGATAGCAGCTTTAACTGGCGAGGAATGACCGCTAGTCAGACACACGCACAATGAGCGTGCTGTCCGTGTGTAGAATGGAGAAGGCGCGTGGTCAATCTGAGTTTGACCGAGGACAGATTGTGATGGCCCGGAGGCTCGGCATGAGCATTTCGCAAACTGCAGGATGTGTTAGGTGTTCGAGGGGTGCTGTGATGAGTGTCTTCAACACGTCGCAAAACCAAGGTGAAAGCACGCCCCGACGTCGTAGGGCTGGGTGGCCATCCCTTATTGCAGATATCGGACGGCGTAGGCTGGGCAGGGGGGTGGCGAACTGGGGCGCAACTAACATCAGACTTTAACGCTGAACAGAGTACAAGTATGTCTGAACACACAGTGCACCGAACACCGAACACTCTTAACGACGGGCCTCCGCAGCCGACGAGCTATGCGTGTGCCAATGTTAACACCACGACACCGGCTACTACGACTGAAATGGGCGCATGATCATCGGCACTGGAAATTGGCTCAGTAGCAGAGCGTTGTATGGTCTGATGAACCTCGGTACCGTATTCATCATACCGGTGGTGGTGGGGGGGGGGGGGCAAATACGTCGACGTCGCCTTCCAGACGAACAGCTTCTTGACACCTGTACTGCGGGACGGAGAAAAGCTGGCTGCGGCTCTGTTATGTTCTTGGGACCTTTCACCTGGGCATCCATGGGCACTGTGCAGCTCGTGCAAGCCACCACAACGGCCAAGGAGTATTGCTTCATGACGATCCTGTTTCGCGACAGCAGTGGCATTTTTCGGCAATATAATGCACCACGTCACAAGGCCAGGAGTGCGATGGAGTGGTTCGAGAAACACAGTGGAGAATTCCGATTAATGTGCTGGCCCCCAACTCGCCAGATTTGAAAACGATCGACACTTATGGGATGTGATTGAACGAGGCGGCAGAACTTATCGCCCCCCTCTCTTGAATTTACGGGAATTAGGTGACTTGTGTATGCAGATGTGGTGCCAGCTCCTTCCAGTAATCTACCAAGGCCTCATTGTTTCCATGCCACGACGCGTCGCCACTCTTATCCGTGCAAAGGTGGACATACAAGCTATTAGTTAGGTGGTCATAATGTCCCGGCTTATCAGTGTATATTTCTGTTTTTGGATGGGGTCCGCCTTTAGCAAACACAATTTTGTTTTTTTGTGCCAAACATGTTTCAGTGCATTTGTAGCATCTACATCTACATTGATACTCTGCAAATCACACCTAAGTGCCTGGCAGAGGGTTCATGGAACCACCAATTATCAGTGGGCTTTTATTTGACGGTTGTTAAACATAAAAAATGTTGTTTACTGCTTGTATGCATGTAAATATTAGTTTTCAAAATCGTAATTACAGATTTTTGAAGAACACAGTATATGTTTGTCTGTGGTTTTGTGAAACCCAAATTTTATTGATGTGTACTTCAAGACTATTGCCTTCAGCACGCAGTAAGTGCATTTTATACAAAACATGGTTCTTGCTGTTGAAATTTCTCTGCATTCCATTAAAAATTTTGTCCATCATAATTGCTTCTGAATGAAAAACCAAGTGAACGGAGAGGACAAAGAACGGATGTCTTTGAGCCCGAAAAAATATTTTTGTCAAGGAAGTCGCTCTATATTTTTCTGGCCTTCAGATTCTCTCCTCTATCGTACTATCGAAGTAGAATTCTACGCACTGTCCGCTCCCGGTAGCTGAGTGGTCAGCGTGACAGACTGTCAATCCTAAGGGCCCGGGTTCGATTCCCGGCTGGGTCGGAGATTTTCTCCGCTCAGGGACTGGGTGTGTTTTCCTAATCATCACCATTTCATCCCCATCGACGAGCAGGTCGCCGAAGTGGCGTTAAATCGTAAGACCTGCACCAGGCGAGCGGTCTACCCGCCGGGAGGCCCTAGCCACACGACATTTCCATTTCCATTTCTACGCACTACTGTTTTGCTGAAATTGTGAAATTTCGTGATTTGCGTTTTTGCTTACATGCCTTTCTTGAAGAATTAAAACTCTTGAGCACATCTAGAACTTCTGCTGATGTTACTGCACAGTGAACAGAGGACACAGTCGATTTCGAAATACGCAATGTTTCGTTGACATTTTATGAAGTCGCGCAAACTGGCTGCTTCATTGTTGGCCAGATCAATAAGAAATTTTCAGCACGTTCGTTATGAGAATTTTAGATTTTTTCGAATGTCCTTTCGCTATCTACGCACGACGTCCAGGGTAGCACACATGTAGGCCCTTGCTCCTGCATTTCACTCGTCACCAAACACACGCAAATGCACCGTTCCACTGAAGAGTGAATCCACAAGTGAACACACGTTAATGCACTGAAACACAGAACAGGCAGCTGACGCCGACCTGTTACCTTTTGACAGTGTATATTCGGCAACCAAGCTATGAGGCGGGCGAATCACAGCGCTTAGCGCTGTCGGACTGCATGGAAACAGTGTGACCTTGCGATGTCTAATTTCGAGACGGCCCCTCTTGTGCTGTTGCCAGGTCCGGTAGTACAGAAAAGGAGCGTAAACAGGATCAGATGTTAACTGATGACTACGAAGGATACTGAGATACCGCTTCCTCTTGAGACAGCTTTATCAGGACGTTTGGAGTTAGAAAGGAGCCTCCTTGTGGCTCTTCAGTTGGTCAGCGGGTTGAATCGTGAAATGTCCAGATATGTGGGTCATTCGGATGTGACAGTGGCCCGACTTTGGAATGCATGGGAACGCGACGGTAGGTATACTCAACGTCAAGTTTCCGGTCAACCACGTTTGACCACCAACAGGGAGGATAGCAATATTGTGCATGGAGTACATCGAAGCCCCTTGATATCCGAGCCATTCGAGAAAATATAATGGAATCCCTACAACAGTTTGTCATCCCGCACCATTGGTCGGGGAGTAGCAGCAGTCGGTCTCGAGAACTACTGCTCTTGCGTAGGCTGCGTCTAGAGTGGCACCGTAACCTTGAAACATGGAATGCTAACGAATAGAGTCGCAGTGTATTCAGTGACGAATAGCGGTTCTGCACGAGTACAACGGCTATCTGACGAGAGGTCCCATTCTTCAAGAGTCTTGGATGGGCACCACGATGTTTCTCCTGCCGTTATGGTGTGGGAAGCCATCGGGTGCGACTTGTGCTCAAGGTTGGAGCTCTGACAACAGTCCGCCCCGGCAGTTGCGCGGTCAGAGCCACGGACTGTTAAGCGAAGGGGCCTGGGTTTGATTCCCAGCTGGGTCGCAGACATTCTCTGCTCGGGAACTGGGTATTGCGTCGTCCCTATTTTCGCATCGTCAAAATTGACATTCCAGTACTGAGAATGCTGAACGGGCATGTACCGAAAGCCAGTTAAAAAAATAAGCTTTGGATGCATAAAGGTACACCATGGACATCCCACATCCTCGTGTGTTGACATTCTTCCCACAGTGTTGAGGTGCCATTGTACAGAAACACTCGCCCACACATGGTACTTGTGTCTGTGAACTGTCTACATGTTGTTGGGGTACTCCCAGGGCCTGCCAGATATTCAGGTTTGTCCAGTATCCAGGATATCAAAGACCAGCTATAACAGTTGTGGGCGAGATAGCCTCTGAAGAGGATGCAACGCCTGCGTGGTACCCTTCCCAAACGAACCAGTGCATGCATCCAGGTCAGAGGTGGTGCAACGTCACATTGATAACTGAGTTCAAAAAGCCAAGTTCTTTGTAAATTTGACACAATTTTGGAATCACTGCAATAAATCCCACAGCTTCCCAACCAGTGAAGTTTCGTTTCGTTTGCTCCTCTCCTCATGGCCGCTTGCGTTTTTTTTTTTTTTTTTTTTTTTGTTTTGTTTGGCTGTGCACACCCTTATCAAAAGATAAGACGTGTGCTACTAACATACCCATGAACAGAGCACTACTCTCCGCAAAGACAACAAAGGGACCTAACACGGACTGTTGATGGCGTAGACGTCATAATTATGTAGCGATGAACACATTAGAAAGAAGGAAAAGGTAGTGGACGGCATACATCAAGTAAATCAAAACACCAGTAATTACAAAATAATGAAAAACGTCTATTAAATGAGTACATATTTCATTAGAGTGTAGCCTATCAACTAGATACTGTATTTTATCAGTTTCATATGCCATCTTTATCATTTTCTTTCCAGACCAATGTCTACGAGAAGAGATCTGTGTGGTGTGTGTCTTATTTTAACCTGACTTTCGCTTTATTATCAGCCACCTAAATTACATGAACACTCCCCTGCCTAACATTAAATAAATTCTGTTGGTTTGCCTGAGAGTTAAGGCGAATTTTCTGCTCTCTTACAGTATAGGAAAGGAGGGCTGCTGAATCATTGGATTGCACAGGGCAATAGGACGGGGGGGGGGGGGGGGGGAGCGGGGGAGGAAGGACGGGAGGAAATACAAGAACAAGGAGAGAGATAGTAGCAGAGGACAGCAACCCTCTCTATCTCAGCGTACGAGACGTGGGGCTCGTAGGTGGAACGATCTTTCCCACCAAATTCATAGGCGTGTGTTCCCATTGGTTTTTGGAAATTAGCGTTAAAAGTTTCGAGATCTGTAGAAAGAGCTGGTCTTTTGAAACGGGAGAACAAGGAATCTATAGGGCGGACTTCTGAAGCCAGCACATTGGGCGATAGCGCTGTGCCTGTAAGCTAGAGTTATGATTGGCCAGGAGGTGCGCCAAAAACTTGCGAGAAACAGGCTGGACGCACTGAAGATGCTGTCGGCCAGTTGGGACACACTGCGCAGCTGTACCACGAGTCAATGACATGCAATGCTCCTGCTTGCTGGTGTACCGTTAGTTGGTTCGTTATCAGAACTCGTTAGTTGTCCTAATTATTTGTACCAAACCTTTTCCGAAATGCTGTGTGTTCGTTCTCTTGTTTTAATGACTGTATTAGCATCCATTTTTTTCTCGTTCCACTCTTGTCACATGCCAATCTGTTAACGAAGTTTTAAATTTATCAGCCCCGCTAATTTCTGTGAATTAGTAATAACAATTTTCTATCCTGTTCTTTGCCCTCAGCAATGCATATATCTGTTACGGCTTGTTGGATCAAGCACAAGTTTGTAACATTCTTTCCTTTGTTCCTATAGACGCAACCCCACCCCCCACCCCATTCTGATCACTTGGTCTGCTGAGTTATTGTAAAGTCTGCATTTCGTAAGGGGCAGTAGCATTTAAGAACATTATTTGTTACACAATCCAATTTGCTCCATGTAAAAAGTAACTGTAATAAAGCCAAACGTTGAAATTCAGTATTATATACTTGCATATATGGTACGGATAAACATAGTGTTCTGCGTGTTTCCATTGCGTCAGGTAAATAAATTGTTTTTACTTGTTTCCACAGCAGAAATTCCTTCTTCAATTAACCACAGCGTGGACATTGCACTTATACGGTACGACGCCCTCATCAGTGGATGTAATAAAAGGACCGTAGGTGCTAGTAGTTAAATTTGTTCAGTTCCCATTCTTGCCTGTTTTTGACCAAACAGGCAGATTGAGATGGTTAATTTACCAGATCACTCCATGCTACCACGCATAAAAATATATCAAATACGCTATAATAATACTTTTTAATTGTGGACATCGCAGTGTTTGTGCAAGAGAATAGCTAACGAACATTAGGTTTCAGGGTAGCTCGTGTCCTCCAGTTTCCTTGTATTATTCCCCACTGCTGTGTTAAGCACAGTGATTTGCTCAAAACAAGTCTTAAGCTAGAAATGAATTAATTTTACGCCATGGCTGTGTTTCACACCCTGGTTCAAATAGCTCTGAGCACTATGGGACTTAACATCTATGGTCATCAGTCCCCTAGAACTTAGAACTCCTTAAACCTAACTAACCTAAGGACAGCACACAACACCCAGTCATCACGAGGCAGATAAAATCCCTGACCCTGCCGGGAATCGAACCCGGGAATCCGGGCGTGGGAAGCGAGAACTTTCACACCCTTCTCTTTATTATCGAGACAGCTCATGAGTGAGAAAATGCCAAGAGACAAAAATTCCCTCATCGTGTCCTGTTTGCGTCTCAAAAGATGTGCTACGTTATCTCCAGACCACACCAAAGTGAACAGTCGAGCACTAGCTATACTGGAAGTAGCATGTTGCAGAGAACACCGTCGTTACAGCTCGTGCAAAGCTTACACATGTTCATCAGTCGACGCAGAGAAAAATGTGAACCTACTAGTTTTCATCACATCCACTTGTCACCAGAGAAAAAGTACTGTAATTTCTTTCAAGTGGATCGCATTCACCACTTGCCACATGGCGACGCTGGATGTGTGTGCTCCGTACCTGTTCGCCATCCGCTCACGTTTTTCGTACGGTTCCAGCAGTCCGCCTCGGTGACAGCCCCGTTCTATATTTATTGCGAGCGGCCTTGATATACTACAGCGTTGTCGCCATCACACGAAATTCTTTTTTTCAGCACGCCGGGAAAATCCTGGCGTCTGCAACGTGGAGCAGCGGAGGATGAGGGACTGGCGGTGGGGGAGAGAATGTGAGGCATGACCCCGTCACAGAGAAGGCAATTCCTCGCGAAAACTCTCTGGCTCGCCATGTTCCCTACCTCCCAGCAGTTGCGCAGTATACTCACACGCTGTGGACGTCATTCAGCTGATTTTTTTTTCTCTTTCAGCATATTTGTTGTTGGCGGCCTCTTCCATCAGAAAGGAATGTTTTTGTCTCATCCTGAGCGCACGCATCACGTACGCAAAACAGATACGAACACACCCCCACACACACACACACATACACTCTAAGGAAGAGAGAGTGTGTAAGAGAAAGCGACCTCTGCAAAGCAGAGAATGTGCTGTTACACTGTAGCGCGAAAGAAACTGGTTTAGGCATGCATATTCAAATACAGAGATATGCAAACAGATAGAATATGGCGCTGCGGTAGGCAACGCCTATATAATACAACAAGAACCTGGCGCAGTTCATAGTTTGATTACTTCTGCTAAAATGGCAGGTTATCAAGATTTAAGTGAGTTTGAACGTGGTGTTGTAGTCGGCGCACGAGCGATGGGGCACAGCATCTCCGAGGTAGCAATGAAGTGGGGATTTTCCAATACAACCATTTCAGGAGTACAACGTCAGAATCAGGAATCCGATAAAACATCAAATCTCCGACATCGTTGTGGCCGGAAAATGATCGTGCGAGACCGAGGACTGAAGAGAATCGTTCAACGTGATGGAAATGCAACGCTTCCACATTTGTTGCAGATTTCAGTGCTGGGCCATCAACAAGTGTCAGCGTGGGAATCGTTCAACGAGACATCATCGATGTGGGCTTTCGGAGCTGAGGGCTCACTCGTTTATCCTTGATGACTGTGCGACACAAAGGTTTACGCCTCGACTTAGCATGTCAACACCGACATTAGACTGTTGATGACTGGAAACATGTTGCCTGTTCGGATGAGTCTCGTTTCAAATTGTATCGGGCTCATGGACGTGTTCCGGTAGACAACCTCATAAATCCATGGACCCTGCATATAGCATGGGACTGTTCAAGCTGGTGTGGCTCTGTAATGGAGTGGGGCGTGTGCAGTTGGAGTGATATGGGAACCCTGATACGTCTAAATACGACTCTGACAGTACGTAAGCATCCTATCTGGTCACCTGCTTCCATTCATGTCCATTGTACTTTCCGACGGACTTGGGCAATTCCAGCAGTACGAATCGACATCACACACGTCCACAAGTGCTACACAGTGGCTCCAGGGTCACTCTTGTGAGTTTAAACATGTCCGCTGGCCTCCAAACTGCGCAGACATGAACATTATTGAGGATATCTGGGATGCCTTGCAGCGTGCTGTTCAGAAGAGATCTCACACCCTTGTACTCTTACGGATTTGTGGACAACCCTGCAGGATTCATTTTGTCGATTACCTCCAGTACTACTTCAGACTGGTCGAGTCCATGCCACTTCATGCTCCAACACTTCTGAGGGGGCGCGGGGGCCCTACACGCTATTAGGCAGATGTACCAGTTTCTTCGGCTCTTCAGTGTGACCAAAAAAAAAAAAAAAAGAAGTGACGTACCGAGAAGACATTGTCAAACGCCACTGTAATGTTTATCAACACCTCACAGGTGTGAAAGGGGCCTCATTATGGGCCTCCATCCGGCCCGCTGGTCGTATCGTGCAGTATCCAGATTTCAGGAGCATTGGGATATGACGCTGGCCCGATGTTGTACAATGTCAGTATTGGAGGGGGTGGTGGGGGGGGGGGTGAGTGTACTCTTCGTTAGGTTTCCGGCAGACCATGTCTGACCACCATGTTGGATTTTATGGTAATGTGAGGGCAGGTATACTCGCAGTCAAGGTTCCGGTCGACCGCGCTTGACCACCAAGAGAGGATCGTCGTATTATGCACCAAGCACATTGTAGCTCCTTCATATCTGCGCCTGCCATCTGTAAACATGTAATCTTCATCTGATTCACACTGAACAGTAAGACTCATTGATCTTCCGTGCCCTCCTGTCGATTCGAGGCGCCGTGCTTCTTAGCGACGGCATCTCGGTCACTTTGCGAGGAGGCATACGACAAAACCGTGGCCTGAACAGACGAGTCCCGATTTCAGTGGATGATACCTGCTGGTGAGGTTCGAGTGTGGCACAGTCCCCACGAAGCCACGGACCCAATGTCGCACCAAGGCACTGTGCGAACTGATAATGGCTCCATAATGGTGTGGTCAGTGTTAACATGAAACGGGCCGGGTACTCTGGTCAAACTGAACCGATCATTGACCGGAAACAGTTATGTTCGTCTATCTGCAGACCGTATGCAAACATTCATGGATTTTCTCTTCCCAAACAACGATGGAATTTTTTTGGGATGAAAATATGCCATGAGACAGGGCCACAAACGTTTGGAGATCATTGTGTACAATTCTAGCGAATCATTTGGCTATCCAGATCCGCCGACATGAATACCACCGAATACCTATGGGTCATAATCGAGAGATCAGTTCGTGCACTAAATACTGCGCCGGCAACGCTTCCGCAATTATCGATGGCTGTAGAGTCAGCATGGCCCAATTTTTCCTCGGGGTACTTCCAACGACTTGGTGAGTCAGCCGGCACGGTAACTCAGCGTGTTCGGTCAGAGGGTTAGCTGCCCTCTGTAATAAAAAAAACTGAGTTAATCGATCAACAACGAACTAAAACGGATGTCTTACGACGTCCGCCCCGAGCAGATGCAACGAACGAAATCGAACAAAATGAGATTAAAAAAAAAAAAAAGTCTTTGCATACCATGTCGAGATGCTGTACTAAGGCGGGCAAAAGTAGGTCCGAAACTACATGATCAGTTATTCCACGACTTCAGTCATATCAGAGTAATCATTAAATCGAGTGCTTGTGTAAGAACGCCATCGATTGAGAGCTGAAGAAAGACAGAAATGCCGAGACAGAATGTGTCTTACAGATCCATCAACTGCTCCTCGATAAACGCTGGTGGAATAAATCGCTACACCAAAAAATAAGTAATGCAGAGTAATGAAATCTTAAGGAATACATTTGTCAAGGTAACATATTCAAGTGGTTAACATTGCAAGATCGCAGGTTAATGTAAGAGCGAGATGCGCCATTGCCAATCTGAAATGCTAGTGCATTAATAATTGGTGTAACCTCCAGAATATAGAACGCAAGAATGCCAACGTGCACGCATTGTTTTGCACAGGTGCTGCATGTCAGTTTGTGGGATGGATCTATACACCTGTTGCACTTGGTCGATCAACACAGGGGCGGTTAATGCTGGCTGTGTATGACGCTCGATTGTCACCCGATGCTGTCCAACAAGTGCTCGATTAGAAACAGACCTGATGATCGAGCAGGCCAAGGCAACATGTCGACATTCTCTAGAGCATCTTTGGTTACAGCAGTGGTATGTGGACGAGAATTATCCTGTTCGAAACTACCACCTGAAATACTGTTCATGACAGGCAGCACAAGTGATCGAATCACCAGACTGACGTAGAGATTTGCAGTCAGAATGCGTGAGATACCTTCGAAAGTGCTCCAGCTATCGTAGGAAATCGGACCCCAGACTATAGCTCCAGGTGTAGGTCCAAAGTGTGTAGCACACAGACAAGTTGTTTGCAGGCATCGAGGCAGAAACAGCTTTCATCGCAGAACACAACACACCCGTACCCTGCAATCCAATAAACTCTCGCTTCACACTAATAAAATCACTAATGGCGGTGGTTTGGGATCAGCGGAATGCACAGTACAGGGAGTCTGGATCGGTTGTGTCCTTGAAGCAACCGATTTGTAACAGTTTGTTATGTCAATGTGATGCTAGCTGCTGCTCATATTGCTGCTGCAGTTGCAGTATGATGCGCCACAGACATACGATGGTCTTCCCTCTCGGTAGTGGCACGTGGTTGTCAGAGCCCGGTCTTATTGCAAACAGTGCACTCTCGTGACCATTGCTGCAAGCAATCATGCACTGCGGTTGCGTTCCTGTCTAGACTTTGTGCTACATCGCAGAAGGAACATTCAGCTTCTCGTAGCGGTACTACACGGCCTCGTTCAAACTTAGTGAGGTGCTGATAATGGCCTCTTGGTCGCCTTAAACGCATTCTTGACTAACATCAACCCACCACGTCCGGTAACTAACGCTCACGACCGCCACAGCGAACCTAATTTGCGTCTTCTTACTGGCGCCACTAGAGCCACTCTTGCGCGACTCTCGAAATGTGAGTAGACATCATATTTCAGGTGTAGAAAAACGTCTACCAGCTTTCGTTTGGTTAACAATGAAATTCGCCAGCAGTCGTGCAGTTTAGACATTATTTTGATTTTTTCTTTCTACCAGTTTCGGCATTCCATTACGCTATATTCAGGCACGATATGCATCTGTCAAACTTAAACGCTATTGATATATTGGGCCGTATGTTCGTGGATATCGTCAATTCTAAAAGACATCCAGGAACATATGCCACAGTATGCCAATATCGTTTATTTTTTAGAGATGCGTATGGGGCCTGAAGAGGCGCATAATGGAATGCCTAAACTGGTAGTAAAAATAAAATAAAATAAAATAACAACTGCGAGGCTTTTGACCAATTTCATTGTTGAGTACTTGGTCAGCCGCTGTCCGATGTCCACAATGTATCAACAGAGTTTTCGCTTATGTCCCATAGCTCCACATTGGTGCTGCGATTTTTTTCCCATCAGTGTACAAAGCGCTAATTGCGACGCAGGGCAGGCCAGCACAGTGCGTCCTTAAGCCTGAGCCACCCCAGTGTCAAGGAAACAGTTTACTGTGAGAGCGCCACGAAATTGATGGACGACGTGCAGTCCACGTGCTCTCTCGAGGTAGCAACGTCAATGAAAACTGTCTTCCAATAAGCACACCGCTGTGTCGCGAAGTATTTTCTTGGCTGCGCTGCTCTGCCCTGCGCTTCGTACGCTGAGTCCCAGTAAGCGCCTGGCCTTAACAGTGGGCTGTGTAGGTAGCAGTGCTTGCAGTGCGGCGAGACTGGTGGGGCATTCGGCCGCCGCAACCTCAGAGACGCGCGAGGGGCGTGTCCGGGCAGGGGCGAGCCTATCGTAGCCTTTGACAGCGGCAAGTGCCGCGCCGCGCCCTGCCATGAATCGACGGTCGCCATTCATCAAGACGCGTGGCGACGCCTCGTCCGGTGCGGCGCCTCCAATTAGGCGTTGCGTCGGACGCCGCGGATCGGCTCCTGATTTGACAGCGCGCGCCGCCGAACTATGACGCATGGCCGGCCGACACTCCCACCTCTACTAATCCGTGGACCGCCGCTTTCGGCTCCCGACGGCCGCGTAATTAATGGGGAGCCACCGCTCCAGTCCTGCCGATAGTAGGCGGCTACCGACGCTGCACTCCGCTATGCACAGCCTCGTCCGTTCCCTCCACAGACACACACGTCACTTCCACATTCCGGCCGCGTTGTGTTTTATTTATCGATCGTCATTTTTTATTTGTAGTTCACTGTCGCTATTTGAGTTTATATACTGTCATTTTATCATTTGGAGAATGTGAGTGGGGCTGTGCACGCTAGAAAATGGAGAGCCAAGTGGAAAAATCGGAACATTCCTGACATATTATTCAGTCTGAGTTCAACAGAGGGGTGACAGCAGTGGAGGCAGCCAGAAACATTTGCGGCGTGTATGGGGATAGTGACATTGGACAGAGCATGACAAGAAAACGGTGTTCTCGTTTTAAGGAGGATCATTTTGACATTAGGGACACTCTAAGTTCAGGAAGACCTTCTGGGTTTGATTAAGATAATTTAAACGCATTAATCCACAGTTATTCACGTCACTCTACTCTATAACTGGCAGATGTGTTTAACTGTGATCATTCTACCAATCGTGCAGCATTTGCATACAATGCGAAAGGTTCAAAAACTGGGCGTATGTTACCGCATGCTGTAAGCCAAAATCACAAAAATCTACGGGCATCCCTCTTCGCTCGTCATCAACTGACTCGTGAGCAACACCGACCATTACTATCACGTATCGATACTGGTATCGAGAAATGTCATGTTTAGGAGAGAAACAGAAAGAGAGGTTTAGCTCAAATATACCAGCAACTCCCCGTACGAAAGCCTGTGCGCATCACAACCATACGTGGAAGCATCAACGGCCAAAGACACTACTAGCTAGAGCATAACCACCTATGGCAAGCTAACATAGACCAACAAGCGACAAACTTTGGCAAGCCCCTGCAGTACAGTTGATTGGATAAGCCAGCTGGTATTAAAGCCGACCAAGAGGCTACATTAGAGAAACTGACGAGATCGCCCACTGACGAACAACCAAATCGCCAACATTACCTTACACTGTGCATCTGATATCGGACACAAAACAATGATGAACCCAACTGTTACAGGTATGTTGACACTGACCGAGAGATCAACACCGGCACCCAGCGGCAGCCACAGAGTAACACCACCGCACAACGTCAAACGTATCGACATGCATGATACCCACTACTAACAGAGCCTACCCTTGCATGACCTGTCGCAGGCACCAAGACATCCTCTACTGCCCCAACTATCCGACGTAACTATCGCAGAGGTCTTTTTCCCTTGGCTCTTGCCTTCGCTCTTTTTTTCCTCTGCCCTTCAAACCTCTACCCTTCGTTCGACTTTCGACCCAATCTATTGCATCCTCGAAGTGTAACTATAACCACTGATACTTTTTGTCAACAACTGAGACGTCTTGCAGACGTAGTCCAAGAACAACTACCAGGAAGATTGCGTGAAGTGGTGCTACTCCGCGATGAAGCCGCCACCCCGAATTCTGCTAGACTGCCATAATTAATTCGTACACTTTCAAGTTGTGGGGCAGTGGGCGAGGGAAGTAATGGAGCTTAGACAGTGGAGGAAAATCCAGTAACCGCACACCGGCCATCTACAAACCTTACCTCTGTGTCCACGGTGTACTAAAACTGCAGTCCTTGTGGTTGTCGCAGTTCAATATTAATACATCGAAAAATATTACGAACTTCTGTAAATTATACTGACTTGGCGTCTTCTCCCCAAGTAGTTGTCACAGCTGTAGTATAAACTAAATCATAAAATCGAGATTTTGCCTACTATGAATCGCTGTTTTCCAAAGTGTAATGTGCTCGAGTTTAAATATCAGTGGCCAACGTCAGCCTCTTTGCGGCTTCAGAATAAATTATAAAATGAATTACCTGCCAATATTCAAGCTACACTGGTCTTGCACTCGGACTGGTACTGATGATGAGATCAAACCTGTCATTAATACAAGATGAACAAAATAAAATTAACCCAGAAAATATATCATGTTCCTTACGATATGGAACGCAATTCAGATTATGTGGAAGCTAGGCAGGTGAGTTAAGAAGTGGTGATCAATCATAAAGTGCATGACATATTTTCAGAACCAGTTTTATTTTCCCAACTTGTATATGCATTACAATCCGTACAGGAATTATGACAATCGACGGTGGAGTGTGAATTAAATGACCTGTTGTCAAGTGGAAAGACGAAAATAGTATTATTCTTATTATTTTGTCCAGCACATTCTCACTTCTACGGTTCGAAGAACCTACAGGCTATAAATCGAGGTCGATTCAAACATTAAAATTAATAGTTAACTGGGATTCCAGTAAGTATTTACGTGGTCAACATTTTTGTCCAATTCTGCATATTTTATATTCACTACAATACATTATAGATAATTAGATACAAGTTATGTAACACACTTCAGTGAAAGGCAAGGCATTAGATTTTCATTCATTGGCTGAAAAGGCTGTCTACTATACATGACTGGAATAGTCAGGCTCAGGTATACTAAATGGCATAATGAAAGTTTGAACGGGGTGCTCATTACTTTATCCAGGCGTTCGTTAAAATAGTAAAACCACAGTAGCCACGAAGTCGTGTGCTCACATGACTAACCGATCTACAAATCTGTATGCAAAATAATCCCCACATGTAAGTAACATTCTTTTTGTAGATAAATGAACAATATATAAATATGCCAGGCTCGCACTGATGACACAAAATGCATCCTTACTGGCTATCAGCAAGGCTTAAACTCTAGGTTGACAGCACACAACTTCACTGGCTGCCATCAAGACCAGAACTCTCTTCACAGCCACAGTGGGTCACTCTCGTGGTGCTTCGTTAGTGGCAACTCTACAACACACAAAATGATTCGGGCTGCTCATAACTTTGCTTGTGTTTTAAATGTTACTGTCGAAATATTGTCATTAGCGCTCCCCAATGACTAAACTGATGAGAGACTCTTTACACTTCTGTTAATTCCTATTCGACGCCTTGTTTAAAACATAATACGGAATGAAGTTATCAGTTTTGGGGTGCACGCAGTAGCTCACTAGCCAATCAGAGCGTAGGGTCTCTCCACCAGAGCCACGCTAGCTAAATGAGGGGGTCCACTGAACTACTGTGTCATGTGCAAAGCAGCACCTGTACCGTTCCTTTTGTGCTACGCGTATCAGTACTTTCTGATGATACAGGTGCCCGCTACAGTACGTAGGATGTTTTGGCTGCCAGAGACAGAAATGTTACAGTTTCTTTCTTTTCATGCACTTTTAACCTTTCCTCTATGATGTTTGAGACATGGTCTTGGGTATATACGTTACAGGTATGATGTAGCACTCTTCTACATTCGTAACATACCGTCCTCGGACTGAGAGCGGCCTTCTCTAGTCTGCATGTGATGAACTGGCCTTTCCCCAATCTTCGTAAATGAGTTATGATGTGGGCATACTTAGGCGAGTAATTTCCTCAAATGGTCAATGCTTTCCCGTACTTGCTGGAAATAAACTTCTGAAGGTTCTGACAGGAAGCATAACTTTCTAGAGAGGAACTGTTCTGGATGCCGATCGCTGCGTTAGTTTCGGATTCTAAAACGAACTTATTTAGGTTGCCAGTTTTGTTCAGTGCCATAAAGAAAAGACGCACTTTTTTGTCTTTGATTAATAATTTATCGTAACTTTACAGCCTGCTGAAAAAGACGCATATGATATTTTCTAATAATAACCCGAGAAAGTTTCTACTTTATAAGTATAATGTAGGCTTGAGTTCAGCCGAAAACATAGAACCAATAATAATGATCCTATATGTACCTAGGATAGTCACATCCTTAGGCACGTCCACGACTCTGGGTTATTATGTTGATACGTCGACGTCCGCGAAACTGAAATTTCATATCACCTATGATATGTCCACTGCAAGCTCATCAACATAGCCCAATAGAAGCAGTTCAGTGGACCTTCAGCAGGAGGTATAATGATGATTTTTCCAGATATCAACATAACTACCCAGAGTCATGGAGCGGCCTGGTGATGGTGTAACGTAACACCGAAACCGACTGCGAGTGTACAAAACCAGTAAATTCAATTGATGGTGCTATTCTTACTACTCAGCGGTTCCCCAATACCCGGGAGGAGGTGGATGTACGGAGACAATAATAATGAGGTAATATTATAAGAGATGCCCATTCACTCAATCTAACAATTAGCCTTTCATACCACGGAAGTGAAGAATTTATCCAGAAAGCTTGCAAACGTTCCATAGAGACAAAGAACTATGCATACTGTGAGGACTATGATACAGCATAGTAAATGCTTTGAAGCAGGGAAGGAATCAGTACGTCACACATCGTTAAAGACGCAGAAGCACAGAAATCTAAGTAGCTGTGCGACTCGCAGTGAGCGATAAATGCATTTTCTCAGTAGCGTGGGGACCAATCTTACTAAAGTAGGGCAAAGGGCGCAGCAACAGGAAAAACGGGCGCTGTTTCCTTAGTGTGTCTTCCCCGACATGTTTTGTCAGAAAACAGACAAATACAGCGCGAGAAACGCGAAGTGCCTCCATTTCCGAGTCGACAGAAAACATTTTTCCGTGAAAGCCTTCCAGGGACTCTTTCGCGAAGCCTTCAAAATATGAGGACTGCCTTCGCTTGATTCCAGGGCGTTTCTTTTCTTTTTCCCGTTCTGCGTCTTCTGCGAGTGCTATGCAAACGTACACTTACCTCCACGGCTGCTTGCGAATGGCTGCTGCGAGTTTGTAACCAGTAGTCTTCTACTTACCTGAAATGATAAAGAAAATATGTTATTTTGTTTCCTTTGCAACGGCTCAAGTAATTGCAAACAGAAAGGAATTAGTGAAAACGATTACGTAGTTTGGTATTAGGCAATATGTAAATACTATTTGATGCTGTCGATTAGCCTTTTTATATTGTTACTTGCGCAGCTGGAAAATACAGAGGTCATTTATGGCTCTGAGCACTACGGGACTTGACATCTGAGGTCATCAGTCCCCTAGAACGACTTAAACCTAACTAACCTAAGGACATCACACACATCCGTGCCCGAGGCAGCATTCGAACCTGCGAACGTAGCGGTCGCGCGCTTCCAGACTGAAGCGCTTAGAACCGCTCGCCCACAACGGCCGACTATGGAGTGCATTTATATTCGACACGTTTCTTTATTTACAAAGAAACTAATGTCTTCCCGAATTTCTCTTCCAGCGTATAAAAGTTTCAACTGAGATATGACAATGTTGTGGACTACCAGGGATAAGTAGTAACCAGAGTAGTCAGAAAAATGGAAATACAGAAAACTTTTGAAAATAAAGTCCAAATATTTTCTGGTGGAAGCATGCGTCACATTTTTCACTCGAACTAATGATGATGCTACAAATGATCAAATTGTTAATATACAGATTGGGGCCATGCAGATCATGAACATGAGAAATAGAGGAGCACGCCATCTGATTGTGCTGCATATTTTTTTTTTAGTGTCTCTAGAGAGTTATATTTATTACAAGGACGTTGTTTTCAACTATTGTATGTGGTCATCTACAGGTCTGTTGGTAAAACAGACAATCACCAAACGAAGTCAGTAGTTTACAACACCTCTCAAAAGGATAATATGAGCAATATTGGATACAACACAGCAACTCGACGTAGTGTACAATCACATTTTACGGTATGTGACGCTGTAAGACCCTTAGCGTGGTAAGGTGCGTCTTCATGATTTCTCGCGGTTTTGAGGAGCTTTCCGGTTTCATTGTATGACGACCTTTGTATAACATAAAAGCTGTGCTGTTTCGATGGGGTGAAACGTAGCAATTAACATCTCCCGAGTCAGGTAGCTCTACTGGTTCTAAAAATTGGTGGATGGCTCCAACTGGATGTGACATTACAGTAGTAGCTAGTGGACTATGTTTCTATACGAACTGATGTCATTATCAACACCAGAGGCGGTGTTACTCGGTATTAGTGTAACGTCCCTTAGGGTAAGCAATTCTTTGCACGGTGTGCTATTTAAAAAGTAATTTTGATGCTCACATATACGACTACATGACCTATTAGCCACAAACGCTACCTTAATCTAAGCCACGGTGAAGCAATGCAGGGGGATAGGCAGTTCTATTGAATGCCATCCCTCCTTATTCAGCACTATGTGCTTCCGTATTGAAAGAGGGCATTCATGACCAAAAGAAGTTTACTGCTATCAAATATCGTTCTTAATTGGCCGAATAAACTTCTAAGGACCTACATTTGGAACACAGAACTATATGAAAGTGAATCGCGGACTGCGTCAACACCGGAAGAGAAGACAATAGAAGCGATGGAGATGTGGTGCTGTAAAAGGATATTGAAAATTGGGTGGACCGATCAAATAAGAAATGAGGAGGTTCGGCGTAGTGACCCTGAGGATAGAAACACTTGAAAAAAATGACAAAAAGAGAGATAGGATACTTGTATCCTGATCCCTCAAATAGCGCGTCCAGTTTCTTAACAACAATTGGGGCACTCCTCTGGCACGCGCTTTATATGTGTGTGGTTGTGTGTGTGTTTTGTGTGTGTGTGTGTGTGTGTTGGGTGTGTGAATGTAAGATACAGAAAAGAAACGAGCTTGACAGTTTCGTATATGATTGTCAAAAATCGCCAAATTTTCCTCAAAGCTGTAGAACCTTTTTGTCTTATGGGACTCGAATGTGGACTTTTGTTTTTCGTAAGCAATAATTTTATCAACAGGATCCAGATACACCTCACCGAAAAAATTAAAACTGTCAGTATTTGTTTCAAGCTTTACGCGTTGAGGGTTCCAGCATGCAAGAGGAGATTATGGAGATCGGTAAATGGTCACGAGGCGCTGATCGAAACTTTTGAGACGGTCCTGGAGATGATAGCTCAGTGTACAGGATTGATTAACATTCCCACAGGAAGTTTCAATGGCGTCATTATGTGTCCTTATAGTTTCAAATACAGAGTAAAAGGTATGACTCCTTCTAGAAACATTCAGATTCGTTAATTAATGCTGACACTCTACTGGCTCAACAGACGTTAATCAGACGATGGGGACGACCGTGGGCTGTCACGGTGTGGTTAACGTCACCAGCGACACTGCAATAAACATTCTAAAAGGCTGGAGAGATGCAAAGTGAAGCTCAGTGATGTCAGCTGGCAGAAAATTTTGTATGCTATTAATTACGACCAACAACAGGATAGAAGCAAATGGTACTATTATCATCTAGATCTACCTCTAATTAGATGTTCTGCAAATCACACTTAAGTGCCTAGCAGATGACTCATTGACTCTCCTTCATTACAAATCTCTATCAGTCAAGTTTTGAATAGCACGCGGAGAAAAACGAACACCTATAGTTTTCCGTGCGATCTCTGATTTCTCATATTTTATTATGACGATCGTTTCTCCCTGTGCAAGTCGGCGTCAACAAAATATTTTCGCCTTCGGAGGAGAAAGTTGGTGATTGAATTTTCGTAAGAAGATTCCGTCACAACGGAAAGCACCTTTATTTTAATGACGCCCACACCAAATCATATATCCTGGCAGTGACACTCTCTCCCTTATTTTGCGATAGTACAAAAAGTGCTGCCCTTCTTTGAAGTTCCTCGATGTACTCCGTTAATCCTATCTGGTAAGGATTCCACACCGAGCGGCAAATCTTAGTAGATCTGTTATATTTTCTAAGTGTCCTGCCAATAAAACGTAGCCTTTGGTTCGCCTTCTCCACAACATTTTCTATGTGTTCTTTCCAATTTAAGTTGTTCGTAATTGTAATACCTAGGTATGTAGTCGAATTTACGGCCTTTAGATTTGACTCATTTATCGCGCAACCGAAGTTTAACGAATTCCTTTTAGCACCCATGTGGATGATGTTACACTTTTCGTTATTGAGGGTCAATTTTCGCACGATACAGATATCATATGTAAATCGTGTTACAATTTGTTTTGATCTTCTGACGACTTTACTAGACAATAGAGGACAATATTATCTGAAAACAATCTTAGGCAACTGTTCTTATTGTCTCCTGCATCATTTATACAAATAAGGAACAGCAGAGGCCCTATAACGCTACCTTGAGGAACGACATCTACATCTACATGGATACTCGGCAAATCACATTTAAGTGCCTGGCAGGGGGTTCATCCAACCACCTTCACAATTCTCCAATATTGCAGTCTCGTGTAGCGCACGGAAGAACGAACACCTATATCTTTCCGTACGAGCTCCTATTTCCCTTATTTTATCGTGGTGATCGTTTCTCCCTATGTAGGTCGGTGTCAACAAAATGTTTTCGCATTCGGAAGAGAAAGTTGGTGATTGGAATTTTGTGAGAATGTTTCGTGGCAACGAGAAACGCATTTCATTTAACGATGTCCAGCCCAAATACCGCATCGTTTCACTGACACTCTCTCCCATATTTCTCTATAATACAAAACGTGCTGCCCTTCTTTGAACTTTTTCGATGCACTCCGTCAGTCCCATATGGTAAGGATTTCACACCGCGCAACAGTATTCTAAAAGTGGACGGACAAGCGTAATGTAGGCAGTCTCCTTAGCAGATCTCTTACATTTTTTAAGTGTCCTGCCAATAAACAACAGTCTTTGGTTATCCTTCCCCACAACATTTTCTGTGTGTTCCTTCCAATTTAAGATGTTCGTAATTGTAATTCCTAGGTATTTAGTTGAATTTACTGCCTTTATATTTCACTGATTTATATTGTGACCGAAATTTAACGGATTCCTTTCAGCACTCATGTGGATGCCCTCATACCTTTCGTTATTTAGGGTCAACTGCTAATTTTCGCACCATTCAGATATCTTTCCTAAATCTTTTTGCAATTTGTTTTGATCTTCCGATGACTTTATTAGTCGATAAACGACAGCGTCATCTGCAAACATCCTAAGACGGCTGCTCAGAAATCACTGCTGTTTTACTCGATGACTTTCCGTCAAACTTCCTCTGAGCTGTATACGGCTTTCGTTTCATCATGGGATGAGCATTACTAGGCTATAACCCGGCGCGGCACAGACGGCAGCCGAGTGAAAATCCTCTCGCGCCCTCTTCGCCGAGTGGAAAACTGCGCTACTCCGCAAACTTTTCGCAGAAGGAAACTTTCCTGCACGCCGGGAGAATGTTAATAAAGGAGCCACATCCGTGAGAGGGATGCGTTAAAACGTAAATTATAGGTTCCGAGTGTAAAGTTATCAAGAAGCAATTTCGGAGGTGTCAGGCCGAGAAACGGAAACTTAGGTCTGCAAGCGAGCGCGGACCGTCTGACGGTGAGGAGATTTCTTTTGGACGGCTGGGCGAGATTACGAGAAGAACGGCGCTGCGGCATTTCCATCTAAACAGGAGTGGCACAGCCCGATCTCCAGGGAGGATTACGGAGGTTCAATAAAAAGCAACGCAGGGGAAGAAGAAATATTAACGCTCAGTCGTCGGAAAGAGAAACAGAAGGGAGCCATCATTCGTAGTGTCCTTGCAGGATGGCTGAGAAAATCGTCTTTTATGTGACATCGTTGTTGACTAAAGAATTTTCCATTGATCAAGACGGTGATTATGACTAATAGGGTAAACAAGGTATACATTGACCGACTTTCGCATTCAAACCTAATTATCATGGTTGTATTATAACTTCTGAGATATTTTTGATAGTGAACATAGTGGCGGTATAAACAGTTACATACTCTTAATGCAATACATTTTATAAAACCCAGCCGGCCGCTGTAGCCGAGCGGTTCTAGGCGCTTCAGTCCGGACCCACGCTGCTGTTACGGTCGCAGGTTCGAATCCTGCCCCGGGCATGGATGTGTGTGATGTCCTTAGGTTAGTTAGGTTTAAGTAGTTCTAAGTGTAGGTGACTGATGAACTCAGATGTTAAGTCCGATAGTGCTTAGAGCCATTTCAACCATTTTTTTATATAAAACCCAGATGAAGTAATGGATAAAATTGTAGATGGTCAAAGTAAGCATGTATTTGGGGATACATCATCAAAATTATGTTTATTATGAAAGATACAGGGTGGGGCAGAGAAAAGGGTCCCGGAGAACGGTCCAGGTCGAGTATTCGTCCGCACGATCGACGTGATACGCCGGTCTCCTGCGACAGGCGTCGGGCTGATTTGGTAAGATCCTGGAGCATTTTCAGGCGCACTGCGGCCACATTTTCTGGTATGTGGGGACGTTTCGGAATTTTTTTGGCTCATTTAAAAAAGATACTGTCTTACGTCATTTTCGGACTAAGCATCGCATGGCACTGTTTCCTGGGTCTTTTACACCATTAAACTTCTCAGGAAACAAGTGACCACACCGTTCCCTGGAATTTGTTGGCACGTAGCTTTCCACAATAAACACCCGCTGCTCCACTGTGAGCACCATCGTCCTCTTTCCACAGCTCCACCCACAGTGACACAGACCGCACTACGTTCTGAACCGGTGTGGAACACGTGGCGGGTGTACACGTGGTGTGGTTATGTGCATATAACCGCGTCCAATCCCATCCACTCATCCGAGCTACTTTTATTTGTCCCACCCTGTACTATGATGGAGAACCAAGCAGTCATAGTTTAAAATTTTGCTCAGCCTAGTACCTTCAGCTTCGTCCATCTTAAACCTAAATCTTTGTTTCAAAATATCCAGTGCAATTGGAATTAAGGTTATCTATTCTTCATCCATCGAGTCAATATCTGCCACTTGTGACCAAGAAAACTTCATTCCTTGGTTCCGGTAACATTTGAAATTATATATTATACCTGTACCTCCGCCTGAACTACAATAGTTCGCAATTTGAGGAATATACAGTCATCAGCCAGAATATTAAGCCCACGCACCTACTATCAGTACAAACCCGTCCAGACGATAGCAGTTCACCTGGTGTTGAATGACTGCAAATCGGACAAACGCACGGTGCATGTAGTATTCATGAGCGTCATGTCCATGTGCAGAATGTCGAAGTTTGACCTAGGACAAATTGCGATGGGCCGGAGACTCGGCACGAGCATTTCGGAAACTGCACAACTTGTCGGGCGTTAGAGGAGTGCTGTTAAGAGTGTCCTCAACACGTGGCAACACCAATGTGAAACCACGTTCAGAAGCCCTCGGTCACAATTTTTAGTCTTATTAACCAGGTTTCAACACTTCTAAGAGTGCCTTCATCAGAATTTAAACGTTTAATTACAAATTTATGGGAAATAAATTTTAAATAAAAGTGTAAGTACTGACTGACAATACAAGACAGAGACAGTACTTACACGTCACGTATAAAATAAATAACAGGCCAGAAGGGTTTTAGTCACAAAATTCTTTTAAAACGAATGCATGAAGGCGAGCCACTATGGGCTACTCATACCTGTACAGCCACAGGTTGCAACGGACTGAGGC
This sequence comes from Schistocerca nitens, assembly GCF_023898315.1. NCBI lineage: Eukaryota > Metazoa > Arthropoda > Insecta > Orthoptera > Acrididae > Schistocerca > Schistocerca nitens. The sequence goes on from NC_064618.1 coordinate 491,705,905, forward strand.
GCCCGCTTTAACAAGTGCGGGCAGGTGAACATGACAATGCATCGATAGTGCCATCTAGTAGCCGCAAGTACAACTTGGCTACTTAACATTCAAGTGTAGACAGATGAAAATTATAATGAATATTATTCAGTTCATAATGTAAAAGGTAATATTTTGTCTAAGAGCGACCGATAAAGTAACACTTTGTCTACATCGGAGCTTAGAAGTACAGTTTGAAGCATGAAAACGTCATTGTAGAACATACAAGAAGGGCTGAATGACACAACCTGTAGAAAACGATATAACATGAAATACAGCCAATAAACCATTTAGGAAATGAAAAATTATGAGCTTACTTAGATGGAAACAAAATATTTCGGTAAACTGCACGAGGAGACCCGAAATTAAATTTGAAGCAACGGCTTTATACCGTAGAAGAAATTTTTATTACGCAACTGCAGCTGTTCATTGAGAATGAGTCTATCATTTCGTGAAAGATGTTTAAAAATCTCTAATTCTTCAAAAATATCTAATCTACGCCCTTTATTTTCGGAGTACAAAATGTTAATACCGTAGATAGCTTTAGGTGCGTGACCTGTAATCAGAAGATGGTCGGCAAAAGACAAATTTTGGGGACTAGTGACATTTTTTCTTAAAAGGTGTTCTTTATATCTGGTTGTAAAGGCACGTCCTGGTTGTCCTATGTAGTAAGAAGAGCAGGTATCGCAGAAAATCTTATAGACGCCAGAACTTTCTAAAGGGGGGACGAATCGATTTTAAATTATGAATGAAGTTTTTTTTCAAATTCTTTTTGGTAGAAAAGGCAACGTTGCAGTTGTATTTATTACGAAGAAGGCGTTGGATCTGATAGGAGATTGGCCCCAAGAAAGGAACAGAAAAATATATTTTTGGGTTGGATTCAATGATAGATGTCCCGAGCGTAGTAAGTCTTTTAACAGTTTTCTTTTTAAGGATGTCATCTACTGTAGCAGGTTTATGCTCGTTATTAACTGCTATCGGTTTGAGTAAATTGATTTCTTCGTTGAACTTTTCTTTCGAAAGTGGAATGGAAGTAGCTCGGTGAGTATCAGATTGAAAGAAAGCATTTTTATAAGACTGTGGATGCATAGAAGACGCAGGTACGATCAGGTCAGTATATGTTTCTTTACGAGAAATATTGAATGAGATTTTATTTTCTTCTACTGTAAGCGTCAAGTCAAAATAGTTAAATTTTTCAAGTTCGATAGCGAAAAATATTTTCTCATGAAGTTCACTGAAGAGATTAAAAACAGGGTCAATACCATAAACAGGTCCCTTGTAAATGACTAAAATATCATCAACGATGCTGTGTTATCTCTCTTGTCATATACTAATGACTCCTGCACGAGTTATATGATGTAGACAGCAAGATTGTCATTCTTATATCTACATCTGCATAATTACTCTACAATCCATAATTAAGTGTTTAGTCCAAAGTTTATAGAGCAACTTTCAGACTATTATTCGACCATTCCATGCTCTAATAGCAAGTGGGAAAAATAAACACCTAAATCTTTCCATGTCAGCTCTGTTTCTCGTATTTAATGACAATAATCACTCCTCTCTATGTGGGTGAGGATCAACAGAATGTTTTGAAGGAGGAACATGGTGAACGAAACTTCGTAAAAATATATTGCCTCAACGAAAGACACCTTTAAAAAAATGATTGCCACCTTAAATCATTTGTTATGCAATATGTTCTCCTCCCAATTCCGTGATAACCCAAAACGAGTTCTCCTTCGATAAACGTTGTCATACCTATCTTATATGGATGGCATACTGCGCAGCAATACTCCACAATAAGAGGGCAAATTGTAACGTAGGAAGTGTAACGTAGAAAGCTGATTTTTTGCAGCTTTTAAGTGTACTGCCAATAAAACGCAGTCTGTGGTTGACTTTCCCCGCAACTTTTGTATGTGAGGGTTCCAATTTAACTTGTTTGTAGTTGTAATTCCAGTTGTTTCGAGAACATTTAAATTTGTCTAATTTATGGTGTAAAAAAATTTAAAGGGAAATTTTTAATACTCATGGGGAGGACCTCACACTTTTTGTTGATCAGGATCAGCTACCACAATTCCTCCATGCAGTCCGCGGCTCGTGGTCTTGCGGTAGCGTTCTCACTTCCCGCGCACAGGATGCCGGGTTCGATTCCCGGCGCGGTAAGGGATTTTCTCTGGCTCGAGATGACTGGGTGTTGAGTGTCTTTCATCATCATTTCATCCTCATCCACTCGGATGTCGCCGTAGTGGCGTTAAAGAAGTTGTGGAGCAGCGGCCGAATTGCCCCGCCAAGGATCTCCCGGCCACCAATGCCATGCGCTCACTATTATTATTATTATTATCCTCCATGCAGTTTTGGTTTTCTAATGAGTTTACTAGACGGTAAAACAATGATTAATTGAAAACAGTCTACGAGGGCTACTAATATTCTCTCTTAAATCTTTTATTTAGTTTAAAAACAGCAGAGGGGCTATGCCATTTCTTAGGGGAACCCCCTTTATAACTACTTTCAGGTAACTTCCCTTCAATTACAACAGTGACCTTGATAACAGGAAATCATGCATCTATTCGCACAGGTGAAACGAAAGTCTATAGCCGCGAAAATTGATTAGAAAACCGCTTTCGTGGAAGAGTACCAAAGCCCTTTTGGAATCAAATTGAGATTCTCTGTCGACATCACATGAGGTTAATGTACAAAAGACTTTTCCTAGACAAAAGTTAAACTTCCTTAGTACTTTTCCTAGAATGCCACTTACTACAAGTGGACTGTGTGGTTGTATCTTCTCATATCGGTCAGGTCAGTTACTAAATCAAGTAACTGATAGCTTGGGACACCTACGACAGTACGTACCCAAACTATATAAGTGTATTAAATCTCTTTGCGGAAATTAAATTGCCATAAAACACTCCGTTGGGGTATGGGCTAGGCTACTTTCGCAGCTGGAAATGTCTTCTAATCGTAAAGGTGTCATACATTGAGCTGACAAAAGTCATGGAATAGCAATGTGCAGATAGACAGGTGGCGGTACACAAGATATAAAAGGACAAAGTATTGAGGAGCTATCATTTGTACTCAGGTGATTCACGTGAAAAGGTTTACAACGTGATTATGGCCGACCGACTGGAATTAGCAGACTTTGAACGCAGAATGGAAGTTGAAGCTAGACGCATGGGGCATTCCATTTCGGAAATTGTTAGGGAATTTAATATTCCAAGATTCACAATGTGAAAGGTGTGCCGAGAATACCAAATACTATTCTTTACCTCTCACCACGAACAACGTAGTGGCCGACGGCCTTCACTTAACAATCGAGAGCAACGACGTTAGCGTGGAGTTTCAGCGCTAACATACAAGCAACACTGCGTGAAATAACCGCAGAAATCCATGAGGGACGTACGACGAACGTACACGTTAGGACAGTGCGACGAAATTTGGCGTTTATGGGCTATGGCAGCACAAGATCTACGAGAGTACGACATCGCCTGCAGCGCCTCTGCTTGGCTCGTGACCATGTCAGCTGGATGCTAGGCGACTGGGAAACTGTTTCCTGGTCAGATAAGCCGCGATTTCAGTGTGACGCAGACGCCGCGAAACCATGGACCTAAGCTGTAAAAAAAAAAAAAAATAAAAAAAAACTTATGGGACTTAACTGCTAAGGTCACCAGTTTCTAAGCTTACACACTACTTAACCTCAATTATCCTAATGACAGACACACACACCCAGGTCCGAGGGAGGACTCCAACCTCCGCCGCGACCAGTCGCACAGTCCATGACTGCAACGCCTAAGACCGCTCGGCTAATCCCGCGCGACCCTAAGTTGTCAACGAAGCACTGTGCAAGCTGGTGGTGGCTTCAAAATAATGTGGGTGTGTTTACGTGGTATGGACTGGTCGACTGGTCCAACTGACACTGCCATTGACTCGAAATGATTCTGTCCGTCTACAAGGAGACGATTTGCATCCATTCATGGACTTCATGTTCCCAACAACCATGTAATATTTATGGATGACAGTGCGTCATGTCACTGAGGTACAGTTGTTCTCAGTTGGTTTGAAGAACATTCTGGACAATGCGGGCGAATGATTCGGGAGATATACCCCACACGAATCCCATCGAACACTGATGGGACATAATCGAGATGCCAGTTTGTGGCCAAAATCCTGCACTGTCAGGATTAGGGACGGCTGTGGAGGCAGCATGGCTCAGTATTTCCGTAGGGGACTTACAACGACTTGTTGAGTTCACACCACGTCGAATTGCTGCCCAGCACGGGCAAAAGGAGGTCCGACACGATATTATGAGGTACCTCATGACTTTTGTCAGCTCTGTGTATTTGTGCCGTTCGCTACGCTGACGTCAGTGTTGCAGGACGGAATGGCGTGTGCAGGAGTCTCCCAATAGCAGATCTGAAAATCAGCCCAACAGGTTTTCACGAAAGTAACATCGCCCTTCTCCAGAGATTAAAATTTAAAGTCTCTCAGCGTCTCTGCCATGTCTTTGCATGGACAATACTCAGCTGTCATGATTCTTCCAGGATATCTCTCAATTCGTTCGATTGCTTCTGTTGTATCTACTTGATAAGGACTGCTAGAACTGGTCCTACTGGCGTCTTGTACGTGATTTGCTTTCCCAGTTTTGAAACACTGCGTGCGTACCATGCTATCCAAACAAGCCAAACACCGTCGACACTTATCACCCTTCTATTGTGAGATGAAGCCGAAATCGATCACGAGTTAAATGCGGAACCCCTAAGAGTGGATGCAACTGCAGCACAGACTCGCAGGTCGCAACCCACAGACGAAATTCTTGTCTCGTCAGCTGGAGTCACGTACGACCTTTGAAAGCCAAGGAGAAGACCCGTCTCGCGAAAGTATTATGCCGCCAAGCCACAGCCTCGCAAGCAGAATTCGGATGACTTACTAACAACGTTCGCTTTTGGGATACGAAAGCAAAAAAGGGGACAGCCACCTCTGGCCTTCATGCAAATTACATATGGAGTGGACGGAACAATGGTCCAAGTCGGGAGCCATATTTGCAAGTATAAACGCGCTTTCTGCCACGAGCAGCAAGCAATAAAAACAGACACGGACCATGAAACACGGCTTTAGGTGGCACTTAGGTAAAGAGTGCAGCACTGGCGCTTTGCGTCTGCTCTCTTCTGCCTCCGGAGATGCGATCTTAAACAAGCAGTCGGAATCTGGAACGTACTACGTTCTGTTACTGCATAGTGAGGCTATTCTGAGGTGTTTTACTGCACATAGTCTGAGGTACACAATGAACCTTGTACCTCATTTTAGCACGCAACCTTTCCGATTCATTACAGCCACATAACAGGGTTTTTAACCCAGTTTTCTGCTATGTGCTGTTATAGTGAGAAAGGCTACAACTATCAAATGTAAACAAAAAAGTCGTCTGTTTCTGTTCTGCGGTTTCGTTGTTTTTTTTTTTTTTTAATGTGAAGCTGGAGTCAGCCAGTCATGCGGCACCCAGTGTCGGCGGAAAGGGTGGGCTTCTTTTAGTTAAAAAAAAATCTTTACATCAGAATTTCATGTGGCCATTCGACATATCAGTACCAAATTAGTCTTGTAGGATATTCATTTGATAGATATGTAATAACGGGTACAGCAGGAAACGAAGAATAACTGGCAATCCAGCAGCAGAAACGTCATCCTGGCCACCACTGACTGCTCTTGTCATGCAGCAGCGCCGCTCAGTCGCTGCTGGAGTATTGATTATTCTTCATGTTCTACTCTACTTTTTAACACATATCGATAAAATGAATATCGTACCAGACTGATGTGGGGACCGTTTTATCGAATGCGCATGAGAAATTCCGCTTTAAAAATCATTTTGTTTGTAACGGGAAACAAATCGAGACTTTCCGTCGACGCTAGGCGTCGAGTGAAAGACATGATGAGCAGTGTTTATTTGGGCTGACTCCAGCTAAACATCGCCAAAACCAAATTGCAAATGTTTGTAGAAACATCTGAGAGAACGCGCCTGACGACCCATAAGAGGGACATTTAAGGATAAAAGTAACCTTCGCATGACATGTCAATCAATGTCAAGAAACATAGTCCGAATTAACATGGACCATACTTAGAAAGAAATGTTACAGTATCATGCAGAAGGTAACTGAAAGACATACGCAATGAGACAAACAGAAATGACACTCTTGTTCGAAGACAATAATAATACAGAAGTCACCGTGATTGATGATGGTCCCCTCAGTATTACAACAACGGGACATGGTTCTCAATAGGATGTATGGTCACCACGGATGGCAGTTCTTGCAGGGCAACGTGCTCCCATGCCGGGCACACGGTTGTGGGACGGCCGCAGTGGCCGAGCGGTTCTAGGCGCTTCAGTCCAGAACCGCGCGCCCGCTGCGGTCGCAGGTTCGAATGCTGCCTCGGGCATGGATTTGTGTGATGTTAGGTTTAAGTAGTTCTAAGTTCTGGGGGACTGATGACCTGTTAGGTTTAAGTAGTTCTAAGTTCTAGGGGACTGATGACCTGACGTTAAGTCCCATAGTGCTCAGAGCCATTTGAACCAATTGAACTTTATGTGGCATGGCGTTCCAGGCAACCACCAACGCCGTTGACAACTGCTGGATGGTCGATGGCCCACGTGGTCGCGCTGCAGTACATCTCCCCAACGCATCGCACTCGTTCTCATTGGAATTTAACTATGGGCAAGAGTTAGCCAATTCACTCACCGGATGACTCTCTTCCACGAGCTCCTCTACCTGCGCTGTTCGATTCGGGAGTGCGTTGCCATCCATAAGAATGACGCCGGGACCGAATGTAGCCCCGAAAAGACGCACATGGGGAAGCGAGTACAGTGTCAAATGACATTGGCCGTTGGGTGTAGCGTGTATAAAGACCTGACAATCTCTACGCCCATCCGACATTATACCTCACCTCACCAAATTACTTGAACCACCAAAACTATCATGTTCGACAATGCTGGTCGTACCCTCATATGACGAGAGGTGGGAACACGTAATGCACTCAGGAACATTCTTTCTAATGAGATGAAAAATAAAACACATAGAGCCGTCACTTTTGCAATTAATTTATTTCATGCAGCCAATGTCGATGTTCCGTTATACTAACAACGTAAACTGGGAAGAATCCAATCCCGTCTGCAGCCATAACAAAAGACAATACTATATAAATGGTGTCCATAGATTTCTTTTCTTATACGATGACTCAGTGGTTGATGAAAGAAGGGATAGTGTTGTGTAAACCAGATAGCAGTTACACAGGCGTCAAGAAAAGTTTTGCACCATTCCGTTTCCCGCAACTCCTGAAGCCAGACGTTGACTGTGGATATTTTATCACAGGCACAGTACCTTTGACCTGAGATGTCACTAAACCGCCCCCCAGCTCGTGGTCGTGCGGTAGCGTTCTCGCTTCCCACGCCCGGGTTCCCGGGTTCGATTCCCAGCGGGGTCAGGGATTTTCTCTGCCTCGTGATGACTGGGTGTCCGTCGCAGGTTCGAATCCTGCCTCGGGCTTGGATTTGTGTGATGTCCTTAGGTTAGTTAGGTTTAAGTAGCTCTAAGTTCTAGGGGACTGATGACCATAGATGTTAAGTCCAATAGTGCTCAGAGCCATTTGAACCATTTTGAACTAAACCGCCCAAAGATGTAAACAACCATGCATGAGCAGCGCCTATTAGACGGAGAGGGTCCGCCAGCAGGCCTGTTCCAGTCATTCCACTAGGAATGAGGTACACGGCTCTTATTGTCTGTAGTTCAAACATGCCTAGACGGTCAGTACCGCGGTTCGATCTCACCCACATTGTCACTTTGTGCCAGGAAGGGCTCTCAACAAGGAAAGTGTCCAGGCGTCTTGGTGTTAACCAAAGCGATATTGTTCGGATGTGGAGAAGATACAGGGAGACAGGAACTGTCGATGACATGCCTCGCTCAGGTCGCCCAAGGTCTACTTCTGCAGTGGATGACCGCTACCTACGGCTTATGGCTCGGAGGCCACCATGTTGAATAATGCTCTTCGTGCAGCCACAGGACGTGTTAGGACTCGAACTGTGCGCAATATGCTGCATGATGCGCAACTTCACTCCAGACGTCCAAGGCGAGGTCCATCTTTGCAACCACGACACCACGCAGTGCGGTACAGATGGGCCCAACAAAAGGCCGAATGGACCGCTCTGGATTGGCATCACGTTCTCTTCACCTTCAACCAAACAATCGTCGGAGACGTGTTTGGAGGCAACCAGGTCACGCTGAGCGCCTTAGACACACTGTCCAGTGGGTGCAGCAAGGTGGAGGTTCCCTGCTGTTTTGCGGTGGCATTATGTGGGGCCGACGATGGCCGCTGGCGGTCATGGAAGCCACCGTAATGGCAGTACGATACATGAATGCCATTCTCCGACCAATAGCGCAACCATAACGGCAGCATATTGGCGAGGGATTCGACTTCATGGACGACAACTGGCGCCCCCATCGTGCACATCTTGTGAATGACTTCCTTCAAATAACGACATCGCTCGACTAGAGTGCCCATCATGTTCTACAGACATGAGCGATATCGAACATGTCTGGAATAGATTGAAAAGGGCTCTTTATGGAGGATGTGACCCACCAACCACTCTGAAGGGTCTACGCCGAATGGCCCTTGAGGAGTGGGGCAATCTGGACCAACAGTGCCTTGATTAACGGCAGTACGATACATGAATGCCATTCTCCGACCGATAGCGCAACCATAACGGCAGCATATTGGCATGCATCAATGCAAGGGGACGTGCTACTGGTTATTAGAGGTACTGGTGTGTACAGCAGCCTGGACCACCACCTCTGAAGGTCTCGCTGTATGGTGGTACAACATGCAATGTGTGGTTTCCATGAACAATAAAAAGGGCGGAAATGATGTTTATGTTGATCTCTATTCCAATTTTCTGTACAGGTTGCGGAATTCTCAGAACCGAGGTGATGCAAAACCTTCTTTTATGTGTCTGTTTTCTTCTGTTATGACTGTACACGAGATTTGATTCCGCCCAGTTTACGTTGTCAAGGGGCTTAATGACGGTGTAATGGAACCACAAAAAATTCAGATAAATAAAGTTAAGGCAAAACTGACCGCTGTAGGTATTTTTATTCTCATTTAATATCGGTCGAAGTCCTGATAACCATACATTAGAAGAATGGATATCCACTGTCAGACTGTTTTGAGAACTGTGCGTATGAGTATTGTCAAGTAGTCCTATAGCCAAAGCTCACAAGACATTTGCCTCTGAGATCATTCTTGTGGAAGGAAGGTGACAAAGGACATGACTGACACCAAATGTCGATCGAAGCAGCTGTACGTGGATTCACTGCAGTTTACAGAAAAATGAAATTGAGGTCACTCGGCTTCTTTTCAAATACTCTTACGTGACGCATAACGCTCGCTTGAGAGGGGAGCAATTTAAAATGCGCCTCCGGGCGCATCGTCAAAGGAAAAAATTATCAATAGCGGGAGAATCAGAGTGAATCACCTTCATTCGGTCACCGTTGGCAAATATAGAGCGCATAAAATCACTTGCACCCCCCCCCCTCCCCCCCATCCTGTGCAGTCGGCGAGTTACGGGAGTTGACAACGGTTGTGCTGGGGCTCAGCTGCAAACGATACTTCGCGCTGCGGGACACTTCAAGCCTAGGTAGAGACGCACATCTCACGTATCTTTCTAGCTTCTGCTAGCAAGCCAGCAAACGATCATACTAATAGGTTTATGTCATATGACCATTAATTCTAGACACATAGACGTTCACAGTCACAAAAAACCAAGAATCACATGCTGCCACAAGGAAATCTCATAAAAAATTGAAGGGCTACAAAATGTAGTGTAGCAGACAATGTCGCTTATTACGATATTGGCAACGTAAAATGAAGACCACGGAACGTGAAAATCATGTGGTCCTCTCACTGTCCTGACTCCTGTTCAGCAGGGTTAGCAAAAAATCAAATTTTCTTCTTCAGCTCCTGCATCTTTCCAATGTTCTTAAGCCTCTGGAAGTACTTGCAACGTCTCCAGGCTCCCCCCCCCCCCCCCCCCTCCACCGCACCATTTTCCGTGATTGTCTTTATTGTGTGACTGGAAGAGGTAGCGGTTCCTGTACCCTTTCAGCCAATGTTTTTGATAGGACGTTTGCTTCCTAGTTTGCCTATTCAAACAATAATTTAGTTGGTTCAAATGGCTCTGAGCACTATGGGACTTAACTTCTAAGGTCATCAGTCCCCTAGAACTCAGAACTACTTAAACCTAACTAACCTAAGGACATCACATACATCCATGCCCGAGGCAGGATTCGAACCTTGCGACCGTAGCAGTCGCGCGGTTCTTGACTGTAGCGCCTAGAACCGCTTGGCCACTGCGGCCGCCAGAAATTTAGTTGCACTGGATGTAACCATACATGCAAAATTGGTAAGGACTCTCCTCGCACCTATAGTGCACGAAAATAGAGGTGCCAGGCTATATAAAAACAGATAACAACGACAACGCTCGAAATTCACAGGTAGGTTCGAGATCGTCGCATAGGAACAGCGTTTAGGACGAGAACATGTTTATATGCAAGTTCCACGTTATCTCGCAGAGCTCTACAGTGGGTTTGTCACATCTTCGAATAAATTCAGTGTCAGCTATGTCAGGCTGATTGTTCATTAAAAGACGTGAAAGTTAGTGTGTCGTCAAAAGAAGACTTATGAACAAATCTGCGTCCTTCCTCATTTTTAGAAAAACTATTTTTGTATATTGTTGACATCAAACGAAATTGATTTTTGTTGATGTTTGTATGGATATATCTTGAAAGAGATCCTGCGTAGTTATCATCTGGTCAAGTAAGAATATTCAGTTCGAGCAACTTCACGTGTGAGAAGTCATCATGCTCGATCATAATTGCAACGGATGCGTCTGATCTCCCATTTCTTGTACGTACTTAAGAACAACCTGTGTTTTCAGGTTGTTTTATCATAGTGTCAGTGAGTAACAAAAAAAAGGATCCGTTCCCACCTTTTATGCCCTGCGTCCAATAACAGGAATGTGAGGCTTTATTTGCCCTTTAAGAGTTGCGATAATGATGATGATGAGTGACCGCTATTCGCAATCGGAAATGTTCCACGGGAATTTGGTGGCTGTGGATCTTCTGATGACTGCAGAGTTAACATTAGGGGCAAATACTTTTTCATAATAGTGGCATACACAATTTGAAGGTGCTAGCTGCGAGTTCTCTCTTTCATTTCTCGGTTCGTTCTTTTCCGGTCCGTCTATGGCCCCTTCATTTTATTGTCGTTGTCATTCGAAGTGTTCAGTGTCCCTGTGCGAAAGCTGAAGCCATTCAGGATGGTTTGATGTTTTAACCTCTCAGATGCTAGCGTTTTTGTCGCTCTTGTCCGTTCACATGAGAATTGTATTCTGAAAGAGACAGCTTCAATCTCTGATAGTATACTGGTTGATATGGGAACGTCGTGTGGTTTCGTGGAACTTCACCTATGTACGCCGTTCGTGATATTGCTGTAGTATAGAAGTTAAAGCATAACAACGCGAAATAAAAGATGAAATAACGTAGACCCCATTATGCTGTTATAAACAGTTCTGTGCATTGTTATGCGCACCCTTCAGAACCGCTCATTCGAATCTCGAGAGCAGCTATGCTTCACTTACTAGAGAATTATTAGAAGCATTCTTGAAATGCATACAGATACACTTACCTCTCTCCTACACTCTGAGATGCACCACTATTTTTTTCGATACTGTTTTTACCAAATCAACGTAAGAGGTGTTGTGTGATAGCTATAAAATTGTCTGCCTGAACATTTTCTCTTAAATTACTAGATAAATGTTTGCATCACCTGTTCAAAATTGTTTTGGATTTTACTCAGCAATCCTCTATTTCCTTATTTTTCTACTTACTACCTTATGAGGCAGCGTAATGATCTCTCTGTACAAGTATTTTTGTGATGCTGTTAAAACTTTCAAGACAGGCAGGGACTCTGTGAACAATATCGGTTTTCAGAATTTTTTATTTCTACAGCAGTGCCTGTAGGTGAACGAATTATCTATTCGAGGAATATTTTTTCCATTCGCATCCTGCATGGAGAAATGATTTCTCTCACAAGTGAATGTTGACCAATCTAATCTCCTTCCCAGTGCGTAAAGCGTGAATGAAGTCATAGAAGTTTTCCGAGGAGTCACAACAAGGTTTAAATTATGTGCCAGCGCTATGAGTTATTGCCGGCTGAACGACTCAGTTTCTCAGAAAGAGAGCAATGAGGCTTTATCTCTTACGTGATGGCCAATAAACACACAACTTCGAAGCACACGTGCAGTATACAGCCACTGTAAACACCACTAGCGTCCTCACAGGATCACCGTAAAATCGAACGAGCAACAGAGTTAATTATACACATTACAAAACAGTTAATTGCATCTAATCCTCCATCAAACTATACGTATCTCACTTTTTATTACTGATATGGGCTTTCAAGGGAGTACCCAGAGAATGGCGAAGTAGGGCAGTTGATTACCCTCTCTCTAGTAAGAATTACATATGCGATCTGAAGTTCCCCCTGCGTATTTCCAATTTGAACAGTTCTCGGGTATCCGGCCGAGTAGCGTCGTAATTTCTCCACAATATTTCGGCAGACGAGCACGCTGCCATCTTCAGGTGGATCCTGGCGCATTCGTCAGAAATCACCTGAAGATGGTCTACCCGGTCGGATACCCGAGAACTGTTCAAATACGAATTACATAATCTGAAGAGGTATGTTCGGTGATTTTCAATGTTTCAGTATTTTAGTTTTATTTTGGAAGAAATTATTATCCGTTTCCTCCATCCCCCGCACCTGCCTCGATACTGGTAGGGCTACACTTTGTAGGTGTCATTAACTTTGTAGACTATTTGTGCAAGAAATACATACACACACACACACACACACACACACACTTTGATTATATCATATTTCTGAACACCTGGCTTATATTTTGCTTTTTTCTCCAGTATATCGATAAACATTAGCCGGATGTCATACCGAACTCTTTGATTCCAAATACCGACTGATACGTCGGAACTATAGATGACGAGTTCCCACTCATAGGGTAATTCTTAAGGAAGTCACAATAATAGCTTTACTAACAACTGACCACCACGATAAAATAACCAACACCTTGTTCTTTCTTCCAAGTGTAACTCCGTTAGCTTTTGTATCCATAGTGATAGGCCTCGATGAGAAAGTTCAGAAACAGTAATAATTCACTGAGGCTCAACAGTCTGGCGCAAATATTTCAACTGGACGACACTTCTAATACTGTCGTGTCCCCAGCCTACGTACCCCAATAAACCCGCCACGGAAAGGGACGTAAACTTCAATGTAGAATCAGAACTACGTGTCGCTACTGGAGAATTTTCTCATCATTGAAAGGTAGAGGCTACGTTGAAGGTAGACTCAAACTTTCCGTGATCCGACTGAGATTTGATACTGCGACCATCGAGGTGTGTGTTTTACTGCTAAACCAACAAGAGCGATAGTTTCAGAGATGTAACATTTTCGTAAATCTGAAAAGTGAGTGTGGAGTAAAATTACACAACAATTGAGATTCTTCCTTTTTAAGGTGAATGATCCAACTTCGGGAAATTTACGAAGATATCAAAGGGAATATAATTAATCGTTGTGAGAGATGTTTGATCAATTCTGACATGGGCTTCGGGGGAAATGTAGGAACTGGAGTGCAGCCAAATAGGTTCGTTAAATGTCTGAACCGGGAAAGACACCGTGGAAAAAGTGGAATTCCCCAAAAATGTACTTGATAAAATTTGGCCGAAGATGTTTACTTCAGTGGAATTGGTTTATTATATCTAAGATTGTAGTGACTTAGAACTTTGAAATAAAAATTTCGTTTGGATTTTGGGGAAAAAGGAATGCGAAGAAAATGAAGATAACTGGATTTTGATACTTTGGGTAGATGTTGAAACTGACGTAGAAGGATAAAATACCAAATGAGAAGATAAGTACACTGGATACAAAATTGCTCGCTCCCAGGATACATCACAATACACACTCTAAGGCAATGAGACAACGCACTGCAACGGAATCAGTAGATGAAATTTACATGAACAGACAAACAAATGATTACAATTTCGGAAAAATTAGATGATTTACTAAAGACAAAGGGCTTCACTAATTGAACAAGTCAATAGCTCGTTGGTCCACCTGTGCCCCTTAAGCATGCAGTTATTCGGCGTGACATTGACGGATAGTGTTGGATGTCCTCCTGAGGAATACCGCGTCAAATTCTGCCCAACTGATGCATTAGACAGTCAAAATCCCGAGAAGGTTGGAGGGCCCTGTCTGTAATGCTCCAAAAAGGTAGGAAGAGATCCGGCGACCTTGTTGGCCAAGGTAGAGTTTGGACAAGCACGAAGACAGGCAGTAGGAACCCTCACTGTGTGCGGGCGGTCATTACCTTGCTGAGGTACAGGGTTATTCTAAATGATGGCCCCATTTTCAAATATTTGTATGTATTAAAGTATAAATCAGAAATGAACCAGCTTTATACCAATGAGAAGAGGAAGTTTCAAAGTTTTTGGTGGAGGGCGGCGGGCAGGCGGTGATGGTTTCAGAAGCGGCCGACAATAGGGCCGTCATTTCGTTTCACTGTCAGTTGTGAGTGAGATGGCGACTGTGGAGCACAAGGTTTTCTGCGTTCTTGCTTTCGCGAAAAGTGAGTCGCAAGTTGCAGTGCAGCGAGCATTTCGTAGCAAATTCGGTATTCAACCACTAGCTCGCAAAAACAATAGCCGTTGGTTTAAGCTGTTTAAACAGACTGAGAGTGTTTGCAAAGGAAAAAGCACAGGCCGACCGCGTGTGTCAGAGGATGATGTCCGACGGATTCAAGAAAGTTTTGTGCGCAGTCCCATGAAGTGTACCAATAGAGCCAGTCGAGAACTTGGAAAGATCCGACCAATTGCATGTAAGTTCAGAGACGGCGTTTGCTGTACAAGCCCTATCGATTACAACTCTTGCAGGCTCTCAACCCCAATTACAAAGAGAAGCGTCTCACGTTTTGTGGTTATGTGCTAGCAGAGATGGAGGATGATGCACTTCTACAGCATGTAATCTTTAGCGATGAAGCGACATTCCACCTTAGTGGAAAGATCAACAGACAAAATGTTCGCCTATTGGGTTTGGAAAAATCACATTCACCATTGAAGCATGAAAGCCACTTACCGAAGATCAACGTGTTCTGTGCCGTATCTTGTACAAAGGCTTAAGGACCACTTTTCTTTGAGGAAAGAACTGTAACGGGAATCATGTACCTGGAAATGTTGGTCAATGTTCCCTCCAGCTATGTAAGTAAGGTTCCCAGGACTTCATTTTCCAACAGGATGGAGTTCCGCTCCATTGGCACCGTGATGTAGGAGGCTTTTTGAATGACTCCATTCCTCAGCGTTGGATCGGTCGGAGGGGACTTGAGGACCTGGCTCTGCACTTCTGGCCACCGAGATCTCCCGATCTCACACCCTGCGACTATCTCGTAAGGGGGTTATGAGAAAGAAGCTGTCCGCCTCTACCAACGACTCTGAACGATCTGCGGAACCGGACCACTGCTGCCGTGCACTCAGTAACAGCAGGAACGCGTTCGCGTGTGTGGAACGAGTTTGACTACCTTGTCGATGTTTGCCGTGCAGCCAACGGTACCCACATTGAACATTTACAACATTTATCACATTTCTAATTATTAAAAACTAATTTATTACAAATCATTACATTTATTAAGTTGATGTCAAACATTAGGGAAAAAAAATTTGAAATTTCCTCTTTCAATTGGTATAAACCTTGTTCAGTTTGGATTTGTACTTGAATAAATACGAAGTTTTGAAAATGGGTCCATCATTTAGAGGAACCCTGTATAAGCGCAAGGTGGCTTACCATGAAGGGTAATGAAACAGGTCGTGAATACCGTCTCCGTAGAGCTATACTATAAGAGTGTCGCGGATGACAACCAAAGGGTTCTTACCCTGAAAAGAAATGACATCCCAGATCATTAGTCCTCGCTGTGGGGCTTTGTGGGATGCGACTTTCAGTTTGGTACCTCACCGCTGTGCTGGGCGTCTCCAGACCTAGAATCTCATTGACTGGACTAGAATTGTCTTCAGTGATGAGTCCCGTTTCGAAACCAGCCTCGATAATCAGTGACGACGTGTCTGGGGACGCCTTTGACAGCGGTGGGATGCGAACCTGACAGTCACCCACCATACGATCTGACAGCCAGTGGTGATGTTCTGGTGTGCCATTTATTTTCATAACAGGACCCATTTGTTGGCCATCTGCGGCACTTTTGCAGCACAGTGGTAAGTCGACTATATTCTACGCCCCTTTTGTTGCCCTTCATGGCAAGCCACACGGGTCTTACATTTCAACAAGACTGGAAGGCAACACTAGTTGTTTGATGCCGAGCTGCAAAGCCCAGTCACCCGTCACAGGGGCAGAACCAGCAAGGTGGCCGATGACATCTCGGTGACTAGCTGGCCGCGAGGCGCGCCTCCCCGATCTGGAACGAAGACAGCTCGCAGTCTATCGGCTGAAGTCCCTGCATCAGTGAAGTCCCGCAGCCGCTCGTCACAGGTATGAAGCGCCTCGTGCCGGAACTTGACGATTTAATCAGCAAACAGGTAGCCGGCTGATCTTCATCACCAAGTAAGTGTTTGCCAAATCTCAAAATCCGGACATTGTCTCTGGTTCAAAGGCAAACAGAATAGCGGCATGACTGCAAGCGCTTCAGTCTGGAGCCGCGGAGATGCTACGGTCGCAGGTTCGAATCCTGCCTCGGGCATGGATGTCCTTAGGTTAGTTAGGTTTAAGTAGTTCTAACGACTGTACGATAAGTGAATACCATTTGAACCTTTTTATTTTTTTGGAGGGGGGGGCCATGAGTAGTTTTGCCTCATATTTCTCGCTCTGTCAGCTTTTTCTAGCTTGCCTGCACTGAGCCCGGGTTGCTAGGCCTAATTAAATTAGTAACGTGTGAGTTTCTCACTAAGAAAATAGCGCTTCGGCGTACAAAATGTTACTTCATTTTTGGTCACGCTGTGTAGCGGCGACAGCAGTTCCACAGGGTGTCGCAAACCACGTCTGGCTGAAATGCTTTGACGCAATATCAACAAAACCGCCCAGCGACTTACTTGAATAGCAGATTCGTCGAACTGGCCTCCACTGTTTGGACGCTGCTGGAACTTTGAAAATAAAATAATAATAAAAGAACACCATTCACACGGCGAACTCTTTCGGGGCGCAGCACGTAGGAACATCTCTGACCGGAACTTATCTCTTCACCCACTGGGGGTTAATGTCCCATTCGGCCTCCAGCACACTCGACGCTTTGCATCATTTGAAAAGTAGCTATGCCGTGTGTTGTCGAAACAAAATGGCTCAAATGGCTCTGAGCACTATGGGACTTAACTTCTGAGGTCATCAGTCCCCTAGAACTTAGAACTACTTAATCGTAACTAATCTAAGGACATCACACACATCCATGCCCGAGGCAGGATTCGAACCTGCGACCGTAGCGGTCGCGCGGTTCCGGACTGTAGCGCCTAGAACCGCTTGGCCCCTCCGGCCGGCAGTTGTCGAAACACACCAGACGCGTTCAGTCAGCTGCTTTCCAGTTTCCATGTTATTTGGTCCACAGAAGACATGCTGCTTTATGCGCCTATGTGAGCAATGGCCTTTTTTTAGATGTACCAAAATATCCATTTCATGCAGATCCCTTAACATTGTTCACGCCTAACTGGTTCATATGGAACTGCATCCGCTACCAGCATCAATTTCCGTAGTTAACTTTTCATAACTGGATTTCACAGGCACAAGGGATTTTACTGAATTACCAACGAACGAAGATAAAACTTACAAAGACAACAGGTAAAATTTTTTATAAATATTTTGTATTTCAGCTGCACTTGATAATGGCGAAAGGCCAAAATTGCAATCGTGGAAATAAAACTTTTAACAGTCGCTGGCGTAAACATGATGTCTTTCAATTTACGTGGTGTTTGTAATCGTTTGTCATCGACAGTGTATAACACTCGTCTCTGGACCGTGTTAGCCAAGATATTTTTTCGATTATTGTTTTTGTCGGCCAGTTTACTTAGCTGCGATAGGTACACCAATCTTTGTAGTCACGATGGGCAGTCCGCGTTGATACACAAACAAATTGAGAGACTTCATTCAAGGAGTGGTGGTGGGTGAGTCGATAGCTTCTTTCTGTTACTCTGTCACGTCTCCATGATGGCCCATTTTACTGCGATGTTTCCATACAACTGACTGGCACATACACATCATGTCACGACGTGTAGAAAGTCGTATGATCGCCTAGTACCAGTTTTACACTATCGACATCGCTCCAAAGCGACCAATGTTCTGGTAGAAAAAGCTGACTAATATTTTGTTCAGTGGTCTTATTCTACATAACAGACGACGAACGAAGTATAAGCGGAAGCACGCGCAATCTACTGTTAAATATGCTAACGCCTACAGGAATAGTTATCAAAACCCTGGACGATGCAATAAGTGTAGATGACGAACATCAAATCGCAGATGTGCCGGACTGAAAAAATTATCAGAATACGGGACGAGATGACCGGCACTACGCTACCTGCCATTGAAGTCCCTGAGAGACCTGGAAAATCCTCAACTGCCTCCGAGCAGACGTGATATCGATGAAGACTATCCTAAGAAATTGGTGTCTTGAGTGTGAAGACCATGCCCTCCGTGAATATGGTCAGGTCAGAGACATGAAGTGTAGTATAAAGTGGCCTCTTTTCCATTCCACTGTACGCTTTGGTACAGATGCATATCCAAGGGGTGCGAACGAGGAGGGGGATGTCGTAATGGGATTCATGACCCTCGCCACCCTCCCCCCAGCCGCCCACCTCCAAATGTGCTAAAAGCTTTTATATTTTTATACCTATCTGTTGCAAAATATCTCAGATTCACAGGTTGATCGTAACCGACTTCAGCAATTCCGACACGGTTCGTGAGCTCACAAAGAAATGAGAATGTTCGTGATGTTCTTGATATCCAGACACGAGAAAAAAAATGTGACCAGCTGGAAAACCAATAACTTCAGTATGAATGGAAGCCCTTATGTTTTCGCCGTCTGTCACATATTATTCGAAAAGATCTGGTAATCTGCTGTTATCTGGTACCTCCGTAACGCATGCAGCACTGAGAAACAACGTCACGTCTGTCCATTACCGCTTCTCAGTGCATTCTTTCCATGTAAACGGACCACCCCTTCATAACGGACAGACGCTGTCAGTGATGGAAGAGAGTTATCTTTTTTCCCTTTTGCAGTCCAGCAGTTCGATACAGTCGTTTATGAATTCGTAATTTCTTTCAATGAAAGTTGTTTCTTCATCAATTTTTTTTCCATTAAGTCCCCAAAATACATTTACAGAGTGCGGCTGACATTTAATAAAAAGGTAAATTATCTCGTCTCTCTTCAAAGCGGTTTTTTATTTTCTATATGGATAACGCTGTTCCATTAACGGACAAAGAGAAAAACCGATGCAGGATTACAGAAGCAAGCGGGTGTATTGATAGAATCAGGCGAACACGAGAGATTTGGTCACAGCACTTTCATAGCGTCAATATACGTTCATAATCTAAATATTACTGTGGCAGATCGTGTTATATATTAATAACAGACTTTCTTTTAGGCGTAGTGTCACATACAAACTTTGTTTCAGTCCCATTTTTAATAAGGGAGGCTTGTATGACACTCTGTAAAGGGAAACGAAAGCAACTTGAATAAAAAATTTAGCGATTGCTCATGTACCTATAGAACTAAATCGCCGACTACTGGTGTACTAACACATTACGTACTCAGTTATTCATCATGTAGCGATTGCTATGCATTATTTATTTATTTTATTGATTTCGGACTGTCACACACCATTAACGTTTTCGCATTTCCTCCGCTACTATTCCGACTCACTAAAGAGCAATAGAGAAAAACATAACCTCCATGTTGCACACGCTTTAACAAGAGCTTGTGTTTGAGTTTTCACTATTTTATCCTCATGGAAAACGAATGATCGTTGGTCTTTGTACTAAGTCACTGTCATCGCCTTGAAAGCTATAATGGCGTGATTTCCACGCGGGGGGAAACGGTGGAGGAATAATGATTTAAGATTGATTTTGTGTTCTTTCCGACTGAAGACTCAACCATGAATGATGTAGATCACACGGTGTCGCACAAAGGCAGAGGACGGAAATCCTTGAGCATCTGTAGAAGGAAGTTACTTACGACAGTTTACGATAGTTAGTTTTACGTTCCCTGGTCCGTTAGTACGATTAATACTCTGGAAAGAGTCATTTACATTCCTACTAACATAGGGCACGCTGCTTCGCTCGTTTATACTATATTATCAGCATAGATTCTTTTTCTTTAATGGAATGTTTATGTTGTCCACAAGTGCAGAAGTCTTCTAAACTTTGCAGCTAATTAAGGCTATAGAAGCATGGTCTTTTCCGAATATACTTCTGATTCTCGTTGTTGGGGTCGGAAATCTTTATTACTTCTGCCTTTTAATTCGTGTGTTGATATCCCTATTTCATTAAAAGTCAAACACAAATGTTCATAGATTCAGCTTTAACAATTTTTTAATATAATGATATATTTTCGTAATAATATTCGTCCCCTATTCCACCATCTTAGGGATTCAGTTTCCGGGAACACTGATACCTTCACTTTTTTATTTGTGAACGAGATACCAAATACCAATTTTCAAAAACATAGCTTTAAAAACACTTTAGTAGTTCCTCAATAATAATTTATTTAAAAAATTCAGCTTTTATTTCATCCCCAAAGGGTTCAATTTCCTAAAAGGCTGAAACACGTATTTCTTTATTTCTGACTAAAGTCTAGCTTCAAAATTGCTGTAATATCGACATACTTTCAAAGAACGTTTATCCCCTATTTCCAAAACTCCCTGAGACCTGCAGTATAAGATCAACATCTTCTCCAAATTTCAAGTTCCTGTCCTTAGCGCTTTTGATCTGGGCTTTGATGAGTGAGTCAGTCAGGACACTCCCCCTTGTGCACAGACTATAAAGTAACATTTACAAGGATGTTCTTAAAAAAATTCACATATGAATTAGTAATGCCTACCCATCAGATTTTGCATATTACATAAATATAGAAATATTACATAAATAGGAATGGAACAAATTCTGTGGAATAGGAGCAGTTGTCAAGTAGCCAAAGTGCCTATCTCATTAAACAGTAGTCTACAACGCGACCATGTATGAGCACCCCATATTATTCTTACATCACATTTCTGAGCAATCAATGCTTTCTTTGTTTCTTGCCAGCCTCTGTGGCCGAGCGATTCTAGGTGCTTCAGTCCGGAAGCGCGCTGCTGCTACGGTCGGTCGCAGGTTCGAATCCTGCCTCGGGCTTGGATTTGTGTGATGTCCTTAGGTTAGTTAGGTTTAAGTAGTTGTAAGTCTAGGGGACTGATGACCTCAGATGTTAAGTTCCATAGTGCTTAGAGCCATTTGAACCATATGAACTTTCTTTCTTAAAGATGAACTACCTCCGTACAGCACTCCATAAGACATTATAACAAATGAAACTACGAAGAATGTGTTAACTTACTTATTTATACCTTAATGATAGCATTTCACTACCTCGGACTGAAGCCGTTCTTTGGGAATGCGAATCTCATGTCTTACCTCTGTTTGTCTTCGTTCGGTACCGTAAATTAGATTCACGCGCGCGCAACTTGGCTTTTAGGGACTACAGTGTGGAGTGTTTTAAGGCATCACATGTTTAAAAATTCATACCAACATAATTCAGCAGAGCAGTTTGTCACTAAGAAATGAGGTCACATTGGCCACTGTTCAATTTGTGACGCAACAAACACATCAGTTACAAGAAGGGTATGATGATATACCGATTTCAGTAGCTTCCGTAAACGCTGTAGAGCATCGAGTTGGCACTGCGAACCCTCGTATATCCTGAATCGCGCTATCTTCCACCTCCTAAGCTCGTAACGTTTCGACGCGACACAAACGGTGCCATAAAGCCATAAAGTATACGGAGGTGCTAGACTGCAGTCGCCGTCGGAGGGGTGTCTCCTCTCACACCTCCGGCCCAATTCCTTGCTGGGTCGTTTGTTTGTGCCCTCGCGGCACGCCAATAACGTCTGCTCGCATGGTTGGCCCCAAACAACGGCTACGTTTGCAGTACTAGTATTCTCCAGTATTGTTGCATTACGATATCCTGTGCCTCACGATCTGGTCAATACCAAGCAAGTGAAGTGTGTCTGCAGGTGACAGAGCGCCTTGCTTTCTTAGCTGGCTTTTTAGGTTACACGTATACTGAGGTAAATGAAAAATGTGGCGTCACGTACAGTCTTATACAGTTCGTGAAGCTAGACATTGTGTGTGTCACGTGGCCTGATATCAACACACTTTTTATTGGAATGGTGTTAAATTAATGGCCACAAAATACGAACTAATTTATTGTTACAACGACTAAAGTGACACGTAATTCTGTAACAAGCAGAATGGTTCTCATTATGATTGCTTACCAGTTGAATCCGCTCTATTTTCTCTCTGATTATCGCTATCAAGATTATGTCAATAAAAATATTATGTAGTTACTTTTATTTTCATCTCCAGAAAAATAACGTAAATCAGTAGCAAGAGAACCGTATACCACCTCAATACATCAAGTAGTTCCAAAATGCTCCGTTCTCCTCCAGAAATAGAATTCTCAATTCCCGTTGGTGCTGTGTAAGCGGAACTGTTATGATTGATGATTTTCTCTTGTTCATTACAGAAAAAATTACTATTCCACCGTAAGACGCCAATATTACTATTACAATGAGAAGAAGCTCGGATCGACCAGGAATTAGAATTTTGCACAAGCTGGAAGATTCACACAAGCGTATATCCTTGGTGCTTTTAGGTATATGCTCAAATATTCTCTCTCACACATAATTTCAGAAAAATTTGATGAGTTATTCGAATGAAAGAGCATAACAAATTGGGAAAGTCAATAATGCGTTGTCCACCCCTCGCCCTCATGTAAGCGGTTATTCGGCTTGGCACTGATTGACTGAGTTGTTGGAAGTCCTTCTGAGGGAGAAAGTGCCAAATTCTGTCAAACTGACGCGTTAGATCGTCAAAATCCCGAGCTAGAATTGAGTCCCAATGACCGGCGAAGATATGTCTGGAGACGACCCGGACAACGGTGGGATCCCAACCGGATTGTCGCCCACCACATCCCCCGACAAACAGGAGTGATGATCTGGGTAGCCATTTCATTTCATGGCACCCTCACTGCACAGTGGTACGTCGAGGATATTGCACACACAGTTCCTTTGCCCTTTATGGCAAACTGTCCGGGCTTACGTTTCAGCCCGCCCACACAAAGCGAGATTTTCTACTGCATGTTTTCGTGTTGTCAAATCCTCCCTTGCCTCCCAAGTTCGCCGGGTCTCTTCCCAACTGAGAACGTTCGGAGCATTATGGGCAGAGCCGTCCAACCAAGTCGGTATTTTGACGATCTGGCGCACCAATTGGACAGAATTTGGGACGATATCCCTCAGGAGGACACCCATCGACTCAATCAGTCAAAATCAAGCCGAATAACTGCTTGCATAATGGTCAGAGGTAGTCCAAAACTCATTTATTTGCTCAATTTCTGAAGCTATTTCTCTTGAATAAATATACGAGGGGCGTTCAGAAAGTAAGCTCCGATCGGTCGCGAAATGGAAACGACTGTGAAAATCCGATAAAGCTTTGCACAGATGTGTTGAGTAGTGTCTCTAGTATAACCCCAGTTAGCATCACGTCGCTCTTCTCATTTCTGAGCTCGCAGTGAGTGCGTAAAGATGTCTAGAAAATAGTGTCTGCCGCCAAGTACGAGGGCCTGGTGAGAAATGTCGCCTGAAGCTATGCAGCTAACATTACATAACTGTCGTGCTGTTTCTTCTTCAAGACAATTCTCAGCCGCATTCTGCAGGGGCAATGAAGATGCTCCTGCATCGTTTTCAAATGGAAATGTGAGATTACCCACAATACAGTCCGCAATTGTCTCCCCCTGAGCTTCATCTCTGGTCACATGAACCGCTGTCTTTGAAGACAACATTTTGACACAGACAACGAGGTGTAGGCCAGCGTGGAGAATTGGCGGAAAGCACTGGCGGCTGCCTTCTATGATGAGGCTATTGAAAAGTTGGTACAACGCTATGACAAAAGTCTAAGTCAGAACGGCGACTACGTAGAGAAGCAGCTGAAAGGTGTAGCTAATTGTTACAAGTAAAACTTTTCTGATGTTCACTGTGGTTTCAATTTGGCAATCAATCGGAGCTTACTTTCTGAACAGGCCTCGTATATTGACAGGACACAGCATTAGTAGCATCTATGGGAACGGGAATGAGGATGAGAATTTGAGTTGCATAAAATTAGCCGAAAACTATGGTATATTGGTATCACATCCATAATTTTAGGGATCACTAAAGTAAAACGAGGTAAGACGTTTTCGAAGTACCTGTGCATCATAACATATTCACGCTGTAAGCATCAAAACCAACGTGCCATTAAAGACACTTCTTCTAGCAAGGGACGCAGTAAATCTCATAGAAAATGCAGACATTATGGAAGAGTGACTGATCCCACAAGGTGGTCGAAAAAGATCACCACTCAAACATTGGGGCTGGACGAGTAGTGACGCTTCTTGCGTGCGATGGCCAGGGAATTGGAAATTTGTCGTAAGGTATTATGGGACCATCTGCTGAGATCACCGGTCCCTAATTCTACACACTACTTAATTTAGCTTTAACTAACTTACCCGTGGTCTAGGGGTAGCGTCTTTGATTCATAATCAAAACGATCCCCGCCACTGCCTAAATTTTGATAAATAATCAGCATTGGCGGCCGAAGACTTCCGGCATAAGAAGTCAGCCTCATTCTGCCAACGGCCTTGTCAAAGAGGGCGGAGGAGCGGATAGAGGTTCAGGGCACTCTCTTGTCCTAGGGGTGGGAAATTGCCCCTAAAGGCGGAAGAATCAGCATTGATCAACCACATGAGGATGCAGAAGGCAATGGAAACCACTGCATTAAAGACACGTAACGTGTATCCACAGGACATGTGGCCTGTAATTGAAGAAGTGTCATGATGATCTCTCCATTGGCAAAAGATTCCGGAATAGTCCCCCATTCGGATCTCCGGGAGGGGACTGCCAAGGGGGAGGTTACCATGAGAAAAAGATTCAATAATCAACGAAAGGATAACGTTCTACGAGTCGGGGCGTGGAATGTCAGAAGGTTGAACGTGGTAGGGAAACTAGAAAACCTGAAAAGGGAAATGCAAAGGCTCAATCTAGATATAGTAGGGGTCAGTGAAGTGAAGTGGAGGGAAGACAAGGATTTCTGGTCAGATGAGTATCGGGTAATATCAACAGCAGCAGAAAATAGTATAACAGGTGTAGGATTCGTTATGAATAGGAAGGTAGGGCAGAGGGTGTGTTACAGTGAACAGTTCAGTGACCGGGTTGTTCTAATCAGAATCGACAGCAGACCAACACCGACAACGATAGTTCAGGTATACATGCCGACGTCGCAAGCTGAAGATGAACAGATAGAGAAAGTGTATGAGGATGTTGAAAGGGTAATGCAGTATGTAAAGGGGGACGAAAATCTAATAGTCATGGGCGACTGGAATGCAGTTGTAGGGGAAGGAGTTAAAGAAAAGGTTACAGGAGAATATGGGCTTGGGACGAGGAATGAAAGAGGAGAAAGACTAATTGAGTTCTGTAACAAGTTACAGCTAGTAATAGCGAATACCCTGTTTAAGAATCACAAGAGGAGGAGGTATACTTGGAAAAGGCCGGGAGATACGGGAAGACTTCAATTAGATTACATCATGGTCAGACAGAGATTCCGGAATCAGATACTGGATTATAAGGCGTACCCAGGAGCAGATATAGACTCAGATCACAATATAGTAGTGATGAAGAGTAAGCCGAAGTTCAAGACATTAGTCAGGAAGAATCAATACGCAAAGAAGTGGGATACGGAAGTACTAAGGAATGACGAGATACGTTTGAAGTTCTCTAACGCTATAGATACAGCAATAAGGAATAGCGCAGTAGGAAGTATAGTTGAAGAGGAATGGACATCTCTAAAAGGGGCCATCACAGAAGTTGGGAAGGAAAACATAGGTACAAAGAAACCAGGGGTAACAGAAGAAATACTTCAGTTGATTGATGAAAGGAGGAAGTACAAACATGTTCCGGGAAAATCAGGAATACAGAAATACAAGTCGCTGAGGAATGAAATAAATAGGAAGTGCATGGAAGCTAAGACGAAGTGGCTGCAGGAAAAAATGTGAAGACATCGAAAAAGATATGATTGTCGGAAGGACAGACTCAGCATACAGGAAAGTCAAAACAATCTTTGGTAACATTAAAAGCAATGGTGGTAACACTCTCATAGGATTTGTCGACCTGGAAAAAGCGTTCGACAATATAAAATGGTGTAAGCTGTTCGAGATTCTGAAAAAAGTAGGGGTAAGCTATAGGGAGAGACGGGTTATATTCAATATGTACAACAACCAAGAGGGAATAATAAGAGTGGACGATCAAGAACGAAGTGCTCGTATTAAGAAGGGTGTAAGACAAGGCTGTAGCCTTTCGCCCCTACTCTTCAATCTGTACATCGAGGAAGCAATGATGGAAATAAAAGAAAGGTTCAGGAGTGGAATTAAAATACAAGGTGAAAGGATATCAATGATACGATTCGTTGATGACATTGCTATCCTGAGTGAAAGTGAAGAAGAATTAAATGATCTGCTCAACTGAATGAACAGTCTAATGAGTACACAGTATGGTTTGAGAGTAAATCGGAGAAAGACGAAGGTAATGAGAAGTAGTAGAAATGAGAACAGCGAGAAACTTAACATCAGGATTGATGGTCACGAAGTCAATGAAGTTAAGGAATTCTGTTACCTAGGCAGTAAAATAACCAATGACGGACGGAGCAAGGAGGACATCAAAAGCAGACTCGCTATGGCAAAAAAGGCATTTCTGGCCAAGAGAAGTCTACTAATATCAAATACCGGCCTTAATTTGAGGAAGAAATTTCTGAGGATGTACGTCCGGAGTACAGCATTGTATGGTAGTGAAACATGGACTGTGGGAAAACCGGAACAGAAGAGAATCGAAGTATTTGAGATGTGGTGCTATAGACGAATATTGAAAATTAGGTGGACGGATAAAGTAAGGAATGGGGAGGTTCTACGCAGAATCGGAGAGGAAAGGAATACGTGGGAAACACTGATAAGGAGAAGGGACAGGATGATAGGACATCTGCTAAGACGTGAGGGAATGACTTCCCTGGTACTAGAGGGAGCTGTAGAGGGCAAAAACTGTAGAGGAAGACATAGATTGGACTACGTCAAGCAAATAATTGAGGACGTAGGTTGCAAGTGCTACCATGAGATGAAGAGTTTAGCACATGAAAGGAATTCGTGGCGGGCCGCATCAAACCAGTTGAGTAGACTGATGACCAAAAAAAAAAAAAAAAAAAAAACTTACACTGTGGACAACACACCCCACACAGACATGCCCGAGGGAGGACTCGAACCGGCGGCCGGTGTGGCCGTGCGGTTCTAGGCACTGCAGTCTGGAATCGCGTGACCGCTACGGTCGCAGGTTCGAATCCTGCCTCGGGCATGGATGTGTGTGATGTCCTTAGGTTAGTTAGGTTTAAGTAGTTCTAAGTTCTAGGGGACTGATGACCACAGATGTTAAGTCCCATAGTGCTCAGAGCCATTTGAACCATTTTTGACTCGAACCTCCGACAAGGGAAGCCGCCCGGACCGTGACAAGGCGCCCTACACCGCACGGTTACCTTGCGCGGTGATAGCCAGGCGTAACACTTAGCCCACTGGTGGACGTGTATAGCGTGGCAGATGATGTGGATAAAATGGCCTCCAACCTCATGCATTTTCGGAAATATTTTCAGTAGACGTTAATTTCTCATTATATTCTCAGTAACTAGCCCTCGTAGCTTTTCAGTACCCTTCCATGTCACCATGTACATTTTTCTTTTTTATTGAATGTGTGAACAATCCTCATCATTTTATCTATTTCTTGAGTAGTTATATCCATTCAATTTTGCGATAACTGGAAAAGTGAAAGGGGTTTCTTACATTAGATGGAAAGGAGGCTATGGCACTGAACCGTCTGCATAAAAACCTGTGCTCTGCGTACCATACTTATATGAAACTGTTTCTAACGTTTGTTTTGAAATGATAAAAATCACTCCGTGTAAACAGTTTTATTTAATAGGGCATTTGTGGACTCTGGTCAGTCTCTCTCAGTCCAACGTCACTTGTCCTGCTTAGTCGCCGATGTAGGTTACTTTAGCTTATAGGTGGCAGACAAATGAAAACGAGACAGAAGAAAAAAAGGTACGTAAACTCTTAATTGAATCCGAAGTAATCGCCTTAACTGTTAATATATTTTCCCACTGTGAGACAAGATGGTCAATGCCAGTTGTATAAGGCAGCATGATTGTACCCAGGTGTGTACTTTTACGTTCGAAACAAGTTAATGGCCACGAATATCTTTTTCCATGTACTTTCCATCTCTCCCCATGCAATTTCCATATTATTGGAACTCTGAAGAAAGACATTCGTGAACATCGATTTAGTTTGGACGATGAGGTAAACTCCTGGATGCAATATGTTTCCGTAGGCAACTTCAGACGTTTTTCTGTGATGTACAGACTGTCTTCTCTCACAGTGGGATAAAAATATTACCAATTGCAACGATTACTTTTGAAATCATAAGCAGTTTACTTATCTTTTTACTATCCGTTTCTGTTTCATTTGACTGTCTCTTATAGTTCACATCGAA
Source organism: Schistocerca nitens (assembly GCF_023898315.1). Classification (NCBI taxonomy): domain Eukaryota; kingdom Metazoa; phylum Arthropoda; class Insecta; order Orthoptera; family Acrididae; genus Schistocerca; species Schistocerca nitens. The sequence continues at coordinate 491,734,863 of NC_064618.1, forward strand.
AATATTTCATTTACACGAGTGTTTCGGAGTCTTTGCGAAAAACGTTTATGGATGGTAGATCACTTAATGGGGCACAACGTTTGTTAGAGGGGAATGTTTGCTAATGCTTCCTGGCGACGTAAGACTGATTATGCCCCTGAAAGGCGGCAGGGCGTAGGCATTCCGCGGAGTTCGTATGCGATGTGTGTTGGCTATCATCCAGTCAGTTGGCCGAGAGAAAGGCAGCAAGGTGAGAGAAGTTCAAGAGTTCTTGAATCGCTTCTAAAATGTCTTTCTCTTGTTGAAAATCACTGTACCAACTTACTGGGGTAGGTAGTGTGCTGCACACTTGGTTAGTGGATCCAGCTAGTCCACTGTACTCTCATCGTTCCATGTTCGGAAAATACTAAAATATACTTAATGTCACTGGCTGTGTCAGGGAACATTTTGTCGGTAACAAAAGTTGTCCCCTGTGACGTGATCTGTAGTTTGTCGTTTCTACTAGTAGACTTACTAAGGATGTCGGATTCGTATGTGGTAGCAGGCATTGTCTGAGAATGAGCACCTTTACCTGGCTGCAACGTTACTTGTCAGGTCGTAAGCCTGTCCATGTAGGCAGGCCCTCACACTGAAAAGTATCCCATGTTAAAAGCAGCTTGTAATTTACAGAATTTCTTGCCAGTTTCGAGACTCTTAGCTTTCACGCTCCTTTATTATTGGAAACTGATATACAGGATTTAGCTAAATTTCTTTTACAGACTATGAGGACTTGTAGTGTGGACCAAGATGGCTACTTTTATCGTAGGAAATCATGCTCGGAAACGTACAGTTTTGCTGTTACACGCAAAACGTCATAACACACGTTGCTTTCTGACCCTCGCTGCTTGTCGCTTCGATCCACTGACAACTAGGGATGTGATGGACTCTTCTCGGGTGATCAGCCGAGTGGTGGCGTCGTCTTGTCGCAACGTTTTGATGAATTTCGTACCCATCATCCTCAAGCGAGACCTCGCTTGAGAACTGACAAATCGATGGAATACGCCGAGAAAGCCTGCAATCGCAAGTAGGCTTTATGTGACGACCACCAATGTCAACACAGACACAGTACCTCCGTTCCATGTTCCTATACACACAGTCACCAATCTCTGATCGTCCAGCATCAGTCGCAGTCACAACTTGCGCCAAAAGCTTTGTCGGGTGCAAGGTTTTAGTACAATAAGGATTTCGTGTGTCCCCACAGATTATAGTGTTCAAGTCGGGAGAACGTGCAGGCCAAGTAGTCGGGACGCCACAACCTATTCACTGTTGCCCAGATCGTCGATCCAGAAAACCTAGGATCGTGTATGAAAAACGAGGTGGTGCGCCATCGTACTGGAACCAAGTGTTTTGATGCACACTCAGTGCCATAGCATCCTAAATCCCATGTAGTATGGCGTAAATGAATCACAAGTATGTGTCAGCTGTGAGATGTGATGGAAGAAGGTATGGTCCAATCACACATCCATAAAAAAAAGGTTCAAATGGCTCTGAGTACTATGGGGCTTAGCATCTATGGTCATCAGTCCCCTAGAACTAGAACTACTTAAACCTAACCTAAGGACATCACACAACACCCAGTCATCACACATCCATCTAGGTAAGTTTGCAGCATGTGCGTTTTCATCAGCCCACAAATGACTGTTGTGGGAACTGAGTATACGTTCCACGGTGAACTTGGCTTCATCCGCTGTGGAGTTGGGTTTGTCCACATAACAGCGCAAAAACCACCTGCAGAAGTGGGCTCGTGACGCAAAATCCAGAGTCTACGTGCATTTACCTTCTGGGGGTGGTACGGGTACAGCTTCTGCTCATGCAGAACACGCCAGAAGTTTGGTGATCCATATTCAGTCTGTCTCCTATGTTTCTGGTACTGGTTCTCGCGTCTTCTTCCACTGTCCCAGAGCACCACAGGTGTCTATGAAGATGACAGCTGCCACTTACGTTTCAAATCTAACTAAACATTATTGCCGCGCGGGATTAGCCGAGCGGTCTAGGGCGCTGCAGTCATGGACTGTGTGACTGGTCCCGGCGGAGGTTCGAGTCCTCCCTCGGGCATGGGTGTGTGTGTTTGTCTTTAGGATAATTTAGGTTCACCATAGTCAACAGCAACACATTAACATGAAATGTACGTAGAGGTAGTATTCTGTAAGTAGTGAATGATTAGTAGTGTACAGTAGCCCTGTATGAGCAAAATCTACAAGCACAACAAAAGATACCAACCACTCTGGCCGTAACACAAAATCAACTGAATGACATGTAAACAAACTCATAGTGTTTGGGATATCAGGTGTTCGGAGAATAACGTACGTATTACCCTAGTCCCTGGCGCCTAAAATGCGACAGGTTTGAAAATGTGTTACGGTTCTTTCCGAGTAGCAGGAACACGGTTACTTCCGGACATAAGTTCCTGTGCTAAGCTTAACCATCTGGAACAGATGTTGCGGTACTTTCCGAGTAGCAGGAACACGGTTATTTCCGGACGTAAGTTCCTATGCTAAGCTTAACCATCTGGTCCCCGCTACAAGGCCCTGTGAGAAGAAATAAGTTACGAAAAAATATAATGGCTTCAACTCAAATGCGATTTACGGATTGGGGTGTGTCACGACCCCAGCGATGACTCCCCCCTCCCCACCTCACACACCCTGGGATCCGCGCCTGGCTACCCGACCGCTTTCCACACTTTCTTCTTCTCACCTTAACGTAGGTACACTATGACGCTCGTCTCCCTTTACGTCGCATTGCTATTCTTCTCCGAACTTCAAACGTCTTATTCTAAATCACGAGGAATACTTGAGAGGAATGGCGCTGGGGAGAAAGGCACGTAATGGTCGCAATTTGTTTACGAACAAAAGCAGTTCCAGCAACCACGGGCGAGGAGCGGCCTGCGCGAATCTCTGGCGGGCCAGCTTATCTGGGATTCCGCGGAGGGGAGTGGCCCCCAGTAACAGGTGCGGACGCGCCATCCGCAGGCGCCTCACGTCCCGCCAGCGGCGCGGCTAACGCGATTCCAGAAGAGTGGCGGCGCGCGCCGTGACGTCACTGGCCGATGAGAAACGCCTGCTCCGGATCTGCCACACCGGTCGTTGCCGCTACGTAAGTATCGTGTCGCTCGCAGTCCGGTGCAAACTGTTTCCATTTGACGCCACTTCAGCTGTTTGCATGTCATTATTCCGCTTGTTACAGTATGCAGATTCTCATTTGGCCTTACGGCGGCTAGCGTACACCGATCCTGTTCTTCACACGTATGGATGTTTCTGACGGTCACTGGGCCATAAAGCAGTAACGAACCTATTGCATTCCAGCAAACCGTTAGTATTGTCTCTGTAGTCTACGAGGAAGATACTGGCTGACTTCTGGCTCAGACAACAGGACACTGATACAGTATGTCAACCAGTGGCTTGTAAAGGCACGTCAGCGAGGGATTTTTCGTAAAATGTTAACAAACATTATTCAGGAACGAAATGAACATACAGAGAGGCGCCGAACAAGAATACAAACTACTCTGCAGAAAATAATGGAAGAGGAAAATAAGTTACTGTTGATGACTAGTTGAGAACAACATAAGCTCGTATTGTACATTGCTGGGAAAGTAATTGGCCGTCTGCATTTCAAAGGAAGCCTCTAGGCCTTCACCTGTCACTCTGTAGCATGCCTACGGAAAACCCAAATAGGATGGTTGGACGGACATTGCCCTATAGTCCCGAAAACGAGTGCAGTTCTTCAACCATTGCTACAGCTCGCCTAGGTCATTCACAACGAGCTGAGTTCCAGGTTCCCATTGATCGTCTAGATTTAATCTTTTCACGAGTTTTCCTCAGCTGATTAAAACGGATATTGAGGTGGCTGCTTTGGAAACGACTGACCAGTTTCCTTCTCCGTACTTACACTATCCGCTAGAGTCCTTTCACTCTAATCAGTCCCTCATGTACGCAAGCTTTGCTTTTTCTGCATAAAAGGCAACGGATCTGAACAAGCCGCGCTAAAACTGGTTTATAGTAATGCAGGAAAACTGTGGAAGGTGTACCTTCCAATATCATGTTGGGCGGCTTTTGGCCGGCGTAATACTTCAACTCGATGTGACATGGACTCGTTTGAAGCCCCTGCAGTAATATTGAACCATGTTGCCTCTACAACCGTCCATAATTGCGAAAGTTTTGCCGTTGCAAGATTCTGTGCTTGCTCAAAATGGCTCTGAGCACTATGGGACTTAACATCTGAGATCATCAGTCCCCCAGAACTTAGAACTACTTAAACCTAACTAACCTAAGGACATCACACACATCCATGCCCGAGGGAGGATTCGAACCTGCGACCGTAGCGGTGGCGTGGTTCCAGACTGAAGCGCCTAGAACCGCTCGGCAACTCCGTTTCTGACCTCTCGATTACGTCCCTTATCTGTGCGATACGATTCAAGTCGCACGATCTGGTTGAGCAAATTATTCACTCTAATTGTTCGTCAAACAAATCACGATCAACTGTGGTTTGATGACATGGCGCACCGTAGTCTAGGAACATCAGGTGTATTAAAGGCTGCAAATGGTCTGCAACTAGCCGAACATAGTGATTTTTAGTTGGACCAGAGGACCCATTCCACCCCATGTAAACAAAAACCACACCATTGTGGAACAACCACCAGCTTGCTTAGCACTTTGTTGATAACCTGGGTCTATTCCACACTCGAACCCTACCATCAGCTCTTATCAACTGAAATCCGGAGTCATGTGTCCAGGTCACGGTTCTCCAAGTGTCTGGAGTCCGACCAATCACGGTTTTCCAATTGTGTGGAGTCCATCCGAAACGCTATCGAGTCCAGGAGAGGCGCTGGAGCGTTGTGCTGTTAGCAAAGACACTCGCGTCGATCGTCTGCTGCCACAGCCTATTAACCACAAGTTTCGCCGCACTGTACTAACAGATATGTTCGTCCTGCGTTCCACATTGATTTCTGCGGTTATTTCACGCAGTGTTGCTTGTCTGTTAGCACTGACAACTCTATGAGAACGTCGCTGCTCTCGGTGGTTAAGTGAAAGCCGTCGGCCAATGCGTTATCCGTGATAAGACAATGGCACGTATTCTCGGCACGCACTTGATACTATGGATCTTCGAATATTGAGTTCTCTAACGATTTCCGAAGTGGAATGTCCCTTGCGTCTACCTCCAACTATCATAAAATCTAATAGTGCGGCCGTAATCACGACAGAAACGATTTAACATGAATCACCTGAGCAATGCCCGTTTATCCCTTGTTTACGCTATTCTACCGCTATCTGCATATGTGGACATCGCTGTCCCATGACTTATGTCACCTCACTATATTTCAGGTTGCAAGGCCTGCGCTCGGACTTGAGCATTGCTCGCAACACATGGTAGCCGCCGTCGCTGCCGTGTGCAGGGCAACAGACGTTATCAGGGCATGTCTCTCTCTGCTGCCTCTGCAGGGACGATAGTGGCCTAGGTGTCGCCTGGGCACGCTATGTTTATCCGCAGGCAGCATGCGCGTAACAGAGAATATTGTTAAAGCACCGACATAATTAAATGGCTTGCGAACACAGTAAAATATTTGCTACCTGCAGCAATAATGAGCAATGTTTGTATTTACCTGGCGAGATGAGCCATCACAGAAATAAAATAGTACAAACGTATTTTATAACTCCCGTAAAATGGTTTCAAAAGCGCAAAAGAGGAACTTTGTTTTCGGGGAGCAGCGTAAATGCAAAATTCTAGTTGAAACAGAGGCGAAGATGACAAAAGAGAGAAAGAGCGAAAGAGAAAGGCAGAAAGACACACTCACATATTCGGAGAGAGAAAACAATTATTCATACAACACCTTCGGTTACAAGGTTTATTAAAATATCGTAGCCAATCGATTAAAAAATTACTACCTTCATTCTTTATCACATTCGACTCGACGTAATATGGTTTCTAAGCGTAAACGAGCGAGGCCAGTGAGTTATCACAAAAACGACCTAGAACCTACCAAATGAATCTACTATAATCCAGTTTTCAGGTCTGCCTGACGTAATTTCATTTAAAAGGGTCTATTACTTAGAAAAATTGATACAAATGAATAATTTTTGTATCACGTTGACCAATTTCTAAGTGAACGTAAGAAAATAAATTTAATTTTTCTTGTGAAAGGTGAAAGTAAGAAAATAAATAAGATGATTTATGGTGAACGTAAAAAATTAAATATATAAATAAATTCATTATCAAAAAGTCCTAAGACCTTCGGCACTACGTGAAGGAAACCCGCGGTGGGATTTTTTCAACTTCTCTTTTCTTTTCATCTTCTCTACCCTCAGCGAGCGGATCACACATGGAGAAATAATTGCAACGTGATTTTCTTTTTTTTTTAATGTCTTCCCTGATGTCTCAATACACGTCCTATCACCCACTCCCTTCTTCTTGTCATTATTTTCCATATGTTCCTCACTTCACTAATTCTGCGGAGAACCGCCTCATGCGCATCTTATCAGCCACCTAATTATCAGCATTCTTCTATAGCACCATTTCTCAAACGCTTTAATCCACTTATTTTCCGGTTTTCCTACAAACCACATTTCGCTGCCATTTACTGCTGTGCCCCAAACGTCAGTTCTCAGAAGTTACGTCCTCAAATTACAAACCATATTTGATACTACTAACTGGGGTTATAATTAAACTTCCGCTACTTGAGAGAACACACATGCCAAATGATTGATCGTAGGACAACGAAACTTTATGGAAATATTTGTTTGTATGGATGTGCAGAAGAGGAACTGCGCGTAAACCACTGAAAGAAATGCATTTTAATTTCCATATGAGAGGGTAACATTTGATAATTGCGTACCATGTTTACGTTCCAGGTTACAAGCGTTGCTCAATATACCGACCATCTGCATTCACGACAGCCTGGAACATCACTAGAGACTGCTCTACTGCTGCTCGAAAAAATAAAATAAATAAAATAAATCGATCATAAAATGTTCAGTTGTCGTGACAGAGCTCGTGCACTGCTCGAAGATCGCACACTGCGTCCAGGATTCTCAGCTACGGCAGCAGCAACTCTTTCAAGAAGATGTCAACAACTTCCTTCTGAGCTCAAAGGCTCTTGTAATGTTTGTGCCATAAGCAGACAAAGATGTTTTGTAAAACGAAAAAAGAACTGTGATATTTTTTGAATGCTATCTGCATAGAAAATGTGGATTATAAACAACTGCTGCCTGGCACTGTAATCTTTCATGCTGCAGAGAATTATAAGCTAAATCAAACATTTTCGATTCCACATTTTTGACAATATATTGCGTGATGGGTGTAGCACGCCTCAGTTTTCCGACCATAAGGTGTATGTGCATATGCACGACTGAAAAATACAAATCAGCAAGAAAGATTTTAAGATGGCACTAATATTTAGAAGCTACATTCTGGCTTATCTTTACATTTCACGAGAAATAAGAAACAAAACACGCTATAAATATAATAAAAATATATTCAAAGACTAGCACATCCAGCAGTGCCACTACAAAAATGTTTAGCTTAAGACTTGTACCTCTTCCAAAAGTAATAAATTAACTTCCGAACAGATTAGTCAAAAGAGAAGAAAACTACCGAACAGAAATTGATCTTGCGTTAATAGATACCTGAAGACTATACTCGAGAATGAAAGTGGAAACATAAATGAATCTGAACAGCTAATTGTCTTAATTTAGTTATTAACATTTTGTGAGCAAACATGTAAGTACAAATAAGTTTCACTAAAACAAACGTAATGTGCAGATACACGCATAAACTATGTGTTTATTGTGTGTTGGGGAAGCTCTGTTTAAAAACTGGATGGTACGAAACCTCATGATGAGCTATGACTGTAAGGTCTTGAACACATTAACAAACCTAATGCGATTTACTAGGAAAACTCCATTAGTTCAAAACTACTGTGAACTAAACTTAAGAACAGGCTTTCCGCTTAAGCACTAACGTCGTTATATTCATTATTCCTAAGGCACAGGTATAGAAATTTGCTGTGTATCAACAACTAAGTGGTATGAACACAGCTTTTTTTTTTAAAAAAAAAGTTGGATGTAGAGAAAATATTATGAAACTGTGCCCACAACTGATCCCCGTACTAACTTAGGACACTGAACTTTGCAATCGTACATAAAACAAAAAACAACACATACAAAAAATTGAAAAGATTTTAAGAAGTAATAGGATTTGAGGAAGTTAAGAACATATTTGAAAGTAGATTTCGTTAATAGTTTTTGGTAGTCAATGTCAAGGAGAGATAGCTAATTTACTTTAAATATTACCATTGTTTGAGAACATTTATTGGCGTGACAAATATTTAATTAAGGCATATATATTTTTAAAGTAAGATCCCTTGTATATTTTACGTCTAGTAAAACACTGTTATTAGGTTAACCCTCAACTCAATTCATCTGTATTTATGTACCTGGGATATGTTTGCGCGCAACTTAACGACAGTTTTTCTATTGCTACATTACTTCAAAATATCTAGCGACCGAACTGTTGCCAAGAACTCCTTAATGATGGAGGTGATCGGCATTGAGTAATTGTGAATTTATATGTAGCTGAAGATGACAGCTGCCACTTACGTTTCAAAACTAACTAAACACCAGTTTACTTACACTATCGCGTTGGCGTGGGTTTCGGTTTTTGACAGCCTACTTTCATGGCGGGGAAATAAATTTTTACAGCATGCAGTGAAGTACACAGTACCAGAGAAAAATAAACCAAGAGAAAGCTGCACACTATGAATGTGTGGTATTTCATGAGATGTCACATTATGAAAGTGATTACACTTAAGAAATTTTACACCTTCTTGCTAAGAAAAATCGGTAAATGCCAACGTTGCATTTCAGTACAGTATTTCCTCAAAACAAAGTAAAAAGTTTGAAAAGGTGTAAAATAAATATGGCTGCTATGTCATAGAAAATGACATGTACTCGATAACCGGGTGAAACGTGGCTTTTGGATCCAAGATAAGCATCGATGTTTAAGGAAGTGATACGCAAACTGCATTATAGAACATAAAATCACTCAGAGGAGGTCCTCAAGGAAAACATCGCGAGTATTGAAAACAGGAGAAGAGTGTAGAAAAGAATAAAACATCCTGTATTATCAATGACTGGAAGAAAATGGAAAACAGTCCTACGATATATTTAATTTTCTGTGAACGCACTAACAAAGTGCGTGTGTCGCAACCTGAATGAGAGGAAAATTAATCTCCCCTGATCGTAAAATTCTATGCGTATTAACGTCACTGCCTGATTTACGGGTCTGGTTTGTTATCCCTCGTGAGTTGAATCGTTACGAAAAAAGGCTACTCCCTCTACTGATATATCATGGACAGTCGTAAATACATGGAGTTAAGTGCTCCTTTGATGATTGAGCTATGATGTAAACAGATTAAGAGAGGAAGTCGAAGAGTGAGACGAAGGGTTGTGACTAGATAGCTCGATTTACATATGGATCTTCAACGAGAACACTTTTACCTGCTTTATATCTTCCAGGAGACAACTTTACGTACTTAGGTTTGAAAAGAACGGAAATTACACTGCCGTGGACTTAGGACATGAACTCGGAGTTATTAAGGGCACTGAAGCACTTTCACTGTGTATAATTACAACCTCTGGTTCTGTGCAGGTGAGTGCATTCGGGTCAACTGAAGAATGGGATACAACCTGTCGGCTTTGACCAATGACGTCACAGCTTACTCATAGATATTAATGTACTTGTTTTCGGGTCATAGATAACAAATCGATTATCTTCCGTGGCGAGGTGCCATCATTGTAACTTGAAGTAAATGATTTTTTTTTAAAAGACAGGGCTAAACATTGGTATGATTTTTGTCGCTCGTATTAATTTAAATCATTTATTCGTTCCATTTCTTTCGGTACTAATTTTCATTCTTAGTGAGTTTCAGATATTTTGAAGAAGTGTTTTTCATTCTGGACAATTTTTACTTTTTGATTCACGCTAGTAGGTATGAATTTATCTATCTTAACTGCAGTAGGGGGTTCAGATTTTATTCACCTACGCTAGTACTAGTATTACTACGATTTTTTCAGTCGATAGTGGTACTCTCGATGGCGAAAAGACCGACAATGGAAAACTTGTATTCCGTAGTTCAGCTGTCCTATGTAGATCAACTGAAAAGTAGAATAATAGTGCTAGCAAAGGCAAAAAAAGCGACATATGTAACACTGGCATCCTTTGCCTCAGTTGAACTACGAAGATAGTATCCTGTTCTTCAACTGACCTATACAGGTCAACTGAAGAATAGGATGCTAGTGCTAGCGTAGGTTCACTCGACGTACATAAAATTTGTATCCCGCACTTCAGTTGACTCGTATAGGTCAACTGAAGAATAGGATACTACTGCTAGCGAAGATGAAAGACCCAGCATACGTATCACTGGCAACCTCTACAGTATCCTGTTCTTCAGCTGAGCTACACAAGTAAACTGAAGAACAGGATACTAGTGATAGCGTATCGCAAAAAAGCGAAGAACGAAAAATTTGTGTCAAATTCTGCTGTTGACTTATATGGGTGAACTGAAGTACGGCATACAAATTTTACGTATGTAGTTCTCTTCGCCTTCGCTAGTACTAGCATCAACTGGAGAATAGGATGCTAATAGTAGCGGACGCGAAATAAGCATCAGCTGTAAAATTTGTATCCTGTACTTCATTGACCTACTTATATGAAATAGAGAGTAGAATACTAGTGCTAGCAAAGGCAAAAAAGTCGACTTACGTTAAATTTGTATCCCGTAATGCATTTAACCTATACATATAAACAGAAGTTCAGGATATAACTCATGTATGTCAACTGAGGCAGTTCATTCTAACGTTGCTTCTGTCCCTTTTTTTGTCTTTCCTTTATTTTTGCACTAGTATCCCAGTCTTCGGATGAACTATATAGGTCAATTGAAGGAAAGGATACTATGACTCGAAGAAGCGATATACTTGACGTTATGTTCGAAATATGGATATACGTGATATATGTCTAACATGTGCTTCCTTTGTCCTGCATTCCCTTGTTTCTCAACATTCGTCTTTGCTGTTAAATCTGTGCAATACATCATCTCTAATAACTTCTGACGTCATTAGTCAAAGCCGACGGCTAAGTAACCCCGCGCATTCTATCACTACACAAGACCTGATTTGTGCTAGGCTAGCTGGACGCAGCTTCAATATCTGGGTTAAAGAACGTACCAATGTCTCTTTAGAAAATACTCCTAATGTTTCAGCAGTATCAACAAACATCAAAGACAAAGCATAAATCTAAAAACATTTACATGACATGAAAATACTGTGGAAATAAAAAGACGTCACTAGATGGACATAAATGATGAACTAGAGTTTTTCATACACAACAAGCACGTTGAACAGAAGCGAAGACACTGTATGAAAATTTATCATACTGTTTTATAGTTTCCCAGATTTATTAATATATCAGTTACCTACAGCGTGTAAAGGACATCTACGTCCCACAGCGGTGCAGGGAAGCGAGACTAACGGTTTGATGCAGGACACTTGCAGTCTATCTAAGCCGAAAATCGGCTTACAAAAGTCATAAACCACAGTGCATGAGTGACGTGCGAGATTTACAATGTCGCCTCACACAAGGAGGTGTCACTGTACACCCAACAGGCCCGTGATGTGTCATCTCATCGAAGAAAAATGGACCGAGAATAAAGCAGCTTGTGAAATCACACCGTACAGTCACACAAACTGAATGCATTGGATGTTCCTGCATAACATACGACGGAGTGGAACACCATACGCGGCACTGTGCCTCGCTGGTCCAAAGAATGTTCCCTTGCCACATGTCATCCATTTCCACGTGTGCCAAAAAGTGAAGGGCAAACTCACGCCATTGTGGCATATCTTGCGGCTTCATGTATGGCACATTTTGAATCTGGTGGAGATATCAGGGTAAAGTGCGTCGCAAATTTCCGTGAAATAGCTCGAGCCCTGTCTGCAGAATTTAAAGCGCGTACTACAGGTTTGGCAGTAGCTACAGCAACTTCATCAAGAACTTCCGTGGGAATTGTCTACCTCCTCCTCCCTGCTGCAGTATACCAAATTCATGAGTTTCTTCAAATATGTTGTTGATATTCTTTAGCTTAATCATTGACATGGAGCCTTTTCACACCTGCTTCTGTCGGCTATATTCCCACACTGCAGACCTGCTATTGCTGCCTTTCTGGTAAAACATCTTTAACAGCAGTGCACGGTGATTTTTCTCAGAAGCCATTGCGCTTCATCCAGAAACTACAACTTTCTTAACCCTTTACGCCCATTGTCACCTCACGAAATAACGTGCATTGCCAAGTGACAAACAGTATGCTGATGTCAAAAAAGAAACATTTCACATTCTCACAGATTCACCTGGTGGGAAAAGTTGAACTATTATTCTTTTGTAGCATATACCGCAAGTGCACGGAATAACGAACGATGTTTCAGAGTCCTGCGAAGTATACAGCCCGCACTGCAGCACTCGTAACACGTCGGTTTAATTATAGCCATCTGGTTTATGAAGCACTAATAATAGTTTCAATGCACTAATAAAAGCTTAAACTATCACCTCGAAAGAATCCAGCCTTGACGTTGAACTTGTTTTTTGCATTATTCTTTCTCTATACATTCATTCTATACAGCGACACACATTTTTCCAGCGACGCATGACTTGGCGTAGACCTTATTTTGGCTGTTCCGAAATCGTTTCACGTCGGAACTCATATCAGTGTCATTCCAGAAATGCCTGCCACGAACCGGTTTCTTCATCTTAGGAGAGAGGAAAAAGCGAGTGGGTGCAATGTAAGGAAAGTACAGAGGTTATGAAGGCAACGTCAGTCCAAAAAAAAAAAAAAAAAAAAAAAAAAAAAAAAAAAACCAGCGTGTGTGGCTGTGTGCTATAAATAATGGCTGGAGCGATTTTGTGGAGTGGAAACACTTCCTTGGACAAATAACCGCGACGCTTTACCTTGGCACCCTGCTGTAAAATCGTCAGGAAATTTGAATATAGAGCCTGTTAGATCCGTGCCAAGGCGATCCCAAGAAACTCTTAGTATCGCCTGCTTGTAGGTGGTTTGGATCTTCGCCCTTTTCGGCTTTGTTTAATCCACATATTCCTCGTGCTTGCTTTGCTCCTACGTCTTGGATCGTATTTCTACATCCAAAATTTATCCACGGTTACTAGGTGGCTACAGAAGCTATCTGTAGTGGCCAGGCAGAGTTTCAACTTAACCGCAGCTGCTCCGCTATGGTCAGATTCTTGAAATGGGTGTGAGAAGTCACGGGACATAGTGGGCGACGGCCTTTGCCATGTCCAAAGTGTTGTTCAAGATGTTAACAACCGACCTATGTCTCATTTTCACTGTTTCATTGTCGCCTCGCGCCGATCTTCGAGAACCACTGCCTCGTTTTCTCTGATGCGTTACCGTTTCTTCACTTCGTTCTGCTCAGACTTGTATCACCTCGGTGGAAGCGTCTGCGTAACTTGAAGTCTGTGCCATATGATGGTGCATTGTTGCTGTGCATTTCCAACTCAGCGTGAATTACTGCAGTGTTGTTCCCTTTCGAGCGTAGAAAACGGATTACCGCATGAAACTCCATTTTATCACTGTATTGCGACGTTTTGTTTTGGCTCTTCTAGTGCCGTTCTCCAGTACTGTGGAGCGGGAATTTCTGTATGGACCGGCTAGTACATGTACGAGCAAACAAATAAACATTAATTAATTAAATTTATTTTTTCGACCAAATACTAAAACATTCTGAGTACCGTCGTAGAAGCTATCTAATAAAAAGTCATCCTGCTATAATGTTGTACACGGCTACGAACTCTATAACGTTAATATAAGTGGTAATCAAAAATGTTTTCGTTCGAAGGCCATACATTTCAGAATTGCTGTGTCAATCAGGCAAAGTTGCAGTGACCATTGAGGCAGTCATCTCACCGACGCACCAAGTTGAAGAGACCCGGCCAGTTTTAAGGGATCGAAGACGTGACATTCGTTCGAATGTCTCTCACTTTATTTGGCGTAACTTCTGCGTTACAACATCTGCGTTATGGGAAAGTGCATCTTGTGTCGAATCGAATCGTGACTAGAACGGAGCTCCACTTCACAACGGTGGTTTTCGACAGGCATACCGCCCCGTACATATTCTTCATTCTCCAATGGATATCTAACGGTATTTTACCTTCGGCAGCCAAGAAAAGAATAACAGAGATTTTTTCCTGTTTGGACGCTTTTGGTAACAACGTCGCCATAGTTCACGTATTGCGTTTACTGCACGCTCATAGGGAAGACACGAAAGGCATACTAATCCCTTGCCAGCATGTCCATATTGGGGCCTCTATACCCGCATCGGGATCGCACAACATTGCATATACGCTGCAGCAACGCCCTGAAACTAAAATTTTTTAATCGAACCTTATACATTTTAGTATCTTTGAAGTATGTCTTGTTATTGCACAGCATTTTCGTGACAGCTAATATATTTACAATGACACATTTGTAAAAACACGGTGTACATAAAGTCAGGGATCACTTTCAATTACTTATTGCACAAGAACGAAACATTGTACAGATATCATACATATGTCATTTTGAAGAGAAACCCTGAAAGTTTTTTTTTTCATATACGGGGTGAGTCACCTAACATTACCGCTGGATATATTTCGTAAACCACATCAAATACACACGTGGTTTCCGTTTTCAATTACGGAGTGGAACAGAGTGTGTCCCGACATGTCAGGCCAATAGATGTTCGATGTGGTGGCCATCATTTGCTGCACACAATTGCAATCTCTGGCGTAATGAATGTCGTAACCGCCGCAGTACATCTGGTGTAATGTCGCCGCAGGCTGCCACAATACGTTGTTTCATATCCTCTGGGGTTGTAGGCACATCACTGTACACATTCTGCTTTAACGTTCCCCACAGAAAAAAGAAGTCCAGAGGTGTAGGATCAGGAGAACGGGTTGGCCAATTTATGCGTCCTCCACGTCCTATGAAACGCCCGTCGAACGTGTACCTCACCCCTCATGGTAATGTACATGTGCGTCAGTGAAAAAGACCAATCAAAAGGTGTTAGCATGTGGACGTAATGTGCTGTTCCAGTCTCTTCTGTACCAAGGTCCATCACCGTTCCCTTTGGATCCCTACGTAATTCGGTGCTCTCCGACACACACGATCGAACAGCGGAGGAGTGGTACTCAAGCGTCAACTTTAGGTTACAATATCTCCGGATGTAATTGACATTTTACAATGCAACAAACGGCACTGATTACGTATTTGTTTATATTTTCAGATGTGCTAACAAAACTAACGGGGTTCCATTTAAAAAAACGTAGGTTTGTGTTAAAAAACATACTTCCGTGCATTTTTTTATGGTTTGTATTAACCAATTACACTAGCCCCTCTCCTCACGTTCGGTCTGTGGAATCGATTCGTCAGTATTTGATGTGGTTTACGAAATATATCCAGCGGTAACGTTAGGTGACTCACCCTGTATACCACCACAGCACAGTTCGGTAATTAGACGATAGTCAGCGCTAGTCGCAAACATGTCGAGTTCAGGTGCGGAGCGAGCTTTCTGTGTGTTGGAGTTCGACAAAAAACAATTGTGCTACAGCTGTTCGATGGATGTTTAGAAACAAGTACGGTAAGAAGTTACCAACAAGGAAGGCCATTTACCACTGTCACAACAGATTCGTTACGACGGGTTGCATGTGCCCAGCAAAGAGAAGCGGATGTCGCAGTGTTAGTGAAGTGAATGTGGAGCGCGTACGAGAGACATTCATAAGGAGTCCAAAGAAATCGGTGAGTCGTGCATCTAGTGACCTCGAAATGGCTCCAATGACAGTGTGGAAAGTCCTGCGACAGAATCTGTCTGTGAAACCATTGAAATTGGAGCTAGTGCAGAAGCTCAATGACGACGACAAAGACAAGCGTTTTGAGTTTTGTTCGCAGTTGCAACAACTGAATGAGGATGGGGATGCCATTGTTGATAGCTTAATTTTTAGCGACGAAGCTATTTTTCACACTATTGGGAAAGTGAACTAGCATAATTGTCGACTCTGCAGTACAAAGCATCCACACGAATGATTTGAATTTGAGCGTGATCCTCCAAAGTTAAATGTTTTTTGTGCCTTGTCAAATCGAAAACTGTACAGGCCATTGTTCTCCCCCGAGAGCACTGTCACTGCATATTCCTAATTGGACATGTTGCACCAATAGCTGATGCCTTAAATGCAATCGGACTCTCCGTTCATCTTTCAGAAGGATGGGGCTCCACCCCAGTTTCATCGTGAACCAGTGGGTACTTGAACACAGAGCTGCCCCATCGATGGATTGACCGTGCTACGAAAGGCGATAGCTGTTCCATGAAATGGCCTTCCCGATCCTCGGATCTCAGCCTGTGTGACTTTTTTCTGTAGTGACACATTAAAGATCTGGTGTTATGTACTGCCTCTACCACGTGATGTAGCAGACCTCCGGGAGAGAATACAGGAAGCGAAACGGGTATGGTCAGAATTCGATTACCCTATTGACGTCTGCCGGGTCACTCAAAAAAAAAAAAAAAAAAAGAACTATAAGAGATGAAACGTCCACTTACAAAAATTAATGAGTTACTGTGCTGATGAACCTCTTACATTATTTGATTTTCAAACAGCTGAGCAAAATTGAACGTACTCAGACATTACTCTCTTTACTTATTCTGATCAACAATAAACTGACACACAATATTTTTAGCGCAACGCAATCTGACTTTCAATAATCCCTACAAGAGAATGGCCCTGACTAACAATTACCTATACCTTTCATGATTTCTTACCTCACAAAAATCTTCGTTACTCGAACTACTGCAATACAGCGAGCGCCACTACTACCAGCTAAATAAAAGATTCTAACTACTGAAGGCACTAACTACTGATAGGCATAGTTAGCAAATGAAAGATTTTGATAGAGAACAAACAATATATTTACCTTAATAGTGTTCAAAAGTCATAATATATATAGCAGTTCGTGAAATCCATTCTTACAAATGTACTGTTTCTGATGGACACACATCCAGATCATCCGCTCTCAAAAATCCGCCATCTCTCTCCCCACATCCACCACTGCTGGCGGCTCACTTCCAACTGCGCAACGCTACGCACTGTTAACATCCAGCTGCCCAAGACTACAATAGCAAACAACAATGCAAACCAGCCACAGACTGCACACAGCACAGCCAGTAATTTTCATACAGAGCGCTACGTGGCGTTACCAATATAAAAACCTAGACAGCCTACTTACAGAGTTTCTCTTCAAAATGCAATATGTATGACATCTGTACAATGTTTAGTTCTTGTGCAATAAATAATTAAAAGTGCTCCCGGACATTATTTATACCCTGCATTTTTTATTTTGTAATTTGTAGAGACATACACGTGTGGCAGGCTTTTGGTAGCGTGCAGTTAGAATATTTCCAACTATGTAGCATATACGGTTCTTACATCCGCGATGAATTTAAAAAATATATATATATTTCAGTGCTGCAAATAACACGCTAGTGAAAGCAGACATACGACTCACGTCCGCCCAGCAGATGATACATGTGGATACCACACATACATTCTGTGACGCAAACCCACCTGATGATGATTACATGACCATTACAACACGTAATGGAGTATGAAACAAATGAAAGTGAAGCAGTAAGTTGATGACTTTTGTGTAGCATGTAATAAACCCGACTAATTGGTAAATAGTCCAGTGAATGAAAAAGCGACAGTTTACATTTAGTTCTGTGGAATGATCATTTCACTCGCGAAGACCCTTCCTATGGTTGATAAAAATCACGAGACGAAATCCGTCCATCGTCAGGCGAAGAACGCGATCAACTTTGATAGATGTCCACTTCCGGTTGTGGGCGTGAGGAAGCTCTGCGTCTGTCAAGCGACTGCCGGAAGCAACTGCTAAGCTGGCGTGTGTCTCCCACACGGCTGAATCGTAATCAAAAACCGCTCTTTGCGTTCGACTGCACGTGGAAAACGACAGGAGATTTGATATCGTCACGCTTAGTCCGAAGGGGGGGGGGAAGGAGAGGAAGGGGGGGGAGGATATACAGAACGCCACCTAGATTACGAAGGCCCTGAGCTGCCCACCTACAAGGAGTAGTCGTATAAATCTTGTCCGTCCAAGAGCAGTTTCTTCTGGAAAATACTTCTGGAAACGCTTTTTTTTTTCTGGCTAAATATTATATTCGTGCATCACTGTTTTAGTACAATCAGTCTCACAGCAACCAATTCATACTTTATTTTATATTTTTGTTGGACATCTACGAACTAGTAGTAGGGTTATCTTAACGACATCGGTGTCCGCCAGGTGTCCGCATTAATATTAGGTTACCTGTTCTTTCCCAAGTCAAATCATTAAAAAAAGGGGTTGTCACTCTGAAAAAGCCAAATAACACAACACCAAAAAAGAGTCCGTTCTCTAATCACTTGGCAGCAAGACGAAAACCTCTGCTTCTTCTGCCTTCCTTTCAACTGAGATTCTAGGACCTTGCCGTTTGTCTGTTGAACCACTAAACCAGCACCTGCTAAACACAACACGTTGCTAATTTTCTGCGAGCAACTCCGCTGACGTAGTAATAACCATCACATATGCAGTGGTATAAACCAATAACAAAAATTTTTTTTTTCTAAACGAGCACTCCAAAGCACAGTGTGATATGCCCTTGTTCCGTATCAGCCTTCACTTTCACGGTACTCCAACAGCTAAAATGAAACGGGAAATAATAACATGTTGTATTTAAAAATTCGCAGACAAATGTTACATGCATAATCGAACGAGAAATTGTGTCCTGTAGCTTCTGTGGATTTAGCGACAAAGTATTGAAACATTAATGGAAAATAAAAATCGTGTACCCGCAGGGACTAAATCCATATATGGGTTTTATCCAGCGCAATGGACAAGCTTCACGCACGGCGATCAGTGTTAATCTCCCACTACAAAATTTAAGATATATTATGAGATAATAGTAACAATAATAATAATAATAATAATAATAATAATAACACAATACTTCCAAAACAATAACAAAGTAAGTGGCAAATTATTCGTAAATTCTTGGTTGTGCTTCACATTTTTAGCTTCACACTGCAGTATAATCATAAAGGAAATTAAACTACTTAACTTTCCTCTTTTGCTGAATGTTAAAGTTTCCTTTCGGATAGCCCGCTTTCATTTCTCTAATAACTGTTTTTCCTTCGCAAATAAAAAAAAAATCTTGCACTTCCGGTCCTGTTGGGTAATTTCCTTTATACCTGTTCGCACAATATCTGTAGCGCGTTTTGTGTGTTGCTAACACAAATCTGAATCATGAATCACATAAATAACAAAACATTCCTAAATAGTCACACTGTGCAACATTCACATATTCCTAAGGTCAGCACAATCCTACACAACACTCGTCGTTTGCTGTTGTTATTACTACTTCTCATTCGGTTCGTAGAATGCCCATAGGCCTTCTTAATCCAGATGGCGCTGAAACAAGGCACTCAGCCTAGTCTCGTGCCAGTAACGTCTCCGTACTTTTTTCTTGTATTTGTTGTACTAATCGATTACGCGCACGAAGTTATACTAAAGGGATCTTGCGCTGCAGAGTGACTCGATGAATTGCTCTGAAGCAGGCGCCTGCGTGATAGATACTCCAAAACATTAGCAGGCTACTGTTTACTGTTGCTTCTTGTTCTTCACTTCTGTTGTGTGCACGCAAAAGTTGTTTTACACTGAAATTGTTACAGTGCTTTCGGGGGTAACGTAGATTAAGGAAGACATTTTCTGACATTTTCTGGTCTTAAATGCATGTTTGATCCAATAATAGATGACAAATTTCACCTCGTTAATGCAAATTTCTTTTTGTTCTACGTTTCGAACAACCAAGAGGACAAGTATGTGATATGAAATAGCTGATCTTTTTCTAAATACGAAACGGAAGTTCGGTCTACGTCCTCTTCAAGAAAAGGATGAAAACGTATTTCGCTACATTTGGTCGCTTTCCAATCTTTCCTTCTCAGGACACCCACTCAGAGAGCCTTGACTGTGATACACAAAGTACCCTCCGCCACACACCGCAATGTGGCCTGCGGAGCGTAGGTCTAGATGTAGTTGTAGAAACACCTCTCTGCATCGGCTGTCTTTATTTAGAGTAAGATTTTTTATTAATTTCACTGCAAACTTTAATGTGTTTTCTCATTAAGCTTTCTCTTTTGGGGATGCCGCTGTGACCGAGCGGTTTGAGCCTTGTAACGGCTCAGCTCATTTCATTTACCCGTGAGATTATTCACTTGTTTTCACCGCAGCGATAGGGGGCGTGGTCGCTGAGCGCTGTTGGCGCTGGTGCGCGAAGGAAGAGTTTTGGAGGACAGCGAGAGACCAGTCAGTCAGTCTCGGCGAGTCTGGTCAGTCGGTTAGTCGCTCGGTCTGGGAGTCGGTGCAGTCAGGCGACAGTCAGTCAGAAGGCAGACACTCGCGTGCTACTCGGTCGGCTGTGAGTCTCGGTCGCTGTTGGGTTGTGCACTGAGTCTGCTTCGTCGTTACTCCGCGGGTGGACGTGTTGGCAGCCAGCAGCAGGCAGGTACGCACGGTGCAAGTACGCGCCGGGGCTGTGGTCGACGCAGACGGAAGGCCGTTGGTCGATCGGTCGGCTGGTCGTCGGGTGGCGACAGGGCGGAAGCGGCTGGGAGTCAACTGGTGCCTGCCGTTGAGGACTGCGATAAGATGGCTGTTTGCGAGCATGTGGGGAGGACGGAATGCTCGCTTGCTTAGCGTGGTTTTCCATGACCAGCTGTTGTTTGTTGGGCCTAGCACTCGAGTGTAACAGGAAACTGCATTGGAGTGGTTCTCGTCACCTGGCTAAGTTCTCTCCAAATTATTATTACATTACATCTTGTTAAACTTGGTGCGTTTAAATTGCAAATTCCCTAATTCTACCAACACTGCTTGGGGTATAGATTTTGACCTGAGTTGTGTATGCTTTTGAAAGGACTGTTGTGAGTGAGAAGCACACTTGAGTGTGTAATCCTTTTCAGTTCCATTGCTACGAAGTGACCATTATTTATATTGTGTGATTTGTTGGATTTTGGTAGTGAGTGGAACTTTAATTTGTGTGATTCTGTTTTGTAGAATGTTTTTCGTGGCAGCATTTGAGAATCAGTTGTTACAATAAGTTGATAGCTCTGAATTGCCACCTCGTTAATCAATCATTTATTGACAGATGTGTTTGTCTGTCTGTAAAAAGTAAGAGGCAGCAACTGTAGCTTGTTAGTACAAAAACTGTTATGCAGAAATTTGAATGGGAAAAAAGGGGCAGTCACCTTTTATTATAAAGTTGTTTTATAGTATGTTGGAAGATCATTCTTTTGAGCTGTGTTTATTCTGTATCAATCAAATCTAGGTATCACACAGCTGGCAGGAATGACTGTTGAGCTCGTAATAGACTGTATGTGTGAAATAATTCGTGTAGTTTTGTGAGTGATGTGTTAAATTGTTTATTTGTAAGTTGTTTTGAAGATCTGCATTTTTGGCGTTTTCACCTTATGTTGAACCAAAACAGTATTCTTGAGGTCTTGATGACTGCACATGATATATAATAAACCTTTTGCCGGCCGCGGTGGTCTCGCGGTTCTAGGCGCGCAGTCCGGAACCGTGGGACTGCTACGGTCGCAGGTTCGAATCCTGCCTCGGGCATGGATGTGTGTGATGTCTTTAGGTTAGTTAGGTTTAAGTAGTTCTAAGTTCTAGGGGACTGATAACCACAGCAGTTGAGTCCCATAGTGCTCAGAGCCATTTGAACCATTTTTAATAAACCTTTTACTAACAGCACCTTTATGTAATGTTTCGGAGAGGGGCTGCATGTTCTTCTGGAGAATGTTAAAAAAAAACAAAGATTTTTCTATTGCTAAAATTTCCTTTAAACTGTTAATTATATTAACTTGGATGTATAACCAATTATTGTTAAATAATAAATTTGTGGCAACAAGGCTTGGACCAAATAAATGTGCCTACAGCTTCCCCACCCTGGCTGTGCTACCGTCAGTACATTACACGGTTCTAGGCGCGCGCCTTCTACGTCGCAGGTTCGAATCCTGCCTCGGACACGGATGTGTGTGATGTCGTTAGGTTAGTTAGGCTTAAGTAGTTCTAAGTCTAGGGGACTGATGTCCCCAGATGTTAAGTCCCATAGTGCTCAAAGCCATTTGAACAATTTCTCTTTTGGAGAACGCTAGAATTTTATTAAAAATTATTTCTTGAATTTATTTTTTTAAAAAGACTTCATATACGCACAGTTAATTGTTTGGCAACCAAAACGAATTACACATATTGGACAACTAACCGAGTATTACCTGTAGGAAGTGTTTGCTATCCTGAAATATTACAGTAGCCACGATTAGCTTTACTAACGTCAATAATCGCTAATCCAAGTGGGTTTTAGTGGTGCCACCTGGACTGCAACACTGTGCATTGTTCAAGTATCCATAACGGCTCTGTGAAGGCTTACATTCAACAGTAGTCAGCAAAATTCCGAGCTACCTCGCGGAAACGTGAATGCCGTAGAACCGGACACAAATAGGCCGCAGCAGCTCTCTGCTAACGCTATGAGCACCACGGTTGCGTAGGCTCTCATCGGCTCGGCGCATCGAACTAAAAGTGCAGAACAACTGGGAGAGAGAGCTAACAGTGGCACAGGCGGGGCCGTATACCATCGCCTGCTTTCTCAGCGCATTTGGCACACGCCGCGCGCCACTCCGCTAACACCACCTCGCAAACAGCTGGCCGTTTCACTGGAACCAATTTATTTTAACGCGCACTCGCTTAATTTAATTCGTCGGAAACAAAAGCACTCGAAATTCTCTTAAAACCTGCCGTTCGCTGGCTTCTACGAATCGAATTTTTCGGGCTGTTTTCTCCTTTTTATTTCCTTTTTTTCTCTCTCTCTCTCCCCGATTCGCACGCACAGGGCAGGCAGAAGCGGCTTTCGCCTGTCTATTTTTCTTTCTTTTTGGCCTCCTCTCTCTGGCTTCCTTTTTTTTATTTTCCTTCAGGATCTGTAGAGGGAGAGCGACATGACGGTAAGTGAGGGAAAGTGGAGCGGAAAAAAGTGTGGGGGAGACAGTGCGAGGACTCTTTTGATCTATTCGCAGCGTGCTAATTCGCTCGGGGCCGCCCTTTTGTGTGTCCGTGTGTGGGTGTGGGGAGTGTAAACACTGGCCCAGCCATGTCTTTGGCCGGCGTCGCGGGACCTGGGGTGCTCTGCGCGGGTCGCGCCACGCCCTGATTGCCGGCCAAACATTCAAACATTTCGCCCCGGCGCTAATTGGCTAACGGTCCGCAGCACGGAGCTCTGTGCGCGCACACACGTACAAACGCGCACACACACACACACACACACACACACACACACACACACGCATTCATTTGCGATGTGTGCTTGCTAGCTGCGTATGTGTTTCCTGCCCCGCGCATACTACCTGTGCATGTACCTTACTACTGCACGGCATTTGTTGATACTGGAAACTGTAGCATCCAGCTTTTTGAAACGGTAACTGTGCTGTAACATCATAGCTGCAAACGCGATTTTCCATATTTCTCTGGTATAGCGTTCTTAATTTATCTTGCCAGATCTGCGTTTGCTGTTTCTCATACATCCAATATAGAGGATATTTAACAATTAATGTGACTTTTAGAGACTGTGGAGGAGACTTAGGTACAACAAGTTTTACGTATGAACCCATGTCCCGACGCTACAGGGCGTTAAAGTTATAGATGCCGCCGTCTGTAAATGTATGTAATTACAGTGTGATTCCGTGACGATGTCACAAAATTTCTAGGATGATGCAGAAGGATATATGTATCAATATGAGGTAAGGGTTCCTGGGTCGTAAACGAACGAGTCGGAAGTTACAAGACGAAGAAATCATTCTGATAGTGGAATACATGTACCGATACTTTTGTTGCTAAGACTGTACGGTACGCAACTTTCAGAGGTGCTAGTATGGGCAAAAACAAGAAAAAATATCTGTTAAACATGAGCTCTAAAATGCATACCTTATGAGCAATGAACACTTCTTTAGGAGAGCCGGCCGGTGTGGCCGAGCGGTTCTAGGCGCTACAGTCTGGAACCGCGCGACCGCCACGGTCGCAGGTTCGAATCCTGCCTCGGGCATGGATGTGTGTGATGTCCTTAGGTTAGTTAGGTTTAAGTAGTTCTAAGTTCTAGGGGAATGATGACCTCAGAAGTAAAGTCCCATAGTGCTCAGAGCCATTTGAACCATTTTTGTTTAGGAGAGATGTATTTCGCAGTAGCGAAGACGAACAAGTGTTCATTTTACAGCCAATATTTACTAGACTCTTTTCCTCGTTTTGGTCACTTCTATCACATCTGGAAATTGCATGCTCCATATACAAAGCAACAACACTACCGGTACATGTATTCCGTTGTCAGAGGTATCAGAACGGTTTTCACTTGTACCTCTCAACTCTTTCGTTTCTGAAACAGGGACCCTTACCTCAAATTGATACACTCATGCGTCTCCATCGTCCTTGGGTGTTTGTAACATCATTGCGGAATAATACCGTATATACATGCATTTACAGGCGCTGGCGTCTATAACGTTGACGCTGTGTAGCGTCGTTAGATGACATTTCCGGACATGGGTCCTATGTAAAACCTGATCTACTAAGTCCTCTCTACAACCTCTAGAAGTACGTAACATGAACTAATCTCTCTTTATTAATGGACATGATTTTCAGGATTTTCTTTTGCGCATTGTAGTATCCACACAGAAAAAAATCCAAGTATTGTGAGACAACCCTGAGGGACAGAAAGTAAAGTGTGTCGTCAATCTACTGCAGCGTAGCCACAAAGTCAGCAAACAGTCACCCGCCAGGTGACACTTCGTGGAGCCATTTATCTGTAAACAAGGGCATTACAGTACACTGCTCACGGACATAGCTCCAAGTGAACTCGACACACGACACGTATGACTAAATAGGAAGTGTAGGAAGAAAGAGATAGAGGGAAGGTCTTTGGGAGGGGCATCTATACACCATGAGGAGCCAGTGACAGGCCTAGGACGCAGTGTATGACTATACAAGGAGAGAAACCTCTCCCACCATCCAGCCTCTGAAGATACTGAAGACAGCGCATAAATAGAGCCAGTGAAAGGGTGCCACATCTCCAGGATCACGACATGTCAGGGACAGGTGGGGTAACGGGGGGAAATTCCTATTCGAGGGAAAAACTCCGAATAAAACTCGGGGATCAGAACACTTCAGGCCACAGAGGTGGGGCGGATTAGAAAGCACAGTAGTGGATACAGAGTAGGTCAACAGGACGCTGCGAATGAGATGTCTAAAGGTAGGAAGAGCCAGCTAGGGCTAAAACGAGAGAATCAGTAGCTATAAGAGCTAGGAAGAATTTAATATCGGCATTGCTGATGAGATCATAAGTGAGAAACTGAGGAACTCAACGTGTTGTGTTGTGGGTGCAGGTTATAGCAACTGGCGTTTCATAGCAGACGGAACGGTGCAAGCCAGGCATCATTTCTTTACTAAGACTTAGCGACTTTGTGGGTACAACATCTTTAAGTAGGCTGTTTAGGTTTTTATGTTGGTAACGCCACGTAGCGCTATGTATGAAAATCACTGGCTGTGCTGTGTGAAGTCTGTGGCTGGTTTGCATTGTTGGAATTCGCTGTTGTAGTGTTGGGCAGTTAGATGTTAACAGCGCGTAGCGTTGCGCAGTTGGAGGTGAACCACCAGCAGTGGTGGGTGTGGGGAGAGAGAAGGCGGAGTTTTGAGAGCGGATGATCTGGACGTGTGTCCATCAGAGAGAGTAAATTTGTAATACTGGATATCGTGAACTGATATATATATATATATATATATATATATATATATATATATATATATATATAAATAATGACTTTTGAACACTATTAAGGTAAATACATTGTTTGTTCTCTATCAAAATCTTTCATTTGCTAACTATTCCTATCAGTGGTTAGTGACTTCAGTAGTTAGAATCTTTTATTTAGCTGGCAGTATTGGCGCTCGCTGTATAGCAGTAGTTTGAGTAATGAAGATTTTTGTGAGGTAAGTCATTCATGAATGGTATAGGTTATTGTTAGTCAGGGCCATTCTTTTGTAGGGATTTTTGAAAATCAGATTGCGTTGCGCTAAAAATATTGTGTGTCTGTTTAAGCACAGTCATTTATAATTTTTCTCAGGGGACGTTTCAATACAAATAGAGGAAGAGTTGGCTCTGAATAAATTTAGAAGCTGGAAACCGCTTTTACTTGACTTTATTTCAAGTTATTTTCCAATCCTTACGTTTTCTAGTTCGATTAAGTGATAGAAAGGTAAACCGGCTAGTTTCAGTCTCACTAACTTAGTAGCCAAATCTCAAGCAAAAACCAGGTTTTGGAAACGACAGTATTTCAGCCTCATGTCACTCAAATGGTAGGAAGGCAGCGTAATGAACTGTGGACAAAAAATTATGTAAGTCACTAGCACTCAAAATAATAAAAAGAAAGAAGAGAGGGGGTAGTAAAATACTAGCAAACTAAATTACAAATCAAACTATCTGGTGTAGACAACTATCGATCCGTGCTGGGTGAGATTAATTTCTTAGCCAGCCATGGCCGATACCTCACGCATTTGATGCGTGTAAACATTGTTCAAAAGCGTGACTGTGCTTGTGGAGACAAAGGGACTCCTGAACACGTACTCCTATATTGAGACGGTCGGTCGTAAGAATGATGACTAACACTCTCACACGACGACATAACTCGATCCGCCGGCCTTGGTGGCCAAGCGGTTCTAGGCGCTACAGTCTGGAACCGCGCTACCGCTACGGGCATGGATGTGTGAGATGCCCTTAGGTTAGTTAGGTTTAAGTAGTTCTAAGTTCTAGGGGACTAATGACCTCAGAAATTAAGTCCCATAGTGCTCAGAGCCGTTTTTGAACTCGATCCCTTGGGCACCAGACCTTGTGAACCGACCTCACAGACTGTGCATCAGAACATCCAGAGCGCTAGATAAAAGAGTTATTACAACGACGAGAGTACAATCACAATGTCCCTTCTCCTTGTCAGTGTTTTCCACATATTCCTTTTCTCGCCGATTCTGCGGAGAGATTCCTCATTTCTTACCTTTTATCAGTCCACCTAATTTTCCACATTCTTCTGTATCATCACAGCTCACATGCTTTGATTCTCTTTTGTTCCGGTTTTCCCGCAGTCCAAGTTTCACTACCATACAATGCTGTGCTCCAAACATACATTCACAGAAATTTATTCCTCAAATTAATCAGTCCACCTAATTTTCCACATTCTTCTGTAGCATCACAGCTCAATTGCTTTGATTCTCTTTTGTTCCGGTTTTCCCGCAGTCCAAGTTTCACTACCATACAATGCTGTGCTCCAAACATACAATCACAGAAATTTATTCCTCAAATTAAGGTATAAGTTTGATACTGGTAGACTTTGCTTCATCTCTTTCCCACTGATGCTTTTGTGTTATTGCCTGTCCGTCGTGAGTTATTTTACTGGCCGGCCGGGGTAGCCGAGCGGTTCTAGGCGCTACTGTCTGGAACCGCGCTACCGCTACGGTAGCAGGTTCGAATCCTGCCTCGGGCATGGATGTGTGTGATGTCCTTAGGTTAGTTAGGTTTAAGTAGTTCTAAGTTCTAGGGGACTGATGACCTCAGAAGTTTAGTCCCATAGTGCTCAGAGGCATTTGAACCATTATTTTGCTGCCTACGTTGCAGAGTACTTTAAATTAATTTACTTCGTGATCACCAATTCTGATGTTAAGTTTCTCGATATTCTCATTTCTGCTACCCCACGTTACTTTCGTGTTTCTTCGATTTACTCTCATCGCATATTTTGTCCTCTTTAGGCTGCTCATTCAATCAACAGATCCTGTAATTTCTCTTCATTTTCACTGAGCATAGGAATACCATCAGGTGAAATAAACTGACGTGAAAAAAAGAATAGCAACAGCAGGTCAAATTTGGAGCCAGGCTCAAGAGAGTGACGCAGGTAGCACCATGATGAGGACGCAAATCACGTTTGCTCTAAGTACATGCTGTAGGGGTCGTGATCGGTAGTTACCTTTGAGAATGGACGTGGTGCGTTGATGTTAGTGAAGAATGCCTTTAAGGGGACAAAGACAACACCACACTGAGTTTGAACGAGGTCTCGTAATAGGTCTACGAGAAGCTGGATGTTATTTCTGGGATACTGCAGAAAGATTTGGTAAGAATGTGGTCATAGTACACGGTTTCTGTTGACGGTGATCACCAGAATGTGCTGTCGCAAGAAGACCTGGCTCCAGACGGCCACGTAGCACTACCGAGAGGAAAGACCATTGTATTTGACTTACGGCTCTGGTGCATCGTACTCCATCTGCAGCAGCAATTGTCACCAAGGTGACACAATGAACCGTTATAAATCGGTTACTTCAAGGGCAACTCCGAGCCAGACTTTTGTAGCGTGCTTTCGACTGACCCCCGACCACCGACATTTGCGACTTCAGTGCTGTCAAGCAAGAGCTCATTGGAGGGCAGGGTGGAGGTCTGTTGTCTTTTCTGATGAAAGCTGGTTCTGCTTCGATGCCCGTAACGGTCGTGTGTTAGTTACAAGGAGGCCAGTTGAAGGCCTACAACTAATATGTCTCCTGCTACACATACTGGACCTACACCTCGAGTTATGGTCTGGGATCCGATTTCGTATGCCAGCAGCAGCAATTTCGTGGTTATCCCACAGATCCTCACTGCAAAACTATTCGCCAGTTTGATGATCCCACCTGTTGTGCTGCGATTCATGAACCGTATTGCAGGGGCTGTTTTCCAGCACGGTGACGCTCGTCCACACTCCGTTGTTGTAATCCAACGTGCTCTACAGACTGTCATTGTGTTGTCTTGGCCTGTTCTGTCATCAGACCTGTCTCCAATCGAGCACATGTTGGACATTATCGAATGACAACTCCATCATCATCCACAATCAGCATCAACCTTCCCTGTATTGATCGTCCATGTGCAACAGGCATGGAACTATGTCCCAAAAATTTACATCCGGCATCTATAAAACACAGTGCATGGACGTTTTTATTATTGCATTCAACAGTATGATGGTTTCACCTATTATTAATGTACCAGTACACATTAGCAATCGCTTGTCTCGGACCTACATTAACCAATGATCTTGCAATGTTAATCATTTACATATATTGTCGCTGAAGGAGCTGAGTAGCACAGCCACCGTGGTGTAGTGGTTATGATGCTAGACTGTTGCACGTCGTGAGTTCAAAACTGACCTACACTGTAAAATTTTAATTTCTACATTCAGTTCGAGTACATTCTAGAAGTATCCACAAGTGCCAAGAATCATTGTACTGGAATGTTCTGTTTTGTAACTGTATACAGGGTATTCAACTGATCGTGACCGGGCCAAATATCTCACGAAATAAGCGTCAAACGAAAAAACTACAAAGAACGAAACTTGTGTAGCTTGAACGGGGAAACCAGATGGCGCTGTGGTTGGTCCGCTAGATGACGCTGCCGTAGGTCAAACGGATATCAACTGCGTTTTTTTTTAATAAGAACCTCCATTTTTATTACATATTCGTGTAGTACTTAAAGAAATATGAATGCTTTAGTTGGACCATTTTTTTCGTTTTTTGATAGATGGCGCTGTAATAGTCACAAACATATGGCTCACAATTATAGACGAACAGTTGATAATAGGTAGATTTTTATAAATTAAAATAAAGAACGTAGGTACGTTTGAACATTTTATTTCGGTTGTTGCAATGTCATACATGTACCTTTGTGAAGTTATCATTTCTGAGAACGCATGCTGTTACAGCGTGATTACCTGTAAATACCACGTTAATGCAATAAATGCTCAAAATGATGTCCGTCAACCTCAATGCATTTGGCAATACATGTAACGACATTACTCTCAACAGCGAGTATTTCGCCTTCCGTAATGTTCGCACATGCTCTGGCAATGCGCTGACGCATGTCGTCAGGCGTTGTCGGTGGATCACGATAGCAAATATCCTTCAACTTTCCCCACAGAAAGAAATCCGAGGACGTCAGATCCGGTGAACGTGCGTGCCCTGGTATGGTGCTTCGACGATCAATCCACCTGTCATGAAATATGCTATTCAATACCGCTTCAACCGCACACGAGCTATGTGCCGGACATCCATCATGTTGGAAGTACATCGCCATTCTGTCATGCAGTGAAACATCTTGTAGTAACATCGGTAGAACGCTACGTATGAAATCAGCATACATTGCACCACTTAGATTGCCATCGATAAAATGAGGGCCAATTATCCTTCCTCCCATAATGCTGCACCATACATTAACCCGCCAAGGTGGCTGATGTCCCACTTGTCGGAGCCATCGTGGAGTTTCCGATGCCCAACAGTGCATATTATGCCGGTTTATGTTATCGCTGTTGGTGAATGACGCTTCGTTGCTAAATAGAACGCGTGCAAAAAATCTTTCATCGTCCCGTAATTTCTCTTGTGCCCAGTGGAAGAACTGTACACGACGTTCAAAGTCGTCGCCATGCAATTCCTGGTACATAGAAATATGGTACGGGCACAATCGATGTTGATGGAGCATTCTCAACACCGACGTTTTTGAAATTCCATATTCTCTCGCAATTTGTCTGCTACTGATGTGTGGATTAGCCGACACAGCAGCTAAAGGACCTACTTGGGCATCATCATTCGTTGCAGGTCGTGGTTGACGTTTCACATGTGGATGAACACTTCGTGTTTCCTTAAATAACGTAACTATCCGGCGAAAGGTATGGCCACTTTGACGATGTCGTCCAGGATATTGAGCAGCATACATAGCACACGCCCGTTGGGCATTTTGATCACAGTAGCCATATATGAACACGATATCGACCTTTTCCGCAATTGGTAAACGGTCCATTTTAATACGAGTAATGTATCACGAAGCAAATACCGTCCGCACTGGCGGAATGTTACGTTATACCACGCACTTATACGTTTGTGACTATCTATCACAAAGTGAAAAAAGTGGTCCAATTACAACATTAATATTTCTTTACGTACTACACGAATATGTAATAAAAAATGGGGCTTCCTATTTAAAACAACGAAGTTGATATCCATTTGACCTATGGCAGTGCCATCTAGCGGGACAACCATAGCGCCATCTGCTTTCGCCCTTCAAGCTAGACGAGTTTCGTTCTTTGTAGTTTTTTTCGTCTGATGCTTATTTGGTGATATTTTGGCCCGGTCACTATCAATGGACCACCCTGTGTATACTTTATGTGTTCTGTCCGGAGGCCTTTCGCTCCGCACTCTTGTATGTGCAAGTGCTGAATAAACCTTCGTTAAGTGAAGTTAGTGTTCGTCATTCATCTAATTACACCTTCTTCTACGTGACATTATTATCTAGATTAATGTATTCCCAAAATTTCATAACTCTACATTAATAACTTTTTGGTGTTGTGATTTTACCCTTAAGGTAGGTGTAGGTTGCAGAGGTGAAGATGCTTGCACGGGATAGAGTAATGTGAGTAGCTGCATCCAACCGGTTTTCGGATCGCAGGCCTTGACAGTACAATTAATAATCTGATAAGAAGTCGTCCATTCTTACGAAAGTTTCTCCTAGGTACATATTGTCCATCTCTCCCTGATACTGGGGCTTCTGCTTCCAGAACCCAGAGCGAAAGAAGAGCAGAGAACGAGGCAGAAAGCTGCGACAAGTTGCTCGTGGACTCCCCTGCCAGGGGTCAGCCGGACGTGCGCACAAAAGGGCGATCCGGGCACAATTCCGCCGGCATGCTAAGTCCGCCCTAACTTGTTGGCAGCAGGGAGAACAGCGAAGAAGCCGTCCAGCCGGCCGGCATATAAGATTCGCACAAGTTTTTCTGCCGCTGAGAGCACCGGCCGGCGCTTCCAGAGAACCGGCAAAACTTCGGACCCCCGCTATTGAAACAGGCTACGCGCGTTGCAGAGGCGAGCTTTGGGCGTTCTCCCTTCGCCCATCCTCGCTCCGCCGGCTGACGGCTGCACCACCGCCGGGTAGAGCAGAGCGTCCCCTCCATTTTTTATCTCTTTTTCTGTGCGACGAGTGGTCCGATCACTGGATCTGACTGCTGGAGGGCAACGCGCAAAAGCCGACACAGAGCGCTCGCTAATCGGGACCGACTTCTCTCGGAAATTTAACGCGGAACTCTGCTGAAAGAGTCGCGAAATCCACAGAAGTCCCTCTTTTTTTTTTTTTTCTTTCAGCTACCGCAGCTAGAGATCAAAAGCGTGCTGGAATGCTTCTGCCCACACTCGTTCCCTCTCTCTGTGGGGAAAAAAGGGGGATGCCGTAATACTGCTCGAAAATAAACGCTGAAGAATACTTATCGCGGAACAGAGAAAGAAATGGAATGCAAGTTTTTTTTTGTGTGTGTATATGTGTGGGTGTGAGGCAACTCTCTGCGAACCTCGAGCTGAAAACGCACAAATCGTTTCTTCTGTGAGAACTCTCCCTTTTTTCCACGTGTAGCTATCTCGCTCAAAGGCACTGAATTTGCCAGTGTATCGCAGACAAATAGTAGATGAAAATCCTGGGAACGGCGGTCGCGAGAAAGCATCTTCGTAGCAGGTGGCTGCGAAGTTAGCTTAAAATTCTGAAAGTGCATGAGGGACGAAAGCTGTACTTCTCATGCGACGACATAATGTATTATAATACATAATATAATTGTACTCTCTATCTACGTTAAACACGGAGTACAGGTGGAAAATTTGACGATTGTAAAGACATTGTAAATGAAATGATCGTATGGCATTGTTGGCCGAGAGGCCCCATGCGGGGGAGTTCGGCCGCCGTATTGCAAGTCCTTTTTAGATGACGCCACTTCGGCGACTTGCGAGTCAATGATGATAAAATGATGACGAAAGACACACAACACCCAGTCATCATGAGGCAGAAAAAATTCCCGCCGGGAATCGAACACGGGACCCCATGCGCGCGAAGCGAGAACGCTACCGCAAGACCGCGAGCTGCGGACGAGACATTGTAAAGAGAATCACACATGCTATTCAGCTTGCTTTCTTAGCCATTAAACGTATTTCAGTGAATGATTCAAACTGTAAAGTTAAAATTTACAACAGGAAGCACTTGATCTGATAATATGTCTCCCATCACACCATGCTACTAAAGTACAGAGCTACAATTCCTCAAACAGTAGTGGATGAGTTAAACACCTCAACTGAAGCCATCGTAGAACGGAAACGGTGCGTTTACGGTCATGGGATACTATTCAAAATGTTATAGCTCCTAAATGTTTCTAATGGGAATTTCCAAACGATCTGTATTGAACAATGTTTTTTTTAGCAATATTCTTTTTTTTACGTACATTTCGTTCGGTACTTCAGGAGGTAGAACGTACTGTTTCAGATCGAGTCCATTATGTATACTCTCGGTTTGTTTCAACCAAACGCGGCGTGGAGCGAATAAAAGTGGCCCGGACGAGTGGATTCGATTGGACGTGAATGTATGCATATAACCACATCCCGTGACGTGCACACCACGTGTACGCCCGTCACGTGACCCACACCGGTTCAGAACGGAGTGCGGGCTGCGTCAGTGTGAGTGGAGCAGTGGAAAGGCGACGATTATACTCAGGGGTGAAGCAGCGGGTGTTCGTTGTGGAAAGTTATGTGACAACAAATTCGTGGAAACCGTGTGGTCATTTGTTTGCTGATAAATTTAATGGCGTGAAAGTGCCAGCAAAGAGTGTCATGCAACGCTTAGTCCGAAAGTGGCGTCAGACAGGATCAACACTCATGATCATAAATTAAGGATACTGCTGATACATGGTGAAACAACGCCCTGGTGGGCGGTTTTCGGGCTAAAATTACCTCGGGCTATGACAATGCCGTGCATTTGACCTGCGGTAGTCGCACGGTGGCGCTGGCAGCAGTCCACATACGCAGAGGTATGATGGTGCATGTCAGAGTACGGTGCAGCGAGTAAGTGTGCAGACGTCTCGAGACCCGCTAATGCTGACTGTGTGTTGAAAATGGCTCAAAGACACATATTGATCACGTTATGAGGGGTAGAATACTAGGGCGACTGGCTGGTCAAGCACAGCAGGACGTAACACGGGTCATCCGTGTGCCACGAAGTGTGATCTCAAGATTATGGCTACGATTCTAGCAGACGGGAAACGTGTGCAGGCGCTACAGTACAGGATGTCCACATTACAAGAAGACCGATATCTCACCATTAGTGCCCGCAGACGGCCACGGAGTACTGCAGATAGCCTTGCTCGCGACCTTACCGCAGCCGCTGGAACAGTTGTCTCCAGACACACAGTCTACAGACGACTGAACAGACATGTTTTACTCGCCCGGAGACCTGCAAGGTGCATTCCACTGATCCCTCGTCACAGGAGAGCCCGTAAAGCCGGGTGTCAAGAACACAGTACATGGTAATTGGAACAGTGGTCCCAGCTTATGTTCACGGACGAGTGCAGGTATAGTCTGAACAGTGATTCTCGCCGGGTTTTCATCTGGCGTGAACCAAGTGCCAGTTACCTACCCCTTAATTCCTTTGAATGGGACCTGTATGGAGGTCGTGGTTTGATGGTGTGGGGTGGGATTATGATTGGTGCACGTACACCCCTGCATGTCTTTGACAGAGGAACTGTAACAGGTCAGGTGTATCGGGACGTCATTTTTCACCAGTATGCCCGCCTTTTCAGGGGTTTAATGGGTCCCACCTTCCTCCGGATGGATGATAACGCACGGTCCCACCGAGCTGTAATCGTGGAGGAGTACCTTGAAACAGAAGATATCAAGCGAATGGAGTGGCCTGCCTATTCTCTTGACCTAAACCCCATCCTACACGTCTGGGATGTTCTCGGTCGGCTTCAAACCCGTACGACATTTCAGGAGCTTCGATAGGCATTGGTGCAAGAATGGGAGGTTATACCCCAGCAGCTGCTCACCACCTGATCCAGGGTATGCAAACCCATTGTGCGGCCTGTGTACGTGTGCGTGGTGATAATATCCCATATTGATGTCGGGGTACATGCGCAGGAAACAGCGGCGTTTGGTAGCACATGTGTTTCGGTAAGATTATTTCAACTTATCACCAATACCGTGGACTTACAGATCTGTGTCGTGTGTGTTCCCAATGTTTCTATGCTATGAGCGGCAGTTTTGTGTAGTGCCACGTTGTGTGGCACCACATTCTGCAATTATCCTTAATTTATGAGCATCAGTGTATTTTTAACAAGTCAAAAAACATTCGGGAACGTGCCTGCACACCATAAAATGTGGCTGCAGTTCACCAGAAAATGTTTCCGAGTCCTTCCAAATAAATCCGATGCCTGTCTCAAGAGACCGGCATATCAAGTCGTTGATGCGAACGAATACTCTATCTGGGTCTGCGCATTCATCCCTAACTAGTGTCTGTTGCTCATGCATTAATACGATCTGTTATTTACATCTGCGAAGCCTGGTTTACACTGAGTGGTTAAATCAACTCACAGACTCTCATTTCTGGCAGCGAAGAATCCGCGTAACTCCCACGAAACGCTGTTGCATTATCGGACGGTTGGAGTTTGGTGTGCAGTGTCCGCACGGCCCATTGTTGGCCCTGTCTTCATTCATGGGAACCACTGGTGGCAACATTAACGGAGGAGCAAAAACCTACAGTTACTTCCAACAGGATGGAGCAAATTCCCATACAGTCGACTGAACCTTAGGGCACATTTACACAATCTTCACACCTGACAGAGTTGTCAGCAGAGGTCAGTTTGGTCGCGGCGTAGCTGGTCACACAGGTCACTTGATGTCAGTGTGCGATTACTTCGTGTGGGGAGCCCCCAAGTCTAAGGTGTATCGCAACAACATTTCGGATTAGATTGCAGCAAATGTAGCAGTCCAGGTGCCATTCGGCTTCAGCAGCTTATTGGCCAGGGCTTAAAAGTGCCAAGAGATGAATGGTGGGTACTTTCAACACGTGCTACAGTCAGGATAGTACTGCATTTCCTTTTCTCTGCTGTGTTTCTTTGTACCTTGTAACTCCGCTCTCCGGGCGACTTTTGTTTATCCCACCCAGGACCAGAAGTGGTGCTAGCAGGACCAAGGAGGACGGCTCCCAAATGGAAATGTCCGGGAGGTGAACCGTCTGAAATACCAAAAGTCTCTAACAGCTTTTGTGAAAGTGCTTCTATGCAATAAGACGTTTCTAGTTCAGTGACAAAACGATCGTTTGATTATTTGTTATTGTCTTTCGTTTGTAAGAACTAGCCAACAGACAGACAAAGAAACGAAAATTCCACTTTCATAGACTGAGTGAACGGAGATTCTCGGTATGAATGAGGCAGACCCGGATGCCAGCTACGTAAAGCTCGGCTGAACTCCTGGCGGTCAGTCACAAGTCTGCCCGCTACGCCCACTGCCCACCGGAGGGCTGGCTTTATTTCCTCTGGTCCTCGCTGTTTACGAGCGTGGTCACGGGACAGCCTCTTATTATGAGGCCCTAAATTCCTGCAGACACGGCTGTACCCTGGCGGCAGGCGCTGGCGGACAAGACCCGCTAAGGGCACTGCTTTGCTCACTATTGAGTCGATATAAGCGTGGGAGTTTACAGAGATTATCATCACATGGTGACGACTCCAGTTTTCAAGAAGGGACGTGGAGCAGATGCGCAAAACTATAGGCCTATATCTCTGACATCTATCTGTTGTAGAATTTCAGAACATGGTTTTTGCTCGCGTATCATGTCATTTCTGGAAACCCAGAATCTACTCTGTAGGAATTAACATGGATTCTGTAAACAGCGATCGTGTGAGACCCAACACGCTTTTCTCCCTCGTAGATGCAATTTTCCTTGACTTCCGGAAGGCGTTCGATACAGTTCCGCCCTGTCGCCTGATAAAGTAAGAGCCTACGGAATATCAGACCAGCTGTGTGGCTGGATTGAAGGGTTTTTAGCAAACAGAACACAGCATGTTGTTCTCAATGGAGAGACGTCTACAGACGTTAAAGTAACCTCTGACGTGCCACAAGGGAGTGTTATGGGACCATTGCTTGTCACAATATATATAAATGACCTAGTAGATAGTGTCGGAAGTTCCTTGCGGCTTTCCGCGGATGATGCTGTAGTATACAGAGAAGTTGCAGCATTAGAAAATTGCAGCGAAGTGCAGGATGATCTGCAGCGGATAGGTACTTGGTTCAGGGAGTGGCAGCTGACCCTTAACACTGACAAATGTATTGCGAATACATAGAAAGAAGGATCCTTTATTGTATGATTATATGATAGCGTAACAAACACTGGTAGCAGTTACTTCTGTAAAATATCTGGGAGTATGCGTACGGAACGATTTGAAGTGGAATGATCATATAAAATTAATTGTTGGTAAGGCGGGTGCCAGGTTGAGATTCATTGGGAGAGTCCTTAAAAAATGTAGTCCATCAACAAAGGAGGTGGCTTACAAAACACTCGTTCGACCTATACTTGAGTATTGCTCATCAGTGAGGGATCCGTAGCACGTCGGGTTGACAGAGGAGATAGAGATGATCCAAAGAAGTGCGGCGCGTTTCGTCACAGGGTTATTTGGTATGCGAGATAGCGTTACGGAGATGTTTAGCAAACTCAAGTGGCAGACTCTGCAAGAGAGGCGCTCTGCATCGCGGTGTAGCATGCTCGCCAGGTTTCGAGAGGGTGCGTTTCTGGATGAGGTATCGAATATATTGCTTCCCCCTACGTATACCTCCCGAGGAGATCACGAATGTAAAATTAGAGAGATTCGAGCGCGAAAAAAGGCTTTCCGGCGGTCGTTGTTCCCGCGAACTATACGCGAGTGGAACAGTAGAGGGAGGTAATGATAGTGGCACGTAAAGTACCCTCCGCCACAGACCGTTGGGTGGCTTGCGGAGTATAAATGTAGATGTAGATGTATTAACGGCATTCATTTGAGAATATCCCAATTCCTTTTCGTCATTTTTACACTTTTTTTTCGCTTCTCTCGACTGTTGCCTTTCTTATCGTGGAAGATATATGGATGTACCACTGGAGAAATGGTCCTGTCAGAGTATAAACACGGCGAATATGTTTGTCTTTAAAAAACTCTTAGATTAAAATGGGGAATCAGTTGCCTCAATCTTCATTCCACCTTCTTCACAAAACAACTTGCACGCAAACACATTCGAGCTCTTTTAATACAGTACAGCGATGAGGAAACGAAGGGAGACTGGTAAAAGGGACTTAGAACGTTTTGTGTTGAAAGAGCACGAATATGTTCGCTTGCCAAAATCTTTCCTGAGGAAGGAGGTGTGAGGATTGAGGCAGCTGGTTCCCGACTTCTCTGTCAGAGTGTTTTAAAGAGGAACATATTCGCCTTTTTTGTGCTCAGGAGGAGTATTCATCTGCTTATTCCCTGTTACTGCAGGACGTATTGTTTACATAAAACGACTTCTAAAGATGAGTCAAGTTTTGATAGTTTATACACTTCGACACATTTATATTCTTTGACACATATAAAATATAAATAAGCACGGATAGTATTAGCTTATGAAAAAATCGTTTGCTTTACATTTTTTCCGGATTCTTTTCTCATCGATTGCAGTTCACCAAAAACGAATGTAGGTTAAAAAGGTAAAAACGTTAATATTAATATTTTGCTGAATTTGCAGTCTTTCCTGTTTTGCATTAATTTTTTGCAGCCATTTTAAGCTCAATTAAAGAATGTTAAAACAATTTTTAGACCACTTCTTTCACGGCAGTAACACTTTCGTCAAAGTTGTATAGGTGTGAGGTGCCGATTGTGCAGAGACAACGGATCATGTAGTTTTAGTAGTGAAAAATGCTAACTAAAAACATACACTCCTGGAAATTGAAATAAGAACACCGTGAATTCATTGTCCCAGGAAGGGGAAACTTTATTGACACATTCCTGGGGTCAGATACATCACATGATCACACTGACAGAACCACAGGCACATAGACACAGGCAACAGAGCATGCACAATGTCGGCACTAGTACAGTGTATATCCACCTTTCGCAGCAATGCAGGCTGCTATTCTCCCATGGAGACGATCGCAGAGATGCTGGATGTAGTCCTGTGGAACGGCTTGCCATGCCATTTCCACCTGGCGCCTCAGTTGGACCAGCGTTCGTGCTGGACGTGCAGACCGCGTGAGACGACGCTTCGTCCAGTCCCAAACATGCTCAATGGGGGACAGATCCGGAGATCTTGCTGGCCAGGGTAGTTGACTTACACCTTCTAGAGCACGCTGGGTGGCACGGGATACATGCGGACGTGCATTGTCCTGTTGGAACAGCAAGTTCCCTTGCCGGTCTAGGAATGGTAGAACGATGGGTTCGATGACGGTTTGGATGTACCGTGCACTATTCAGTGTCCTCTCGATGATCACCAGTGGTGTACGGCCAGTGTAGGAGATCGCTCCCCACACCATGATGCCGGGTGTTGGCCCTGTGTGCCTCGGTCGTATGCAGTCCTGATTGTGGCGCTCACCTGCACGGCGCCAAACACGCATACGACCATCATTGGCACCAAGGCAGAAGCGACTCTCATCGCTGAAGACGACACGTCTCCATTCGTCCCTCCATTCACGCCTGTCGCGACACCACTGGAGGCGGGCTGCACGATGTTGGGGCGTGAGCGGAAGACGGCCTAACGGTGTGCGGGACCGTAGCCCAGCTTCATGGAGACGGTTGCGAATGGTCCTCGCCGATACCCCAGGAGCAACAGTGTCCCTAATTTGCTGGGAAGTGGCGGTGCGGTCCCCTACGGCACTGCGTAGGATCCTACGGTCTTGGCGTGCATCCGTGCGTCGCTGCGGTCCGGTCCCAGGTCGACGGGCACGTGCACCTTCCGCCGACCACTGGCGACAACATCGATGTACTGTGGAGACCTCACGCCCCACGTGTTGAGCAATTCGGCCTCCCGTATGCCCACTATACGCCCTCGCTCAAAGTCCGTCAACTGCACATACGGTTCACGTCCACGCTGTCGCGGCATGCTACCAGTGTTAAAGACTGCGATGGAGCTCCGTATGCCACGGCAAACTGGCTGACACTGACGGCGGCGGTGCACAAATGCTGCGCAGCTAGCGCCATTCGACGGCCAACACCGCGGTTCCTGGTGTGTCCGCTGTGCCGTGCGTGTGATCATTGCTTGTACAGCCCTCTCGCAGTGTCCGGAGCAAGTATGGTGGGTCTGACACACCGGTGTCAATGTGTTCTTTTTTCCATTTCCAGCAGTGTAGTTTCGTGACCTCAGAACCATTTCGATGACCCCAGAACAGTCCATAAGACGAGACTAATTTACGCCTCAGACCGCATATTACGTGCATATTTTACGCGCATATTAATTGAACCTCTGTATCCTCGTTACGGATAACGCTGTCTTAAGGCTTCAGAGTTCTCGAGAACATCGTCGTGAGAAAATTTGTTAAAAATTTCGACTATTTGACATGAATAGAAACTACAAAAGTGGAAATCACCAAAAACAGCATTTTGGGTGCAAAAAATCTTTGTTTTTTGGGTTTTCTTTGGAACCTACGGTGAACAAATGGCACTTTTATAAGTTCCACCCTAGACTGCACATGATTCAAAACAACCAACCGATTTGTTCAATTTACGTGGGCTGCAAGAAGAGTGTATTGTTTAAACTTTGATACTGTACTTTAGGATATCTATAGTTTGGCCGTCTTTCCGTCAGAAATACCAATGATTACGAGGCTAAGGGCTGTTGATGATAATACTTGGTTTGTGGGGCGCTCAACCGCATGGTTATCAGCGTCCGTAAAAATTCCCAATCTTAGTATTTTCCAGTCTCACCACTTTTCCGAATGATGATGAAATTGTGAGGAGAACACAAACACCCAGTCGCCGGGCGCAGAAAATCCCCAACCCGGCCGGGAATCGAAAGTGGGACTCCGTGATCCACATGCAGCAACGCTAGCCAATAGACCTTACCTCTGTGATCAATAAAATCCGAGACGTGAATCCGTGAAAAATCGCTTTTTCGCCAGTGGCTTTGTGGAACATATTGGTAGCGTGCACTGTAGTGTACGCACCAGTGGGCCAACAATATAGCGCGGCAGTCATCTTCAGACACTACCGCAATAGCTCTGCCGTGAATATGGCAACTGGGCAGCCATCACACGTCTTCGTTGTCGTCGAGCAGATGGTTACGTACTGTTATGATTGAGTTGTAGAGCGGGCTGGAGGAACGTACTCGTACAAAGCAGTCATGTTGTGAGTAGATGCCGCAACTGTACCAGAGTGCTGGAGCGGTCCTTTCCTGCTGCCAGATGAGTGCTTTGCTTGGAAATGACAGAGAAATAGAATGGAGGCTGGTTTGGGCTCTGTTCTGTAAAGATTCCTGTCAACGTGGATTGTAAAACAATGCTAAATGCGCAACAGCGTCAAGGAATGGCCATACCTCCCCGTGAAGGGAGTGATAGCCAAAAAAGTTCAAGTTATCCTATAAATGCAGATATTTCTGTTGATGGCTGAGGATAATGTACTGAACAAATTACATCAGTATCTGCTTCATCCGCAGACTAGTAGTTATAGCTATAGCTAGTACTATCTTTTGTTTAGTACATGCAATTACTGTATGTATGGCATAAGCAGGCCATTATCGTTTATTTTTCTCCTGGGCAGCCAATCATATCTCGAAGTGTGGACACACATACGGAAAACGGTTACCGTATACTGACAGGCATAGTCGATTCCGCGGCACAGTTACGACAGTGCAGAAAACGTTAGGTGTTAGTGTTTGCGGGAATACTGTTAGACGCAGAGAAAAACACATCTAACACACTGAAACGGCTACATATTAAGGTACGAGTGATCACAGCATCTGTACCTGTACCCCTAACACCCTGTATTGATAATCCTAAAGAAACAGTGCTTACCGTCACTCTCGGAAACGTTCGATCTTCAGTTCATTAGAATTTCGTAAATATGTGTGACAATTTTGAAACGATTGATTTCAGACGGAGGAAAGTCCACTTCTTCTACCCTCGTTCTCCTCCCCCAGCCCAACTACCAGGCGGCCCCACCCTTTGCAGTCTTCAATTAATCGGACTGATTGATGGAAGCCCATCTGAACATCCCAGAGAAACCTGGTTTACCAAGAAACATGATTGATTCGACCAATGGGCATTCTTCCACTGATACACTGTCCATTCTCGAAGATACCGTACTGGAGGATGGGATTTGAGGTGTGTAGGGTGGAGTAGATTGAAATTAAAAATCGGCGATTGGTGAACTAGTTTTTAGATTTGTTTTCTCACGAGAAATGGCTCTGTGTAGATTTAGTACTAGTAAGTAGCAATTGCATGTTCCAGTTTTCTTCAAACTGGTACAGCCGGCCACTGTGGCCGAGCCGTTCTAGGCGCTTCATTCCGGAACCGCGCAGCTGCTGCGGCCGCAGGTTCGAATCCTGCCTCCGGCATGGATGTGTGTGATGTCCTCATCTTACTTAGGTTTAAGTTGTTCTAAGTCTAGGGGACTGATGACCTCAGATGTTAAGTCCCATAGTGCTTACAGCCATTTTTTTTTCAAACTGGTAATGAACTGATTGTTTTTGGGGCGGAGAAGAATGCGGGTTTGTTTTAAGAAGGTTTTCTTTCTAAAGAGCTTGGGGTAGCTGTTCTCTGAGACCCCTTCGCCCAACCTCGGTACGCTCATGCTGTGACCCCATAATTCTTGCGAAAGTGCTGTAGTCCTAAGATTACTGCTCGTCGGAATGGAAGTGTAAAGAACAGTCAAATGAAAACGAGACAGACGGAAAAGAACTAAATATATTGTTATTTAAAAAGTAATTTATCCCACTGTACACAAGACGGCCTATGTCTTTATGAAAAGTGTATGTGGTTCTCTAAGGAGTCATGATTGGACACTGGCGTTTACTTCTTCGTCTGAAGCAAATCCACGGTGACGAATGTCTTTCTTCAGGGCTCTACAACATGGAAATTATATCGGAACACTATGGAGTGTGTGTAAGGGCTTCCCAGCGAATGTTCTGTAGCGCAGTCGAAACAACCTGGGCAACATGTGAGCGGTCATTATCCTGCAAACAGGATGTCGTCTGTCAACACTCGTGGACGTTTCGAATTGATGGCACGCTTCAATTTTTGCAAGTATCCTCTTTCCATATTTTTTTGTAACCTTGAAGAAAGAAGTTCGTGGACGTTGATTTGCTTCAGACGAAGAAGTGTACTCCTTGGCACACTCATGGTTCCGCAGACAACCGCAAACATTTTTACGTGAAGGCATTGACCGTCTTGTCTCGTAATGGGATAAATGTATTAACAGTAATGGCTATCGCTTGTGGAACGATAAAAGTCTGCTTACTTGTTTGTCATCTGTCTCGTTACCGTTTTACTGCCTCGTACAAAAATTGTAACGGCTGCAGATGGATTCGCTGTTGCCGCTCGCCTACATGGGACGGTCACAGTACGTCCAGAAACAGGAAACAGTGGAGTCGCGAGGAACAGCGCTTTCGGCGTCACAGCGACCAGGCACAGCTGCGTCGCTTCCAGTAAATCGGCTGGAAGAAGAGCACGCGGCAGGCGGCGAGTTGCTTCCCGAGCGAGTAACGCCGTTTAAGGGGCCGAGTTTACGACGCCTGTGGCGGACGTTGAGGGGTCCTCTGCACGCCTGCCCGCTCTGCGGGACGCCGTGTCAGCTGCAAGCGCCCTACAGCTGGAGTTGCGTCCGCTGTGGTTCTCCCGTCTGGCTGCACGGAACTCCTGGATAAACTTCGCTGCAATTCTCTTTGCGTATTTTGCATTCTGTGACACTGAAAGGGGAATGTGTTTACCGAAGCCATCGTCATCTACCTACGTTTGCGTTGAAGAAGGCGTCCAGCGCTTGCACACTGTCGTTTACGTCGTCTGCAATCGATTAGAACATAAGTGCTCTCCACTTACCAATCAAATCACGGACTTTATATTGTTGTTGTTGTGGTCTTCAGCCCAGACACTGCTCTGATGCAGTTCTCCATGCAATTCTATACTGTGCTTCTTCTCAGAGTAACTACTGAAACTTACATCCTTCTGAATCCGCATAGTGTATTCATCCCTAGGTCTCCCTCTGCGATTTTTAGCTTCCACGCTTGCCTCCACTACAAAACGGGTGATCCCTTGATGCCTCTGAACGTGTCCTACCAACTGATCGCCTCTTCTAGTCAGGTTGTACCACAAATTCCTCTTCTCCCCAGATCTATTAAGTACCTCCCATCTAAGATACAGGCTCCCAGGTAGATGCCACTTTCCT
The DNA here is from genome assembly GCF_023898315.1 of Schistocerca nitens. Lineage (NCBI taxonomy): Eukaryota > Metazoa > Arthropoda > Insecta > Orthoptera > Acrididae > Schistocerca > Schistocerca nitens. Next base: position 491,779,272 of record NC_064618.1, read on the forward strand.
TGACTTGTGGAAGGCGTTCGATACAGTTCCGCACTCTCGCCTGATAAACAGCATACGGAATATCAGACCAGCTGTGTGGCTGGATTAAAGCGTTTTCAGCAAACACAGCATATTGTCCTCAATGGAAAGACGTCTACAGACGTTAAAGTAACCTCTGGCGTGCCACAGGGAATTGTTATGGGACCATTGCTTTTCGAATATATATAAATTACCTATTAGATAGTGTCGGAAGTTCCATGCGGCTTTTGGCGGATGATGCTGTAGTATACAGAGAAGTTGCAGCATTAGAAAATTGCGCCGAAATGCAGGAAGTTCTGCAGCGGATAGGCACTTGGTGCACGGAGTGGCAACTGACCCTTAACATAGACAAATGTAATGTATTGCGAATACATAGAAAGAAGGATCCTTTATTATATGATTATATGATAGCGGAACAAACACTGGTAGCAGTTACATCTGTAAAATATCATCAGTGTGGGATCCGTACCAGGTCGGCTTGACATAGGAGATAGAGAAGATCCAAAGAAGAGAGGCGCGTTGCGTCACAGGGTTATTTGATAAGCGTGATAGCGTTACGGATATGTTTAGCAAACTCAAGTGGCAGACTCTGAAAGAGAGGCGCTCTGCATCGCGGTGTAGCTTGCTGTCCAGGTTTCGAGAGGGTCGTTCTTCCCGCGAGCCATACGGGACTGGAACAGGAAAGGGAGGTTCAAAAATGGTTCAAATGGCTCTGAGCACTATGGGACTCAACTGCTGAGGTCATTAGTCCCCTAGAACTTAGAACTAGTTAAACCTAACTAACCTAAGGACATCACAAACATCCATGCCCGAGGCAGGATTCGAACCTCCGACCGTAGCGGTCTTGCGGTTCCAGACTGCAGCGCCTTTAACCGCACGGCCACTTCGGCCGGCCGGAAAGGGAGGCAATGACAGTGGCACGTAAAGTGCCCTCCGCCACACACCGTTGGGTGGCTATCGGAGTATAAATGTAGATGTAGATGTAGATGTAATCTTCAGCATTCTTCTGTAGCATTACATTTCTAAAGCTTCTATTCTCTTCTTATGTAAACTACTGTATTTATCTTCCATCTTCCACTTCAGTACATGGCTACACGCCACACAAATACTTTCAGAAAAGACTTCCTGACATTTAAATCTATACTCGATGTTAATAAATCACTCTTCTTCAGAAAAGCTTTCCTTGCCATTGCCACCTACATTTTATATCATCTCTACTTCGGCAGTCATCAGTTATTATCCTCCCTGAATAGCAAAACCCATCTTTTCCATACATACATCAATAAATACACATTCACATACACAAGTCTTTCTTTCTTTACCTAGAACACGATGTCCCAGTATTTAATTCAGAATATATCCCATTCTTGGTTCCAACCGATGTTTTTTGGAGGCTTCCTCTCTTAAATTTTCCCAATTGGAATACATTCGACTACCAGTTCTCCCGTTATTTGCTTCGAAAGTCGATGAGTCTATATGGGTTATTATTAGAAAAGGCCGTTCTAGTCTGAGAACGCCTATTATCTACAGGTTATTTTCTGTCGAGTCCACAATCCTGCAACATATTAGAAAGTACAACATTTCCGCGTGCGGTGTTATTAAACGCGTCGTTTTTTGTCAAAACCTCAATTTATTATTTAAAATAATTACACACTTTCCCACCTCACTGTAAAGAGCGTCACTGCAAGGTCATTTCTTCTAAGTGGACACCGACCTCGTGTCACCAATATTTATTTTCACATGCACAGTAAGACAAGAGCCTTCGTCATTTACACTATTTGATCAAACGTAGTGTCCCAACACTCATACATAACGTGGAATTGGACACTAGATGTCAGAAGAGTTGGACCCGCCAGTATAAAAAGAAACGGGGAGCATCGTGTTGCCAGTAGGTAATCAGTAATAGCTGAATAGGTCGGTCACGAGAGCTCAGTCACTTCGAACGTGGACTAGTCATTGGATGTCGTCTGACAAACAGATGCACCAAGGACACTTTCAATCCTTCTAAAGCTGTCCAAGTCGACTGTTGGTGTTGTAATTGTGAACCAAGTGCAATATGACCTCATGTACTGACGGAAAGGGACAGTCCAGCATTATGGACGGTGGGTGTAAGAGAGCGCATGAACTCAGAGGAACAAATCAGTAGTGAGTTCTAAAGTACTACCAGTACTACAAGCAGTCCAGCTAGCACGATGACTGTGCTGTGCATAGAGAGTCAAAAATAATGGCGCACAGTGCTTGAGCAGCTTCTCATAAGCGACACATTTCTCTAGTCAGTACTTGAGGTAGTATAAAAGGCGACGCCACTGGAAAATTAGGAAATTTGTGGTAAGGTTCAAAAATGGCTCTGAGCAATATGGGACTTAACTGCTGTGGTCATCAGTCCCCTAGAACTTAGAACTACTTAAACCTAACTAAGGACATCACACACATCCATGCCCGAGGCAGGATTCGAACCTGCGACCGTAGCGGTCGCGCGGTTCCAGACTGTAGCGCCTAGAACCGCTCGTCCACTCCGGCCGGCTTGTGGTAAAGACTATGGGACTAAACTGCTAAGGTCATCGGTCCCTACGCTTACGCACTACTTAATCTAACTTAAAGTAACTTACACTAAAGACAACACACACACCCATGCCCGAGGGAGGACTCAGAACTCCGACGGATGGAGGGGGGGGGGGAGCCTCACGAACCGTGACAAAGCGCCTGAGACCGCACATCTACGCCGCTCGGCCACGCCACAGAACAGTAGATGACTGGAAACTACGGATCTGCAGTGATGAATTGCGCTGTAGCCTGTATCAATGCGATGGAAAGGTTTGTGTTTGGCAACTGACTCGAGAGCGTTACCTGCCTTCAAATGCAGTGCCAAGAGCGAAATATGGAGGAGGTGGTGTTACGTTAAGGGGATGTTTTTCGTGATTAGAGTGATTGTCCCCCTATAGCACTTAAGAAAACGCTAAATATGGAAGTACACGAACACATCCTACAGAATTGTGTACTGCGTACAGTAGAGGTACAGTTGAGACACAATGACTGTTTGAATCAGCATGAGAAAGCAGCCAGTCAAAGCAACATCTGCGACGCAATCATTTGTGGACAGTAATATTCCTGAAATGGACTGCACTGCCCAGAATTCTGTCCTGAACCGAATGGATTACTTTTGGGTTGAGTACTACAGAATTCAGTTCTTGGACATCGAGAATGTAGAAATATATTTTCTCGTTTATGTTCTCGGTAGCCTGAAGGACAGTATCCAAGTCATGATAAGAAAAAGATTCCCATGGTATCAGAGAACTATGCGCCGGATCTGAGCACCCCCACCGGGCCACCGGTGTACTCGACACCTTCCATCATTTGAAAATGGGATAATTCATCTCTCTTCTGACCATGCTTGACGCTTCCAGTCAACTACTGTTCAGTTTCTGTGCTTTTTGACCGAACGAGGACGGGAATCTTGATGTACATGTGTGAGCTATGGATTTTCGGGAGGTAACCGCCTGGAGACAACCGACTCAAATGGTCACCTGCATGAAGTTTCCTAGGTAATGACCCCTCGGATACTGGATGAGATTGACCTCCATTCGCTGACAGCAGCAATTTGTTTACGGTATGAAACCGATTGTCATTGATAAGATGTGACACTCGTCTCCGATCCCTATCGGTTAGGATTTGTTTACGACCAAATCTCTCACACCGTGTAGCACGCTGCATTAAGCGGCACATCAATTCTTGTACACATGTTGGTCACTCCATGTTGATACACCTGAAGTAGACCACCTTTTTCCATGGTGCAGTCATGGACACGTCAAAATACGGTATCTCCTTTCCGTTATTCTGTCATGTTTGAACGCCGATTATTCTTATCGCAGTGATTCCTTACACTACCAAAGAACTGCGCGCTTAGTCTGAGCTACGCTCCGTTCACACTCTCCCATTGGGCCATCGGCGTGCTCGACACCTTTCATCATTTTAAAATGGACAGAATCATGTCTCGTCTGACTACAATTGACGCCTCTAGTCAGCCACTGGCACATACACATCATTTCACTGCCATGACGTATGTCTGCAGTTCTCCACCATCTTACAGAGCTCCGAAGCGACCATTGAGGTCTTTTAAATGGGTGTCTAGTATTTTGTCCAGTGAACTTATCTACGTAATGACGAAACAAGACCAAAATTATACGTTAGAGCGCATGCAGCAATTGGTGACGTAGCACTCTAGTTGTGATGTCAACGTAAGTTTAGGCGACAGTATGTATAGGTCAGGATTTTATCGGTGGTGTGTAATATTTTCTATCTATGTCTAGAGGGCCTGTTTAAGGCCCATCCGAGCAAGCCGCAGTTTGGGGTTCAAACTGACTGGGACGCCAGGGGCACCGAACAGTGCAATTCCTTGGCAGTGCATATCTTAACTCGTGGCGAGAACTGATACGGGTGAGAGTGTTTTAGGGAAAAGGAACGGTGGAGGGGCGCAAAATGTTAGCTCGCTTGTGTGGAAAAATGTTTTCGAACATGACCTGCGTCCCCACACCTGCGGATGGAATAGCCTCTTCAGAAGGTTTTTATATTTGCAAGAACACGTAAGAGTTATGGAACAAACGCACAAAAGATGATTCTGGAAATATTAACCATTCTAAGAGCAACAATATGACCGTAGTAATCGAAGAGCGTTGGAAGGATAGGTGAAGAATAAGTCGAAGAACGTTGCAATAAAACAGCAACATTAATGGGTGATATTGGACCTGGCGACACTCGAAGTAATGTAATCGGAAGAAAGAGTAATTTAATCCAGTGAAACATAACCGAGTAATACAGACGCATAAGCTGTGTTAAATAGTCTGGTGCACAGGGTGCGGTAGCAGTTTTTATGACTGCAGGTCTAAATCTGGAATTTCTATTCACCACGCAGACTGCGCAAGTAAGATAGTGTCGGAGTGTGTAGTTAGTCTACCAGTAAGGAAACATTTTACTGCCAACGCGGGACCTACCTAAATGCATTCATATTGCGGTTACAGAGTCAGTCCCCGTTTATAATTCTGAAACTGATTTTGCAAGACGGGTATAATAGGGTAAAAATTACGAGCGACGGCTTTTCAGCTAACCGCACGAGGAGGGTATAGTTACTCAGTGCCAGCAGCGTTAAAATGTTTTAAATGTATTCCTACTCTAAAATCATGCGTGCAGTGTTGTCCGCATTTGCTGATATTTATGGCGCTACCTGTCTTGCATATATTACAGTGCTATAAACATAATTTGCATAGAGTGTCATACGCGTTCTGTATAATAACCAAACTGCAATACTGGCATTAAACGAGCCAGGTAGCAGAACGGTACTCTCCGTGTAACTAAAAACCGAAAATTTCAGGCTCGGAGATGAAGTTATATTTTGTTCCCTGAATTATGTTCACCCAACAAGTTATCACAGGTCACCGGGCATATCCACAACACATTTCTGCGTACGTATTATACAACCAAAGTAAATAGTTATATAAACTCTGCTTCAGCCTTAGAGGATACACTAGCGATTGTCCTTTTGCAGAAACGTCGTGGAAGCACAATAGCTTGAAGACAGTACAGACGTGTAGAAAGAGAGAGATAAGAAAAGGATCCCATCACAGATAATACCTTACATTTCTATGCGATGTTTACGAAAATTAAAGTGCTTCCTGAAACAAATCATACGTAGTAACAGCATAATCCCGTTTTTCACGTAATTTGTGTCTCACCTTAAATATCCACTAGGGAAAACCCACGATAGAACGTTTAATTAAGCATAAAAATGTTTTAGTTTACTTGCTTATCAGCCTTCAGTTTTTAAAATTTTGCACTGTCACGAGAGACACAAAACAGTTTTAGTGGGCTGTATAGTTTATCCATTAGCTAATAAAATTCGTATAATAGTAACTGCATTATTGGATGCTAAGCTTCAACGATTCTGTAAGCTGTCTTCTATTTAGTTTAACATCCACACAATATTTTCATGTATAAATAGAAAAACGGTACAAGAGATATGTCATATGGGAAATTGTAGAAAATTTGAAGTCTTGTTCATGTAGCTACCCATATTAAATACCACGAAAGTTCAATTCCTTTTATAATAGAGTAACATGTAATAGGTAGAAAGAACAGGAGCTGTATTAGATGCACTGTAGATATCAGGTAAAACTTACGGCAAAAACATATGGTTCTCCTATTGCTTCTTTTCCTGTGGTTAGTGCTTTTTTCCAGAGGTTAACTCATCATATTTGTGAACCCCTTTGTTCTATTTATGTTCTAACTCTATAAAGAAAAATTGATTTTTGAATTAATGTGGCTTGAAGTACACGGTTTTTTTCTGCATCTAATACTTTTCATAATAGAAATAAACGGAATTTCCACTAATATTCTGGTAAATCGATTGTATGCCGCAAAACAATGTTGAATATTATGTTATCAGTCTTTATAAGGAAATCACCTACTTATTCCCAGGTTTCTAAAGCCTTTTCAATATATCCTTTCGATGTTAGCTACGTAGCTAAGAGTACTCGCTTTTTTGTCTTTGCGACATCGAGTGAATGATGTTTTCAAGTAACTGATGCCAGAATTTAGTGTTACACAAAGGTGTCAAATATCAGTGTCGATGTAACCGCTTCTGAATCAAGAAATTATCATATACTAATGGCCAATTATAAGGACAATCATTTCACCTAAGGCAAAAGCTTGAAAATTTAAAAAATCTGAAAAATGATCAAATGGGTTTTGGAAATGATTTTTTTAAAAGTAAGAAATAAAATAGATGAGAGAAACATTTGAAATACCTTTGAATGATTCTCAAAATCATGCACAGAAAATGAGGTGTCGACTGAGAATGCGTATTCCCTTTCCCGATGTTTGAAGGACTTCCTATTGAAAAAATTTTCAGGATGGAAATTTAGTTGCAACTTTTTTGCATCTTCGGGGATAGGTGATAGAAGTACATCAAGATCACGTAACAGTGGACTGCACAATCTATGTAATCCATCAGACAAATATCCTTTACTACTCTTAAAAATGCTGAGATTCTAGGCTAGACATTGAAGTTTAAATTCTTAATTGCCACCTCATTTGCTGTACATGGTCGAACGTTAATCGAGGAGTGTTTCAACTGTTACTATAACCTGTTTTATTTATTATTTTCACAGAAGTCATTTTACAAAAAAACTGACCGTGCTTTTTCCATTTTCCTTTATTTTCAAGTTTCGTTCAGAAAGCAGAACTTTTTGACGTCTAATTTGCTTTCCTAGAAGTTCGTGTTTTTGCATTTTTCTGAATTCAGTACTTGGCTTGAAGCAAGCAACTTTGACAGTTAAGTATGACACGAACGAAACTTTTTGTGTCTGAAACAGCTAAGTCTTGAAGAAATTATCTTTCTGACGCTTCATTTACTCCAGGTACAAGCTGCTAGTCAAATATGTCATTGTTTCCCTCTAATCACTCATTACATTTTCCTTAATTACCCTGATACCTTCAATCAATAAATCATATCTCATGCTAGTCAATTTGACTTTCTCTTTGCCCATATCTCAATTTTAGTTTGGCTATGAAAATTCGGATAATATTTTCCCTCAAATCAATGATTAATTTTACTTAATTACCTTAATTTCTTCCAAACAATTATATCCTTTTTTGCAAAACTAGATGTCACGTTGGTCAATGTGATACCAATTTACTCAGTTTCCACTCTTAGTTTGACTATGAAAATTCGAACAAAATCCTAGTGTGTAATTTATAGGGAAGCTTGTTTTCGTTCTGCTCAAATATTTGACCAGTAAAGGAGATAGGATATTTAAAAAAAAAAAGAGCACACGGACCATTGTTACCGGTAATAATCGTAGAACAACACTTCTCTGTCAGTATAACTACTTAGAGTTACTGCAATCGATGCAGGACACTGGTTTAGGGGAATCCCCGCCGATCAACTACTACCCTAAAAGGCCGGCCAACAGGCATCCGGCATTGGCGATTCCTGGCACGCGGCGGCGATGTAAAAGCGCTCTTTGTGCCAGACACTGTTGGCATCCCGGCAGCACCTGAAACTGCGGCCAATTCTGCTAATCTCGGCCTCATCGCAGATTTCTTCATGCAGAACTGTTCTCACCAGATACTGCAGGCGTTTCATCTCACCACTTACCATCAGCATCGTATGGAGTGAATCACAGAAATTTATTCACATTGTTATATGTACATTGCTACATCTGTTTCCTTTTATATTCAAACTGTTTGATGACGCTGTTTGTCAGTTTGTTCTGTATACACCAGAAAAGATAATTCACTGACATTTAACAGCGTCTACAGGTCCTCCTCGCTAATTTTACTGCATATTGTGATCTCTTGCATGCTCTGGATACCGGGCGTTTCAGAGAAGGTTTTTTTTTTCTGTAACTTACAAAATGATAAGTGAAAGGAATGTTTATTTAGTCAGGCAAACGGAATAAAGATTAATGTTTTTTCGAAGTTAAGAAAATAGTGTATTTATTTATTTTGTAGAGAGCTACAGAACGAGTTATAAATTTTTAAATAGAATATTTGTTTTCTGAAGTAGCTGATGTATTCAAACCAGCTGTACACCAATCAGTTTTAATTATATTTCTATTTTAGTTAGTGAGACATTAAAGTTCTAAGTTTCAGGATTGGATGCGATATGTTGTGTTCAAATGTATCTTCTTGTGGCAGAATGTTCTTTTAAGTGAGGTGTTCAAGCGAATGCCCATTTTCTTGAAGGTGAAACCCAGTGACCCTTCTCCACGTCCGGTGGACAAAATGTAAAGTTGCTAGTGTCACGGAGCGATAAGTTTCGTCGAAGCGCTGTTTGAATTCATGTACGGTTACATTGTACAATGTGTCCTTCCACTGTTGTATAGAAGGCAAATCGTAATGAACAAACAAACGACGTTCGGACAGTCACCGATATTGACGTGGCGTAAACATGGCAGGCACATCCAACGAGTGCGTTGACATGTTGCTCATGCTCGACGAATACCTATATAATGCCAATGAAGAAGCGTGAGATGTCCCGATCGAAAAGCTCCATCAGTAATTTCGTTGTCACGTATTGAACAAATAGTACGAGAACCCATTAGTTTGAGCGGTAGTATATGAAGTGCTGTAAGAAGTGAGTATGTGGAAGTGCTTGATTCAGCTGCAATCCACCACGATCCACATGATAACTTACAAGAAGTTGATACGGTGTCTGGTTTCATCCTTACATATGAGTGGCGAATAGTACACGGTCATCAGATAGTTTACGTCTCGTCCACAGATTGTTTACAATGCACATTGAGTTTTGGATTCAGGAAAACCGGACCTAATTTGATCACTTCAGTTAAATAACACTTCACCACCAGAAGATCTACCTGAACACAATCGATCGTGTGCACAGTGTTGCATGCAAACATTAAATATGGAATGTTACTAAGTGCTTAGCTAATATTGATAGAAATTTTGTTTAAATTAATTTTTACACGGTTGAAATACGTCAACTACATGCCAGAAAAAATAACGTTCTATTTAAAAAATTGTAGCTCATTGATCTAACGCTCTTGAAAAGAACTAAATAAACTAGCCCTATATTCACAACAACACAGAGCCAGTAAGGGTTTTTACTTCCACTTATTAAAAAATATTTGATCTCGTGAGCATCCTGAACTGAAGAACGTATTTATTGAATGAAAATCAGCTTCAGTTACCAGTAAACGGCAAACTGGAAACTAAAGCGAACTTGAAACTTCCTGGCAGATTAAAACTGTGTGCCTGACCGAGACTCGAACTCGGGACCTTTGCCTTTCGTGGGCAAGTGCTCTACCATCTGAGCTACCGAAGCACGACTCACGGCCGGTACTCACAGCTTTACTTCTGCCAGTATCTCGTCTCCTACCTTCCAAACTTCACAGAAGCTCTTCTGCGAACCTTGCAGAACTAGCACTCCTGAAAGAAAGGATACTGCGGAGACATGGCTTAGCCACAGCCTGGGGGAGGTTTCCAGAATGAGATTTTGACTCTGCAGCGGAGTGTGCGCTGATATGAAACTTCCTTGCATATTAAAACTGTGTGCCCGACCGAGACTCGAACTCGGGACCTTTGCCTCTCGTGGGCAAGTGCTCTACCATCTGAGCTACCGAAGCACGACTCACGCCCGGTACTCAAAGCTTTACAGTTTTAATCTGCCACGAAGTTTCATATCAGCGCACACTCCGCTGCAGAGTGAAAATTTCATTCTGGACCCCCCCCCCCCCCCCAGGCTGTTGCTAAGCCATGTCTCCACAGTATCCTTTCTTTCAGGAGTGCTAGTTCTGCAAGGTTCGCAGAAGAGCTTCTGTGAAGTTTGGAAGGTAGGAGACGAGATACTGGCAGAAGTAAAGCTGTGAGTACCGGGCGTGAGTCATGCTTCGGTAGCTCAGATGGTAGAGCACTTGCCCACGAAAGGCAAAGGTCCTGAGTTCGAGTCTCGGTCGGGCACACAGTTTTAATCTGCCAGGAAGTTTCATATCAGCGCACACTCCGCTGCAGAGTGAAAATCTCATTCTGTAAAGCCAACTTGTTTCTATAAATCATTTACTCATTATTTTATAATTTGTAGAGATAAACCTGTTACCTGAAACACCCCATCTGTTTTAATAAGGCAGTCGCATTCTTATTTTAATCACCATTATCTGCTGTTTTACACCTTCGTAAACAAAAGAAAATATATTTATGTTGTTTATCAGAAGCACATTTTCACTTTTAGGATGAAGGCAAGCGTATCCTGTAATATCGTTATTTGTCACAAACGTGAGGTACTATGATTTGATTGGCGGACAGTATTTCCGAGGGTTGTTGAATGCTACAATACACCTGTGTGTCTGAAATAGTCGTTTTGGTACCAGAATGACAGGAGGGCTAAAAGTCTAGTAGACTACCTTTCGTTTTGTTCACCAGTTAACGTGAAATTTTATTTTTTGAACTGCGATGGGTGGACTTGAGGGAATAAGCAGGAGGTGGACTCAAGAAGGGGAAAAATAGCTGTGCTGACGATCAGTTCAGGTTACAGTGTAGTCCGCGTAAACTGCACTGTATAGTTCCCTATTCTGTCGAGACGGGGCAAGATACATAATCGGGGGACCGGAAAGTAATGTCATTTTTTCCCTTAAATTCAAACAGATAAATTGTTAAAAAGTTTTTATTTTTAATCAGTGATATAATCATCCCCGTTATCAACCAACGTTCACCATGTAGTGTGCAAATTCTCAGTGCCGAATCAATAAATATCAACTAGGTTTTGAACTATATATCTGAAGATGCCATTTTGGACATCACCCAAGGTTTCACATTTTTTGCCGCTTAGAAAATGTTATAGCGACCGCGATAAATGTGAATCCGATGGAGCAATATCGGACGAGTATGGAGGGTGAGGCAATAACTCCTACCTCAATTCACTAATTTTTGCCATGGTTCGTCTTGCACAGTTTGGTTTTGAATCATCATTTTGCAAAACAACGCCTTTTCTGTTGACAGTCGCTTGGTACGTTTCAATTAAAGATTACTTACTCGATCCCTTTGTTCACAATATAGGTCTACATCCACATTTTTCAAGGTTTCAGTTCTTCATAACAGACGACACAAAACACACAAAAGCGCCTTTTGGATTGTAAACCTGGCTTGACTGTACTTCTTGACTATTCATTTGGAGAGCGCCAGCCACTGCCTTTTGCGTTTTGATTATCACCGAGGACCCATTTTTCATCTACAGTGAACAAGCGATAAAAAACGCTTCTGTATTGTGGTGCTTAAGCAATAAGTTTCATCGATTAGCTTTATTTGTCTTTACCGATCAACTGTAAACGCTCTTGTTTGGTCGACCAAGGTTGGTTAAGAGTGTTTAACAGCTCCTCAACTGTCTGACGCTGATTTCCTTCTACTTCCGCCCTTAATGTGTCATTGTCTAAAATTGTTGCTCATCCAGATTTATAGGTGACGGGAAGATGCAAATTACTGGATTTGAACATAGAAAACAATCTTTGCCACTTACGAACGCCTAAATGCAAATGGATAACTACTGGAAACGTTTTTCATAGCAATTGTTGCGTTACAGCCTTTGAGAAACTTAAAAAGCATACAATTCCAGATAAGTACTTCATCTGGTATTTAGCTGGCCGCTTCACCAAAAATTAAAAAAAAAATTAGAACTTAATCATTTACCAGTTAACAAGCCACTTGAAGCTTAAAATGTATTTGTCACGACTTAGAAGCACTCAACGCGCTGATAAACGACGAAGGAATATCGACATGCACAGAAACGACATCACTTTCCGGTCCACCTAATAGGACAATTGAATGAAAGTGACTAATAAAGCAGTAACACTCACTGAGTATAAAATTATGGGAGCAGTAAATTATTTTAGATACTTGAACTACCACATTACATATCAAAAGGATACGGAGGTAACAACTTCAGTTGTGTGAGCAGAAGTATTCACGGAACTCTGAAGAATAGGACACGGAATGATTTACAATTACTTTTATAGTACATAAATGAATTGGTAGACAACAGCGATTAGAATTTCTTCCACAAGGACGAACTAACGCAAGTGGCAAATTATGTCGTTCACTGTTTTCAGTATTAGTGTAAGTATCAGGAACCTAGGAATGATTATTTTCGTACTTGGTGGTTGAAATGTTCGGAGATTTTTTTCTTTTGTAGATATGACAGAATGACAAGTTAACGTCCAATTTATGTCACAAATGATATTAAGTAACAAGACGTTTTGCTACGGGTATGTCGGGCTGGGCTAGTGCTTGAATGGGTCACCATCCGATCTGTCGAGTGCCGTTGGTAAGCCGAGTACACTCAGCCCTTGTGAGGCAAACTGAGGATCTACTTGATTGAGAAGTACCGGCTCCGGCCTCCTAAACTGACATACGGCCGGGAGAGCGGTTTCTGAGCACATGCCACTCCATATCCGCATCGAGTGATGCCTCTGGGCAGAGGATGACACGGCGGGCGGTCGGTTCCATTGGGCCTTCATGGACTCTTCGGGCGGAGTTTAGTTTTTTAAGGCACTAATTCGGTTGGGCTACACAAGCAATAAATAAACAATAGTTCGACTCATAGTTCAATGAGTGTTGTTGTAACACGTAAAGGAACACAGTTGTAGTAATGTCAAGTCTATTCAGAAAATTGAGCTTTCACAGGCTTTTCTCTTACATAAGTCGAAATCAGTTTCACATCTTAATCACAGTAGTCGGTTGATCGCTTTCTGAAGAGAATTACCAAATCACCAAAAAACCAGATAAAGAGACACAAACAAAGGTCAAGGTAGATGAAGAGACCATTCAACAATGCTGTCGGTTCTGCTACTTAGGAAGTATTGTCGCCCAAGGTAATATGTGCACCCCGGAAATCAGAAGGAGAACTGCCCTCGCTAAACAGGTCTTCAGTAACAAGGAAAACCTTCTGACAAGCAGGCACGTATGTATGAGAACTAGGAAATAATCGATCGAAATACTTGTTTGAATTGTTTCATTACATTGGGTGGAACATTGATCGTAATGAATCGAGATCTACACACGTTATTAAAATACTATATACACTCCTGGAAATTGAAATAAGAACACCGTGAATTCATTGTCCCAGGAAGGGGAAACTTTATTGACACATTCCTGGGGTCAGATACATCACATGATCACACTGACAGAACCACAGGCACATAGACACAGGCAACAGAGCATGCACAATGTCGGCACTAGTACGGTGTATATCCACCTTTCGCAGCAATGCAGGCTGCTATTCTCCCATGGAGACGATCGTAGAGATGCTGGATGTAGTCCTGTGGAACGGCTTGCCATGCCATTTCCACCTGGCGCCTCAGTTGGACCAGCGTTCGTGCTGGACGTGCAGACCGCGTGAGACGACGCTTCATCCAGTCGCAAACATGCTCAATGGGGGACAGATCCGGAGATCTTGCTGGCCAGGGTAGTTGACTTACACCTTCTAGAGCACGTTGGGTGGCACGGGATACATGCGGACGTGCATTGTCCTGTTGGAACAGCAAGTTCCCTTGCCGGTCTAGGAATGGTAGAACGATGGGTTCGATGACGGTTTGGATGTACCGTGCACTATTCAGTGTCCCCTCGACGATCACCAGTGGTGTACGGCCAGTGTAGGAGATCGCTCCCCACACCATGATGCCGGGTGTTGGCCCTGTGTGCCTCGGTCGTATGCAGTCCTGATTGTGGCGCTCACCTGCACGGCGCCAAACACGCATACGACCATCATTGGCACCAAGGCAGAAGCGACTCTCATCGCTGAAGACGACACGTCTCCATTCGTCCCTCCATTCACGCCTGTCGCGACACCACTGGAGGCGGGCTGCACGATGTTGGGGCGTGAGCGGAAGACGGCCTAACGGTGTGCGGGACCGTAGCCCAGCTTCATGGAGACGGTTGCGAATGGTCCTCGCCGATACCCCAGGAGCAACAGTGTCCCTAATTTGCTGGGAAGTGGCGGTGCGGTCCCCTACGGCACTGCGTAGGATCCTACGGTCTTGGCGTGCATCCGTGCGTCGCTGCGGTCCGGTCCCAGGTCGACGGGCACGTGCACCTTCCGCCGACCACTGGCGACAACATCGATGTACTGTGGAGACCTCACGCCCCACGTGTTGAGCAATTCGGCGGTACGTCCACCCGGCCTCCCGCATGCCCACTATACGCCCTCGCTCAAAGTCCGTCAACTGCACATACGGTTCACGTCCACGCTGTCGCGGCATGCTACCAGTGTTAAAGACTGCGATGGAGCTCCGTATGCCACGGCAAACTGGCTGACACTGACGGCGGCGGTGCACAAATGCTGCGCAGCTAGCGCCATTCGACGGCCAACACCGCGGGTCCTGATGTGTCCGCTGTGCCGTGCGTGTGATCATTGCTTGTACAGCCCTCTCGCAGTGTCCGGAGCAAGTATGGTGGGTCTGACACACCGGTGTCAATGTGTTCTTTTTTCCATTTCGAGTGTAGGACGGTCTTGATAACATTCAAATACCTTTATTCATAAGTTGTGACCAGTTTAGACCATATGTGCATCATCTTCGAACCGTACTGCAGTGATGACGTGTGGAGATGATACCACGGAGCAGGAAATGTGGATACTACCCACTGACGAGCAGTCGACATCAGTGGGTGGTATGCTCAGCTCCTGTTCCACGCCATGTCTCCACACGTTCACTCGAGTATGGTTCGAAGACGATCCACGACGGGTCGAAACCGGTCACCACTTACGAACTAAAGTTTTTATGCTATCAATACTCTTCTATACAACATTTTAATACTAGCTGATTGTGATCGCTGCTACTCCCAGTTTGTTTACAAGGATTACTAACGCGTGGAAGCAATGGAAATGTGGAGGTAGATAAGAATTCTGAATAAAATGTGGAGAGAGAAAAAGCGGAACGAATGAGTCCTCAATGAAGTAGAAACGAGGTATAACTTGAATAGAAAAGAGGAAAACAAAATTCGTTGGCCACACGACAAATCACAAAGAACTGTAGGCCACCATGTTGGATGAAAAGGTTTTAGGGAATAAACGAAGAGAAAGGTAACCGAAGAATCATCACGATTTTGTGATGAATGAGCCTACATTGAAACGGCACTGAAACGCACAGCAGAGAAGAGACAAATATGATTGCAGTGACAGGGCCTAACCGGCAAAATATGATGACGCAGTAAAATGTTCAAGGTCAGCGTCTAACACATAACACAGTATTTTTACAGTGCACTGCTCATACACCCTGGACAATCACGCCGTGTAACAGATGTATAGAATACAAGTTATAACACGTGTGAATAACCTCAAACTGTAAACTGAAATGTATCGTTTGCACTATTACGTGACAGAAAGTAATGCCTTATTTACCCTTAAATGAACCCCTTACGTCACGTTTCGCGGGTGAAGCTTTTCCATCTCCGTCTAGGGGAATCCAAACACCCTCTGTATTTCTGCGGCAACTGCCACAGATCGCGTGCCAAATAAACAAACGTGGCGCTAACGGTGAACTGTCGATAGCTGTGTGGAACGATATGCAGCACAGATTCTGCCGCTATCGAATGGCCACACGTGCTTTTCTTCTCTTACGCATGGCACGGCTTGACCTTGTCACAGTCAACCTACAAATGTAATTTCTGAATGAAAAATCGACTGAGTAATCTTTTGTTATTTACTTATTTAATTTGATCAGATTACAGTCTTCAGACCCACTCTCGCATTGGACGAAGGCTTTACAGATACAGTAATTTTTACTTCATAATTATTAAGTAATTACAGTAATTTTAATATTACAAACAGTTTTGAATGGGTATTAATAGAATTTAAAATAATTTCATTGTATACAGTTACAACGTATCAATAATGGCTAAGAGCTAATGAAGTTAATACCAGAGATACTACTGCCACTACTGCTACTCCTACAAGTGAGGATACACAAAATACGTTTATAGATGTACAAAACTACTATTATCTGAGATAGTGAGTACTGAGGGAGAGATATTTAGGTACACTACACCAATTAAGAACTTTGGGAAATGAAGAACATCGGATTGGAAACAACGACACTAACTATGATGAGATAACATTATTGTTGCTTCAGTAGCTGTGTCATCAAGTAACATTCTGTAGTAAGTGGAGCTGTTATTCAATTCTATGACATAATGAAGGAGGTTATTCCAGAATCCAATAATGAAATGTACTTAGAGAAAGTGGCTGACTGATTAAGCAGACGGGCAGGATTTATCTCTGGTGGGATCGAGTAGTTTTGGTGTGCTAATCAGACAACAGTGTAGAGATCGAGGAAAAATGTCAGTAATTGTATATCTTGATAAGAGGAAAGAGAAGACGGAATGTATGGAAATTTGTGCTCTTGTCTGCAGATAGTCAGTGCAGTTGTGCGTACAGTGTAAAGTACAATCAAAGAACCGAACGTCAGAGATCTATGAAACACAGTCCTTCATCAGTGGTTCCACACGCCGTGAGATTACTTGAGAAAGACTTTTCAGGATAACATCGCTGCAATCAACAGCTGACAGTACAAGCGCTGGTGCAAATCTCATTTACTGGTCAAAATGGAAGAGATTTTTACACTTCTGAAGGGTGCAGAGAAAAGTTACTGCCTTTTGCACGTTGCAGCTATTTGCTCAGCTCACGTTTGGTTTCAATTTCTTCATTTCTCCTACACTCCTAACTGAGAGGGATAAATCGGTCTCTGTCCGATTTCGGATTAAATATCGTAGAGATTACAGATATATTGGACCAGTGAGTATAGAATGTCTAACCAGGAACGGTTTGGGTAATGGATGGATTGAATTTTAGCCCCTGTCCTGTGCCCGCACTGAAATTCTTGAAATCTATTTTCAACTTTATTGGAGGTTCTGAATGTACATGTGGTACTTACAGCAATACAGAAATGATGAGACGACACTGGCGCACAATGAAACGAATGTAGGACGTATCAAGGAACCAAGGAGGTCATCAAAACGGTAGGCACGTTACTGACGTACAATGAAACAAATGTAGGACCTAGTACCGAACGTTGAGGGACATCTGATATTACCAGTCTCCGTAGTGACTTCAGTGTGCCGGACATGACTCATTGTTGACGATATGTCAGGTAAGAGTGAAATCATCGAACTGCACTTGAAAAGAAATTTAGGCTGAGAACTATGACGAGTAAAGGAGTGAATTTGCGGCTGAGTTAGTCCCTCTTCTCACTATAATCTGTCGAAGATCCCTTGAACAAATACCATGTCCAGTTCTTGGAAAAAGGCACAGGTCACACCAGTCTACATGAATGGTAGTAGAACTGATCCAAAAAACTACCGTCCAAAAACCTTGACATCGATTTGTTGTAAGTCTTAGAAGATATTCTGAGCTCAAACATAATGAGGTATCTTGAACAGAATGACCTCTTCGGTGCCAACCAGCATGGTTTTCGAAAACATCGATCATATGAAATCCAACTCGCACTTTTCTCACATGACATACTGGTAGCTATGGATCAAGGCAAACAGGCAGATGAAGTATTTCTTGATTTCTGAAATGCATTTGTCTCAGTACCGCACCTACGCTTACTGTCAAAAGTGCGATCATATGGGGTACCAAATGAAATTTGTGACTGGGTTGAGGACCTTTTGGTAGGTAGGACAAAGCATGTTACCTTCCATGGAAATTCATCGTCAGATATAGAAGTAACTTCGGGTGTACCTCAGGGAACTGTGTTGCTACTCTTGCTATTCATGTTGCAAATTAACGACCTTAATACTAAAATGATACTTTTTGCAGATGATGCAGTTACCAGTAATGAAGTATTGTCTGAAAGAGGTCTTAATAAGTCATCAGCGTGGTGCAGAGATTGGTAACATTCTCTAAATGACCAGAGATGCAAAATTTGCCATTCAAAAAACGGAAAACTGTAGTATCCTTTGACTACAGTATCAGTGAGTCCCTGCTGGAATGGACCAACTCACACAAATACTTGTATGCAAAACTTTGCCGGGATATGAAGTGGGATGGTCACAGAGGTTGAGTCATGGGTAAAGCAGGGGATAGACTTCGGACTTTTGGAAGAAAACTGCGGAAGTGCAATCACTCTACAAAAGAGATCGCTTACCAATCACTCGTCCGACCCATCCTAGAATATTGCTCAAGTGTGTGGGACTCGTACCACATAGGACTGACAAGGGATATTGAACGTATACAGAGAAGGGCAGCACGAATGGTCACAGGTCTTATTAATCCACGGGAAAGTGTCACAGAGATACTGAAGGAACGGAAATGGCGGGCTCTTGAAGACAGAGTAAACTATCGCGAGAAAGTCTATTAACAAAATTTCAAGAACCGGCTTTAAATGATTACTTTATACTACAACCCCCTACCTATCGATCAAACAGGGATCGTGAGGATAAGATTGGAATAATTACAGCGCGCACAGAGGCGTTGAAACAATATTTCTTCCCACTCTCCATACGTGAATGGAACAGGAAGAAACTCTTAATAACTGGTACAATGCGACGTACCCTCTCCTATGCACCTCACGGTTGTCTACAGAGTACAGGTGTAGATGTAGATAGGTAAAAATGGCTCTGAGCACTATGGGACTTAACATCTGAGGTCATCAGTCCCCTAGAACTTAGAACTACTTAAACCTAACTAACCTAAGGACATCACACACATCCACGCCCGAGGCAGGATTCGAACCTGCGACCGTAGCGGTCGCGCGGTTCCAGACTGGAGAGATGTAGATAGTTTTCCTTCCACGTAATGTATGTGGCTGCGAGTAAATGCTAGTCTTTTGCATGTAGAAGCAAGCAGGGTTCTCGAGGCTAGTGCGACGTTTGTTGCATGCCGTCTTCCAGGTGCTGCAATTTTAATAGCAAGTGGTATACTTGTGAAGCGGTGGTCCCCACATGGCGATGAAGCCTCTCTTATTCCTCGGTAATGAGCGCCAGAGACGCGCGCAGTGCGCAGTGGCAGGGAAATTGCGCCGCCGGACCGGAGATTGCGAGCGCCACTGTGCGTGCGGCGTGAGACGAGCGGCGTGCTGCGTGCTCCGGCCACGGACCACCCACCGCCGCTGCCGAATTCCTGCACGCCGAGAGCCGGCAGTCGAGAGCTCCAACCAGGGAGGCGGGGACCGGGAATGGCGCCTGCGGGCAGGCAACCCGCGCAGCATGTCACCCGAGCCGGCCGCGGCGCTGCGTAACTGCGCTACTGCAAGACCGACTGCTGACTACCCAGCATCCGCCGAGAAAAGAGGGTCACGCCCCCAGTCGCTAGCAGGTAATTCGCCAGTCCACCCACTTCAGGGTGTGACGGAAACCCCAGCACATTACGATGGCCTGATGAGTGCTTCGGGTCTTTACTGTGAGGCTGGTTAGTTGGTAGGGGAAGGGGAGGATGAGCGAGGGTTAAGAGGCTAACAAACTAAACCATTAGTTCCTCGTTCATGGGACAGATCATCCGGAATAGCACGTCAGCCAGAAATTTGAAAGAATTGAGAAAATAGTTAGGAATAGTAAACTCGAGGCACCGAAAGCATTATTGATGCCAGAGTTGACAAATAAAGAGCCTATGCAATGTTCTGTAAGTAGCATGCCGTGTCCGCTCACCATACTTCCGCCAAGCGGTCGGCCGAATGTTTAGGTTCATCTACATCTACATCTACATTTATAATCTGCAAGCCACCCAACGTGTGTGGCGGAGGGCACTCCACGTGCCAATGTCATTACCCCCCTTTTCTGTTCCAGTCGCGTATGGTTCGCGGGAAGAACGACTGCCGGAAAGCCTCTGTGCGCGCTCGGATCCCTCTAATTTTACATTCGTGATCTCCTCGGGAGGTATAAGTAGGGGGAAGCAATATATTCGATACCTCATCCAGAAACGCACCCTCTCGAAACCTGGCGAGCAAGCTACACAGCGATGCAGAGCGCCTCTCTTCAAGAGTCTGCCACTTGAGTTTGCTAAACATATCCGTAACGATATCACGCTTACCAAATAACCCTGTGACTAAATGCGCCATTCTTCTTTGCATCTTCTCTATCTCCTCTGTCAACCCGACCTGATACGGATCCCACACTGATGAGCAATCCTCAAGTATAGGCCGAACGAGTGTTTTGTAAGCCACCTCCTTTGTTGATGGACTACATTTTCTAAGGACTCTCCCAATGAATCTCAACCTGGTACCCGCCTTACCAACAACTAATTTTATATGATCATTCCACTTCAAATCGTTCCGCACGCATACTCCCAGATATTTTACAGAACTAACTGCTACCAGTGTTTGTTCCGCTATCATATAATCATACAATAAAGGATCCTTCTTTCTATGTATTCGCAATACATTACATTTGTCTATGTCAAGGGTCAGTTGCCACTCCGTGCACCAAGTGCCTATCCGCTGCAGATCTTCGTGCATTTCGATGCAATTTTCTAATGCTACAACTTCTCTGTATATTTCATCATCATCCGCGAAAAGCCGCGTGGAACTTCCGATACTATCTACTAGGTCATTTATATACATTGTGAAAAGAAATGGTCCCATAACACTCCCCTGTGGCACGCCAGAGGTTACTTTAACGTCTGTAGACGTCTCTCCATTGATAACAACATGCTGTGTTCTGTTTGCTAAAAACTCTTCAATCCAGCCACACAGCTGCTCTTATAGTCCGTAGGCTCTTACTTTGTTTATCAGGCGACAGTGCGGAACTGTATCGAACGGTCTTTAAAATTCCATACGAGAACCAAACCAATTATGTCACGATTTCAGTGTGACTCGGCAACCTGAGGATGTTCGAAGAAACTAAACCGGTCGTAACACAATAAAAGCATGGTAATACAGCTGAAGTGGTTTTTATTAATCGCTAACATTAATGCCAGCTGTGGGTTCAACGTGGTTAAGATTCGTAATAGCAGAAATAAGAAAGCTGAACACCTAATGAACAACAGTAAGACGGACGGCAGTAAATGTAAGAGAAATAATCAGATCAGTAGGTGGATGGGTGCAGTCGAGAGTCTGTTGGGACTCGCCGTGCGAAGGAAGGCGTCCATTCCTGATACATCAAAAAAAAAAAAAAATGCTTAAGAAACGGGGATAGAACCCACTCTCTCGGTGGAAGCGCAAAAATCTATTCGAGAGTTCTTTCGCTTTTAACTAGTACCAGGAATAATGAAACCTTAAAGTCTAACAAAAATAGGAGTGCTACATCAAGTAAAATAAGATGTAGCAGCAGAAAAGGCTAATCACATCTGAAGCAAAATAAAAGAGAGGTAGTCTGCAGCACAAGGCACCCCAGCCCCAGTCACCTCGTCCTCAACTCAAAATCAGGTTAAAAGGTTATAATCCGAAGATAAAAACAATTTTCCTACAGGAAACGAGGAACTATTTCAACTGTCTGCATGTCATCGTCAACTTTAGAGCCAAAGGGACCATAATTGGCGTGAAGATCAGGAGGAGGGGCATTCAACCAACACGTGAGCTACTCTATTGTAATTTACTGCAGACACAACATTAGGGTTTCTCATAACGTGAGATAGAATTATGAGTTAATCTGGTGTGATTGATGTGGGATTCGGACGTGATTTCCTTCCCCGAGGTACACTAGGAGGCAGTCGTAGAAGCGAGGGTGGGGTAGAGGTGAGCTGGTGCAATTACCCGAATTATACCACTGAAGTTTGGAAATTTTGATATTTGTTTTAACTTACTGTGGGACCAGACTGCTAAGGTCATTGGTCCCTAGGCTTACACACCCATGCCCGAGGGAGGACTCGAACCTCCAACAGGGGGAGCCGCTCGAACTGTGGCAAGGCGCCTAAGACCGCGCAGCTATCTCGCGGGGCCACTGAACTTGTTTAGTTCCTCATAAATTTGTTGTAAGCATTTGTATGCACGTAATTTCTGAAACAATACACTACTGCCAGTTAAAAGTGCAACAACATGAAGGCGGAATGTCCCGAATGCCAAAGTGGCACGAAATGAATTACATGCTTGGATATTAGTATTTCAGCGTTAATGCACAAAGTGGTTACGATTAATGCCACTTACATTCTGCAAATAAAGAAATATTATGCAGCGGGTTTCTTATTCATAGAGCGCATCTGAATGTCGTCTGTTTGAAACCAGGTCGCATTGTGACTACTTCGTGTAAGATGGAAAACTTCTACAGCATGTGGCGGAATTCCATGGTGGCACGTTGTGCCATATTGGAAGTGGAGTTCATCATTTCTTGACACTGCAGCTCGCATTTATCGGGATTCCACGGCTGTCATGCGAATATAAAAACAGTGGGGGCAGGAGGTCCGTGACCAAAACCGTGCTAAATCTCAGCGGCCCCACGTGATGGAAGCCCCAGAGGTCAGACATATTCAAAGTAGTTTTGAGCTTGACAGCATGCTATTGTGCAACCATTTTACATATCTTTAGTACGGAAATGTAAAATTGTTTGATGCACTGATACTGCAACGACCTCTTCACCACCACTGACAGCACGGCGATCACTGGCATGTCTTACCTTGACGCCTTAGCTGATAGAACTGTGGCGACAATGGTACACTCAGCGACATCACTGGACACAGGAGTCGCATCACATCATCTTTCCAGACAAATCGTGGCCACGCATACATCATCAAGATGGAGGTATCCGCTTGTGGTGGCTTCAAGGAGAACGAACCCTCCCATATTGCATTGGTCATGATCAAACAGACCCAGCAACTGCAGTACCTGTATGGAATGCCGTTGAGTGTACAACACGATCGCCTCTGGTTCGTGCAGCTAGTAATCTGGAAAACAGCCGTTACATTTTGACATATTTTGCACGGTGGTTGTGCCCAACTTTCACAGACTCTGTGACGTTATCTTTCAACAAGACAACACAAGACGACATTATCCATGCTGTCTTGACCTGCCTCGATACAGAAGATGTACGACTGTTGCACTGGCTACCACGTTCCAGTTCTTCCTCACACTAAAACTTCTGGTCATGACGCTTGACAAACTCTGGTATGAAGTTGTACTACATTCAATGAAGTACCCGATCCACCATCCAAGCTCAGTTCAACGCAATTCCGGACCTGGTTAGATCCATTGTTGCAGTCAAAGGTGACATCCCTGTACACTATATTTTGCGCCCTGTATCTCACGAAAACGCAACTATAATCGTGTACTCTTCCTCTCATAATAAGTAAATTTTCGTTATTTATTATCATTTCTGTTATTGTAATTTCAATGATTACCAGCGTTTCTTGTATTTTCCATGGTGTGTTTTAATCGATTCAGATTAGAACTGGGATTATTAATTTTCGAGGACCAAGAGTAGTGTGCCCATTCTTCAGTAGCTAATTTAATCCTTGGCGAACTTGATGTCAACAAGACGCCATGTTCTATCTCTCTTCTCGTCCTTCTGAGAACAATATTTGGAGTAGTCACTGGCGAAACGATTTTGTACACTGTCCATACGTTGGTAAAGATAATGACAACTCAAGATACATAGTCCAGAAGTCGATAGGATTTTAATAGTAACGGGGCGCAAATGCAATTCAGTACTTACGAGAGACACGAGAAGACGCAGATAGAAACAAAGAAAGCTAGCGTGGTCTGTTTCGACCATCTGAGGATTGACCTAATAAAATTCATTAGCTTCCGGATAATCATATACTATAATCTTGCTACAAAAATTTGCAACACAATAAGTAGAGAAATCTGGGCTAAATACATGGTGAGCAGCCAAGAGGTGCATGTTGTACTGTGCCAGTCAGCGAGACACTGTTGAAAAATTGTTTTATTTTATTTAAAAAAGTGTTCTCCCAACAATAAAGACATTTAACTTGCGGTTAGTTAACACATGGTTTTAGTTGTTCTCCTTCCTTTGTTGTGGAAAATGCGGTACGTTATGTGTAGTGTGATGAACTGAAAATTGGTAGTTTTTTTAGTAACAAACTTAACAAAACTTGAACCAGGCCCACTTTTCTCCATAAGGAAAGAGGCGTCCAAATTTCTCATCAATCTACATTTCTTCTAGTATAATTAACGGAATGTTCTAGAGAAACTATGACTCAGGACAAATTTAAATTTGCCCATAGTACGGAAAATGCAATAAAGGATGAACGCTTGTTCATCGTACAGTATGACATGACTAACACGCAGAAACACGCACAAAACACACACACACAACGACATACATACATACAGACACATATATACAATGTTTTACGTCCTTTCTGGGTCAGCACACAACAGTGTCTCAGAATAAATTCGAATAGTATCAATCCCTGTCTCCGATAGAGGTTTTCGAGAAATTTCCCTTTGTTGTAAGCAAATGCCGGATCTGGCAATCCGTTAAGTACAGTCAATCGAGAAACCTTTGGCCTACTGTCAGATTGCTGGAATATTTAATTGCGAAGGATAAATTTCTACAATAGCCCAAAATGCTTTTATGGGGAGAAAATGAATGATGGAAAAAATTCATGTTTTTCTGTGCGATTCCTCATCATACTTAGGTATGGCTACATCGTGTGTATAGAACAGAGGAACGATTTGCAGATGTGCATGGTGTTTCACAATTTCAATCACAGGCTCTGGGGGTTGTAGAGCGGACTTAGTACCGGTTGATGATAATTAAAGTTCAGCTACTCACGAAGATACAGTGCGGATATTAATTATTGTATGGCACAGTAACGTATTAGATACACCAATGCGTTAAAGCGCAACCGATTTACACTGGAAAACAAATTAGTTCCAATTTTGAATATCAGGTGCTAATCTGTCGCTGTGAATGCAAGAAAGACGAATAGGAACGTTCCCATATGTAATGGGTTAGAGGGCAGAAAAGGCCAAACAAGTGATAAAGACATAATTTTGATTTTATTATTAACCGTTTCTTGCACAGTTTGTTCAGTATCAGTACCTGATACGTCAAAAAAATTCGTATTCGTAGAACGACTTGATCAACATTTGCTCGCAGCAGTTCCGATGGAATCTGTGTAACCTGTTCCTGTACACTGGCCTTCGGATCTGGTGCGTCCCTGATAAACGAGTGTTTCTTATCCCCACAGGCAAAACTCACAGGGGTTCAGACCAGGTTATCTTACAGGTCACGCATCTGCAAAGCCTCTGGAGATAATATATTCGTGGAAGATTGCATTAAGCAGATCTTTCACTGGGTGGTACAATACCTTGCATGAAAACAGTTGTTTCCACACATTTGCGCTCTTCCAAAGCGGAAATGGCGTTCTGTGCAAGAAGGACTTGATGTGCAGACGTCACGGTACACCTTACAGGCTCCCTAACAGTATTCTCTTCAAAGAAGAAAGGACCGAGAAGAAAGGTGCTTGTGAATCCACGTCTCACAGTCACATGTGGCGAGTGCAATGATTCTTCGTGCACAAAACGCCGTTTAATAGTACCTCAAATTCGGCAGTTTTCCGGTTCATATGGTTCAAATGGCTCTGAGCACTATGGGACTTAACTTCTGAGGTCATCAATCTCCTAGAACTTAGAACTACTTAAACCTAATTAACCTAAGGACATTACACACATCCATGCCCGAGGCAGGATTCGAACCCGCGACTGTAGCGGTCGCGCGGTTCCAGACTGTAGCGTCTAGAACCGTTCGGCCACCGCGGCCGGGTTTTGTGTATTCAGTGCATACTGTAGAGTAAAATGTGCCTCGTCACTTCATAGAATATTGCCCGGTCACATGTCATCAATTTCGATCCGTGCCGGAAACCGAAGAACAAATTCTGAATGCTGCTTCGGATCATGAGGTTTTAGTTGCTGCACCATCTGCATCTTGTACGGGTACCAGTGTACAATTGACGGCAAAACATTCCGTACCGATGATCATCGGATGGACAATTCTCTTGACATTGCACTGGGTGTTGTGTGATGTCCTTAGGTTGGTTAGGTTTAAGTAGTTCTAAGTTCTAGGGGACTGATGACCATAGATGTTAAGTCCCATAGTGCTCAGAGACATTTGAACCATTTTTTTTTGACATTGCACTAGCACTAGTACTACCAAGGGCACATGCTGTAGGGTCAGTAACAGCAACAGCAATCTCGTCAATAACTTTCACCGGAAAAGGATGCCTTCATCTTCCAGGTGTCATCTCAAGCCCACCCGTGTTTCGAACTTCATTATCATCTTGTTTAAACCGTTTAATGCCATCAGGCCTCTCCTCAGACTTTCAGTCGGCGATACTCTCTCAAGATAGCACTGTAATTGCTGTCGTTCACATAAAATAATTTCACTAACAGAGCACGGTCTCTATTCTCGATATCTACACTGTTCACTCACGCTATGACATGTAAAATAACAGTCACAGAAACAGCATACAAGTCCAGAGCTGCAATTGGTGGTTAAAGATGGAACTATTTTCTTTTCCAGCGTAAATCGGTTCTTCGTTAAAGCATTAGCGTATCTATCAAGTTTCGTTGCCATACGATAATTACAGCCTACACTTTATTTCCGTGAGTAGCTGCACTTTAATTATAACTCGCGGTGAATAAAGCTTTGATTAGGAACCCATGTCCAGAAATGTACGATCTGTACGTAAAATAAGTTTAAAAATATGACCTATTTCAAATATTGCGCTTCATTGTGCGCACATAAACTGGGAAGAGGGCGCTGTCGTCAGTCCCTGTTGTAATTACGACATCAAATACCATTTCCTACGACAGAATCAAAGGATGAGAGAGCCTGGTACGTTCTTATCTACAAGGGTTAAGCGTGGTGCTTCATGCACGTGCCGCACTCACGACTTTGAAAAGGACGCCCTTCGTTACATAGAAAAGAATCCGACGACGAGTACTGGGAATCTTTCCCATACTATGAGTTTCTGCAGAAAACACAGATTATTTTTTTTTTTTTTTTTCAAACCAACCAGCTCTCAACACACGTGAACGACACAGACACATTGAAACTTGCATTTCTTCTGTGGCCGTGATATATCGCGACAGCGGCGGTACAAGGTGCTGTCTCCGTCTTACCAATAGTGATGTATTTCCTTCTTTCGGTATCACATAAAGAACTTGCACATTAAACAGCAATCGGTATCGGTATCATAAATCCTAAGTTCTAAATACCGAAATTTCTCCTTAAGTACTAGTCGTCTTCTGAAAAGCGAAACGCACTTAAATTTTATCATTTTGTAACCACGATATTAGCGTTGATACCTACATTTTTATAATTAATACAACTATGAAAAAAAGGTTACACGTCAATTAGTCAGAACATTTTCTTAATCCATCTTAGTGAAAGCAGAATTACGATATCTCTTAAACGGTTCAGCCAATATTTGAGGTGAACAACTTAGGTGAATTACTCCGTATATTTTGTTAGATATTGGGGCACATATTTGTCATTTCTCGTTCCAGTCAATCTAAGGAAAGTAAGGCCATTTTTCTGATTATACACATTGCAGCCCCACAATCGTCCCTTACCTCTAGCTAGAATAAAATTTAAGCTTGGACAACAAAGAACCGTTACACGTTTGTTTCTTTGAAAATATGCTATTTCTTGTTTATTGAGCCGGATAAGTTTCTGGACTAAAAGGTAGCCATGAACTTATTTTAAACGTTGATGGGATGACTCTGCTGAAGAAACGCTGTTGCAAATGGAAAGGAGTCCTCGTTCAATCTTCATAACCGTATAATTCGTGAAACGCCTTTTGCTACAGATAAGAAGCACGGTGCTCTACCATTTACATGTCAAGCATTTCTCATTGAAACGATAAAGTTTCTGTTTGGCTAACTGAGTGAGAAGTTGTCAATGTGAGAATAACGAGGCTGTGTCAGGGCAATGACCTCATTCTCAGCGCTCGCTCAATTGCATACCTCCTTGGCAAAGTCGGGCTGATACGCAAGGCAATTAAGATAAGGGGAGCTGCTGTAGTACTACGCGATAAGAGAGCGTGTGGCTCCTCTCACACGTCTGATGTGTGCTTCGGGAGGCGTAACTCTGCTCAACAGGAAACACCTGCTGTGTCCCATTAAAAATTACATTTCTGAAAGAGACACTAAAATATTTTTACGTTATCTACATTAGATTTTTACTGAATTGGAAAAAGGTATATCTGATTGAAGTGTACAGATGACAGTTTAGGTAATGTTGGCATTACGAAGCGTTGCTGTTCTGGCATCTGAGGTAGCAAAGTCTGTCTATTTGAAGACACAAATCTGGACGGTATTCTAGCTGGTAGCGAAGCCACATAGGAGGGCAGACTAATGGGGAATATCTGCCGACTTACCGTGCCCTGCCACGACACTGTGTAGCTCGGACACCTATGTACTTTGTAAGTAACTACGACGAAGAAGATAAATTTTGACCTAACAGTCGGCCTATAAATGTCATTTTCAAGACAGTGCCATTGAATACAGTGTGTGAATAATGGTTTTATATTGTCTCCATTCATATGCAATTACGATTACTCGTTTAATGAGTTACATGTCGTCACTTTTTATTGTCTGCACACATCGCCTGGTATGGTATGCGCTTTGTAGATTGTATTCAGTTTCTTAAATAATATTATCAAGCAGTTAATCCACATTCTTATCTACGTTAAAGTGGCACTTTTAATTCATTATTACTTTATTGGCACATAAACAGCACTTCACTGCTAAGACTTAAGTTAGCGATCGAAAGTTACGTGACCGCCTTGTACCATCTGTACATTAGCTACAGCGTGCCAAAGCGATCATTATGTTGTCTTAAAGGATGACTGATATAATATCAGGCGACTTTATGAATACAGACGGTGGACAAAAATATGGAAACACCACAAACACAACACTTTACCAAGGCTTATACACTATGTGATCAAAAGTATCCGGACACTCCCAAAAACATAGGTTTTTCGTATTCGGTGCATTGTGCTGCCACCTACTGCCAGGTACTCCATATCAGCGACCTCAGTAGTCACTAGACATCGTGAGAGAGCAGAATGGGCACTCCGCGGAACTCACGGAATTAGAACGTGGTCAGGTGATTGGCTGTCACTTGTGTCATACGTCTGTACGCGAGATTTCGACACTCCTAAACATCCCTAGATCCACTGTTTCCGATGTGATAGTGAAGTGGGAATGTGAAGGGTCACATACAACACAAAAGCGTACAGGCCGACGTCGTCTGTTGACTGACAGAGACCGCCGACAGTTGAAGAGCGTCGTAATGTGTTATAGGCAAACATATATCCAGACTATCACACTGGAATTCCGAAGTGCAACAGGATCCATTGCAAGAACTATGACATTTAGTCGGGAGGCGAGAAAACATGGATTTCATTGTCGAGCGGCTGCTCATAAGCCACACGTCACGCCGGTAAATGCCAAATGACGCCTTGCTTGGTGTAATGAGCCTAAACATTGGGCGATTGAAGAATGGAAAAACGTTGTGTGGAATGATTAACCACGGTACACGATGTGGCGATGCGAAGGCAGGGTGTGAGTATGGCGAATTACCGGTGAACGTCATCTGCCAGTGTGTGTAGCGCCAACAGTAAAATTTGGAGGCGGTGATGTTTTCGTGTGGCCGTGTTTTTCATGGAGGGGGCTTGTACCCCTTGTTGTTTTGCGTGGCACTATCACAGTACAGACCTACATTCATGTTTTACGCAGCTTCCTGCTTCCCACAATTGAAAAGCAATTCAGGGATGGCGATTGCATCTTTCAACACGATCGAGCACCTGTTCGTAAAGCACGGCCTGTGGCGGAGTGGTTACACGACAATAACATCCCTGTAACGGCTT
Source organism: Schistocerca nitens (assembly GCF_023898315.1). Classification (NCBI taxonomy): domain Eukaryota; kingdom Metazoa; phylum Arthropoda; class Insecta; order Orthoptera; family Acrididae; genus Schistocerca; species Schistocerca nitens. The sequence continues at coordinate 491,809,558 of NC_064618.1, forward strand.
TACCTGAACAGAATCCTGACCTGAATCCTGCAGCTGTCCTTTGGAATTTTTTGGAACGCTGACTCCGTGCCGGGGCTTCCTGACTGACGTCGATACCTTTCCTCAGTGCAGCACTCCGTGAAGAATGGGCTGCCATTCCCCAAGAAACCTTGTAGCACCTGATTGAACGTATGCCTGCTAGAGCAGAAGCTGTGATCAACGCTGTGGGCCAACACCATATTGAATTCCAGCATTACCACGAACTTGCAAGTCATTTTCAGCAAGGTGTCCCGATACTTTTGATCACATGATGTACGGTTTTTGGGTAACCATTTGTGTTCACAACAGTATACAGTCGATTCGGAATAGATGAATTCAGGTCCTATATGGTTTTCAGGAGAATATTGTGCCATTCTTCCAGCAAAATAGGGGCAAGCTCACGAAACACTGATGGAGGTGGATAACGATCACGCATCCTTCTCTCCAAACTAGACCACATAGTCTCAATAACATTGAGATCTGCTGACTGTGGTGAACACAGTTCATCCTCGTGCTCACAAAACAATTCCTGGACTGTGCGAACTGTGTAAACAGGGGTCTTGCCGTCTTGGAACACAGCATCACCACCGGGGAACAAGCATTGTACCATGGAATAGACCTGAGCAGCCAAAATGGTCTCATAACCCTTGGCAGTAATGCGACCGTGCCGATTAACCATAGGACCCATTGAATACCACGATGTGGCTGCACAAATCATCACGGAACCCTTGTAATGTTTCACCTTTGGGACGTAAACTCGGCCAGACGTTGGAGACAGTGTGAAGCAAGACTCATCCGACCAAATGACAATGTGCCATTGCTCCAGGTTTATGGCATCGGCAACACCATCCATGTCACAGGCGTTTGCTGACGAGTGGTTTTGTAATTTCAGCTTGCCTTACAATTCCCTGCGTATGGAGCTCCCTTCGTGTTGTTTTGATGTTGACAGGGTTCTCAAACGCGACATTCAGTACTGCAGTGAATTTTCCTGCTATCGTCTTCTTGTTTTTCGCACGATCAATCAGCACACTCATTTCACCAGATGATGTTTTGGATCTTCCCCTGTATGTGGTATGGATCTTTCAAACAGCGTCTCATCAGATACCAAATGCGTCGTTACGAAAGCGTCCACCACACGAGCACGAACAATTTTCTAACGTTCGAATTCACTTAGCTCTGAAATAGTGCACTCTCAACACAGAATACTGTTCTGACTACTACGGATCCTTGTTACCTTTTAGGGACACTGCAAATGTGCCATTCGTGGTCAAATACAACAGCGCAACCTGTAGGCATGGCTGGCATCTGCCTTTACGTTCAAGTATCTCGTTTCTCGTGGTGTTTCCGCACTTTTGCGCAAGTCCTGTATCTGTAAAATTAACGCTGTATGATACTTCATAACACTCGCTAAGATGCCTTCCGTAAATGCGGCGAAATACTAAATTACATCACCGCGTGCATAAACGAATAAGACTGTTTAAGTCAGATTGCAACTGGAGCACTTGATAGGCTCTTCAGTACAACACACTTAGCTCACATAAGCATGTAGCACCAGCGCTAAAATGCGATACTGCTTCAAAATGCAGTTAAATTAAGTTCTCATTTTCGTAAAACCAGAGAGAGTCTAATTATTTGCCTCAGAAGATGGTCAGATTTTGAGAATAGCAAGAAAAACCGTCTTACACTTGTTCTCGTAGGATTACTAAAGTTAATAGGTTTACGTTGTTCTATTCAACACTTACTTGCTCGTGTACGATCCCCTAAATTCACAAATTCGTAGTGTGAGTATTATTAAAGGCTCCTTTGATGCTGATCCAGCGCAATCGCTCCACATTTATTATTAATGAAGTCACTTGTGTATAAAGCTTGTTTGCGGCGAACGTAACTTGAAACTTAATAAGCAGGCTGGAAATGCCGACAACAGAGACCGCTTCACCGACTGCCTTTCAAAAATAGACTGTGAACAAGTGGTATAGAATGAAAGCAACATCTGCAGCCATTATTTACCTGGGAATGGGGGCTGACCAAGCCGTCAGCCGATTCAACATCGTTAATCAACTGTTAGGTCGTTTGGTCTAAGTGGGATCTCAGTGATGGGAGGAGGAATTTTGCTGAACTCACTACTGTGAGCTCGCATCTATTTTTCAGGAACTAAGAAGCATATCAGTTTTGTTTACCATTCTACAACGAGCAACGACACAAGTACTGAATTAATATTCAGTGGGTAACTGTGCACAGCGGGTGTTCGGACGCATTCGCTATTAGAAGCGAAGATTTCCAACTACTGCTCCTCTCTCCTGATTCCTATAATAACAAACAGAAACAAGAAGACAAGCTCCATCTCCTTCAGTATACTGATGACACCGCTTTCCTCCCCTTCTGCCCTACAATCCAGAAATCCGAAAGATCCCTCCAAATCAGCCTCAATCAGTTTGCCTCCCGATGTAACCAATGGCTCCTCAAGATCAACCCCTCCAAAACCCAGTAGTTAATTATAGGAAGTACCACCCCCAAGTTCTGTCTCCATTACTTTCAACTTACCATTTACGATCGTCCTATCCAGTTAATTAATACATTAAAATATCTTGGACTAACCCTCGACCGGCAAGTAACGTGAAATCCTCACCAGCTCATATCGAACAGAAAGACCACGATAGACTGAAACTACTGAACTGCTAACAGGCCGAAATGGAGATTACACCTTCTCCACTATTCTCCACACCTACAAACCCTGATCCACCCCTTCCCGCTCTACGAAAATACTGCACTGATCTCCGTGCCACCAAAATTTTATGTCCCCCCAAATCCTCAAACGCAATGCACTCCGTGTCGCCTTCCGCACCCGTTTACCTTCCCCCCTCCCCCTCCCCATAGATCCTGTACCACCCTTTTCATCCACATCGCATACCTCTGTATATCCTGTACTATCAGCGAATTAGATTCCAATAACCCCATTGTCTCCTCTCTGGTCACCAAACCCGGTACACTGCCCCGTCTTCACAAACGCGTCCTATCGTCATTTACCTACACACATTTGTCTACATTGCAACTTGGACCAAATCCCTCTCCAAGACAATGAGATCCGCTCTGATGTTTATCCCCCCTACCAACTTCAACTCTTGCCAAGTATTCCCCTCCACCCCCCCCCCCCCCCAATTAACATCAGGCCTCCACTTCCCATTTCCCTCTCCATCACTCCCCATCCCTTTCCTTTTGTTAGCACTCCACCCAACCACCAAACTGCTCCTCATTCTCTGTCGTTCCCACCTTCTGTCTTCCCACTATCAACCCCAACACCTTCCTCATCTCCATAGATTTCCTACCAAAAGAGCCGTATCTTTTCTGCCGACACCCATCAACCCTATGGAATATTTGCTATCCTCCGGAAAGAATTCTCCTCTAGGGCTGGTTCTTTAGATTGTGAGTGGAAGTGCAGTGCTTCAGCGCTTTTTCTTTGAAGAATCATATCATCCTGCAATGTGATTTTAAAATGTATGTGTTTAGGTTTTCAGCTGTCCGTCCTTGATTTTTAATTTAAGAAATAAAACCGTCCTAATAAGCTTTGTTCCTAGTCTCTGTTATGTTTTAAAAAATGCTCTAGCCTGAAGAGCGGAATATTGTACCAATGGCAGCCCGTCCTCGGCCCATGCGAGGCGAGTGTGATAAAAACAATAACGGAAGAAAAGCAGACATGACCATTTGAGCCATCGAATCCGTAAGTGTGAGGCAAACAGAACAGATCTTTTTCTTGTCATTTTCAGCAGAGAGAAAATAAGGAGGAAAGCTTACAGTTATTTCTAATTTACGTACCTTTTAATGTGTCATTAAACTTGTAACTTATTTTATCATTGCTTAGATGTTGTTTCTAAGTATATCATTTCGACATAAAGAATCAGATCGTGTTAATATGCGATGGAAGACTAGAGGGGTTGTGCTCTGGGTACACATCCCCGTGAAAATTATGCTGGAAGAAGCTGAAATGAAGAAGGAAATGTGGGCTGAATAGCAAAAAAAGAGAATGGTTTCAAGGGCAAGAATAGAAAAGCTGTAGGTGGTGCTTTACTGAGCAGCCAGAAAAGAGGGAAAAGAAAAGCAGAAGCAAGAGGAAAAAATCAGTCATAGGAGGTATCGGATGTTTGCGACGTTTGTGATGTTGACGAATACGATGGTTTCGATAACCAGTTTACTGGCGTATTGCAGTGACTACCAACTAGTAGTAAAGAACTTAATGAGTCATGCCGCATCTGAGAATAAGAAGGTAAAGACAAAGAACAATGGGACAAATTTGTAGGGTACTCTGTTTGGAATCACGCTGTATTTACTGGAGAAGGCTTTCGGATACTATGTTTGTGTTGACTCTTCATTCAAGAAATAAACATTGAAAAATTGCTCAAACGTGAAAGTAAAAGTGACTGCATATACCATATTAAATTAATTTCTGTAATCTAATCTCATAAAACAATTGGCTAACAATTCTAGTGGCAATTATGTTTGCTCACGTATGTATAATAAAAGCTTCGTTTCTCAAGCGCAGAAGTTTCCAGTCACTGCGGATAGTCACTCCATGGGTGCAGAATCGTATACCATCGCGTCATCCTGATATTTTCAGTTAAACTTCACAGTATTGCTTTTTTTACATTTAAATAGCTTTTAATTGAGTAGAAACGTAGAAACTAACTTTGAATACGTTTGTTTATAGATCATCTACTGTGAATGTATAAAAATAATAGTTTTTCTTTAGGAGCACACTGTTCTTACGATTTCTCTTTACGGATATTTTTACCTTTCAGCCACCCGATATCTTCATTCGTCGTGTTGTTCTATTTGGTTTGATAATGCACGTTAATTCTTCCGCCTTACGGCAGACGGGGATATCAAAATCCACCAGCTCTACATTATCGAGCTTGCTGCGTAGTGGTGAGGAGTTGACACCCAACCCTACAGTAGCTAGTTCGAATCCAGGCTGGGGAAGAGAATTTCGCCGCCAAAATTTGAGTAGCTTGGGAAGGATAAAGTTACAAGCCTCCCTGCAGGGTCGTGTAGCGTGAAACTATAAGACGACGTCGGTGGTGTTCCGTCGAATGGAGGAACGGAGCCTCGCCGCCACCGTGGTGTTTACCGAGAGGATTAGATTGCATGTGCGAACAAGGCTTCTCTGTCAGTGAGACGTACAAGTTTAGGAACCACGGCGTGGAAAATTAAAGCGCTGAGTCACAGGTCAAGGCGAACTCGGATGGCTCAGCTGGTAGAACGCTGACCGTGAAATGGCATACATTCGGGATAGAATTTCAATCTGGACCACAGTTATAATTTACAAATTTCGTTAATATTTCGAGAATTGAGAATTTAGCTCTTACAACAGAAATCCACTTGCCAACAGTTATAAAATAGAAACATTACTCACGTGTCGTGAAGGAGAGGTAACAAAAGCCATCGTGAAAAAGTGTTGTCTGAAGGTCTCTCAACGCACATAGGAATCTTAGATACATGAGCGTGAGAGACACAAATTTAAAATTTTTATAGATTTTCTAGTCTATGCCTGCCGTGGACAAGACAAAGAACGTCAAGATGACTTAATTTTTCAAAGTTGTTAAGATCACTGGAATTTCCTCCAAAAGATTTGAAACCTACACTTCTACAATTAATGCAATACATCGTTATTTGAAAACTGCACAGAAAGCGATGTTGTTGACGAAATAGGGCGGTTCTAGGCGCTTCAGTCTGGAACCGCGGGACCGCTACGGTGGCAGGTTCGAATCTAGCTTCGGGCATGGATGTGTGTGATGTCCTTAGGTTAGTTAGGTTTTAAATAATTCTAAGCTCTAGGGGACTGACGACCTCAGATGTTAAGTCCCATGTTGCTCAGAGCCATTTTAACCATTGATAAGTGGTTTGAAAGAGCAAGGGAGGCCTAGCAACGACGAGAAGTCTTATGGGGAACTGAACTCCTGAGATACAAAGGTAAGACAAAAATGTGAAAACGTCACAAGAAATACGTGTCTGAATTTACATGCAGATGATGGCCATACTTGCATGTAGCGCTGTTCTGTTTCACTACGAACGGTACCTGCGCAATATCCTCAATATCTCAGAACTGTCAGTCGAGTTCAGAGTGAGTGCATACGAATGTGGTCAAATTGTTGGTGTTCGTATGGTGTGTACTCCCGTAAACAAGGGAGCCAAAGTGTTTATAGTGTTTCAAGAGGCACCATATACAAGATTTATACCGCATACAAGGAACGTGGAAAAACATCATCCGCGAAATCATAACGCGCAGAAAACTTGGTGCTGAGTTGTCGTGACACACGGCCATCGAAGAAGATTGTGCTGAAACATAGTAGGACGATAGCTGCAAGAGTAACTGCAGAACTGAATGTCGTATTTGCGAACACTGTCAGCACGAAAAAGACGGAATGGAGCTCCATGAGCTGGGAAGTGCAATGCGAGGTGGAATTCCAAATCCCACTCATCAGTGTCTCAAACACGCGTAACAGGAAAACATGGTGCCGAAGCCATAGCACATGGTCTGTGGGGAAGTGTAAGAATGCCATTTGGTCGGATGAGTCTTCTTTCACACTGTCTCCAACTTCTGGCCGAGTTTACGTCCAACGAGTGAAACCTGGCGGTGGTTCAGGATAAATTGGGCAGCCATATCCTGTTAGTCCATGGATTACATGGACACTCTGGACTGTCGCATTACTTCCAAGGAATGTGACCATTTTTGCAGACCAGGTCCGTCTCACGGTACAGTGTTTACTCCCCAGTGAGGAAGCTGTGTTCGGAGAAGACGGGGCGTCTGTTCTCGCCGCTCGCATCGTCCAGGACTGGTTACGAGAGACCAAAGATGAACTGTCCCACCTCCAGTGTCACAACCGTCTCCAGATCTACTTAATACTGAGCTTTGTGGCCTATTTTGGAGTGAAGGGTGGGTGGTCGTCACCCATTTTGATCACTGTGAACTGGACTTGCCACTGTTTTTCAGGAAGAATGCTATAAGATTCCCTTGAAAACCATACATCACCCGTTTTTATCCATCCCGAGGCATGATACTGTGCTGCTTTTTGGTGTTTCATTATTTTTGTCCAGCTTCTGTAGATTCTTTACTAGGCATGCCGCCGGCCTGAGTGGCCGAGTGGTTCTAGGCGCTTCAGTCTGGAACCGCACGACCGCTATGGTCGCAGGTTCCAACCCTGCCTCGGACATGGATGTGTGTGATGTCCTTAGGTTTGTTAGGTTTATGGAGTTCTAAGTTCTAGGGGACTGATGTCCTCAGATGTTAAGTCCCATAGTGCTCAGAGCCATTTGAACACGGCTTGCCCGCGAGGTCTGGAGATTAGACAGCAGCATCTCGCACTACGGCAGCAACGGCGGCGGTGAATTAATAATATTAGAGTGACTCAGTTGGTGGAATTTATCTTCCGTAGAACATGGCACAAAAGAAAAGTAGACGTCCTCGGCACGTCAACACTTGCTAAACAAGCGCATCGATCTAGATCGAAAAACCGACCCTGGTGGATGCCCAAGATTAACGGCCGTTTTAAGGATGGTCCATCTTCATTGTTCTATACAGGATGGCCTGTAAAATTCAACGAAAAAATGTTAACATGTCTAAACTTATTAGCGTACCAAAATTTTAATTATACTAAGTGTTTTCTGTAAATATTATGGATTTAATGATACTGATATTTAAGAAATTTGCACGGTATATGAAGAGCTACAATTTTGGTAAAATGCAGTCAGACGTGAAGAATGGTGTAAGTTTTTCTGTAATCTTGTTTGCGACTGTATAACTGTGCGTGTGCTTGTGAGCTCGTGTGTGTGTATTGACGACAAAATTTAGAGTCACAAATTAAAATCTGGTAACCGAATAAAATCCAGGGAGTATTTCTCCGATATGTGTCCTGGATTATCTGTTCATTACGAAGAAAACGACCAGTTGCTGACGAACTGAAATTCCTAAAACTGACGGAAGAAGTCTGCAATCAAGCTTCGGATCGTGAGACACGTCGCGACTCAAAGAATATCGTTTGCCGAGAGCAGTAGACATTACCTCGATTCGCAGCTATTGTGTGGTCACCACTCAGAGAATAGCTCGTTCTGCAGGAGCGCATCCCCGCGTTAAACAAAGACGAGAGAGGGGCTATTGTTTGTCACTAGTGAGACAAAAGCCTTTCTCCCTGCCCAGCACTTCCCGTCAGAATTCCCGACTGCACAGAGGAACACGGCAAGAAAGACGCGTTAATCATCCGGCGCGCGCAGCACACGCAGTCTGACGTCGGATCATTTGTAACACGTGCAGCACAGCGCATGAATCACTGGGACGACAACGTGCAGACTGCTATTAGTCACCCACACTGCAGCGGCCGAGGTAATCGCTAGTGGTGAACGTCAGTACGAGCTTGCAGTGTTGGCGTATTAAAAAAAGCAGAGATCACGGCCGATATGGATACTGGCTTAGGTTTCAACACGTCTGAAGATCAGTAAACAGCTTTCATGTAAATATTTCGATGCGTTTGAATAAGCTCCTTATCCGTGGCGTACGACAGTTTTCAGAACGAAATTTGTTTAATGTTAGCTGGTCGTTGCTCAATTTTTATAGTTTTGAAAACGAAGAGTCTACTTAGTTCAAGATATGAATATTCAAGAAGAAAAGTTCGATGAGGAATTAGAACAAATACGGAATAAACCTGTACTCCACAGACAAAATTTCGCAGATTGTTCAGTTATAATTTATCAATATATTTTTATAAGGGTCCTTCGTCTTCGATGGCTCAGTGATAATGTAATTATGATTTATTTGGTTTGTTTCCCCAATTCTTTTCGTTTCTATGAACATACCTTCACATCATTGAAGAAGTCCGTAATATGCACTGACGGAAAAGAATCGCAACACCGTGAAGGAATTGTGCATAAGTGGAAGGTGGTAGGCGTGTATAGGCGTGTTTCTACATATGAAATATGACGTCTATTCAAATTTCGCGCCAGTCGTATAAGAGTAGAGTTATCAGCACCATTAAGAAGATAAAAATCGGGTTTGCTTTAAATACACACTGTTATGGTCTTAAGCGTTAGCTTCGCGTTTCAGGTCATTTCTGGAAACCCAGAATCTACTCTGTAGGAATCAGCATGGATTCCAGAAACAGCTATCGTGTCAGACCCAACTCGCTTTATTTGTTCATGAGACCCAGAAAATATTAGATACAGGCTCCCAGGTAGATGCCATTTTCCTTGACTTATGGAAGGCGTTCGGTACAGTTCCGCAATGTCGCCTGATAAACAAAGTAAGAGTCTACGGAGTATCAGACCAGCTGTGTGGCTGGATTGAAGAGGTTTTAGCAAACAGAACACAGCATGTTGTTCTCAATGGAGAGACGTCAACAGACGTTAAAGTAACCTTTGGCGTGCCACAGGGGAGTGTTATGGAACCACTGCTTTTCACAATATATATACATGACCTAGTAGATAGTGTCGGAAGATCCATGCGGCATTTCGCGGATGATGCTGCAGTATACAGAGAAGTTGCAGCATTAGAAAATTGCAGCGAAATACAGGAAGATCTGCAGCGGATAGGCACTTTGTGCAGGGAGTGGCAGCTGACCCTTAACATAGACAGATGTAATATATTGCGAATACATAGAAAGAAGGATCCTTTATTGTATGATTATATGATAGCGGAACAAACACTGGTAGCAGTTACTTCTGTAAAACATCTGGGAATATGCGTACGGAACGATTTGAAGTGGAATGATCGTATAAAATTAACTGTTGGTAAGGCGGGTACCAGGTTGAGATTCATTGGGAGAGTCCTTAGAAACTGTAGTCCATCAACAAAGGAGGTGGCTTACAAAACACTCGTTCGACCTATACTTGAGTATTGCTCATCAGTGAGGGATCCGTACCACGTCGGGTTGACAGAGGAGATAGAGATGATCCAAAGAAGAGCGGCGCGTTTCGTCACAGGGTTATTTGGCATGCGAGATAGCGTTACGGAGATGTTTAGCAAACTCAAGTGGCAGACTCTTCAAGAGAGGCGCTCTGCATCGCGGTGTAGCTTGCTGTCCAGGTTTCGAGAGGGTGCGTTTCTGGATGAGGTATCGAATATATTGCTTCCCCCTACGTATACCTCCCGAGGAGATCACGAATGTATAATTAGAGAGATTCGAGCGCGAAAAAAGGCTTTCCGGCAGTCGTTCTTCCCGCGAACCATACGCGACTGTAACATAAAGGGAGATAATGACAGTGGCACGTAAGGTGCCCTCCGCCACACACCGCTGGCTGGCTTGCGGAGTATAAATGTAGATGTACCTTTGAGAGTGGACTTGATGAGTTCACGTTAATGAAGAATGCCTTTAAGGTGACAAAGACGCCATTATCAACACCACACTGAGTTTGAACGAGGTCGTGTATTAAGGCTTCGAAAAGCTGGATGTTCTTTCTTCCATACTGCAGAAAGAACTGGCAAGAACATAGTCACTGTACATGATTGCTGGCAGCGGCGGTCACGAGAATGAACGGACCCAAGAAGACCCGGCTCCGGAGGGCCATGTGGAACTACCGAGGGGGAAAACCATCGTAATCGGCATATGCCTCTGGCCATCGTACCGCATCTGCAGCAGCAATCTGAGCAGCAGTTGGTATCATGGCTTCACAACGAACTGGCTCCGAGTCAGACACCCTGTATCGTGCATTACACAGGTAAAGCAGGTTGATAGACTTCGCTTTATTGATACAACACTGGGAAGTGCAAACAATCTAAGAAGGAGATTGCTTACAAATAACTCAAGTGTGTGAGACCCGTACGAGATAGGACTACCCGGGGATATTAAACCTAGAGAAGGGCAGCATGAATGGTCACAGGTTTGTTTGATCCGTGGGAGAGTGTCACAGAGATGCTGAAGGAACTGAAATGAAAGACTATTGAAGATAGACGTAAACTATCCAGGGAAGATCTATTAACAAACAGGTTTTAAATGATTATGAATATGTCGCTCACATAGGGATCCTGAAGATAAACAGCACAATAATTATTGCACGCACAGAGGCATTCAAACAATCATTCTGCCACAGTCCGTACAGGAAGCAACTCTAATAAGTGGTACAATTTGACGTTCCCTCTGCAATGCACCTCTCGGTGGTTTTCAGCGTACAAATAAAGGTGTAGAGGTAGATCCCGGACCACTGCCAATTGTGACTTCAGTGGTGTGAGGCGAGAGCTCATTGGAGAGTACGGTGGAGGTCTGTTCTGTCTTCTAATGAAAGCCTATGCTGCCTCGGTGCCAGTGATGGCCACGTGTTGGATAGAAGGAGGCCAGTTGAGGACCTACTGGCCATCTTCGGACGACAACTCCAGCGTCATCCACAATCAGCATCGGCCGACCGAGTGCAGCAGCCATGGAACTCCGTCCCACAAACTGACATCCGGCACCTGCACAACACAATACATGCAAGTTTGCATGCTTAGATTCAATGTTCCGGTGGTTACACCGGTTATTAGTGTACCAGCATTTCACATTTGTAATGGCTTACCTATCGCTTACTTTAAGCTCTGATCTTGCAATCCTAATCACTTAAAATTGTTATCCAGACAAATGTATCTCCAAAATTTCATTACTCGACATTGATTATTTTTAGTGTTGCGATTTTTACCGTCAGCGTATTAAAAAAACGCCCGAACAGGTTTTGAAGACCCAGCGCTACCGACCGGCCGCCATGTCATCCTCCGTCAGTGTATACAACTGCTATAACTACAATATAAAAACGAAGTAACGCAACAACCCACACTATTGTGAAGTGGTTGCTGTCGCTGCACGAACAACGGAGAATAGCGTTCTTGTGGAGCTCTCTCATTCCATTAAGTGAACCCACACACGAGGAACATATCGGCCACCAGCTACGGTCGCTGGTTCGAATCCTGCCTCGGGCATGGATGTGTGTGATGTCCTTAGGTTAGTTATGTTTAAGTAGTTCTAAGTGTAGGGGACTTATGACCTCAGATGTCAAGTCCCATAGTGCTCAGAGGCTTACCACGATGGCCATTTTCACCTATTTATATGAGTCACAAAAACATTTTCACACTTCGAGAAGAAAGTTGTTGATTAAAATTTCGTGAAAAAAACTCAATGCAAAAAGACGCCTTTGTTTTACTGATTGTCACTCCAGTTTGCTTACCATAAATGTGACACTCTCCGTTATTTCACGTGATACAAAATGGGCCGGTTTTGTTCACAACTTTTTAGATGTCCATTGTCAATCCCATCAGGTAAAGACCGCACACCGTGCAGTAATAATCAGATGAGGACGGATAAGCGTAGTGTAAGCAGTCTCTTTAGTGGATTTGTTTTCGTTCGCCTTCTCCACTCTCCCCCACAACATCTTGCATGTGATGGTTCCTGTTTAAGTAGTTCGTAACTGTGATCCATTGGTGTTTAGGTGAATTGAGAACGTTGAAATTTGTGTAATTCATCGTACAACGAAAAAGTAAGAGAATAGATGTGTCGTACCTCACACTTTTCATTGCATAGAGTCAATTGTCCGCTTTCGTACCATATAGGTGTATTATCCAAATCATTCAGCAATTGGTTCCGCTCTTCTCATGATTTTACTAGACGTACAGGACAATCTGCAAACAATCTAACAAAGATGCTCAGATTGTTTCCTAAATCGTTCATATAAGTTAAGAACAGCAGATGACCAGTAACACGTCCTCTGGGAAACCCAAATATCTCTTTTGTTCCACTAGCTGATTTCGCGTCAATTATTACGAACTGTCCGTTTCTGTTAAGGAACCACGAATCCAGTCGCAAAACTGAGACGATAATCCGTAGGTATTCGATTTCATTAGAGACCTCTTGCGAGGTACAGTGACCAAAGTCTGCTGGAAATCTACAAGTACGGGCTCAACTTGAGATTCCGTGTTGATAGTACTCAGTACTTCGTGTGAATGAAGCTATAGCTGTGTTTCGCAAAAACGATATTTTCTTAATCCGTGCCGGTTGTGTGTCAATAGATATATTCCTTCACAACATGTTCCAAAACCCTACTACAATTCGAGTCAATCCGTCTACAGTTCAGAGAGTTACTTGCATTTCCTTCTTTGCGCGGTACCTCTTCTTCTTTTGCCTTTTCCGTTGAAGCCCAATTGTGGCATGTTACGGATACCATCTATTTCTCGGCCTGCCAAGATCTCTCTTCCCCTCTGGTTTAAAGCTATTTATCTGATGTGGTAGTCTGTCTGTATCGATTTCTTTTCTTTTTGTTTTCATCTAGTTTTTCTTTCTCAGTCCAGATTCTCAACTCCATTCGAATATCTTCACTTCGTATTGTATGTCTTCTTTTACCTTCTTCATCACTTTCAGAAATCTCATTTCTGTTGCTTGTATTATGTTTTTCTTGTGTTTTATTCAATGACCACGATACATTTCCATGTGATAATGTCGGATATGCAACTATTTTGTAATATTTCACTCGGATTTCTTTTCCTATTTTATGCTTCAAAGGTCCTTTAATTGTTCCATAATCACTTGCAAATCTATTCAGTTTAATCTGCATATCATCTTCGTGTTCATACGACATTTTAATCCTAGACAAAATAGTTACGCTGATCTATTGTTTTTTCATTAACTGCTATATGAGTTCTCGCTGAATACTTTCCACAAAATGGAACGGACATATATTTATTAGAAGATATTTCAAGATTATATTTTGTACATATTTTATTTCCTTTTTGTAAATCATCTTCTCTTGAAGAAACCAGCGTAAGGTCGTCAGCTTATAGGAGTGATTTGAGCTTTATTGTGTTGTTTAGTGCTGCCTCCGTATTTAACCAATTTGTTTATCAAGAAATAAAACTTGATGGAGTCCATCTTTCTGAATGGCCCTGTACTGCAGAGCACTCGTAATCATGTCAGAGACGTTAACTCGGCGCAGTTGGCTCCGGAGGAGACAGACGAGAACGAGCGTGAGAGGCCATAAACGTTGCGTCGCGGGGCGCTGCCCAGCCGTGTCCGCGGCCAGGCGAGCTGTGGCTGGCGAGCCGGCGGGCACCGCCCTGTCTGTATAAAAGTGGGCTGACGGCCGAGTCACGGGCCCTGGATGTGGCTGCACACGGGAGAGCGCCGCGCTAGCTCAGGAGCTACGGGCTCGTGCCGTTTCATGGGAACAACCGAAACCTCATCACACGCTTCAGATTCGCTTCTTTTGGCGACCACTTTTGGTTTGTTGCCAGAAAATCTCGTCCAGTCTGATGCTGTGGAAGCAATGTACATCACCTGCGCCCCACAAAAAGAGTGCATTTCGTCTGACATCCGGTCACGGTTGCGTGGAAGTGAGAGGGTGGACTTCGTATTCCTAATTATCGCGATTCTAGCCACCATCTAACCATCCAGATTTATATTAAGAATGGCACATTTTATACCACCTAGGTCTACACGCCATATTCGCCTATTTCTTGGCCCCTAGTACCAACAGTGCCCTTCTTGAAAGGTTCACGTGTGTTGCGTAGGATCATATTGTGCAAATTGCATGATATTTCAACGACTTGTGCGAATAGTGTTCGCTGTTGTTGCTCGCCAATTTATGCACTGGTTCGCTAGAAAAGCTCAGGCGCCAAGGGAGAGGTCCATAACGTCATAATAGAGAAAGTCCACATGCAGACACCCCCCCCCCCCCCCCTGCCGGAGAAACTAGCCGCTGACCCCAGAGTACGCCCGCGGCGGTAGTGCCCGTCTTAACCGTCCTGGCTTCGATTCCCCATTAACTCCCTGCATTCGTTTCTCTGAGGCCGATTTTGGTTCTCATGCTTTGATGAGTTGAAATCCGTATCCTTGTTAATTAATTCATCAGCTATACGCCTTTCCATTACTTCTTTAATGACGGAGCGCCAGTAAATGTGTGGGTTGAAGGATATCTGCCTCCCCGTAATTCATAAGGCTGCTGAACATTATGTCAACACGGGGCACGGCCGTTGCCACTTAAGCTTTTCTAGCGAACCTGCACATGAAGTGGTGAGCCTCAACAGCAAGCGACAGTCGCAGATGAGGATGATTAGCAGTACATTGTGCAACTTAGTACTGTACGACACAACGCCCGAAAACGTTTCAAGCAGCTATTACGTCGGGAAAGCCTTAAACAGTGCTAAAGTACATCTGTTGTTAAAACTTTATCTGTCCACGTGTTTCTGGCATAAACCGTCATCAGTGGGGTTCTTATTTATTTACTCGTGTCCAGAACGTAACATACACATACAGCCGATAAACAGCAATTTACAAACAATAAAAGGACTCAGTACGGAATCCTGTGTGGTATGATTTTAGTGTTGACATCGGTGCTCAATTCAAACTTAATATCGCCAGTTAAGCAACTTATACGTGCTGGTCAAGTAAATCTTTATTGAGCTTCCTGGTTTTCTCGTTGGGAGTGGCCAATGGTGTGCTTTCGGGTGTCCAGTGGGGTTCTTATATATTTACTCGTGTCCAGAACGTAACATACATATACAGCCGATAAACAGCAATTTACAAACAATATAAGTACATGTTTAAATTCCATATGACATCAATTTACAAAGAGCATAAATACATGATTAAATTTCATATGACATCAAAAATTCCGCCGTGTGAACTGCTGTATCATTGGCGATTACCAGATCGTCCATCGGGTATGGGGCTGAGAGGTTTCTACAGTTGAGCAGGTGTTGATGATCTTGCTGTTCGCCACATTCGCATAGTTCAGCTCCTGGAGAGAGACCCCATTTCTTCAAATTGAGCTTGCATCGGGATACATCAGTTCTTAGCCTGTTGAGGACCTTCCATGCTTCCTGCACCATATTCAGGCTACCAGTCATCTTCTTCAGGCTCTGTTAACTATGCTACTGTTGGAACTCTCCGTCTGATCTCGAAGCAAACTGTGAAGTATCGGTGTCGTGCTGCTTTTTATAGCCGAGTTCGACCCCAGCGGTTGCAATAGCCTTTTATTTCTTTTATAGCTACTTGTTAGTTGCGAAAACCGGAAACGGGATACGACACATGCCAGAACTGTGATGTACAATGCACTACAAGGCACCACGTGCTATTAAAGGAGTTTTTCACTGCCTAAATACTATTTATTGTGGAATTTAAGACTGTATTCAGTCGTTCGGATTTCAACTAAGCTGTAACAGCTGAAAAGAATGTCTAACAACTGATCATTAGCTATCGAAGGTGGTTAGCATACCACGATGACTGACTACGAACCCAAGGAAATTTCACATTTGTGACGCTTGCTAATCTTTGTGATACTCTGTTTTACGACGTATAGTGCACTAAGCATTAGTTGCTATAGAACTACTTCTCTTTTTTTACAGGTCAAAACTATTTTATGGCCGTCGGACTTCGTTCGGTTTACTGCATTTACTGAGATCCTTTATTCTAACATCGGCGTGTTCACGGTAAAAGTCATCGACGACAGAAAAACGCACTCGAAGAAGGTGGATGGCGACTCTGACTTCCCGTTACACTGCGGGTCGTAAACTTAGGCACAAAAAATCTCCGCCCCTGGCAACAGGTGGGGCCAAAACCTTCTACAGTTTCCATTTTCTGCAGTCTTCCCTCCTCCTCTGTCCTGCACATTCAGTCATAGCCGAACCGTCGCGGTATAAAAATTTCTATGGTAATATCACTACTTCAGTTCAGCCTGAACCACTTTCGACTTCATGGAAGAAACCGGGACTGCACACCCAAGATGGAAATACTAATAAAATTGCTTATTAATTTTACCGATGTATTATTAGTGAGAGAATTTATCTTTATACGTATCCAGCTAAAAGCCGCAACAGCGACGTAACTAATAAGGTAAAACTCAATTGTTTGCAATTACTATGGGTAAAGTTCTAGATAGTAAGGTTCACTTATTTGTAGTACCCACAGCGCTGCTTTCACCGAGATGACATCAGGCACCTCACTATCTGATCGAATATTGATCCCAACTTAAAGTATGGAAATGAAGGTTATAATCCTCGTAGTCAGTAACTTAAAACCTTTGGAAGATAAAAGATCATTGGTTCAAAACTCCTTTCTGTATATTATATTCCCTGCAAATATAAACAATAGTTCAGAACCATCGCTACAGACTTACTAGCAGTTACTCAAAAATGGCTCTGAGCACTATGGGACTCAACTGCTGAGGTCATTAGTCCCCTAGAACTTAGAACTAGTTAAACCTAACTAACCTAAGGACATCACAAACATCCATGCCCGAGGCAGGATTCGAACCTGCGACCGTAGCGGTCTTGCGGTTCCAGACTGCAGCGCCTTTAACCGCACGGCCACTTCGGCCGGCTACTAGCAGTTACTAAATTGTTCTTCAGCAACTGAATGAATTTAAGCATTATTTCACAAGTTAGCGTCTGTCCCTACCTCTATATGGGCAAAGAGTGGAAACAATCTTTACAATTGAGACTAGACCCGTGCAACATAGACGTTACGGGCTGACTTAACCCGTAATTGTAGCTGGAGTGTCCATAACGACAGCGGAAGAGTTACCTGCGACGGGAACGTCAAATGGAGCCTCCTTAGTTGTGTCGCGTCGTAGAACCTCTACTCGTTGCACAGGTTGCCGCGAAACTTACCCACACACAGTGTCGTGCATACGTGTCTGTCAAACTACTGCCTGCTTCATTCCAGCAAAGGATGTGCTCTCGCGTCTCATCCACTATTCTTGACCGCCCCAAGAAAACTGTCAATGGCTGGTTTTCGATCTACTTATTCATGTAATATTTTTAAATCCTTGCGTGGTTCAGAATATTGTGGAAACTTAATATGCACTTTCTGCACTTACTGTTCCAACTTTTCCATTAGTGACAGGTTTCCTGCCTGATCTTACGGGTGCTAGGCCCTTTATGTCTTTATTTGCTGTGTGTGTGTGTGGTTTGAGGTTCAAATGGTTCAAATGGCTCTGAGCACTATGGGACTCAACTGCTGAGGTCATTAGCCCCCTAGAACTTAGAACTAGTTAAACCTAACTAACCTAAGAACATCACAAACATCCATGCCCGAGGCAGGATTCGAACCTGCGACCGTAGCGGTCTCGCGGTTCCAGACTGCAGCGCCTTTAACCGCACGGCCACTTCGGCCGGCTGTGGTTTGAGGTTTTCGGGCGCTAAACAGCGTGGTCTTTATTTGCTACGTAAAAGATACAAGAGTTTCCATCTGCGTACACTGATTGCAGTATTCCACTACATTATATAAGTTGAGAAGAAAACGTTATAGATTTAACCATATATCACCAAACGGCAGTGAGAAGGGGAAGAAGATTAGTACACTGGTACGCAAAAGTTAGCCAACGGCCTTGCCGCTGTGGTAACACCGGTTCCCGTCAGATCACCGGAGTTAAGCGCTGTCGGGCTGGGCTAGCACTTGGACGGAGGACCATCCAGTCTACGGAGCGCTGTTGGCGAGCGGGGTGCACTCAGCCCTTGTGAGGTAAACTGAGGAGCTACTTGATTAGAAGTAGTGGGTCCGGTCTCGGAAACATACGGCCGGGAGAGCGGTGTGCTGACCACATGCCTCTCCATATCCGCATCCAGTGACGCCTGTAGGCTGAGGATGACACGGCGACCGGTCAGTACCGTTGGGCCTCAATGGCCTGTTCGGACGGAGAGAGAGAGAGAGAGATGCAAAAGTTAAAGATGAAATAGGTTCCACATGATATGTCTATCCCAAGTAACTAGGCTCAATGAAACTTGGACCGTACATAGAAAGAACCGCAACTGTATAACAATAACCAGAAATGATAATTTTATTCAAAGACAGTCATAAGACTAACAACACTGCGATTTAATATGGTTCTCTGGACGTTAGAAAAGGCGGGACGTAGTTCTCAATAGGGTGTGCGATCCCCACGGACGTGTTCCCATTCTGGCCACAATGTTGGTAAGGAGTAAGTGGGAAATGAAAAACCATTGGTTCAAAAATCGTTTCTGAATGTTATATTTCCGACAAATGTAACAAAGCAGTTTCGAACCATCGCTACAGAGTTACTATCAGTTATTAAATTGTTCTTCAGAAACTCAATGAATTTACGCATCATTTCACAAGGCGTACCCTTCGTCCAGTACCGATGTAGACAACTGGTGGATGGTCGTTGGTGCATGTGAACGTGCTTTGATACTTCTCCTCAAGGCACTCCTGACGCTCTGGATGGGATTAAGGCGGGGGCACCGTCAGGACAGTTGTTCGATGCCGTCGCGCGTTGTCATCTATAAAAAAGAAATCAGAGCCGAAAGCACACGTGAGAAACGAGGTGTCAGAATGACATTGATTTGGAGGTCAATACGCCCGTCTAGCATAATACTTCAAGACACCATATCACCAGGACCATGAAAACGATCGACGGCGTTCCCACATATAGCAATACGAGGATTGAAGAAAGCGATTGTTTCTGTGGTTCAGGTGCTATGCTGTCGAGAGGCATAATGTCGTGTTGGCACACTGACCTTTAAATCTTCGAACAGGATACTCTCAACTACGAACGTTATTGTGACATTCTGCTGCTTCCCCAAACGCATCTTTTGTGGGTTACATCCATCCTTAACTTCATTTTTGTGGATGACAATGCAGGACCAAATCGAAAAACGCGCCGGCCAGTGTGACCGAGCGGTTCTTGGCGCTTCAGTCTGGAACCGCGCGACTGCTACGGTCGCAGGTTCGAATCCTGCCTCGGGCATGGATGTGTGTGATGTCAATGGGTTGCTTAGGTTTAAGTAGTTCTAAGTTCTAGGGGACTGATGACCTCAGATGTTAAGTCCTATTGGGCTCAGAGACACTTGAACCAGCCATTCGAAAAACGCAGGTGGAAGAGCACTTTGGACAGGAGGATACATGGCGAATGGACTGGCCCGCCAAATCCGTGGCTGAAATCGCATCGAGCACATGTCTGATGAGTTGGAGAGACATGTTACAGCACGTCCGTCCAGCAGCTGTCAACAGCGCTTGTAGGGCAATGGAACGCCCCACCACAAGAAGTCATTGCCAACCTGCTGACCAGAACGGAACACGTTGAAGAGCATGCATTCCCGCCGGTGCTGATATCAAACCCTATTGAGGACGATGTCTCACCTTTTCTAATGAACAGGGGACCATCACAAATCGCGGAGATTTCAGTGTTTTTATTGACTATAAATCGAACAGTCATGTCTGGTCGTTTTACTGCCTATCTCTTTCAATTACCTTCTGAACTACACTGTTGCATTCCTTACCCTATATGCTCCATGTTTCATCGAGGTAAAATGCTCGTCAGTGACACCTCAAGTGAAAGTTACTTCTGTCTTTAACTTTTGCGCGCCAGTGTACTTACCATTAGCCGCCAATGGCTTTATTAGAGACGGAGGACACACTCGGTTACGTTGAGGATGGAGAACGAATTCGAAAGTTCCCTTCGTAAGGAACCAGACTGGCATTCACCTTAAGTATTGGACTGGGATTAGAACTGCCATACTTCAGTCGTAACTGTGATCGGTCGGCTCTCCTCTGGGATTTCTCGTCACCGAAACAGAGGAATGAGCAGAGTGAGCAAGCCGAGGCGCAGCCGCACCAGCTCCCCGCGCGGTCGGCCGCCATTGGCTGGCGTGGGAAATGCCAGCCAGCGAGCGGCGTGGGCGGCGGGGCTGCGGCTGCGTTGCGTGACAGCTGCAGGCCGAGCGCCGGTTGCGGCGCCCCGGAAGGCCGCCTTCCGGCCATTCACCGTGTCGCCCCGGTAGCCTATCTCGACGACTCCGATCGACGAAAACGGTTGTCCGATGTCAGCCTCTACATCTACATCTACATCTACGTGATTACTCTGCAATTCACATTTAAGTGCTTGGCAGAGGGTTCATCGAACCACAATCATACTATCTCTCCACCATTCCACTCCCGAACAGCGCGCGGGAAAAACGAACACCTAATCTGTTCGAGCTCTGATTTCTCTTATTTTACTTTGATGATCATTCCTACCTATGTAGGTTGGGTTCAACAAAATATTTTCGCATTCGGAAGAGAAAGTTGGTGACTGAAATTTCGTAAATAGATCTCGCCGCGACGAAAAACGTCTTTGCTGTAATGACTTCCATCCCAATTCGTGTATCATATCTGCCACACTCTCTCCCCTATTACATGATAATACAAAACAAGCTGCCCTTTTTTGCTCCCTTTCGATGTCCTCCGTCAATCCCACCTGGTAAGGATCCCACACCGCTCAGCAATATTCTAACAGAGAACGAACGAGTGTAATGTAAGCTGTCTCTTTAGTGGACTTGTTGCATCTTCTATGTGTCCTGCCTATGAAACGCAACCTTTGGCTCGACTTCAAAAAAATGGCTCTGAGCACTATGGGACTTAACATCTATGGTCATCAGTCCCCTAGAACTTAGAACTACTTAAACCTAACTAACCTAAGGACATCACACAACACCCAGCCATCACGAGGCAGAGAAAATCCCTGACCCCGCCGGGAATCGAACCCGGGAACCCGGGCGTGGGAAGCGAGAACGCTACCGCACGACCCCGAGATGCGGGCGGCTCGACTTCTTCACAATATTATCTATGTGGTCTTTCCAACTGAAGTTGTTCGTAATTTTAACACCCAGGTACTTAGTTGAATTGACAGCATTGAGAATTGTACTATTTATCGAGTAATCGAATTCCAACGGATTTCTTTTGGAACTCATGTGGATCACCTCACACTTTTCGTTATTTAGCGTAAACTGCCACCTGCCACACCATACAGCAATCTTTTCTAAATCGCTTTGCAACTGATACTGGTCTTCGGATGACCTTACTAGACGGTAAATTACAGCATCATCTGCGAACAACCTAAGAGAACTGCTCAGATTGTCACCCAGGTCATTTATATAGATCAGGAACAGCAGAGGTCCCAGGACGCTTCTCTGGGGAACACCTGATCACTTCAGTTTTACTCGATGATTTGCCGTCTATTACTACGAACTGCGACCTTCCTGACAGGAAATCACGAATCCAGTCGCACAATTGAGACGATACCCCATAGGCCCGCAGCTTGATTAGAAGTCGCTTGTGAGGAACGGTGTCAAAAGCTTTCCGGAAATCTAGAAATACGGAGTCAACTTGAGACCCCCTGTCGATAGCGGCCATTACTTCGTGCGAATAAAGAGCTAGCTGCGTTGCACAAGAACGATGTTTTCTGAAACCATGCTGACTACGTATCAATAGATCGTTCCCTTCGAGGTGATTCATAATGTTTGAGTACAGTATATGCTCCAAAACCCTATTGCAAACCGACGTCAATGATACAGGTCTGTAGTTCGATGGATTACTCCTACTACCCTTCTTAAACACTGGTGCGACCTGCGCAATTTTCCCCTCTTACAGGTGACATCATCTTAAATGATATTTAAGTGAGTGTTACTCTTTCTAAACGTTTGGCGATACTTATCGCGCTAGAATCCTTGCAAGTGCAACCAGAAATTACTACCTCATTTCGAATCCTAAGCCAACGCAATTTCTTTCTTACAGTTGGATCAAACACGCGTTTTATCTTAAAACTTGCCAGCGGTCTTTCTTTGTGCGTGAAATTGCGTGTAACACTTAAAACCCAACCTCTGGGAATATTCAGCTACACTAGCTGATCAGAAGTATCAACACATCCGTATGTAATGCGGAAGTGACCTCCAGATGTCACGCGAAACGCCCCAGTATTAAAGTACTGTGTTGTCAGCAGCGAAACAGTAGCATCATAAATGATCGGTCAAAGAGCTCACTAACTGGGAACGTGGACTAGTCATTGGACGTGACCTGAGTAACATATCCTTTAGCGACATAACAGTCCTTCTAAAGGTGTCCAAATCGACTGTTGCTGGTGTGTTTCTGGTGTGCTGATGCTAAGGTTCAACCACAACTAATCCATGATCAGGGAGACCTTACGTACTGAGGGACGTGAACCGCCGATCATTGCGAAGGGTTGCCGTAAAAATTCGGATGATATTAGCGGAAAGAACCATTCGTGGATTCCAAAGTGTAGCCCGGCTAGCATAATGCCTGTGCGTAGGGAGTTAAAAAGAATGAGATACATTGTTGATCAGATCCTCACAAACCATATTTTTCTGTACTCAGTGCTACGAGACACTTGAGGAGGTGTAAAGAGCGACTCACTGGACAATGGATGACTGCAAACGAGTGATTTGCAGTAATTAATCTCGCTTTACCCTGTGACAATCTAATGGAAGGGTTTGGGTTTAGCGAATGCCTGGACAACATAGTGCCAACAATAAATTACGAGAGAGGTGAAGTTACGATATGAGGGGTCTTATGTGGTCAGGGTGTGGTCGCTTTATTGTACTTAAGAAAACGCCAAATGAGTAACGATATGAGCACATTCTACAGCACTAAATACTGCGTACACTAGAGGAACAGCTAACAAACTATGACCAACATGACACTGCACCCTGTCGTAAGGCAACATTTTTGAAACAATGGTTTGTGGACAATAACATTCCTGAAATAGACTGGCCTGTCCAGAACCCAGACCTGAACCCCATGGAACACTTTTGGGGTGGACTAAAATGTCGACTTCGCTCCAAACCCAACTATAGACGTCTTCTGGATCAGCCTGACACAGCGGCGACATCTCCGTTGTCGTCGAAAACGAGATACCACCCGATACTTTGACGCGAGGATTTCAATGTGAATCACGACTCAAGATGTGTCATCGCTGCAAACAAACAAAAAATTAATTACGTAACTAATTAGAACTGATGAACATCCCTCGTATATAACTTTGTCGCAAGTAGGGAGAAAGCATCAACTATAAGATCACGGCACAAAAAAAAAAAAAAAAACCTGAAATACAAGCAGAAAATACCTATCGATAGAAACCCACACAATACTATCAAAATAGGAAACCATACGTTTATAAAGGAGCAGAGGTCTTACGTGAAGTATTATCGTGCAGTAACAAAGCTTCCCTCTTCGCCTTCTGCACGCCCAGCGCGAGATCTCTCAGCTATCGCGAAATTTTTCATACAATACTGGCTGTTAAAATTGCTACACCAAGAAGAAATGCAAATGATAAACGGGTATTCATTGGACAAATATATTATACTAGAACTGACATATGATTACATTTTCACGCAATTTGGGTGCATAGATCCTGAGAAATCAGTAACCAGAACAACCACCTCTGGCCGTAATAACGGCTTTGACACGCCTGGTTGAGTCAAACAGAGCTTGGATGGCGTGTACAGGTACAGCTGCCCATGCAGCTCCAACACGATGCCACAGTTAATCAAGAGTAGTGACTGGCGTATTGTGACGAGCCAGTAGCTCGGCCACCATTGACCAGACGTTTTCAATTGGTGAGAGATCTGGAGAATGTGCTGGCCACGGCAGCAGTCGAACATTTTCTGTATCCAGAAAGGCCCGTACAGGACCTGCAACATGCGGTCGTGCATTATACTGCTGAAATGTAGGGTTTTGCAGGGATCGAATGAAGGGTAGAGCCACGGGTCGTAACACATCTGAAATGTAACGTCCACTCTTCAAAGTGCCTTCAATGCGAATAACGAGGCATGTAACCAGTGGCACCCCATACCATCACGCCGGGTGATACGCCAGTATGGCGACGACGAATACACGCTTTCAATGTGTGTTCATTGAGATGTCGCCAAACACGTATGCAACCATCATGATGCTGTAAACAGAACCTGGATTCATCCGAAAAAATTACGTTTTGCCATTGGTGCACCCAGGTTCGTCGTTGAGTACACCATCGCAGGCGCTCCTGTCTGTGATGCAGCATCAAGGGTAACCGCAGCCATGGTCTCCGAGCTGATAGTCCATGCTGCTTCAAACGTCGTCGAACTGTTCGTGCAGATGGTTGTTGTCTTGCAAACGTCCCCATCTGTTGACTCAGGGATCGAGACGGGGTTGCACGATCCTTTACAGCCATGCGGATAAGATGCCTGTCAAGTCGACTGCTAGTGATACGAGACCGTTGGGATCCAGGACGGCGTTCCGTATCACCCTCCTGAACCCACCAATTCCATATTCTGCTAACAGTCATTGGATCTCGACCAACGCGAGCAGCAATGTCGCGATACGATAAAACGCAGTCGCGATAGGCTATAATCCGACCTTTATCAAAGTCAGAAACGTGACGGTACGCATTTCTCCTCGTTACACGAAGCATCACAACAACGTTTCACCAGGCAACGCCGGTCAACTGCTGTTTTTGTAGGAGAAATCGGTTGGAAACTTTCGTCATGTCAGCACGTTGTAGGTGTTGCCACCGGCGCTAACCTTGTGTGAATGCTCTGAAGAGCTAATCATTTGCATATAACAGCATCGTCTTCCTGTCGGTTAAATTTCGCGTCTGTAGCACGTCATCTTCGTGGTGTAGTAATTTTAATGGCCAGTAGTGTACTTGTTCCGTCCACATCGCTCTGAACCATCGTTTCTGTCATTTATCATTCTCTAATCTCCGTCGAGACCATTACTGATGAGTGTTCGAACTGTTTCTCACGCAGGTGCTAAGATTCTTGTTAAGCTTACTAATTCACGATTCGTAGAAGCATGTGCAGTATAGTAACAATAGCATATAGTGTATTACTGTCGCTTTCATGACACTCATTGCTGTTACTGTCTTTCCTATGTGCTGGACAATGGACGTTAAGACTTGTGACTCCTAAAGATATTAAGTTGAAGTCACGAAGTCCTCCGTATATGACAATCGCACGCGTGTCTGAATGGCTAACAGCACTCACTGTAACGTGAGGGGACCAAGCAGCACGCGTCGCAGCAGATAGGACACGGCCACCGGTCACGACACAGAACTTCTGGAGAGTGGAAGGCACGAGAGCTGAAGAAAGGAAAAACATAAGAGACGGAGTAAAAACTCTGATTCAGGAAGGATGAGAAAGGAGATCGGCCATACCTCTTCGATGGAACCATCCCAGCATTCGTCTTAAGTAATTTAAAAAAAATTACGGAAAAACCACATGTGGATGACTGGATGGAGATATGAGCCTGTCCTCCCGGATAAAGTTCCAGTGTTTTACCATTATGCCATCTCACTGGATACGAGGACTGAGTGAGTTATTTCTGTGAAAGAGTGGGAAATTTTGGGAAAGTTAATCAGTGCGTTAAATGTGATGCTTAATCCTGTCGTTAAAGGTTTCTAATGGGTTTGTCGTACTTTTGTTGCCTAGGATTCATCCGACCGACTACTGTGGAGTTTGGTGTAGCAGGAAGATGAAAATGAGTTTCGTCATGTTTTCAGACATTTCCATATCGACGGTTCGGTAGCTATACAGGAGGAATTCAAACTGAATTGATAAAGTAAGTAAGTATTAATAATAATAATAATTTAATTTGAGCAGTAATAATAGTCTATTTTGAGTTTATATGTGTCTGACTACAAGTGCAAAGGTTTGGGATTCGATCCTTATTCCTGTGACTTTTATGTCGATTATCGCTGTATTCACAGTATCAGTGCATTATCTGTGGGAGAAAATATCTTGATGCCACGAGGTCGGTCTACACGTCAAACTGTAGGCCCCCTATAGCTGTTTGTCATTCCTCATATCGGAAGAAGCTCAGGCCATACCGCTTTCAGTAGAATCATGTGTACTAAAGCAGTGCGACGATCACGCTAGCTTTCCGGTTAAGGACAGTCTGAGTATTTTTGACAATGAATGTGAAAGTAAAGTTTGGATCCATTATCTCATCCACAATCGAAATGTCGGTCAACGGCTTGCATGGAATATCTTAAGCTGGTGACATCCACTTCATGGGAAGAAACGATGAAGACCATTATGTTATATGAGTTTTAGTGCGCACTCCTAATAGATTATTCGGACTGATATAATGCCAAAGCTAGACAACACCCGCTTCACTAAGTGGTGTCGGAAGTACGAACTGACTGGAAACATTCACTGACTGAACTCAGCGTGTACGTAATTCGAGTCACAATAGGCCGGGTGGTCAAAACCACTCTGAACTGCTTGTAAGGATGTTGCATGGCAGGCTATTCTGAATAGTATAAAGTGATAGTTAACTTCATCAAGAGTACTGGTTACAATCTGTAGGTTTTAATGGTGTACGTAAATTATAAATGTGTCTTGCTGATGAAGATATTTCAGAATTGGTGTGAATTGTAAGCCAAGACACTTTTAATGATTTTCCAATTCAATTCAATTTTTAAAACATTATGTACAAAACTGTAACAGTTAAGCTTTTTATTCTTGTAAATATTCATTTCTGTATTTGTTTATTCAATTATGTGTACATTGTCACTATGTGTTTCCGATGGCTAAATTGAGTACACACTCAAAGGCCAAATAAAAAAATAAAATAAAATAAAATAAATAAAAAAACTGTCAAGAAGAAAAATTCGATACGTTAGGCCGTTTCCGAGTTATTCAGCACTAAAGTTAGTCAATCAGATCACTGCGCCAGCAAGTTCAAGCACTTGCAAGCGCTAAAATGCGGTAATGCACAGACATCTGTGCGTCCGTGGGGCACCACTTGTTGAAATGCTCATTACCAGTTAAATTCGCCTTTTTCAGAAGTGATGAATTTAAGCTGGAAGAGCAAAAGCCAAGTTTGTTCGGTTTGCGGAAACTAAACGAACACTTTCGGAGACGCTGTCTCTGGCAGACTGCTTCTATTTGCTTGCATAACTACCTGCTTGGCTAACTTCAATGCTAAATAACTCGCAAATGACGTAACGTACCCAATTTTTTTCTTCGCGATTATTTCCAAGCACAGTTTCCTTTGCAGCACACTTATAAGCTTTTGAGACTGTTCATGGCGAAAATGTATACTGATTTATACTAAATTGTTTATCGTTTTCCTTTATTTAACCCCATACTTTTACGTATCTTTCCCATGATCACAATGTCGCCTTTTGTGACAAACTGAGCAGCGTACATGACACACACAGGTAGCTTGCACCGCTGTACGAGCCTACTGCATGCAAGACAGGGAGAGCACTGGTCTAAAATAGCATAGATTTTCAGTTTCGGGGCTTATTATTTCAGTAAATTTTTGATAAAATCAAATCTAGTCGAAGAATTAGTTCGGTGCATTCAGACAATGCTGAGTACAATTCAGATCAGAATCCAAACTATCAGACAGCTTTCAGTAGAGTTCAGGGCTGAACTTAAAAGGATTCTTCAATGAGGCCGTGCTGGCAAGTAATCCCTCCGAATTTTTCGTGAAAACTCTTACAGCTTTTTAAATAAAACAAACGTTATTAACACTC
This sequence comes from Schistocerca nitens, assembly GCF_023898315.1. Taxonomy (NCBI): domain Eukaryota; kingdom Metazoa; phylum Arthropoda; class Insecta; order Orthoptera; family Acrididae; genus Schistocerca; species Schistocerca nitens. The sequence continues at coordinate 491,837,821 of NC_064618.1, forward strand.
TGCACTGTCATTCTTCATTTCTATCTATTTGTAGTCCTCTGCCACAAGTGGGCTCGTTGTAGCGTGCAACATGGTGTACAGTAACTACTTCGGTGCGTGAGAAACAGCTTGCTGTAATCCAGTTTCGAATTCGAAGCTTTCGCCCACATATGGAGTGTCCTCTCCTTCTGCAGGGCAGTGTCAAGCGACTTACGAGCTCATCGACATCTGCAACAATCCGCCGCCTTGGTTTCACTGCCATCAATCATCCAACATACAGTCCAGACTTGGCTCCCTCCGATTTTCATCTGTTTCCAAAACTTAGAGAACACCTTCGAGGACTTCATTTAGATAGAGAGGAAGTGGTGCAAGCATAGACGAGGTCATGATTGCGTCAACAAAGTTAAATATTGTACAGCTAGGGTATCAACATACTGGTTAGTCGTTAGGAGAAATGCGTTCGTCGCCAGAGTGACTAAGTAGAGAAATAAGTATGAAGAATATAGATGTAGAATGTTCACAACATTTGTTTTAATTAAAAAAGGGTAGGAGTTTTCACGTAAGTAATTCGGGAGCACGCCCTCGTTAACACGTGTTTCAGCAAGTTACTTTCATTTTTTACCACATGCGTCCCATGTGCAGATAACTTACGTTGGGTTGTTGCCTATCATACTGTGCATGGGATACTGGGTAGTTGTGTAAGTTAGTACCGTTTCTCTGTAAGTGCAATGAACACAACCGATTCACATGACAGAGACTTTAGTTGTCTATAATATATTCTCCTTCACCATTTGTCTGCAAACACCAGGGTAACTTTTAGAAACCGTGATTCTAGAAATCACGTGGTTTTGAGGTGCAGAACTGTTGAGGTTCCATGGATATCCAGAACATGATAAACATGTACACATTCGGTGATTTATTATGTAATTTCACATTGGTACAGTTTGCTACATGTTAGAACACTCACAATGAATACAACAGCACGTAGGAACAAACATCTAAAAACAGTCAAATATAATACACTCATAGCTCACCACATATCGATATCATTGAAATGGATTTGACCAGCTTATCACCCTACTTCGAAACATGTAAATGATTTTCTTAAAAATACCTAGATCTACACAATTCAGGAAATCATAATGGTTTTCTTTTCTCAATCCTGTTGTCATTATATCTGTAGGCATACCAGCAGTTTTTAAGTACAGAGTTTTTACAGCTTTATTCGACACACCTTCGCTTATGTAATGAAGTCGAACATCAATGTGCTTCGACCTTTTATGATTTGAATGATCAACAGCAAATTCAAGGCGCTCGGATTATCATTAAATATTGTGACACACTTATTATAGCTTATCAGTTCATGTAGCAAGTTCCTTAAGTAAATGGCCCCCGGAAAAGCTTCTGAAAGAGTCATATTCTCAGACTCTTTGCTAGAAAGAGCAACAGTCTTTTGCTTATCATTCTGCCATGACACTACGGAACCGCATAGCTTAAAAATGAACCAGTGTATGGTTTTTTGTCTTAAGGACAATTTGCCCAATCAGCATCTACATAACCACGTAATTCTAAATCTCCTTTCCTACATATTAGAACATAATTCTTAGTTTCCTGCAGATATTTCAAAACCCTCTCAGCACGTAGCCAATGGTTTTTAGTAGAAGAATTGTTGAACTGGCTTAAGTAGCTTACACTCAAAGTAAAATCAGGTCTTGTAAGTACTGATAAATACATTAAGCTACCTATAAGGGCTTCATAAGGTACATTATCAATTGTATTTTCGTTTTCATTTAGAAAATCAATTTTAGTTACAATAGAAGTCTTTACAGTCTTACAGTCTATCAAACCTTTTCAATAACTGACCAATATAGTTCTCTTGACGTAAAGCTAATACTCCTTTAGCTTTGTCATATTTGATTTCCATCCCCAAACAATGTTTAGCCATTCCTAGATCCTTTATTTCGAAATCTAATAAATTTAACTTATTTTTCAAAAACTCAGTCTCACTTGAGTCATCTGAAAAAATTTAAAAATCATCAACATATAAAGCTATCATAGTAACTAAACCATTATCTTTATGTTTTGTAAACAAGCAAGGTTCTAAATCAGATCTTTCGTCACCTAGACAGTTTAAGACATCATTTACTCTTTGATTCCACACTCTGGATGATTGTTTGGCCCATACATAGCCCTTTTAAACATCAAAATTTTTCTTTTATTATTACAAAGATTTATTCCTTCGGGTTGTTGTAGGAAGACATTCCCTTTGAAAATATCATTTAAAGAAGCAGTCTTAGCTTCAAGATGTGTAATTTTCAAATCTAGTTCAATGGATAAAGCCATTGGAAGTCTAAGTGTTGAATGGTTCGAATGGCTCTGAGCACTATTGGACTTCTAAGGTCATCAGTCCCCTATAACTTAGAACTACTTAAACCTAACTAACATAAGGACATCACACACATCCATGCCCGATGCAGGATTCGAAACTGCGACCGTAGTGGTCGCGCAGTTCCAGACTGTAGTGCCTAGAACCGCTCGGCCACCCCGGCCGGCGAATGCCTCACCACAGGAGAAAATGTCTCATCATAATCAGCTCCAGGTTTCTGAATGAATCCTCTTGTCACTAGTCTAGCACGATGCTGCACTTCACCTTCACAGTTGCATTTTTTCTTCCACACCCATTTACACTACACAACACTTGCACTTTCTGGAAGATTTGCCACTTTCCAAGCATTGCTATCTTCGAAAGCTTGTATTTCTTCATCCATAGCACGTTTCCATTCTTCTGCATCAGGTCTCCTAAGGGACTCCTGGGCGGCTGTTGGTTCCTCAAGTTGATCTGAAGTTGTAGCACAAAAATAAAACTCATAATCATCAAATCTTCTATTTGGTTTGAACTGCTTTTGTGACATAATTTTGTCTCTTCATCTTCATACATAAGAAATTTTTCATCAGCAGTTTCTTTCTCTGACGTAACTGCTTCTTTTGAGACATCATGTAAGTCCTCTTTTAATACAATATCAGACCTCTCATTTTCTTCGTCATCCCCCACTGAAGTGGTGACTTCTTCATAATTCTTTTTATTTCAGATGCTGCATTATTAATATTTTCGTTCTAGTCACATCTTGACTTTACGCTACATCATCAGTTTCAGTTCTGTAGAGTCAATAGCCTTTCGTAGCATTGCCATATCCCACTAAGATCATTTCTTTTGCCGTTATATCCCATTTTGTTCTCTAGACTTTGGGTATTTGCTCCACGACCTTGCTTCCAATTATTCTGAGATGACTAATTTTGGGTTTCTTGTCAATCCATAGCTCACAGGGCGTTTTATTTCCTTATTTTGAACTCACTGACCTATTACGTAAATACACTGCACTATTGACAGCTTCAGCCCAAAATCTTTTATCAAGTTTACCTTCAAATGGTAACCATCTTGCCTTTTCTACAACAGTTCTATTCAACCTTTCTGCCAAACCGTTTTGTTCTGGTGTATAGGTGTTGGATAACTGATGTATAATATCATGTTCTTTCAACAAAATGTCAAAATTCACACAACAGAAGTCGTTACCATAATCTGTTTTTACTGTTTTAATTTTCCTTTCTTGCTGATTCTGCATCTTTTTCTGAAATTCTCGAAATTTATCTGAAGTTTCATTCTTTGTCTTCAGAACATACACAAATTCCTTTCTGGTGTAATCACCTTCCAAAATGAGGAAGTACTTTGCACCACCTAATGACATGATTTCCATTGGTCTGCATAGGTCTGCATGTACTGCTTCAAGTGGTTTAGAGGCTCTAGTGCCTCCAAGTGAAGAAGGCTGTCTTCTTTGTTTGCCTTCACTGCATACTACACAGTTTTGATTGTTAATGTTAATGTTAATGTGTTCACATACCATTCCTTCTACAGCATCATTTTTCATTTTAATAAGATCCGTTGCATTTGGGTGACCTAATCTACGAAGCCAATCAGATGTTGTAATCATTCGCAAAAATGACTTCTTCTGTCAGTGTTTAGCTTGTACACACCATCAGTCAGATCTGCAGTTGCAACTAGTTCACTATGCTTGTTATAAATATTGCACTGATCACTATGAAATTCAACAAAATTTCCTTGTTCAATCAATCTGCTCACAGATAGCAAATTTTTAGTTAGTTCTGGAGCACACAACATTATAATAATATCAAAAGAGTTCTTTCCGACTACTGTCGTTAATTCAACTCCCCAAGAGCATAACACTAGGATTTCTGTCTGATTTGCAGCCATCATTTTATGAATGTTAACATTTACTTTGTTTTTCATCAGTTCTTCATTTGCTGTGAATGCACACTAGTACCTGAATCTACATACCAGTCACTTGTGTCAAAAGAGCCACTAATAAACACTGCACTGAAAACATTTGAAGTTTTGTTTTGCCTTGTTTCGTTGTTGGTGTAAGAGCACTTACGTTTAAAATTTCCTGATTTTTTGCGTTTATAGCAAACAACATCCTTTCTGTTTTGATTTCCCACTGTTCTCCATTTCGGTGAGAAAACATTGTTTTACTTTGTAAACTTTTGGCCCTAAAAGCACTACCAGTCGTTGTGATCTCTCCTTCCATGTCAAGAAGCTTATTTTTTTATTGCGTCCGTCGTGACTGGAATTCCTGAATGCTAAATTGCCATTATCGTGGGAGAATATTTTTCTGGAAAACGTGCTAGCAATTACGAACACTCCTTTCATCCTTAAAAACAAAGCCTGATCCACGTAATTTCTAACCATTGTCTACCATCTGGTTCACGTAGCTAGTCATTGAATCACGTTTTTATAGACGTGTTGATATCAGTGTTCGCAATAAATAAATTCATCTCGCAAAACCAGAGTCGTCAAACATTGATTTTAGTTTCTTCCACAAGTAAACTGTTGTTTCTGCTTCTCTAATGTGCACATATAAAGATGGATCAATCGTAAGTATTATCCTCTCTTTGGCCTTCGAATCTTCCGGTGAAACTGTTTACGAGACACATTTCGCTAACCCTTCGGGAATGAGCACATTTTCGATAGCGAACGCCCAATCTCCGTAGTTCTCACGTCGTTTCAGCTTTGGAACATTAATTAGATGATTCGTAGCCGTATTTGTCAACTCGAACAGTTTTTCTTTGTGAACAGTAGCACACATTGGACTTTGAATCACAGCATAAGGGATTTTAATCAGCGATTCCCGATACTTTTAACGATCGCTTATCTGGGTAGCCGAGCCCATAACCTGCTGAGGTTCCGTGGGTATTGAGAACATGATAAACATGTACACATTGGTGATTTATTGTAATATTTCACATTGGTACAGTTTGCTACATGTTAGCACACTCACAATGAATATGGACTAAACGGAGCTGAACAGAACAGCATGTAGGAACAAAGATGTAAAAACAGTCAAAGATAATACACAAATAGCTCACCACATATCCATATCATTTAAACGGGTTTGACCAACTTAACAAGAACTCGTCGAGCCATGTTCGGAGTGCATTGTCATCAAGAAAGGAAGTTCTTTTGCGGTTGTTCGATGAGAGCGCAACATCAGGTGAATAACGCTGGTGCGGAATGATTTCAGAACCCAGCTCTCGTATGGTGTTTTTGGTCAGTCTAGCAGGATGCGGGCGGGCGTTATAGTAAAGTGGCATCACTTCAGGGAATGTTCCTGGTAGTTGTTCGTGGATTGCCTCTGCAAGACGTCTCCATTGTTGACAGTAAATGTCAGCAGTGGCGGTTACACCTCGGGGAAGCAATTCACAACACTGTCGCTGTTCCACCTGATGCATAGCATTATCTTTTGCGGATGTGCTCAGTTCTTTGTCCGGGGAGTTGCTGCTTTGTTTGCGCTCACTCATTTCTTTCCTCTCCTTATGTTAACACAAAGACTCCATTTCTCGTCATCAGTAACGATACAGTATAGGTATGATCGGCGTTGTTCATGAGCGAATTGATGAAGAGCATGCAGATATGCACATATGGCTACCCGCTGATTTCTGTGTGTTCGGTTTAGAGCATGCGGTAACCAAACATGTGATTTTTGAACTTTCAAAATTGCATGCAAGTGTTGAAAATGTTGGAATGCTCACATTTCATCACATCTGGCAGCTCTCGAGTGCACTGACGTGGATCATTGTGGATTAATGCGTTTAAACGTACTTCGTCAACCTACAAAGATCTTGCTGAATGTGGAGAGTCGGTAACATCTGAACGATACTCCTGAAAACGAGAAAACTATTTTTTTGCCTAGCACTGTCCAATGTTCTCATCTCCGTACGCGGCGCAAATGTTTCCGGTTGCCTCCGCTGCTGTCACCCCTCTGTTGAACTGAAGCAGAAGAATACATCGGAAATATTTCGATCTCTGCACTTGGCACTCCATTTTGTAACGTCCACAGCTCCACTCACCTTATGAAAATGACAAAATGACGTATTGTAAACTAAAAGAGAAACAGTGAACAACCCATTAAAAATGATAATCGATAAATAAACATGTAGCAACCGGAATACAGCATGCAAAACAGGAACGCTACGAGCTTATGGAGAAATCTAACATTTTCTGGGCCAGTTTTAGCATTTCGCTCGCCTTTTACTGTCTTTATCGAACTGTTTTCGCAGTTTATAGCTATAACATCATGTACACTACTGGCCATTAAAATTGCTACACCACGAAGATGACGTGCTACAGACGCGAAATTTAACCGACAGGAACAATGTGCTGTGATATGCAAATGATTAGCTTTTCAGATCATTCATACAAGGTTGGCGCCGGTGGCGACACCTACAACGTGCTGACATGAGGAAAGTTTCCAACCGATTTCTCATACACAAACATCAGTTGACCGGCGTTGCCTGGTGAAACGTTGTTGTGATGCTTCGTGTAAGGAGGAGAAATGCGTACCGTCACGTTGCCGACTTTGATAAAGGTCGGATTATAGCCTATCGCGACTGCGTTTTATCGTATCGCGACATTGCTGCTCGCATTGGTCGAGATCCAATGACTGTTAGCAGAATATGGAATCGGTGGGTTCAGGAGGGTAATACGGAATGCCATGCTGCATCCCAACGGTCTCGTATCACTAGCAGGTGAGATGACAGACATCTTATCCGCATGGCTGTAACGGATCGTGCAGCCACGTCTCGATCCCTGAGTCAACAGATGGGGACGTTTGCAAGACAACAACCATCTGCACGAACAGTTCGACGACGTTTGCAGCAGCATGGACTATCAGCTCGGAGACCATGGCTGCGGTTACCCTTGACGCTGCATCTCAAACAGGAGCGCCTGCGATGGTGTACTCAACGACGAACCTGGGCGCCCGAATGGCAATACGTAATCGGATGAATCCAGGTTCGGTTTACAGCATCATGATGGTCGCATCCGTGTTTGGCGACATCGCGGTGTACGCACATTGGAAGCATGTATTCGTCATCGCCATACTGTCGTATCACCCGGCGTGATGGTATGGGCTGCCATCGGTTACACGTCTCGGTCACCTCTTGTTCGCGTTAACGGCACTTTGAACAGTGGGCGTTACATTTCAGATGTGTTACGACCCGTGGCTCTACCCTTCATTCGATCCCTGCGAAACACTACATTTCAGCAGGATAATGCACGACCGCTGGATACAGAAAATGTTCGACTGCTGTCCTGCCCAGCACATTCTCCAGATGTCTCACCAATTGAAAACGTCTGGTCAATGGTGGCCAAGCAACTGGCTCGTTACAATACGTCAGTCACCACTCTTGATGAACTGAGGTATCATGTTGAAGCTGCATGGGCAGCTGTACCTGCACACGCTATCCAAGCTCTGTTTGACTCAATGCCGAGGCATATCAAGGCCGTTATTACGGCCAGAGGTGGTTGTTCTCGATTTCTCAGGATCTATGCACCCAAATTGCGTGAAAATGTAATCATAGGTCAGTTCTAGTATAATATATTTGTCCAATGAATACCCGTTTATCATCTGCACTTCTTCTTGGTGTAGCAATTTTAATGGCCAGTAGTGTATGAGAATATGAGATATCTGTTGCAAACAGCATGCATGAAGCCCTTAAATTGAGACGGATTTTCGTGTTGGAGGCTACGCAGGGAGTGAGAAGTGCGATGCGCAGAAAGGCATACTGGCGATCCAGCGCAGCCGTGCGTAAGAGGCGCGGTGTGGTTGTTGTGTGCTACTGCGCCGCGGCTCTGTGTGCGCTGCCGGAAACTGATCGGGGATTACAGGCGTGCTTTGACGCTCTGGCCTGCTCTGCTGTGCTGTGCTGTGGGTGTGACGGCCGCCTCGCGGCGCCGGGGCTGAAGGCTGCGCGGCTGATCCTCGCTCTATCCGGTAGTCGACGCCCTGGAGGGTGCCTTTTGAACGCGGCGCACAGCTGGTGTGATCACTGCCGCGTGAAACTGAAAGCTGTATACTCTGGAAAGCTGTTGGTGACCAACTGCTGGTACAGTCTGCCGGCAAACTGAAGAGCGAGAGCTCAGTTACAACCGTCTCTGTCCGTCTGCACCGACAGGCGGCATCACAAGGTGCTGCTGCCTGTTCGGCAGTACGCGTTTCATATTAGTGGCGAAGTGTGCTTATTTCTAGCTTAAAAAGAGTGAACACTATACAAGAGTCATCCCGTAAGTCTTGACAATAATAACAATACAATTTTGCAATAATGCGACGACATTATTTCACGATGTGCATTGAACCGGTACGGCAGAGTGTATCTGAGTACCAACATAAAGCACTGTTCCAGTACAGAAGGTCACGCGAGAGGTCGGAACGAAACATACGCATTCGAACTGTGTGTAAATTTCTTCGCACGAGTACAAATGGAATAAAAATGAATCAGATTCAACTATTGTGTTCCAAAATAGTCCTCCAGAGCGTACACACAGCGTTGTCAACGATGGAGACGGTGCAGAACGGCACTAGCAATTACATCAGCGAGTGACACATGTCGCCCTGTTTGCAAGGCGCCTCCGTTGCAATAGTTTCCGTAATGTTGGAATGAGGTCGAAGTCGCATGGACTGGGGTCTGGAGAGTAGGTTCGGCGGCGGAGGGTCCATCTTGTAACACCACCAATCTCAAAATGAAATCTTTCTGGAGCTGGTACCGAGCCATTCTCGCATGCAGCCGCAATCTCTCGATTGAATTCGGTAATGTTTTCGCGGGCTTTCGGGTGTATTTACTGCGAATACGGCGATGCCACACGTTCGCACGATATACCATAGTTTGCATAATTTATGGAATGAGTCTCGTATAAAACACTGACTAAAACGTCCTGGAGCAAAGTTGAGTAGTGTGAAGACACTGGCCTCGTAGTTGGCAGTATGGTGGTTCAAACCCCTGTATGATCATAAAGATGTAAATTTTCAGCGAGCCTTTGAAACGGCACTCGCTACTTCCTTCATCATCCCAAGTTTGTGTCCCGACTCTAAGGATCTCCTCGTCTATGGGAACTCTAAACTTCCTCCCTTAGAATAAGATCAACTTAGATCACAAAAATAATTACGTTGCATTTCCACTGGAATAAATTCCGTAAGGATAAATAGGATTTACACTGATAGCCGTGCGGTCTACGGCGTCTTGCCACAGTTCGCGCGGCACCGATGACCTCAACAGTTTGGTCCCATAGAACTCACAACAAATTTCCAATTTTGTTGTCACGGAAGGACAAAGGATTTCCTTGACGCATGGATTAAAATGGACCTAATCTGAATCTATATTTTGTATGTAATGAAGGGTTGTGTTTGAGAAGGATTCAAAAACAGTAACATAAGTCTAAAATAAAGGAGACTCAATATGTCAGATAATTAGTAGGAATTGATAATAAAGTCACGCAACCAGTTTACGATATATTGTGTTTAGGATAGTTTAAATCAACGACTGGTTACATAACAAAAGAAAATAACGGAAACATGGACGTTACTGTGTTTAGTAAACATCATTCTGTTTTCAACACTGAGTTTCTGACGCTTCTGAATCGGAACGGTCGCAGTCAGTGTGTTGTGACGTATGGTTCCTCCTCCAGGGACGGAAATATGCGTGCTGCGGTTTACTATGATAGACAGAACTATAAAAGAATTCGTCAGTGAACGTACTGGAGTTTAAGAATAATTCTGACTAGAACGATTTGAGGGCGGAACATACATGCAATCAGACAATAACGCTGTAAACAGACAAAGGAACTCCTAGCTGGATTTCATAATACAGAGCGGGCAAAATAACGCTGACGTGGAAAATACTTCCTGTATCTCAAGATTGACTACCCAACTTACATTGTCTGACTAAGTGCGGATTGTATACAATGATCGGCCAGAACATTATGACCACCGACTTGCTATCGATATAAACCATTACAGGCAACAGCGGTGTCAAGTGGCGAGAAATGTCTGCTACTTACAAGGGAACCTCCCCATCGCACCCCACTCAGATTTAGTTTTAAGTTGGCACAGTGGATAGGCCTTGATAAACTGAACACAGATCAACTGAGAAAACAGGAAGAAGTTGTGTGGAGCTGTGAAAAAATAAGCAAAATATACAATCTGAGTAGTCCATGGGTCACATAAGTAACATATTGGACAAAGTGAGCGTAGGAGCGCCGTGGTTCCGTGGTAGCGTGAGCAGCTGCTGAATGAGAGGTCCTTGGTTCAAGTCTTCCCTTGACTGAAAATTTTACTTTCTTTATTTTTCCATAGTTATTACCTGTCCGTTCGTTCATTGACATCTCTGTTCACTGTAATAAGTTTTGTGTCTGTGTTTTGCGACCGCATCACAAAACCGTGCGATTAGTAGACGGAAGGACGTGCCTCTCAAATGGGAACAGAAAACATTTGATCGCAATGTCATAGGTCAACCGATTCCTCCACAGGAAAACACATCTGATATATTCTATACGACACTGGTGACGGCATGTGCGTCACATGCCAGGAATATGTTGTCGACCCACCTAACTTGTACACTTGGCGAATGGGTAAAAAGATTCTTCTACCTTGCCCGATTTAGGTTTTCTTGTGGATGTGATAATCACTCCCAAAAAAGTGATGAAAACATAAGAGTTTGTCACATAAACTGAAAATAAAAAAATTAACTTTTCACTGGATGGAAGATTTGAACCAAGGACCTTTCGTTCCGCAGCTGCCCACGTTACCACGAGACCACGGCGCTCCTGCGTTTCCATTGTCATTAATGTTGCCTATCTTCCCTTGAACTACTCAGTTTGTATATTTTGCTTATTTTTTCACAGTTCCACACAACTTCTTCCTGTTTTCTCAATTGATCTGTGTTCAGTTTTTCAAGGCCTATCCACTGTGCCAACTTATAACTAAATCGGACGGGGGTGCGATGGGGAGGTTCCCTTGTTAGACACACGCACGGTGCATGTAGTATCCGTGAGCGCGCTGTCCGTGTCCAGAATGAGGAGGGCGCGCGATCTATCTGTGTTTGACCGATGACAGATTGTGATGGACCAGAGGCTTGGCACGAGCATTTCGGAAACTGTACGACGTATCGGGTGTTCAGTTGGTGCTGTGGTGAGTGTCTTCAGGACTTGGCGAAGCCAAGGTGAAACCACGTCCAGACGCCGTGGGGTTGGGCGGTCACCTCGCACTGAACATGTCGGACGTCGTAGGCGGGGCAGACTCGTAAAACAGGACAGGCAGCGAACTGTGGCGGATCTAACATCAGACTTTAGTGCTGGGCAGAGCAAAAGTGTGTCCGAAAACACAGTGCACCGAACACTCCTGACGATGTGCCTCCGCTGCCGATGACCAATGCATGTGCCGCGACATCGGCAACTACGGCTGAAATGGTCACGCGATCATCGGCACTGGACGTTCCTGCAGTGGCAGGGCGTGGCATGGTCTGATGTATCCCGAAACCTTCTACATCACGCCGATGGGAGAGGGCGAATCCGTCGTCTTCCAGGGCAACAGTTCCTTGACACCTGTAATAGGGGACGGAAAAAAGTTCAAATGGCTCTGAGCACTATGGCGCTTAACGTCTGTGGTCATCAGTCCCCTAGAACTTAGAACTACTTAAACCTAACCAACCTGACATCACACACATCCATGCCCGAGGCAGGATTCGAACCTGCGACCGTAGCGGTCGCGCGATTCCAGACTGAAGCGCCTAGAACCGCCCGGCCACTCTGGCCGGTGGCAAGCCTTGTAAAGAATGTACAGAAGCTGGACAAAAGTAATGAAACACCAAAAAGCAGCACTGTATCAATCCTCGGGATGGATAAAAACGGGTGTTGTATGGTTTTCAAGGGAATCTTCTACCATTCTTCCTGAAAAACAGTGACAAGTCCAGTTATCAGTGATCAAAATGGGTGACGACCACCCACCCTTCACTGCAAAATAGGCCAAAAACCTCAGTATTAAGGAGATCTGGAGACGGTTGTGACACTGGAGGTGCTACAGTTCATCCTCGGTCTCTCGAAACCAGTCCTGGATAATGCGAGCGGCGTGAACAGACGATCCGGCTTCTGGGAACACACCGTCCTCATTGGGGAGCAAAGATTGTTCCGTGAGACGGACCTGGTCTGCCAAAATGGTCACAGTCCTTGGAAGTAATGTACACTAGTTGAAGACCACTTCACCCATTTATGACGATCATGTATCCCAATGGCAGTGGCATTTTTCAACATTACAATTCGCTATATCGCAAGGCCAGGAGAGTCATGGAGTTGTTCGAGGAACACAGTGACGAGTTCCAGTTGATCTGCTTCCAATCCCAACTCACCAGATCTAAACCTAAGCGAACACATCAGGGATGTGATTGTACATGTCGTCAGAGCTCATCGACTCCCTACCCGGAATTTATGGGAATGAGGTAACCTGTGCGTGCAGATGTGGTTCCAACTCCCTCCAGTGATGTACCAAGGCCTCATTTCTTCCATACCACGATGCTTCGCCCCTTTTATCCATGCCAAAGAGCGAAATAACGGCTATTGGGTAGGTAGTAATGATGTTCTTGCGTTGTGGCTGATTAGTATATATTTAAGTTGGTTTGTTGTCGTACGGTGCATTCAAGCAGAGGTCAGCTGAAACCTGTTCATCATCTTGGTGAATCATAGGAGTCTGTTTCTCCGTTAAAATCTTGTGTTAAACCTACTCTGTAAGCGTTAATGCATTGAACAGTCTGTCAGTTCCGAGTATGTATTTTGAAACAACATACTTTTGTAGATGGATACTCATCCTCAGACAGTTGAAAATTTAAATTTTAACGCCAGTTCTCACTCGTATAGCATTATGTACTTCGCAGCAAAACAGACGAACGTTTTATTCCTGTTGTAAGATTGAAGAGCAGCACTGCAATACGATGGCGTCACTAAGATTCAACAATATTGTTGAGGCTGGCTTCATTTTCGGCTTAAAGGCGTCTACCAATAGTCCTTGGGTGCGTGAAATATTTTTCGGGCCAGTTTAATATTGGGCACCGTTTGCTATGAGAGACAGTGGCAACGATCTAATGCAAGGTGGTTAGATTACACTTGAAATAACGCTGGAGCAACATGGATTCGTGTACCTAGAGGCTGGAATGCGTGGAGAAATCTGAAGGAGATATTTACGTACCAATAAATATTAACTGGATCATTATGAAGAGGAATTACTTTTCTAATTAATACAATTCTGAAATAACATTATCTGTGAATCAAAATGAGATGAAGGCTTACTTTAAACGAGGTTATGAAAAGTACTTGAGCAATAGTCACACCAGGAACACTCAATTATCCCAGTTCCATTCTTCAAAAGTGTGGTTTACATCCATATCTGCCACTGAGTTTTAATTAGGAAGGCAATAAAGCAAACTTCATGAAAACTTTGATACCCACACGCTCACACTAGTTAATTCCAGTTCTTTAACTTCAATTTTAATGTGCTAACATTTCATGAAAAGTGTTCCCTCACCCGTGGCCCTTAATAGCACTTACGTAAATAGTGGGATATTCTCTGCAAAACGAGGAATAGTACATTGGGTATCATGCAAATTTAAAATATTTGCTTCATTTTCACAGTTTTGATGAAAGTCATAGAATAATTATAAATGAAGAAGTTTCCTTCAGTTTTCGTACTCCGAGGATGTTTTCCTCAGTTTTCGAAAAATAACACTTTTAGTGATTCTCCTCACTTGACTGGCTAGGTGTTAAGTTGATAATTAAGATTTTAACGTAATTTCTGTTAGTGAAAGGCATCAATGATTTTAGTTCCTATCACTAACAGTACCACCTCCTGTTTTTGTTAACAGAACAAGAGGACCAAATTGTGGTCTCTGTTCATCGCTGCCGTACAAAGAACTTAATATTCATATAATACTTCAAAGAAGTCAATATACTACTTAGAGGATATGAACGTTCTCGGGACTGATGACCTCAGATGTTAAGTCCCATAGTGCTTAGAGCCATTTGATCCATTTGAACGTTCTCATTGTAACATGTGGCTCCACGGTATCCTCACTTTGCCGATAGTTCCTTGTAGGCTGTAAGTCAAACAGTCTCTGTGAACATTTATTTGCGGAAAACCGATTGTGATTTTAAGATAAATATCATTGTTTTTCATGAAGTAGCGTAGCGCGGGTGCCATAACAACGAGGTCGTCGTCCCCCCGATGCATGTGTACACGAACGACGTATTTGTACACACTGCCAGAGGAAAGTCAGTACCACCGACTTACCGATCTCGTAAACAGTCTTTGTTAACTGCGAAAAACACGGATCCAGTAATGCGTTCGGCTGCCTGTTGTTTGGCTTTCTGCGTCAACAGTGGGGCCCAAGCAGTGCGCTAAGCCTCGAACGACCGTGCAGGGTCATTATCGCCTACTGTGTAATCGCTGCGTTTCAAATATTTGAACGCCTACGAACGTCCCACACTTTGCGCTCAGACTTATAGTCTGTCACTCCGCTCGACCTAGAATTATCAGGAGTTTTGCGTATACTCTATTAAACAGATGAGCAAATGTGGCGTTATACATCGTAGGAGCCCACGTCATTTTCATATTGCAAATGGTAATCGGAACTAAAAAATGAAACTCATGACACACACCACATCTGAAACCGTAATATTCACAAAAGTGATAGTCAATAATGCGAAGCAGATAAACTGAGAACCACTTTTGTTACAACTGCAATTATGAAGTTTTTCTGGAATTTTATGTGTTCTCAAGGAGGAAGTTGTAACAAACATTGCGAAGGTTATTCACTCTGAAAAGAGTTCATTAAATGAGGGCGATAATGAGACTGTGGTTTTATATTTCATTGACACTGAATTCCTTAGAGACAAATTGCTAGCTCAGATACATGAAAACGAGTGGTGATATTCGTTCTAGCCATATTTCAGGAAAGTTCTCGTATGTGGCCTGAATTCACTTAACGAATGTTAAGAAATATTACCGAGTTGTGTTCACTGAGATTTGATTTGCGGACTGATGCATAAGCCTTGTACAAATCGTCATTGAAAGCACATAAAGCCATCTGCCAAAATTATTGATCTTTATTTTTCTTCCGAATATATTCGGAAGTGACGTGCTTTGACAACCTATCAGGCAAAGCCTTCGTAGAGATTGGATGGAAGCCAATAGCATAAGCACTAAGCTGAGAAATTTCAATTTTTTAAATTTTACTGTCTATGCACAACACCTAAGTGAGATGGACTCCTAAAAATGAAAGGCATCCCGTACGGACTCAAATCTTCATCTAGTACAGTCACTGGGCACCGCTATCTATCTGCGAAAACTGTAACAGTCAATGGCCGGTTTTCCCATTCCTACCGATTCGTTTCTTAGTCCGATGTGTTCTCTGCACACAACATTCCAGTATGGTGTGCGAAAACAGATTCGGATAGTCGAATTACTCACTGCAGACACAAGTTACACAGGTAAAACTATTTCGCGAGTGCTACGGAACGCCTCCATGCGATGATACCATAACGTGAAAGAAGTTTTATTCAAGATGTCTGAAGTCACACCATGCTAAATTGTGAGGGTGCAGAGACGTGGGCCAAACCCAACAGCAGATTAATGGCTTTATGCTGGTACACCAACCAGCTCGACCGTGCTTTTAGGCAGTTTCCTTAGTCCTTTACACAAATGGTGGGCTGGTCCTCAGTGGATACATCATGCAAACAGTTAAAATACGACACAACACTGAACATATAGTTGAGTCGGCTTAAATTGATCCCTGACGGTTGGACAGGGTTGGGCGCTGTAGTTTCGCGCGCCTATCTCAAGCAGTCACGCAACGCGATTTGTAAACGTCTCTACGGCAACGCCTCAGTGTTGTCACAGCTCTACAGATGGCTAGTATTTCCAACCACAGCCGTCTGAGTGCGCTTCGCAATTAAAAGTTGCCAACAGCTTTCTACTTACAGCGACACGACTGTAATTTACCCCATTACAGACAGCGCACGCGACTTTCCTCCCTGTGACAACTGTGGCATCAGAAACGGCACCGGCTACAAAATTACATCATAAAATAAAATTAGCCATTTCTCGAAAGAAAAGTTGGACACCTTGTAAGACGGCATAAACGCTAGAGGAAAGAAGAGGATTCTGTATTTGGAGACTGCCTTGTGAAAAACATCTGCAGGTACAAATATGAATTGTATTATTTTATGGAGGCTTTTGTGGGAACTGGTATGCTCAAAATACGAAAATTACAGCATGGGCTTTCCTATAATTTACACCATGCTACCAATTGTAAAATATTTCGGAAGTAATTGGACACCTGCAGATTGCTTGAGCTGTGGGGAAATCAGTAAGAAAGTAGAACTGGTGGAATAACCTGCTCAGTCTTACAGCAGCCCGTTTGCGTTGTTATCAACGACGATGGTGCGAATGGTTCGTCTACATCTACATCTACATCTCCATCTATATGGGTACTCTTCAAATGATACTTATATGCCTGGCAGACGGTTCAACGAAGCATATTTACTATAATTCTCTACTATTCCACTCTCGACCAGAGCGCGAAAATAATGAACACTTGGATCTTTTCGTGACAGTTCTAGTTTTACTTATTTCACTATGTTATCGTTTCTCACTACGAAGGTGGGAGTCAACAACATATTTTCGCATTCGGAAGACAATACTGTTGATGGAAATTTTATTAGAGGTGCCTGCTGCAACGAGAAACGCCTTTCTTTTTCCTTTTTGATGATGTCCACCCCAAATCCTGTATCATGACCGTGATACAAAAAGCGCTGCTCTTCTTTGAACCTTTTCGATGTACTCCGTTAATCATGTCCGGTAAGGATCCCACACAACGCCGAAGTACCCCAAAAGAGGACGGAGAAGCGTAGTGTAGACAGTCCCTTTAGCAGAGCTGTTGTATCTTACAAGTTTTCTGTTAAAAATCGCAGTCCTTCGTTCGCCTTTTCTACAACATTTCATGTGTGTTCTTTCCAATTTTAGTTTTTTGTAATTGTATTCATAGGTACGTAGTAAAGTAAAATTTAGGGCCTTTAGATTTGATTGATTTATCGTGTAAGCGAGGTTTAACGGTTTCCTTTTAGCAATCATATGCACGATCTCACACTTTTCATTATTTACGATCAATTGTCAATTTTTGCACCACACAGATAGCTTTTATAAATCATTTTGCAATTTGTTTTGATCTTCTGATGAGTTTACTAGACAATAAACGACAGCATCATCGACAAATAACCTAAGATGGCTTCTCAGATTGTCTTCTTTATCGTTTATATATATAAGGAACAGCAAAGGGCCCATAACACTATCTTGAGGAACGCCAGAAATCACTTCTGTTCTATTCGATGACTTCCCGTTAGTAACTAAGAAGTGTGACCTCTCTGACACAAAACCACGAATCCAGTCGCATAACTGAGATGATATTCCATATGCGCACAAAATGCTTACAAGTTGCTTGTCCGTTACGGAGTCAATAGCCTCCTGAATATTTACAAATACGGAATTAATTTGAAATCCCTTGTCAAAAGCACTCAGCACTTCTTGTCATTAAAGAGCTGTTTGTGTTTCACAAGAGCGATGTTTTCTAAATCCGCGTTGTCGGGCCTCCCATTGTTAACTATCACCATTACATTTGGTCAGCAACAAAAAAATGTGGTTTGTACATCAAAATTATCAGCGCCTCTTTACATATTTGTTTGCGATATTGCATGATTTCAGAGTTAACGTACAATGATAATAATGACGATTGTAATAACAATAAATGCTGGAACACAAGATACCAGACATCACAAAACGGAAAACAGAGTGTGGAGCATTAACATTGTTATTCCAGATATAGCGGGATCGACAAGAAGCAAATTAAAAATCTTGCCACATACAATAACTTGGCAATCGAGCGACGGCTACTCTTGTGGAAACCAGTAAAAGTGGTCCATTGGTTCTGGGACCCTGGGAGCAGCGCAAAAGGTTCTTGGTGGAGACTTGAAACCCATTGGCAATAATGGAACACCCATCTGCCAGCTACAAAAAGCCTCTTTTCTGGGATCTGTGCGAACCATCCACCGATACATAACCCAGACCTAGACAAGTGGAAAGTATCCATCTAGTGATAAAGTACTGAATCCAGGCTAGTGAAATCATTCCAGTGTTTACAGATATATTATCAGACACAAACAAGAAGTTTCCTTTCGAAGGCCGTACAGTCCAGAATCGGTGTGCCAAGCAGAAAAAATCGCCTTTACCATTGAAGCACTTATTCCACTTACGCATCAGGTTGAAGATACCCGTTTAGTAAAACACTGTGTCTTGCTGTGCAAAGAAGTCCATAACTTCCTGCTGCACATCATCGTCCGACTGGAATCATCGGCACTTCAAGGCCGTTTTTAAGCAACTGAATGCATGATAATCGCTTTGGGAGAGATCAGACTATAGGGTAGGCGCTCGAGTGTGTCCCACTTGAGTTGGCGTAGCTTATGCGTAACTTCCTGTCGAACCGCGACCAGCACGGAACGTGGCGCATCATTCCACAAGGGTGGCATTCGAAAGATATGCCACTCATAGGCATTCTTCATTCTCTGTCCTTCGGCATCCAAGAAAAGAATAAGAGCTCGTTGGTCCGCTTTGGACGGATTTGGCAATAACGTCGGCACAGTTCATGTTTCCACGTTTACGGCACGCTCCTCGGAAAGACACGAATGGCACACTGATCCCTTTATCACAGTCGGTGCTTATACACCCACATCGGAGTCACGCTACTTTGCGTACACGCCGCATCAAGTTTTCGATCACCCTCTGCAATAATAATAATTATTATTTTTCGTCGCCGGCCGGGGTGGCCCGCGGGTTCTAGGCGCTACAGTCTGGAACCGCGAGACCGCTACGGTCTCAGGTTCGAATCCTGCCTCTGGCATGGATGTGTGTGATGTCCTTAGGTTAGTTAGGTTTAATTAGTTCTAAGTTCTAGGGGACTGATGACCTCAGAAGTTAAGTCCCATAGTGCTCACATCCATTTGAACCATATATTTTTCGTCAGCGTAAGTTGTTCATTCCGAATCAGTAATGAAGATCAGAGAACAGGAAATATGACGCTCATCTAGACATATTTTTTTCAATGACTTGGGAAAAACGCTAAAAATAAAAATTTAGAAGTCAGGATCAGATAAAAAATCTTTAGTCCTTTTTGAAATAATTACTTACGTATTCGATTCGTTTTTGTAAGTTAACGCATCAGGAAACTCTGACGTGGACCTTACATTTTCATCCAGTCAGTCTAGGTAGTCTGCCGAGAGACAAGCCTTGGGCTTAGAAATATGCAGTTCGTCCTCGACCGGTCTCTGTTCTCGCAAAAGCCTTTTTGAAATGTATGCTGCAGAATGACGCATCTCGTAAGACAGTATACGTACTGAAATTTCGATCTCTAGAAGGTGTTAATAATATCTCACAGCAGATATTTGCATTTGTGTGTGATGCTGGGTAACACACTTTTGGAAATAAAATATTCCTCGTGTTTGAACTCAACTGCCATTAAATATTCCCCAGATGACTTCAAGATATGAAAATATGCGACGTAAACGACGTTAATTGCATCAAAATTAATGGCCGTGGAAAATATTGTAAACTTCAAGGTAGCCCATTTCATCTTCTACATGGGGCCACGAATATCCGCTACTTTGATCAGGGAGTCCGAACAACGTCTCCTGAATCTGCTCTCACTCGTTTTATCAAATGACTCTGAACACTATGCGACTTAACTTCTGAGGTCATCAGTCGCCTAGAACTTAGAACTAATGAAACGTAACTAACCTAAGGACCTCATAGATTAAAACTGTGTTCCTGAGTAGGACTAAAAGCCACAGGCTTACATTTCACTGGCAATGTTCTTATCGACTGAGCTATCTAGACGACACTAATGAGCCGTTCTTGCGGGCTTACTTCCTCAAGCACCTCTCTGTTAACCCACACAAAGTGAAATATACGTCCTCGAAATGTACATTTTATTATTCATTTCATTTCAGCCTGTGATAAAAAAGCTTCTGTCATCGAAAAGGAAACAGATTTTGTACTACCTGGTATGCCGAGTTGCATGTCATCGATATGTAGAACGTAAATAAGTGGTTCCATTATGGAGCCAGTTACTGTACAATACTTAGATTTTAATGTTTTATTTTGTGGGGCCTTGTGAAAAGCAAAATTCTACTTCCTATCATAGGTAACGTACTTATGTTTGTTGTTTTGGTCAACAACTCGAGGTTTATTTTGATTCATCCAAGCAGTGAGCTGCCCGTGCAAGGTAAGGATAATGTGATGGTTTCCAGTTGCATTCCACATCGCAGTACCACAACCGTTAAAGTCGTCACGACCATGCCTGCAGGAAGCAAAGCTGGAGCCGTACCAGTCTCTTCATTTCTAGCAACCTTTCACTACTGCAGGAACTGCTGCTTCCTTCCTGGATGAAACTTCTCTGTTGAAAATCGGCTGCTGTGCTTCCCCATCCCCCCCACCATACTCCATGTTGGTAATCGCGTACAGCTAATACGTTGTGCGAAAACCGTTGGCATTTGCGACAGCTTCCAGTCTTCTCGGAATGTATAATTACAGGTCCCGTATGCCTTCTATTCGTCCTGAAAAATACAAATTCAAGTGCCTCTTAATATGACCATCGCCTATGGTCGACGTTAACGTGCAATAACCACTCACTGACGACAGGTGGCCACACTGGCAGTGAAGAGTATACAGAGCCTGTCGGAGGACGCGAAAATCTGTGCAGTCGTTGTCTTCATGTGCAAGCGGAGCGATTTATCTGACGTCAAAAACGGCATGGTCATGATCAACACAAGTACGCATCTATCCTTGGGGACTATGTTCGTCCCTGCATGATGTTTGTTTTTCCTTGGTATGATGCCATCTACCAGCAGAACAATGTAATGTTTGACACTACTGACATTGTACGTGCTTATTTCTAAGAGCACCAGGATGAGTTTACCGTACTCTCTTGTCCAACAGACTCCCCAAATTAAACCCAATTGAGAATCTGTGAGACCACCTCGATCGGACTGTTTGCACTGTGTGTCCTCAATGTGTGTGTGAAATATTATGGGACTTAACTGCTAAGGTCATAAGTCCCTAAGCTTACACACTACTTAACCTAAATTATCCTAAGGACAAACACACACACCCATGCCCGAGGGAGGACTCGAACCTCCGCCGGAACCAGCCGCATAGTCCATAACTGCAGCGCCCAAGACCGCTCGGCTAATCCCGCGCGGCTGTGTGTCCTCAACGAAGCAGGCAACATAACTTGAGTTGTAATGGCTCCGTATCCCTCCTGGCAGTTTCCAGTGCCTCACTGATTCTCCTCTTGCACGTCTCGTGGCGGACCTCTCTGGAAAATGTGGATTATTCTGGCTTTTGGTAATTGATCACATTAATGTGACTTTTACAGCTGTCGTCCTTTTACTTTTACTTTTACTTTACAATCCTCTTCAGTGGCCGTCTGTCACGGCCACTCACCACGCACTTTCGTCCGCGTTGTGTCTTCAAGGATGATGTTCTTTCTGCTTTCCCTGTATGCGGTATAAAAATTCGACACCTTGCCTTTGTAAACACCAAACACTTTGGCCGCCTTGGTTACAGAGGCACTTACCATACGAGCTGGAGCAATTTGCCCAAGTTCGAAATTATTTATCTCGGACCCAATGCACTTACAACTACATAGTACATGCTCTGAACACAATGCCTCTTTAAATTTATTGACGACATTACACAGGTGTCGGTCTTTGTCAAATGGAACAGCGAATCTGCAGGCATGGCTAGAATCAGCATTTACGTTCAAGCATCCATTTCTCCTGTGTTTCTATATTTTTGTCCAACTCTTGTAAGTTACTACCAGACACGGCAGTCGACAAAAATTTTTTTAAGATGTTACTTAACTTCTCCTTTACCCTATGTTGTGACAGGCAGCACCTGGTCCCTCAAGAAAGAATGAGATGCTCTTTCGTCCGAACCTTGGAGGTACCATGGCGTCGCTCAAACTCAGCGATCTCAGCATACACTCTCTTCAGGTTATGTGTGGCCCGCCAGACAATCAAAGCGACTGTTACTGGGACACGTTTATTAGCTTACCCGGATCTTTCCTGTGGCCTACTATGTCTTTCATGTCACTCTTAAGTAAGTGTCAGCAGTCTCGCTTTGATCTGTAAAACAGGGTTAAAACATCTCACTAAGCGGAAGTCAATAATTAAAAGCCCTACTCTGAGGAAGATTTCGAGACGTGACCACAGGGCTGGAATGTGTATGCCGCTAATAGCTCGATACACCAACTGGCTCCCAGCGTCTTCCACCGGTAACATCCGTGACAACGAAACAGGAACACAGTACAGTTTAAAGTAAAAGAAAAATTCGCATAAAACGGCACACTCAGCTTTGCACAGAAACATATTAAATTTATTGGCTTTATTGGTAACGTCACCAGGTCAGTCTCGTCCACTGGACAACGCCGTCTATCTAGCTGCTCGGCTACGCAGCAAATTGAGGTCTGTGCCTACTGATTGTCTCCACACTCGCTAAGCGGCAACATTCTCCAAGAAAACCTGAGTGACTCAACCCGAAGTCCACGCTCATCCATGGGAACGCATTTTCGGATTCTCTCAGTTTTTCAAACAGCAACAAAATAACTCGGTTGATCCCGAAGGATCACCATCTCCTGACGTCTGAGATACACTAATAAAACACCGCATCCGGCCCACAGGGAATACGACGTTTACACCTCAAGACCGCTGCTAGCCCACCCTCAGTTTTGGGAGCTCCAGACCTCTCCACACAGTTATTTGACATTCAAACTTTCCGGTCAGTCAGACTTAGCAGCTACACACTCCACTGTAAAATACTGCCTGTTCTCAGAGTTTTTAAAATGTTTATTTTGCAACAGGTGTTCGAAACCACTTCCCGTCCAGGGAAAATCGCTCGTTCTTGAGCCAGATTTGTAGATGTCCATAACCCATTTAGGAGAACTGGGGAATGACCAGCCCTGACTGGAGAAACTTCCTTCGCCTGGACACTCACTCTCACGGAGACAATAGCCACACGGAGAGGACACAGGCGCGTCCAGGAAATGATGTTACAGGAGGTCCGGTTGGTGTGTTCCTGATGTATGTGTGGCCATATGAAAAGCAGACTACAGTTACATGTAAGGAAATTTTAATAATATCATACAATTCATACACTTAATAGCCATTGACATTTATACACCGACCCCAGCGCGTAGGAAGGAAGTGTATGGCTTCAGTGTAGAAACTGATGGGTTGTTGTGGGATCCAGTTTCCCTCGTTGTCCTCTAGTTAATTGTCACAGATGAACGTCTGACCTTTCAGAGATTACTTTAAGGGGCCGAAGACATGCGAGTCGCATGAGGAGATATCAGGACAATAATGAGGATGTCCCAGGACTTACCATCGAATTTTCGAAGGACCTAGAGTGTCTTTTCGGCGACAGGAGACCTAACGCTGTTCTGGAGAAACACTAGCACATTCCACATCTTGGCCCTGCGCTTTTTCTAGATGGCCAGTTTGAGATTCAACAACATGTTGCAGTATGGCTCAGCATTAACTTTTGCACCCCTTCTTTGTCGAAAAAGAAACTTGGCATCGCTTTCCGGCCATCGGGGCAGATGGTTCAAATGGCTGCGAGCACTATGGGACTTAACAAATGGTTCAAATGGCTCTGAGCACTATGGGACTCAACTGCTGAGGTCATAAGTCCCCTAGAACTTAGAACTACTTAAACCTAACTAACCTAAGGACAACACACACATCCATGCCCGAGGCAGGATTCGAACCTGCGACCGTAGCGGTCGCGCGGTTCCAGACTGTAGCGCCAGAACCGCTCGGCCACCAACGGCCGGCGGGACTTACCATCTTAGGTCATCAGTCCCCTAGAACTTAGAATACTTAAACCCAACTGACCTAAGGACATCACACACATCCATGCCCGAGGCAGGATTCGAACCTGCGACCGTAGCAGTCCCCGCGGTTGCGGACTGCAGCGCCTAGAACCGCACGGCCACCGCGGCCGGCTATCGGGGCAGAGTGGGCTTTTTTCGGACGAGGGGCTCCGGGTTGCCGCCGCTCCACGTACATCCGTTTGGAGGCAGGGTTGAGGTGGTGACACCACATTTCATCACATGCCACATTCTGAACAATGAAATCGGTTCCACGTCCGCACATCGCAACAGATGGCTCAGACCGACACTCGTTCTCGCCGTCTTCTCATTCTCTGAAAGATGCTTCGTCACCACTGCGCACAAGCTTGGCCGTAACAAAGCTTCTCGCGGATTATATGATGCACAGTTTGTTTGCTTATCGACAGTTCAACAGCAATGTTACGTGTGCTGATCCGACGATTCGTCCTTATGAGCTCCTCCACATACGAAATCGTGGCACTAGTGGTGACTACGTGCTCCTGCCCAGGGCGTGACATGTCCTTGATGTTTACATGCCCCCCTCATAACGCTGGCACCAACGGAATATTGCCCACCGTTCGAGACACTGCTCTCCATAAATCTCCTTCATCTTGAAATAAAGTTGTGAAGTATGTTCTCCTTTTGCACGAATAAATTAGATACCTTCTCTTTGTGCTGATGTGGAGGAAACCATCATGCAGCGAACTGCGGAAACTACTATCCAGAAATCAGGAAATCGCTGCGGAGTCTTTGATCCCGCTTATGTAACTTGGAATACCACCACTCCATCTCTCGGTAAACACATTCACCCTCTGGGATTACATACAACGCCTTTATAGCAAAGGTCTCCTTTCGCTTTGGACCCACCTTATATTTAGCAGAGCAGATGTAAACAATTGGCGTGCCCCGCATTTTAAATCATGGCAAGGGTTAGCTATTCGATTAAACTACGTTTGAGATTTTAGCCGACAGCTTTGTGTACTTTTTATGGGTGCAAATATCTGTTCCGGTCTCTATAAGTATACATTGCTAAAAGCGCATTGAGTATTATTTGTCCTCGGTAGCAAGCACTCGTCTCTGCTTTTATGTCGCGTTATTTCAGCTACAGCTGCACAGCGATTCGATTCAGTTCGAAGCCAGAAAATGCTCATGCCTTAGCAGGCGTTTCCATCTAGTAGCCAACAAGCAGTGATTCAGAGAAGTGAGACAAACTACCCGCTGTCACCTCGGCGTGGCTTTCTGGCCCCAATAAAATTATGTTTACATCTTTGTGACGCGTCTTCGCTCAGCTAACTTTCTTGAAAGCTCAGAAACACTTCCCTTCTGTTTATGCTAACTGCCTAAGGGGCGACTTGTTTCTGCTGCCTATCTAATTCATCTAATCCACAACATTCTCTCGAGACAAAAATCTCTGAATGTAGTAGGCGGATGAAACAAGGTAGTGTAGACAATTTTATTTTAAAAATAAGGAAAAATGAAGCATGTGACGCATCACCATCTCAGAAATTCATAGCGGCATTTGCATTTTAATAATCTTTCAAACACACTGGTGTACCTTGTTTTCTCGGATGAAAAATGCAACCGTCCCCGCAAGAAACACACTCACTACCAGCTGTGAAGTGGCCTTAAACAGAAGAAAATGGGGTTCCGTGTCACGACGAGGCAATATCGCCCAGAATTTACGCTGCGTCGTTGTGCGGGAAAAAAAGACAGCCATAAAACCGTATAGCAGCAATAACCTTTGAATTACGATGGATCCACACCGTCCTTTTCCGGGCGGTGTACGAAATACAGCGCTACTTTGTCCTTTGGTGCATCTCAATTTCCGAGTTATGTCTGCTGTCTTTCGCGACGCTGGAAAGAGATAAGAAAGGGAAAAAGAAACTGTTCACTATTGTCCACTGTACCGGGCAGTCTCGCGCATGGTCACTATCTTAAATGATTTTATTTCATATTACAGTTCAAGCGTGGATGTGTTTCTTAGCGATGGTCGCGGTGGGGCATTCGCGGCAACTGGAGCCTTCTAGTCGCTCCGGTTGAATTGTGAGTGATGGTCAGAGGGCAGCTCACACTTGGCGGGATTGTTAATTCGTGGCTGATTTTAAACTCGTACAAGAAAACAGTAAATGACGGTTCCAGCTCACTGTTAGATCCATATTGCCGCCAACGGTAAGTAGATATGTGACACGATGGCGGAGGCAGGGACATAATTGAGGAGATCGAAACGTTCTTTCCTTTCAGAATAATCCTCCTACTTATGAGATCAGACCCATCTCTTCTCATAGGCAACTGAACCTGAGCAGTTTTGAAAGAAAGCTGTTTTACAAGATGCACCAGCGAATGGCACCACAATCACATACTGTTAAACTTATTTATATTCTTTTTTTTTTTAAAGGTGCACCACGAAAGGGTTACGCAAATTGGTTACAAACTGATATTCTTACAGGTATTGAGGAAAAATATTAAATTGTAATCTTTGGCTGTCAATGGATCAATGTGTGACGCTGGAGTGCAATTTCACCGTGCAGCTGGCGAGGATAGTCAACAGGGGACATGTCGACACCAGGACACAAGGTCTTTGCTAATTTTATTCTGCGTACTCAGTTAGGGAGTAGCTATGCCTCGCCGACTGGCGCGTGATCGATATACGCAAATGTCAACATGTGAGAGAGGACGAATAGTTGGGCTCAAAGAAGCCGGTTGGAGTGATTAGAGAATCACTGTACAATGCCCTCTGTGGCATTGCAGTGAGAAGGAAGCGACTCTGCCTTACTTCTCTGGTTTCTGTATCACTAACCTGGTCTCCTGCTGCATCGGTAGTCCCTTGTCGCACAGCAGTAGCGCTCAGGCGTAGATTTGTGATCCTGCTGAAGTGGGGTGGGTCGGGATGCCAGTTGTTAAATGGTAACCACGTTTTGTACTATACTCGTTTTAATAAAGAATACTTTGAAACACATTTCTCGGAATTTAGCTATGCCGTTATTCAACCCTTTACAACATATTAACACATTTCTCACTTTCCATACTCGTGATATGCATTGCCCACGAGACGTGGCGTTCACTGATAACTAATCTTCACTTTATCTCATGTTTAACGGCTGGAATATTTACTCACGACCGTTCTTTTGGAGCCGCCCCCGGTTACTCGACCGTGCTTTTTGAGTGGCGCCTCGCTACCAACTCGCCCTGTCTTCCCGTAGGACAAGAGAGGCCACACCTTTCTCCCTCAACCAATAAGGGCAGAGTGGCGCCTCGCTACCAACTCGCCCTGTCTTCCCGTAGGACAAGAGGCCACACCTTTCTCCCTCAACCAATAAGGGCACTTCGCTCGTTTCATATATTTTTCAGCCAATGGGCGTTCAGATCGCTGTTGCTAGGCTGATCTGACGTCACGTTTGCGAACATTGTGACGGAAGTTTGTCTCGGGACACTGTCTCAGATTGTAAGATCCTCTTCCCGAATAGTCGGATCTTGTCCCTATTAAGATTGCACAACACTGCCTCCTATGATATTATCATTAATGCTCCTTGCTGACGCATAATTGTCAGATGTGTGTGTAGCCTCACTGCTACTGAGCATTCCTGATAGCATAAATGTGCGTAATACTTGGCCTAAACACGTGAAGGGAATGCATGTACGCATTACAACTCGACTTTGAGTAGGAGTGGTGCCACTATTCGACGATGTTGGAAGGACTGGGTAGCCGATGGACGAACACCCAGTGTCAAGTAGGAAGCGATCGACGCAGAGTGACAACAAAACATGAGTGCCGAGCAACCGCCGGAGAGGCACTCAGAGCTATGTATTCTTCAATATAATCGATCAGAAGTGCAGCTGGTACTTCGGTGACGAACAGCACCATTAATAGGCGGTCTGCAGAAAGGGGCCTAAGCTCACGGTGCCCTTTGCACACCAACGAGCCGGTTTGCAGTGGTAACGGGTACTTTCGGCCTGGAATCTCATTGGCTGGAATAGAATTGTCTTCAGTGATGAGTGCCACTTTGAAGTGATACACGAGACCAGCGAAGACGGCCAGCTGCTGTGGCTGAGCGTTTCTAGGCGCATTAGTCCGGAACCGCGCGACTACTACGGTCGCAAGTTCGAATCCTGCCTCTCTTGTCCTACGGGAAGACAGGGCGAGTTGGTAGCGAGGCGCCACTCAAAAAGCACGGTCGAGTAACCGGGGGCGGCTCCAAAAGAACGGTCGTGAAATAAATATTCCAGCCGTTAAACATGAGATAAAGTGAAGATTAGTTATCAGTGAACGCCACGTGCCGTCGGCAATGCATATCACGAGTATGGAAAGTGAGAAATCCTGCCTCGGGCAGGGACGTGGATGATGTCCTTAGGTTAGTTCGGTTTACGTAGTTCTAGGGGACTGATGACCTCAGATGATAAGTCCCATAGTGCTCAGAGCCATTTGAACCATTTTGAACCAGAGAAGTGTGTCTGGAGATGTCACAGACAGCGATGGATACCAACTTGATCGTTGCCCGCGATACAACCCGATAACCAGAAGTGATGGTCTGGGTGCCATTTCTTTCCTTAGCAGGACAACTTTGGTTGTCATTCGCGGCATCCTTACAGCATAGCGGTGCGTCGACTGTATTCACCGTCCCCTTTTGTTGCTAAATGGCGAGCCAACCTCAGCTTACATTTCAGCAAGATAATACGCGCCCGCAATACAAGTGCTTATATTCGTGCTTGTCAAAGCCTACCTAGGCCAGTAGGGTCGCCGGAACTCTCCCCAACTGAGAACGCTTAGAGCGTTATGGGCAGAGCCATCCAACCAGCTCACAATTTTGAAGATCAAATTGGACAAAATCTGGCACGATATCTCTCAGGAGTATACCCAACAACATTGTGAGTCAATGCCAAGTGGACCAACGTATCAGCCGACTTGCTCAATTTTCGAATCTCTTTCCCTGAATAGATCATCCAATGTTTTGAAATTGTAATCATAGTTTTGCGTGTACATGTAAATCACGTCTATCGATTTCCATCCCATTAGGATAATTCCTTCGCGGTGCGTCCTTTTTTGTGTCTTAGAAAGTGTTCAGTAGGATAATTGCGTTACTAACACAACGTCAGAGAGCTCGTCAAAACTCTTGCTGAGCGAACAACATATTATTTGCAATCACGGGTGCACATTTTTTCAACTTCATGGCCGATTTCAGTCTTTAAGCACTACCTTCAGATTTCTCCTCACCATAAATTGAACTGTAGCAGTACGCGCATTTCATACGACTCTCACCCGGACACTGATACACCGACCAGTCTCTGTGCTCGCGTCAAGTGCATGGTATCCGTTGCTTACAACACACAAGATACGGCACACACAATGCGAAATCAAAACCCCATTCATGCCTTCGCAGAAAAGAGGACGTTCTGTCATCCAATTAGAGTCTACTCGCTCTAACGGGCACAGCCATTTGGCGGCCAGAGCCCGTTTTATTGCTCCGAATAACTGCCCGGTGACAATAGCTAGCGGACACAATGCACATCTCGTTCACAGAGCAGAAGTAACAGTCGGATTACGTTCTAGTAGCGTAATCACTTCTGAGGCCTAATTCTGAGGGGATACGAACGATTAGTACACACTGCTCAAATGGTTTTAACGGCCTGGCTGAGTGTTCTATGAGGCTGTAGCAAATAAATTATTTTTATTTTTTGGCAATTCTTTCGGTCTTTTAAGCTTTAAAATGATTCACAATATAGAAATATTTTAGGAAAATCTAATTGTTTCCGTAATATGATTCTTTTAATTTTACAATTTTCTATTTTCTTGAGGCACTGATGTTGACACTGCATTTCACTTCTGAAAGGGATGATTATAATGCACAATAATAGGACGTTACCTTTGTTATCCTAAGTACCGTGAAATGAATGATTCCACAATAAAAATATAAAATCAACTGTTGATTTGCATTTTATGGCAAAGTTTTTAACAAAGAAATTCTTATTTCTTGATGTTCGACGCTACTGCTTCTGAAGTTGCGATGGACAAATAATATAGATTCACACAAGACAAGACATTCAGCGGTACGAGCGGGCAACCGCCAGCATCGACTAATAGCAGAACCCTGGGACTGTCCAGAAAGTGATTGCCGAAGCCAGTGGGAATGAATTACCTTATTTACACTAAAGACTGTCTGACAACAATCTTATCAGCTCGTTGTCATGACAGAGATACAATTTTTATTGTTTGACTATTGAAATCAATGCTTCATATGAGAAATGGCATTATGATTACAAATCATATGGATGTTGTGAACAATAAGACAACTTATGAAATGTCTTCACGGTTTCTTTCGTCATTAATTATGCCCAACGACGTCAAAAAACTGCATGACAGGTTCCTGCTCTGACACTGGTAACACATTTCACAGAGAGCCTCGTATTATTTTGTCGCCGTGAGTGTTGTGTTT
Source organism: Schistocerca nitens (assembly GCF_023898315.1). Lineage (NCBI taxonomy): Eukaryota > Metazoa > Arthropoda > Insecta > Orthoptera > Acrididae > Schistocerca > Schistocerca nitens. The sequence continues at coordinate 491,868,612 of NC_064618.1, forward strand.
GTAGCAAAATTTATTATTATTACGGCTTGACAACTATAGTTAATAATCCACCTTGATAGCTGTGCGTACTAAAGTGCTTCTTCCGGAACGGTGATGTGTGCTGACCCCGGATCGAATCCACCCTGCGGATTAGCGACGGCGCAGGTGTGCGGGCCAGCTGGCATGTTGTTTTTAGGCGGTTTCCCTCATCTCACTAGTTAAATATCGGGCTAGTACCAAATTAGCAATTTAGTTATACGATTCGCTACCTTTTAAAACATTTTCGCTCATCTTTACATGAATAACATTATTCGCAGACAGATGGAGGTACACACATTCCCTCACGAGGTGTAACGGGGCGGTGACATGGATGGCGTCTGTCCATTCCTTAAACTAACAACCATTCCAGATCTATTAATAACGATTACGACTTTGCGGTAATGCCGGACAAAGGGACAAGAAAAAGAAGCTGACGATTATAGTTAGTGAATGGGCGATAGTGGCTAACGTAAAATCTTACCACAACTTGAAAATGTACACCTGGATGTTTATAAAACTTCCCGAACTTGGTTTTCACTAAGAGTTGCCCCAAAGTTGTAAAATCTAGACCCTTGGTAATGCAATCTGACTTGAAAAATAACATTCCAGATGTGGCATAGCTCTTAGAAGCGCAACAAAGGGGCTATACTAAAACGATACTGCAAAATTGTAGGTTTTTTGGTGGGGCAAATAAAAGTGGCCCAGGGAACAGAGTAGCAGGGCAGCAGACAGGAAATACTGTGCTAACCTGACTATGGCAGATGTTGAAAGTGACCACCATTCACCTCTTGCCACTTTTGGCGCTGAGCAATTTGCTCGAAGGCGGATCGAAGCAGACCGCAGCAATTGTTACTTATATAGACGCATGCATGAACGAAAATCTGATAATTCCACATTCTCTGGTCAAATCGAATGGACGAAACAGAAATCTAAGAAGGGGAGGCAAGACGTTCGGATCACGGATTTACTTCTAACTTTGCGAAATTTTAGTAGTCCTAACGGATAATGTGCAAGTAGCGCATCTACATACGCACTCCGGAAACTATTATGTGGTGCTCGGGGGAAGATAGCTTGTACTGCTTCTGATCATTTCCTTTCCCATTCCACACACAAAGGAACGAGAGAAACAAGACTGCCGGTATGCTTCCCTTATCTTGTCGTCGCCGTCCTTTCGTGAGGTCTATGTTGAGGCAGTAGAATCGTACTGCAGCCTGTCGAAAATGTCGGAATCTAAACTTTCTGAACAGTGTTTTGCTAAAAGAACGTCGTCTACCACGCACAGGTTCCTATTTGAGTTCATACTGCATTTCCATAATACTCGCGTTTGCTCGAAACTACCAATACTAATCTAACAACACTCCTGTGACTACCTTGATCTCCCTTTAATACGAAATATTTGAGATTCTAAACACTCAAACAGTACTCAAAAATAGGTCGCAAATGTAATCCGTATGTGGTATCCTTCATAAAAGAGCGAAGCGTTTCTGAAATCCTCCCAGTAAACCGAAGCCGTCCATTCTCCTTCTCTAGAACTGACCTTATATTTCGTTCCATTTAATATCGCTTTGCAGCGTTACGCTTGGATATTTATTCGTCATGAGAGCGTCAGGCAGCACACCACTAATTCAGTATCCGAACATTATGGGATTGTACTTCCTATTCATCTAAATTGATTTAGATTTTTGTCCATTTAAAGCAATCTGGCATTCATCAAAGAAAATACAAATTCCAGCCAAGTCTTGCTGTATCCTCTTACAATCATCTGAATTTGACATTGTTGTACACACTGCAGCGTTATCAGCAAACAGACGCAGACTGCAGCTAACCCTCATCAGTTTATGTACATAAAGAACAAGAGCGATGCTATCAACCTTCCTTGGGGCACCCCAGGCGGTACCCTTGCCCCCGATGAATACTCGCCGTCCAGGAGAACGTACTGGGCTCTATTACTTTAAAAGTTTTTGAGCCTCTCGCATAGCTGAGAATCTGTTCCGTTACTTCGGAACTTCCTTAGCGGTCTGCCCGGTGACACTATGTCAAATGCTTTCTGGAAATCTGCGAATATCGAATCGACCTGTTGCCCTCCATCTATAATTCGCAGGACATTGTGCGAGACGAGGGCATGCTTTCTGAATCCGTGTTCATCTGAGGACAGAAGGTTATTAGTCTCAGGCAAATTTATTATATTCGAATTTAGATTACGCTCAAGAAGTCTCAGATTCCATCAAAATTTGAAGCAGTTGTGGACCAAGTAGGTCGTCACGGGTAACTATGCAAAAAATAAATAAATAGTAATAATAATAATTTTTCCGTAATGCGCGAGCATTTTATTCTTTTTTAGATAAGCATGAAAGTATAAAACGGCTCTGACGCTAGGCGTACAAAGAGACTGTACTTACATATCGCCATTAAAGTAGCAACGGACCACACATGACTTTGTGAATGTAGAGAGTGGTCACTCCTACGGCTCGGGAAGCTCTAAGAGAGGACGGAAATGGAAGTGAATCCGTTCTGACCTCAGACACGGGAGTGAGAGTCGAAGAGGCAGCCACACGGCTCGACAGGTCTTTGACCTTCACAGGAGAAATTAGCCGCCTGGTGCTCCTCTGAACCCTGGACGGTGGCACCTGGTGGGAGGACTTCCGAAAGGAAGCCTCCAATCGAAACCTCAAGCCCCCCTTATATCGTGGCGCAGAATCTCTTTCTGTCTCTCTCTCTCTCTCTCTCTCTCGGTCAAAATTCTACCGCCTCGCAATAAAGAAATTCAGCTACAGAGTTTCAGAGTTTTCACCGTTAATTCAGTGGATGTAAGGAAAGCTTTACCGTCATACATGAACGAAAGTCCACTCTGCTTTTAATCATACAGCTGCGAAAGGGACTGATAGCGTGGGTGCAAAATGAACCATTTCCGCATATTTCTTATCTCAAAAATCACTCCGTTTCTAGCTGCAGCCGCAGTGGCCGAGCGGTTCTAGGCGCTTCAGTCCGGAACCGCACTGATGCTATGGTCACAGGTTCGAATCCTGTCTTGGGCATGGACGTGTGTGATGGCTTTAGGTTAGTTAGCTTTAAGTAGTTCTAAGTCTAGGGGACTGATGACCTCAGATGTTAAGTCCCATAGTGCTTAGAGCTATTTGCATTTTTTTCTGCGCATAGAATATGAATTATTCACTTTAGGCTGCTTCTGTTTAAGATGAGGTGAGTGACATGTCATAGTGTCAGATATAGAAAAAGAAATAGTTGTTCTTAGTTATGTAGCCTGTGGTAAACGACAGCGACATGGAATTTGTCAACATAAAAAGTATCAATTTTTGTCTTATAAAGTATTGTGTATCAGAGTGGACATGGAAACAGTAGAAACTAGGAAACTGGTTTTGATCTGGTTTGTGACGTGATTTAACATTCACCTGAAGTAATTTAAGAAAATCAAGAGGCAAATATTAGAGCTAGCGGTGTGAGCCATAGTCCTCTAGAATGTCATTCAGACAGTTCGAGGAGCGTTCGATCAATAATGCAACACATTTTTTTTTCTCGGCCAATTATTGTCGAAAATATGCGGAATTTATTGTGCGACATTGTGGACAATTCCCGCATGAGCCCCTATAGTTTCATGAATTTCCGATCGGTAGTGGCGCTATACGTAGAATTGAAAGTGGCTTCTGCAGCGGAAGTGTGTTCCACAGAGAGAGCTGTCATTGAGTTTCTCACGGCAAAAACTATGACATCGCAGATATTTATAGCTGCTTGCAGAATGTCTACGGAGTCCTGGCAGTGAACCAAAGCACGGTGATGTCCTCCGTGCCAGTGTATGATTGTCTTCCGAGATGCTATCAGCTCGTTATGTATGTGACCCAATACGTAAATCTAGAAGCAGAAAACGAGGAAGCATAGGCAGTTTTGAAGATCTTGGAGTTGCGACAGTAAAGGCAAATCTAAATGACCGGGTCGTTCGATGTGAGACAAATACTTTCTATTGTGAAGAGGAACAAATCAGGTCTCACTAGCTAGACTAACCTTGTCCACCGCAGTGGACCATGAACGACCGGACGCCGTGACCGAGCGGTTCTAGGCGCTTCAGTCCGGAACCGTGCTGTTGCTACGGTCACAGGTTCGAATCCTGCCTCGGGGATGGATGGATGTGATGCCCTTAGCTTAGTTAGGTTTAAGTAGTTCTATGTCTAGGGGACTTAGACCTCAGATTTTAAGTCCCATAGTGCTTAGTGCCTTTTGAACCATTTGAACCGTGAACGGTCTAGTTTGGGAAATATCAAACTTACCGAGTTCTCGCTAAACTACTGGCCGAATGTACTTAAACTTATGGCTATCTTTCCGCAGCTATAATGCTAAGTTTCTCAGTACCTGAAAGTGAAATTAATGCGTTTGAGTTTATATTTTATCAGTGTTTCCCGTATTTTGTTGATACAGCTTGGTTCTAGAATATATATCTACGTTTATATTCCGCAAACCATCTTACGGTGTGCGGTGGAGGGCAATTTCTGTACTAGTGCCGCTTCCTCCTTTTCCTGTTTCAGTCGCGTATGGTTCGTGGGAAGAGCGACTGCTGGTAACCTTCCGTGTGGGCTCGAACCTCTCTCATTCTATCTTCGTCGCCTTTTCGCGAGATATACGTAGGAGGAAGCAATGTACTGGTTGACTTCTAGAAATGTATGCTTTCTGAACTTAAACAGTATACCAGAACGTGACGCACGACGCCACTTTCCCAGCGTCTGCCACAGGAGTTGGCTGACCATCTCCGTGACGCTTTCGCGTTTGTTAAATGAACCAGTAGCGAAAGTGCTGCTCTTCTTTGGATCTTATATACTTCCTCGGTCAGTCCTATTTGGTACGGATCTCATATTTCCGAGCAGTATTCAAGTATTGGTCGATCGAGTGTTTCGTAAGCTACTTCCTTTGTTAATGTACTTCGTTTCTCGAGGATTATTCCAGTGGATCTCAGCTGGCGTCTACCATACTCGCGATTAATTTTATGTGGTTCCGTACGCATGGAAGTAAGTTCTTCCAGTTATTCTTCTGCAACTTCGAAACTATACAACAAACACTCATTCCGTCTATGTATTCACAACACGTTACAGTTGTTCATATTGAGGGTCAGTTCTCATTTCCTGCACCAAATATTGATCGTCTGCAGGTCTTCCCGCATTTCGCTACAATTTTCTATCGTCGCGACTTCTCTGTATACAACAGCACCATCCACGAAAAGCCTCATGTAACTTGCGACGTTTTCTACTAGGTCATTTATAAATATTGTGTTTCTCCGTTTATTTCATGCAAAGGCACTGACGACCTCGAAGTTTAGTGCCCTAAAACACTAAACACTACTTAAAATACTACTGAGGTCCCGCCAAGAGTGGCCACACCGTCGTGTTTATAACAGAGAAAAGGGAAAAATTTGGTGGTAAGTTCCTATGGTACCAAACTGCTTAGTCATCGGGCCCTGGGCTTACACACTACTTAATCTAACTTAAACTAACTTACACTTAGGACAACACACACACACATGCCCCAGGGGGGACCCGAATCTCTGACGGGGGTAGCCGCGGGAACCGTGGCAAGGCGCCCCAGACCGCACGGCTACCCCGCGCGGTGAACAAATGGGGATGGGAGGTTAATAATAGACTCCAGTATTCGTAGAAGTAGAGCTGACGGAGGTGTTCTCTGTGATCATTTTCCGTGACCACACTGTGAGATAACTACATGCACGTTTTTGAACTGGAACGTTGCCGTACCTAGGCACCTGACCGAATTAGTTGTTGCTACGTCAGGTTCTACCGTTCGATTTGTAATACGTGTACTCCTTGTGCGAATAAGTAAATGAAAGCAATAAACGTAAGTGTGTGAAATAAAAAGCGGCGATGAACACATTTCCGGTGCCAAATCCGTAAGAGCTCGCTTTACACACCGTACTCTCCCTGTCTCCATATTGTCCAGTCCGAAATTTCATTTTTATGGTTTAATTTTTGCACGTGTTTCGTTCTCCATTCTTCACTAGCGACCCGCCCCAGCTTCGCTCGGGTAGTACTAACAAGGGAACCTCCCCATCGCACTCCCCTCAGATTTAGTTATAAGTTGGCACAGTGGATAGCCCTTGAAAAACTGAACACAGGTCAATCGAGAAAACAGGAAGAAGTTGTGTGGAACTATGAAAAAAAAAGCAAAATATACTAACTGAGTAGTCCATGCGCACGATAAGCAACATCAAGGAATATCTGAGCTCAGGAGCGCCGTGGTCCAGTGGTTAGCGTGAGCAGCTGCGGAACAAGAGGTCCTTGGTTCAAGGCTACCCTCGAGTGAAAAGTTTAAATTTTTGTTTTCAGACAATTATCAAAGTTCAGGTACTCACACATAATCAACTTCGTTCTCCAAAATTCCAGGACATGTTCAGATTTGCTTGGACATATGCAGGATTTGACGGTCTACACACGGAAAAATTTAAAAACGTTAAAAACATATGTTTTGCCAGAGCACAGGGAAAACTGTGCGACTGTGAAACTGTTGCATTGATTTGTTGCAGTTTATGTGGCAACCTCTTATGTTTTCATTACTTTTTTGGGAGTGATTATCACATCCACAAGAAAACCTAAATCGGGAAAAGTAGAAGAATCCTTTTACCCATTCGCCAAGTGTACAAGTTATGTGGGTCGACAACATATTCCTGTCAAGTGGAGCACATGCCGTCACCAGTGTCGTATAGAATATACCAGACGTGTTTTCCTGTGGAGGAATCGGTTGACCTATGACCTTGCGATCAAATGTTTTCGGTTCCCATTGGAGAGGCACGTCCTTTCGTCTACTAATCGCACGGTTTTGCGGTGCGGTCGCAAAACACAGACACTAAACTTATTAAAGTGAACAGAGACGTCAATGAATGAACGGACAGATCATAACTTCGCGAAAATAAAGAAATTAAAATTTTCACTTGAGGGAAGACTTGAACCAAGGATCCCTCGTTCCGCAGGTGCTCACGCTAACCACGGGACCACGGCGCTGCTGAGCTCACAATTTCCTAGATGTTGCCTATCCTGCACATGGACTCCTCAGTTTGTATATTTTGCTTTTTTTTTTTTTCATAGTTCCACACAACTTCTTCCTGTTTTCTCGATTGACCTGTGTTCAGTTTTTCAAGGCCTATCCACTGTGCCAACTTATAACTAAATCTGAGGGGGGTGCGATGGGGAGGTTGCCTTGTAAGAAGCTACGGCCGGACAACGGTGATAAATTATATACGGTGATAAATTATATACAAAAAAGACTTCTTCACGAATCAGTCTGGCTATTAGTGAAAATCTAATTAAAGTTCCTGCAACACTTCCTCAGATTAACCCTCAGGTACATACAAACATATGACAAAAATGTATATATGTGTGGCTGCGCACCAGCGCGCGCTCGTGTGTGTGTGTGTGTGTTCCTGATCTTCTCCTAAACCGCTGCGTCAATTTCAACTAAACTTGGTGCACATATCCCTCGCTGTCAGGCAACATTCTCTGGGGGGTTGGGTAAAAGCCACCTACCTTTAATAGTTCAGGAGATATGACGTTGTAAGCACTGAGATGCTTGAAAAACTGGCGCATCATACATTACGTTTAGATTTATTGCTTATTTGCCACTAACTCTATTCGCAAAATATTTCGCAGACGGTATCCAAATATGTCACTGAATATATCTACACAAATATACGAATGTCATTCAGTAAGTAACACAATACCTGTTTCCCTTACAAGTTCCGGTAGAAAAATGAGAAATTTCCTATGAGAAAACGTGGAACACTACCACTTCAGCCCCTGCAGTTCCACGAAGTTCCGACTGGTGGCCGCGCTACACGTAGCTTTCAAAATGGCGTCTGTAACGGGCGTGTGTTTCAAGCAAAGCCGGCAGCTGTGGCCGAGCGGTTTTAGGCGCTTCAGTCCGGAACCGCTCTGATGCTACGGTCGCAGGTTCGAATCCTGTCTCGGGCATGGATGTGTGTGATGTCCTTAGGTTAGCTACATTTAAGTAGTTCTAAGTTCTATTGGACTGATGACCTCAGATGTTAAGTGCCATAGCGCCTAGAGCCATTTGAACCATTTGTTTCAAGAAAAAAGCTATTATAGAGTTCATTTTGGTGATAAACCAGAGCATAGCAGATTTTTTAGGTGTTTGCAAAGTATCTACGGAGACATTACTGTGAGAAAAATCACGGTGAGTGGTTGGGCGAGGCGTCTGTCATAAGCGCAAGAAGGTCGCGCAAACCTGTCTGATCTCCCGTGTGCCGGCTCGTCGCACACGGTGGAGACTCCTGCAACTTTGGAACGTGCGGACACTCTCATTCGAGATGATCGACGGATCACAATCAAACGACTCGCTGCACAACTGGACGTCTCAGTTGGTAGTGTTGACACAATCTTCCCACAGTTGGGGTACGTCAAAGGCGTTTGCCTACTGGTTTCCTCTACACCTAACAGAGGACCATAAAGAGCAACCATCTGTACGAAACTGCTTGCGTGCTACGAGTGTGATTGTGACTACTTTTACCAAGCGTCGTCACAAAATGCGTTCATCACTTCGAACCGGAAACAAAACGGCAATCCATAGAGTGGCGGCACACCACTTCTCCTACAAGTACAAAACGACACCCTCAGCCTGTAAAAGGCATGGTGACGGTCTTCTGGGACTCTGAAGGGGTGATTCTGTTTGATGTTCTCTCTCATGGTGGAACAATCAACTCTGAAGTGTAGTATACTACCCTCACGTAATTGAAGAAACTACATCATCGTGTTCGTCGTCATAAAAACGTGAACGAACTTCTCCTTCTCCATGAAAATACCAGGCCTCACACAAGTTTGTAGATCAAAGAAGAGCTCACAAAACTTCATTGGACTCATTCATCCTACAGCTCTGACCTCACACCTTCCGATTTCCATCTGTTTGGCCCAATGAAGGATGCACTGTGTGGGAGGCTGCACATGGATATTGGGGAGGATACTGATGCAGCAAGACGTGGCCTCCGACGTCGACTAGAGGAATGGTACCACGCGGAAATACACTCCTGGAAATTGAAATAAGAACACCGTGAATTCATTGTCCCAGGAAGGGGAAACTTAATTGACACATTCCTGGGGTCAGATACATCACACGATCACACTGACAGAACCACAGGCACATAGACACAGGCAACAGAGCATGCACAATGTCGGCACTAGTACAGTGTATATCCACCTTTCGCAGCAATGCAGGCTGCTATTCTCCCATGGAGACGATCGTAGAGCTGCTGGATGTAGTCCTGTGGAACGGCTTGCCATGCCATTTCCACCTGGCGCCTCAGTTGGACCAGCGTTCGTGCTGGACGTGCAGACCGCGTGAGACGACGCTTCATCCAGTCCCAAACATGCTCAATGGGGGACAGATCCGGAGATCTTGCTATTCAGTGTCCCCTCGACGATCACCAGTGGTGTACGGCCAGTGTAGGAGATCGCTCCCCACACCATGATGCCGGGTGTTGGCCCTGTGTGCCTCGGTCGTATGCAGTCCTGATTGTGGCGCTCACCTGCACGGCGCCAAACACGCATACGACCATCATTGGCACCAAGGCAGAAGCGACTCTCATCGCTGAAGACGACACGTCTCCATTCGTCCCTCCATTCACGCCTGTCGCGACACCACTGGAGGCGGGCTGCACGATGTTGGGGCGTGAGCGGAAGACGGCCTAACGGTGTGCGGGACCGTAGCCCAGCTTCATGGAGACGGTTGCGAATGGTCCTTGCCGATACCCCAGGAGCAACAGTGTCCCTAATTTGCTGGGAAGTGGCGGTGCGGTCCCCTACGGCACTGCGTAGGATCCTACGGTCTTGGCGTGCATCCGTGCGTCGCTGCGGTCCGGTCCCAGGTCGACGGGCACGTGCACCTTCCGCCGACCACTGGCCACAACATCGATGTACTGCGGAGACCTCACGCCCCACGTGTTGAGCAATTCGGCGGTACGTCCACCCGGCCTCCCGCATGCCCACTATACGCCCTCTCTCAAAGTCCGTCAACTGCACATACGGTTCACGTCCACGCTGTCGCGGCATGCTACCAGTGTTAAAGACTGCGATGGAGCTCCGTATGCCACGGCAAACTGGCTGACACTGACGGTGGCGGTGCACAAATGCTGCGCAGCTAGCACCATTCGACGGCCAACACCGCGGTTCCTGGTGTGTCCGCTGTGCCGTGCGTGTGATCATTGCTTGTACAGCCCTCTCGCAGTGTCCGGAGCAAGTATGGTGGGTCTGACACACCGGTGTCAATGTGTTCTTTTTTCCATTTCCAGGAGTGTACATGCCCTCCCAGTAAAATGGTGTAAGGCTGTCGCACGGAATGTAAATTGTGTTGAAATATAGTGTTTTCTAGCCAAAAGTGTGGGGAATAATATAGTATATTTAAATCCTGAATAAAGCCAATCTGCTATCAGGGAAAAAAAAATGTGGTGCGCTACTTATCGGACGTCCCTCGTATCACTGTACGACGCAGTTCAAGAGGTATGATGCGGAGAACTTTACAATATATACAGTTAATTAGTGTGGAGCGAGCCACAATGAAGAGAATGTGGCCTAGTGGGCCATACACGTGGGCTCCGTGGTTGCATGGGGCCGGCAGAGGCAACGCACTTGGCGCCTTATTAGGTGTGGCTCGGACCCGGACACGTGTGTAAAGAAGGAACATCGGGGCTGCCAGCCACTTGTCATGGTCCTCTCCGATCAGCATACTATCCCTAGTCGCAGACTCGAACTGTTCTTGAAAAGATTCGAATTCTTTCGGTTGACATCGCAGCAAATTTAGCAGGATATTTGAAGAAGGAAATAAGACTTCAAATCCTTGATGTAGTACTGTGTAGAGATAGATGAAAGGGTCGTCACACGATTCTTATCTATAAATTAGTACCCTTACATTCAGGTTATACTATACAGAGGAAAGAATGAAGCAGGCCGCGGTGGTCTAGCGGTTCTAGGCGCTCAGTCCGGAACCGCGCGACTACTACGGTCGCAGGTTCGAATCCTGCCTCGGGCATGGATGTGTGTGATGTCCTTAGGTTAGTTAGGTTTAAGTAGTTCTAAGTTCTAGGGGACTGATGACCACAGATGTTAAGTCCCATAGTGCTCAGAGCCATTTGAACCATTTTTTTGAAAGAATGAATTTAGCAATAAAAAGTACTAGTTCAGTAAAATAAAAGCTAAGAATGTAGGATTACCATTAATTTGATACCTTCCCATGAAAAGAACTGAAATAAAATGGACATTACGGTGGCTACAGACTATACAGAAAGAGACTGCGTAATGGTAAGACATTGGCTTCGTATTCTGAAGGACTACGGTTCAAATCCCCGTCCAGTTGTTCTGATCGATATTTTTCGTGAATTCCCTGAATCGATAAGGGAAATGGCAGGATAGTTCCACTTACAGGGCATTACCAATATCCATTCCCAATCCAAGCTTGCACTCCATCTCTAATTGCTTCTACGAAAACGGGAGGTAAAAACCTAATATTTCTTCTCTTTCACAGATAATGCAAAGAGTTACGTGGAAAACTGTATATAATTAAACTCAGTTTTTAGCCCCATTATTAAGTACCTAATACACTGAATTTCATATCTTCTGTTTTTACTTCTAGGAGCTGAGATAACGAACAAATCATCCATTGTTATATCTACTTTGTTTCCATGTGGACTTTTGATGTAAGACCGGTACTCGCCTTGAAATTTCTATGTTGGCACTCTCGAATGCGATGGTTGCAGCTAATGGCCCTACATAGTAAATATATGTGCTTGTCTCTATAATCAGTTCCTTTCCTTAAACATCTCATCTTTTTGGAAATCCGCTTTGTTTAGAAGTTACGGCTGAAGAGTATAAATAGTAAACAAGAGCGTTTATCCCCATGGTTTCGCCCTCGTAAATACACTTCTCGCACACGGAGGATCCCGGTTGTGGTTGTGCTTTCGGATTCGGAGATTTATTGACGTTGGCAGATCCTTTAGTTGCTTCTCTAGTGAAACGCATCGTGAAACTGATTCCGTAACTTCTTTTGTCTGGCACAGAAAACAACTCTCGTTAACAGCACTTCAAAATGTGACAATATATCACTTGCAATGATTCCCGATGTGAACTACTATACGAATAAACTGCATGTAACAATTTAACGCGTCGTGTCGAATCAAAGCTCGAATTATCATACTTTCTCTTCGGTAGCCCTCTAGCAATTGAACCACCTGAACACACATTGCAATTTAATATACGTTCAGCTTTCCCCATTCCTACATAAGCAATGAATATTCTGACCAGAGGAAAGTAAATCCATTTCAGTCTCAACTAAATTAAGTCCTCAGCAAATAATACGTCTGATTAGAAGGTCTGAGATCCGGAAAATAGTAGTGTTAGTAAATAAACACATAAGTAGGTTAATGAAGCAACTGGTAGCGCTTTACTATATGGTCCACATGCTATCAAGAGCCTGTTAGCTGAACCGGGAAATGGAGTTAAGCTTGTGTTTTATAAGAGCGGTCCATGTCACATCATTTTCACTGTTACAGTTCCAGATAAAAGCCAGAAGCCTGTCGTTTCCCTCCTATGCAGGAACGTTACAGAACGTTGGAGAACAAGTTCGGTATCAGAAGGGAAAAAAAAGATGGTACGTTACCAGCCGAGACCATTTAGAAGGAATCCGTCCCGGCATTCTCATTACATGATGTAACAAAATTGTGGAAAACCTTAAAATTGGGATACCAGACGAGAATTCGCATAGAATCAGGGTCTTATTCGCTATCACAGCTCTGTTTGTTTCGTTCGTTTCGTTTTGCAATCGCTTTGGTAACAGGCTAAGTACTTTCTCGAGTGGGGTACACCAAAGCATCCAGGGTACATGAAATGGTTTTGGAAAACCATCGGAGACCTAAATCACCACAGACGCATTCTGGCTTGCAGTTTTCCGAAGTAAAAGCAAATTTATGTGTCGCAAGCGTTTTACCACAAGTTCGAAAACGCAATGGGTAGTTGTTTTTGCTTGGTATTGTGGTATGCATTAACTCATCATAAGTAAAACGCCCCATGTCTCAACAGATATAAATTTTCGGACGTTTGTAGGAACTTCCCTTCTTACTTTGAGCATTATTACCTCCTGTAAGAACATGTGACTCCTTTTTTTAACACCCTGTATACAACATGAACAGTAAAAGTTCCAATATACTGTTCTAGAGTACATCTAAAATTACTTGTACATCTGTCGAGAGCTCTCCATACAAGACGAGATGCTGCGTTCTTCTTATCAAGCAATCTTCTGCCCTGCCACTAATTTTACCTGATACCATCAAACGGATGTAACTTCGACAACAGGCCTAAGTGTAGTAGTGAGTCAAATCCATTTGGGAAGACAAAAAATACCGCTTTACCGGACTGTCTTGATCCATGGCTTTCAGCAATGTCTTGTGAGAAGAAACATGAGTCGCTTGGTAATATAGAGTTTTTTTTAAAAAAAAGGTTCTCATTTTGTGAAGTGGTAATACGACCAAAACCATGACAAAAATTTACAGTAAACATTGGTTCTAAAATGCACATGTTAAAAGCTCTGCGCACTTTTTCATCCTCTAATGTGAAACACGTCTCTTCTATCGTGATCTCTTAGTTTCTACGAACTACCTCCAGAAAGCAGTAAAAAAGTTAATAGATGAGAACACATTGTTCTACAACTTTTACTGAAACCTGCTTGCTATTACATACGACTTGCACTTGTGAGCCATCACTAAAGGAGGTTCTCAATATGATATCAATTCATAATAAGGCATGTTTCCGTCCGAGGTCTCAGAGAATCTCTCTTAAAAACTCGAGGTTGGTCACGGATACGCTTGCAAACAATGATGACGCGATCCTATAGTGTTTGTACGTCATTAATGGAGCTTACAGACACTAAAAATATGTAGGGTTCCCGCAACAGAAGTCCAAGGGATTAAGATGGGTGGAACGAACTGACCCAAGCACTGGGCTACCGCGACCAATCCATTGCCCATTAAACGTCAGTGTGTAGTGTTCTTGGACATTTTGGAGAAAACGTGCTGGTGCTCCATCACGCATGAACCAAACTCCAGCTTTTGTTGTAATTGTACCTCCAGTAGGGCACGACATTTGACAGAATCTAACGACTCGTTGTACCAGTGAACCTGCTTGGTTATATGTAAGGTGCTGTTAATCGGTCACCGCTAACACTTTTCCATACATTAAATGTCAGTTGGTGCTGATGCCTTCCTTCTTCAACTCTGTGAGGATTTGTATCACTCCACACATGTTAGTTATGAGAACTGACAAACCCATCTCGCGTGAAACCCGCTTCAGCTGTGAATGGTATCTTTTTTGTGAGAAGTGCATCTTCACCACATCTGTGCAACAGCCATTGGCAGAACTGCCTTCTGTATGGCTGATATTCTAGGCCGGGTGCTGCAGCCGAGCTGCTCTACGCTGCGGCTACTACGGTCGCAGGTTCGAATCCTGCCTCCGGCATGGATGTGATGTCCTTACGTTAGTTAGGTTTAAGTAGTTCTAAGTTCTAGGGGACTGATGACCTCAGATGTTAAGTCGCATGGTGCTTAGAGCCATTTGATATTCTGGCCGAAGAGCTTTGGTTTTAGCAAACGTTCACGCAGGATCGTCCTGAATAGAAAATGTCTATCCCCGATTGATGCTTAAACTCTACGCACATTGGTTCGACGATCTTTCTGCGCTCGTTTCAATAAATGCTCCTCTACAACAGCAGTACGAATGGTGCGAGGACTGACATGAACCGCCGGTGTTGAAACTACAGAACCAGAGTCTGTTACCAACTGAAATGGTAGCTGGGTAATTGTGCAGACGGTATCTTACGTTGAGGATATTTTTGGCTATGTGGGACAGGGGATCGAGAGTTCCGTCCATTTGCCTGACCATATCACAAGATCATGTTTGTGGAATAACAGGTTTTTATTATGCTGGAAGGCAACTTTACCGCAGAGGTAACATCAGTTCCCGCCACATCACCAACGTTAAATGCTGTCGAGCTTAGCTAGCACTGTGATGGGTGTCCGTTCCGGTCTGCCGTGCGCTATTAGCAAGGGTGGGTGCGCTTGTCCTTGCGAGGTCAACTGAGGAGCCCCTCGATTGGGAAGTAACGGCTCCCGTCATGAAAGTTGATAACGACTGGAAGAGCAGTGTGCTAGCCACATGCCCATTCATATCCGCATCCAGCGACGCCTTTGGATGGCACGGCGGTCGGTCGGTACCGTTGTCTCTTCCAAGACATTTTCGGAAGCCGCGCGGGATTAGCCGAGCTGTTTAAGGCGCTGCAGTCATGGACTGTGAGGCTGGTCCCGGCGGAGGTTCGAGTCCTCCGTCGGACATGGGTGTGTGTGTTTGTCCTTAGGATAAATTAGGTTAAGTAGTGTGTAAGCTTATGGACTGATGACTTTAGCAGTTATGTCCCATAAGATTTCACACACATTTGAACATTTTGAACCCTTGCGGACGGAGAGAGAGAGATTATGCTGGTAAGTGCAAAGATAAAACTACAATGTACGATTAAAATTATTTCACAAACTTGCGTTGCACTCGAAATAATCTGTGCGCTGCATTTACCCAAAACAGTGAATGCGGTACAGTAATAACACTAACTGATGTTTACTGCTTGCTGTGACCATGGAGAATAGCGGAGCTACGTGACATTTGTTTATTGCTTCCTACAGGTAGGCAATGTTGGAACACGTGCGGCAATACTGACCCTACGCCTTATGTTAGAAGAAAGATTAAGGAAAGGCAAATCTACGTTTCTAGCATTTGTAGACTTAGAGAAAGCTTTTGACAATGTTGACTGGAATACTCTCTTCCAAATTTTGAAGGTAGCAGGGGTAAAATACAGGGAGCGAAAGGCTATTTACAATTTGTACAGAAACCAGATGGCAGTTATAAGAGTCGAGGGACATGAAAGGGAAGCAGTGGTTGGGAAGGGAGTGAGACACGGTTGTAGCCTCTCCCTGATGTTATTCAATCTGTATATTGATCAAACAATGAAGGAAACAAAAGAAAAATTCAGAGTACCTATTAAAATCCATGGAGGAGAAATAAAAACTTTGAGGTTCGCCGATGACATTGTAATTCTGTCAGAGACAGCAAAGGACTTGCAAGAGCAGTTGAACGGAATGGATAGTGTCTTGAAAGGAGAATATAAGATGAACATCAACAAAAGCAAAACTAGAATAATGGAATGTAGTCGAGTTAACTCGGCTGATGCTGAGGGAGTTAGAGTAGGAAATGAGACGCTTAAAGTAGTAAAGGGGTTTTGCTATTAGGGGAGCAAAATAAATGATGATGGTCGAAGTAGAGAGGATATAAAATGTAGACTGGCAATGGCAAGGAAAGCGTTACTGAAGAAGAGAAATTTGTTAACATCGAGTATCGATTTAAGTGTCAGGAAGTCGTTTCTGAAAGTATTTGTATGCAGTGTAGGCATGTATGGAAGTGAAACATAGACGATAAATAGTTTGGACGAGAAGAGAATAGAAGCTTTCCAAATTGTGGTGCTACAGAAGAATGCTGAAGATTAGATGGGTAGATCACATAACTAATGAGGAGGTATTGAACAGAACTGGAGAGAAGAGATATTTGTGGCTCAGCGTGACTAGAAGAAGGGATCGGTTAGTAGGACATGTTCTATGGCATCAAGGGATCACCAATTTAGTACTGGAGGGCAGTGTGCAGGGTAAAAATCGTAGAGGGAGACCAAGATATGAATACACTAAGCAGATTCAGACGGATGTAGGCTGCAGTAGGTACTGGGAGATGAAGAAGCTTGCGCAGGATAGAGTAGCACGGAGAGCTGCATCAAACCAGTCTCAGGACTGAAGACCACAACAACAACAACATAGGTAGAGCTTGCTGTAGGATAGATGTGTTTCACTAAAGGAGATGAACAAGTAGTAACAGATGTTAAGGTACGAACTGTACAGCCCATGTTTCCTGGACATTTTTGTCTTGTGCTGTCGCTTACTACCACGAAAATTCTACCAGGAATGTATTCGCTCTAATTATAACAGAGTACTTTAGGCCACTTTTTTGGCTAAGATCGCCGAACTCTGCGCTGATTACTCGTAAACTAGTTGATAGTGAATTGTGGCAGTAAATTTGTAAGATGGGGGGGGGGGGGGAAAGTGCACTGGGGAAGAGTGGCGCGGACTAGCGGAGCTGCGCCGGACACGTGGTGTGCCGAGGCGGTACTCACACGACAGTGGCCTCCTTGGGGATGGGCGGCACGGTCTCGAGCTGCAGGAACATGCAGCGCACGGTGGTCCGGAAGCAGAGGCAACGCGGCGGACAGGCCTGGGCCGTCGCGCCGCCCACAGACGCCGCCGCCACCGCCACCACGAGCAGCGCCGCCGCTGCCCACGGCCGCAGCATGCCGATGCCGGCGCTGGCTGGCTCACTCGGGAGGGACCGCGCGCCGGAGCTCTGTCTGTGTGCGTGTGTGTGTGTGGTGCCGGTGAGTGGCGTGTGACGTAGCGCGGGGCGGCTGGCCGGCGTCCGTGCGGGGCCGGCTGCGGGCTGCGACTGAGCGCCGGCGCGGATGCTGCGCGCCGCCACGGCACGCTCCCCCCACCACCACGACGCTGCTCGCCTCTCCCCTCTCCCCACCAACCCCTCCAGGGCCATCACACACACACACACACACACGGTGGCAGCGGCGGTAGGAGGCGCTGTGGCGGCGGCGGGTCGACGATTCCTTTACTGCTGCCGCGCCGATTCGGGTGCCCGCACGCGCCGCCCTCGTCCGGCCGTCGCTACTGACCTCTTCCTTTGTGTCCGCTTTCGGCAGCGCCACGAAACTGACCGTGTTGCTGCTTATTAAGTTGTTCTTCTCCCTGCCAGAAACCTAATTTTCCTCGAAGGTTCCCCATCTCACATCTTGTAAGCTTCTCCGAGCTCAACTACAGAGTTTAACAAAAAAGGAAATTTCAGGAAGCATTCCTCACACCTAGGCTACATGCAGCCTTCGGCACCATCTTAGTGGATGCACTGCGTACGATCCTCGGAATATGCCCCGTAGATACCACGATCAAATACATAGCTGCAAGGTACTGGTTAAAGAGGGGAGCGCAAGATAAGGAACACACAGTAACAGGTGTACTGGTACAGATGACACGTCACCTTAATCAACGAGCGGTCGCTCATTTTCGTGACACGAGCAGGTGTATTTTATACAGAAATAAAGGACAAAAAAATGGCTCTGAGCAGTATGCGACATAACTTCTGAGGTCATCAGTCGCCTAGAACTTAGAACTAATTAAACCTAACTAACCTAAGGACATCACACACATCCATGCCCGAGGCAGGATTCGAACCTGCGACCGTAGCGGTCACGCGGTTCCAGACTGAAGTGCCTTTAACCGCACGGCCACACCGGCCGGCGAAATAAAGGACAGCCGTCTTTATCTTACCAAGGTAAATATGTACAAACAAACCACTGTTTATGTTAGTTTAATTAAACAACGTTAAAAATTACATTACATGAGTTAAAGCACTGTTTGATTAAAGAATAATAAAATGAGTTTTCATTACATCACTGTGCTGCTGCGTACAAGTGTTGACGCACAATAATGACCCATTCGTAGCTTTAAACAGCGCATTTCCATCAGATTCACGCAAAACACTTGCTCAATTACTAATTACCTCGCAGACTACAGCCCAATTACGGGGCTGTGCTGCTAGCTCGTAATATACACTACTGGCAATTAAAATTGCTACACCACGAAGTTGACGTGCTACAGAGGCGAAATTTAACCGACAGGAAGAAGATGCTGTGATATGAAAATGATTAGCTTTTCAGAGCATTCACACAAGGCTGGTGCCGGTGGCGACACCTACAACGTGCTGACACGAGGAAAGTTTCCAACCGATTTCTCATACACAAACAGCAGTTGACCGGCGTTGCCTGGTGAAACGTTGTTGTGATGCCTCGGGTAAGGAGGAGAAATGCTTACCATCACGTTTCCGACTTTGATAAAGATCGGATTGTAGCCCGTCGCGATTGCGGTTTATCGTATCGCGACATTGCTGCTCGCGTTGGTCGAGATCCAATGACTGTTAGCAGAATGTGGAATCGGTGGGTTCAGGAGGGTAATACGGAACGCCGTGCTGCATCCCAACGGCCTCGTATCACTAGCAGTCGAGATGACAGGCATCTTGTCCGCATGGCTGTAACCGATCGTGCAGCCACGTCTCGATCCCTGAGTAAACAGATGGGGACGTTTGCAAGACAACAACCATCTGCACGAACAGTTCGACGACGTTTGCAGCAGCATGGACTTTCAGCTAGGAGACCATGGCAGCGGTTACCCTTGACGATGCATCAGAGACAGGAGCGCCTGCGATTGTGTACTCAACGACGAACCTGGTTGCACGAATGGAAAAACGTCGTTTATTCGTATGAATCCAGGTTCTGCTTGCAGCATCATGATGATCGCATCCGTGTTTGGTGACATCGCGATGAACGCACATTGGAGGCGTGTATTCGTCATCGCCATACTGGCGTATCACCCGGCGTGATGGTACGGGGTGCATTGGTCACACGTCTCGGTCACCTCTTGTTCGCACTGACGGCACTTTGAACAGTGGACGTTACATTTAAGATGTGTTACGACGCGTGGCTCTACCCTTCATTCGATCCCTGCGAAACCCTACATTTCAGCAGGATAATGCAGGATCTGTACGGGCCTTTCTGGATACAGAAAATGTTCGACTGCTACCCTGGCCAGCACATTCTCCAGATCTCTCACCAATTGTAAGCGTCTGGTCAATGGCGGCCGAGCAACTGGCTCGTCTCAGTACGCCAGTCACTACTCTTGATGAACTGTGGTATCGTGTTGAAACTGCATGGGCAGCTGTACCTGTACACGCCATCCAAGCTCTGTTTGACTCAATGCCCACGCGTATCAAGGCCGTTATTACGGCTAGAGGTGTTTGTTCTGGGTACTGATTTCTCAGGATTTATGCACCCAAATTGGATGAAAATGTAATCATATGTCAGTTCTAGTATAATATATTTGTCCAATGAATACCCCTTTATCATCTGCAGTTCTTCTTTGTGTAGCAATTTTAATGGCCAGTAGTGTACATCTGGTTACTCTGCGATACACACTTAAGTGCCTGGCAAAGGGTTCATCGAACCATTTTCATACTACTTCTCTACCATTCCACATTCGAATGGCACGTGAGAAAAAGGAACACCTAAATCCTTTCGTTCGAGCTCTGATTTCTATTATTTTATTATGATGACCATTTCTCCCTACATAGGTGGGTGTCAATAAAATATTTTCGCATTCGGATGAGAAAGTTGATGATTGAAATTTCGTAAATAGATCTCGCCGGAAGGAAAACCGCTTTTGTTTCAATTACTGCCACCCCCAACTCGCGTATCATATCATTCACACTCTCATCCCTATTTCGTGATAACACGAAACGGGCTGCCTTCTTTGCACTTTTTCGATGTCATCCGTCAATCCTACCTGGTAAGGATCCCATACCGCGCAGCTATATTCCAACAGAGGACCGACAAGTGTAATGTGGGCTGTCTCTTTAGTGGGTTTGTCGCATCTTCTAAGTGTTTTGTCAACAAAGCGCAGTCTTTGTTTCGCCTTCCCGACGATATTATCCATGTGGTCTTTCCAATTTAAGTTGCACATAATTGTAATTCCTAAATATTAAGTCGAATTGACAGCCATTAGATTTGTGCGATTTATCGTATACCCAAAATTTATCTTATTTCTTTTAGTACCCATGTGGATGACCTTGCACTTTTCTTTGTTTTGTGTCTATTGCCACTTGTCGCACCATACAGAAATTCTCTCTAGATCATTTTGTAATTGGAACTGATCGTCTCATGATTTTACTAGACGGTAAATTACAGCTCATCTGCAAACAATGTAACGGGGCTGCTCATATTATCACCTAGATCATTGATGTAAATCATGAACAGAAGAGGGCCTATGACACTACCTTGCGGAATGTCAGGTATCACTTCTGTTCTACTCGATGATTCACCGTCCATCACTACGAACTGTGACCTCTCTGAGAGGAAATGTTGAATCCAGTCACACAACTGAGACGCTACTCCACATGCACGCAATTTGATTAATAGTTGCTTGTGAGGAACGGTATCAAAAGCCTTCTGGAAATCTAGGAATATGGAATCGATCTGAGATCCCTTGTCAAATGGTTCAAATGGCTCTGAGCACTATGGGACTCAACTGCTGAGGTCACAAGTCCCCTAGAACTTAGAACTACTTAAACCTAACTAACCTAAGGACAACACACACATCCATGCCCGAGGCAGGATTCGAACCTGCGACCGTAGCGGTCGCGCGGTTCCAGACTGTAGCGCCAGAACCGCTCGGCCACCAGCGGCCGGCTGATCCCTTGTCGGCAGTACTCATTACTTCATGGGAATAAAGAGCAAGCTGTGTTGCACAACAACGATATTTTCTGAATCTGTGTTGGTTATGTATCAGTAAGTCATTTTCTGCAAGGTGATTTATAATGTTCGAGTACAATATATGTTCCAAAATCCTATTGCAAATTGAGGTCAGTGATATGGGTCTGTAATTCAATTGTTTACTCCTATTTGCTTTCTTGAATATTGGTGTGACCTGTGCTACTTTCCAGTCTTTAGGAACAGACCTTCCGTCAAGTGAGCGGTTGTATATGATTGCTAAGAAAGGCACTATTGAGTGTGCATACGCTTAAAGAAACCTGATTGGTATACCATCTGGCTTCGCAACACCTAAGATATCTATCTGGGATCTCAAATTTTTTTTCTCGCCTGACAAGCGTTTATTTTATTTTACTGCTGCTCACTTGGATGTATAACAACACTATTATCAGAGTGTTAGCTGAAGCAGTAGTGAAAGAATAGAAGAAGGATCACATTTGTGGAACAACCCAAGTAGTGTTATTTGTGCTTGACGCACTATTTACACAGTTGGCGTTTGATTACGTGGCAAAGTGAGTGGTTTTTGACTGATAAGGGACGTAGACAGCATGAATTTCTTTCTCACATAAGGGGGCGGTTGAGAATGAAACATATCGATCCCAGCCACGGTATGGTACATTTCTTAACGGGACACGGACATTATACCATGCACTTAAAATGTGTGAGTCTGAGACATACACCTACATGCACATGCGGAGAAGGAAGTTCCCCATAACAAACAGTCTTCTTCTGTGGTCAATACGCGAACAACAGAAACGCACTACAATTATACTGCACAGATACGGACATACATACACACACAGCAATAAAGGACAAAGAACAATGGGTACAACTAAATGCGTTAATTCAAAAACAACACGTGAAGAGTACCAGCGGACACGTTATAACAGACATGGTTATACGCAACATAACAACAATCTCCAGAGGGCGGACTACGACACCCACAGTGACAGTGAATGCATTGACACTAACTCGAAGAAACCATTCCGAGGTATTCACCGCCACTTACAATCGGTGATGGCGCCAGCAAATTTCTGCTCTATCCTATCATCGTTTTACATTGTTCTTAAAACAAAAAAATTATTTATATTGCAACCTCAAATTACAGCTATATTTAAAAACATTATTCTTTATCAGACAAACACAAAACCGAAAACTACAAAAAAGATGACAAACGAAAACTGTAGCGTGTACGATCTGTTTTGAAACATTAGGTAACAGGTCTTTAAATTTGCAATAAATAAATAAATAGTTCCTCATACAGAGAGGAAGAAAATGCGAGGGCTATTTGGAAAGTAAGTTCCGATCGGTTGTCAACTAGAAACCACAGTCAGAATCAAAAATGTTTCATTTGCAACAGTTAGGTACACCTTTCACCTACTTCTCTACACAGTCGCTGCTCCGATTCAGTTATTTGTCGTAGCGCTGTAACAGTTTTCCAATACCCTCGTGACTGAAGGCAACCGCCTGTGTTTTCTGCCAGTTCCTTACGTTGATCTTGTGTCCTGAGAGGCAGTGAGAAGGACAACTAGATGACCTTACCTGGAACAATGAAATCGATGAGGTTAACAGGCGGTGGACCGCCTACTGATTTCTCGACCTCTGCTGAAAATCGGGCTTTAGTGGTGCAAAAAACAAATCTCGGTAGCGCTACTCAGGAAAATGATAGAAGTGTTCCACTACCGATGTGAGTTCATTACTGGGAGGTACGCCTGGCACGCTTTCCCATTTACAAGTTCCCATCTAAGATGAACTAACACTTCTCTAAGTCCGATACGCGACCTACTTTGGCCGAGACTAGCAAAATAAGTCCAGTTCAGACTGACGGGTGTCGTGTAGTCGACTTCATCTGCTAGTTGCCGGTGCCCTCCTCTCTCCAATAGTACAGGCGAGTCCTATTCATACGGCTCCACTTGCACGCCACCCTGCTAGAAGCTTCAATGAACCTGACCTGGATGTGGTTGGTCACGTGGTTATTGCCTGGAGCCATTCATGTTTGGACATTTTCGGAATTTTCTTTCCTTACGACCTCAGTATGCTATAGCATGAGCAGCTAGTCACTAGAACTGCTGTTACGCGCCACGCGAGCGCTATCGGTAACAAATATTGATTCGCTACTTCCGTTCTGAGAACAGGCGCTCTGCTTCCTCTTGGACAAGAACTTCTTTCTAAACCCAATTAATAAACTGGTCTGAATACTTTTCATGACAATCTGCAGCTTGTTGTCTGTGCCAAAATGTTGTCTTCATAGCCAGCGGTTCATGTGAGCTGGGGTGAATATCAGAGGGAGCCAAGTCCAGGCTGTATGGATTGCCATCAAACACTTCCATCGTAAACGTTGCTGGATTGTCGTCATTGCCACTGCAGTGTGCGGCAGAGAATTGCCATGAAGAAGGAAATGTATGGAAGGTGTGTCGTGTGGACTACATGAAATCAGGTGAAATCTCCCACAGGCACTCACATACTGGTGTCCAAAACTAAAGCAACAAATCGCTATATCCACGCCCTGTGTCCAGTTAACTATATAATCATATAAACTGTCAACAGGTGTCCGTGTAATCGTATTCTGCGTGGAAGATGGTACTCCAGTCAACTTACCACCATGCTAATGGCGACGTCAGGACACCTACCCATCGAGGTAATGTTTGCCGTGTAGTCCCACATTCACAGTCTCTGTGTACACAGTCACAGACAGTGCAGTATGGATCCTAGCAGACTATACGGTGGAGGACCATACAAAGAAAGGAAGCGGGCCACTCGCAAACTGATGTGGAGCGACGGCTTAATGTGACTCGTTCTGTTTTTTGTCAGATATGGCGACAGTTTATAGAGACCGAAACTGTATCCCAAAGATCAGGACAGAGCGGACAACGTGTGACATCAGAAAGAGAAGACAGTTATTTGGCTATAAGGACACAACGGTATCACCTTGGTACTGCACGGCAACTAGCATCTGACCTCGCAGCATCCACTGGAGTTGGTTTATCGAGGCAAATTGTGTACAGAAGACTTCGCCAGAGTAACTGTTATTGTCGGAGACCTGCTCTATGTGTATATGTGACGCGTTTTCACAGAAGGGATTATGTAGAGTGGAGCCGTCAACATGCCACCTGGACTGTCTAACAGTGGGTCAATGTTCTTCTCACAGATGAGTGCCGCTTTTGTCTGCAAGTGGAGAGAATGTGGATCTCGATTTCGGGGGCCAATCGCTGTAGAAAGACCGATATCGAGGAAGATTCTTAGTGGTGTGGGCAGGGATTATGCTGACCACTTTAACACCTCTTCATGGAATTGAATTGGTAAGGTTTAACTGCCGTCAGGTAACTTGACGAGATCATGGTACCTCATATGCGGTTGCGAGGGGCGGTGGGCACAGACTTCGAACTAAGGATTCTCTAGGTGTGGGCTCAATCTCACAAAGAATTAGTTAAAACTAAAGTATTCATCTCAAAAATAGAGAAATGATGACAAAAAGAACTTAATTTACAGCCCTATACAGTTCTTGACGCCAAGACTCAAAATAGACTAACAGCATAAGATAACTTTAACATAATGAAAACAAATTTCAAATAGACATGCCGCAGGAAATAGAATGTCGCTAACATCAATAATGGTTTACAAAATTAGGTTCCAGGCCACAGGGAGAAAATGACAATAAAATTAGCCTCTACAGTTAATTGCAGGACAAGAAGTTAGAACATAACTCTCACACTTAATTATAGCTACTCAAATTAGTACTCAGCTAAATACAGGTACATGATCACTCTCATCACCAACAAGTCATTAAACATTATCAAAATGTATGTGTGGATGTATGTGCTACGTCTCCTCCTAAACCACTAGACCATTTCGTAATGTAAGGTAATGTGTGTGAATACCTAACAGATCAAACTGCTTAGGTCATCGGTCCGTAGACTTACACACTACTTAAACTAACTTACGTTAAGGACAACACACAAAGACATGCCCGAGGGAGGACTCGAACCTCCGACGAGGGGGCCGCGTGAACCGTGGCAAGACTCCTCACTCCGCGCGGCTACATCGCGCGGCAGGACGAATTTCAACCAGACTTGGTACACATTCAATTGTTGTCTCAAGAGAATCACTGGGGGACGTGGGTAAGAATCTCCCACCTATAAAAGGTGTGGGTGTGCGGATGAAATATTATTGTAGGTCACGACATGAGAATACCCGTACTTCGGCCATCCAGCATTTGAGAATAAGAGCATTCACTCGACGTACAGATGAAATATCTGTACATATACGGACATACGTTAAATACACACACCAAAAGAGGTTTTTCATCACCTCTGTTCAGAGAGTTTCGGCACCTGTATAGAAAATGGGAATAGAGGTCAACATAAACATCATTTCTGCCTATTTTATTCCTCATGAAAACCATACATTGCATGTTGTAACACCATACAGTGCGACCTTCAGAGGTGATGGCCCAGTCTGCTGTATAAACCGGTACCTATAATACCCAGTAGCCCGTCCTCTTGCATTGATGCATGCCAGTATTCGTCGTGGCACACTATCCACAAGTTCATCAAGGCACTGTTCGTCCAGATTGTCCCACTCCTCGACGGCGATTCGGCGTACGTCCCTCAGAGTGGATGGTGGGCCACGTCGTCCATAAACCGCTCATTTCGATCTATCACAGGCATGTTCGATACGGTTCTTGTCTGGAGAACATGCTGGCCACGTCGTGTGATGTCGTTATCCTGAAGGAAGTCATTACCAAGATTTCAACGATGGGGGCGCGAATTGTCGTCCCTGAAGACAAATGCCTCGCCAATATGCTATCGATATCGTTGCACCATCGGTCGGAGAATGGCATTCACATATCGTACAGCCGTGCAGTATGACGCCTTCCAGTCTCTTTGCAATGGAGAGCCATAGGAAGAATGAAAGCACGATAGTCGCAAACTGATGTGGCCCTGCGGCTTAATGTGAATCGTTCTGTTCTTTCTCGGATGTGACGACAGGTTGCGGAGACCGTAACTGTTTCCCAAAGACCAGGGCAGGGCCGACCACGTGTGACATCAGAAATACAGGACCGTTATTTGGCTGTAAGGACACGACGGTAGCGGCTTAGTGCCGCACGGCAACTGGCATATGACCTCGCAGCACGCAATGGATGTGTTGTATCGAGGCAAACGGTGTACAGAAGGCTTCGGCAGAGTGGCCTTTATTGTCGGATACCTGCTGTGTGTGTCTAGCTTTGATGTATTTTCACAGAAGGGAATGTCTAGAATGGAGCCATCAACATGCCACCTAGGCGACTGAACAGTGAGCCAACATTCTTTTCGCAGATGAGTCCTGATCTGGCGTTGAGAGTGATTCTTGGCGGATTGGCCTCTGGAGGGAACATGGAACACGATTTCGCGACCCACACATTATGGAAACCGATATCGAGGAGGGCCCCTAATGTTATGGGCAGGGACTAGGCTGACCACTCGAACAGCTCTTCATGAAATTGTATGGGTGAATCGGCAAGCCTTATCTTCTGTCAGGTATCGTGACGAGATCCTGAGACTTCATGTGCGGTTGCTGCGAGGTGTTGTGGACCCAAACGTCGAACTGATCGACGATAATGGTCGACTTCATAGAGCAGGGGCTGTTGATGTTTTCTTGGAAACGGAAGATATTGTACGCATGGCATAGGCTTCTCCCTGTCCCGTTTTTAATTTCATAGAGCATGTCTGGGATGCACTAGGGAGACGGGTTGCATCACGTCAGCGTAAACCAAAATTTTCCAAGACTTGCGAGCAACTCTGCAATAAGAATGGGCGTCAATGTCTCAACATGAGACCGATGGCATCATTCACTGTGTGTCCCGTTGTTGTCAGGCACCTGATGCTGAAAGAGATAGTGACATCCCATACTGACCACATTAATCAGTTGTCGGAATGGGTGTGCGAATCCGTTAAGTTGAAAAAAAAAAAAAAAACGAAGAACAAGAACATTATTGTCTACCTTTATGCATGTTGCAGTTGTTTACGTTCTGTATTCTTTACATTGTGTCTACTTTACTATCACCTTTGTATATTTGCAACATCGAAACTAGAATCGATTGCGGTTCTCAGCTCTGAAGTGGAACTGAAGGTCTAAACCACAAGCTCAAACGGTTCTGCGACGACCCTGTGTGCGAATTTCTCTGCCTCCTCTGTTGGTTGGATAATTGTGGGGCTCTCCTTAAAAAGTCAGCGCACTAGACAATGCAGCTAATTGGGTAGCAGAGTACTTGTGGAGATGCACATGTTTTAATTCATTTATTTATTTTTTGTTTGTTAGAGATAACGAAGGTGAAATTTAATATGCTGTTACCAAACTGCACGACATTCAAATGGTTCAAATGGCTCTGAGCACTATGGGACTTAACATCTATGGTCATCAGTCCCCTAGAACTTAGAACTACTTAAACCT
Organism: Schistocerca nitens; assembly: GCF_023898315.1. NCBI lineage: Eukaryota > Metazoa > Arthropoda > Insecta > Orthoptera > Acrididae > Schistocerca > Schistocerca nitens. Next base: position 491,896,581 of record NC_064618.1, read on the forward strand.
AACTAACCTAAGGACAGCACACAACACCCAGTCATCACGAGGCAGAGAAATTCCCTGACCCCGCCAGGAATCGAACCCGGGAACTCGGGCGCGGGAAGCGAGAACGCTACCGCACGACCACGAGCTGCGGACTGCACGACATTCACGGAAGGTCCCCACAGTTAGTTGCGCTTATTACAGGTAATAATACCTACATACCGTGGTATTCAACAGAATTTTGCCAAAGCCAGGAATGAAAAGCAGCGAAATACGGAATGCAGATTGGAGTACATTACTGCTGTAAAGAACTCTTATGGTCTTTAACTTTTCCCGGCGAATCGAATGTTGAAATTACTTACGGGTTTGCTGCCAGGTGACGTCGTCGAACACCGCCGATATTAACGAATAGCACCTCCCATCCACTGTAACCAATTTCTCCATTGATATAACAGGATGACTAACCTTAGCACAGTCTGCATGGTGAGCAATCAAAGACAACGATCCTGAAGACACTGTCATAGTCTGCATGATTCTAGGTTTAGAACTGACGATGGTGATCCAAGATGGCGATAAAAGGTGCCACCGAAGATTTCAGAATCCAACATGGCGATTCAAGATGGTCGCCGTGGAGTACTGGCATAGCCTCTAATATTCTCAGTCGAAAATAGCTGTTCTTACTTCCTTGATGCGGCAATCGTCCAGCCACCACCACGCACCTTCAACTTCCAGGCTTACTAATCATCAAATAGATCTGTCATATGTGCTCCATATACCATAGAGAAAGAATGACCATCATGAAGTGTCACCCCCAGACAGAAAAAAATTAACATGGACGATCTTAGGTATTAGCACATTCCTTCCGCTCTGTGTTTTTATTATTATTATTATTCACTATATGTGTATTTTGTGTGATTAAATTGTTTTTTTTTTTTTCATTTATCTCTCCCTCAGCACAACAACTCCCTGATACATGGCCGGCCGGTGTGGCCAAGCGGTTAAAGGCGCTACAGTCTGGAACCGCGTGACCGCTACGGTCGCAGGTTCGAATCCTGCCTCGGGCATGGATGTGTGTGATGTCCTTAGGATAGTTAGGTTTAAGTAGTTCTAAGTTCTAGGGGACTGATGACCTTAGAAGTTAAGTCCCATAGTGCTCAGAGCCATTTGAACCATTTTGAACCTGATACATGCTGAGTTAGTTCTGATAAATTTGAGCAGCAGCGACAGAAATGAACTCAGCATGCAGACAGAGTCCATACTGAATCTCCTAATATCCTGGAGCAGGACACAGAACTGTTTCCAAATATCAAATTTCCACTATACCCACTGTTGCACTTGCACTGTCAAAGATGTATGGCACCACCAAGTTGATTAGGAACATAGCAGTGCAGTTCTTGACATGTGGTAGATTGTGTCCAAGTTCTTCATAAAATAGGGGGTTTTCTTTACTATAGAAATAAATGTTTCTCGCTTTTGCGTTTCGATATGCTACACACTTGTCCGAGAAAATCACTTTCCTCCTTGAAAGAAAAATAAATTGTAAATCGCGCGTGTGTGCGTGTGAGTTCCTAAGGGACCAAACAGCTGAGGTCATCGGTCTCTAGACTTACACACTACTTAAACTGACTTAGGCTTAAAACAACACGTACACATCCATGCCTGAGGGAGGACTCGAACCTCCGGCGGAAGGGGCCGCCCACGACATGGCGCCTCAAACCGCGCAGCCACCCCGAGCGGCAAAATTGTAAATACATCGAGCATTTACCCATCAGCCTGACGAAGTTTTTGCATGTCGTTGTCAATCAGTTCTTTTAAAAACAGAGGCTTATATTGTCAATAAAATTCTTCTAGGTTTGTACCGCACTGTCACTTACAAAATTCCGACGTTTCGGCGAGTATTGCAAGGCGCCTTTCTCAGGGTGTATTGCTAACTGCTGAATGGCCGCTATGGGGGAGTGCTGTCATTGGATATAGGGGTGAGGAGGAGGGGTATTAGTTGTTCCTTTATTGGTCTTTGCATTGCGAGTTGTCATTGGCGAAAATAGTCGTTTTTCACTGGAGTTTCCTTTATTGCTTGCCATTGGTGGAAATCGGCGAATAGGAAATTGAGCGGGTACTGCAGCGTAGAGCTGTTTACTAATTGCCTAGTATCGACTGGGGCGCGTCCGCTATGGCCTACCGCGCGCCTGTTGCTCTGCGAGAGCTGTCCTTCCGCAAAGCTGTCACTGCTGGCAGCCAAGACACTGGGAGCCGGTACCCGTCTTCTCTATTCGTGTTGTAGTGTCGTTTGGCTATTTGCCACACGATTTGCTATCAAATGTACAGTTCGGCTTTAGAAGTTGTTTAACAACTGAAAATGCTATATTCTCTTTTCTCTGTGAGGTACTGTATGGGTTAAACTAAAGGTTTCGAACGCTTGGCAAATTTTTTGATTTAACTAAGGCATTTGATTGTGTTGATCACAAAATATTGCTAAAGGAGTTGGACCATTACGGAATACGGGGAGCAGCTCACAATTGGTTCACCTTTTACTTTGGCAAAAGGTCATTATTCACAATGTTGATAACGGCTGTGTTGTGGGGTACTGTCAAGTGGGTTGGGGGGGGGGGGGGGCGTGGGGTTGCACCAGGGATCAGTGTTGGGGCCACTCCGGTTCCTTATTTATATAAATGATATGCCCTCTAGTATTACGGGCTCGGTTTCAAATAGTGCAGTTCATGACCTAAGTTCATGGCTTGTAGAAAATAAACTAACGCTAAATCACAGTAAGACTCAGTTTTTACAGATTCTAACACACAATTGAGAAAAACCTGACGTTTTAACTTCACAGAATGGGCATATGATTAGTGAAACAGAGCAGTTCAAATTTCAAGGTGTTCAGATAGATAGTAAGCTGTCGTGGAAAGCCCACGTTCAGGATCTTGTTCAAAGGCTTAATACTGCCATTTTTACTGTTCGAACGGTATCAGAAGTGAGTGATCGTTCGACACGAAAATTAGTCTACTTTGCTTATTTTCATTCACTGTTGTCATATCTTATTATATTTTGGGTTAACTCTTCTCATTCTAGAAGGATATTTTTGGCTCAGAAACGGGCGGTTCGGGCAATAAGTGATGTTAGTTCACGAACCTCTTGTCGACCTCTGTTCACGTGTCTGAGTATTCTGACATTGGCCTCTCAATACGTATATCCCTTATTGTCGTTTCTTGTTACCAATATTAGTTTATTCCCAAGAATAAGTAGCTTTCATTCGGCTAATACTCGACAGAAATTAAACCTGAATATGGATCTGACTTCCTTAACTCTTGTGCAAAAAGGTGACAGTATACTACTGCATCCATTTTCAATAAGCTGCAACTCAAATTCAAAAATCATAGTAATCCACGCGCTTTCAAATCGAAACTGAAGAGTTTCCTCATGGTTCACTCCTTCTATTCTGTCGAGGAGTTCCTTGATAAATTAAGCTAATTTTTATTGTACTGCTGATAGCGTTTAGTTAAATTTATGGACTGACGTTTTTAAGGTTCAGAAACATTTTTTATCTGTTATTACGTTTATGTTGTAATTTCGTGTACTGAGGCGTTACATGACCTTGGAAATTCGCTCCTCGATTTGGTCCTACGGAACTTGACGAGTAAATTAAAAAAAAAAAAAAAAATTGTTGCCAGTCCTTTCCAAGAGTCTCGTAAGTTCCTCACGATTTGTGGAATCTTTAATTCCGCTCGTGCTATACAGAGTATTGTGGTGTCACCGCCAGACACCACACTTGCTAGGTGGTAGCCTTTAAATCGGCCGCGGTCCGTTAGTATACGTCGGACCCGCGTGTCGCCACTATCAGTGATTGCAGACCGAGCGCCGCCACACGGCAGGTCTAGAGAGACTTCCTAGCACTCGCCCCAGTTGTACAGCCGACTTTGCTAGCGATGGTTCACTGACAAATTACGCTCTCATTTGCTGAGATGATAGTTAGCATAGCCTTCAGCTACGTCATTTGCTACGACCTAGCAAGGCGCCATTACCAGTTACTATTGATGCTGTAAAACATGTACCGTCAAGAGCGATGTTCACCAATTATGGATTAAAGTTAAGTATTCCAGAAGATACGTACGTTTTTTGCTAGTCTCAATTCCTTGTCCTGTTCCAGACCTCACGCCAGCCTGCGTGAGTTTAAACGCGTGCCTTTCGGCTTCCTTCTAGTGGGCTGTCTTGCCAATCCACAACAAGTATCAAAATAATATGTAGAATATCCAGAATATTTATGACACGTTAAAACAGTGTGAAAGATCGCAATTCTAATCAGGATCCCTGCTTTTGCTACCAATGACAGTAAACGAGCACGCATCATGAAGTGATTCAAAACATGCGCTTGTCCTAAGCGTCTCCGTTGTTCTTCCAAATCCTGCAGAGGCTGTATCACGACATTGTGAGACTAGCTCTTCTGAGAGAATCGATGTAATGGAGAACTTCGCTGAGAAGGGGTACTTTTACGCTGTATAGAATTTGGGAGGAACCATGAGAACCCCGTCAATAACATGAGTCGTGTTCGCATGGTGTAACTGAAAGTGCGCTGCTTGCTCAAGGCAGAATACGTGATGGCTGTTGGCTGTTCACAACATTGCACATCTCAACACACCGTACTCATAGCAGGAGATCGTGCAACTCATCGCACTCCTCTTTACTTTGAGGAAGGTTGACACTTTGGGATGAGGGATGTTGCGACATCGAACCAATAAGTCGATCAGAAATTTGGGCGTAACAGAGCGATTGCAGAATGAGTGGTGACAGATAACAGTGTGGCAAGAATAGCAAGCACAGGGCTTTCCAGAAGGGCAATAACGCGATATGAATGTAGTGTTATTCCAGTGTTTCTGACGCATACACGAATAACAGCAGCCGAAATCCGGACAGAGGGTCACCACGAACAAACGGAACGGATTACTAGAAGCTGGGATGAAGCTTCCAGCATGAGTCGTTTACACCTGATACTATACCGCAGACAACAAGGACTTAACATGGTGCAGAGGCAGAGACGACTGGAACACTGAGTGGAATTGCATGGTGTGCAGGGACAGGCTTCGCTACTGTTTGTGGGGGTCAGATGGCCCTTAGGCGACCTGATGAAAGATCAAAGGAAATGACGATTTTCGAGACAGACTTCTGAAATACTGACTGGGTGTGATAATAGGATTGGACTGGCAGTTGTTTAACGGAGGCTGAAGGTTCACCAGTATTAGCTAGAAAAATAAATACCTTTTTCATACCTAGTGCGGCAATATATCTACATTCTTGGGGGATATTTCCACTGTTAAGGGTGTCATTACCTGCCGCTCGAAATCCTAACGCGGGGCGCTAAGTGTCCCGACTTTTGAACACTGCTAACATTTCGAAGTGTAATGAGTATACCCTTCAGTACTGGTAGAGTGCATAAGACTTCCGAAATGGCTTTCGAACGCGTCAATGGCGATAACCAAGAAAAATTTAGTGCGCCTACGCCTAAGATGCTGTTTTGTGAACAGTGTTTCAACTTCTTCACTTTCGCCCACGGAGTTTCTGTGACGTCTCTTGGCTCGTCAGTTAGTAGTATTTCCAATTCATGGGGCCAACCCACTTTGTTCGTTTCCTGCTTTAGGTTGTAGCGAGAAACAAAACGTGGATCCAGCTGACTTAAGTGTCTGCACAACGCCCGTCGACGTTCTCAGTTAATTCAGTATGTGGAAATACCACTGATAAGTAATTTATGGAATACTTATCTATTTCTAATCACATTAAATGTAAATTGAATGCAGCTACCTGTTTGTTAGATATATTAACCAACTTCACAAAGAAACTAAAACAGTGGCCTGTGTTACTATTCGTAAGAAATACAGTGCACGCAATTTTTTACTGTATGCCTGTTTCTCCATATTTGCCCCTTTCAAAGCGGTTTATTTTAAGTAAGAATTTATTTCATATATCCTTATGAGTGAAAGATGTCAGGAAAGCCAATGAAACATCTAGTTTAATATTTTTCAAAATGTTGCAGTCTTTGTTTACATAGTATAGATTATACTGCATTTTTTCAAAGACCCATGTAATAATTAGCTTACTAGCTTTATTGTAAAGTAGAATGATGTGCTGCAGCTTTCCGAAACCTTTTTAATACCAGCGTAAAGTTTGTACTTTTGATGAACAGAAAAGTGTTTCTGAGTACACATGTAACAGCGTATCTTTGTTGTTATCATTTTGTAGGAAAATACTTAAAAAATTGTTACACCATTTTTTATTTTAGAGCCTTGCCTTCCACACCGCCTATTTATTAAAGCACCAGTCTATAACTCCAGATTTTCTGCAAATTAGATATGACAAGTCATACCCCTTCATGATCATCGTACCAAATGGCATGTTTCAGCAGTACCAAACGGCATGTTTCAGCAGGGTACTGTAGGATAGTTTACTGCAGTTACATTACAAGCGCCTTGAGAATCTTATGGATCCTTGAGTGGCCTGCTCATATCCTTAAACTGTCAGCAACAGGGCATGTCTCATTCCTGGGATACGATGGGAAGACGTTTACTTCCATACCAGTCTCTAGCCAGTAGTCTTCATGTACTGACACAGCATGTGCACTGCAAGAAATTCCTCAGCATTAAAACTGCAGGCAGTTTGTTTCCATGGTACAATGAATACAAGAAGGTATTGGACCCTGCGGGGAACACAAGTCATTCTGAAGTTGCTAATGGATGTTAGGTCTGAATGAAATGAAAGCTTGATCACTTGATACTCGTTTTGAGACGAACAACTCCACAGTGTTTGACAAACATCTATGGTGTAACACCTTACATTTCCGTTAGCGTATATTCAACGGTGTATAGTTTAAAAGATTTTTATACTCAATACAGAATATTATGTGGGCCAGGAAACTGACTAGGGGAGGGAAGGGAACATCTGCTAGGGAATGCGTGGTTTCAATACATTACGGTGACGAAGCTCTGAAGCGGTGGACTAGGGTCATTCCTGTTCGCAAGTTCAGACTCAGCAACACAGGTGCACAGTTTATGCCAAATTCCTACCAGACCATCAGATGAAGACTTTTTCACTATATAAAGTGGTGATAACCTCTTCGATTGAATGTGGTGTCCTAGGCGCAACACAACGGAATTCAGGTCCTTAGAATGTGCCACGTAGACAAATGATAATAGCAGGAGAACTATTTTACGACTACCAATGTCCACATAATTTATTTACGAGGTATGCTTATTTTCTGTGAATACAACGAAGTATCTTTTATAGATTTCCCCCAAAGCATCAGACGCAAAACTAATGCCATAAAGCAACACAGCGATAAGTGGGCACACGACCACTATCATACGTGTTCATATTACTGCAATTTTTGTTCGATGAACAAGTTTCTGGCGAATGTTTTGATCGTTCTTTGTTATTTATTCCAAGATACGCTGTTCTGCATGTGTTCCTTGATGAAGTGTGCAGCAAGTACCGAATCCCATACTAGAGTGGTGCTGAAATCTTGGCTCCACTCAGGGCAGAAATATCAGGTTCATAGTTATACATCGTTTCTTGAAAAAAGATCACTTACCCATCCTACACTATAAATTATTCGTTGCAGTTGTTAATTCGATTGAAAGTCATGAGCAACAATTTTGAAAATCTGTAATCTTAATTTTTAGAGAAACTAACTACATAATCTTAATCTACATAATTTTTGCAACTTTTCAACACAACCTCAAATTCTTTGCGCGCATTTTTCTCATCGCTTTGCATGTTAAAAATAGCCTTACTATATAACTACGTTCCAGCTTCCAGACGACAATCATGCACTGCTTAACGAACATCCTTCGTCCTCTAGTAGTGTTAGCCTTGCGTCTGTTCTTTAGATGAGACTCGGAGGGTACCAAGTCGAGACGGTAGGGAGTATGTGGAAGAATTTCCCGCCCAAATGTTTTAATTTTCTTTGCAGCGACATGAGCAGTGTGACGACGTGCGTTACACTGTTGCACGGTGATCTCCTCCCAGGGCGATTATCGTGCTATGCACGACGGAGTTTCAGAAGTATCTGGATATGGCGTGCGGCATTTATGGTTTGTCTAGGTTCATGAAAATCAGTCGGAATATTACCCTGTTGCGTTTTGGAGACAGTCTGAGGACGATCCTGGTAAGCTCATCTTAGATAGTCGCATTTCCTTCTTTTAAATGTTTCACCCATCTCTTAATATACTGCTGGTACTAGTGCAGACATTTCCACAAGTACAGTGAAGTCCGAGGTGAAGCTCCGCAGCACTTTTTACCGTCTTTAGCGAAGACTTTAATGTTAGCACGCTGTCGGAATGAAACATTGAGGTCAGGAAACTTGGAAGTAGTACCTGTGGTCACGATACACGCGCTAATGAGGTCACAATATGGCAACATGTGGTTTAAAGCCTATAGAATACGATCGTATAGTCGTTTATGTTCCGTTGTTGGAATTGGAATTTCAATTTTGATGTTGGACTCCTGAAGACATTCAATGTGGCCCTAGTACTACATATACAGTTATAGTTATAATCAGTGCAAGGTTATTATTTATTTTACACCAGTAGTATTTCAAAGTATTCAACAAAACCCATATTTTACACGTCGTTACGATGTTAAGAAGTTGTCGTACACACGTTATACGTTGATGTGCCGAAGAAATTAACAGTAGAGTCATCACTTCACAACTTGACAATTCCCACGGATGTTTTTAAGCCGAAACAATGACAGGACAGCAAGGCAGAGACTTGACTTAACGTGTGTGTTGCATTTGTTTCTCTAGTAATACCTCTGGTAGCGTGAGCGCCAGATGGCATTCGGGAGACAGCTGTGTTTACGCTCCGATCCATAAGCATATCGCAACGAGCTGTTAACTGCATCGTAAATTTGACGAAGTAAGATGTTTCGACAACTGTGTAAACGACAGAACCGAGCGGCCGAACACCCGGGAGTTACTGGGAGACCTGTAGAGGAAATGTGTCACTGCAGAGTGATGCAAGATCATTTCTATTCAAGTATATATCCAACATGTCAAGATATCGTCACCAAAACGATTTATTGGACTGGGGGAGCACAGTAACTTTGAATTTTCGCTGTTACAGAGGATTTATCTATCAAGCGAAACTGGATTTACGAAAAAGCGAAACACTCGCCTCAAAATACACTAACGTCGAAAAGGAGGTCGTAATCACAAAATCGGAATGTCGTACCGGAACAGGATCTCGAGGAATCACAGAACAAAGCTAGACTCTTCGTACACCACAGCGCCAATAGTATGCAATTAGAAATGTTCTAGAAACCGAAGACCCACATTTAAAAAATAAGAGACCAATAAATTTGAAAATCTCTTCCAAAACAACAATATGGCTACTATTAGTTGTCACATACCCGTGCCAGCTGTAGGCTCCCTATCTTCTTTCGAAATACTACAATACAGTTAACTTAAACGAACTGTTCCTTCGTAGTGTGACAGCGTACAGACAGATCACGTTTGGTAAAAAAATGAAATTGTGTCTCTACAGCCGATTACACGCCTGTAATTAACTGCCGCAGAAATTTAATGACTAGCGATGGGATCCACCCCAAATGTAGATGATGCCCACTGAGGCAGTGTTCTTGTTTTCAGACAAAATAATTCGCCTACCTACGTTTTTCTCATTCTCACTTATGTTATTAACAAACCAGATAAACAACAATTTGGTCATGTTCGTTCAGTATGACTTTGTTTATGAATATATTAAGGTAAGCTATAAATTATTGAGCGTGACGGTTTTCACACTAACAATGAGTGTTCACACGAATCACGGAAACAGACACCTGGTCCAGTGAATTATCCTTTACATATCAAATAAAATAAATATCAAATAGCAGAACCTCGACAAGAACTTTAACGTGTCCAGTTTCTGAGACACTATCCGCAAATGTTAAATCAGTCGCCCTCAATTGTTACCAGGTTCCCACTAAGTACTTCGAAATTTTTATTTTAAATCTTTATAAAAGTGACTTTGACCATTACTTTTATTTATATAATTCGTCTTAGTATTTTTTTTTATTTCTAATACTTTGCCATGTCGTATTAATGATCTTAACTTCTCTATTTGATGTCATTTTCTCTTGTTATCATTATTTTCTTCACTTAGAGTCTTTGTCCATGTTATTTTAAATTTTTGTAGATATTAACTTGATTCAATTTCTTCCTTTTTATCATTTCATACATTCGTCCATGTTATTACATTAATTATTTCTATTACTCATATTACTTGAATTTTGTTTTGTTTATAATTTTAATCTGTTTTAACAGTACAAAAATTTATATGTTTCTATGACAATTAACATTCAAAAGATCTTATTTTTCGAGTCTCGCTTTTCAGTAATCGTTACTTACTTCTTGTTTTCGGGTTCTCACTTCTTAGATCTCAGTCGTACGCAGTTCTTCATTCTCGTTTGTCAGTTTGCGACTGTGTATACGTTCCCACTGACCAAAACGAGACGAAAGTTTTCAGTTTTCAGACTTTTATTTGTTCCCATTTGTGCTTGTTGCCTTTTATTGCAGGAATTCAGACAACGTAACTCTTTTCTTTGTTTGCTACACAAATTAGAATGTTGAACTGACATATGTTGTGAAACATATAACTGCTACGTCAAATACAAACACTGACGTGACAAAAGTCGTGGAATACATACCAATATTGTGCAGGACCTCCTTTAGGCCTGTGTAGGGCAGCAGCTCGACGAGGTATGGACCCCTTCAAAAATATTGAACCTTGCTGCCTCTATAGCCGTCCATAATTGCGGAAGTGTGGCCGGTGTAGGATTTTGTGTGCGAACTGACCTCTCGATTGCGTCCCATAAATGTTCGATGGGATTTATGTCGGCCGATTTGGGTGGCGAAGTCATTCTTTCGAAATCTCCAGAATGTTGTTCAAATCACTCGCAAACAACTGTGGTGTAGTGAAATGGTGCATTGTCATCCATAAAATTTCCATCATTGTTTGGGAACATGAAGCCTATGAACGGCGGCGAATGCTCTCCAAGTAGACGAACATATCCGTATACAGTCAATGATCGGCTCAGTTGGACCAGAGGACGCAGTCGATTCCATGCAAACATATCCCAAAACGTTATGGAGCCACCACCAGTGGCACAGTGCATTGTTGGAAATTTGGATCCATGGCTTCGTGGGGTCTGAGCCGCATTCCAACCGTACAATCAGCTCCTACGAACTGAAATCACGAGTCGTCTGACAAGGTCACGGTTTTCGAGTAGTCAATATCGTGACGAGCCCAAGAGAAGTGCTGAAGGCAATGTACTGTTAGCAAAGTCACTCGCGTTGGTCGTCTGCTGCCATAGCCCATTAACGCCAGATTTCACCGCACTGTCCTAAGGGACACGTTCGTTGTAAATCCCACATTGATTTCTGCGACGTGTTGCCCGTGGTGAGAAATAATGCCTGAAAATATTTTCGACACCCTCTTGACACTGTGTATCTCGGAATGTTGAATTGCCCTACGATATCCGGAATGGAAAGTCCCAAGTGTCTTGCTTTTACTTTCATTCCGTGTTCAAAGTCTGTTAATTCTCGTCGTGCGGCCACAATCACGTAGGAAACCTTTTCGCGTGAATCACCTGATTACAAATGACCAGCTTCACCAATGAACTACCATTTTACACCTTTCGTACGTGTTACTATTGCCATCTTTATTTATGCACATCGTTATCCTATGACTTTCTTCACCTCAGAGTAGAATTACAGAAAGAAATGTTTCATTAACTTTCAAAAAATATTCAAGTGGGTAAGCTATTTTGCAGCAAGCCGTGATGAGAATGATGAAGTTGTTTAAGGAATAATCGCACGTAAAACCTCAGCAATCTCTGTGGGCATCCCATATATACTAGTAAAAGCCTCGAGGATACGTCACGGGATTTGGATCGCTGTTTGATGAAGTGTCAAAAGTCTTCAACCTAGCAGGCGTCTCCTGTCCCCGGGTAGCTCAGCGACTCATGTAGCGGAGATCGCAGCTCGAGTCCTATTTGAGTATGCGGGTTAATATGGGACGGAATACTGCACAATTTATGTGGATGTAGTGAACATACCTGAAAAGTAAATCAAACAGGAATAACGCATACCATAGCATATGTAATTTTGCAATCCTATGCAAATTCCCTTGATCTGTGGAAGTATGCATGGTGAATCACCGAAAACTTGCACCGAAAATATTGCGAGAATGGGAAGCGCTACAGAATAGGCTGGGACTCAGGGGCTTGCATTGTTAGTCAAACAACAGATTGTAATAATACTTAAGAAGTGTATTTTTGGTGAAGAAATACACTTTTTAAATGGGTCAATACCTATTGTCATTAACAGACTAAAAGTAGTACAAATTCCAATGTCAGTGATGTTTGTGGCAGGATTTTAGTGCAGTCGTTTACTAGACATATTATAAAAAGTTTTCGCATCGACACTTGTTAGTGCTCTTTAAGCTGCGTAGTTGCTCGGTACAAAGTTGTTATGTTCGCTTATAGTGTTCTTGTCTGTTCATGTACAGTGCTCATTGCGACTTGCTAGTCAGTGCGCGACAGTCTAAATACTATGCCGTGAGTGGACAATGGGTTTTTCCCATGCAGAAAAAGACGACATCCTCATGGTGTGAGATGGGAGTAGGAAGAATGCAGTTCCATCTTATACGGTGTTCAAATGGCTCAAATGGCTCTAAGCACTATGGGACTTAACATCTGAGGTCATCGGTCCCCTACACCTAGAACCACTTAAACCTAACTAACCTAAGGACATCACACACATCCATGCCCGAGGCAGGATTCGAACCTGCGACTGTAGCAGCAGTGCGGTTCCGGACTGAAGCGCCTAGAACCACTCGGCTTCAACGTCCAGCTTGTACGGTGTATGTGGCATGTTATCCCGATAGACATCGACTATCTCGCCAGTTATTTATCAACCTCTTCAACCAGATACGGGAATGTGGAAGTGTAGTACCTAGACAACGTACCAGAAGGAAACAATTTACCACCGAAGAGGGGAAAGTTAATGTTCTTGTTGCTGTTGTAGTTAACCCGCGCAGTTGCACGAGAAAGTAGCATGAGTCGGGCAAGTGTCCTACGCATTTTCCGTGGACGTATGTTCCATCCCTATAACATCTCTCTCCATCAAGAGCTTCATGGAAACGATTATGAGAATCGTGTTAACTACTGTAGATTGGCATCACGATAGGGTACTCCACATGCTGATGGAGACCCATTTGCCAATCATGGCCTGGTAAACCGCCAAAACTGGCGCTTTTTGTCCATTGGTCATCCCAGTTGGCTTCGTCAAGTAGAACGCCGGCGGCCGTCGAATGCGGTGTGGGATAGTGAACCATCAGCTCATTGACCCGTTTGCCAGAGGCGGAAAACTGAACGCGCACAAGTATCGCAGCCATCTTCCACGAATGCTAGAAGACGTTGCTCTGCAGACTAGGAGGTACCTGTGATACCAACATGATGGCCGTCCAGCCCATAGTGCACGAAGTACTGTAGCATGTCTTCACCAATTGTTTCCAAATCGTCGAATCGGACGCAGGGGAGCTGTTCCTTTACCGGACAGTTCCCAGGATTTGACGTCTGTAGACTTTTTTTTCTGTGGGAAGAGCTGAAAGACGCTATCTAAAAGAACATACGAACTACGCCTGATCATATACATCGACGTATTATTGCAGCCTGCTCGGACATCTCCGCTGAAATGCTAGCACGTGCGCAGCAGTCGTTGCATACCATACTGCAAGAGCGTGTTGCCGCTGCTGGTGGTCATTTTGAACACAACATGTGATGATCAGTTATCTCGTTACTGGTCATAATCCTCATAACTAATGTGTGCACCTGAGTTGTTCTGTAGTGCTTGCTACCACAGGTATCGTACAAGTGTTGGTGTGGCATGTTTTCAAAATACGATACCTCATAAATGAGTCACAGAAGAATTCTGCAACAAACACCACTGGCATTCTAATTTACCCTACTTTTAGTTTTATTATGTCAATAGACGTTGTTGCATTTAAAAAAGTGTATTTTTCACAAAAACTATTCTTCTTCAGTATTATTACGGTATGATGTTTAGCTAACAATACATGCCCCTGACTACCAGCCTATTCTGTGAAAACGGCACATCAGTAGCACTTACCATTCTCGCAATATTTCAGGTGCAAGTTTTAGGTATTCACCCTGCATATCTACGTGTCTCTGGAACAGTGGGAGCAGTTGTAACCAGACTACATGCCTTATGAACTAAAGTACTATTAGATTATTGCAGAATATTTATTTGGTGTGGTGGTATCGAGTGGCAGTAAGAAAAGGCTTACTTATATCTAAAATGCGCACTGCTGGTGTCAAATCCAAAATTTTCTGGGTCTCAGGACGAGCTGATGAAATGTCCGTGCTTAATGTCATAGAACATTTTGATTTATAGAAGCGCACAAAACCCGTTAGAATCCTCTATAAGTAAGTGAAATGGAAGACTTTTTTCTATCCTCATTATGATCTGGTGCACTTCAGAGATGGTGAATCTGGCGTAGTTTCAGTTGCAGCCACATAATTTTGAATATAAAATATCGACAGCCTCCGACTGTAATTTATACATCTTTCTTTCAACTTCTCGGATGTTTATTCGATCCCTTTTATTTCTCAGTTACTTGAAGTTATTATTTCTGTCCCTCTGTACTGCAAGCATTGCTGGCTCGACACGTCAAAAAATATTACAATGTGAAGCTCACTGGCTATCACAAGCTGCGGCAAAGACACTTACACGGATCTGATGAAGATATTGGAGTGCCCGCTGATACACTATTGTTCCCTGTATTTTAAAAATAATTCAAAACAGCTGCATTTGGTTACGTTCGTGCAGCGCCTATCAGTAATCTGACTGTCACAGTGTGTGCCAGAGCTTCAAAAATGATCGGTATAAATGAACGTCACCAAATACAATAAAAGAGACACTGATGACGGCCATGCTCTGTATGAGGCAGATTCAAGGGCTTTACTGGTAGCCGAATCCAGTCGTGAGATAAACGCTATGCGGGCTTTACTGGTAGCCGAATCCAGTCGTGAGATAAACGCTATCCGGGCTTTACTGGTAGCCGAATCCAGTCGTGAGATAAACGCTATGCGGGCTTCACTGGTAGCCGAATCCAGTCGTGAGATAAACGCTATGCGGGCTGCAGTTTGTCCCCCAGTGCGTCCCAGAAATCTTCTGTACCATTGATCGTCAACCTTCGCCTGCGGATACATTTTTAGTACAAGAAAATATATTTGAAAGTAACCTGTTAGAAACAGGAGCTGGTAGTTTCAATGCGTTCATTATGGTTCAGTTTTAATAATTAAGTCGTATTTACATCGTCGATCACAGCGCAGTGCGTGAACATCAGTCTTTGTCGTTGCATACACGGTGAAACAGCTTTAAAAGCTAATCGGGCGTTAACTTTGTTCGGAATTTGTCAGACATACCGCTATGTTCGACGCACTGAAACCTATAGTAGCATCTGTTCTTGAGGTAAGGGTGTGTTTCCACCAATAGTTCTGCAGTGGTCGAAAACGCTAGGACATCTTTAAAATCAAAATTTCCATACCGAAAACGCTTTAATAAGCATTATGTGCTGATACCACACAATGCTCTAAAACATACACTGTATTCGTGTTTTAATGTTAAAGAAGAAATCTGAAAATGTATCGAGTTTCATACCCATTCAATATTCATAACCTTGTATTGGCAGCGCCTTTTGTGGCTACATTTAGTTTGTGGCAGACGAGAATAATACACCAAGAAATATACGATCACCAAGCCTATGTACTACAGAACACGAACAAACTTTCTCTTCAGCTCTTCTGCACAGGTATAAAACCATACAGGTATTGTTCTTTTTTCCTTAAATAAAATTGTGCTTCAAAAACACGTCATTCACTGGATTGTTATCCCTTTTAATTTTTTAATCTAATTCACCGTTATTAGCGAAGCTTGTAATCAGTACTTTTGAAAAAAATAGGGGTTTTACATAGGTGCCGAACAAGATGTTCAGCTTTTGACAAGGAGCCAACAGGTATTAAAAGCTAGCTGAGTCCCAAACTAGACAACCCACAGTCACAGAGCTGATGAGCTGGATACAGTATCGTTCACCATTTGAAAACGTGGAGCCATTGCACTTCTGAAAAACCGAACTTCTTGCTGTACGTCATCCTTCGAACTGCCAGCATCAGTTACAATGTAAGCTTTGTATGACCATCAAACATGATGCTTTCCTACACCAAGAAACTGTCAGCATTAAACTCATCCTTTTTCAGACAAATATTCGGAGATAATAATTCTCCAGTTGTCTGTGGAGAACACGTCACAACATTTATTTATGCCCCAATCAGTGTTGGTGACTTCTCAGAAAAAATTTTAATTATTAACTTTTGTATTATTAATAGGATAACTTCATCTACAGCGTATCCCAGAAATGTTGTAGAGGGTCTCTTGAGGAACTAATTGAGGATAGGAGCCTGTGTCTGGAAACGTATCCAGTGACGGTACAGAGCGTCGAAGTTACAGGCGCCGGCGCCTGCCACTAGGCTCGGCAGCAAATATGTCTTTGTATGCTGGCAGACTGTAGGCGGAACGACTCGCAGTATTGTTCAAAAGGTTCAAATGCCTCTGAGCACTATGGGACTCAACATCTGTGCTCATCAGTCCCCTAGAACTTAGAACTACTTAAACCTAACTAACCTAAGGACATCACACACATCCATGCCCGAGGCAGGATTCGAACCTGCGACTGTAGCGGTCGCACGGTTCCTGACTAAAGAGCCTAGAACCGCTGTATTGTTTGTTATTCAGTGATCACGACTGTCTGCCATGTCCGCCAGTGGAGAAGATGTAGCTTGTTGCTGCACAGACAGGCCTTGTCTCCTACAAATCGGTTGCTCTGCAGTCTTGGTTGATGATGATTTCGAAAACGGCTGTCCATCTGCTGTTTATTTTTCTCCTGAAACCCTGTAAAATCTACAGTGTTTTTCACTATATAGGAGAAATATAAACTGCAGGTGGCAACCCACATCCGAAATCATCTACGAAGAGAGCAGAGCGTCACGTACATAGGAGACAAGGCCTGTCAATGCGGTAGCTAGCTCCATCTTCTCTACTGGCGATCGTGGCAATACTTCGTGATCACTGAATAACAAATAATATTGCGAGGCAATCCGCCTACAATCCATCAGCATACAAAGACTCGTTTACTGCCGAAGGGTTGGCCTTGTGGGAGGCGCCAGCGCCTATAACTTCCACACTCTGTACCGTCGCTGGATCGTTTCCAGACAAGGGCTTCTGTTTTCGATTTGTTCCTCAAGACATCATCCTCTATAACCCTGTCGCTATATTTCTGGGATGTCTTGTTTCGTATAACCTAAATTTATAGGCATCTGTAATTTAAGGTCCAAAGTTGCAACAGCTCCTGTCTGCAGGCAGCTGCCACAGCCCTGCAATTCCCACGGCGATGAAAAATCTTTTTAAAATGTCTATGTCATAGAGAAGTCATATAATAAATGTGAAATTCACGTATGGTACAGATCTTTATAGTGTCTCTAACCCTACCTTAATTCTGTTCTCAGTTTTGAATAGGACAGACGTTAAGTTCATTTTTCTGAAATGGTTGAAATATTCCTGCCTATAAAATAGAGTATCTAGGAAACTATAGAGTTCTCATAACCAAAAACTATCACACGAAAAGGGATCTTTCCGAACCTGCATATCGTGTTGTGTTTGTTACATATAGACTTCAGAAATCTCTTTGTTTTAAATTTTCTGCCTATATGGTTTAACTGGTAGGTAGTGGGGGCGATAAACTCAGTGATTATGTGCAGAAAGACCGTTAATGTTTATTGTTTTAATATCACAAAATCCGAAAACCAATATGTGGCAGTTCCACATATTCTGGAAACCAATATCTGGCAGTTTCATGCCACAGCAAAATATTCATACATAAACTGCACAGCCTTCCACGGCAGTTTTCATTGATAAAATTAGCAGCTCCCTTCATTCCATGGTAATATCATTGCTTCTCGTAAGTGTATCTAAGGACACTCATCAGCAGCTCGGACCCCAACTATTACATAATGTTGCTCATTCAGTATCAAATTAAATACAAAACGCTAGTGGACAATTTTGCTCCTCTGAAAAATAGACCACTTTAACAGCGGACCAAGATGGTAATAATTGCAAGGCACACATACGCACAGGCCAGCCGGTGTAGCAGAGCGTTTCTAGGCGCTTCAGTCTGGAACCGCGACCGCTACGGTCGCAGGTTCGAAGCCTGCCTCGGGCGTGAATGTTTGTGATGTCCTTGGGTTACTTACGTTAAAGTAGTTCTACGTTCTAAGGGACTGATGACCTCAGATGTTAAGTCCCATAGTGCTCAGAGCCTTTTGAACCATTTGGACACACACAAACACACACACACACACACACACACACACATATATATATATATATATATATATATATATATATATATATATATATATATATATATATATATATATAACAGGCTTGCAAGATAGTCCAATAACGTGTTCAAAAAAATGGGTCTGAGCACTATGGGACTCAACTTCTGAGGTCATCAGTCCCCTAGAACTTAGAACTGCTTAAACCTAACTAACCTAAGGACATCATACACATCCATGCCCGAGGCAGGATTCGAACATGCGACCGTAGCGATCGCGCGGTTCCAGACTGTAACACCTAGAACCGCTCGGCCACAACGGCCGGCCAATAACGTGTTCAGTAGACTGATAATGAACTCATTTAGTAGCAGGCTTGACCCGTCCGCAGTGATTAAACACAGCCACTTATGAATGGCTAATATTCACCTGACAAGCGGTCTACACTGACAACATGTTCCGGCGTGCAAGTGATGCCGAATTCGTATGCTAGTAGCGGTAAAATGGGGTATATGCAGCACCAAATAACAGAATTTATGTGTGTGTGTGTGTTTTTGCCCTTTAACATGGGACAGCTGCTGGACAGAAAACAGATAAACAACCCTACGGCAACCTTAAAGCAAAATGTGATCATACATCGGGAACTGTAATTATACCGGCTTTGCATCGCCTGCAAGCTTTGTTCTAACCCAATAGCTGTGCAAGAAAGGGAAGCAGTCGGGAACCATTACCACAACAAGTTGACAGGTTAAAATACACTACTGGCCATTAAAATTGCTACACCAAGAAGAAATGCAGATGATAAACTGGGCTTCATTGGACAAATGTATTATACTAGAACTGACATGTGATTACATTTTCACGCAGTTTGGGTGCATAGATCACAAGAAATCAGTGCCCAGAACAACCACCTCTGGCCGTAATTTCGGCCATGATACGCCTGGTCATTGAGTCAGAGTTTGGATGGCGTGTACAGGTACAGCTGCCCATGCAGCTTCAACACGATACCACAGTTCATCAAGAGTAACGACGCGTATTGTGACGAGCTAGTTGCTCGGCCACCATTGACCAGATGTTTCCAATTGGTGAGAGATCTGGAGAATGTGCTGGCCAGGGCAGCAGTCGAACATTTTCTGTATCCAGGAAGGCCAGTACAGGACCTACAACATGCAGTCGTGCATTATCTTGCTGATATGTACGGTTTCGCAGTGATCGAATGAAGGGTAGAGCCACGGGTCGTAATACATTTGAAATGTAACGTCCACTGTTCAAAGTGCCGTCAATGCGAACAAGAGGTGACCGAGATGTATAACAAATGCCACCCCTTACCATCACACCGGGTGATACGCCAGTATAGCGATGACGAATACACGCTTCTAATGTGCGTTCACCGCGATGTCGCCAAACACCGCTGCGACCATCAGGATGCTGTAAACAGAACCTGGATTCATCCGAAAAAATGACGTTTTGCCATTCGTGCACCCAGGTTCGTCGTTGAGTACACCACCGCAGGCGCTCCTGTTTGTGATGCAGCGTCAAGGGTAACCGCAGCCATGGTCTCCGAGCTGATAGTCCATGCTGCTGCAGACGACGTCGAACTGTTCGTGCAGATACTTGTTTTCTTGCAAACGTCCCCATCTGTTGACTCAGGGATCGAGACGTGGCTGCACGATCCGTTACAGCCATGCGGATAAGATGACTGTCATCTCGACTGCTTGTGATACGAGGCCGTTGGGATCCAGTACGGCGTTCCGCATTACCCTCCTGAACCCACCGATTCCATATTCTGCTAACAGTCATTGGATCTCGACCAACGCGAGCAGCAGTGTCGCGATACGATAAACCGCAGTCGCGATAGGCTACAATCGACCTTTATCAAAGTCGGAAACGTGATGGTACGCATTGCTCCTCCTCACACGAGACAACACAACAACGTTTCACCAGGCAACGCCGGTCCACTGCTGTTTGTGTATGAGAAATCGGTTTGAAACTCTCCGTATGTCTGCACGTTGTAGGTGTCGTCACCGGCGCCACCGTTGTGTGGATGCTCTGAAAAGCTAATCATTTGCATATCACAGCATCGTCTTCCTGTCGGTTAAATTTCGCGTCTGTAGCACGTCATCTTCGTGGTGTAGCAATTTTAATGGCCTGTAGCTTAGATGACAGTATCCGGATACATGGGTAGGCAGTTTCTTAAACACAACTAAATAAACTCAAACCAAATTATATACCTACCACAAAAGATAGCTGGCTAGAGCTCAGTCCTAATGTAATTTAGTCTTCTCCCACAATATTTTCGCCACAGTCGCAAGTTCAACTACTTCACAAGAGCGGACGGCTGAATTCACAGCTTTTCAACTAGTAATAGCATAGGCAGTGAGCAAAATACTACTTTTATTCAGTAGGTTGTTGAATGGATTGCATGTCTCCTCATACATGTTCCCTCTGGGTAATTAATTCAACACAGAACAGATGCAACGAGGTTTCATTGACAACAGCTAGGCCTAGCACAAATCCGATGCACCGTGCTGCATACGAGTCGTAGGACAACTGATGATAAACGTTACATTGCAAACGCCGTCGCCAACAACACGGCATGCTGCATTACGCTACAATATTTCTCCCCCTCTCCCTGGTAGGACGACACTCGGTATCTTCAAATTCTAGCAACTGGCCGAATTGTGTTCCTTTCCCGCAAGAAGAACCTCCCACTTCGATCGCGAACACAAAATAACATGGCCCTTTTCTCACTCAGCCTCCTCGGTTTCGCCTTAGAGGGAACTATCTGGATACGACCCAAGGATCGACTTTACGAGGATCAATCGAACGACGCCAGTTGCGACATCAACAACAACGTCTTTTATCATCACAACTGGTGATGAATGTGTCGCCCAGCAGGACAATAATTAACGGGTAACAACGGCAAGGTTTAATATCTCACACTCTTTCAAAAATGGCGTAAGGCTTCTGGAAGTCGAATATTGTGTTAATCTCTAGATCATCTTTTTAAGCACATAAAAAATCTGAAACTTTGTAGCAGATTAAAGCTGTGTGCCGGACCGACACTCGAATACGGCGCCGGCCGCGGTGGCGGAGCGGTTCTAGGCGATTCAGTCCGGAACCGCGCTGCTGCTGCGGTCGCAGGTTCGAATCCTGTCTCTGGCATGGATGTGTGTGACGTCCTTAGGTTGGTTAGGTTCAAGAAGTCTATGGGACTGATGACCTCAGATGTTAAGTCCCATAGTGCTTTGAGCCATTTTAACCATTCGAATACGGCACCTTTGCCTTTCGGTTGCAAGTACTAATTCTACCGATTGGGGTATTAAAGCAAGACTGTCGCCCTATCCTCGCAGCTTTACTTTAGCCACTACCTCATCCCCTACCTTCTAAAGATCCCACGTTCGAGTACCTGCCTGACACGCAGTTGTAATCTGCCAGGAAGTTCCAAATCAGGACACATCCGCTGCAAAAAGAAAATTCAATCTGGATGTAAGGAATACTCCTGTCCTTATCTTTAGTTAGGACCGGAATTGCGTTGCTCTTGAAATATACGAAATTTTCGGTCTCAGAACAGTTTCCTACTTGAGAACTGGCAAACACACAGTGCTTGGTTCAGTGGAAATGGCCACAACACACAGGGGGCCTACAGTTACAGGCCCATTTTTGACGGAAGCCGTTCGTCCCGATAACAGTCAAATACCAACTACTTTAACCCATATGTACATGTGAGTATTTTTATGACGTACCTGTGTAAATTGGGATATTTTTATCGCCAGTTATAACACACATATTTTCATCAAAGTATTCAAGAAATTGGAATATACGTGTATACACCACAATATTAAAGCGTTATAAAGATTTATGTTTAAGCTATAATCTGTGGCTTCTCGTAATGACAAAAATTAAATCTCACAGAGACCTTGTATTCTGAAGAGTTTTTCTTTTCCGATACATTCTTCGCAAAATGAATATTCTTTACATATTAACTTGCAGTAAGGCTTGCGCCTAGTTTCGATTTTCCGGTCCATTTTCCGGGGACACACCTCCCATCTTCCATCTACCAGAAGACAATTTAGCCTTCTTTTGTCCAGACTCTTCCACTTCAGTGATGGACCTCACAGCTGATTTGATAAGTAAGGACAAGTGTTTCTTATTGGAGCAGATTTTTTCCACGAAGTGCATCGTTTCCTTTAAAGCTTGTTTGACACATTGCAGTCAGACCCTTTGAATTGTCACTTTGTACCTCTTGCGCACTATCTGTGTTATGATCACTCACTGAAATGGGATCAATTTTTGCTGTCAGACTCTGAATAGGATGCCATGTTTTTATCATGTTCGAATCTGCAATTTGTTCCCAAAGTTCAGTTGGTGGCAGTGGCCACTTTATCGCACGCGCAGTGTATTTTTTACCCATGTATTAGAAGATTCACTTTTACTCAACAACACAATGCGTGGAACAGAGGAACTTACACGTTGTTACAAGGAAGGACAGTTGGCTGAAAGGTATGTGGAAGATCGTAGCTGCAGATTTTATTTAGAAACGCCACCGACGTATCAAAGCGGGCTGTACAGAGTGACCCAAAAGTCCCCAAACGTTTGAAAACGCGTTAACTGACGGAGTAATGTGTGTAGAAAGGTGAAACTTGACACACATTGCCTGAAGTGACATGGGATTTTATTGAAACCAAAAACGAGAGCAAAAATAAGCCAACAGACGACGCTAGACAACAACAAGTGGAGAAGCCGCTTGAGAATCTTGTATTAAATGAACTGTAGTGAGATGTATCTGTGTCCCCAGATCTCTGTCCGTTTGATTATTGGTTGTGGGTTACTTGAACTCTTACGTCTACCGCGATCGCCCGACCTGATTAGGGATGCTAAGAGACAACATTTGACGGCAATTCCTCTCCATACTTACTGATAAGCTGTAAGGTGCAGTTCACAGCATTATCCTTCGACTAAAGATACCGTTGATGAATGACGGCCGACATGTTGAACATTTGTTATAAAGAATATCGTCCTTACTAAAAATCGGTTGTTATACTAATTATTTGGTTTTGTATAATATGAATCGCCATATGTTGCCCATTTTTTTGCCTTTCAATAAAAGCTGTGTCGTTTCAAGTATGTGTGCCAATTTTTAACTATCTGTCTACATTATTCCGTGATTGTTAACGGCCTTTTGAGCCTCCACGTCCTTTTTAACCCACGCGTGTGCTTGCGGTTTGAATAGGACTATACTAGACATCCAGAGCCGGTTTAAGGCCCAAGCGACACACGCGGTCTCTAAATTTGTCCACAGGGTGAAAAATGATAAGTAGCGACAATTGAGACGAATGAGAGTATACGATAATACTCGAAGAACTGAAAGCGTAATCATGGATCCACCAACAAGTCGATTGCGAGATAACTGCGAATGTGTATAACGAGATGCTACTTACTTCCGTATGAAATATTATATTACTTAGTGTAAATATATCAGAAATGTAAAGTTGTGTTTAAGTCGCCATCAAATTGGGCTCACCCAAGCTATCGCTTAACAAGAAATATGATACTACTTCAGTGCCTTAGATGTTACAAATTACTATACGCTCGTAACTATTAAAGGTGTTCCACGTGTCGTTCTCACATTTGGAGGTAATACCGTAGTACGCTCTGCAGTTAATGTCGAAATCCTTTAGAACGCCCCCTCCACCATCATCTTGTAAACTTTGACACTTTCGTACAGTTGGCTTCTCTAGTTCTTCCGCTGTATACAGTGCTTCATTTTTAAGACGACTGAATACAGAAAAAATACAAATAACTGAGGTCAGGTAACCTTTGGGGTATAGGTACAGGCTGTGCACGAACTATCCATTTTGGTCCATATGGGCACGATAGGTGTCGCCTTGTATAAACAGCAAAATGTTCCTGTTTCCCATCATGCAGGCA
The DNA here is from genome assembly GCF_023898315.1 of Schistocerca nitens. NCBI lineage: Eukaryota > Metazoa > Arthropoda > Insecta > Orthoptera > Acrididae > Schistocerca > Schistocerca nitens. The sequence goes on from NC_064618.1 coordinate 491,920,944, forward strand.
CCACACTAGCCGCCGTTGTTCAAGATAAAGTAGGCCATGGTGGAAATCTGTACCCAATTAGATGGGGAATTATTCGAAAACTTTCAAATACACTTTTACAAACGAGGACTATATTTCGTACAGAAGTTAGTAGCGGCTCGTAACCACAAATTCGCTGTTATCTCGCAAATGGCTTCTTATTATACCCAAGTTTACTAGAATGTTTTCTTTCTCTTATCACATACTCACATGGTATCAGTTTTGACTGCTAATTATAACATACCCCATACCTAGAATAAGAAAATGGCTTCTAAAGGTATCAAGCATTGCCTTAATGGGAAAGGAATTGTTTCCTCTGTTATTGCTCAGCACTGAAACAAGATCTGAAATTTCTTTCCGCCACAGAGAAACCTCCATGCAGTACTTATTTCAAAAACAAAAAAAAAATGCCAAGTAGGAGAAGTAGTCGCGCACTGAGTGGTCCATACAGATTTAATTGTGTGTACATATAGAATTTATCCGTCCTTGAAATCAACAATCTTAACCATTTTTGCCTGTTACCGATATCGATACTGGCAAGATATTGGTCCCAGATATTCCAACCACCAAATAAAAATGCTTACATTAGTTGTTCCGGCTAGACCGGACATACAAAAAGAAACGAGGAGAGGACTTCATTTTACATACATATATATGGAGAGAGAAGATTTAATGAAAAAAAATTATTTACTTTCTAAAACATGACTACGATCTAAGTTTTATGTTTGCTTGCAGTAATATTAGTCTATTATGATGAATGTAATATATGCTCAAATGACAAAACACATTTTTTATGTGACATAATTACAGTGTAGCCAGTTTCAGATTTTTTTACTTTACTTGTGTAGTGAAACCTTGCTTCTTGCAGAATTTCATGACTCTAGGTCAAGGGAACGCATCCTGTTGGTTCCGATGAGTGAGTTTTCGAGTATCAAAATGTGTGACATGAATGATCAAATCCTTTGATTGCATTCACTTACAAGCTTAAATTCTATACACCGTCAACGGACCGCAGACTTAAGTATGTGACATAAATCTGAATTTAATAAGCCAACCTGTTCTGGAGAAAAACAGGTCTTAAATGACGGACGGAGAAAGAAACGGATAAAAAATGACAAAAATATATTTTCTCGTATGATACAATTAAAAATTAGCGAATTTTTTCCTTTACTTGTACTGTAAAGCCTTGCTTCTTGTCAAATTTCGATATTTTAAGCCAATGGGAAGTACCCTATTTGTTTTGATGAGTGTGTGTTCGAGTATCATAATAAGGGACATAAATGACCGTATCTTTTGACTGAAGTGACTCAGACGCTAGGAATTTCTACGTTCTAGGAGCCAAAAACTTTAATATGTTATATAATTTTTAGCTTGATACATCACTCCGTTCCTGGGGAAAAGGGTTCTTCACAGTTGGACAGACAGAGAGACGTACAAGATCGTATAAGGACACCGTTTTTACAGACTCAGCCACCTGATCTTTAGATTTAAATTTATTGTTTAAGGTTTTACACCGGCCCAATGAAGGACTACTTATGAGTGACGGCTTGGGGGGGAGGGGGGGCGGGGGATGGGATTGGGCGGGCCATCGAATGAGCTGTGGCTTGTGGGGAAAAATGTTCTTGGGCCGCCCCTGTATATGTATCTAGCAGTGCAAGCATTCGATAGATTATACTACAGATAAGAATCACATCGGAAACGATCAGAGAACTCTGCCACGCTTAATGAGCGGAAGGGGAGTGACGCGCTTGCTTTAATTGCCGCACGCTGTAATCAGGCCTGCTGGAGATACAATGCGGCACGTGACACAGGCGTCAGATATAGCAGTTCGGCCCAAGGCGCGTCTCGCCTGTCAGAGCGAGCGATCCCGTGCTATTAAGTGGGAATAACGAGATGATTATGAGTAATTTGGAGGGGCAGGGCGGTAGGAGAACAAAGGCGAGACAATGATAGGCATCAGAGCAGACCAGAGCGGAACTGGAGAGGAGAGAGAGCATAGCCTTGGCCGGGAGTCAGGGCCGCCCAGGGCTCGGTCGACCGCTGCAGGGCCACTGTGGCGCCCTTTCAACTTGTACACTCCAGTTGAATTGGCTGCACAATTACTGTGTCCGTCAGACTACAGATATTGCGGATATTGTGAAACTAGGAAATAAATATTTCCCTACAAACATTTATTCTTTACCATTCTTAATGCAATAGTGCCATGTTTGGCTTCCTCTTGTCGTTTATCATCTCCCAGTGCATACTGGTCTATCAGTACGTTTGTGATCGTCTTGTTATTGTATCCATCTACGACTATGTAGGGACTTACAGAAATCCAGTAGGGCAACAGATAAACCAAAACACTATGACCACCGGTCTTGTAGCATGTTGGTCCACCGCTAAAAAGAAATACAGTAGCAACTCTGCGTCGCAAGGATTCGATAAATCGCTGGTAGGTTATCGGAGATATGTGCCACCATGTAAATTACGGGCCGGCGGTTTGTCGGCGCGGATCTGACGCTCGATAGCGTTCCATAAGTGTCCCACCTGGTTGACATTACGTGAATTTACTGGTCAAGATATCAACATGAGTTCATTATAACGTTCTTCAAATCACTGTGGTACGATTCTAACCTTGTAACACCAGACAGTTACCATTCTGCGTGGCGCGATCATCGATATGGTGTAACAATAAACGCGACTCATTCGACCAGCCGACACATTTCTATTGATCGACCACCCAATTTCGACGATCCCGCTCTCACTGGAATCGTACCTGACGATGTCGCTGGCTCAACATGGGAACAGGTTGGAGCGGAGGTGTGTGTTCAACAATGTTCGCTGAAGGGTGTACCTACATCAGAACTGTACTGACATCTGCCACAGATGGCTCCCTAATTTGCTTTATAAAGCGGGCAAGTCTCCAATCTTCACATTCTTTACTGAGTGTGGATGTCCAACACTTTGTCAACTTCTCGTGGTTTTACCGTATATCAACCACATTTCGTTGTTGCTCACGACAGTAGCACGTGAACAGCAGACAAGATTCGCCGAGATGCTTGTTCCCAGACCTGACCGTGACAGTTGTCAAAGCCGCATTTATGTCAACTGACTTCCCCGTTTTCGGCCCATATCGTCGCTAGGATGAGTCCCCATTCGTCTCTGCTCCGCTTATAAAAAGGGCGTTCAGCAAGTAAAGCAACACGTTTTCTTCGCGGCCAGTTTTGGTTGAAAAAATTGAGAAACTTTTCGTGGGACACTGTGGAATATCCCCGCTTCAACCCTTACAGTTTTATGAAGTTCCGAAGTGGCGGTCTAACTTTCATAAGAGCCTCTTTAACGCACCAAACAGAGAGTTGTCATTGATTTTCCTTTGGCAAAAAAACAGATCATCACAGATATTCATAAGAGCTTGCTGAATGTCTACGAGACCTGGCAGTGAACAAAAGCACAACGAGTCGCTGGGCGAGGCATCTGTCATCATCGCAACAAGGTCGCACAAACTTTTCCGATCACCTTCATGCTGGCCGGCGCAAACATCTGTGACCCCTGCAATGTTGTAACGTGACAACACTGTCATTGAAGGTGATCCAAATAACCTTCTCGAAGACACCGCAAGGCCTCACGCAACTCTTCGCACACGAGAGGAGCTCACAAAACGTCATTGCACTATTCGTCCTCACCCACCCTACAGACAGGATCTCACACCTTCCTACTTCCTTCTGTTTGGTCCAATGAAGGATGCACGCTATAAGAAGCAGCACGTAGATGATGGAGAGGTTATTGGCGCAGCAAGACGTTGGATCCGACGTCGACCAGTAGTATGGTATCATACCGCCTTGCAGGTCCTTAGAGTGAGGTGGCGTACAGCTGTCGCAATGAACAAAGATTGTGTTAAAAATGGGATTTCTTAACGAAAACAGTGAGGAATAATATGACGCACTACTGGCCACTAAATTTGCTACACCATGAAGATGACGTGCTACAGAAGCGAAATTTAACCGATTGGAAAAAGATGCTTTTCTGAGCATTCACACAAGGTTGGCGCCAGTGGCGACACCTGCAACGTGCTGTCATGAGGAAAGTTTCCAACCGATTTCTCATACACAAACAGCAGTTGACCGGCGTTGCCTGGTGAAACGTTGTTATGATGCCTCGTGTAAGGAGGGGAAATGCGTACCATCACGTTTCCGACTTTGATAAAGGCCGGATTGTAGCCTATCGCGATTGCGGTTTATCGTATCGCGACATTGCTGCTCGCATTGGTCGAGATCCAATGACTGTTAGCAGCATATGGCATCCGTGGGTTCAGGAGGGTAATATGGAACGCAGTGCTGGATCACAACGGCCTCGTATCATTCATTAGCGGTCGAGATGAGAGGCATCTTATCCGCATGGCTGTAACGGATCGTGCAGCCACCTCTCGATCCCTGAGTCAACAGATGGGGACGTTTTCAAGACAACAATCATCTGCACGAACAGTTCGACGACGTTTGCAGCAGCATGGACTATCGGCTCGGAGACCAAGACTGCGGTTACCCTTGACGCTGCATCACAGACAGGAGCACCTGCAATGGTGTACTCAACGACGAACCTCGGTGCACGAATGGCAAAACGTCATTTTTTTCGGATGAATCTGGGTTCTCTCTACAGCATCATGATGGTCGCATCCGTGTTTGGCGACATCGCGGTGAACGCACATTGGAAGCGTGTATTCGTCATCTCCATACTGGCTTATCACCCGGCGTAATGGCATGGGGTGGCATTTGTTATACGTCTCGCCTTGACGGCACTTTGAACAGTGGACGTTACATTTCAGATGTGTTACGACCTGTGGCTCTACCCTTCATTCGATCCCTGCGGAACCCTACATTTCATCAGGATAATGCACGACCGCATGTTGCAGGTCCTGTACGGGCGTTTCTGGATACAGAAAATGTTCGACTGTTGCCCTGGCCAGCACATTCTCCAGATCTCTCACCAATTCAAAACGTCTGGTCAAGGGTGGCCGAGCAACTGGCTCGTCACAATACGCCAGTCACTACTCTTGATGAACTGTGGTATCGTGTATCTGTACTCACCATCCAAGCTCTGTTTGAGTCAATGCCCAGGCGTAACAACGCCGTTATTACGGCCAGAGGTGGTTGTTCCGCGTACTGATTTCTCAGGATCTATGCACCCAAATTGCGTGAAAACGTAATCATATGTCAGTTCTAGTATAATATATTTGTCCAATGAATACCCGTTTATCATCTTCATTTCTTCTTGGTGTAGCAATTTTAACGGCCAGTTATGTATATTGCGATCCTGAATAAAACTACCTTCTTTCAGAAAGAGTGCTACATTACTTATGGAATATCGCTCGTACATTTATTTACCTTACCACGCCGAGTGCCCGCAACTCCACAAGGTGACTGAATTTCGGTGTCGCCGGTGGTCGCAATGTTACCCATAATGGAACTTTCCAGCTTATTGGTGCAATCTTAAGTGATATTGTGTTTTTTCCCTCATTAATTAGATATATTTTAGCACTGGTACTAATTAGGCGGTATTTATCATGTAATGAAATTCATAGTACCATCCTGAGTGCAGTAACAACAGTGAAATACAATAATGTAATTAGGAACAAGAGCAGCAAAGAATGGAAGTGTGCATATTTTGCGACCAGTTTATTTGTAATATAAGCTATAACCACAGACAACTGTACACGTCCTACTTAAAGGGTAAAAAAATGACAGGTATCAGTTTTCCTAAACTTGTTATATTTTATGATGTAAAGTGTGTCCCAAAAAACACCGACAAAGTGTAGGGACAGATTCCTTACACTAAAACAAGGAAAAAAGCACTAGTGAACAAGGGCACTAAAATACATACCTTAAGATCTTTGAGCACTTGGTCAGTAGAAGGGATGAGTTTCACACTAGCGAAGATGGACAACTGCTCATAGCTCTTTAATTTGTGAGAGGTCCACTTGTACCTGGTGCCCGATTTTGTAATATATTTCATGAAAAATGACATGAAATCGTTATCACACGTAGAGGAGATTGTATCTTTGACAACACTGGATCAAAGATGCTGCCTGAGTAGCAGAATCGATTGTAAGTAGGGGCATGCAGAGCGCAGTAGCAGTTGCCTTGCACTCAGTTAAAGTTACGATGTAAGACTTTAAGCTAGTGGCTAGCTGTGAGAATTTAGCTGTTGGCTTACGGACGCAGCATAATACAGTTTTGTAAGGTAATGAAATTTTGTATATTTAGTTTTAAGTATGCAGGAACGCAATGTGGGTTGTGCTAATTCTAACAGTATCGTCCCTTGAATGTAGGTACCCAGTATCTTCCATCAGATTTAATGTATAGGTTGATCAGGGATGCCCGATTTGTAACTTTGTGTGTTTTGTAAACCTGATGCAAGAAAGTTAAATTTTGGAATATATTTTGTCAAATGATGACAGAACTTTTGTCATGTAACAATCCAAGTATTGTTAAATACGTCAGTAAGTGAGAATTGTAGAACAGTTGAGAAGTTCACTGACTTTGAAGTTAATGTAAAATGTTTCATAGCAGATTTTGTGAAGGAGAAGCTTTATATTGAATACAATTTTCGAAATGAAGAATTCGGTCTTATCATATCCTGCTATCAGTACCTCATCCTCTACCATGTCGTGTGACATTCTTTCTATGGAGCTATTTTACGTCCGGCATTGAACTTGTATTTCATTGTTTATTTGCATAGGGAATTTTGTCAGTTTATTACACAGGGCCGTTGAACTCGGTGCTCACGAGACTGAGTAAGTTTGAGGGGGATTGATTTCATTACAGACATTACATACTGGTTTTCCAGATTAAGTTGTTTAATCTTTCTTTGCATTACAGTAAAAATGATGCACACCACTTGCTCATCAAAACATGAGACAGGAGGTTTTAATAACACAAAATTATTTTTCAAGAATGTTACAATTAATATTTTTAAAGAACGTTACACTTGCAACAAACACGACTAATCTTTTAAGAACGTTACACTTGGTGTCAGCTCTGCCAGTAGTTCGCTATGTGAATTCTTTGATACTAAAGTAGTCAGGTATGTATATTTTGTCTTCTCTCAACCACTCTGTAGCAATAATAGTTAATTTTTTTTGGCGCATAGCACTTTACTAACTTGTATAAAAAAAATTTCCAAAGTTCATCGGCTTTCTTCTGTTCCCTCTTTTTCTCTTTTTCTCATTGAGTTGAGTGTGAAATTTTGTCTTTGGATTTGAACCCTGTATGTGATTTGCGATGCCGCGAAAAACTGTAGAGGTTCCGGTGCGTAATCTCACAATTAAAGATACCGAAATAGACTATTTTCCTGTTGCTGATAACAATGTTAACAATATATATGAAAATGGTATTTGTTCTTTCGGACACACACACACACACACACACACACACACACACACACACACACACATATATATATATATATATATATATATATATATATATATATATATATATATATAAGACTCACCGACCATTTGATCGTCTTATCGTCTTCTTCTTATTCTGAGCGTAATCACAAACAATGCATGAAGTCTTACGGGAATCGGCAGTAAAACCGCGAGTAATGAGTATAATGCGCATGGGTACTATGAATATAGTGCGGTCAACAAGTTGTGAATGTGGGTCTCACGGGAGGCGTGCCAGAGGTAAGTCCCTGCAGTCGCACTATCCTCTGTGTCCTCGATGACTCAGATGGATAGAGCGTCTGCCATGTATGCAAGAGATCCCGGGTCCGAGTCCCTGTCGGGGCACACATTTTCAACCGTCCCCGTAGACTTATATCAACGCCTGTATGCATCTAGGGGTATTCATTTCATTGTAATGTTGAGAATGATAGTGACAGCTCTGCAGCACAACACTTGCAAAGCACCACAGAAAACGTGAGGTCCGTTTCCCGCTTCTCCAAATAATGAACAAATTCCTGACGCTATAATTTCACCCACTAATTTGACTAGACTGTAAGTTCCGGTAGTGCGGACGTAGCTGATCAGCACATGGCTGATGTGCACGATTCAAAACTTGATTGTGTAACGAAACACATCAGTGATTTACCTACTTTGCACTTAATTAATCATATTACCAATAGAATGTCAGAGGAAACAATGGTAGAAAGCATTAAATCTGTTTTTGAAAATCCGTCAGATTTCATTAACGGCAATTGTGCAGATAATGCAACAAACAAGATGTCCATGGTTGTAGATCATGTATTCACACCACAAAACACAACACAGGTGACACCCGACGCATCAGCTGAAAAGAATGCGGAAGCGATCCTTTAAATTGTCATGCAAATGATGATTAAACAGAACAACAAAACTGATCAGTTCAATGAACGATTTAACAAAAATGATGAACAATTGTCCATCTTACGAGAAATACAAGTCGACACCACCACTCAGTTCTGTGAACACTTTTCCACCATACGTGACGAGATTAAATCATACACAGAACGACTGATGACCGTTTCCAACAGGTAGATACAGACATTAAGGCTAGAGAAAAACGAGTTTGCGATAAAATTGCAGGCATAGCCACGCAATGTGCAAACAACACCAAACCTATAAGAGACGACATTAATGCTATCAGACATCAGTGTCGTGAAACATATCAAAATTTTACTGAGAAGTTAACGATGGCCTTTCTTAAGCCGCCTGGCATTGTCAGTTTTCCTCCCAACGCTAACGTCAGCAATAGCAGTTTGATAATTTCGGAAAACATTAATGGACCCATTGTTCCTAACAAACCTGATAACAAAGCTAGGTTTCTAACGCCAGAAATTTAATTACATTTCGTTGATACTGACGACAATACCGTCTGGAGTGCCGCACGTGACATCTACGTTGAGCTACCCACGCAGTCTGCACCAGTTAATAGTAAAGTTATCAAGCCCCATGTTAAGCGTGATGACACTAACCGTAAAGAAGATTTCTGTCAACCCAAAAATGATACACACAACGCCGCCTTTTGTCATGAAGACCTTCTGTTCACACCAAAGCTTTCCGGTTCATCGTTTCAAACACTTCTGGTGTAGTCAACCTTTGTGCACCGATTGATTTGCAGACCAGATTCATACAGCAAAATCAAACCTCAACAAACAACTTTTATTTCTCTCAGATTAATTATGAGAACAATCAAACATCAGACGCCACATTCAGACTTAACAAAGAACAAAGTTTGTTTCAGTCTGTGACCTATACCGGAAATATTACCCGTCACAACGCAAAATTTTTTGAAGAACAAGACGATTTTCCCTACACTGTATCTTTGAACTGTGCAACTAATACTGTCCAAAAGCAAACTACGTGTACCTCCCACAGCCCGCTGATATATTTAGAAGATCTTTCTGACAAGCAAAATTCTTCGAACAACACTTCTGTTCGATCTACTATTGCTACGGATTCCTGTGAAACCACGCAATATATCACCATTCCGTTTATTCCTTTCAAAGCAGCTGCGTATAATCATGAAGACCTACAGTCAGAACTCAAAATTAACAGCTACAAGAAGACGGTGCCCATTACTAAAGAAAATAAAACACAACAACTTCGTGGAAATCACATTCAGAATTCGAGCACGGATGCAGATATTGTTCTGAGAAAACAGAGTTTTATTATCAACGATACGCCAGTCCAATCTGAGGTCACAGCACGTAGGATTGATGGTCACAACAGTTCGAATTTATTTCAACAGCCCGCTTCTGATTCTAACGAACAGCACATTCACTCTGATTACGTTAGAGAACTACAACTGACAGCAGCTTTCATATAAAAAATTATCTTCTGGCAAAGTTGACCTTACACTGTCAGGCAACATCAGTGATATTTCAGATGAAATTTGTAAAACCGCTCAGAGTAATACTTTTAGCACCAGTGCAGTAAAGCCTAAGCCACGAAAGCGACGTCGTAGGAAGCATATTCAGCAGGCCAGTATATATGCAGATTTCATTTTGTGTGAAAAGGGTTTTGTTATCTACGATCAGTCAGTTCTGTTTAACGAGACTGTCCGTCAGGACAATGCCACAAAAAGTTGCAAATTATTTTCGCACAGACTACGCAAGGGGAAGCAAATATTTTATATTCAATTCACCGTTTATTTAATAAACACAAACACACAGATTTCGATATACCGACCCCGCACAGTTATCCTCCTCGAACCGAAAGCAGCTCTGATAACACTGAGATTCGTCGAATGTTATAAATTATTCAAGGTGAAGTTCAATCGTAGTAAAGTCTATTGAAAGCATACAGGCCCGTGCAGACGGAGTGTGGTATCTGAAAACAGGTAAGGGCCAAACCGTCCATGAAACTAGCATCGGCGCGGTCAACAATACCGTCGGGCCGCACAGCGGCACGCCACAGCTTACTTTAAAGCAATGTAGCGCTACTCCGAACAAAACAAAACTCCGCTCCGCATATATCAAGCCTACTGCCGCCAAACCTACTTTCTTCTACTCGCAAAGCCAAGCTGATTTAACAACAGTGCACAGAATCTACGAAATTAATAGCAAAGTTATCAGCAGCAAATCAGTCAACAACAAAAAATAACCAGAGTTCAATACCACCAGCACTAAACTCTCAAGCAGATTTATCTGCAAACATCTATTTCCAAAACGAAGTACATCTACATTCATCTCAAAAATATTATACCAAGCCAAACACAGAACTGTATCACTTATACTGCGCTATGTAAATACAACATAGCAGATTCTGCCATCACTTAAATCACTTCAAATTTTGCTTTCCCGGACTGCTACGTTGCACACGATTTTGACACTGATACACTGAATTTGTCAATTGTTTACCTCTTTTGTAGCTATGCATCACCTGAATATGTACTGAAGATGTAGTGAATCTCGGTTTCCATCATATAACAACAATAAAAATTATCGAAATACTAATAACGTAAGTTTTGGCGCCAAGAAACGGACGCGATTATAAACGAAATTATACGCACGCTTATTTCAGCAGCAAGAATTTCGGAAGAAACTTCTACGGCATTTATTCTACGAAATTTCTATGTAACCAGCTACGTTATTTACGCTACAGATATGCACCAATGTTGACGACATAAATTATTTCTACAGTTAGACGTCTTGCATTCTGAAGAGAGCGCACTACTGTTTTTGTTAACATTTTTCAGCTTTGTATAATTTTTTTTTGCTGTTTTTCAGGAACTATGCTAATTGCCAATTTTTTTTACAGACATGCGTATTTATATTGTCAGCTTTTATACATGCTTATTCTGGTTTACAATGAGTATACATAATAATATGACGCAACACACATCTTTTTACCTGATGCATTTCCCATGCTTATATAAATTCTATTGGTACCTTGTTTTCATAATTCCTTAATTATTCAGCATTTTATTATGTGGCGACGTATCGAGCAGGGAGAATCTTGCAGGTCGTTTCTGTTACCGTAAGTTTAGGACTTGCACATTTTTCTTTTTCATAACACGTGCATGTAAACAACAACTGAAAAAAGACACCATTTATTTTGACATGTGTCCAGCACATCACATCCCTTGGCTTGCCTGACCGCTGCAAACTACAACTTTTTTATATAATAAGAATTTGTGTGTTTTTAGGATGTAGCCTCTATATATTTTATGATCATTTCTTTCTGATTCTATTTTGTCTTTTCTGATACGTTGTAATATGGTACTTATTAGGATACTATGTTGAAATTGATGCTATTGTCTAATGAATTATCCCCTTTACGGTCGGAGGAAGGCAATGGTAAACCACCTCCGCTACGACCTTGCCTAGTAGGCGGTGCGGGTCTCGTGCATCGTCCCCTACGCTCCTCAGAGTATGGGACGTCATCATCATCAATGAATTATCATTACATTTTTTGTTTGTTTAGTCAATCTTAGCACTTTATAATGTTGTCATGTTTCATTTATGCCCAGTATTATGCTCTAATTGGCTGTATCACTCGTACTTGATGATGTCACTAGTTTATTTGCTTCCACCTATGTAGATTTAAGAAATCAATGTGCCCTGTAACTCATGTCCATTACATGTTCTCATCCATTTTGTATATTTTGCAGAACCAAAGTACCAAAATCCCATTGTATTCAAACATTATGCTCATAAATAGAGCATAAGAAAGTGCAGGAAACGCAGTATGTAGAAAGCATGCCATAATCAACACCGTTGACACTTCTCACATTGTTTCCTGGCAGGCCTTTATAAACATTTTCCTCTTAATGTACTAGGTAAATTACGCAGATTGCCTATAAATATTTAGTATTAAGGATAACGTTTTTTTGCGTTTTGTGTTAGGTATAAGAGTATTGTTAGATCAGTGTTCATACTCTGAGCTGCACCAGTTCTTTGGAATAATGATGGAATATTGATGTTTAATAAGTTTTCATGCCTTGAGCTGCAGTTCAATAATGAGGATTATATTGACATATTGATGATTTTTTAAAAATGATATTCTGTGATGTTACTACATATTTTGAGTAAATTAAGTCCTTTCTAGGAAAATCTATCTTACCTTGTGCCACATAATTTGAGGTGTTTGTGGGAGACTGTCATATAAGCTTTACACCAAAAAACAATTTTTTCACCATTCCTTATTAGATTGGTTATGATACTGCCTTCTTATATTAGCATGAATGACTGCCTTTTTTGTTTCCATGTTAATAATCACATTTACAGGTTCCACTATATCTGCAGTTCACCCTCATATTTGCAGTTATTAGACCTTGATTGCTTGTTATATGTTACATTTATCTAGTCACAAAGGTCTATTGGCCTTAGTATTCCTGTCTTTATGCTTTCATTTACGATAATGACATTTTTCTTCGCTTTGGCCATAGCAGTTCTTGACTCATGATTAATGACGATTGACTGTTAATCATTTTCTTCAGAGATAAAGCGCAGTGCCCTTATCAAGCATTCCCATATACTTCCCTGTAGATATGCGCATTGCTAGAGATGTCGGTCATTTAACGGATAGTTTTATGAAGCCCCGAGGGTGCTACACAACCTATAACTATTGTGTCTTTACTCTATGATTCTATCTGTCTAATATGTACTTATACAGAACCATGGTTTTAAATAATATTGCTATTTATGCACTTTTTTCTTGTAGAAAGCCGTGTTAGCTTTGGTGTTTATGCTATGTAAAACTAGGCCACCTTTAGCCGGAAATATGTTTTCTGTCACATTTTTATTTCATGTACAACCAGGCCAATGTGAGCTTCAAAGAACATTTTTGCCACTTTTTTGTTATTAAGGTCAGCAACTATTTCTTTGCAAAACTTGGCCACTTTGAGCTACAAATATGAAGTCTGTAACATTTTATAGCTATTAAGATCAGCATTTATGTAAGTAGGAAAGCAATATGAGACCTTTGGTTGAAATTTGCTATTAAATTGTTTTAGATATGAAGATTTGCATCTATTTCATCTACTAGGCCACTTGGGGCCCCACACATTTTATATCTATAAGACCAGCATTTATGTGTGTAGGAAGGCTACTTGGAGGCTCTGATGGATATTCTCTCTACAATTGTTTTAGTTATTAAAATGTGTGTGTATTCCAAGGAAAAGGCCACTTGGAGCCATTGAATTCTTGATTTCACTCTTAGGTTTTCTCAAGTAATTCTGTCACAGTATTGAATAAACAAGGCAACTGAGATCCAGCATTCTAATTTTAATAACATTTTATGAGGAGATTGTGTAAGCATTTATGTCAACTGGCCACTGAGAGCCAAGAACTTTAAGTTTACACTACAATTTTAGCTATAACGACCACTTGTAACCAAATATGACCTTCCACTAATATGTATACTTTATGTAATGGCCACATGCAGCCATACCATGATTATTTCTTATTACATTGTTAAATATTTTGTCAGGATGTTTGCTATGTAAAATGAGCTTGTGGCCATCTCGCTATTTTTCTGATTGTCTAACCACTGCTATACGCATTATGATAGGTATAGAGGCCACTGTAGGTCATTAGAAAGGAGTATCCATTACCAACATTATTTGTCTTGTGTTGTTTGCTTATATCTTTATGTCTTGTTCATTTAGCATGTGTGCTAGTACTGATATACTCAGAAATAGACTGATGCCACATTTTTTGAGAATTATTATATTTACAGGCAGACTGTCGCCACACTTCTCATTATGTTGTATAGAATTGGCATGTCATAATGTACAGCAATATGGCTTAGTCCAGTTCAAGGTTTTATTAAGATATTGCATCATTACTGTTCACTGTTCGCACATTTATTAAAAGTTGTCATGTTGCAGCACTTAGTATAGGCAGATAGAGAACTTACGTAAACGTTTTGCTACATTTATTAGGATATGTTCCACTATCTTACCTGTCTTCCTGCTTCCCACCCTACATCCAATTTCCTCCCTCTACTCATGGCACTGGAGCTATTGGATATCAGCTTTCATACATCAGTGTGGTTATGCACAATATGGATTGATGACGAATCTTCAATTTCAAATGTAGTGATGATCATCACAAAACTGATGTACTGAGAACAACTAACTTTGGGTGTTGGTAAATATCTTGCAAGGTATCAAATGTACCTTTGTATTGGAATGAGTATACAGTGACTTGTTTAGCTGTTCTTGGACGATGGATCAACCTACTATGGTTGATGCTCAGATGTGAGATTGGAAAGATTTGGACTTTATAATGCAGCCATGTCTACATGGTTATAAGCTTCAGACAGACAACAAACTTTCCTTAATCATTTTCTCATTATTTTCTTGACCACCAGGGGTATACTTTACTCTTAGTATCACTAATGTTATGCATCTTATAACAATATGAATTTATAAAATTTTGTGTATTCCATGACCTGACTTTGCATTTACTACTTATGCACCAGAGCACCAGCATGCTCAAGAGCTCAGTGATTTGTACTGTCTTTAGGATTATATTGCAATGATTATGTAATACCCATTATTTATATAAAAAATTCTGTTGAAAAAAAATCTCTTTTATTTTGTGTTAATTCCACACCCAAACCATATTGCAAATTTAATGAACCCTGCCGGAGGACATGTGAGAGGTTAACTTACATGTGGAGCCAGATTTTGTAATACAGTTCATTAAAAGTGACATGAAATGGTTATCACATGTAGAAGAGATTGTATCTTTGACAATATTGAGTCAAAGATGTTGCCTGAGTTGCAGAATCGATTGTAAGTAGGGGCGCACAGAGAGCAGTTGCACTTGCCGTTGCACTCTGTTAAAGGTACGATGTAAGACTTTAAGCTAGTGGCTAGCTGTGAGAATTTAGCTGATGGCCTATGGACGCATCAAAATATAGTAAGTTAATAAAATTTTGTATATTTAGTTTTAAGTATGCAGCAACACAACAGTATCGCCCCTTTAATGCAAGAACCAAGTACCGTCCAACAGATTTTATGTATAGGTTGATCAGGTAAGCCCGATTTGTAAACCTGATACAAGGGAGTTAAATTTTGGAATGTATTATGTCAAACGATGTCGGGCCTTTCGTTATGTGACAATCCAAGTATTGTTAACTACGTCAGTAAGTGAGAATTGTAGAAGAGTTGAGAAGTTCACTGACTCTGAAGTTCATGTAATATGTTTCATATCAGATTTTGTGAAAGAGAAACTTTATTTTGAATATAATTTTCGAAATGAGGAATTCTATCTTAACATATCCTGTTATCAGTACTACATCCTCTACCACGTCGTGAAATTCTTTCTATGGAGCTATTTTACGGCTGGCATTGCACTTCGCTGAGCCAAGATTGAATATTTTGTATGCATAATTTGGAAAGAACAGAATACCAAGATTACATCCGTTGCGACTCCAGAGGTAAGGAAAATGTATTTCATTGTTTATTTCCATAGGGAATTTTATCAGGTTATTGTACAGGGCCATAGAACTCGGTGTCCACGAGACTGGGTAAGTTTCACAGGGATATATTTCATTGTAGGAATTACATACTGGTTTCCCAGATTAAGTTGTTCAATCTTTCTTTGGATTTCAGTAATACTGATTAAGCACACCATTTGCTCAACAACACATCACACAAGAAATTTAGATAACACAAAGTAATTTTTAAAGTACGCTGCACTTGTAACAAACACGACTAATCTTTAAAGAACATTACAAAGTATGCATTTTGTACCCCATATTTATTATACATTTTTTTTCTTTTTATCAGTACTCCCTCTTCGCAAAATACGCAAAGAAAAGACCTTGCAGCACAATAGATATATTTAATAGTATCCAAGATGAATAAGTGGTCATTGCAATGCCCTGCTAATCCCACAGGACAGGATAGATAGTATAAATTGTGGAAAGGAGAAAAAAAGGGCTGTCAGTTACACACGGAACATACAACTTAATTATTTGATTTAACATTACAAGATCGCCAAAAAATATTTTTTTGAAGAAAAAACACAGCTTTAATCCTTGGGACTTAATTACTGGCTGAAAGCCACTTTAATTTAAAACGGCTGAAGGCCAATAACTCAATACGCAATCATAATGATAAATTTACAAGCCATGCCTTATCTTATGACAGTTCTTTAGTTAGGCTGAAGTAAATAATTTAAATTCAAATTGGCTGAAGGCTAAACACTTAAAACTCTAAAACATAAATTTTTTTAAATACTTAAGTCCTTAAGTGAAACAGTTCTTTAATTTAGGCTGAAGGCCTTGAGAATAAAAAGATGTTCAAATGTGTGTGAAATCTTGTGGGACCTTAACTGCTAAGGTCATCAGACCCTAAGCTTACACACTACTTGACCTAAATTATCCTAAGGACAAACACACACACACACACACACACATGCCCGAGGAAGGACTCGAACCTCCACCGGGACCAGCCACACAGTCCATGACTGCTGCACCTGAGACCGCTCGGCTAATCCCAAGCGGCCTTGAGAACAAACAAATGAAACTCAAACCGGCTGAAGGCCGAAGACTTAAAAGTTCAATAGGTTGAAGTAAACAAGTTAAATTCAAATCGGCTGAAGGCCGAAGACTTAAAAATTAAAAAAAAAATTTAAATGCTCAAGGGTTTACGTGAAACAGTACCTTAAACTAGGCTGAAGGCCTTCAGAGTAAAGCAACTCAAATTAAAAAAAAAAAAAAAAAACAGGAGCCATACAAGTACCAAGAACAAGAGAAAATTTAAAAATAAAATAAGGCGTACACACAAGGGCACCCAGATGTTCGAGGGTCGGCCTGTAATTCAAACACTAACGCTCGCTTAGGTGAGACAGGCAGTCGGGCCAACCATACACGATCCGACGACAACCCATCGATCGACAATCAGCGGACCCACCGACAATATAACCTCCGCTTTACCCGACCGGCGTAAACAGGGAGTTCAACGGAACAACGTAGAAGATATTGGCGCCCGCAACCAATCATACACGGAGCTGTCAAACTACACACCGTGCTGGACAGTAACAACACGATGAGGAAACTAGACTGCCTGAAATTTACGTCAACGCCCAGGGCAGGTAACCGGAACGTTAACGACCACAAGGCAGAAGATTCCGCTGGTGCGCTTTAATTCAAATAACAAAATACAGTGAAACTCCACCGGAGGGTGGATAGAATTTTCCAACTTGATAACCACGTTGTTGCTCGCGGGAATATCCCAACAGCCGACAACGAACTCCAAACGTCACAATGTGAACAGTCTTGACTTGCTGGTAGGTTAAATCAAAACTCAACTTCCGTATCCGGGTTCGGTAAGCCACGGATCTCGTAGCAATGGGAACAGCGCCACCCTATTCAACACCGCGTAGAGACCGCCAGCGGGCCCCAGCCAAACTACGCCCCGCCGAGAATTCCTTACTACTCCACGCCAACCGACCGACTCCACACATCAGCACGGAGACAGCATTAAAATAACTGAGCAGTCGACATCACAAGCTACACACAGTTTCACGAACAACTGCACGAAGAACTGGACAATACTAACGGCAGCGACTGTGCAATACCAAGGACGAATCACGAGTCGGCACACGCAGGCAACCCATAAGCGATCGCCGGCCAACATACACGCACACTCAAAATACTGTAATGGAGAATGTTGTAAATAAATAAACAAAAAGTTGAGCCCAAGATTTACCTTAGAAGACAGGTTAAGGAAAGGCAAACGTACGTTTATAGCTTTTGTAGATTTGGAGAAAGATCTTGACAATGTTGACCTCAACACATACACACTTTGAAATTCTGAGGTGGCAGGGATAAGCGAAAAGTTATGTACAACTTGTAGAGAAGCCAGACGACAGCTATAAACGGATGAAACAAAGTTGTAGCCCAGGACTAGTCAAACATTTTTACCTACTGACCAATTTTGAATCTCTGTTAGTAGTGAAAGTTTTTGATTGCTCACACGTTCTACAATAATAGTGACTTATAAAGTAACGTCATGTTATAAAATTTGTAAAACAGAGTTGCAGCAAGTTTACATTTAACAATGGCTCTGAGCACTATTGGACTCAACTGCTGAGGTCATTAGTCACCTAGAACTTAGAACTAGTTAAACCGAACTAACCTAAGGACATCACAAACATCCATGCCCGAGGCAGGATTCGAACCTGCGACCGTAGCGGTCTTGCGGTTCCAGACTGCAGCGCCTTTAACCGCACGGCCACTTCGGCCGGCACATTTAACAATAATTTCTTACTAAATAATTGATGTAAAAGTTTTAAGAAAACCTAACGAAAATATCTTTAACCCTCAACCGCCTACCACCTACAATGGAAGCTAGAATTCCAACTAATAGGCGGTTGGGGATCCGATTGTCTATCTATGTTGTAGCCTTACCCCGATGATATTCAATCTGTACACTGAGTAAGCTGTAAAGGAAATGAAACAAACTTTTTGAGAAGGAATTAAAGTTCAGGGAGAAGAAATGAAAACCCTGAGGCTTCTGGATAACATTGAACATTGAGGTGTGCCGATGAAATCGTAATTCTGTCAGAGACAATAAAGGACTTGGATGAGTAGTTGAATGGAATTAATAGTGTCTTGAAAGGAGGATATAAAATGAACATCAACAAAAACAAAACAAGGGTTAATGAATGTTGTCGAATTAAATCAAGCGATTCTGAAGGAATCAGATTAGGAAAAGTAGTAGATGTGTTTTGCTGTTTGGGCAGTAAAGTAACTGGTGATGACCAAAGTAGAAGGGATATAAAATTTAAACTGGCAATGGCAGGCAAAGCGTTTCTGAAAAAGAGAAATTTGTTAAGTTCGAATATAGATTTAACTGTGAGGAACTCTTTCCTCAAGGTATTTCTCTGGAATGTATCATTATAAGGAAGGGATCGTGGACGATAAACAGTTCAGACAAAAGCAGAATAGAAGCTTTTGAAATGTGGCGCTACAGAAGACTACCCAAGATTTTATGGGTAGACCATTTAACCAACGAGGATGTATCGAAAAGAATTGGGAAGAAGAATAATTTGTGACCTAACCTGACTAAAAGAAGGGATCGGTTGGTATCAGACATTCTGAGACATCGAGGGATTCCCTGTTTAGGATTGGAGGGAAGTGAGGGGGTAAAAATTGTAGAGGAAGACAGAGAGATGAATACAGTACGCAGGTTCAAAAAGATGTAGGTTGCAGCAGTTCCTCGGAGATGAAGAGGATTGAACAGAGCAGGATAGTGTGGAAAGCTGCATAAAATCAGTTCCCTGACTGATGACCACAACAACACCATCCGCAATATATTTTTTTTTTGAAGCTGAGAGTCAACTACCAGCACCTAAGATCATCTGAAGGTCTTCCTGAATTTCGCTACAATTTTGTAGTGTACAACTACATCATCTGAATGAAGCGTCATGCAGCTTTCGGCGTTATTCACTAGGTCATTTGGTATACACTGTGAGGATCGATAGTCCTATGTAATCGCTTTGGTAATGTCCAAAGTTACTTTTACTTCTCTAGATTTCTCTCCGATAAGAATGACAGTATTCTATTTGCTACAAACTCTTCAGTCCAGTCGCATATCTGGACCAATATTCCGTACGCTTGTTTTTGTTCATCAACAGGAAATGCGGTACTGTATCGATGGGTGTCTGAAAATCGAAGAACATGATGTCTATCTGGACGCCGGTACCTACAGCAATCAAGATCTCATGATGTACACAGGAAGCTTGGTTTCACACGATCGTTGTTTGCGACAACTACGCTCGTCCTTCCGAGGAGATTTTCGATCTCCAGAAATGTCAGAATAATTGAGCATAAATTTCTCTCAGTATCCTACAATTTGAAACCGGCGATGTAAATATACAGTTTTGTGCACATTTTCAATAACCGTTCTTGAAAAAGGAATGACATTCCTATTTTTACAGTACGTAGGAACGCTTTGCTTCTACTACAAACTGCTCCTGGAAGAGGTACAAGTTTTTTCACCAACTCTTTGTAGAATTGTAGCAGTATCACATCAGGCCTAGTCGTCTTTCTTCTGTTGAGCGGGGTCAGTTGATTCTCCATCTAGTGGTGACTTATTTCAATATCTGTAGTTCAGAAGCTTGCTCAGCGATTTAAAGGAGGAAGTGCAATACGATCTTCCATGGTGAAACAATTTTGGGAAAAAAGATGTAATTTTTCGATCATATCTTTATCACGTTAAATTTCGATGTAGCTGAGTGGATGGACAGAAGGCATTTGATCCTTTTACCGATTTCACGTAAGACAACAACTTCGCGGAATTTTTTGTCAGATCAGCAGATAGGATTTTACTTTCGAGTATGGAGCAGAGAAAAGAGGACTGGTAGTGAAACTGGTAGTGTTACCCGAGGTACGTTTCGTCACACACCATCAGGTGGCTTTCAAAGTATGAACGAAGACACAAATTATTTTAATTTATTGGATGAAAATAAAAATATAAAACTTGATTAGTTATCGCTGAAGCACAGGTAGTCAGGGTGATCAAGCTGGTTGTAATAGTACTGCAGTCCCGTTGCAATTGTTGTAGTTAATTGCAGTTTTGTATAAAGAAGGGATTGGAAAGAAGCCTGGATATGATGGTGTTTCAAAAGAAATGATTAAACTGTTTTGTGTTATTTTTCTTCCAGCTTTGCAGGATGTATACGGAATAAAACAATTCCCCTAAGTTGCAACTAAGCCTTAAGAAGAAACAAAAGAGACGGACAAGAATGTAAAAATATAAAATTTTCAGCTTTTATTCCATACTGTATGTAATATTCACTAACATTACCACCAATATTTTATATTTTACTACAACTTCTTAATCTAGTGAAGCAAAGAAACAAGAATGCTCTAGAAATGAATATACAACAGACCATTTTTAGGACGTGAACTAAGCTATTTAATGGAGGAATCAAAATCTGTGGCCACTTTGTCTCGAGCTCATCGAGTATTAGAAAGGTTTCGACTTAACTATCACAAAATATATGCTGATAGCCCTTAAGAAGCAACTCATTGATTCATCCATTGCTGTAATGCAGTAGAATGTCTGCTACAACGTCAGTTGGACTTCATCAAAACAGTGCAATGACTGGAAAAAGGTCTTGTTTCACCAAAATTAATCTCATCAACCCTACAGTAATTTTTTAGATCTCTGAGCTGAGAAAATAAGAAGTAATAAATGTCGCGCTAGCATACATGAACGTACTTTACTTTCCTTATAACACTAAAATGTTGGCCACTACTGCAAATAAGTTTCGATTCGAAGTGAATTGAAGTTAGTAATTCGAGTTCGTAAATAAGTCTTCAACTCAATCGGTATGAGAGTACAATAATGTATTATCAATAGATCGAAAATAAACTGTGCAGATTAACAGTGAAATCATATATTCGGTAGATGAGTCTTTATATTTGGGACAATGGAAGTGGACCACTGGATGGACAGCTAAAGAAGGAAACAGAGTTTGAAATGGTGTCAAGGTGTAAAGTGAATACTAGCGGTTGGTGAACGAACAATGATGTGATGCGTATTTTGAATTGCTAGGGGGAAACATGATAATGAATAAACAGAATAGGTGATAGGCTGAATTATGACTATAATTAAAGTAAAATGGACATGAGCAAGACGTGCAGAGAGCGCACAAAATTGCTTGGCCAGTAGCTACGCAGATGAGCTTTGGGGAGGAGACAAAGGAAGTGGTGAGGGCTTCGTTGTGAACGACCACCGCGTGATAGGGGATGTTCACTTTGGAGATTGAAGCCTAGTCCCAAAGTTGTATCTCGTTAACTTGTAACAAAGCTAGAAAGTCTCCAAATGACTGTGTTAACAGGTTACGTCAGTGTAAGCAATAATCTGATAACTATAGGTGTTGCAAATCAACAGTATGCCACTAGATTACATAACAAAAGATGCTCGGAAAAACAAAGGATCATCCAGACTAAAATAAATCTGACCATTGCCAGGATGATTCTCATAAACCAAAGAAGGGGTAAAAAATGAGGAATAGTAGCCATTGTTGCTTACTAAGGTACTGCCAATGTACAAAAAATAAGATATGTCACATGGAAATCATGTGGCAGTTTCCTGATACCCTGCTTGATGCTATCATTCCTTCTTCTACAACTTTCCGACGTAATGAAGCCTCAGGAACTACTTGTAGCTACTTTTATTCCTCCTCCTTTACTCTATTTATTTAGCAATTGGAATAGCTGGTGGTTCTTGCACACCTCTTAATCATACTTTTTATTGAGATTTATGTTTCCTCGTTTGCTTTTGCTGACAAAATATTACTAGCAATGCATGTAATCGCAAGTGCCTGATTATAAAGACTATGGCGTCATGCTGGGTAGTAGAGACAGCTACGAGAAAGGACTGTTTAGGACGGCAGATATAAACAGTAAATTAATGTTAGATATGGGTTATGTGATCTCACATCCTTTTGTTGGAACGTTTTATATCTCTGGCACGACAAATTTTACTGACGAGGACATGCCAGCACTTGTATTGTTATAACCAAGAACTTTCAGAATAAATATCAATGTACTAGTCTTTGTCACTACTTCTGTTACAAGTGAAACACAAATTAATACAAAGCGGTAAGCACCCTATCTGCTGCATTATTCATACTACCAGTCTTTAAGTAATGAATTCAGATTAGAGTTAATATTTCCTATGACAATTGACAAAGTACTATGCTATTGAGGAAACGATCAAAAGTTTTTGTGGTTGTACATTCAGCTCATTTCTCGGACGCTTACAGCCTTAGTAAAAAGTTATGACGATTATATTTTACATTCTACTGTTGTTGCCATTGACATTACTATTCCCCTCAGTTTGCGACTAATTATTTATCAAGTACTTCATTATTGCGAAGAACTAACTCGCTGAAGAGGCGGCTACAACATCGCTGTGAATGATAATTGTACACTGAAGTCACGGATTCCTTTTGTATTATCATTACTTTCTTCCCAAGCTATGATTTCCTCTAGAAAATTATTCCGTAAGACATAGGTCTGCGGTAATATGCAGAGTACTTTTTTTAGATTTTTTTCAACGCTAGCAAGTAGGCAAAGAGGAAACTAGGGATCCGAACCTTCTGAAAAGCTCGCCGACACGTTTCTTCCGCCTCAGATTTCCACCAGTATAGTAATGGTGCGAGCCAAAGACAAGTGGACTCGTTACCAAAAGAAAGTCTATTGCTATGGTACACTGGTGTAGCATTACGCCAAGGCGCCGCAGTTCCCCTGTCGCCCGGTGACAAGCGATTTACAGTTAAGAAAATATTTCGGGCTATTGATCAGTGGTAGAAAGGATTTCACGTTTGAACCCAACGTTTCGTCCTTATCTGTGGAGGGCATTTTCAAGGAGGGGTCATAGCTTCTTTTAGTGTCGATTCACACCCTGATTCGCTACTGACTGCAGCAAAATTCAGTTTACGTGTACTTCCGTGCAGTGGCGTGACGTCACATATTCTGAACACCAGAGCGCAATTGGCCGTTGTTGCTATCAGCTCGTAATGGAAGACCGGTATACATCATCTTCAGCACGGGACTACAGATGTCATTCAATTTCACGCCATCCTGCTTCCTAGTGAAAATCCTATGGTGTTTTATAGTGTCTACGACGTCTGTATACAGCCTTTCATGATATCCGCTTATGGCTGCCAGAACTTGAGTCATACAAAAATGAATGTTGTGCTCTCCTGGAGGCAAAGCGTTTTCCGCAACAGCTGATCTGTCAGAATCCCCTCTTCTGCAATTGCCCTTGTGCTCTTTTAGCCGTTTCTTGACAGTTCTTTCTGTAGTTCTCTGGTACACTTCCCCACAAATTCATGGAATCCTATAAATTCCTGATTTTTCCAGCGGCTGGCGAGAAACCTTGTAGATTATCGCGATATTCCGTTTTTTTTTCAAGATTTATCCCATACGGTCAGTAACGTACTTAAAGAAAGGCAGAAAAACTTTCTATTTTACAGATATTTCCTCAGCGCAATGATTTGTGCGCTGTGATTTTAATGCTCTTTTTATCTCATCGAACGAATAATCATTCTTGTGCACTGCACTGGTAAGATGTTTTAATTGTGAGTCAAGCAGTTCTGGTTTTGAGATATTCCTTGCTCTATAGGCCAACGTTTCTGTGACGCCTCGCTTTTGTTGTGGTTGGTGGTTAGAATCTCGGTGTAGGTAACGGTCTGTGTACATGAGTTTTCGGTAAACCTGTGGCTTTTGGTGAAAAGCAGCACATTAAAAAAATGTCATCTTCCACCTATCTCTACCTCCATGGTAAACTGAATCTTCTGACTGACCCCGCTGAGACGCTCGTGAAAAGACCTAGCTCCTCTCTGCCATGTCTAAAAAAAGAAAAAAAGTATCATACAAGTATCGGAACCATGTATTCGTCCTCTTGTTGGTCGCTTCCAATGCCTGCTTTTCGAATTTCTCCGTAAAGGAATTTGCTATAATTCGGCTTAAGGGGCTCCCCATGGCCACGCCACCCGGCGCTTCATTTGAAGTACATGGTGGTTGTGAGACAATATTTAAACAGTTCAGTTATACCGAAAAGGAGAACGGCGTGAAATTAATGACAATTGCATACCAGTGCTGAAGAAGATGTGCACCAGTCTTCCACCATGCGGCGATGGCAACAGCTGACGATGGCGGTGGACATCGGCCAATTGCGCTCGGATATTCGAAATATGTAACGTTACGCCACTTCACAGAAGCACGCATAAGTGGAATTTTGCTGCATTGAATAGCGAGCCATGGTGAATCGGACACTAAAACAAACTAGGCTCGCTCTTGACAATGTCCTCCTGATATCAAGACGAAACGTTCAGTTCAAATGTGAAATCCATTCGACTATGGCATAATAGCCTGGAACATTTTATTAATTGTGATATTTCCGGCCGTAAGAGTTTAAATTTTACGACCAGCGAGTTACCAAAACAAGGAACGATTCGGTATGTGGCGTAGGTGATATTGGCGGCAGCCACAGATAAGACTTCCGCTTTGACAAAACCCTGTCATTTTCCACCATTGCGAAAAAAGTGTCAAATTTAGCTCAAAATTGCCTACAACGTTACTTTCTAATGATAAAAGAGCGGAGGGGTCCTACGAAGTCATCTTCGAGCTAGGTGACGCTTTAAAGAGCAAGGTGTTGACACATGCTGAAAAAAAGGTGTAAATTGGTTTCATGACGTCATATCGCCACCAAATTTCACCTTATATCACCCCTTCCTTTGACATATCTGCATTGGAAGCCAGACTCTCTCTGTCGAGGGTTTAATTCACGTAGTTTTAGACACATAGTCACTCAGAATCGACTCGGGAAGACCTCATGCAATAGCGTAAAGGGAGTGAATGAAATCACTCTTTCCCTTTGGACGTTCATTTCCACACATTTCGTGGCCGAAAACGATACCCTTCGGTGCGATGTGGAATAGAAGGACTTTCTTGGCATCCTTCGACAGTTTCGAAATCCTCAAGACGGTTCACCCCTTCTCTACGGACATCGCAGGCCTGCAACCCCACTGAACAGATGTGACCTCTTTGGAATGCAGCATGGCGGCAAGGTTGCAGGCACTTTTGAGGCAAATTTCACATTTTCGGATCGGAATGGGAGAAAATGACGAGTTTTCAAAAAGGCGACGCTTTAATTTCTTCGCTCAGCGTAAATAATGGCCGCCCCACCACGTTGGAGAGGGAATCGGCAACACATTGAGTGGTGTGGACTTCCACCGTGAAGCTGCCACTGATCAGGTGTCATGTTGACTGGACCACCTGCAGGAGGGTTCAGCCACAGTACTGATTGGCCTGTGGCCGAACTGAGGACCTCCCAGCAACTGAGCACAAGGCAGTGACGAGTATCTGCATGCCTCCGTCGCCTCATACCCTGTCGAACATCAGCCAGCCTCACCTTCGGACACGTACGGCACGCACCTGAGCAAACACCGTCAGCTACATTAATATGTGCACGTCGCAATATCTCCATGCCATGTTGTTACAATTATATCTGCATTTTCATGATTGCTCTGCAATTCACAATTAAGTGCCTGGCAGAGGTTTCATCGAACCACCTATTTCTCTACTGTTCCACTCTCGAACGGCGCACGGGAAAACGAACACTTAAATCTTTCCGAGGGAGATCAGATTTTTTTTATTAAGATATCATTTCTTTCTATGTAGGTGGGCTTCAATAAAATATTTTCACACTCTGAGAGGAAATTTAGTGATATTTCGTGAGAAGGTCCTGCCACAACGAAAAACCCTTTGTTTTAATGACTGCCACCCCAATTCGTGTATCATATCCGTGGCACTCTCTCCCTTATTTCGCTATAATACAAAACGATCTACCATTCTTTGAACTTTTCCACATCCTTTGTTAGTCCTAGCTGAGGCGAATCCGACACCGCACAGCAGTGCTCCAGATGAGAGCGGACAAGCGTAGTGTAAACAGCCTCTTTTGTAGACTTGTTTTCTAAACGTTCTGCCAATAAATCGCAGTTTTTAGTTTGCTTTCCCCACGACATTACCTATACGATCCCTCCAATTGAAGCTATTGGTAATTGTAATCGCCATGCATTTGGCTGAGTTTGCAACCTGTAGAACTCTGCTTCGTTGTTTACTTTAAATTTAGTGGGTTCCTTTTGGTGCTCATATGGATAACTTCACACTTTTCATTGTTTAGTGTAAATTGTCACTTTTTGCAACGAACTGGTATCTTGTCCAAATCATATTATAATTCGTTTTGACCATCTACTGACTCCAAATACGGTAAATGGAAATCTAAGTGGTCTGCTCAGATGGTCTCCTAAATCGTTTATGGAGCTCAGGAACAACAGTGGGCCTGTAACATTTCCTCGGAGAACGTCAGATGCTACCTCTGTTTTACTCGACGAATTTCCGTCAGTTATTACAAACTGTGATCTTTCTGACAGGAAATCACAAATCGAGTGACGCACTTGAGACTATGCTCCAAAGGCACGTAATTTAATTAGAAGTTGCTTGTGAGGAACGTTGTCAAAGGTCTTATGGAGGTCTATGAATCAATTTGACTTCCCCTGTCAATAGCACCCATTACTTCGTGAGAAAAGAAAACTTGTTTCACAGAAACGATGATCTCTAAATGCGTGTTAGCTATTTATCAGTAAATCGGTTTATTCAAGGTGATTTATAATGTTCGACCACACAATATGTTCCAAAATCATACTCCAAACTGACATCACTGATATGGATCTGTGATTCAGCAGACTACTGCTGTTTCGTTTCTTCGGTAATGATGTGATCTGTGCAACATGCCACTGTTAGGGAACGGATCTTTCTACAAGCGAGCGGTTGGGTGTGATTGCTAAATATGGAGCTATTGTATCAGCATACTCTGAAAGGAACCTTACTGGTCTACAGTCTAGACCAGAAGCCTTGCCTTTCTGAAGTATTTTAGGTTGCTTCGCTACACCGAAGATATCTAGTTGTAAGTTACTAATAATGGCATTTGTTCTTGATTCAAATTTTGGAAAATTTACCACGTCTTCTTTTGTGAAGGAATTTCGAAACACCGTGCTCAGTAACTCAGCTGCAGTGGCACTGTCATCAATAACATCACCATTGTTATCGCGCAGTTAACGTTTTGATTAGTTCTTGCCGGTGGTGTGTTTTACATACGACCGGAAGATATTTGCGTTTTCTGCCAGATTTCGAGACAGACTATCGTGGTCGAAACTACTAAAAGCTGAAATTCGCGCTAAATTTCTAGATTCTTCGAAACTTCGCCAATCTTGGGAGTTTTGCGTTCTTTTAAAACCCTAATGCTTCTTTCATTGTTTCTGCAATGGTGTTCTGAC
Organism: Schistocerca nitens; assembly: GCF_023898315.1. NCBI lineage: Eukaryota > Metazoa > Arthropoda > Insecta > Orthoptera > Acrididae > Schistocerca > Schistocerca nitens. Next base: position 491,949,243 of record NC_064618.1, read on the forward strand.
CTGTTTTGTGTACCATGGGGGATCAGCACCACCAGTTATTAATTTATTTGGCATATATTTCTCAATTGTCGTCGATACTATTTCTTTGAATTTAAATCACATCTGGTCTTGGCTTACATAGCTAGATTGGGAGCGGTGTAGACCGTCTCATAGAACGGTGTCAAGCGAATTTTTATCTGATGTTTGAAATAGATGTATATTGCGTTTATTTTTGATCGGTTTGGACGTTACGGTATTCAGTTTAGCTACAATGACTAATTCCTATACCTGTTATAATGCTCCCAATTTGGTCGGGATTATGTGTTAATGAGAGGTCAAGCATGTTTTCCCAACCATTTACACTTGGAGTGGGCAACTGAAGAAGTTTTTCAAAATAATTTCTGAGAGGGCATGCAGTACGATTTTGGATGATGCTTTATTCTTAAAACCGCGCTTGCAATATGCATTTTCGCCAACATATCGAGGCACCAACTGTAATTGAAGACATACGTGGAAAAGCGGGCTAAATCTCACATGTAAACACTTAAGAGATATGTGTTCCCATCTGTTGCTGGTTATGGGAACTATCAAAATTGACGTTGGTCACGCCCCTACATGGTATTTAGCGAAATGACACCCAGGGTTTCTTTGGATTGTTCAGCAACTGTATCATCTGAGTCGGGGTATCGGTAGAAGGAACCAATTATTAATTGTTTCCAATTGTCAGGTGAAACGTCAGCCCTTACTATCTCACAGGAATTATCTACCTCAATTTCACTACAAAGTGAACTATTTCTGACAGTAATAAACACTCCGCCTCCAGCTGAATTTAATTTATTCTTTCCGAACTCGGTTAGGCCCTTTGTAAGAATTTCAGCTGTATCTATTTCCGGCTTTATCCACTTTCCGTACCTATAACGAATTGAGTCAGTGCTTTCTATTAGAGCTTGGAGCCATGGTTTCAACACAGCTACGATAGTTTTCAACTACAATATCGATTGTTCCTATGTTTTCCCTCTTCCTGTGGTCGTCCTGCAAGCTTTGAAAATGGCAGATGCAGCCTTCTGTGTCACGTCTGTACATCGAGCGTCGTGGGTACAACACCCACCACTCAGCGCCCGCCTGACGTGGGCACGAATTACCAGTACACATTGTTTGGGGGTAAGTAAGGGTTTCTGACATCGGATAAATGGTTTTGACTCAACCTGTCCCAGCAACATCCACCAAAGAACGCTTACACCTCTCACAATATGTACACCTAGAAATTGGAGATGTTTTACCCCTTTCACTGATTCCACATGTATGCTGCATTTAATACTTTAGTTTCTAAGATGAGATCCTTCTGTGCCAATGGTAGGGGTAGGGAAAGATCTTGTTTAATTTGATTATCTACATTCCGACTTAGTGGTAGGGTTCAGCTGCCACTGTCACAGTGGTCTCCATATTAGTTGTTGTGCAAAGTGAGCCTCCGACACCGACACTAGTGCAGATGGTGTCATTCGTAATGGTCGACGACTATGTACCCGCCTATTCCACAGTTCCCACGGGAACATGGTGTCAGATCCGAAAATGATTTGATATTATTACGGTACTGGATTTACCTGTAGTTATCAAAGACGATTTTTTCCCCACAGATCACTAAGGTACGCTCTATGCTGAGAAAGGTGTTCAACTCCTGCAGTCTCAAGGTTTACGTTCTTGTATTGCAGTATCTGCATTATCGACTCAGTTCATGTACTCCACTGAGTGAAACAATGAAATAAAATAAAAATAATCGATGTCACCAGAGGCGTCATAAACTAACCATAGAATTGTTTGATTACACGATTGCTGATCATTTGCTGGAAACATGTTATTAAATCTACGGAGAGATTTAAAGTAGATTGATGACATAAATATAATTGTAAGAAAGTTAGATACAAGACTCAGATTCATTGGAAGAATCCTCAAAAGATGTAGTCACAAAGTCCTACAATACATTTCATACTAGAGTAGTGCTCCTCAGACTGGAACCGCTACCAGGTGGAGCTGATAGAGGAAGAGGAGAAAATCCAAAGAAGAGCAGCGCATATCATAACGAGTTCTTTTAGCAACCACGAAAGCGTCGCACTGATACTCTCTTAATTACATTGGCTAATGTTCAAAGTGAGCGGTGTTCATTATGGTGTGTCGCACTAATAAAACACTGCCCAAACGATAGAGGTAAGGGTGGAGGGTATTTTTCTAGAAGAGTTAACAAATATGCTGGTTCGTCCTACACATTGCTCGAAAAGGACCATTAAGGTAAAATTAGCGATAATCGAGACTGTTCGATTGCTTATCAGCAGTCATTCTTGCCACGTACCATTCCTGACTGAATAAAAAAGCGAGGAAGTGATAGTGGCGCATGTAGTACTCTCCACGACTCACCATATAAGGCTTTCGGAGTAATGATGTGGAAAAATCTCAACTATGAAACGCATGTAGAAAGAAGCCGATGACTCCGCTGTAGCTAACACTTCACATCTTTCTTACAAATATATTTATGTCATCGATCCACTTTAAATCGCTCACTAGATTTAATAACATGTTTCCAGCAAATGATCAGCAATCTTGTAATCAAACAATTCTATAGTTACTTTGTGACGCCTCCGGTCACACCGATTATTTTTATTTTATTGTTTCACTCAGTGGAGTAAATGAACTGAGTCGATAATGCAGGTATTACGCATGTAATTTTCGGTGAAGAGTCAAGGAATATTATATAGCCTTCTATGTTTCGTCTCCACGGGAGGAGTTTCAGCAGTAATAATTTTGTATTATACTCCCAACGAAATTATTTTACACGTCCTGTGCACTCATCAGTCCGTGGTGGGTTGTTTAAATTAAAAATATTACCTATTTTTGTCTATATGTGTGATAATATTAATGTAGCAAAAATAATTAGTTCAAACAGCATTTTCATATCAAGTATTCACTCCGTTCTTCGTAGTATCACCCTCAGCATGTTGTAGATCAGCCCGTTCAGTACACAAGACAGATAACCTACTCACGTCATATACATTAACACTACATAGGAAATTATATTGTACAGCGTAGATAGATGTTGCCAAGCAACAAATGATTAACGCCCAGAGCTACACAGCTTAGAGTAGTCAGTGATATACTGTATGTATTTTTTTACTTGGCTTTAGTTTACTGAAAAACTTCGCCATCTTGGACCAAATATAAAAAGATTCATTTCAAAATATAAAAAAATAGTATCCAAAATAGTATCCCCAAACCAATTTAAGCTTGTGTTACAGTATCCACATAATTTACAGTTAAAGAACCTTAACATGACGTTCATTGTAGTGAAGCCAGTCGTTTTTTCTAGTTCCAGAATGCATGGACATATCTGAGTACGTAGTTGTGTTTTAGCTATGTTGCGGATGAACCGAGACCTAGAGCCTGCCACGAGTCTGTAACGTCTAGCTGCGTTAGTTGGAAAATGTACCACAGAGGAGCCGCCGCGAGCAAACCCTTGGATAAAAGAAGAGAAAGAAGACAGCAACACGCAACTGTTCAGTAGTAGTATTTGAGGAGACAAGATGCGTCGTTAGCGGCAACTGCTTTGAGATGTTAGCCCACCCAGCGTTCGCCACGGTAGATCTCTCAACAATCGGCTGCTGCGGACGTCGCTATGGCTAAATTCAAAGATCCTGCATCGAGGCTCTTCTACCGTGAGGACGTGAGATTCACCACATCTAGCTGAGAGGGTGACGCTCATGGGTCACTCTGCTCGCCGTGGATGGACCGGCCGAGGCACAGCCCGCATTTAACATCCCCTCTACGTCATGTTGTCGACTGTTGCTGGAAGTCTTCTCATAAGACTTGTCCAGAGCTAGAATAAAACTTTCAGTCCCCTACAGCAAGTGTTTCTGATATTAGCTGGACACACATGGTGGGTAAAATATTCTCTTTGAACAGCTTGTCGGTGGTTACTCTTTCTCAGTAACTCAATGAAAATCTGTTCTCTTGCTGCTCTATCCTTATTTAGAATTATTCGCGCCATGTACTTGCCAAAGCCACTACTTTATTGTCAGATACCCGACAGCTAAATATCACTTTCCTGACGTTTACTTGATTGATATCTCTGTCTCTGTCTCTCTGTCTCTCTCTCTCTCTCTCTCTCTCTCTCTCTGTCTGTCTGTCTCTATCTCTCTCTCCCTCTCTGTCTCCCTCTCTCTCTCTCTGTGTCTCTCTCTCTCTGTCTCTCTCTCTCTGTCTGTCTCTCTCTCTCTCTCTCTCTCTCTCTATCTGTCTCTCTCTCTCTCTCTCTCTCTCTCTCTCCCTGTCTGTCTGTTTCTCTCTCTCTCTCTCTCTCTCTGTCTCTCTCTCTCTCTCTCTCTCTCTCTCTGTCTGTCTCTTTCTCTCTCTGTCTGTCTCTCTCTCTGTCTGTCTCTCTCTCTGTCTCTGTCTCTCTCTCTGTCTGTCTCTCTCTCTCTCTCTCTCTGTCTCTCTGTCTGACTCTCCAAAGGTTGACTGTACTCTGTAGAGCCGGCCCAGGTGGCCGAGCGGTTCTAGGCGCTTCAGTCTGGAACCCCGCGACCACTACGGTCGCAGGTTCGAATCCTGCCTCGGACATGGATGTGTGTGATATCCTTAGGTTAGTGAGGTTTAAGTAGTTCTAAGTTCTATGGGACTGATGACCTCAGAAGTTAAGTCCCATAGTGCTCAGAGCCATTTGAGCCATGTTAGTGTTTGCCTTCGTAAAGAAATTCCTGTAACTGAAAATAAAATCAAGTTCATTCCACTATGAAAAAATTAAGAAAAGTTTTGAAATGAACACAAAAACGCTGTTTAAGAGAACATGTTTATTTTAAATCATCTAATGTCGTGCAGAGGTGTTATTTAACGGAATGCAATGAAACGAAATGTAGCTCGCCTACGTGTAACATGCAAACGAAATTGCGATGACTAAAAAAGCTTCCACACAGAATGAACCTACAGGCACAAATATTAAATCACTGAGCACAATAGGAAACAATGTGAATTATTAACGCACTCAGTTCACACACGACACAGATAATATGACTTCGGATTCAGTGGATATGCATTTACTCACTGCTCATCCCTAGTGCATTCAGATCCCCGGGTTCCCGGGTTCGATTCCCGGCGGGGTCAGGGATTTTCTCTGCCTCGTGATGACTGGGTGTTGTGTGATGTCCTTAGGTTAGTTAGGTTTAAGTAGTTCTAAGTTCTAGGGGACTGATGACCGTAGCTGTTAAGTCCCATAGTGCTCAGAGCCATTTTTTTGCATTCAGATCCATACACATAGCAGAAACAAGGTTTAAGTAGTTCTAAGTTCTAGGGGACTGATGACCGTAGCTGTTAAGTCCTATAGTGCTGGGGACTGATGACCGTAGCTGTTAAATCCCATAGTGCTCAGAGCCATTTTTTGCATTCAGATCCATACACATAGCAGAAACAAGATTTAAGTAGTTCTAAGTTCTAGGGGACTGATGACCGTAGCTGTTAAGTCCCATAGTGCTCAGAGCCATTTTTTGCATTCAGATCCATACACATAGCAGAAACAAGGTTTAAGTAGTTCTAAGTTCTAGGGGACTGATGACCGTAGCGGTTAAGTCCCATAGTGCTCAGAGCCATTTTTTGCATTCAGATCCATACACATAGCAGAAACAAGGTTTAAGTAGTTCTAAGTTCTAGGGGACTGATGACTGTAGCTGTTAAGTCCCATAGTGCTCAAAGCCATTTTTTGCATTCAGATCCATACACATAGCAGAAACAAGGTTTAAGTAGTTCTAAGTTCTAGGGGACTGATGACCGTAGCTGTTAAGTTCCATAGTGCCCAGAGCCATTTTTTGCATTCAGATCCATACACATAGCAGAAACAAGGTTTAAGTAGTTCTAAGTTCTAGGGGACTGATGACCGTAGCTGTTAAGTCCCATAGTGCTCAGAGCCATTTTTTGCATACAGATACATACACATAGCAGAAACAAGGTTTAAGTAGTTCTAAGTTCTAGGGGACTGATGACCGTAGCTGTTAGGTCCCATAGTGCTCAGAGCCATTTTTTGCATTCAGATCCATACACATAGCAGAAACAAGGTTTAAGTAGTTCTAAGTTCTAGGGGACTGATGACCGTAGCTGTTAAGTCCCATAGTGCTCAGAGCCATTTTTTGCATTCAGATCCATACACATAGCAGAAACAAGGTGCTCAGTGTCATGCAGATGGAAATATTACGTAAAGGAAGTGCCTTTTATACAACTAGATGTTGACAGAGTATTCAGAAGAATGGTGTCCTTTAGGGAACTGTCGTTCCCGCTGCTGTGTAACATCTAAACAACGGCCAAGGAATTACCTCTTGAATTAAATCATTTATTTGTGCTGATGATACATTGATCGCCACGTAAGAATGAGGAGATAAAACAGACAAGTGCACTCGAAGAACTAGCCATGCACTACGATGATAGCCGTCTGAAGCCAAATCCTAAGACACAATTTTGTTTATTTCATTTAATAAATGGGCATGCTAAAAGGAAACTGAACTTCACTTGGAGATGCAGAGCAACTACCCCTTAAAGGCAAAGCCCTGTGCGAAGAATTAAAGCTGAAAGTATCTACACGAAACAACAACATCCGTAATGTTGCAGGAGCCACCTGGAGCGATCAACCAAAAGTACTCCGAACATCTGTCTCGATGCTATATTTCTTCGCAGCAGTACATTCTGCACTAGTCTGCCAAAATCCATTACTCGCAAAACTCTTTGATTCTGCTGTAAACGTGATTGGGCGCATTATGAAAGGTTTTTTACGACCAACGCCTTCAGTAAACTGTACCAAAATATGGGTACAGCATTCCTAGGTATTCTCAGGAAAGGAGCTTCAGATATGGAGAAAACAAAACCTAATTGATCCCAAACATCCCTCAGATCAACAAAGAGCACCACGCAGGCGACTACAGCAAGTCCTTCATCTCGCGGAACTCGTCGGATGGAACTTTGGCGGGATTCGTTGTCTAAGTCACGCCGAATGAATGTCAAAGAGGAACCAGCTGCAGGTTCTCACCTTTCGTATGTGACATGGAAGATTCTAAACAGACTGAGAACTGATGTTCCACGATGCAGAGTCAACCTCGAGAAATGGGGCCCCAGCCTTACGATGAAATGTGACGCCGTGGTGACCTACAGGACCAAAAACGGCTGTTACTCTGCTTGAAACTTCCGGATGCATTCACTATCAGTTAACTTGCTGCTGATAACTAAACGGCAGTGAAAACCGCCTAATTCTGGGGTCTCCACACAATGTGAAGAGAATTAGATTCATCTTGTTTTTTATCTTTGTATTTTACAGGTTCATGTTGTAAATGTTAATCCTACTATTTTTGTTATGATTACTTTCTGTCTGATTTTATTGCATTTTCTCTGCAGTTGTTTCTTTGTACGTAATTAAGCTCTGTGTGTATGTTATTAATGCTCTACAAATACTACAATAATTTCATGTCCTGGATATGTAAAATCAATAAATAAATTTGGAAGGACAATGAAAACTTTAAAATTTAACTTGTGTTACAAGAATATTTATTTATTCAACGCAGAGGATCTGATTTTAATGAGTAAGGATAAAGTAATAAGTCCAAACAAACAGCCTCGACTGAACGTAATCTGTGTTGTGTCAAGATGAGAGATTCAAGTTTAGAAATATGTTAGGCCATGTATGAAACCATAAAAGACAATCTCCTCGGTATGCCATTTCAGATGTCGTGAAGTAGCAGCCTCCGTTTCCACGATTAGCAATCTTCTGACAGTTTAAATACCATCGGTGAGCCTTTGTATTAGCTGGAACATCTTGAACATTGCGATGAGCAATTTCAGCTTGACCATCACTGCTTTCCACGTAACAAAAAACTCGTGCAGTTCTGATGCTAATGACCAGTCGAATGAATGGTCCCTTCCTCCTGTAATAGACAAGTTAATGTTAATATTTGAACAGCTAGCATATGACGTCACGTAACACTCAAAGAATGTACAATACATTCAGCACAACCATGAAAACAGCCTTCAGATTCAATTGCATTTTGGTAAGGAATAGATTTAAATTTATTACCAACATGAGGAGCCCATAGTGTCGCGAGTAGAGAAAAAATCGTTTGTGAATTTGCGACAGTGCAATGTAATATATCGGTGAGATGGAACACCACCCCGACCTTGGGCGGCCTATGACATTCCCAGAGTAGTCGATTTCTACATCTACATCCACGTTATTACTCTGCTATTCACAATAAAGTGCCTGGCAGAGGGTTCAATGTACCACCTTCATGCTGTCTCTCTACCGTTCCACTCTCGAACGGCACGCGGTAAAAACGAGCACTTAAATTTTTGTGTGAGAGCCCTTATTTCTCTTATTTTATCGTTCAATTCTCCCTATGTAGGTGGGTGCCAACAGAATGTTTCCGCAATCTGGGGAGAAAACTGGTGATTGAAATTTCATGAGAAGTTTCCGTCGCAACGAAAATAGCCACTCCAATTCACGTATCATGTCTGTGACACTATCTCCCCTATTTCGTAATAATGCAAAACAAGCTGCCCTTCTTTGTACTTTTTCGATGTCATCCGTCAGTCCCACCTGATGCGGATCCCACACTGCACAACAGTACTCCAGAATAGGGCGGACAAGCGTGGTGTAAGCAGTCTGTTTAGTAGACCTGTCGCGCCTTCTAAGTGTTCTGCCAATGAATCGCAGTCTTTGGTTTGCTCTATCCACAATATTATCTGTGTGATCGTTCCAATTTAGCTGATTTCTTTTAGTACTCATGTGAATAACTTCACACTTTTCTTTATTCAGGGTCAATTGCCACTTTCCGCACCATGCAGATATCTTATCTAAATCATTTGCAAGTCGTCATCTGATGACTTTACAAGACGGTAAATGACAGCATCATCTGCAAACAATCTAAGACGGCTACTCAGATTGTGTCCTATGTCGTTAATATAGATCAGGAACAATAGAGGGTCTATAACACTTCCTTGGGGAACGCCGGATATTACTTTTGTTTTACGCGATGACTTTCCGTCTGTTACTACGACCTTTCTGGCAGAAAATCACGAGTCCAGTCGCACAACTGAGGCAATACTCCGTAGGCACGCAGTTTGGTTAGAAGACGCTTGCGAGGAACGGTGTTGAATGCCTTCTGGAAATCTAAAAATATGGAATCAATTTGACATATCCTGTCGATAGCACTTATTACTTCATGAGTCCGCCCCCGGTAGCTGAGTGGACAGTCTGCTTTAGGCAGTGGCGCGGCACGGACCTGCTGTCCCGGCCGCGGGCGCGCGTGAACGAGGAAGTGTTTACACCGCCGGTACTCGCGCGTGTTGTTGTCTGACTAGATCGCCATGGCACACAATTTTCGAAAGACTACGCTCCAATTTACGTTCGACAACGAATATGCCAGACCCAAAGCTTTCGAAATAGAGCGTTTTTTGAGGGACGAAGTTCGTTTACCTGCTGCAGACATAATTGGAATACACCTGTCCATTGTAAGCAGTACAATGTACGTAAAGATGACCGATGAAGCTGCGTGTGAAAGAACTCTCTCCGCTGCTCAAAGAGGATTTAAATTTCGACACTCTGATGGCCATATCAGCGATGTAACAGTAGCTCCTTCAGGATTGGGTGTGAGGGTCGTTCGGATCTTTGAATTGCCGTTTGAGGTGCCAGAATCGATGGTTACTGAATCGCTGCGACCATATGGAACGGTACTTAGTCATACGCCTGAACGCTGGGCTAGTTTTAATACCTATCCTGTGCTAAACGGCGTGCGACAGGTGCGGATCGTCCTTACTAAACATATCCCGTCTTATTTATACATTGGCGGATGTCGAACTATTGTGATCTACGATGGCCAGCCACGCACCTGTTCTGGCTGTGGTGGAGAAGGACATATCCGCTCGGAGTGCATACAACGCCGCGTCGTGCAACTGCCACATGGAGACGCGTCACAGCGAGAAGTTCCCACGCAACTGCCGATGACGTACGTGTCGGTGGCCCGCCGGGAAGTGTTGCCAAGTTCGGAGCGTGAAAAGGACGTGTTTATGAAAGAGCAGACCGAGTTACGGGAGCATGGAGGTGACTCGGAGAATGTCCCTACACCCATGTCACGACAGTTGAGGGAGGAACCTTCCGAACACTCACATGTAGCACGCGACGTGGAAGTGGAGGTCCAGACGGTGGCGCCGGCAACGGACCAACGAACGACCGACGAACACAGTGAGGCAGCAGAGGGCAGGGCACGCAAACGCCGATCGCCGAAGCGTCGCAAAAAGCGTCGCCATAGTTCGGGTGACACGTCCCCCTCTAGCCTAGGGGACACGGAAGGTATCCTAGCCGAAGAACTGTCTGACACGGAACACGTGCCTTTAGAGGACGCTGACAGGATTCCGTCCGATGGTGACCGGATGTCCTGCCCTTCAGATGGTCCCTCTTCATTGACACCGACTGACCCAGCGCTGCCGACGAAGGAGTCAGGGACTCCAATGTCCCGGCAGCCACGTCGAAATACATCAGAGGACGTTTCTCGGATGGATGACCACTGCGACTGGGCGGAACCAGTCGAAGACCTACAGGAATTGCCACCCCCAAATGATGACCACTCACCTTCAGGATGCACACCACGGAACGACAACGAAGGAGGGCAGCCCGTTGGCGGGCACCCCTCTGAGCACGAATAGTGGACTAAAGCCCTTGGAGTTCTCAATGACATGACACGAGCATGACAACGACAACGAACCAAGCATATAAGGTGGGCACAGTGAACATTAACACCGCACGTTCGCTTGCAAAGATGCAACTTCTACGGGACATGATTTACGCCACAGACGTTGATATTCTGCTGATGCAGGAAACCTTCAATGCTGCTTTTCCCGACGTGCATGGATACAACACTTATCTAGCGCCGACTCCAGATGGAGGACGTGGCACAGCGATACTAGTCCGGGAAGGGATTCCGATGTGTGACCTCGATTACCTTCCTTCGGCTCGGGGTTTGGCTATGACCGTGAACGGCATTCGTATCGTCAACATCTATGCACCCTCCGGATCTGACAATCGACAGGCGCGTGCACGATTCTACTCGGAGGAGATTGCCCCCCTATTCCATGGGAGGTATGACCACATCTTGGTAGGGGGGGATTTTAACTGTGTACTCACTCCGAAGGATCAAACTCCTAATTTCAGCTCCTGCCACGCATTGAACACGATCTGCCGGGACATGGCCCTTATGGACACGTGGGAAAAGATCCATGGGCAGCGAGAGGGCTACACGTATTTTACTAGCCACTCGGCGAGCAGGCTGGATCGGATTTATGTTTCTGACGGATTAAGAGATCACGTGTTGGCTGCTGAACGTTGGCCCACAGCTTTTACGGATCACCTTGCGTATTTATGCACGTTAACCCTCCCACGGCAGCGGGTCTGGCGGAGTCGTAGTTCCTGGAATCTTAATTCCTCCTTATTGGTGGATCTCGAATGTCGCCAGCGGATCGAAGAAACATGACAGACTTGCACTCGCCGTCTGCCGCTGCACCGTACGGTTCTTTCGTGGTGGCTGCAGTGTGCAAAACCGGCGATACGAAGAGCTCTCATAACGTATGGCAAGGAAAAAGCGAAATGGCTCCGAGATACACTTGACTATTACTACATGGTGCTCCGCGACCTGTCCTCCAGGGCCCCATCGCCCGAACGTCAAGCGGAAGTCCATCGCATTCAGGCCTGCATTTTATCGATCACGAGACGTCGACTGGAGGGACTTTCGATCCGTGCTCGGTGCTTGGACAACGTCGATGGAGAACGTATTGGCATGCATCATGTGTCCAAGGGACATGCGCGTAATCGCCGATCCCTAATCACAGTCCTCCATGATGACGATGGTCGGCCCTTGACGTCGCAACAGGCCATTGCTGCTGAGTTTCTGGAGCATTACCGCCTCCTTTTCACTGGGACGCCGACGGACAATCGGACAGAAGAAGAAATTTTGCGACAGATGCAAACGGAGGTGGATGGTCCGGATGCAGAGGCGCTATTGGAACCCCTAACGGAAGATGACATCCGGGGCGCACTCGCGAAGGGTGCGGTGCATAAATCCCCTGGGCCAGATGGGTTGACACTCGAATTTTACCGCGCATTTGCGGATTTAATGATGTCCCAGTTGGTATTGATGTATAACGAGTTATTGAGCCCTGACACGGACGTTCCGTCACAGTTCATGGCGGGACTGCTTATACCAATACCGAAATCGACAGCGAGTGACAGCGCCCATCAATTTAGACCGCTCACGATGCTCAATACTGACTATAAGATCTTTGCGCGAATGTTGGCGGAAAGGCTCAAGATTGTAATATCCAAGACAATACCACCAGACCAGGCTTGTCTAGGGGTTCGGAGCAACATACATTCTATCCTCGGCGAATACCGTGACGTAATTTCCCTGACGGAAGCTTGTCGCATGCGAGCGGCGTTCGTATCGGTGGATTTTGATCGTGCCTTTGACAGGATCAACCATGATTTCCTTGACTCGACCATGAGACGCATGGCGATATCACAGGATTTTATTACCGTCCTCATGCGCCTCCTTCGCGGCGCTTCTTCGACGGTGAGAGTCAATGGCAGGGAGGTAGGAACGATTCCTGTTCGCAGCTCAGTTAGGCAAGGATGTCCCTTGTCGATGATACTGTTTACAATAGCGCTCGAACCATTGATGCAGACTCTTAGACGGACTCTAACAGGCGTCCGACTCCGTGCGAACTCCTTCACGTGTCGTGCATATGCCGACGACTTGATGATACTCGTCCGGTCGGAGAACGAAGTCAGTCAGGTGGTTACCCTTCTTACTACGTACGGGGTAGCTGCGGGAAGCAGGGTCAACACGAATAAAACCAAGATCATGCACATCGGTCGAGGGCTGGACGCTCTGCGAAGTCCGTTTACGACGGTGGACATCTTGCGATGCTTAGGTGTCTTGTTCACCCGATCGCTACGGCAATCAGCGGCGGCGAGCTATCGACGTCTCCTCCAGAACGTCCGACTGCACATACGCAACAATTCACTCCGAACGCATGACCTGCTCCAAGGGGTGGACTACACTAATGTTCACCTGGCCTCGCGACTGCCGCACTTGGCACAGGTACTGCCAATGCCACATGGTATCGCTGACAGATTAATGGCGGCCTTTGGATACTATGTCAGCCAAGGAATGTTGTTTAAGATCAAATACGAGACTTTAACTCTCCCACACCATTCTGGAGGACTTAACCTCACGGACGTGCGGAACAAGGCTCTAGCTCTATACCTGCGAGCGACGCTACGAACTTGGAACCAGCGGCAACACGCCATCACGTCGGCCATCCTGGATGTGCTTCTTCCAACGTCCTTTGAACCACCGGTAGCAGTAGGCACCATCTCGCCCTCGTTTTCTCACGTCGCGCGATTTTTTGTTGATTTTAGTTATGTTCAGTTACAGATACCTTCTACCGGAATCCCCACTAACCGTGAGATATATCGATACTTGCGGCGTCATCATGGCAGCAATGTTGTCGAACTTAAATACCCAACACGAAACTGGCGACAGATTTGGCGAGCTGTCCACACACCACTCCTCACCACAGCAGCGCGATCGTCATGGTATACATTAATCAACCGAAAGACGGTCAACCACCAACGATTGTACGACATTCGCATGGTGGATTCCCCGCTCTGCCTTAGATGTGGCATGCAGGACACCGACGAACACTCTCTGCAGTGCGGTGAGGCAAAGGATGTTTGGCGGCTGACGCAACGCATCATGGCCCTCCTCCGACACACCGACGAATCAACGATCACGACGGACGCTTTATTTTTCCCTGACCCTGTCTTTTTCCCCTCACAAAAAACATCGGCAATCCGATGGATTGGAGGACGCGCATCGCACTACGTGCTCTCGCGGACCTTGATATCGGTCATGGACTATTGGCATTATCTACTAGAACAACACGAAATCATCAGACGCCACTCTAAATATAAAACGCATTTTGCGAACTTTCTAGGCAGCATGTTTCATAACCCCCCGAAGCGGTGGGGAGTCCCAGGTTTACGTTGTTTCGAGGGATAGGATTTACTCCCAGTGAAGTGACGAGGATGTCACTTCGGCCCTATATTTATTTCCCTTCCTTTTTATATATGATTTTTCTTTTGGGACATTAAAATTAAATGAATAAATAAAATATTATTGTTACTAAAAAAATACAATATCAATGTTTCCTTCCTGCTGCCTCTCCCTTATCCTGTCAGGAGACGGGGACACCGCAAAAAAAAAAAAAAATGGACAAAAAAAAGATGGACAAAAGAAAAGTGGTCAGCGTGACAGACTGTCAATCCTAAGGGCCCGGGTTCGATTCCCGGCTGGGTCGGAGATTTTCTCCGCTCAGGGACTGGGTGTTGTGTTGTCCTAATCATCATCATATCATCCCCATCGACGCGCAGGTCGCCTAAGTGGCGTCAAATCGAAAAGACCTGCACCAGGCGAACGGTCTACCCGACGGGAGGCCCTAGCCACACGACATTTCCATTACTTCATGAGTATAAAGAGCTAGTTGTGTTTCACAAGAATGATATTTTCTGAATCCGTGCTGACTATATGTCAGTAAATCGTTTTCTTCCAGGTACTTCGTAATGTTCGAATACAGCATATGTTCTAAAACCCTACTCCAAATTGACGTTAGTGATATAGGCCTGTAATTCAGCCGATTACTCCTACTTCCCAGTTTGGGTATTGGTGTGACTTGAGCAATTTTCCAGTCTTTACGTACGGATCTTTCTCTGAGCGAGTGGTTGTATTTAATTGCTAAATATGGAGCTATTTTATCAGCATACTCTGAGAGGAACCGGACTGGTATACAATCTGGATTCGAGGCGTTGTCTTTATTGAGTGATGTAAGCTGCTTTGTTACACCGAGGATATCTACTTCTATGTTTCTCATCATGGCAGTTCTTGATAGGAGTTTCTTGGTGAAGGAATTTCGGAAAACTGTGTTTAATAACTCTGCTTTAGTGGCACAGTCATGAATGACTTCACCGTTGCTATCGCGCAGTGAAGGTATTGATTGCGTCTTGCCACTGGTGTGCTTTATGCATGACCAGAATCTCTTTGGGTTTTCTGCCAGATTTCGAGACAGAATTTCGTTGTGGAAATTATTAAAAGCATCTCGCATTGAAGTACGCTCCATATTTCGAACCTCTGTAAAACTTTGCCAATCTTGGGGATTTTACGTTCTTTTAAATGTGGCATGCTTTTTTCGTTGCTTCTGCAACAACGATCTGACCCGTTTTGTGAACCATGGGGGATCAGTACCATCACTTATTAATTTATGTGGTATTGTTGATACTATCTCTTTGAAAACATTCCACAACTTTTCTACACTTACATGATCAGGTCGGAAGGAGTGAAGACTGTCTCTTAAAAAGGCGTTAAGAGCATTTTTATCAGCTTCTTTTAAATAGATATACTTCGTGTTTCTTTTTGATGTTTGTAGGTGTTACGGTATTCAGCCTAGCAGCAACTGCCTTGTGGTCGCTAATCCCTGTATACGTCACTCACTATTTGTCCAGGATTATTTGTTGCTAAAAGGTCAAGTATGCTTTCGCATCCATTTCCGCTTCAAGTGGGCTCATGAACTAATTGTTCAAAATAATTTTCTGAGAAAACATTAAGTACAATTTCGGATAATGTTTTATGCCTGCCGCCGGCTTTAAACGCATACTTTTTCCATCATATCGAGGGCAGATTGAAGTCACCACCGACTACAATTGTATGAGCAGGGTACTTATTTGAAACGCGACTCAACTTTTCTTTGAACTGTTCAGCAACTACCCTCCTGGAAATGGAAAAAAGAACACATTGACACCTGTGTGTCAGACCCACCATACTTGCTCCGGACACTGCGAGAGGGCTGTACAAGCAATGATCACACGCACGGCACAGCGGACACACCAGGAACCGCGGTGTTGGCCGTCGAATGGCGCTAGCTGCGCAGCATTTGTGCACCGCCGCCGTCAGTGTCAGCCAGTTTGCCGTGGCATACGGAGCTCCGTCGCAGTCTTTAACACTGGTAGCATGCCGCGACAGCGTGGACGTGAACCGTATGTGCAGTTGACGGACTTTGAGCGAGGGCGTATAGTGGGCATGCGGGAGGCCGGGTGGACGTACCGCCGAATTGCTCAACACGTGGGGCGTGAGGTCTCCACAGTACATCGATGTTGTCGCCAGTGGTCGGCGGAAGGTGCACGTGCCCGTCGACCTGGGACCGGACCGCAGCGACGCACGGATGCACGCCAAGACCGTAGGATCCTACGCAGTGCCGTAGGGGACCGCACCGCCACTTCCCAGCAAATTAGGGACACTGTTGCTCCTGGGGTATCGGCGAGGACCATTCGCAACCGTCTCCATGAAGCTGGGCTACGGTCCCGCACACCGTTAGGCCGTCTTCCGCTCACGCCCCAACATCGTGCAGCCCGCCTCCAGTGGTGTCGCGACAGGCGTGAATGGAGGGACGAATGGAGACGTATCGTCTTCAGCGATGAGAGTCGCTTCTGCCTTGGTGCCAATGATGGTCGTATGCGTGTTTGGCGCCGTGCAGGTGAGCGCCACAATCAGGACTGCATACGACCGAGGCACACAGGGCCAACACCCGGCATCATGGTGTGGGGAGCGATCTCCTACACTGGCCGTACACCACTGGTGATCGTCGAGGGGACACTGAATAGTGCACGGTACATCCAAACCGTCATCGAACCCATCGTTCTACCATTCCTAGACCGGCGAGGGAACTTGCTGTTCCAACAGGACAATGCACGTCCGCATGTATCCCGTGCCACCCAACGTGCTCTACCCTGGCCAGCAAGATCTCCGGATCTGTCCCCCATTGAGCATGTTTGGGACTGGATGAAGCGTCGTCTCACGCGGTCTGCACGTCCGGCACGAAAGCTGGTCCAACTGAGGCGCCAGGTGGAAATGGCATGGCAAGCCGTTCCACAGGACTACATCCAGCATCTCTACGATCGTCTCCATGGGAGAATAGCAGCCTGCATTGCTGCGAAAGGTGGATATACACTGTACTAGTGCCGACATTGTGCATGTTCTGTTGCCTGTGTCTATGTGCCTGTGGTTCTGTCAGTGTGATCATGTGATGTATCTGACCCCAGGAATGTGTCAATAAAGTTTCCCCTTCCTGGGACAATGAATTCACGGTGTTCTTATTTCAATTTCCAGGAGTGTATGTCTTCTGAGCCGGGGGTCGGTAAAACTATCTAATTAATAGTTGAGTCCGATTGTCAGGTATAACCTCTACCCATACTATTTCATATGAACTATCTACTTCAATTTCGCTACAAGGCAAACTACCTCTGACAGCAATAAATTCTCCACCACCAACTGTATTTAATCTATCCTTTATTAACACTGTTAGATCGTTTGAAAAATATTCGGCTGAACTTATTTCCGGCTTTAGCCAGCTCTCTGTACCTACAACTATTTGAGATTCAGTGCTTTCTATTACGGCTTGTAGCTCTGGTTCTTTCCCAACACAGCTATGACAATACCAATCGTTTCTACCTTACTGTGTTTTACCTGCCCACTTTCTGTCGGACGCCCCTTCTGTGGTTCCCTGAGACCCTCTAACCTACAAAACTACCGTCCCTTCCATACAGCCCCCGCTACCCATGTAGCCACCTCCTGTGTGTAGTGGACTCTGGTTCTTTCCCAACACAGCTATGACAATACCAATCGTTTCTACCTTACTGTGTTTTACCTGCCCACTTTCTGTCGGACGCCCCTTCTGTGGTTCCCTGAGACCCTCTAACCTACAAAACTACCGTCCCTTCCATACTGCCCCCGCTACCCATGTAGCCACCTCCTGTGTGTAGTGGACTCTGGTTCTTTCCCAACACAGCTATGACAATACCAATCGTTTCTACCTTACTGTGTTTTACCTGCCCACTTTCTGTCGGACGCCCCTTCTGTGGTTCCCTGAGACCCTCTAACCTACAAAACTACCGTCCCTTCCATACTGCCCCCGCTACCCATGGAGCCACCTCCTGTGTGTAGTGGACACTGGTTCTTTCCCAACACAGCTATGACAATACCAATCGTTTCTACCTTACTGTGTTTTACCTGCCCACTTTCTGTCGGACGCCCCTTCTGTGGTTCCCTGAGACCCTCTAACCTACAAAACTACCGTCCCTTCCATACTGCCCCCGCTACCCATGTAGCCACCTCCTGTGTGTAGTGGACTCTGGTTCTTTCCCAACACAGCTATGACAATACCAATCGTTTCTACCTTACTGTGTTTTACCTGCCCACTTTCTGTCGGACGCCCCTTCTGTGGTTCCCTGAGACCCTCTAACCTACAAAACTACCGTCCCTTCCATACTGCCCCCGCTACCCATGGAGCCACCTCCTGTGTGTAGTGGACTCTGGTTCTTTCCCAACACAGCTATGACAATACCAATCGTTTCTACCTTACTGTGTTTTACCTGCCCACTTTCTGTCGGACGCCCCTTCTGTGGTTCCCTGAGACCCTCTAATCTACAAAACTACCGTCCCTTCCATACTGCCCCCGCTACCCATGTAGCCACCTCCTGTGTGTAGTGGACTCTGGTTCTTTCCCAACACAGCTATGACAATACCAATCGTTTCTACCTTACTGTGTTTTACCTGCCCACTTTCTGTCGGACGCCCCTTCTGTGGTTCCCTGAGACCCTCTAATCTACAAAACTACCGTCCCTTCCATACTGCCCCCGCTACCCATGTAGCCACCTCCTGTGTGTAGTGGACTCTGGTTCTTTCCCAACACAGCTATGACAATACCAATCGTTTCTACCTTACTGTGTTTTACCTGCCCACTTTCTGTCGGACGCCCCTTCTGTGGTTCCCTGAGACCCTCTAACCTACAAAACTACCGTCCCTTCCATACAGCCCCCGCTACCCATGTAGCCACCTCCTGTGTGTAGTGGACTCTGGTTCTTTCCCAACACAGCTATGACAATACCAATCGTTTCTACCTTACTGTGTTTTACCTGCCCACTTTCTGTCG
Source organism: Schistocerca nitens (assembly GCF_023898315.1). Taxonomy (NCBI): domain Eukaryota; kingdom Metazoa; phylum Arthropoda; class Insecta; order Orthoptera; family Acrididae; genus Schistocerca; species Schistocerca nitens. The sequence continues at coordinate 491,968,326 of NC_064618.1, forward strand.
GACGCCCCTTCTGTGGTTCCCTGAGACCCTCTAACCTACAAAACTACCGTCCCTTCCATACTGCCCCCGCTACCCATGGAGCCACCTCCTGTGTGTAGTGGACTCTGGTTCTTTCCCAACACAGCTATGACAATACCAATCGTTTCTACCTTACTGTGTTTTACCTGCCCACTTTCTGTCGGACGCCCCTTCTGTGGTTCCCTGAGACCCTCTAATCTACAAAACTACCGTCCCTTCCATACTGCCCCCGCTACCCATGTAGCCACCTCCTGTGTGTAGTGGACTCTGGTTCTTTCCCAACACAGCTATGACAATACCAATCGTTTCTACCTTACTGTGTTTTACCTGCCCACTTTCTGTCGGACGCCCCTTCTGTGGTTCCCTGAGACCCTCTAACCTACAAAACTACCGTCCCTTCCATACAGCCCCCGCTACCCATGTAGCCACCTCCTGTGTGTAGTGGACTCCTGACCTATTAAGTGGAACCCGGAAACCCACCACCCGATGGCACAAGTCAAGGAATCTGCAGCCTAAACGGTCACAGAACGGCCTGAGCCTCTGATTCAGACCCTCCACTCGGCTCTACAGCAAAGGAACACAGTCGGTTCTATCGAAGATGCTGATGGTGAGCTCCGCCTTAACCTCGGAAGCAAGACTGACAGTCTTGCCTATTTCCGCTAGCCGCCCGAAACCAGACAGAATCTGCTCCGATCCAAAGCGACACACGTCAGTGGTACCGACATGATCCACCACCTGCAGTTGGCTGAACCCTGTACTCTTCATTGCATCCGGAAGCACCCTTTCCATATACGGAATGACTCTCCCCGGAATGCACACAGAGTGCACACTAGCTTCCTTCCCCTCCTTGGCCGCCATGTTCCTAAGGGCCCCATTACGCGTCTAGCGTTGGAGCTCGCAACTACCAGCAAACCCACCCTCTCTGAATTCCCAGACCCCGCGGGCAAAGAAGCTTCCTCTGGAACGAGGTGGACGACTGCATCCGGCTCAGAGACAACGTCAGCCACAGATAACGCCCGAAACCCGTTCGTCAAACGAACCGGGAAGGCCCTACGATCGGCCGCACGGGAAGTTTTTCGCTGCCTGCCAGATTTTGGAATGATCTCCCACTCTACCACGGGTGAGGTGTCAACGTCAGTGCAGGCAGTACCCGGGGAGGTCACAGCAGTGGACCGATCTCAGGACACGTGGGACGTGCTCGACGTCCGTCGCATCCCGCGTCCGATCCCCCACAGTGACGCCCTTGGCAGCAGCATCAAGCTGTGTGACGAAAGCCAACGCAGCCTGAAGCTGTGAGCGAAGGGTCGCCAGCTCAGCTCGCATCTGTACACAACAATCAGAGTTCCTATCCATTACTGCACTCCTCCTGTTTGAAGCTCGTAAAAATATGCAACAAGCGAACGGTGTACTCTCCCTAATAGTAGCAGAAACCAGCGGTGAGCTCTCGCTGACGGTCTAACTGACTGATCTGATGCAGACTTTGTTTTTTCCAACTAGGGTGCTGGGAAGCAGCAGCACTGCCATAGACAATACTTTTATTCAATCTTCGTTACTAGGTCGGCATTCTGTTAGTAAAAGGGTGAATGGCCTTTCAGACCATAATTCATAAATTTTGACACTAAAAGGCTTTAGTACTCAAACAAATGTCACATAGCATTACAAACTATGTAAGAAAGTTAATTCAACGGCCGTAGAGAGTTTTTTAAAACCTCGTCAAGGAACAAGAGTCGCAAGATGTTGATAGTGGCAATAACATAAATGACAAATATAATGCTTTCCTTAACACATTTCTCATTCTCTTTGAGAGTTGTTTTCCATTAGAACGCTCTAAATGGGGTACTAGCAGCAATAGTCATCCTGGGTGGCTGTCTAGTGGGATACGATATCATGTAAAACAAAGCGGAAATTATATCAAAATGTTAGAAGTAGTCACAATCAAGCTACAGTTGCCCATTACAGACAGTATTGTAAGGTGCTTAAAATTGGTATTAGTAAGATAAAGAGTATGTGGTGCGCAAATAGAACAGCTATTTCACAAGATAAAATTGAAACCATACGGTCGGTTGTGAAGGAAGCGTCGGGTCAGCAGCACAAGGTCGACGGTATAAAGTCAGTTCGTAGTAAAAATATTTCTGTTACTGATAAATGTACAATATTTAACAGGTATTTTCTGAGCACTGCTGGTGAATTAAATTAATATTTAGTTTCTGCAGGCAATCATATCTCTTGGAAAATGCCTTTCCGAGACTGATGACTGAAATACTTCTCTTTCATATAGACAAGGGGGATACTGAGACAATAATTAAATCACTGAAGACTAAGGACTCTCATGGGTGTGATGGAGAGCCTATCAGAATATAATAGTACTGTGCTGCACATTTTAGCCCAGCAGTTAGCCACATTTGTAATTTTTCCTTTCGAATGGCCAGTTTCCTGAAAGATTGAAGAACTCAGTAGGAAAGCCGCTTTATAAAAAGGGAAGAAGGGAAAATGTAGGCAAGTTTAGACCTATTTCTATACCATCAGTGTTTTAAACTTGCTGAAAAGTCTGTGTATGTAAGGATAATTGGTCATTTTATATCACATAATTTGCTATCAAATGTAGAATTCGGGTTTGGAAGTCGTGTAACAAGCGAAAGTGCTACATTCTCTTTTCTCTGTGAGGTACTGGATGGGTTAATCAAAAAGTTTCGAACGCTAGGCATATTTTTTGACTTAACTTAGGCATTTAATTGTTTTGACCACAAAATATTACTCCACAAGTTGGACCATTACAGAATTACCTCTAACAACAGACAGCAAAAGGGCATTATGGCTGTGATGAGGGGTCTGAGTGGGGGATGGTCAAATAGGTGGCGACCCAAGGATCAGTGTTGGGACCACTCCTATATGCACTCTAGTATTACGAGTAACTCCAAAATATATCTGTTTGATGATGACACTAGCTTGGTAGTAAAGGATGTTGATTGCAACATTGCCTCGGTTTCAAACAGTGCAGTTCATGACATAAGTTCATGGCTTGTAGAAAATGAGCTAACGCTAAATCACATTAAGACTCAGGTTTTACAGTTTCTAACACACAATTCGACAAAACCCGACGTTTTAATTTCACAGAATGGGCATTTGATTAGTGAAACTGAACAGCTCAAATTTCTAGGTCTTCAGATAGGTAGTAAACTGTTGCGGAAAGCCCAAGTTCAGGATATTGTTCAAAGACTTAATGCTGCCATTTTCACTATTCGAACGGTATCTGAAGTGAGTGGTCGGTCAACATGAAAATTAGTCTACTTTGCTTATTTTCATTCGCTTATGTCGTATTGTATTATATTTTGGGGTTACTCTTCCCATTCCAAAAGGATATTTTTGAAAATTTGGTTAAAAATTATCTCTCAAGGCAATCTTTGTTTTTCTTTTCTTTCAAAGTAGATCTCACGCTGGTCGGTTTCATACCCCATTTGTCCATTTTCAACATGCCGTTTGGCTACGAAAATTCGGGTATATATTTTTCTGAAATCAATAATTAAATTTTTCTTAGTTGCTGAAATTAATTTCAAGCAATTAAGTCATTCTTTTTTCAAAACTAGCTCTCACCCGGGTCAGTTTGATACCCCGTTTGTTCCATTTCCAAATCTTCGAATGGCTATGAAAAATAAGACCAAAATCAGCATGTTATTTCCAGGGAGTCTTCTCTTCGTTCAGCACAAACATTTGAACAATAAGAGATTATATCAAAAGTCTGAAGTAGTCCAGTTATATTAATCGAGAAGACAGTTGCCACCAAACCCAGTACTACAGCCGCCACCTCAATGGTCATTGTTCCGAGCGTCCAAATTAAAAGCATAGACAGAACTGGCGTCTTGTTCCTGTGACCATCAGGATGAACTCATGTTTCCTAGGAGCTTGTTGCTGATTTACTGTGTGCTAGAATAGTTAAGCCTGGGATCGTGTGACACTAGCAGTGATGAGGTATACAGATCTAACTAAGTTCAACACAAACAGGGTACACCATGAGGAAGGCTCCTTCATTGTTTTAAGCATTTCGTATTACGAGGTGGCAGTTCACCCATAAGGATTTTAATAGTATTTTGGGTGTTTGCAGTATGAATAAACTAACTATACCACGGCTAAGATAGACCTTTCTTGCTATTGGTAATTATGGGTTTAAGGGGACTAAACAGCCGAGGTCATTAGTCTCCCATTATTTTCCTCAGTGCAGAATCAGTATGCTCCAACTGTCAGCGTCTACAGTAAGTTCTATGAACAAGTTTGAGAAAGTTTGTTAAGTGTTTCCCTAGCCTGTATCTGTGGCGTGGTACGTACCAGCGTAGTATTCACGTAGTGGGATGTGTGATAACGTCTAAAAATCACACCTAGTTTGGTCGTTATGCCGGCCCTCGTCATTAATCCGCCGGGAGGATTCGACACGGGGCCGCCTCGCTTCCCCGTTCCGAAAGCGAGCGCTTTCACGTGCACAACTATCAGAGAGGATCACATCATTTTTAGGTGAGCTATTATTAGCAGTCTGTAGTAGCGCAAGAACTACGATATAAAATATACATGTATGCACTGGCGTTGAAAGGGAATACGAACTGTTGATATTTACATGATGCCGTTTTGTGAGCAGAGTTTTTTAGTAAATAGCAGGATATACTGTAACAAAGAGTGAGGATGTAGATGACTGAAAAGAAAGTGTTATGATCTCTAAAAACTCTGCTTTTGGGGGCAAGCGGAGGATGGGGGGGAGGGTGGGGGGGGGGAGTGACTAGCAGTGACATAGGAGGAACCCCTACGCCATGCACCATATGGTGACTTGCGGAGACTATATGTGATGTAGGGATTGAAAGTTTCTAAAATTTTACTGATACGGACATCTAGCACGCTGATGCATTTGTTGTGAATCTGGTGTAGCATTTCGTGTACGTGTGTTACACTTCTTAATGTGTTGTATTTTTAATTAGTTATATTATTAATGGTTCATGCAGGAAAAGCTGCGAGTGATCGAAGATTTCGATACTGAAACGATTATTTTCTCCAGTTTCCTTATATCACGTACAGGCAGAGACTATAATAGGAATCATTTAAATCTCGACAAATTCATTTAAGCATCTACAACTTTGTGCTATTAGTGAGCAAGCCAGTATGTATTATGTTTTCTTGGAGACTATGAATTTCAAATAGTTTGTCACTTGTATGTATAAGGTTTACCGACTGCTGGATAACGTTTGTGTCAGCATAAGCTAACATAACTCACTGCGAGGCACTATCGGTGTTGCGCAGGACCTAAACCGCCAGTGGCACGTAGGCGCTGGTTCGAGAACGGCTAATCTGCTTTAGCCCTCGAGATCAGTGAATCTCAATGTCCACATTATATCGCCGAGCACTTTCGGTAACAGCCGCATTTGGCTGTCAAGAATTAAATGCGGTTTCGTACACAGCACCGCGCCGCACATTACACCCGCAATTCAGGGAGCCCACCCTCTTCCATAACCTGAGGATTTGGCGCAAGCGCTGCGAAGCGCGCCAGAGAATATGGCAATTTCACGGTAAGCCAGTTGCCAACAACGGACTATATGAGAGAACGTGCTCCAATTAACCGACGCGTGTACCGGCCGTTATCACTAGCAGCACACAATTTCTGCGCTGGACCAACAAGCAATACCGCGCAGGGGAGCCCCTGTACAGTCTCACAACGCAGCTGCTTCGTCAGTGCCGACAACGGTTATTTGGTTTACATCATCAGGGCAGTCGCATTCTATTTAAAAACTAATTTGGTTCTGATATGTTGCTAAAATTTTGCGAAGATGGGTGAAGGAAAAAAGTAATTTAGGTTTGAACTTCCCATCGACAAGGTCACTGGAGACGGACAAACTCCGATTGGGAAAGACTACGGAAAGTAAACAGCCATGCTTTTGACGTCATTTGGGGAAAATACTGAAATAGTAAATGAGAACGGCTGGACGAGGATCTGATCCTCTGTCCTCCCAAATATACACTGATCAGCCAGAACCTTTCGACCATCGCCCTAATAGCCGTTATGTCCACCATTGGCGCGGGTAGCAGCCGCGACACGTCGTTGCGTGGAGGCAATGAGGCCTTGATAGGTCACTGGAGGAAGTTGGCACCACATCTGTACACACACACACATACACACACACACACGAGTCTCTTAATTAACGTAAATTACGTGGAGGGGAGCAAATGTGCACTGAACCCACGTTCAATCACATCCCAGATGTGTTCGATCTGGTGCAGATCTGGCGAGTTACGGAGTCAGCACATCAATGTGAACTCGCCACTGCATTCTTCGAACCACTCTATCACCCTCTTGGCCAAGTGACATGGCGCTTTATCTTGTTGAAAAATGCCACTGCCGTCGGAAACTATGATCGTCATGAAGGGGTTTGCATGGTGAGCCGTGGTAAAAATTGCTGTTTTGAAGAACGCGCCGCAGCGCGTAGTGTGAAGCAGTCGCCCTCCGTTTCTGGCGGTGGCGCCGCTGTGGCAATCGCAGCTTTGGTGTCTCCCTCTGGTGGGAAAGGGGAAAGGTTGCCTGTTCACGTGCATTTAAGGGGCGCTATGAGCTCGTCAGGGGGCCAGTTCGTCAGTCTGGGTCAGCTAGGTGTCAGTCGGTGTCAGTCTGGGAGTCAGTGCAGAGGGTCGACAGAGTCAGTCGGAAGGCAGACACTTGCATGTTAGATGGCACTAAGTCTCAGTCGCTGTTGGGTTGTGTACTGAGTCGGGTTAGTCGTTACTCCGCTGTAGGACGAGTTGGTAGTCAGCAGCAGGCAGGTCCGCACGGTACAAGTACGCACCGGGGCTGTGGTCGACGCAGACGGAAGGCCGTTGGTCGATCGGTCGGCTGGTCGTCGGATGGCGACATGTGGTCTGCTGACAGCGGGGAGAAAAAAAGTGCCGCACTTCACAGTCGGCATGCGATTCCTCATTCCAAAGGGAGTACTAACATAACAGAGTTAATTCCTCAGCGGAAACAAGCCAAGCTGATTGCGATTTACAAGAGGTTCAAGGACCCTACGGTCCCCACCAACAACAGGCCCATCAGCCTCATAAATACTATGGTGAAGGTCCTTGAATCTGTGATCCTTCACCGACTTTCCCAACTTCTTGCAGCGGCTGGGACGATCCGTCCTGAACAGTTTGGATTCACTTCGCACCTCTCTGCTGAACTTCAAGTCTCAGTCGCTGTTGGGTTGTGGACTGAGTCGGGTTCGTCGTTACTCCGCTGTAGGACGAGTTGGCAGTCAGCAGTAGACAGGTCCGCACGGTGCAAGTACGCGCCGGGGCTGTGGTCGACGCAGACGGAAGGCCGTTGGTCGATCGGTCGGCTGGTCGTCGGATGGCGACATGTGGTCTGCTGAGCACTGGCACCAATATCAGTCGGGAAGAGTTGTCAGCCAGCAACAGTCGGGTCCGTATGGTGTTAGTATTCGCCGGGACCGCTTCTGGCGAAAGCGTGCTCCCGTTGGTAGTTTGCTCGGCCGGTCGTCTTAGTCGACGACGTCTTGGATCCTCAGGATGAACACCATTTTCCGAGTCGGGATGTGGTTGGACCTTGTTCGTTCGTTGGAACTGAAGCAGCGACGTAGTCACAGCGCGAAGCCAGGCCGGGTCTTTTGGCGGCGGGCACGCGCTTTTGCATTTGGAGGCGCTAGCTGCGAGAGCGACTTTTCTCTTTCCTCCAAAGCAGTATCCTCAAGTTGAGTAATTAGTTACTTCTTTTAAATCTCGACTGTTACGAATTGTTCGTTATTTGTGGATTGTTGTTTCCTCAGCCGTTCATGCGTGTGATAACAAGAGGTGAGTGTTGTTGTCTATAACCCGCAGCCTTCTTCCGTAGTGATTTGACAGTTGTGACTTGTGTTTTCTGTATTCTTTTGAACTTGTCTTGAGTGGTGTTTGATGCCTTGATCTTGGTGAGGCCGAGTTATAAGGTGTAGATATCCTGGTTTACTGGACATCGGCCGATATTCTCTGTTATCTGTGCAGTTGGATCTGACGGTTGGAAATCGGTCAGATTGTCGGTCGGAGTGCTAGTATGTCTGTCGTTCGGAGCTGCCTCTGTCATGTTTGTCGGATTCGGTGTGTTAACGAATTCATTGCTTGGAATGTAACGGCCTAATTCCTGAAATATGTTTTTTATCTTGCGTACCATCTTGAGAGGCGGTATATGTGTACTGTAGAGCATGTTAACTGGTTTGGCGAACCTTGTATAATTTTATATAAGATTGCATTTCATGGGCTTTTACTTAAATGGTCATTTTAGTAGATAAAGTTGCCACCCTTCCACCGTAAGACTTTTCTTAGAAGTGAAAATCAAGCTGCACCTTCGGTGGCAAGTTAATCTTTTAATTTTAGTGTTTTGTACCATTTCCATCCCTCCTGCGGGGTGCGTAGTTTGTGTGCTTGTGTGAACTGTTAGTTTAAAGTAATCTGGTGTGTTGCAGATTTGCACCAGTGTAGTCTTTCAGAGGTTTCTGTGAGCTGTCGTGACTACGGCGGTGTCAAAAGGGAGCGCCAAGGTTCTCAGCCCGAAAGCTCATACACTCAAAAATTTGTTTTTTTATGCCTCTGAATAAATTGTAACATGACATTTAGAGGATGCTTTCTGCTTATAATTTTAAATCTGTTTCTTAAAAAAAACGTTTTTAGGAATACATTCCCATTCGTTAAATCAATTTGATTATGATTTCATCAGTTACTCCGTGGCAACTACTTCCACGCTCACATAGTGTGATTAAATGTGTTAATGTTCTTGATGAATCGCTAGTAAATAAAATAAATTTTTAAGAATATTATTTGAAATTAAATCCAAGGTTCACATGGTGTGCAACTAGTGTACGATACTCTTTGGCCGTCACGGTGCCTTGCACGAGCTCCACAGAACTCATGGGTACCCAAGTGAATGTGTGGAAATGTTCACCAGACCACAATGGAGCCGCCGCCAGTTTCTCACTGTACCTCAGTGCAGATGTCAGGGAGCTGTTCCCCAGGAAGACGACGGATTCGCACTCCACCATCGGTATGATGAAGAAGGGATTGGGATCCATCACACCAAGCAACGCTCTGCCATTGCGCCAAAATCTAGTGTCGATGGTCAGGTGCCCATTTCAGTTGCAGTTGCAGATGTCGTGGTGTTAACGTTGCCGCATGCAAAAGTCGTCAGCTGCGGCGGTCCATCGTTAAGTGTGTTCGCAGCACTGTGTGTTCAGACACACTTGTACTCTGTCCAACATTAAAGTCTGATGTTACTTCCGCAACAGTTCGCCGCCTGTCTTGTTTTACCAGTCTGCCCAGCCTACGACATCCGACATACGTAACGTCGGCCCAACCCCACATCATCTGGATTTGGTTTCACCACGTGTTGAAGACGATCACTAGAGCTCTCCTCGAACACCTGACAAATAGTACAGAAATTTGGCAAGGTTGCGTTTATTTTGTAACGAAACAACATATACAGGTGATAGTAAGGTAGAAACAATGTAAAGAATACTGAACGTAAACAACTGCAACATGCATAAAGATTGACAAAAACGTTCTTCGTTTTTTCAACTTAACGGATTTGCACACCCATTCTGACAACTGATTAATGTGCTCAGTAGGGGCTGTGACCATCTCTTTCAGCATCACAGGCCAGCCAACGACGGTACATGGAGTGAATGCTGTCACAGTTCTCATATTGAGACAATAACGTCCATTCTTCTTGCAGAGTTGCTCGCAAGTCTTGGAAAGTGTTGATTTACGCTGACGTGATGCAACCCGTCTCTCTAGTGCATCCCAGACATGCTCTATGAAATTCAAAACGGGAGAGAGAGCAGCCCACACAGTATATTTCGTTTCCAAGAAAACATCGACCACCCGTGCGCTGTGATGTCGAGCATTATTGTCCATCAGTTCGACGTCTGTTCCCACAGCAACTCGCAGCAATCGCACATGAAGTCTCAGGATCTCGTCACGATACCTGACAGAAGATAAATCTTGCCGATTCATCCATACAATTTCATGAAAAGCTGTTCGAGTGGTCAGCATAATCCCTGCCCACATTATTAGGAATAATCCTCGATATCGGTCGGTTTCCATAATGTTTGGGTCGCGAAATCGTGTTCCACGTTCCCTCCAGAGGCGAATCCGTCGAGAATCACTCTCCACACCAGATCGGGACTCATCTGTGAAAAGAACATTGGCACACTGTTCAATCTTCTAGGTGGCATGTTGGCGACCCCATTGTAGACGCTCCTTTGTGTGAAGATGCGACAGAGGTAGAGTCACACAGCAGGTCTCCGACAGTAAAGGCCACTCTGCCGAAGCCTTCTGTACACCGTTCGCCTCGATACAACGCGTCCAGTGGGTGCTGCGAGGTCAGATGCCAGTTGCCGTGCAACACTAAGCCGCTAGCGTCGTGCCCTTACAGCCAAATAAAGGTCCTGTCTTTGTGATGTCACACGTGGGCGGCCCTTCCCGGGTCTTTGGGATACAGTTACGGTCTCTACAAACTGTCGCCCCATCCGAGAGAGAACAGAACGATTCACATTAAGCCGCAGGGCCACATCAGTTTGCGGCTGTCGTGCTTCCATTCTTCCTATGGCTCTCCATTGCAGAGAGACTGTGAAAGGTCTCTGTTGGATTCCTTTCATGTTTAATTTCTTAAATCTGTTGTCATTACGGCATAAATTCCTCTTCTAAATTTACTGTGGCGTTTCTGACTATCTGGGAGGAGACTGAGTAGTGGAACGTTTACTTTTACACATAAACAAGAACGATCTGTCACACTACTACACTTTAAAACACAGTTTATATGCAATTCATGTCACACAGTCTCATACGGAACCTACATCCGCTTTCTTTTATATACTGTGTATGATAAGATACTGTCATCCCCCTTCCCTTCTGTGTGAGAGGATGAGTGAGCAAACGTATTTCTAGTTGCATGCTTGAGGGTAGCAGACAAGGCTGTCTGCTAGAGAACAGTAGGACCAACGTCGGAACAGGTAGCTACGCTTTCTAAAAGCAAAGAGGTTTCTATCCTTAGTTTGGTCCTGTCCGTCCGTTGTCATGTTGGTATAGGAAGCTGCCCCTCTGGCCACTTCCGTTTGTATTTGTGAGCCACCCTCAGGAAGCACGCTCGGTAGTAGCGCAGGTCAGTCTGTCCGTGGCGAGCGTCTGAAGTGGTAAGATCTCCGGCTAAGCGCGTGTCTGCTAAGTCCGTAGGACAATGGATTTCTTAAGTTCAGCCTAACTGAAAATTTAATCACCTTTATTTCAGGTTAGCTCTAAAATATCTAGTGTTATCTTAAATTGCAGCGCAGTGTAATTCTCGTGTGAAGTTCAGATTATTTTCCGGTAGTTGCTTTGTCACTACTTTATGAGTAAAGTGGAACCACGTGTTGATCAGTAACTCTAACTAAGATCAATCTTAAATGTGAATGCTTGTGTGATTATAACGTCTCATCTCCACAATATTTTTAATATAGCAACTTTTCTTTATGTTCAACCCACGTGGGGTGTACTTTGCGAGACCAGTACCACGTGCTTATATAACTGTTTGACCCATCAGGTTAATGGTAAGACGTTAGTAACCAGTTCGAGGTTTTTCTTTTGTAAATTGCTTTTCGATCTAATTTATTTTAATTATCTAAATTATTGTGGAGTTATACGCTTTGTGTAAACCAAGTTGACCACGTGAAGCAAGTGGTGTAATCATCAAAGTAGCCCTCAGCTATTCTTTTTGGGAAGATTTCACATAGAGTTAGTATGAATTTAGTATACCAGTGTGTGGTAATTACATGACGGACAGGATTGTGCTACGAACGTAATTTCTTTGGGTGAAAATTTGAATCTGTTGGTAGTGGTTAACTTTCTCTTGCATACGTTTCAACATTCTTTGTGTGTTGTTTTATGAATGCAGTGTTGTATGCAGTCTCCCAATCTTGGCTCCATATTTGATGTGTTCCGTAAGATTGCAATCTCACATTTTCACAATCCTAAATAAGGCACCAGTTTAGTTAGGAATAAAGTTTAATATGCTGAAATTTCAATGATCAATCTTAAAAATAAATTTCCAAATATAAACTGATTTCTTTCATTTTATTTAAATTCTTTTATATATATATATATATATATATATATATATATATATATATATATATATATATATATATGTATATATATTACCGGTTGTTGTATGACTATTAAAAGATTATAATTAATGTTAGTCTGTTTGGGAATTTAGTAAACCTAGACTAGATACCTGGTGAAACAGTTGCTCAATAATGCAAGGTTAACTTCCCCAGACAGCTCACAGCTTTTAACCCGCTTTTATTGGCTAGCGGTACCGCTTACATAGCAAAATAAAGTTACAACATTACAACTGGAAGGCATCTTCTCTGTGCCATACTGCACTGTCTGAGACTACCCGATGTGGGACTACCCGACAAATACTACCCCGGTTAATGGGTGCCCTGACGTCATCACTGGCGCGGTTGTCCGTTGACCGGAATGCCATCTTCCGTACAGAAAACGATTCTACGGACATCTGTTGACAATTGGTATGATTATATCATGATTTAGACACAGGATGGGGGAATACCGTTTTTTCCATAATTCTGGACACCAGTGCACATGCGTCTACTGCAGATGAAATTTAAGTTGAGCGTCCAACACCTTGCCAGAAAACACGAGATCATTGGCTGGCCAGCTCTATAAAACAAATATGCGGTGATCTGACGATACAATACAATGCTGATGCAGCTGCAGGTGTTCAATAGGATAAGTCTGAAAGCAAGTCTCAATTGTAATTAGCATAGTAATAAAACAAATTATAATCAAAACATGTAACATAGCATAGCACAATTTAGCATAAAAGACATCGAATCTGTTGGTGAAAATTTCATTAACGTTGCAGACAACAATGAATCTATGTGTAGGACATAAATGAACACGAGAGTACAAGTGGCGCACTCATCCTATAATCCAAGAAATAAAAAATTCCATACTTTAACACTAACTAAAGTTATTGTTAATGTTTGCAGCATTGTTCCTCAGTTGCTATTTTAGTTATTCTTTATCACACATAGAAGGAAGGAACAGAATGTTTTATTCGTGTGTACTAAACATGATTCATCAGTTCACGGTAGGCATCATCAGTGGTATTCATTTCTGTGTGTTATTCTGTATGTAATAGGTGCCCACAGTACAGGTTTTCAATTGCTAAGGACATTTAGCGTTCGACTGCGCATAGCCTAGACTCTAGTACACTGGACGAACTCTCGTGCACATGCTGTAGGGCTGCATTCAAGAACACATTGGTAAAGCCTAGCATGTAAAGGCGAAGCATGTATGGTACAGCTAAATAAAACATTCAATTTAAAAGACAGATTGGTTTTGGTCTATATGACAAATCGTAATGGCAGTTACTCACCTACACCGTACCAAATTGATATGCAGATATTACTAGCCTGTGTTTCCAAACAAAGAAAAAAATAAACAGAAAGTTGCATTTTGAATGATGAAAAATCGGCACATTCGTCAAGAGTACCTCTTGATTCAACAGTTTTTAAAAACTTTAAAATTGCGTGCTGATAACACTTCCTTTTCCACTCATTTAGATCCTCACTTCTCGTTGAAAAACAGACGAACATAATCTGAAAATAAATAGCTCCAATTCCCTTTTCAACTTAAATGTACGTATACATAATTTTGTATCGTTCCTCTTACGTCATTACAATCTGCAAATGAAAACGCAATTTATATTTTGTATTCTTGGTGTCTTGCAGCCTTCATACAATCGATAAAATACTCTTCGTAAAAACCTGCAAAAAATTCTATGAAGACGTAAAACTAAAACAGGAGGAAATACTAGGTACTCTAAGACCCAATACGCAAAATTATAAACACATTTCAACGTCATAACATACAGTCTATACTAAACTCCGTCCGAACAGGCCTTGGAAGGCGCAGTGGTACCTACCGGCCGCTGTGTCATTCTCAGACCACAGGAGTCACTGGATGCGGATGTGGAGGGGCATGTGGTCAGCACACCGCTCTCCCGGCCGAATGTCAGTTTACGAGACCGGAGCCGCTACGTCTCAATCAAGTAGCTCCTCAGTTTGCCTCCCAAGGGCTGAGTGAACCCTGCTTGCCAACAGCGGTCGGCAGACCGGATGGTTACCCATCCAAGTGCTAGCCCAGCCCGACAGCGCTTAACTTCGGTGATCTGACTGGAACCGGTGTTACCAATGCGGCAAGGCCGTTGGCACATATAGTGTATTGAATACAATATTATACTGTACATTATGCTACTATTTGTCTTCTATGGACCGCTCGAGATGAGAGTTCGGTAATAGTCCGGAAAAATAAGAGTGATAAATGCAAGCAGCCTTGTCTATATGTGCAAATAATGTCGTTTATCGAACACGAAATAGGCTAGCCATGATATTCATAAGTCGAAATGAAAAGAGAAGAAGAAAGTACATATAATTCATATCCCTCTGCGAAGATGGTGGAATCCAAGGAAAATAGATCTCTAAGATCACAGTAAGGAAGTGGTTAGGTGACATGTTGTTGTTGTTGTTGTTGTTGTGGTCTTCAGTCCTGAGACTGGTTTCATGCAGCTCTCCATGCTACCCTATCCTGTACAAGCTTCTTCATCCAGTACCTACTGCAACCTACATCCTTCTGAATCTGCTTAGTGTATTCATCTCTTGATCTCCCTCTACGCTGCCCTTCAATACTAAACTGGTGATCCCTTGATGCCTCAGAACATGTCCTAGCAACCGATCCCTTCTTCTAGTCAAGTTGTGCCACAAACTTCTCTTCTCCCCAATTCTATTCAATACTGCCTCATTAGTTATGTGATCTACCCATCTAATCTTCAGCATTCTTCTGTAGCACCACATTTCGAAAGCTTCTGTTCTCCTCTTGTCCAAACTATTTATCGTCCATGTGTCACTTCCATAGATGGCTACACTCCATACAAATACTTTCAGAAACGACTTCCTGACACTTAAACCTATACTCGATGTGACATAAAAAAACTTATAACCACAGCATCCATGCGTATCACAAACTCATAATGCACGAAAATATCTACAGAAAGCTTTAATTCCTCCATGTACGAGAAATGGGTGATGAAGGCCATCACCAACGTAATCTACTTAAATGGAGAAAAAAAAGTTGATTTGACAACACGTTCAGAAGCTAATCTCTGCAATATTCACAAACGACAGGCATATACGATTATATAATCAAGTTATGAGAGAAAAACATGGAAGTTTCCTTTTAATTTGGGGAATGCAGAGAACGTGTAATTCACTCACTTGCAAAATCCTCGATCAATCAAGTACTGAATAATGTTCATTGGTCTGGAAACATGACTAAGATGGATTAATGGAAGAATGAAGAATATTCTACCAATAACTGCGATCTTAGTGACAGGTTTGTGGGAGAATTACATAAATGTTAAATGGTCACCAACTGGAGAATCCACAAGAATCAGAAAGCTTTGTTCTCATATTTAAGAGAACTCGTTCCGATAAAAGTTAATAAGCAGATGGCTTCCTCGGGTGTAAGAGCAGATATTTGTACGTGAGGTACTTTAGTAGGAACACACATCGTATTGGTTTTTCCCTGCGTCGAATGGTCTTCCCAAGAACACGTCGAACCTACTACATGGTCATACATGGGTATTTAAGTGAACGACACCTCACAGTAGAGACTACCCGTTCTGTGTATATGCTTCCACACTTAAAAACCTGGCCTTCTACCCATGTACCACATGTACATGTAGCAACTAACCGTCCTAAAAACAAACGGCTGCTAACATAATTATTAGTCTGTATGTGACGTAAATACACTCCTGGAAATGGAAAAAAGAACACATTGACACCGGTGTGTCAGACCCACCATACTTGCTCCGGACACTGCGAGAGGGCTGTACAAGCAATGATCACACGCACGGCACAGCGGACACACCAGGAACCGCGGTGTTGGCCGTCGAATGGCGCTAGCTGCGCAGCATTTGTGCACCGCCGCCGTCAGTGTCAGCCAGTTTGCCGTGGCATACGGAGCTCCATCGCAGTCTTTAACACTGGTAGCATGCCGCGACAGCGTGGACGTGAACCGTATGTGCAGTTGACGGACTTTGAGCGAGGGCGTATAGTGGGCATGCGGGAGGCCGGGTGGACGTACCGCCGAATTGCTCAACACGTGGGGCGTGAGGTCTCCACAGTACATCGATGTTGTCGCCAGTGGTCGGCGGAAGGTGCACGTGCCCGTCGACCTGGGACCGGACCGCAGCGACGCACGGATGCACGCCAAGACCGTAGGATCCTACGCAGTGCCGTAGGGGACCGCACCGCCACTTCCCAGCAAATTAGGGACACTGTTGCTCCTGGGGTATCGGCGAGGACCATTCGCAACCGTCTCCATGAAGCTGGGCTACGGTCCCGCACACCGTTAGGCCGTCTTCCGCTCACGCCCCAACATCGTGCAGCCCGCCTCCAGTGGTGTCGCGACAGGCGTGAATGGAGGGACGAATGGAGACGTGTCGTCTTCAGCGATGAGAGTCGCTTCTGCCTTGGTGCCAATGATGGTCGTATGCGTGTTTGGCGCCGTGCAGGTGAGCGCCACAATCAGGACTGCATACGACCGAGGCACACAGGGCCAACACCCGGCATCATGGTGTGGGGAGCGATCTCCTACACTGGCCGTACACCACTGGTGATCGTCGAGGGGACACTGAATAGTGCACGGTACATCCAAACCGTCATCGAAGCCATCGTTCTACCATTCCTAGACCGGCAAGGGAACTTGCTGTTCCAACAGGACAATGCACGTCCGCATGTATCCCGTGCCACCCAACGTGCTCTAGAATGTGTAAGTCAACTACCCTGGCCAGCAAGATCTCCGGATCTGTCCCCCATTGAGCATGTTTGGGACTGGATGAAGCGTCGTCTCACGCGGTCTGCACGTCCAGCACGAACGCTGGTCCAACTGAGGCGCCAGGTGGAAATGGCATGGCAAGCCGTTCCACAGGACTACATCCAGCATCTCTACGATCGTCTCCATGGGAGAATAGCAGCCTGCATTGCTGCGAAAGGTGGATATACACTGTACTAGTGCCGACATTGTGCATGCTCTGTTGCCTGTGTCTATGTGCCTGTGGTTCTGTCATTGTGATCATGTGATGTATCTGACCCCAGGAATGTGTCAATAAAGTTTCCCCTTCCTGGGACAATGAATTCACGGTGTTCTTATTTCAATTTCCAGGAGTGTACTTAAACTTATGAGCCATAATATTATGATCACTGCCCCCCACGCTGATGAATGCTGCCTGCTGACGTTGAGTCACGTGACATTACAATGGAAGTACGTCAATAGAGCAGAGACGAAGAGGATATTCTACCGACGATACGACCCGAAGGTAGCAAAATTCACTGACACAAGCGACTCTGAAAAAAGGCAGAGCGATATTTCCCGGAGCCCTGGGAACGCGCATCTCAGAAACGGCGAAGCTGGTCGACTGTGCGTGCGCTACTGTCGCAGGCACCTATGGAAAGTTTTTGAAGGACGGTGAAACCATGAATATGCGACAAGTTGTTGAGCGTCCAACACCTAGCCAGGAAACATGGAGATCACCGGCTGGCCCGCTCTATAAAACGAATATGCGGTGATCTGACGACAGCTGATGCAGCTGCAGGTGTTCCGGAGCACACCGCTCATTGACTACTGCTTAAAATAGAATTTCGCAGAAGACCCAATGACACAATCAATTACGATTGCGTTGGTCACAGGATTGTTGTGGTCGGACCATGGTCAAGTAGAAACTTGTCGCCTGGCCGGATGAACCACTTTTTTCTGTGGATTACGTGAACATTATTGCAGACTACCTACTTGTCTTCATGCTCGATGTCAGTCTCAAAAGCTGTTGCATTTTCCAGCAGAACATATCTGTGTCGTAATATCAGAATATTTCTGAGGAGCATGCTAGTGAAATCACGTTCGTGTCTTGGCCACCAAATTTGCATGATCTGAGGCAGAGATACGCTATAGCGTACCAGTTCCGCGCCCAGACACCACTAGTCCGTAGTTTACACGAACTGCGTGACCTGTTCGTAGATATCCTGTATTACATAACTTAAGAAGCCTAATAAGGACTCGTCGAATCCATGTTACGCAAAATCACTGCTTTATTGATTTCTGAATGTGGATCAACATGCTGTTACGCAGGTAGTTATATTGTCCTCGTACCGTCTGTCCCCAGATCGGTCTGCCGCTGTGGTTGCCCCGGTTGCTGCCCGCAGTGGGGCTGATCCCTCGCCTGTGGTTGATTGGGAGGTCGTTCCAAGGCGTGGCAGGCAGCGAAAGACGTCCCCGGAGGCTGATCAGAAAGCCTCCCCTGTGCGTCTGAAAAACAGGTTTCAGGCACTGTCTGTGGCTGAGCCAGATGTAGCTGCCTGCCCTGTTTCAGAGGATGATTCTCAGCCTTCAAGGTCCGGGCAATCACAGAGGGTGGGCTTATTGGTAGTTGGGAGCTCCAATGTTAGGCGCGTAATGGGGCCCCTTAGGGATATGGCGGCTAAGGAGGGGAAGAAATCCAGTGAGCACTCCGTGTGCATTCCGGGTGGAGTCATTCCTGATGTGGAAAGGGTCCTTCCGGATGCCATGAAGAGCACAGGGTGCAGCCAGCTGCAGGTGGTGGTACATGTCGGCACTAATGACGTGTGTCGCTTTGGATCTGAGGAAATTCTCTCTGGATTCCAGCGGCTATCTGATTTGGTGAAGGCTGCCGGTCTTGCTTACGAGATGAAGGCAGAGCTCACCATCTGCTGCATCGTTGACAGAACCGACTGCGGAACTTTGGTGCAGAGCAGGGTGGAGGTCTGAATCAGAGGCTCAGACGGTTTTGCGACCGTGTTGGCTGCAGATTCCTTGACTTGCGCCATGGGGAGGTGGGGTTTCGGGTTCCGCTGAATAGGTCAGGAGTTCACTACACTCAACTGGCGGCTACACGGGTAGCGGAGGCGTGGACTGGACGGTTTTTTGGGTTAGAAGGCCTCGGGAAAGTACGGGGTGGGCTGGAATCTCAAAGGGTGCATGGCAAATACAGGACGTGCTTGGATCAAGGAACAGTCGGAATTGTAGTTGTAAATTGTTGTAGTTGTTCTGGGAAAGTCCCTGAGCTTCAAGCGCTAATAGAAAGTACAGAAGCTGAAATCGTTATAGGTACAGAAAGCTGGCTAACGCCTGAAATAAGTTCTGCAGAAATTTTTACGAAGTCTCAGACGGTGTTCAGGAAAGATAGATTAGGCAGAATTGGTGGCGGAGTTTTGGGTCTGTCAGTAGTGGTTTATCTTGTAGTGAAGTCGAAGTAGCTACTCCGTGGGAATTGGAATGGGTGGAGGTTATACTTAACAGCCGAACTAAGTAAATAATTGGCTCCTTCTACCGACCCCCAGACTCCGATGATATAGTTGCTGAACAGTTCAGAGAAAATTTGAGTCTCGTAACAAATAAATACCCCACTCATACGGTTATAGTTGGTGGGGACTTCAACCTTTCCTCGATATGTTGGCAAAAATACTTGTTCAAAACCGGTGGTAGGCAGAAAAAATCTTCCGAGATTGTCCTAAATGCTTTCTACGAAAATTATTTCGGGCAGTTAGTCCACGAACCCACGCGAATTGTAAATGGTTGCGAAAACACACTTGACCTCTTAGCCACAAACAATCCAGAGCTGATAGAGAGCATCATAACTGATACAGGGATTAGTGATCACAAGGTCGTTGTAGCTAGGCTCAATACCGTTTCTTCCAAATCCACCAGAAACAAACGCAAAATATTTTTATTTAAAAAAGCGGATAAAGTGTCACTAGAAGCCTTCCATTCCTTCCGAACTGACTATGCAAATGTAGAAGAGATGTGGCTCAAATTCAAAGATATAGTAGCAACAGCAATTGAGAGATTCATACCTCATAAATTGGTAAGAGATGGAATTGATCCCCCGTGGTACACAAAACTGGTCAGAACGCTGTTGCAGAGGCAACGGAAAAAGCATGCGAAGTTCGGAAGAACGCGAAATCCCGAAGATTGGCTAAAATTTACAGACGCACGAAATTTGGCACGGACATCAATGCGAGATGCCTTTAATAGGTTCCACAACGAAACATTGTCTCGAAATTTGGTAGAAAATCCGAAGAAATTCTGGTCGTATGGCTCAAATGGCTCTGAGCACTCTGGGACTCAACTGCTGAGGTCATTAGTCCCCTAGAACTTAGAACTAGTTAAACCTAACTAACCTAAGGACATCACAAACATCCATGCCCGAGGCAGGATTCGAACCTGCGACCGTAGCGGTCTTGCGGTTCCAGACTGCAGCGCCTTTAATCGCATGGCTGGTCGTATGTAAAGTACACAAGCGGCAAGACGCAGTCAATACCTTCCCTGCGCAGTGCCGATGGTACTGTTACCGACGACTGCGCCGCTAAAGCGGAGTTATTGAACGCAGTTTTCCGAAATTCCTTCACCAGGGAAGACGAATGGAATATTCCAGAATTTGAAACACGAACAGCTGCTAGCATGAGTTTCTTAGAAGTAGATACCTTAGGGATTGCGAAGCAACTCAAAGCGCTTGATACGGGCAAGTCTTCAGGTCCAGATTGTATACCGATTAGGTTCCTTTCAGATTACGCTGATACAATAGCTCCCTACTTAGCAATCATATACAACCGCTCGCACCAGTGTTTAAGAAGGGTAGTAGGAGTAATCCATCTAACTACAGACCTATATCATTGACGTCGATTTGCAGTAGGGTTTTGGAGCATATACTGTATTCAAACATTATGAATCACCTCGAAGGGAACGATCTATTGATACGTAATCAGCATGGTTTCAGAAAACATCGTTCTTGTGCAACGCAGCTAGCTCTTTATTCGCACGAAGTAATGGCCGCTATCGACAGGGGATCTCAAGTTGATTCCGTATTTCTAGATTTCCGGAAAGCTTTTGACACCGTTCCTCACAAGCGACTTCTAATCAAGCTGCGGGCCTATGGGGTATCGTCTCAGTTGTGCGACTGGATTCGTAATTTCCTGTCAGGAAGGTCGCACTTGGTAGTAATAGACGGAAAATCATCGAGTAAAACTGAAGTGATATCAGGTGTTCCCCAGGGCAGCGTCTTGGGATCTCTGCTGTTCCTGATCTATATAAATGACCTGGGTGACAATCTGAGCAGTTCTCTTAGGTTGTTCGCAGATGATGCTGTAATTTACCGTCTAGTAAGGTCATCCGAAGACCAGTATCAGTTGCAAAGCGATTTAGAAAAGATTGCTGTATCGTGTGGCAGGTGGCAGTTTACGCTAAATAACGAAAAGTGTGAGGTGATCCACATGAGTTCCAAAAGAAATCCGTTGGAATTCGATTACTCGATAAATAGTACTATTCTCAAGGCTGTCAATTAAACTAAGTACCTGGGTGTTAAAATTACGAACAACTTCAGTTGGAAAGACCACATAGATAATATTGTTGGGAAGGCGAGCCAAAGGTTGCGTTTCATTGGCAGGACACTTAGAAGATGCAACAAGTCCACTAAAGAGACAGCTTACACTACACTCGTTCGTCCTCTGTTAGAAAATTGCTGCGCGGTGTGGGATCCTTACCAGGTGGGATTGACGGAGGACATCGAAAGGGTGCAAAAAAGGGCAGCTCGTTTTATGTTATCACGTAGTAGGGGAGAGAGTGTGGCAGATATGATACGCGAATTGGGATGGAAGTCATTACAGCAAAGACGTTTTTCGTCGCGGCGAGATCTATTTACGAAATTTCAGTCACCAACTTTCTCTTACGAATGCGAAAATATTTTGTTGAGCCCAACCTACATAGATAGGAATGATAATTAAAATAAAATAAGAGAAATCAGAGCTCGAACAGAAAGGTTTAGGTGTTCGTTTTTCCCGCGCGCTGTTCGGGAGTGGAATGGTAGAGAGATAGTATGATTGTGGTTCGATGAACCCTTTGCCAAGCACTTAAATGTGAATTGCAGAGTAATCGTGTAGATGGAGATGTAGATGTCCTGATTCATCAGTATGTGTAATGTTACTTAGTTCACCATCGTCAGTTACCAATAGAAACATCTGGACTCATTCCCGATACAGCTACTATTTAGTGCAACGACTATGAGGATCAAATTAAGGAAATGCGAGCGTATCCAGAGAGCAGGGCCAATCTTTCATAATGTACACCATCCATGTGTGGATAAAGAAGGAAGGAGAGTAGCTTGCAACCTTCTGCCTACACACAGCACAATGCCCTGCGAAGTATACACCGATGAACCAAAACGTTATGACCAACCATTTAATAGTGTGTTGATCGACATTTGGAATGGAACGTAGCAATGAGTCTGCTTGACATGGATTCGACAAGACTCTGGTAGCTTTCCCGACGTTTGTGTGTGCGCATGTCACACGATTCACTTTCACATTTTTTGGACTGATGGTTTGTGTGAACGGAGCTGGCTTCATATAACGTTCCAAATACGAACGATTGGGTTCAGATCAGGTGAATCTAGTGAATATGACTTGAGCCTGAATTAACAGTGAAGTTCTACGAACTGCTTCAACTACTGTCGAACGAGTCTGAGTTTTTAAGGTAGACAGCTATCTTGCTGGAAGATGTCATTGCCGTCACGAAAGAGATCACTGATGAAGGGATGCGGGTTGTCGGCCTTGTGTGGATATAATCCACAGCTGTCACGGTGCCTTCAGTTAACACCACAAGTCTCACGGAATCCCAGTGTAAGTCCGTCATACCACAATATTTTCCATGTCGGTCTACGTCTGCGATACAATGAATTGTCCAGCAGCCGTTCGGCTGGACGACGGAATTGTCATATTCCTGGCTGCGGCCGAAAGTATTTTATTTTGCTAGAGGTTCGCCTTGATGTAGCTTGATACACGTGAAGTAACATATGGTACAAAAGTGGAGTGAGCTACAAGCGACAGATGGTACAGCATGTACCAGTCCCGTGGGAGACTCCACCAATTGTGATCAACTTGCTTCTGATTGGTCGGCACATTCGGGTACTAGGCGCCAAAAAGTCTAACTCCTCTTATTAATTATTTATATACTTTTCATTGTATTTAACCCAGTTTTCAGTACGACAATCTCTCATGCTTACCCTGCGAGTCTATCGTTTTTGTTTATTAAATTTCACTAGCTCTGAGAAACATAAGAGTAACGATATTGCAACCGAAGTGATTGGGACACTTTCGGGTCACTTTGGCGCGTCTTGGAGACGAAGTACTTGGGCTGCGCTAGTCACTCTGTCTCGGGCATTCTGGAGAGACGGACATGTCATACTCTATATTGGAAGTTGGATGGAAAAGTTGCCGTACCATTAAGGGAGCTATGTCGAGTGTTGTAAAAGACAGTGTAAAATGAGTGAATATTTAAATAATAACCAAAGAGGCTACATTAACGAGAAGTGTCGCCTTCTGTCATTGTCAGTACTACATATTTTGCCCTCTGTAGGTACAGAGACTGACCTGGGCAAGTGGCAGCCCATAAAAAGCACGATCACAGGTTCGAGATGACAACATAGCAGCTTCCGACGAAGAAGATCCCACGACCGACGAGCTGCCTTCTGCGCTGGGAACATAACTCTGGAAGACGGCAGGTTGTTGGAAAGAACAGTTAGAGACTCTTATTCAGTCTCTCCAGATCTCTTCAGCTCCCAGATCTGACTTCCAAAGGACACATAATTAATAGAATCTTAGAACTGGTGTGACAGGGAATGGAATCCATCCGACTAGGCAAATGTATCCTTTGACCCAAAATTCAATCTCTATAATCTCATGCCCACTGCATTCCTGACTGACTACGTAATCAGGCCAACATGGGAACATGTAATGGTCGTCTACTGATGAGACCCACGTTCAACAATGTGTGCTCCGTAACACTTTTGAATGTATCAGCACTGTTTCGTCATCATATCTTCCACGGATCACTGCTTATTACCCTTTACAGGGCGGGCGACCTCAACGATCTGTGAGGGGGTATGGACGTCCAACAACTTGTCATATAATCGTGGCTTCACCGTTCTTCAAACCACTTTACGCACTATTACACGCAAACAGTCAAGCAGTCTCCTCCAGTTCCCGGATGCTGGACCATGATATAGTCTAAGTCGCTTATATCAGTGGATGTCCACACTTGCAGCTCGGATCCTTGCTAGAATAATACCCCATGCGTCTCTGCCTCCCTCCCCTTATACAGGGTGAGTCACCTAACGTTACCGTTGGATATATTTCGTAAACCACATCAAATACTGACGAATCTATTTCACAGACCGAAAGTAAGGAGAGGGGCTAGTGTAATTGGTTAATACAAACCATAAAAAAATGCACGGAAGTATGTTTTTTAACACAAACCTACCTTTTTTTAATTGGAACCCCGTTAGTTTTGTTAGCACATCTGAACATATAAACAAATACGTAATCAGTGCCGTTTGTTGCATTGTAAAATGTTAATTACATCCGGAGATATTGTAACCTAAAGTTGACGCTTGAGTAACACTCCTCCGCTGTTCGATCGTGTGTATCGGAGAGCACCGAATTCCGTAGGGATCCAAAGGGAACGGTGATGGACCTTAGGTACAGAAGAGACTGGAACAGCACATTACGTCCACATGCTAACACCTTTTTATAGGTCTTTTTCACTGACGCACATGTACATTACCATGAGGGGTGAGGTAAACGTTCGACGGGCGTTTCATAGGACATGGAGGACGCATAAATTGGCCAGCCCGTTCTCCTGATCTTACACCTCTGGACTTCTTTCTGTGGGGTACGTTAAAGGAGGATATGTACCGTGATGTGCCTACAACCCCAGAGGATATGAAACAATGTATTGTGGCAGCCTGTGGCGACATTACACCAGATGTACTGCGGCGTGTTCACATTCATTACGCCAGAGATTGCAATTGTGTGTAGCAAATGATGGCCACCACATTGAACATCTATTGGCCTGACATGTCGGGACACACTCTATTCCACTCCGTAATTGAAAACGGAAACCACGTGTGTACGTGTACTTCACCCCTCATGGTAATGTACATGTGCGTCAGTGAAAAAAACCAATAAAACGGTGTTAGCATGTGGACGTAATGTGCTGTTCCAGTCTCTTCTGTACCTAAGGTCCATCACCGTTCCCTTTGGATCCCTACGTAATTCGGTGCTCTCCGATACACACGATCGAACAGCGGAGGAGTGGTACTCAACCGTCAACTCTAGGTTACAATATCTCCGGATGTAATTAACATTTTACAATGCAACAAACGGCACTGATTACGTATTTGTTTATATGTTCAGATGTGCTAACAAAACTAACGGGGTTCTATTTAAAAAAACGTAGGTTTGTGTTAAAAAACATACTTCCGTGCATTTTTATGGTTTGTATTAACCAGTTACACTATCCCCTCTCCTCACGTTCGGTCTGTGGAATCGATTCGTCACTATTTGATGTGGTTTACGAAATATATCCAGCGGTAATGTTAGGTGACTCACCCTGTATATTGTCCTAGCCGCGAACGTAACCGCAACATAACCGGGCGGCATTCTGTCTCGCGATGGGCAGTTGTCAATGTTTTGGCTCCTCATTCTGAGCGCACATGTCAAAATCTGAGCCGAGGTAGCCCTTATCGGTCTCCTGATGCTAAATTCCAGTTTGAAAATACCACTGTAATGCGGCACTTTGACCCACTCTTAAAGCATCTCTTGTGATGCAATAATATTGATATATTGCAGTTTTACAGAATTTATTATGTTTCATGATGAGATGGCAACCCATAGCTTACAGGGTTTATGTCCAATGCTTTGAGAGACAACACAGCGAGAGAATTTTCTTGAAGTAGTGCTCCTCAAAGTTTATGAAAGACTTTTTTTCATTGTGTATAGGACATGTTTATAATTTAAAAATATGTATATTTAGCGCTGTGGCACTACGTGGGTCTGGAGTGTGGCACATTATCTAACCCACAATTTATTTCAATTATTATTATAAATTTCAAAACTATAGACTTACGATACACGTCGTGTAATAAGCTTTAAGGTCTACCAGAAGATGATATGCTGTCAAAAATCTCTGCAGAACAGTAAAGATTTTAGCAGCTTAATGTTAGTTAAACATAAAAATGTCTCTTATAGATTTATGTACGAGATGTCATATCTTATCGACACCGCTAGGAAAAAAATCTTCGTTGTTTCTAGAGCTGGTCATAACCAACCAGCAACAAATATTTATCTTTCGAAGGCCAGTTGAACGTTTTGTTAATTTCTGTAGCGTGTATCTTTAGTTCAGCACATTTTCTATATTTTTATATATACTGGTCTAGTTCAGCTGTTTACAGTGTGACGTAAATTCCCGTATGTCACATTCATTTATGCATGTCGCGTAATAATCGCGTCGTCGTTTGCCTTGTTGCAATCAACCACAACAACAAATGTTTTGGCATCTGGTGCAGTTTCTTATGGCTAACTATCTGGTTATCGACCAGCAAATCAGGGAAAGGAAAACAAGCGAATATCTACCTACATTGACGGAAAAAATAGCAACACCAAAAAGTAATTATTGTACAATAATGAAATTTCGGGGAGACATTTGTCTAGGTAGCATATCTAAATGATCAATATTCCAAGATCAAGGGTTAATCTAAGTGCCAGATACGCCATTTCAAATGTGAAATATTAGTACATTAATAACCGGTATAACCACTAGACGTGCATGCATTGTGTTGTATAGATGCTGAATGTCAGTTTGTGGGATGGAGTTCCCCGTCTATTGCACGTGTCGCTCAGTACAGGGACAGTTAATGCTGGTTGTGGATGACGCTGGAGTTTTCGTCCGGTGATTTCCCGTATGTTCTCGACTGCAGACAGATCTGGCCAAGGCAACGTGTCGACACTCTGTAGAGCATGTTGGGTGCAACAGAGGTATGTGGGCGAGTGTTATATTATTGGAAAACAGCCCCTCCCCCAGGATGCTGTTCATGATTGGCAGCAAAACAGGTCGAGTCATTAGACAGGGTAGTGGGATAACCACGAGAGAGCTCCTGCTGTCATACAAAATCGGACGCGAAACCATAACACCAGGTGTAGGTCCACTGTGTCTAACACGCAGACCTGTTGGTTGCAAGCTCTCAGCTGGCAGCCTCATAACCAACACTCGGCAATCACTAGCACCGAAACAGATCCAGCTTTCATCAGAAAACACAACAAACTTCCACCCTCCCCTTCAATGAGCTATGGCTGGACACCAGTGAAGTCGCAAATCGCTATCTACATCTACATCTACATCCATTCTCCGCAAGCCATCTGACGGTGTGTGGCGGATGGTACTGTGAGTACCTCTATCGGTTCTCCCTTCTATTACAGTCTCGTATTGTTCGTGGGAAGAAAGATTGTCGATATGCCTCTGTGTGGGCTCTTATCTCTCTCTGTTTTTATCCTCATGGTCTCTTCGCGAGATATACGCAGGAGAGAGCAATTTACTGCTTGACCCCTCGGGTGAATGTATGTTCTCGAAACTTCAACAAAAGCCCTAATCGAGCTACTGAGCGTCTCTCCTGCATAGTCTTCCATTGGAATTTATCTATCATCTCCGTAACGCTTTCGCGATTACTGAATGATCCTGTAACGAAGCGCGCTGATCTCCGTTGGATCTTCTCTATCTCTTCTATCAACCCTGTCTGGTACGGATCCCACACTGGTGAGCAATATTCAAGCAGTGGGCGAAAACGTGTACTGTAACCTACTTCCTTTGTTTTCGAATTGCATTTCCTTAGGATTCTATGCAGATTCAGAAGGATGTAGATTGCAGTAGGTACTGGGAGATGAAGAAGCTTTCACAGGATAGGGTAGCATGGAGAGCTGCAACAAACCAGTCTCCGGACTGAAGACCACAACAACAACAACAACAGGGTTCTTCCAATGAATCTCAGTCTGGCATCTGCTTTACCAACGATCAACTTTATATGATCATTCCATTTTAAATCACTCCTAATGCCTACTCTCAGATAATTTATGGAATTAACTGCTTCCAGTTGCTGACCTGCTATATAGTAGCTAAATGATAAAGGATCTTTCTTTCTATGTATTCGCAGCAAATTACACTTGTCCACATTGAGGTTCAATTGCCATTCCCTGCACCATGCGTCAATTCGTTGCAGATCCTCCTACATTTTACAATTTTTCATTGATATACCCTCTCTATATACTACAGCATCATCCGCAAAAAGCCTCAGTGAACTTCCGATATTATCCACAAGCTCATTTATGTATATTGTGAATAGCTATAGGACACCTGATTCGAAGTTGTTCTTGAAGTAACCGATTTGTAACAGTTTGATTTGTCACTTGGTGCCAACTGCTGCTCAAATTGCTGCTGCCGATGCAGTACGATGTGCCAGAGCCATACGCCGAGCACGGTGGTCTTCCCTCTCGGTAAAGCCACGTGACTGCCCACAGCCCGGTCTTCTTGCGACCGTAAATTCCCGTGATTACCGCTGCCAGCAATCACGTACAGCGGCTACATCTTTGTCAAGTCTTTCTACAGTATCGCGGAAGGAATATCCAGCTTCTCGTAGGCCTATTACACTTCCTCCTTCAAACTCAGCGAGGTACTGATAGCGACGCCTTTGACACCTTAAATGCATTATTAACTAACATCAGCTCACCATTTCCAATCTCAAATCAAACTAACGCTCACGACTGTTACAGTGTATATTTAAAGCAAAACTGTTTTGCATCCACATAGCGGCGCTAATGCGACTGATGCGAAACCTGAATAGAGACCATCTTTCAGATCGAGAAACACGCGTCCTTGGTGTTGCGATTTCCTTTTCGTCAGTTTATTAAGACCTACATAGCAATCGTGAGCAGAATACGCCGATCAAACTATGCCTACGCATGCTGGCAATCGTAACTGATATGTAATTACAATGTAAACCAAAGCACAGATCTCATTTCATGCTGGTATTATGACCAGTTTCGACTAGTACTGTTCATGTTCAGACACTTAGTAGTAGCACTGAATGTGTTACGAAAGTAGCGTATCATTTTTGGTCGTCATGCAAGGAGGTCAATCGTACTACCGATATCTGTAAACGACGAATACTAGTCCAAACAGATAAAAGTTCAATTTGTCTGAGATATCATATAGAAGATACTGTAGTAGTGATGGCTGTACGTAATCTTGTATGTGGATATAGACTGCCTCGAAAGGTATTGATGTGGGGGTTTTGCCGGTGAATAGAAGAGTTGTGTGAACGAGACAGTAGATATGAGAAAGACACAGAAGATGTACGAGCAAGACAGAACGTTCTATAAAATTTAAGGAATATTGTGCAACCGGAAATTCTAGAATCTATGTTCTATCCCTCAATATATATCCAGCAAACTTCGTCAGTCGTCAGTAATTATTACTTTAGCAACGAATAAAGACGGTTCGTTTGTAGGTAAACTGCCAAAAATATTGAAGTATTCATACAATTTTAAGCAAAATTACGAGAGATAAAGTGGCACGAAGAAACGAAACGGAATAAGAAAGATGATTTACTATGACTGGAAGAGAGGTCCAACGAATAAGAAAAAGGTTGAAATGAAGAACAAAGCGAATATGATAACGTGCATATATTAACGCTTAAATCGTACGGAGAAGCAGACCACAACAATTGGCGGAGGAGAGAAACAGAGAAATAATGAACACTGTTTGCAAAAATCGAAAATTTCAAAGGAACAGGAATCGAAGTTTAGAACTTCCAGCGTTCCAATACGATTTAATGAAAAAATACAACTAACATTCGAGCTCCATCGTTAAGAAAATCCTTCCAACTGACATTAGTTTGAGTTTCAGTTCTTCACCAGGATGACAATTTCAGACCAGTTTTTAAGGTCCAAGGACCGGTTAATCATCGAATGGGCTTTTGATGTCAATACTAAATGATGAATGCACAGGTCACTGTTGTTTGCAACAAAGATAGTAAGAGTAATCCAAAAATCACGAGTCCAGTAGCCTAGACGTGCATCTGTTTCAGAATTTCAGAACAAGCTCTGAACTCTAACGTAATGAGGTATCTCGAACAGAATGAGCTCCTTCATGTCAACCAGCATGGATTCAGAAAACGTCGGACATGCGAAACACAACTCGTGCTTTTCTCACATGGCATTCTGAACGCCATGAATCTAGGCAGTCAGGCAGATGCAATATTTCTTGAGTTGAGAAAAGTATTTGACTCAGTACAGCACCTACTCTTATTACTGGAAGTACGCAGCGTAACATTTTTGACGAGGAGTCGCCGATGTAGTAGTAACTTCAGGTGTGCTCCACATAAGTGTGTTGGGACCCTTGCTATTCGTGTTGTATATTAATGACCTGGCACAAAAATATTACTGTGGCCTCGGTTGATGCAGTCATCTGTAATGAGGTAGTGCCTGAAGAAAACCGTACAAATGTTCAGGCACATCTTGATAAGATTTCAGTGTGATGCAAATATTTACCACTTTACTTAAGTACTCGTTAATTTAAAATTGTGCACTTCTCAAAATGGAAAACCTTTGTATGCTGTGATTATAATATCAATAACCACAGTATAAATCAGTTATACTAATACCAGGTTCTAACCGCTTACCCGCCTCGGGCATGGATGTGTGTGATGTCCTTAGGTTAGTTAGGTTTAAGTAGTTCTAAGTCTAGGGGACTGATGAACTCAGAAGTTAAGTCCCATAGTGCTCAGAGCCATTTGAACCAATCTAACCGTTTACAGGAAAATGATTGTTCATGTAGGGTCATCATAGTTCAAACAGGTCAGGCTACTGGGTAGATGCAATCAGTCATTCGTTCTATGTGCTACGATTTTATATCGCGTAAGCAATAAAGAAATTGATGAAACATTTTTTAATGTGAATTGCTTATCAGAAGAACGAAACGAAGATTAAGGTTTTCTGATGACGGTGTAAGCCACTCAGAGGCGACGAGGGATTTGGTAGATTAGTTGAAGATAATTGTTAGTGTTCTGAAAAAAGGTTATGTAACGAATGTTTCTCAATAAGCGGAAATTATTGTCACTGGATAGGAAGGCACTTCAGAAAGTGTTTAGTGGAATGTAGTCTTGTGTAAAAGTGAGCCATGGACAATCAACAGTATAGACAAGGGGAGAAAAGAAGCTTTAGAACTGTGGTGCTACAGAGGATTGCTGAAGATTAGACGAGTAGTGTGTGAAAATAAACTGTAGTGCAAGAAGGAAATGTTTTAATGGTGAGGGTGGAGTTTTGGAAGCTGCGGCTGGTCGATAGACCCTATGGCTACAGGTCTCGTGAGGTCGGGGGAATGCATTCCCTAACACCCGTGAGAGTTTCACCACACGAATAACTTCGGAGGAACTGATAGGCAGATTTTTAATCAACCTGTTAACATCACACAACAAACGACAAAAGTAACAAATAAATCACAGCTAATTGAAACGTAAGAAATGAAAATAAACAACATTACAGTGAACGATACCACAGTTGCCTGAAAATGAAGTATCGGGAAACCGGGAAGTTTTACAGTGGAAGTGGATGAAGGTTTGGCAAATTACGGTAATTTCTGCGGCTACAGATCTCATAGGATTGGCTGAAAGCGTATCGTGCCTCCACGCGAGACCCGCGCAATTATTTAATTTGTAGATGTCAATTTCAAATAAAGAAACTTTCTGTTGTCGAGATCGTATAATTTATTCTTTACATTCGACAAATGGATTTAACAGGCTTTGTTATCATCTTCTGGTCTTCGATATTATTGTCACCAAACGTGTTCACAGCGAACACGTTTTGTAACAATATTTTTTTATGGCCAGAAGAAGAACGCAAATCCTGTCGAACTGGTCGTAGAAAATAAGTAAATATTTATGCGATCTTGGTTATAGAGAGATTTTTGCCAATAAGACAAATCAGTCCTTCTCATTTCTCAACATGAGAAACTTCAATAAAATTTTTAAGTAGCTTATATTCGATTATAGTACCAAGTGCTGCATTAAAACTGTCTTCCGGCTGATGACAAAGTCGTCAACAATAGCGTACAATTCCGAAAAGTTGTCCATGACTCACTGCAGCGAAATTCCTGATCTGCTGCACGCGGTCAAGAATGTTCATGGGCAAATTCTAGCTATCAATGACCCATGTTTCACTCACGTTTATTGGCTCTTACATTGCACACTTACTGTAGCGTACGCTGCCCCAATATACTTTCAGTTAACAGAAAATAACGCATGTGCGCTTAATACTGAAAATCTGTGGTTTGATCTTTTTGCTATCCTTCAGCGTCTTTGATTTGTATGTTCGCACTCGCAGCTCACACAGATCTCGCGTGTAAGCGCAACGTAGGCATTATTCTCTGCGCATTTAGTTAATTAGCTACATCGACTGCGCCAGCCTTTGAGACTTAGTTCATCGATTCGTATTCCCCACCTGGCGCGCCTGGCTAATTACTGGAGTGCTCCGGCTCCACCAGCGCAAGCAGTAAAGCGATACGTCACATTCCTAATCACGCGATCCGCTGCAAGCCGCCCGAAATGCCAGCAAGGTTTTGTCTCCACACCTACATACGTGCGCACACACAGGACACGCGTGCCCGTGGCAGGATGTAGTATGCTGGACTAGTGCACATGTAATTCCAGCCACGATCAGAGCTATTTTTTCGCGTTTTGTCCTTTGAATTTGAAAACAATGACACATGCCGTGAATTCTTTAATCTCCTGACAGGTATTCGAGGTTAGGACTCTATTTTCATGTTCTAGGGTAAATTTTGGAGCTATCAGTGTTGTAACTTGCCCGGATGTTTGATGATTTTACAATCTGTTCTTTGGTTCAATATGAATATTTGTATACTGTTAACTGTCGTTTTACCTTGGCATCGGACTGTGTTCGGACAGCACTACTGGAAACTTACACCTGAGGTACACGCATCGCTGTGACAACTTCTATAACGATGTGTTTGTGCGACACACGTCCTCTCAGTCTGCTGTTGCTACTCGTTAATATAACTAACTCAATGACCATAGATGAGAAAGGATCTCGAAGCTGAAGATTGTATGATTAGTACTGGATTCATTACGTCTTGAGTTCATGAAAAGGCCCCTAATTCGATCTAAAGTCCACTCAGAATGTTAGATCAACACACAATTCACATTTTCACTTGAGTTAGCCATTGTCCTTGCACATTTCGTCAGGTCGCCGTAAAGAATAATATACTCTTCTATATTCCGTAATAATAATAATAATAGCATAAATACTTCCTGTCCCTATTCAAGCCTACGTTTCCGCGTTCCGACAAGTACCTGTTGACTGTCTAGCAGACTAACTGCGTATTCGCCTTTGTTGACACCGAACGGTCCCCAGCCGCCGCGGCAACCGCCACCACCTGTGATCAAGGTTTGGCAGAGGTAGCATTCGATATATCGTAACGATATCGATATCTGCAACATTAGAATGAACAACATATTTTTTGTATACTTATTAATCCATTTTTTTACTTTATATATTGAAACCTCCCCACAGAAAAATAATAATGAAAATGGACCAAGCGTAAACTCGCCACAGAAATATTTTTATAAATATATGAACCATGAACCAAGTGTAACGTCCCCACAAAAATAATAATTAAATGAATTTTTAAAGTATTGTAACCTCTGAACAAAATCGGGTCCCATTTATAATCTGAGTGCAGAAATGCATTCACATTTAATGTTCCCATAACATTCTTTTCTCATTTAATGTTAAGTTCGATACAGAAAAATTCCTAAACACCAAAATAATAAAAAAAAATTAGTAACCTGGTAAATTTTATGAGGACGGCAGCGCTGCCCTTCGGCCCTGTATTCTGAATACAAAAAGCAAAAATTCTTACCTCAATAAAAACTGCAAATATATCTGCTCTTATGTAGACATTTATCGACACAGCTTCGTGCAATGCTGGCGTTTTTTTTTTTTTTTTGATTCTTGGAAGGAATGATCATGCATTGTAAATATTCTTTAAATTGAAATGAATGCTTTTCTTTAAAGAAAGTTACTTTATATTATAAAAATTATTATTGGGGCATTTATTTGGAACAAATTAAATGACAATTAATATACATTACTAGATATGCGCAAGGCTGCTTCTTTACCTTCTACAATAATACCCATCCTGCAGAGTCCTGACCAGAGTCCCGAGCAGAGCACACAGCCGACACGCGCAGACTACTGCTTACTCGCGCAGACTAGCCAAGACTAAAGCCGACTGACTGCTAAAGCCGACAGACGCCGACTCGCGACAAGCAACAACTAATGACATACTACTCTCTGGTCAGAGATTCTGCCATGCCTCGCCCATCGCCGGCAACGTATACGTCTTACATAACCCTCCACTGGGGGGGGCAAAAATTTGGCAGCGATGGTGAGTCAATTGGACTTGCCATGAGCAACAAATTTTTCTTAATTAATTAACTTTACAATCACAGAATATAAAATGAAATAAAATATAGTGCACATGCACTGAGTACAGAACATATCATGCAATGATAAAATGTATACACAATGAGTACAAATCATATTAACAAATGGCATAAAGTGCACACGCACTGCAGTACAGAAAGTATCAGGAAATCACAAAATGTAAAGTTAATGAGTACAAATCATATTGACAAATGACAAATGTGCACACGCACTGTAGCTCTTTAGCACTTTTACAACAAATAAACATATCAAGGAGTGAAATAAAGTGCATATGCACTGTAGAAGTCTTTAGCATTTTTACATAACATATCATAGAGTGAAATAAAGTGCACACGCACTGTATAAGTCTTTAGCATATTTAGGACAACTGATCATATTAACAAATGAAAATGAAGAGCACACGCACTGTATATGTCTTTATCATTTTACAAGAATTCAAACGCATTGTATAAGTGTTTACCATTTTACAAGAACTAGGAAAGGAATTGGAAGGATTGCATCATGGTTGTAGCACTTTAGGTTGCACGCAGCTGCACTGAAAGTCCATATCTTTCTACAGGAGCACAACACCAAGTGAGACAATCTGAAGTTCTTTTCCCTGAAGTATTAATCAGTGTAGCCAAGACACTGAAATGTCGTATTAATATTCCATGTTATCATTTTGGTAGTACAATAAATACACCAAACAGTGGGACCATAATAGCATCTCCATCGCTCAAAGTGGTGGACTGCATGTCGTGTCAACACCACGTTCTTGTAAAGTACACCAACGTAGAATTAGTGCAAAAACCAAATATAGTGATCCATGATCATGAGGATAGACAGGACAAACGGATATTGCAGTAATTTGTGGTAATTAGGTTAGAAGGTGAAGGACATTAAGTCACATACTAGTCTTCATTGAGAATTACACTAGTCTTAGAACTGATTTGAATAATTGGTGGCACTCATCGCCCAGTTACTGAACATTTCTGTACCATGTATGAAGAATTACAGAATAACGTTCAGAAATTATCTGTTTACAGAGAACATTGGCACTCATTAGCCAGTTACAAACCATCAGAGGTCATCATTCAAAACAGGAGCTAATGAATGGCATGGTATTAACATAATTCAATTAGTTATAGTAATCATTGGCACTCATCGTCCAGTTACAAAACATATAGAAAGTATTGAATAGTACAAAACATTTTTCATCATTCAAGTGACATACAACATATTCAAAATAATTATTGGCATTCACTGACCAGTTACAAACCATTAGAAGTCATCATTCAAAACAGGAGCTAATGAATGGCATAGTATTAACATAATTCACTTAGTTATAGTAATCATTGGCACTCATCGTCCAGTTGCAAAACATATAGCAAGTATTGAATAGTACAAAACATTTTTCATCATTCAAGTGACATACAACATATTTAAAATAATTATTGGCATTCATTGACCAGTTACAAAATATTCTTATATTTTTATAAAACCTTATTCAGTATTATTCAGAAGTTATCATTCAAAATGAGAGTCAATTATTGGCATAGCATTTATAGAGTATAACAAAGTATTATTTACAGAAATTATTGGCATAGTATTTATGCATTATTACAAAATATCATTCAGTATTACTCAGAACTGATCACTCCAGTGACATAGGACATATAGAAAATGTAACATACTGTAACTATTATTCAAGGTCTGTGACTAGAAAACATTACTCAGAATTCATCATTCAAATGACATATTACTCAGAACTGATCATTCCAGTGACAAAGAACATATTGAAAATGTAACATACTGTAACTATTATTCAACGTCTGTGACTAGAAAACATTATTCAGTATTACTCAGAATTCTCTCCCTTTTTTTTTTCTTTGTGCTAGCAATGCATTGCGTTGAGATCGATAATTAATTACTGGGGCATAACAATATTTGCTTTTGAGTTATTGCTGCAAATGAAGATGTGTAACGTCATTCGTCATGAGTCAGCTGTAGCAAGGTTATGAAATAAGTAGAGTATATGTGATCACATTCATAAATGACACAGGTTTAATGACCAACTGCTTATAGCACATTAATTTCATGAATAATTTCTCCTGCAAAAAAAATACAAAATGGATTATTAAACTGAAAGAAGAAACGCATATTATGCTGAAAAGTAGTGAACTTCGAATTAACAGGTAGTGAAATGCGTATAAAATATATATGTTCTCTAGCTGTCCTTTCCAAAACCTTCAGTCATCATACCATGTGATATAAGACATACTGTCAAAACGAACTGCCACAAATACTTAAATAACTACATAGCATAAATACATAAACTTCAACATTATCCTCATCTGCAAAGAAAAACTTCATTATCCAGATCAGAATAACGCCATTATTATCATCACCTGTAAAGAAAAACTTCATTATCCAGATCAGAATAACGCCATTATTATCATCACCTGTAAAGAAAAACTTCATTATCCATAGTAGCATATTCTTCTTCATTATTCATCATCATTCATTATCATCTGCAAAAAAGTCACTTCATTATTCATTATACAACTATTCCTTATTTCTAGCATATTTCATCACTAAAACTAAGATGTGTAGTTCTATCTGACAGCCTGCATCAATCGCCTCGTATTCTGAAAGAAAAAATTAGTTAAGACTGCTATTCTACGATGTGTATACTATATTCTTGTTAATGCTTGTTAATTCTGATCCATTTACTCTTCGTGACGAGGTATTGCATCTTCTTTCGTTCATTCCGAAGGTGAAATTCCCATTTCTGTTTAATTTATTTTTTACGCGTTATTTCTTTCTGAAAATGATGAACAAAGAGTAATGTCTTGCATTTAAATCATATACCCACTAAATAAAAACTGGTTTATAGTAACATAATTGAGCATACAGCATAGCATGACAGAAAACGTAATATGTCAAAAACATAGACAGTGTGCGGGTGCAAAAATGTACACAGCGTATCACAATGTAGCAGCAAAAAAAAAAAAAAAATGTAAGATAGTCACGATGTTGAGATATCATAAGGCAAAAATTTCTAAGTCAACTGGTGTTTGTTATATCTTAAATATTTGATAGAGCATACAAACAAAACAGGAAAACAATCATACATACATGAAAAATGGAAAATATGTATACGGTCTGATATATAACGATAAGAAAAGACTTTTCTTTGTGTTCAGCTTGTATGTTGGGTAGTTAATAGAGGTGAGAATTGTAGACTTTAATGGAGAGAGAATTTAATAAAATTAATATGTCACTAGATAGGCTTCTTTCAGGTTCACAAATTCAGAATGTGCTTGCCTATCCCAGGACCCAATAGTGTTTTTACCTGTCAATTGACATAATCTAGGGGTGTCTAAAGCAGAGTAATGAATAAATTTACGAAAAAAGTTAATTAAACCCAAAAAACTGCGTAGTTGTTTCTTCGTCGTAGGAACAGTAATGTCACGTAAAGCTTGAAGCTGTTCCGGGTCAGGCGTAATGCCCTCTGCTGAAATTACATGTCCAAGAAATTTTATAGAAGATTTTCCAAAGTGCGATTTACTGAGATTAACTGTGAGTCCTTTGCATGAAAAGTTTGCAACAGTTGTTCAAGAATCAGATTGTGTTCAGACCAGTTAGCTTCTGCAATAAGAATGTCGTCTACATACGTTGTGATTCTGTCTTTACGTTCTGTCGGTAGTATTAAAACCGCGAATAAATTCTGCTGAAGAAATAGTTAAACCGAATGGTAAATTACAAAATTGATAACAGTCAGCAAAACAGAGAAAAGCCGTGTACTTTCTGCAGTTCGGATGGAGTTGAATTTGCCAAAATCCCGATTTCAAATCTAATGTGGAATAAATAGCAGTACCATGAAATTTCTGTAGAAGTTCTTCTAGTGTCTGTGGGCGATCTATTTCATTAATAATAATGTCATTGATGTGACGCGAATCAAGTACGAGGCGAAGTGAACCATCCTTTTTCTTAACAATATGGAGCGGGTTTATGTACGGACTAACTGCCGGTTCAATAATTCCTTGGTCAAGCATAGCTTGCAGTTCTTTCTTAACTTGTTCTCTGTGAATATACGGAAATGGATAATGTTTCGCTTTAAATGTGTCGTGCTGTTTAATTTGAAGTTCATACATAAAACCGGAAATAGTACCAGGAACGTTGTCAAAAACTGGAGCTTGCTGTAAAAGAATTTTGCGTAGTTGTATGCGTTCGTCGTCTGTATTTTCGCTGCTCTGTTTAACTTTATCAGAAATCATCTGTATAACGTCATAGTCGGCTTCGTCTGGAGTATTATGATTGTGTACGTACGTATCTGTGAACAATGTGGAATGACAGTCTAAGTTACGTGATGCGGAAATGACCTCTGTACGATTAATTGTTTGTTCTTCTTCAGATATAGAGTGCTGAAATTCTAAAGCCAGTTGTACATTTCCATCCTTCAACATTAAATAGGAATTTTGAAAGTCAATAATTGCGTCGTGTTGTACCAGAAAATTCGTACCTAAAATAACGTCTGTTGTCAATAAGGGAACAATCCAAAAATTTGAGTGAAATGTTTGACCTGCAATACAAAATGATAAATGTGTCTGAAATTTTACATCTACTCCTTTACTAGATACTGCTCCCTTCACTTTCGTTTTGCCTAATGGTAACGTAGGATAAGTATTCTCTTTGCTACATTCGTTGAAAGTTTGCTCATTTATGACTGACATAGGAGATCCAGAATCGATTACTGCTGAAAATTTCGATGATCCAATTTTTATTTCGATGACAGGGTGTGAAATGGTTTTTTGAATAACTGGTCTTTCCTGCAGAAGAGTGTCTCGGATGTCGTCAAAAGTAATAACATTCTCGTGAACAAGATTCTCTGTGTCAAAAGTATTGCTTGCGTTGCTGGAAGATGCAACCTCTACTGTATCTAGTCAAATTCTATCTGACGTGCTATTATTTTCGGGAGGATGCTGTGGCATTTCAACTATTTGTACTGTTCTGTTATTTCTTCCTGACGTATTACGTTCGGGATGATACCTACTGTCCGGTTCATTCATGATATGTTGTTGTGGATGATTTTGCTGCTGATAAGACTGACTGTTATTAAAGTTACGCTGAAAATTGTGTTCATTAGTTTTACGTCTGTCATGATAGTCATTTCTATACGGTGCATTGCGATAGGAATTGAAATAGTGTGTTTTCTGTATGTACTGATTTGCTTGTTGCTGCGCATTACTATTTGTTGGGGGCGACGCTATACGCGTACGTGGCGAAACATTAAAGCTTGGTTGACCTTCTGCATTACATTGTTGGTTAGGTATGCTAACCGGTTGATTTTGTTGCTGTTGCGGAGGAAAAACTCTGTTGTTACCAAAATTCTTCTACTGAGTAGCATTTTCTCGCGATCGGTCTCATACGAGTTGCCGGTTCGCCTTCCAAAAAACTGCAAATAAATTCAAGTTTATGTGTTACGGGCCAAGTCGGTGGAAAAGCAAAGCTAAATTGTTGTATCCAATCCAAGGGGTGGATCTGTGTTCTGTCATTTTTAAATACTTTAAATTTTCTCACTGATAGAAAATGTTTGTAATCAAAATTATCGTCTCTGTATGTCTGAACAGGTTCACGATTGTATGAGAATCTATTCGTCTGTGATTGATCGGAATCTAAGTCACGTACTCTCTGTAAATTACCTAAATTATACTCGCTGTGTGAGTGTGACAAATGTTCGGAATGTACCGTATGCTGTGACGTGTTATTGACTGAAATATTTTTTATCTCTGTCACCTCTTGCTGTAAAGTCGACAATTTTCTACGTAATGTATTATTGGACGAATCTATCTCACTGATCGTCTGCTGTAAATTTTGGAATTCGGGTGTTTGATTAAATGAAACCGGTGAGGTATCGTCTGATTTGGTGTCATTATTACTTTCGATAACGTCAATACGACTGGCCAATTCATCATATTTTTCAGTCAGTATTTTTACCTGATCATCGTTTTTACTGTCACAAGCATTAATTTGTTTTTGTATTTTACGTGTGGTTTCGTTCAATTTTTTAACGTCTGCTTTGATGGCATCGGAATCCTGTATTAGTTCTAATTGTTCGAGTTTGTCGGTCACTGTCTGAAAGTCTACTGTGTGTGTATCTGTTTTTGATTTGAGATCGGAAATTTCATCACGCAATTCGGTGTTCAACTGTTTGATAGTATTAATTTCGTCTGATACTGTAGCAATATCGTTGTCTACGTATGTTTTTTGCTTTCGTAAACAATTTACGTTTATCTTCCTGTCTCTGTGCGGTAATTGTTCCATAACTTGTCGTTTTACTTTATTTTGTTCCTGTATGAATCTACGGTAACGCGTTTCACTGTTTTTTAGGTGGTGATTAAAACGTTCATCAATTTGGCTGTTCTGTTGGTCGAATTTCGCGTCTACTTTTGCATCCAGTGTGCGCGAAAGTTCTGCTGACATTAGTTGAAACTCGTCGCGTAACTGTGTTGCGTTTTCAGAGCATTGTTTACCGACTGCACTAATTTCGTGTCTAAGTGATTCTGTTGTGGCTGCTTGTATATTACTTAATTCTTGTGCAACAGATCTAATTTCTTCACTACTTTTCCTAGCACAAGCATCAATGTCCACACGTAATTGTTCTTTAGTATCATGACATTGCACTGCAACGGCTGTAATCTGTTCGCTAAGCTGTCTGGAATTGTTGTCTAATTTTTCATTAAGGGTGTCATGTTTTTCATTAAGTTGTTTGAAATTTTCATTAAGGTTGTCTTGTTTTTCATTAAGTTGTTTGAAATTTTCATTAAGGTTGTTTTGTTTTTCATTAATTTCATTAATTTGTTGTTTGAGACTTTCACTAAGTTGTTTGTGATTGTTCTCTTGTCTTTAATTCTGTTGTTTGGAATTTTCGTCTTGTTTTTTATTATGTTCATTAATTTGTAGCAATAATGCCATAATTTGATCAAAGCTAAAATTAGCAACACTATTCTCTGTGCTGTTTGATGGCGTACCTGCAATTGTCACGTTTTGTGTAACCATTTGGTCATTCTGTGATTCTCGAAAAGGTTTTCCTATGGGATATGCACTGTTAGTCACTACCTCGGAATCAAATAAATTTAACGTATTCTGATTACACTGTTCATTTTCATTAGAAAAATTGGTTTGTTCGTCACGTAAATTTTGCAAACCGGGTGTGTCAAACTGGGCAGCGTTCATTGTAACGGAACCTGCCGCGTCATCAATTGTCGTTAAATTAACAGTGGACACAATTGAATTTGTTTGCTCATCACTAGGATAAAAATCATTACTAGTGGTCAGTACGCACTGATTGTCTGTAAACTGAGGATTGTCATCATTACACTGAGTGTCGCATGTACTGTCAAACTATTTGAATCGGCTATTTCACTCATTACACATCGCGATGTACTGTTAACAGTTTTTCGCTGCATTTTTACACAAATCAAAATTATTCACAAATGAAAGAAAGACAATGCAAAATGCAACAAACAATTACAACAAAGAGCAACAAATTGCCGATGATCTGTGGAAGAAAGAGTGACAAATTAGTAAATGCGTTGCGCCAGATGCAAACTACGTTTAAGTAAATAAGAGCAGATATATGACTACTTCTCAGAAGATTCACAAAGAAATACGATCCTGGCCGGATGTCGCCAAGTGAAACCTCCCCGCAGAAATATTTTAATGAAAATGGACCAAGCGTAAACTCCCCACAGAAATATTTTTATAAATATATGAACCATGAACCAAGTGTAACGTCCCCACAAAAATAATAATTAAATGAATTTTTAAAGTATTGTAACCTCTGAACAAAATCGGATCCCATTTATAATCTGAGTGCAGAAATGCATTTACATTTAATGTTCCCACAAAATTCTTTTGTCACTTAATGTTAAGATCGAACCAGAAAAATTCCTAAACACCAAAATAGTAAAAAAAAAATTAGTAACCTGGTAAATTTTATGAGGACGGCAGCGCTGCCCTTCGGCCCTGTATTCTGAATAAAAAAAGCAAAAATTCTTACCTCAATAAAAACTACAAATATATCTGCTCTTATGTAGACATTTATCGACACAGCTTCGTGCAATGCTGGCGTATTTTTTTTTTTTTTTTTTGATTCTTGGAAGGAATGATCATGCATTGTAAATATTCTTTAAATTGAAATGGATGGTTTTCTTTAAAGAAAGTTACTTTATATTATAAAAATTATTATTGGGGCATTTATTTGGGACAAATTGAATGACAATTAATATACATTACTAGATATGCGCAAGGCTGCTTCTTTACCTTCTACAATAATACCCACCCTGCAGAGTCCTGACCAGAGTCCCGAGCAGAGCACACAGCCGACACGCGCAGACTACTGCTTACTCGCGCAGACTAGCCAAGACTAAAGCCGACTGACTGCTAAAGCCGACAGACGCCGACTCGCGACAAGCAACAACTAACGACATACTACTCTCTGGTCAGAGATTCTGCCATGCCTCGCCCATCGCCGGCAACGTATACGTCTTACATGTGCTCTGCTTGGGACTCTGGTCAGGACTCTGCAGGTCTGGTCAGGACTCTGCAGGATGGGTATTATTGTAGAAGGTAAAGAAGCACCCTTGCGCATATCTAGTAATGTATATTAATTGTAATTTAATTTGTTCCAAAAAAATGCCCCAATAATAATTTTATAATATAAAGTAACTTTTTTAAAGAAAAGCATTCATACTGACTGCTAAAGCCGACAGACGCCGACTCGCGACAAGCAACAACTAACGACATACTACTCTCTGGTCAGAGATTCTGCCATGCCTCGCCCATCGCCGGCAACGTATACGTCTTACAATATATATATACACTCCTGGAAATTGAAATAAGAACACCGTGAATTCATTGTCCCAGGAAGGGGAAACTTTATTGACACATTCCTGGGGCCAGATACATCACAAGATCACACTGACAGAACCACAGGCACATAGACACAGGCAACAGAGCATGCACAATGTCGGCACTAGTACAGTGTATATCCACCTTTCGCAGCAATGCAGGCTGCTATTCTCCCATGGAGACGATCCTAGAGATGCTGGATGTAGTCCTGTGGAACGGCTTGCCATGCCATTTCCACCTGGCGCCTCAGTTGGACCAGCGTTCGTGCTGGACGTGCAGACCGCGTGAGACGACGCTTCATCCAGTCCCAAACATTCTCAATGGGGGACAGATCCGGAGATCTTGCTGGCCAGGGTAGTTGACTTACACCTTCTAGAGCACGTTGGGTGGCACGGGATACATGCGGACGTGCATTGTCCTGTTGGAACAGCAAGTTCCCTTGCCGGTCTAGGAATG
This sequence comes from Schistocerca nitens, assembly GCF_023898315.1. Classification (NCBI taxonomy): domain Eukaryota; kingdom Metazoa; phylum Arthropoda; class Insecta; order Orthoptera; family Acrididae; genus Schistocerca; species Schistocerca nitens. The sequence continues at coordinate 492,012,227 of NC_064618.1, forward strand.
GTAGAACGATGGGTTCGATGACGGTTTGGATGTACCGTGCACTATTCAGTGTCCCCTCGACGATCACCAGTGGTGTACGGCCAGTGTAGGAGATCGCTCCCCACCCCATGATGCCGGGTGTTGGCCCTGTGTGCCTCGGTCGTATGCAGTCCTGATTGTGGCGCTCACCTGCACGGCGCCAAACACGCATACGACCATCATTGGCACCAAGGCAGAAGCGACTCTCATCGCTGAAGACGACACGTCTCCATTCGTCCCTCCATTCACGCCTGTCGCGACACCATTGGAGGCGGGCTGCACGATGTTGGGGCGTGAGCGGAAGACGGCCTAACGGTGTGCGGGACCGTATCCCAGCTTCATGGAGACGGTTGCGAATGGTCCTCGCCGATACCCCAGGAGCAACAGTGTCCCTAATTTGCTGGGAAGTGGCGGTGCGGTCCCCTACGGCACTGCGTAGGATCCTACGGTCTTGGCGTGCATCCGTGCGTCGCTGCGGTCCGGTCCCAGGTCGACGGGCACGTGCACCTTCCGCCGACCACTGGCGACAACATCGATGTACTGTGGAGACCTCACGCCCCACGTGTTGAGCAATTCGGCGGTACGTCCACCCGGCCTCCCGCATGCCCACTATACGCCCTCGCTCAAAGTCCGTCAACTGCACATACGGTTCACGTCCACGCTGTCGCGGCATGCTACCAGTGTTAAAGACTGCGATGGAGCTCCGTATGCCACGGCAAACTGGCTGACACTGACGGCGGCGGTGCACAAATGCTGCGCAGCTAGCGCCATTCGACGGCCAACACCGCGGTTCCTGGTGTGTCCGCTGTGCCGTGCGTGTGATCATTGCTTGTACAGCCCTCTCGCAGTGTCCGGAGCAAGTATGGTGGGTCTGACACACCGGTGTCAATGTGTTCTTTTTTCCATTTCCAGGAGTGTATATATATATATATATATATATATATATATATATATATATATATATATGTTTTTTAATCATCAGTCTTCTGACTGGTTGGTTGTTGCCCGCGACGACTTACTCTCCTGTGCCAACTTCTTCACCTTGGAAAGCAGTTGCAAGCTACGACCTCAAATATTTGCTGGATGTATTCCAATCTCTGCCTCCCCCTGCATTTTTTATCCTCTGCATCTCTCTCTAGCACCATGGAAGTTACTCAGTGATGTCGTAACAGATGTCGTACCATCTTGTCCCTTCTTCTTGTCAGTGTTTTCCACACATTTCCTAACCCCGACGATTCTCCTGAGAACCTCCTCATCCATTCCCTTACCAGTCAACACATTTTTCAACATTCATCTGTGACACCAAATCTCAGGTGCTTCAATTCTTTTCTGTTCCAGTTTTCCCATCGTCCATGTTCCTCTACTATACAATGTTGAGCTCCAAACGTGCATTCTCAGCAATTTCTTTCTCAAATGAACGTTTACGTTTTATACTAGTAGACTACTCTTGGCCAGGAATACCCTTTTTGACAGTGCTAATCTGCTTCTTGTGTCCTCCCTGCTCCGTTCGTCATGGGTTATTATGCTACCGAAGTAGCGGAATTCCTTAACTTCACATCTACTTCGTGATCACCAGTCCTGATGTTAATTTTCTCGCTGTTCTCATTCCTGCTTCTTCTCATTACATTCGTCTTTCTTCGATTTACTCTCAAACCGTATTCTGTATTCGTTAGAATGTTCATTTCATTCTGCAAATCTTGTAGTTCTTCTTCGCTTTCACTCAGGATATCAATGTCGTCATCGAATCTTATCACTGATAGCCTTCCACCTTCAATTTTAATACCGCTCATGAACCTTTCTTTCATTTCTGTCATTGGTTCTTCGATGTATAGCTTGAGCAGTAGGGGTGAAAGACAACATAGTGTCTCACATATTTTTTAATCCGAGCACATCATTCTTGGTCTTCCACTCCCAAACCCAATGAAGATGTCTCTAATTGTCTTCAGTCTTGCTTCCATTATCAACCGCAACGTCAGAACTGCCTTTGCGGTGCCTTCGCCTTTCCTAAAGCCAAACTGGTCGTCATGTAACGCATCCTCAATTTTCTTTTCCGTTCTCCTATGTATAACTCTTGTCAGCAACTTTGATGCATGAGCTGTTAAGCTGACTGTGCGATGGTTCTGGCACGTATCGGCTCTTGCAGTCTACTGAATTATGTTATTTGACGCTTTTACGAAAGTCAGATGGTATATCGCCAATCGTACATTCCACTCACCAACGTGAATACTCGTTTTGCTGTCACTTCTCGCAATGATTTTAGAAATGGTGATAGAATGTGATCTACCCCTTCCACCTCTTTTAATTTCTGATTCTAAAACTCTCTCTTCTATATCGACTCCTGTTTTTTCTTCTATCACATCAAATTATCCCTATCATAGAGGACTTAGGTGTACTCTTTCCACCTTTCCGATATTCCTCTGCATTTAACTCTTTATTCTACCACCCTTACTCGGCCGTTTCCAATTATACCTTCTCCTCTTGTTATTCTTGAAGTGAATTTACGCTATTATTAGCTGAAATTTATTACAGAAGTTAAATAGTCTTTCTCCTTTCTCATTTATTCTACCTAGCCCATGTTCTCCCTTACCCCTTCCTTATACTACTTCTCCTAAAACTACATTCTAGTCCCCTATGTCTATTACATTGTGATCTCCCTTAACGTACTGCATTACCAGTTCAATACCCTCACATAGTTTCTATGTTTCTTCATCTTCGGCTTACGACGTTGGCCTATATGCTTGAACTATCGTTGCCGGTGTTGGTTTTCTGTCGGTTATGATTAAAACAACCCTACCTTCCGATTCGTAACGAATCCTACTCTCGTTAAACCATTTTGTACTGTTGTTGATATTACCCTATACTTATCTAACCAGAAATCCTTGTCTTCTTTTACTTTCACTTCACTGACCCCCACAGTATCCAGACTGAGACAGACTTTTCAGATTTTGTAGCTTCGCTACCACGTCCCAACTTCTGACATTTCACGCCCCGAATCGTAGAACGTTATCTTTCCGTTAGTTATTCAATCTTCTTCTCTTCGTCATCTCCCTCTTGGTAGTCCTGTCCCAGAGATCCGAATGGGGGACTACTCCGGAATATTTTGCCAATGGAGAAATCATCATGAAACTTTTTCGATTACAAGTCACTTGTGGTTACACATTATGTGTCTTTAGAACAACCGTTTCCATTGCCTTCTGCATCTTCATGCCGTTGATCATTGCTGATTCTTCCACCTTTAGGGGTAGCTTCGCACCACATTAACAAGAGACTGCACTGAACCTCTGTCCGTTCCTCCGCCCTCTTTGACGAGACCAGTGGCTGCATGAGGGTGACTTCTTATGCCAGAAGTCTACGGCCGCCAATGCTGATGATATTTATTCAAAATTCAAACGAGATGGGGTTCGAACATGGGACCGTGAGCCTTTGATTACAAATGAAAGACGCACTTAAATATAAGTTCACAATGCACGACGAGTACGACATTTTTTCTTTTTTATTACCACTTTTTTTGTTTCCTCCAAAGCACTTATTTAAGGCCATCAATTAAAATAATACAAAAGAAGTCATTTCGACAAAAACAAAAGGGTTAAATCAGGAAAACTTATGTGAAGGAATATGGCGTTAATTTTGACGTGCCCACACCTTCTTTCCTCCGTCACTTCTACATCGTGGAACGTTTAAATCCAAACAAGAGTGTAAAAGAAAAAGTGGTTTTCAACTCATCCAACTCCTTGTCGATGAAGAACAAGATACATCATATTAGGAAAAAGCTCACGATAACGTGGCATCCTGAGCCACTTCCAATGGGCTGTGGCCATATATTGGGAAAAGCCACACGGATCTGCATTATATCCACTCACCATCATGTAGTGGACATAATGTCCAACAAGTCACATGATGGCATTGTTCTTCGATCGGGGAAAGAAGGTTGAATCTGGACGCACGAGAAACTCCCCCGAGATTGCCGCCTCCGACGGTTGGTTGGTTTGTGGGGATTGAAGGGACCAGACTACAAAGGCCATCGGTTTCTTTCTCCACGACCAAAAACACCTACGAAGAAGAAAAAGCCCAAGCAACGCAGACTACAAGGGACAATACACGACAAGAAGAACAAAGTCAAAGACCAGGAAAGAGGAAATAAGAAACACACAGAGTGTTACAGTGGTTGGCTGACCATGGTAACAAAAAAAGAAAGAGCCAATGACCAGGAGACACACTAAAAACCCCAATCTAAAACCGTAGGCCAAAGGCCAGACTCAACACAAAAATGACACAAACTCTGAGATCGAGCAATAAAATATGCATGCACGAATAAAACTCAAAATTAAGCCTCCCGTGGCAGGGTCATGTGTTAAAAGTGCTGTGAGCGTATCAGCCAGCCCAAACTGCTGCCTGAGTGCAGTTAAAAGCCGACAGTCAAACAAGTTGTGGACCACTGTCAAAGCTGATCTGCAGCGACGCAGAGGTGGGTCATCACTGCGCAATAAGTGCCCCTGTCAGGCATGTATGGCCAACGCGTATCCGGCAGAGAACAACTGAGTCCTTGCGAGAGGCTCGCATGGAGGAGCGCCACACACCTGTAGTCTCCTTGATAAGCCGAAGTTTGTTTGGTGAAGGCAGGGTGCGCCATTCATCACTCCAGGTACCAAGGACCTTTTGGCGCAAAACTGGAGATCACACTCGGAAAGACCAATCTCCAGGGCAGGTGCATCGACAGCCTGTTTGGCCAGCGTGTCAACCCGTTCATTACCCAGGATACTGACGTGACCCGGGGTCCACAAAAAGGCCACGGAGCGGCCGCAACGGTTAAGAATATGGAGGGACTCCTGGTTAGGCATCACCAGACGAGAGCGAGGAAAACACTGGTGGATAGCTCGTAAACCGCTGAGGGAGTCACTACAGATAACGAAGGAGGATTGGATATACTGTATTCTAGGGCGCGAGAGATGGCGACGAGCTCTGCAGTGTAAACACTGCAGCCATTCAGAAGTGAGCGTTGTTCAGATTGTGCCCCAAGAGTAAAAGCATACCCAACTCGACCAGCAACCATCGAAACGTCGGTGTAGACTACGGCAGAGCCGAGAAACGTGGCAAGGATGGGAAGAAAGCGTCGGCGGAGGGCCTCAGGTGGGACTTTCGGGCCTTGTGGCAAATCCAGCTGAAGGCATGGGCGGGGTAGACGTAGATGGGCCCGGAAAAGAGGTGGGAGAGGGAAAAACTCAAGCCCACAGAGAAGAGCCCAGACTCGAACCGCGATCGTACACCCTGACCGGGGCCGCCGTTATGGAAGATGGACGACTGCGTTGGGGAACAGGAGACGGTAATTTGGATGCCCAGGCAAGCTACAAACATGTGGAGCATAAGCGGCCAGTAGTCGTCGGCGCCGCATCCGCAATGGAGGGACACCAGCCTCCACAAGGATACTGTTTACAGCGCTTGTGCGGAAAGCGCCAGTTGCGGTTCGGATGTGTATAATATGTCCACACATTAATAAAACCGACAAACTACAGGGAAAGACTTCTGACAGGAAATGGAGAAATAAAAGTCCTACGAACAAGTGTCTGTAAATGCAGCGTTGCCAAGGTAGATTGAGCTGACGAAAGACAGATCCTCTGACCATGTGCCGTGAGTTTCTTGTGTATTGCAGGGTACGTGATTGACGCAGCGTACTTTGAGCAGCAGGATGTTACGTTACTCATGTCGGGATGAAGCTGAGATGGTGTTTGTGTACGGCCAAGCAGATGGAAACAGTCGAGAGCCGTGCCGCCTATACCAAAACAAGTGCCCTCACAGACACCAACCACGTCACACAACATTTCAATCGCTTTTTCGGCGTCTGTGTGACGTGACGCCTCTCACAAAGACTAACATGATGGGACGCTGCGGACTGCGCACACACCATATTTGGTAGACCAGTTTGTATAGGATATTGAAACGATCTCTAATACAAACTCCATGTAAGTGGCTCGCCAACATGGTGGAAGTACGATTAAGTGTAACGTGCAAAACAAACGCCGCTATCTCTATCATCTGCAATTCGATGGAGGCCGCTTTGAACATCTATTGTCACGTGGATGCGACGCAGCTCTGTACTGTGTTCCGGAACGATTTGTTGTCGTAGCACGAACGCTGTCTTTTTCTGAAAACTGTTCACAGGACTTTTTTGCTCCATTTCTAGTCAGGAATCTCTCCCTGCAGTTTGTCAGGTTTATTAATGCTCGCACTGTAAAGAAAATTCGAGAAAAATGTCTCAGAGAGAGCAAGACTGAAGTATGGCAAGGATAAAGCACTTTATCTATAATGTATATACACAGACTGAAGCGACGAATGAAAATAAGACGAGGGTCCGAATTCGAACCCGAGTCACCCACTCACTAAGCAGATGCGCTCACCACTACGCCACCTTGTCACTGCGTCTTTGCACAACTGCACAGACTGCCCTGGGAAGCCTTTCTGCTCAATCCAAAGACCCATCCACGCATTAGCCCACTTGGTAGTTTCTGTTAACTCGAAGAGGATGCGTGGTACAGCAGTCCGTGTAGTTGTGGAAAGTCACTGGCTCAAATTGACGGTGGGTGGGGAAGGAGGGGGTGTTTGGGCATCTGCTTTTAGTAGACTCGGGTTCGAATGCTTATGCTGGCCTTTGTACAAATTTTCATTCGTCCCTTCAGTTGTGTATATACGTCATAGATACATGAGACTTGGAAAAGTCGATGCAACCATTTGGTTTAATTTGACTTTATATTTTTGAACAAACAGTATCGTTACTTTCATTCAAACACATATTAGTGCGAACTTTAAGGTTAAAGGTGCTAAATGCTGATCAATTACGAATTAAAAATCACGTGCTTCCATGTGGGTTTTCTTTCTGAAAGTTGTTATTAAGCATTTTTTCTCACTTACATCGAAGATAACTGAGTAGTTAAAAAAATCAGTAGACACAAAATAATCCTCTGAAATAGTTACAATGTTGTTAACAATTACTGACTGAAAGTATTCGAAATACTACAACGCAACATCTTCCATCCCCGTGGCGTGCAATCCAAACAGAAACTTTTTGCAGCATCCATCAGTTACCAACAATCCAATAATTGCAGTCATTCGCCACGCCGACCAGTACTTTTCTATGTAACTTTGTCTACAACTCAGAGTTAACAGCTCACGTCAAAGAAAAGAATGCGAGTTAATAGAACACGTATTATAGTTGAATAAAGTATTTCATATTTTGAGGAGTGTTAGTGAGGGCTGAAAGAAGAAAAAATGTCCAGTTAGCATGTACACTAAAACGCATACCTTAACAGCTATGAGCATCTATTGATTTTGTGAAACAAATTGCTCCTACTGCAAAACTTGGCTATCGGAGGAACAAGCTCGCCAATGTACTGTATCTTCCCGAATTCATCCATTGCTAATTCTGCGGTGTTATCGGACATTTCAGAGAAAATGCTGCATTATCCGTGAGCCAGAACTCCAGCCATTGTGGGAATGGTACCTCCTCTAGCAGTGCAGGCCAGTCGTTTGGTAGGAGCCAATAGTACCTTGCACCAGCAAACCTGTTCGGTAGTATGTACAGTCTTATTAGTTCAAATGTTTGTTGCTTGCAGGACTCGGGCTCCACAGTTTTTTCATTTGGCAGACCATACCAGAATATAATGGGTGACATTTCCCATGTGGAATAGCAGGCTTCCAGTATGCTTGTAAGAACAGAGATAAAACTACAAAAAAAAAAAAAATTGTTCAAATGGCTCTGAGCACTATGCGACTTAACTGCTGAGGTCATCAGTCGCCTAGAACTTAGAACTAATTAAACCTAACTAACCTAAGGACATCACACACATCCATGCCCGAAGCAGGATTCGAACCTGCGACCGTAGCGGTCACGCGGTTCCAGACTGTAGCGCCTAGAACCGCACGGCCACTCCAGCCGGTTAAGGCACTTCACTTACCTAGAACTGTGAACATGGTTTCCTGAATACGGTTTACAGTAACAACACTGTAAGATATTTACTGCATGCTGTACCTGTGGATAATAAGAGAGGAACGTGTCATCATTTCTTTGCTCACTTCGGTGTGTCGGTCGTGATAGCAAAGAGCTTGTAGTACAAGATGAGCGTTTCACAGAAGCTCTTAAAGTATGCATATTAAAAAGAGCCAATGCTTGCTGGACACTTATGTCTTTTTTCGGTCCACACTGCTGCCTCTAAAAATATGGAATATTTTTAACGGTCTGTGTTAATGGTATACTTATGGGGCTGCAGCCGAGTCGCTGATTCCATTTTACGTACTATACGTCGATGAGCGACTCATTTATCTTCATCGGATTCTGCGACTTACGTAGTTTTGTGTACTCACTGCCTCGCTTCCAACAAGAATGTGAAGCGCTGTTGGTGTGGCGCCGCTATTTGTAGCTGACTTCGACTCTCGGCGCTCTCTATCTTCATTACTGCTCATTTGTTTTCCAGGGCTCGCACTGCTACTCCGTGAAACGCACATACTCTCAGCGTTTTCCAGCTACTGGATGAGACGACCCGCGAGATCTTAATAATTTGAGAGCCACAGCCCACGGACGTTGTCCACGGATAGGACCCTCACAAAAGAATTAAAGCACCTACGAATAGAGTTCCGAAGGAATGGGAACTCAGATCGACAGTCACGAATGGGCGTGGTAATCAAGAAGAAAAACGCTCGGGCAAGAGGTTGAATGATCTTGAGAAAGAGAAAACTAGAATTAATTATCTACCTTCCGCTGGTTCAGTCTCCAGATAGATGGGCAGAATGTTACGAAAACACGATATCCATTGTATTTCGCTCACGTTTAATTCGACACGTTGCAGTTGGGCGCCGGCCACAACATCAGAATTAATCCAAGAGCTTATAGAGGTCGTTCCCTTGTGTGTGGTGCGAAGTCATCCAGGAGAATCACACTGCAATGAGGATGGAAATAAATTAGCCACAACCGGTCTAAAAACAAATTTAGAAAAAAATTATGTGTTTGTGGATTTTCTTCGTCTACAAAATAAGTTTCGCTTCTTTGGACAAAACTTTTTTTAAAAAAAGCCTTCTCTGAAATGTTTAAGATGATGAAGCAGAATGTGCACCATGATTGACTGATCTGGCCTTTTAACACTAACCGTAACGGCCTTGCCGTGTTGGTACTGCGAGCGGCTCAAAGCAAGGGGAATCTACAGCCGTAATTTTTCCCGAGGGCATGCAGCTTTACTGTATGGTTAAATGATGATGGTGTCCTCTTGGGTAAAATAAATTGTAATTCTGTCAGAGACAGTAAAGGACTTGGAAGAGCAGTTGAACGGAATGGATAGTGTCTTGAAAGGAGGATATAAGATGAACATCAACAAAAGCAAAACGAGGATAATGGAATGCAGTCGAATTAATTCTGGTGATGCTGAGGGAATTAGATTAGGAAATGAGACACATAAAGTAGTAAAGGAGTTTTGCTATCTGGGGGGCAAAATAACTGATGATGGTCGAAGTAGAGGGGATATAAAATGTAGACTGGCAATGGCAAGGAAATCGTTTCTGAAGAAGAGAAATTTGTTAACACTGCGTATAGATTTAAGTGTCAGGAAGTCGTTTCTGAAAGTATTTGTATGGAGTGTAGCCATGTATGGAAGTGAAACATGGACGATAAATAGTTTGCACAAAAAGAGAATAGAAGCTTTCGAAATGCGGTGCTACAGAAAAATGCTGAAGATTAGATGGGTAGATCACATAACTAATGAGGAGGTATTGAATAGAATTGGGGAGAAGAGAAGTTTGTGTCACAACTTGACCAGAAGAATGGATCGGTTGGTAGGACATGTTCTGAGGCATCAAGGGATCACCAATATAGTATTGGAGGGCAGTGTGGAGGGTAAAAATCGTAGAGGGAGACTAAGAGATGAATACACTAAGCAGATTCAGAAGATTGTGGGTTGCAGTAGGTACTGGGAGATGAAGAGGCTTGCACAGGATGGAGTAACATGGAGAGCTGCATCAAACCAGTCTCCGGACTGAAGACCACAACAACAACAACAACAACAACAACCTATGCGAATGTAATATGTTTTACGTTGGGACGGTCTGTTAGGTCGAGGAGAAGTACAACGAGCAACAGCGATTCACCCGACTGAAACAACCAAGCAAACCAACTGTCCTACAGCGCTACCCAGAATACTGCCATGAAATCAAATATGACGAGACCAGTGTGATGATGAAACGACAAGTTTCTGGAACAGCGTAATGAAGGATGTCGGAAAATCTAATAAAGCGTGATGGAACATTAAATTTAAACCAGGTATGAGGTCCGGCACTCGATTTATTTAAATCTTGCCGGCCATCTCGTCTATCAGAGCTGGAAAACGCTGAGAGAATTTGCGTTTAACGGAATAGCAGTACGGGCTCAAAAATGAAACGCACATCGAAGTGTGTAGTGGGTGGTAGGGGGCGAAATCCGGCTATACATAACGGTGAGACACCAACTATGTTTCACACTCTGGACTCCAGACAACGAGTACGCGTAACAGCAAATCTCTCAGTGTCCGACGATGACCATTGAATCGGTCGGAAAAATTTTGTTGTTGTGATCTTCAGTCCAGAGACTGGTTTGATGCTACTCTCCATGCTACTCTATCCTGTGCAAGCTTCTTCATCTCCGAATAACTACTGCAACCTATATGCTTCTGAATCTGCTTAGTATATTGATCTCTTGGCCTTCCTCTACAATTTTTACCCTCCACGCTACCCTCCAATACTAAATTGGTGATCCCTTGATGGCTCTAACATGTCCTACCAACTGATCCCTTCTTCTGGTCAAGTTGTGACACAAACTTCTCTTCTCCCCAGTCCTATTTAATACTTCCTTATTAGTTATGTGATCTACCCATCTAATCTTCAGCATTCTCCTGTAGCACCACATTTCGAAAGCTTCTATTCTCTTCTTGTCTAAACTATTTACTATCCATTCTCACTTCCATATAAATACTTTTAGAGAGACTTCCTGACACTTAAATCTGTACTCGACGTTAACAAATTCTTGCTATTCAGAAACGCTTTCCTTACCATAGCCAGTCTACATTTTAGATTATCTCTACTTCGACCGTCATCAGTTATTTTGCTCCTCAAATAGCAAAACTCATCAACTACTTTAAGTGTCTCATTTTCTAATCTAATTCCCCAGCATCACCTGGTTTATTTAGACTACATTCCATTATCCTCGTTTTGCTTTTGTTGATGTTCATATACGCTCCTTTTAAGACAATGCCAATTCCGTTCAACTGATATTCCATTTCCTTTGCTGTCTCTGACAGAATTACAATGTCGTTGGGAAACGTCAAAGTATTTATTTCTTCTCCACGGATTTTAATTCCTGCTCCAAATTTTTCTTTTGTTTTCTTTACTGCTTACTCAATACGGATTAAGTAACATCGGGGATAGGCTACAACCTTGTCTCACTCCATTGTCAATCACTGCTTCTCTTTCATGCCCCTCGACCCCTATAACTGCCATCTCGTTTCTGTACAAGTTGTAAATAGCATTCTTCTCTCTGTATTTTACCTGCGATACCCTCAGAATTTCAAACAAAGTATTCCAGTCAACAATGTCAAAAGTTTTCTTTAAGTCTACAAATGCTAGAAACGTAGATTCGCCTTTTCTTAACCTATCTTCTAAGATAAGTCCTAGGGTCAGTATTGCCTCGCGTGAAAATACAATACATAAAATTGAAACAACAATTCGACTGTACACCCGAAAGACGCTATTAGTTAATCACGTCTACAAACCTGAAAGATCACATGACTAGAGATACATAATGCTACTGTTCCCGGTGTCTGCATTTGGTCAATGCATGGCGATTTCGGCCGCATTATTGGGTCTGTATCACGGTGTGACTTATCTTTCTCACTGATAAGGGCAGCAGAATATTTGTCGACCCAGAACTGCACTAACTATTAAAAGCTTTGCATCAATGTAATTTGGATATAAGTGATTTTCCGCTGTCTTGCACCTACAACCATCAGAATGACTCACACAATGGAATCTTTATTTCACTGTCCGAGTGCCATTTGATAGTCTGCCTTTTCCCAGATCTGACAATCATTTTTATTAAATTGGTTCACTCGCCAAAAGCATACGAAAACAGTAAGTGTTTCCATCATTGACTCTTTTGGTGTACTTACGCTATCAACTGGTCTTCGATTTCAGTAAAACGGAGTGTATTGACAACTTTCTCATTTATAAATTCCAATCATTCTTCAATCTAAAGAATCTTGACATTAATAATTAATCAACGTTTAGGAGAAGACCAATTTGGATGTAGGAAATTAAAAGCAATCCACGGAAGCCATAATGGCACTACGAATGGTTTTAGGAAAAATAATTGAGATGAAAAGGTAAATGTACATCTCATATATTAATCTGGAAGGATTTTGATAAAGTGTAAAATATTGTTCACAGAACTTATCAAAACAAGAACATACTGAAAAGATAAAAGAGTTGTCCTCGATCACGGACTTCTGTAATCAGAATACGAAAATACAAGGTAGTGAAAGAGGTTCGAGTCCTCCCTCGGGCATGGGTATGTGTGACGTCCTTAGCGTAAGTTTAAGTTGGATTAAATAGTATGTAAGCTTAGGGACCGATGACCTCAGCAGTTTGGTCCCATAAGACCTTACCACAAATTCCATTATCTCCAATGAAAAAGTCTAGACTGAGGAAAGGTGCCTGACTTTCTCGATATCTGTTTAATTTATTTATAGAAAAACAATACAAACATTGAAAAGCGCCAACAAAGAGATCAAAACTAACGGTAAAGCAACTGATTATATTCAGTTCGCCAGTAATATACTAATCTTTATAGACTCTAGAATGGACATTGTAATGTTACTTGAATTACGCAACCATTACGGCTCCTCACCTGAACCTCTCGATACCAGCAATATTCTACTGTATTTCTGTTAACTACTTAACATATTTCTGAGACAACATTCAGATTTGATTTCACTTTTGATGCATCGATATGTTTATATTGCAATGATATTATTCTTATTTGTAATCTTTCTTTTGTCACTATGATCTTTGACGTAGTTGTAACTCTGATTTTTGGGCGCGTAAGCGATAGTTAGTTAGTTGTTAACTTGTTAGAGAGTCGGACCTTGAGAAGGTCAAGTCTTGGACGTCACGTTGGAAAGACGCTTAACGTAGTCAGCTTATAAAATGTGAACTTTAACAGTGACAGTGAGAGAATGTTTTCAAGTATGTTTTGTATTGTGAAGTGATGTTTTGTGTTTACGTGATATTGCAATAAAAGCAATTAAAAGGAAGTGTAACTTAATTTCGGAGTGCTGATTATTTTTTTACATCACCATTGTGCAAACTTTGAAAGGTTTAATCTTGAAGAATGGTTTGTGAAGCGCATCTACATAACTTTTGAATATAGAAGAATAAAATCTAGGCCTTTTTGCATCCGAGTTTGGAATCATAACCACCTAGATTTTCAACGATGGAGCCATGATTTTACGACGAGACCAGCGTGGGAAACACAAAAAGATGAGTGCCTAGTTTTTTGATTATTACATGAAATGACTTTATTAACTGTGCTCTAATGACACCTGCCACATAATAACTATGTTGTTGCCCGAAAATGCAGTATTTAGCAGCGTGAGCAACACCACAGTCGTTATTAAATTCTGACCTTTGTTGTGGTAGGGTTGTTACAACATGAACTTTAATTTAAATTTCTTTTTTTGATACCTTGGACAACAACACACTGAAACTAAATTCTTCTAAAATAAAGATGATACATAAATGAAGGCGACAAGTAAGTGGAAGCATTAAAAGAATCAACTTCAATACCAATGCAAGCGAATGAATTTTGATACTTTGGAATTATAAAAACGGATGGCAGTGGCAGTGTAATGGATATTAAGAGAAATGCAATGACCAACAAATCTTTCCAAAATGTGAGTAATTTATTTAAACCACTTTAATAGAGAAACAAGGAAAAGTTATCAGGACTTTTATTTGGATTGTTTTAAGCTACTATTATTGAGGGTGGACACCGAGGAAACAAAAGAAAAAATTAGGAGCCATAGACATGTGAACAGGCGGAAGAGCCACAAAAATATCTTGGACTGAAAGCTAAACCAACGAACAAATACTAAAAGGGAGAGAAAAGACAGTGATTTACAGGTCAAGCAATGAATGGGCGAGTAGTCATGTAGATGTAGATGTAGATGCAGACAACAGAACTGCATTAAATGGACACCTAATTTGATATGATTTACAAAAACCGTCTTTGAAGAAGAAAATAATGTTATCAGAGGAATGAAATGTAATCAATAGCAACTAAATGGTAAAGATGACGAGATGTAGAAGAGATGGCTACATCAACAAGGCGTTGCCTTTACTGTCAGGTGTGATTTAGAACTAAATCATTTAATTTTATAGAACTTTTACCTAGAAACACTTTTCCTTACTATTTTTCTAGATGAAAGGCTTTTACTTCGTCTTATATACAGCGTGAAGCATAAAAATGCTAATCTCGTGGGTAAAGGGATACACTGATATCATAATAAAGGATAAAAAGCATGTTCTTACAAACGCAAAATATTTACTGTATGTTTCAGGGAACTCAAGTATTTCCGTAATAGGGCAATACGTCCGCAGCAAGAATACAAAGGAAGAAGAAATTTTAAGTTAATTACCTGAACCAGAAAACTAAAACAAAGGTCAAATTTAAACGAACCCAAAATCTCCAAGATTGCCGTCCTTTTACGGAGGCTGGAATTTTAGAGCGGGCTTCAATCCGAGGTACTTACAATAGTTTCCTCCCCGAAACTTTGTCTCGAAATCTGACAGAAAATAAAAACAGATTCTGTTCGTATGTAAAGTATGCTAGCTGCAAGACACAATCAATGCCTTCTCTGCGCGGTAACAATGGACGTACTATCGATGACATCGCTGCTAAAACAGAGTTTCTACACTCAGCCTTCGGAAATTCCTACGCCATAGAATACAAAGTAAGCATTACAGAATTCGAATCAAGAAAAGCTGTCAACATGTGGAACTTAGATGTGGATATCCTCGGTCTAGTGAAGCAACTTAATTTAAGCAAGTCATCCGGTCCAGACTGTATACCAGTTAGGCTCCTTTCAGAGTATGCTAATTTACTTAAGTTTCTTTCTGTACTGTACTGTAGCAGTTGTAACTATGTAGGATCCATGTTTCATCGAGCCATTATACTGGGCGGTGGCACATCATGCAAAACTTGATTCTTCCTTAATTTTTAGACACCAGTGTATAGGCTTCTCAAGCATATTTTCTTGCTTTCATGAGGAGTAAGCTGCAAGTATATACAAAATTAGAAGGTATCTCTTCATGAATATGTTATAGTCTATGTCACCGAATGAATGAGTTTCGGCTGTTTTTTTTACACGTAACTTTTGATGATTTTGCTTATGCCTTGGACGTAAAAATATTTCCTCGATTAAGAAGAAAAATAAAAACATACATTAATCTTTCGGCACGCTTTCTCTGCGCTAGGGGCGCTCCATCTGTCAGACAGCCACAGAACACCAAAATATCAGAAACTTAAGGCCCATTTTACCATACGGAAACAAAGTACGCCAGCAGCTCTCCAAGTGGCCTGGCAGTGAACGTCGAATTCGGGAAAAGATGGCGAGATTGTCTGTATTCTTGCTTTACGAAATACGAGTACTAGATGGTAACATTTTTCGTTTATACTTGATGGGTGGGCCTGGTAGTCTGGTGGGAAAGTGTATTTACTTGTACAACCCAATATTGCAATTTCGGCCATGTGACTGTTATCAAGTGGAGATTATGTTCCTGATTACGATCTTCTTGTGTGTATTCCACTCTTTTAGTTGCAACATAAATATGTTGCCTGATTTTTGGTCTCATCCGTATTACTGAGTGGGGTAAATGATTCCATATTTGTTTTTGTTTCATGAAACAGAAGCTTGTTTCGCCTCATGGTGTTCCGCGGACTCATGTTGATTTGTTACTGTTTACGAATCAATGTGTGAACTAGTCTGTATTAATGCACTGTAAGTATATTGATCGTATTCTACACTGTTTTTGTACCCATCCGTTTTACGTACTTCAGATTTAATAGAGGCCACCGAAAGTTTCCTTTACCTCTGCTAAAAATGTGCCGTTATGGTACCTGTTAATAACTGTGAAAACATTTACGTAAGTACCGTCATGTTTTCAGCATTTGTAAGGACGAATACTCTAGTTTCCAAGATTACAAAGCATACTCATTTCTATCTAAATCCTTACTCTGCAAGCCATTGTGAAATGCATGGCAAGAAGCAGAAAGAAGCGACACTATTAAAAGAAGAATTACATACTCATTTCGTGACAAGATACAATAAATTTGAATATCAATATTGCAAAATCTGCTAACGGCGAATTCTCCATTACATGTGGCGAAGTTCGGAAAACGGATGAAAATTAAAACTAAGTAGAATAAAAGCAATATACAGGGTGTATCAAACAGAATCATCCGATTAAAAAAATTATAACTATTATGTTATTTGAAATATGTGCGTGAATAACGTACATTTGGAAAGAGCAAACTCTCGAGCCTTACATGGTTCCCGCTAGGTAGCAGCAGTGTGCGCCCACTTTAGTTCTAGTAAAAATGGTGTCGGGCAACAGCAAGCGTTTTGTGTCCTACGTTTTGCGCAGTGCAGATCAGTAAAGTTCAGCATGACTTTCGTACTGGGTATGGTGTTGATCCTGCTACAGAACAGAGCATTAGATGATGGCATTAACAATTCCGAGAAAGAGGTTGTTTTTGTAAAGACAAGTGGCCGGGCCATCCCCGAGTCTCTGACACAGACGTCGAACGCATCCGGCATAGTTTCACAAGGAATCCGCAGAAATCCGTTCGCCGTGCAGTCGACAGCTCAACATGCCCCCGATGTCCGCCTGGCGTGTGTTTCATCGACGTTTACACATGAAACCCTACAAAATTCAACTACTGCAAATTCTTCGTGAAGGTGACAAACAACAACGTGTGGAGTTCTATTCAAATGGTTCAAATGGCACTGAACACTATGGGACATCTGAGGTCGTCAGTCCCCTTAACTTTTTTTTAAATCTTTATTTGATCATTATCATGATACAATTTAACCTACTACCTAAATACATTAGTAGGTCCTATTTTTAACTATTACAATATTCTATCTGCAGCTATTATTATGTTATTGTTTTAGTGTTACTTTGATTTTAGCTACTGTTAATTAGGATACTACTTGTGAATGGTTATTGTTATGACTACTCTACCTGCAGCGTTACAAGTGTGCCAGAATAAGATACAAACCTAACTGTTGGCCATTCCCACTGAGCTAATCCCAGTAGGAGTGCCCCTGGCACTGGGCTGGCCGGTGACGTCGTCGCTGCAGTTCTGTACTGTTTCAACTATCCTAGTTTGAACCTATAACTAACCTTATATCTAATGTCATGATTGGTGCGTAGTCAGGTCCGGTGGTGATGTACTGCCCCCCCCCCCCCCCAACCTATTCCGAAAACCTGGCGGATTCCAGCCGTGAGGCGGCTGGCCAAGTCCAAGTCCCGGCGGAACAGGGAGGGTGTACGTGACAAATCTGGTATTTATTTATTGATTATTTCTTAAATATTCTTTGAGGACTTTTCCTGAGATTACGTCTGCTACATGATTCAAGACATTGAAAGTGTTTTCGTGCCTGAGCAGATGGTGCGTGTCGTTATTCGGCAGTTGTTCCCTGAATTGTTGTGCTACATCGTCGAAGAGGGGACACTCGTACACCACGTGGTCTGGAGTGCTACTGCACTGCTCCACAGTCACACGCTGATGTTGCCCTTTTCCCGAACCGACACATATGTCGGGTAGGGTCCGTGCCCAGTAAGAAAGTGCAGCAAGCATCTAGTGGGTTTGATGTAAGTGAGTTTTAGGCGTTCCTGTATGTTTGGAAGCAGCTCGTGTGTTCTTCGGCCAGTCTCATCATTATCCCAGAGTTCCTGCCGTAAGTCAATTCCTCTTCTTTTGATACTTTGTTCATCCCCTACATATACCCCCATGATTTCTTCAATTTTTTCTCTACTGTTGTTCTTTATCCAATACCAGGTGGCCTGTTCCCTAATTTTTATGTCCTCCCCTTAACTTAGAACTACTTAAACCTAACTAACCTAAGGAAATCACACGCATCCATGCCCGAGGCAGGACTCGAACCTGCGAGCCTAGCAGTCGCGCGGTGCCGAACTGAAACGCCTAGAACCCCTCGGCTACCGAGGTCGGCGTAGTTCTGTTATTTCGTTCTTGGCATGATGGATGGTGATAGTTTCTTCCATGCTTAGTGTTTCGCGACGAGGCAACTTCCCATTTAAATGGGAATGCGAATCTTCATGTAAGGTACGGATCAACCACATGAAGCTGTACAGAACGAGAGGGACTCCCCAAAATTTAAGTTTTTTTGTGCAGTTTCACGGGAAAAGGTGTATGGTCTGTTTTTCTTTGCCAGGAACACTGTTGCAGGATGCACATTTCTAGGGATGCTTGAGAACTTTCTTTTTCCACAGTCGGAGACTGATTGTAACAACCTCATTTACCAACAGGATGAGGCACCGCCACGCTGGTGTCTGGAAGTGCGGGAATTTTGAAATCAAAGGATTACTGAACGATGGGTCCGTCGCACTGGACCAAATGATTTAACTTTACATTACTGGCGTCCAAGGTTACCGGACCTGACTGGATGTGATTATTTCTCGTGGGGGTTTATGAAAGACCCTGTATATGTCCCTGAATGAACATTTATCAATGAGTCAACTGAGACACCGCATACAAGCAGCTGTGGAAACTGTAACTCAAGACATGCTCGCTGCAGTGTGGGAACAATTTGAATACCGGAATGACATATGCCGTGCATCTCAAGGGGGCATACTGAACACCTATGAAAAGGTATGAAAAAGAACTTCTTGCGTTTCCCGTACATAAAAAAAACAAAATTCATTGTATACGTTTATTAGTTTCAGAAATATAGACGTGTCTAATCGGATGATTCTTTTTGATACACCCTGTACTTAGCATGCATTTAAATCGTTCAGTTACAACGCCGATTCGTAAGCAGTAATAAATACACAAAAGTCCACTGAACTCCATGTGAGAAAACCAGCTTCTGTTTTGCATAAAACAAAACGAAATATGAAATTATTCACCCCACCCAGTATTACGGATGCTAGCATAACTCAATCATAACACGAGTAACACATATACAACGTAACTCAAAGAATGCAATACACACGAGAAGTTGTAATCAGAAGCACAGTGTGGTGAAAGAATCATCTGTAAGTTCCGTTAACTAAGAAACGATAACAAACACGGAACACGGAAAACTCGGCAATAAGAATATTGATGGACTGATAAGCTTGTAACGTTCCAAGTGACCTGGCAGCGAACCAAGGTCACGTTACCGGAAGCACCTGTATCTCAGCATGATGTTCACAGCAGTGAATGTCGCGACTGCATATGCTAGGATGTGGTACACTGACCGAAAGCGGTAACAAACGACAGTCGTAAACAGGTTTAACGTAAGGCTACCAACATGGTAACTTACACACGAATCCAAATGTAAAGACTATGCCCCGTCTTACACTATACTCCATCTCCCGTAATAGAATTGTGTGAAATATAAAAAGTATAGAATGCTTGGCAGCCAAGTACGAACTCACGTTTCTCTCAATGAGAAAACAGACTACAAAAACAGCGTAGAATGAATAGCAGAGAGGCCTAGCCGCTTAGCATACGTGGAAAAACCTGCTACAGGCTACCAGGGCACCAGGTTACGTGCTGCCGTTTCAAGGATCTCATCGCGACTCTTAGCGATATCTGACAGTCCTTAGTGAGAGAACTACCATCAGGGCGGTATTTAAGTCGCAGACAGGGTACCGCAACGCAAAACTTTAAATAAAAACTCTCTTTAGTTTCAGTTCAGCGGTCCGTGCTCCCCTATAATCGAAAGAGAAGTGTTTACATAGTATCAGCTAACAGGGCTCACTGGACAGCTGACATGAATCAACATTTCAAACATTGCGTCATATCCCAGGGGCGCCCTGTCGAACCGCGTGGCACTGCACTTGACAAACCGGTAACAAAGGATAACGGGATTTCAGCAGTTTGAAATGAGTCTGATTTCGCCAAAAACTGATTCCTTCCATACACCGTTTCATCAGAACCAGGAACCATAAAACGCCAAAGGTGTTTTACTAACACTGAGATCGCTGTAAGAATACACCTATCAAAAACAGCAGAAGGGAAGAGTCTTTTTCAGAATCTAAGTTGATCCAAATCAGGCTTATTACGCCCATGTTAGAACAGAGACTTCAAATGTAGGTTAATTCAGTACTGAAAGTGGTATTTTAACACAATTAAACGACGAAGGTATTACAATTAACTTCATTAGTCGAAAGTGTATATTCAAACCTATTAGACTACATACACTTTTCCACTTAAAGCTGCTTCTTCGGGAAAGTACAGCATTTGAATTTAATATAGGTAAAATTTGGTTATTTGATAAATTCTATTTGTTAACATACTTATCGAGTTTTCCGTTACTCCTTGTTAGAACAGTTTCACATTTCAGATTGAAAAACTAACTCCATTATTTGTTCTACTACCGTTACTTTATTTCGAAATGGTTTTCGTTTACTGGAAACAAGAGACCAGCGTCAACATGAGATACTAGTGTGTAGAAAACCGAACGTTAGAAACGAAGACACTTTCAACACACGTAGAGTCTTTGGTTGTGATTTAGAAATGTCAAGTCTAATGGTCATCACTTATGTCATGCACAAAGAATATTAATTTACAATTTACAATAATGATAGTATCAGACACAGCACATAACAGAAACCCAATATTAGAATATACACGTTGTCTGAACCTAACATTAAAAGTTCTAAGTACAAGCAAAGTAAGGTATAGTGACAACACTGTTATAGTACAAGGTTGTGGAAACGAATGTGATCATTTGGATTGGGGTCTGGAAGTGTGAGGCTGGCTGATTGGTCGTGTGAATCTTATGATTGGGGAATTGTCCAGCTGTAACTGGTGGTTCAGAGGCACTTGGAGGATTTCAAATGGTTCAAATGGCTCTGAGCACTATGGGACTAAACTGCTGTGGTCATTAGTCCCCTATAACTTAGAACTACTTAAACCTAACTAACCTAAGGACGCCACACACATCCATGCCCGAGACAAGATTCGAACCTGGGGGATTTCAGCTAAATGCTCTTTTACCTCATGTGCTTCTAGTAGGACAGGTTGTTTTTTTTCCATTTGTTGCCTAGATGTAGCACTTCTTTGTTGATTTTCTGTCTATAACCCTCCTACAGCATATTATCAGCAAAAACGATTTATGTAATCTTCAAACACATTCATGTTCAGTCAGTCTAGCTGTTGTAGCACTGCCTGGTTCACAAGTGCACTGTTTGTTATTGTCAATGCATCACTGTTACTTTAAAAAATCCACTTTGCCCTTGCTGTTGAGTTAGATAAGAGCTGTGGTGCCTCTCACACAAGATGAAGTGAGATTATTTGAGGGTTCTGACTGATATATTCAGCGACTTTCCTAAATAGTAGGTAGTACACCAGGTGAATTCAGGTACGACTATCGCTGTAAGGAGTGTACGAAGGTAGAAAAAGTTACTGCTTCTTTATTTCTTGTTTAGAATGTTGCCATCTAAGTCCGGACAATAGCAATTGCTAGATGAAATAAATTAAATTGTGTCCAGCTGTATTTCGAAATTCCTTTCAAACACTGATATAAGTGTGAAATGACGTACCATATTGTATGTTATCATGTCATGTTAGGTATTACAGCGTCTGTTGTTACAAGTCTTGTGTAAACTTTGAAACAATGTTTTTTTGTGGTGATGTCTGCTTAAATTTTTCACCAGGCTCCATGTTGAGTCGTGCGTTTTTGTGTTGTAAGTTTATATGTTCCAGAAAAAAATTGAATTGTCTGGTGGTGGCAGCCCACAGACAAACACATTGTGTACGTACCATAACCAATGTTTAATATTACCACTAAGAGGTTCTTCGTCTAGGAGCAGCTTTTAGAAACTGTCCATGAAGATTTCTGTTAAAAGAGAAATAGAGGAGACTCTACTATCGACCCGCCTAATTGTTCATGCTGATTACCTTCTCACTGAAAATAATTTTGTTGCAAGCATGCGTGGGTAACGTATTCTACTTGAAGAGGGTTGACACCAGCTCTTTGTAGTTGCTTTCTCAGAATAGTGGAGCCAATCTTTAACTGGTATTTTTTAAAATAAAGCCCTAACATTAAAATATAGCAGTTTCTCACTGTGTGGAATAAGATGGCATTTAAATTTGTTAAGAAGGAACACAATTTACCTGTACTTGTTCCTTAACAGTTTTTCGGTTTGGAGCCATGTAAGTAGGCATAGCAGGTGAAGTAGCTGTGTAGCTTAGTAGCACATTTGTAGTTTACGTTGTCTGTACAGCTTAGGGATCACTAAATTAATGCTGGGCGAATAATTACCTTCTTACTCAGGTATTATGATTTTGCAGGCCTCGGCAAGTTTCCTGTTTCTTTGTTAAAGGTTTTGGTGAGATCTTTCGCGAGAATACCGAATGAATTAGGTGTGAGGAGCTATCTCATTTCCTCATCGTGGCCGCCTTTGTGCATGATTATTGCTGTATCGTCTTTATCTACTTTCGTGAGAGCAGCTTTGTTTTTAGCTTTTCATTTCTTTTAATTCATCAGTATGTTTTGGTCCGTAGACTGGTGCAGCAAAGTTAAAATCAAACTTTTTTGTTGTATAGTATTTACCTGAAACGTGTATTTGCTTAAAGTTGCAATGTGCTATCGTAAATTGAAATGCTACGTTTTGTGTGAACATGACACTCTAGTTTTGCTGTTTTCTGTTAAATATAATTGTTGAGGCAGCGTCGATAAACTGCGTTGAAAAACATAATGATTTCAATTGCTTTTGTTTTTAAAAATCACTTCACTAAATCATTTTGATTAAAATTTAATAAAATTACATAGAAACCTTACATGCTACATCACAGACTTGTAATTAGAAAAATGTTTAGAAATATTATTCTTACTAGTCATCTAGCGCAAAATTTGCTCTGGAATGGCCCGCACTTCAGGTTCAGCCTGCGGTCTACAAATTCTAAATACAGACCTGACAACTATTTGGAACTTTATCTATAGATGATAAATGGACGTGAATCGTAAAGAAAGGAATAGAAAAATTTACTTTCAGAGATAATCCAATTTTATAGAAATCAAATTATTTGATGTCTCGGTCAGTCATTAGCCATTATGCTAGCACACCGTCCTTGCCTCGCTATAGCTTTTAAGATGGTGTCAGACCAATATAGAAAGCCATACTGTGCCACTGGGAAGACCGCAGCTGTGCAGGGAGTGACCATCACATGCTCTTAGACATTGCCAAAAAATCGAGGATTGTGATACGTTAAACCCCCTTCGCACGTTGCCTACATTCCACGCATCGGAGCCAGAACTGCAGTAGCTCACTATATGATGCTCCATACTGAGAGATAGCCCATTGCATTCGTGCCGTTGTACAAGGCAAGGAAACGGGAACAGCTCACCTCAAGGCATTTTTGGACAAAAAGTAATTTTTGGTCTCCCGTTGGCTTAATACTGTTTTTCAGGCAGGAAGAAGAGGTTCAGTGGCAACCACTAGAATAGGTCCCATCTCGTTGTGATGAATATCGCTCTTCCACAACAGACTGTAATGAAGTGTATCAGGATTTCGTCCAGTGTGCGACTATTGTTCTCATGATATTGCGGAGCTTATCCCCGAGGTACAACTTAGCTTCCAAAAGTAAATACTCAGGGCGTCAGACTGTAATTACGAAATGTCTTGAGGCACAAATTTAGTACACCTTCGCTTTACAACAGTGCCTCACTAGATTCGATATTTATTCCAAAAGAAGGTACTTGAACTTTACTATCGGAGAAAATGAAGGAAGAAACAACTTGCCAATTACGTCTCTGTATTAGTGTTTTACGTTGATTGTGTACCGTAGGAAATTTTGTAAGCACCTGCATGTTGTGCTATAAGTAGCTACGTCCGTCAGCGTTTCAGCTTCGAGGGTACCTACTCGCTTACGATGGATTATTGCAAACTACATATTTTCATCAAACTCAACTGGCGTTGCAAACAAACTCAAACTAATGATTTATGTGGGTTGTCACTGTTTATTATTGTGTACTACGTTTGTGATCAATTTATTATCAACTAGCCACATATCTGCAATCGAAAAGCAAGCAAAATATAGCACATCGACTGCGATGGCTGAAAAAATTTGAGATTGTTAAAATATCCAAATCAAATTCTATGATATGATCTTTCCTAAATACACGACTTCTAATGTAACACTTTTGTACATGTGAAAAGAAGCAATAAACTGTTAGAGATGAAGTTCCATACTCAAACTGCTTAATATATTTTTATGTTAACCGCCATTAAAAAACCAAGCGGCCAGGAAAATCTTCATTTCAAGCGAAATATTTATATCTGTCCAATGTTGCTCACGAACACCGGGCTTGATAGTGTTTTCAGCAATTCCTTGAACTATTCCCTTACAATTGTTTTTCTAGTCATGTCATTCGAATATCTATTGAAATGAGCATTCAGAGCTGGTAGGACTTCCATACTGCTTTGAATTGAGAATACTTTAGATATCTTCTTAAATTCTCCAACGGTTCAGAGATCGTGCTCATTCTTTGGAGACTAATGACACAATGCATACAACTTGTTAATAAAAATGATAATGGGATTCTTTCCAGGAAACTTTTCTATCGAGTCAGGAACCCCAAATTCATTGCGGTAGCTCGAAATGCCATTTGAATAGTTTGTTGTATTTGTTCTTAAGTCGTTCTAAAACACCTGAATTACATCCTAGAATTACACTAGCGCCATCACTGCATGCTACAATCAAACTGTCATTCAAATAACTAGAAAAAAACGTGCTTAGAGAGATGTAGACTAATCTGTAAGTATCTTCGATATCATGGATGAACAGATCTTCCTACACAATGCAGTCTATGACTGGGACAACTGAGTTTACTATGCAGTGTTTTGCCCATGTGGGGACCATTCTGAATTTGCAAATCGACAAATTTGGAAAGTCTAAATATGGTTTGTAATTTTTTGCTACAAAATATCCAGATCCAAACACTTCCGTTGTACTTTCAAAAATGTCTTTCTGGTCTGCATGCAGGTAAAAGGGGTTCGGAATTCCTATGTTTATAAGTTTTTTCTCAGTGATGTTAACTGAGCTTGTTTACTTCCACAAACTTGACCCACAGAAATACTACTCCATTCTTTAGAACTACATATTTCTTTAGAAATATATATCCCCTGCTATTTGCTCACTCCGATATTCTGCACTTCGTTGCACACTGAGCAACCCAACTTGCCTTCCCTACACGCTAACCACACATCTCTCGTCCTAAGGTTTCTCCATGTAGTGTTGTTCCAAAAAACAGAATAATTATATGTGTTTTGGGGATCCAAAAAACGAGGAATTACTTAACATGATTGGCTTTTGTTTTCAACAATACCTGTTCTGGTGATACTATTCGTATATAGATGGGCTATTATCAGGTTCACGTTTTTTCGAACCACACGAACCATCTTCTGTAGTTGAAACACCGGAACTAGATTTTATGTACTAATCTACTATACTGCATTTCATACAACACTGAAGAATCACACCTTGGAATTACTAGCACAGTTTAATATACTTTTCACTTGAAAATGTAATATGCCAGGCTTTAAAACGGCAATGTAATAAAAAGAACCGAAGGAATCAACACGGTTGCTCACTACATCACCTATAACTTCACTGAAAAGAACAAGATATTTCCGAAGTAGTCATTAGCGCCAGAGTTAAACAATTGAAGAAGAATGTAAAAAGTTTGAAACAAGGCTGAAAATTTCTGTTACATGATATCAAATCTTCATAATATCCAGGCACACCTGCAGCGAAAGTAACTGTTAAAATGAATTGTTAAAGTGGACAGTATATGGCTTTCTGTTTGTGGGAAGGATAATTGGACTTTATTGTTTCTTCTACATTGACGCCGAATTCGCATCGCACCAAGCCATATCTACAACCAAAATCAGTGTCACCTGACTAATAACACTGGGAGTCATTAGCAAAGCATGTGGTCATTACAGTACAGATAATAGAGACTCTGTGGTATGAATCTACTGCCACTACACCTAGTTGGGAATCTATTTGTACCTACAGTATCCTATACCTTAATGAAGACGTCATGGAACTTACTAATTGAATCTATGGAGTGATTATACACTACTGGCCATTAAAATTGCTACACCACGAAGATGACGTGCTACAGACGCGAAATTTAACCGAAAGGAAGAAGATGCTGAGATATGCAAATGATTAGCTTTTCAGAGCATTCACACAAGGTTGGCAGCGGTGGCGACACCTACAGCGTGCTGACATGAGGAAAGTTTCCAACCGATTTCTCATACACAAACAGCAGTTGACCGGCGTTTCCTGGTGAAACGTTGTTGCGATGCCTCGTGTAAGGAGGAGAAATGCATACCATCACGTTTCTGACTCTGATAAACGTCGGCTTGTAGCCTATCGCGATTGCGGTTTATCGTATCGCGACATTGCTGCTCTCGTTGGTCGAGATCCAATGACTGTTAGCAGAATATACAATCGGTGGGTTCAGGAGGGTAAAACGGAACGCCGTGCTGGATCCCGAAGGCTTCGTAACACAAGCAGTTGAGATGACAGGTGTCTTATCCGAATGGCTGTAACGGGTCGTGCAGCCACGTCTCGATCCCTGAGTCAACAGATGGGGACGTTTGCAAGACAACAACCATCTGCACGAACAGTTCGACGACGTTTGCAGCAGCATCAGAACAGGAGCGCCTGCGATGGTGTACTCAACGACGAACCTGGGTGTACGAAGGGCAAAACGTTATTTTTTCGGATGAATGCAGGTTCTGTTTACAGCACCATGATGTCGCATCCGTGTTTGGCGACATCGCGGTGAACGCACATTGGAAGCGTGTATTCGTCATCGCCATATGGCCTATCACTCGGTGTGATGGTATGGGGTGCCATTGGTTACACGTCTCGGTCACCTCTTGTTCTCATTTACGGCACTTTGAAAGTCGACATTACATTTCAGATGTGTTACGACCCGTGGCTCTACTCTTCATTCGATCCCTGCGAAACCCTACATTTCAGCAGGATAATGCACGACCGCATGTTGCAGGTCCTGTACGGGCCTTTCTGGATACAGAAAATGTTTGACTGCTGCCCTGGAAAGCACATTCTCCAGATCTCTCACCAACTGAAAACTTCTGGTCAATGGTGGCCGAGCAACTGGCTCGTCACAATACGCCAGTCACTACTCTTGATGAACTGTAGTATCGTGCTGAAGCTGCATGGGCAGCTGTACCTGTACACGGCATCCAAGCTCTGTTTGACTCAGTGGTCCTGGGTACTGATTTCTCAGGATTTATGCAACCAAATTGCGTGAAAATGGAATCACATGTCAGTTCTAGAATAATATATTTTTGTTCAATGAATACCCGTTTATTATCTGCATTTCTTCTTGGTGTAGCAATTTTAATGGCCAGTAGTGCACTATTACAACAACCACTAGTACTCTAGTGACTGTGCCACATGAGCCACACATATTTACAAACTATTATATCATATTTTCGTGCACAAGCACTCTTATAACTGACCGTCGCGTAAAGGCACAAACTGTCCTACAGTGGTTTCAGGAGCGCTCACGTGGATCTCTTAGCCATCAACTTCGTTTCATCCCAATAAATCTCGGATGCAACAGGAAATCAGTTTTGGATCGGCAGTGTATGTAAAATGTGTAAACATGTTATGCGAGATACCTCCAGAAACATAGAAGTATCCGTTGTAGCATGTTTCATCTGCTGGGAATCTAAACTATCATTTGTTGTGAAGTGTAAGTCGTTACAGTAGACCCTCGCTATCATGAGCATTCGCAACTTTGGTCAACAAATGACAGCACACCTGTATTCGTCCGGAATGACTTATAAGTTCTACGGAAACCTCATATGATTGTTACAGAATTATGTACTGTAGACCAGTACAGTACTGCTCAGATGATTTTCCTTTAAAATAAGGACCTGTGGACGGTAGGATGACGTTAATTTAGTGCCAAGTTAAATTTGTGAGTTTCTACTCATCTTCAGTGCAGCTACCAATCACATTTCACTGTCAACACATTCCTCAACTGTTAGCAGTTACTATGCATTCTATTGGAAAGACTCTGAAAACCGACACTGATGAACTGGAATGAGACAGTAATTTCACAAAGACTTGGTGTCGTGTGGTTTTATGAGTTTAAAACTGAGTGAATAACTATATTTGATTCTTCGATGTGCAGGTTCAACAGAAGGGGTGGGGGGTGTGAGTTTCATATAAAAAATGAGACAATATAAAGTAGCATTAGAAATATCGAAGATTTAAATTTTTGGGAAGTGTTCTCGGAAAGTACCACGTGCTGTAAAGGAAATAGCGTAGAAGTAGCTAGTACGATCAGCTGTAGAAGTTTGTCTCTGTGCTTTAAAATAAGGGTGACAACACATATCGAATGTTATCAGAGATGCACCACTGGAATCAAAACAGGTGCATGTAGTTCAGATGAAAGTGTATTGGAAGGGAGGAAATTGGACGAAAAATTCTCTAGTCATATACGCCTACCACAATATTACAAGCTTATATGCCAACTAGCTCCGCAGATGACGAAGAGATTGATGAAATGTAAGCCGAGATAATGAAGGGAGACGAAAATTTAACAGTCATGGGTGGCTCCACGAAGAATGTGTCATTAATATCACATTCGGGCTCTAAGCCGGCAGATTCTCTCACACCAGAAGCATCACAGTAGAGCGACATACTGTCTCGAGAAAAACCGGATAGGTTCTTATTAGAACCGTCTTTGACGATCATCTCTGTGAACATAGGTCTTTCGGCTTGTAAAGAACAATTGCTGAGCGGTCTTTGTCAAAAAACGAAATGTGCCGCACTCTGCGTGCAAGAAACGCAAAGGGACATCCAACACCGACGCCCCAAGGTTCCAGGGATGAAACTAGTAGCAGAAAGACCGCTCGCGCAATATGGGAGTGCCGTGTTCACCAAACCGGACCTCCAAGTGAGGATGGTGGATCACACTGAGGACAGACATATCGAGATTATCACGGTGGAATTTGGCGGATACACGGTGACCTCACTATATAAGCCCCGAAATGTAGACTTCCACTTTGAACCATCAGTAAAAATCGGCAAACAGGAAACGGCTTTCATCATCGGCGTTTTCAACAGCCATAGTCACGTATGGGGATATGCACAAGAAGACAAAAACGGTGAAGCCGTTCTGACGTGGGCCGAGTCAAACCACCTGGCACTTATCCACGACAGCAAACTTCCCACATCTTTCAACAGCGGCAGGTGGCGCCGCGGATACAACCCGGATCTCCTATTCGTCGGCGAAGTCCATCTGCACCCCCATCCCAAAGACACAACATCGCCCATAATGTGCCAAATGTTGCCAATAGTTATACCACGAAGAGTAAAGTTCAGAAGGAGATATAATTTCAGGAAGGCAGACTGGCCCAAATTCACCGGAATACTAGAAGAGAGAGTCCAGACGTGTAGCCCAGATCCAGAGAACTATGACAGCTTCGTGGACACCGTCAAAACCTGCTCCCGAGCGTCTATTCCAAGGGGATGCAGAACAAGTTACACACCATGACTCACCCAGGAAACAGTAGCTCTACCTGAAGAGTATCACATGCTCTTCGAAAGAAACCCCTTCAGTGAAGAAACCCTCACCAAACGAAGAGTTATTACCTCCCGCATATCAGAAGTGAGAAGGGAGCAATGGAATAAACTGATGGAGGAAACTAATTTTGGCAGAGATAGTCAAAAGGCCTGGAAACTCATAAAACGCCTAGCCAATGACCCCACCAAACCAAATCTACACGCGAACGTGACAGCTGACCAAATTGCACACCAGCTTCTCACAAATGGGAAACCACCAAGATACAACAACATAAAGACAAAAAAGAGGGGCATGGAACGAAACCACCCTCAGGAGACGGAAGTAATATCCAAGCCATTTACCTTGGCGGAACTGGAGAAGGCGATCAGTAAGTGCAAAATGCGGAGAGCAGCCGGCCTTGATGATATATGCGTCGAGCAAATAAAGCATTTAGGACCTGTAACAAGGAAATGGCTATTCGATATGATGAACAACTGCATGACACCCTGCAAAATTCCAAAAATCTGGAGAAAATCGCGTCACTGCCATCCTAAAACCAGGCAAAGAACGTGACCATCCCAAAAACTACAGGCCGACCTCTCTGCTATGCCATATGTACAAGATTTTGGAAAGGATGATACTCCACAGAATCACGGACGCCATCGAGCCCCACCTGATCCCATAACCTGGCTTCAGACAGGGAAAATGCTGCACGTCACAGGTGCTAAAATAAACGCAACACATAGAGGATGGGTTCGAGAACAGAAAGATCACCAAGGCTATCTTCCTAGACCTATCAGCAGCCTACGACACAGTCAACCACCGACTGCTCCTGGGGAAAATATACGCAATGAGTAGGGACTACAGACTAACCTTAGTGATTGCAAACCTACTCCATAATCGAAGATTCTTCGTGGATTTTCAGGGACAGAGAAGCCGGTGGAGGATACAGAAAAATGTCCTCCCCCAAGGAAGCGCACTGGCCTCAACACTTTTTAATATGTATACTAATGACCAGCCCCTCCCCCAAGGCACCGAAAGCTTCATATGTGCAGATGATTGCGTCATTACCGCCCAAGCAGACAGCTTTGAAACTGTTGAACAGAATCTGTCAGAAGCTCTCGAACAGATTGCCACCTACTATAAGGGGAACCATCTCAAACCCAACCCATTGAAAACCCAAACCTGCGCCTTCCACCTAAAGAACAGAATCTGTAAGAAGACTACAACTTAACTGGGAAGGAGTGCCCCTGGAACATTGCAAAACACCAAAGTACTTAGGCGTCACCTTGGATAGAGCACTCACCTATAAAAAGTACTGCATGAACACTAAACACAAGAGTAACCGCGAGAAACAACATTGTCCGCAAACTAACGGGCACTACATGGGGGGCACAGTCTGGAATAGTGAGAACCACAGCTCTTGCTTTTTACTATTCAACAGCGGACTACGCGTGCCCAGTGTGGTACAATTCTAGCCACGCCAAGCAACATACCGCTTAATGAAACCTGCCGCATCATCACAGGCTGTCTGAGACCAACCCCGACTGATAAATTGTACTGCCTTGCAGGCGTGGCCCCACCAGATATTAGAAGGAAAGTAGCGGCCAGGAAGGAAAAGACAAAGGCGGTGACCTCACCTGCCCACCCGCTGTACAAACACCAGCCAGCCATTCATCGAATAAAATCTTCCTGCACACAGCTGAAAACATCGTCGGGACACCGCAGCAAGTGAGGCTGGCAATGTGGCGAGAAGAAAATGCGCACCTTGGGGAATGGTTAGTCCCAAACGAAGAACCCCCTCCAGGCCATATAGAAGGATGGACAACATGGAAATCTCTTAATAAGCTGCGCTCTGGTGTCACACGATCCAAAGAGCATATGCGCAAATGGGGCCTCTCAAATGAATCGGCGCTGTGTGACTGTGGACACACTCAAACCACCATCCACCTCACGCAGTGTGTGCTGTGCCGAAGCGCCTGCACCATGAAGGATTTGATGAATGCCACCCCGGAAGCGCTGGACGTGGCCAGGTTCTGGTCCAAGACTTCTTAAAATAAAAAACTACTTGACCCTGCTTATGTATATGTATACTTTTATACTCTTTGCATTTTTACATACTTGATATGTATGTGTTAATCATTCAGATTTTATGTACGATGCTTCTGACACGATTAAATAAAATAAAAATAAATGGGTGACTGGAATTCGATAGTAGGAAAAGAAAGAGAAGGAAACGTAGTAGGTGAATATGGAATAGGGGTAAGGAATGAAAGAGGAAGCCGCCTGGTAGAATTTGCACAGAGGATAACTTAATCATAGCTAACACTTGGTTCAAGAATCATAAAGCAAGGTTGTATACATGGGAGAAACCTGGAGATACTAGAAGGTATCAGATAAATTATATAATGGCAAGACAGAGATTTAGGAACCAGGTTTTAAACATTAAGACATTTCCAGGTGCAGATGTGGACTCTGACTGTAGATCAAAACTGAAGAAACTGCAAAAAGGGGGAATTTAAGAAGGTGGGACCTGGATTAACTGACAGAACCAGAGGTTGTAGAGAGTTTCAGGGAGAGCAATATGGAACGATTGGCAAGAATGGGGGAAAGAAATACAGCAGAAGAAGAACGGGTAGCTTTGAGAGATGAAATAGTGAAGGCAGCAGTTTTCAAGTAGGTAAGAAAACGAGGGCCAGCAGAAATCCTTGGGTAACAGAAGAAGTATTGAACTTAACTGATGAAAGTAGAAAATATAAAGGTGCAGTAAATGAAGCAGGTGAAAAGGAATAGAAACGTCTCAAAAATGAGATCGACAGGAAGTGCAAAATGGCTAAGCAGGGGAGGCTAGAGGACAAACGTAAGGATTTAGAGGCATATATTACTAGGGGTAAGATAGATCCTGCCTGCAGGAAAATTGAAGATACCTTTGATAAAAGAGAACCACTTGTATGAATATCAAGAGCTCAGATGGAAATCCAGTTCTAAGCAAAGAAGGGAAGGAGTATATGGAGGGACTATACAAGGGCGATGCACTTGAGGACAATATTATGGAAATGGAAGAGGACTTAGATGAAGATGAAATGGGAGATAAGATACTGCGTGAAGAGTTTGATAAAGCACTGAAGGACCTAAGTCGATACATTGCTCTGGGAGTGGACAAAATTCCATTAGAACTACTGACAGTCTTGGGAGAGGCAGCGCTGACAAAACTCTACCATCTGGTAAGCAAGATGTATGAGACAGGTGAAATACCCTCAGACTTCAAGAAAAAAAATAATAATTCCAATACCAAAGAAAGCAGGTGTTGACAGGTGTGAAAATTACCATATTGTCAGTTTAATACGTCACGGCTGCAAAATACTAACACAACTTCTTTACAGGTGAATGGAATAATTGGTAGAAGCCGACCTCGGGGAAGATCAGTCTGGATTCCATAGAAATGTTGGAAGACGTGAGGCAATGCTGACCCTATTATCTTAGAAGATAGATTATGGAAAGGCAAACCTAC
This sequence comes from Schistocerca nitens, assembly GCF_023898315.1. Classification (NCBI taxonomy): domain Eukaryota; kingdom Metazoa; phylum Arthropoda; class Insecta; order Orthoptera; family Acrididae; genus Schistocerca; species Schistocerca nitens. Next base: position 492,045,617 of record NC_064618.1, read on the forward strand.
GTATCTGGCAATTGTAGACTTAGACAAAGCTTTTGACAATGTTGACTGGAATACACTCTTCCAAATTGTGAAGGTGGCAGGGGTCAAATATAGGGAGCGAAAGGCTATTTACAATTTGTACAGAAACCAAATGGCAGTTATGTGAGTCGAGGGGCATTAAAGGGAAGCAGTGATCGGGAAGGGAGTGAGACAGGCTTGTAGCCTATCTCCGATGTTATTCAATCTGTATATTGAGCAAGCAGTAAAGGAAGCGAAACATTTCAGAGTAGGACTTAAAATCCGTCGAGAAGAAATAAAATCTTAGAGATTTGCCGATGACATTGCAAAGGACCTGGAAGAGCGGTTGAATGGAATGGACACTCTCTTGAAAGTAGGGTATAAAATGAACTTCATTAAAAGCAAAACGGAGATAATGGAATGCAGTCGAATTAAATCGGGTGATGCTAAGGGAATTAGATTACGAAATGGGACACTTAAAGTAGTAGATGAGTTTTGTTATTTGGGGAGCAAAATAACTGATGATGGTCGAAGTAAGGAGGATATAAAATGTAGAGTGGCAATGGCAAGGAAAGCGTTTCTGAAGAAGAGAAATTTGTTAACATCGAATATAGATTTAAGCGCCAGAAAGTTCTTTCTGAAAATATTTGTGTGGAGTGTAGCCATGTATGGAAGTGAAACATGATCATAAATACTTTAGAAAAGAAGGGAATAGAAGCTTTGAAAATTTGGTGCTACAGGAGATTGCTGATGATGAGATGGGTAGATCGTGTAACTACTGAGGAGATACCGAACAAAAATGGGAAGAAGAGAAATTTGTGTCACAACTTGACCAGAAGAGGGGATCTGTTGGTAGAACACGTTCTGAGGCATCAAGAGATCATCAATTTAGTATTGGAGGGCAGCGGGGAAGGTAAAAATCGTGGATGGAGACCAAGAGATAAATACACCAAGTAGATTCAGAAGGATTTAGGTTGCCGTAGGTACTTGGAGATGAACAAGCTAGCACAGGATGGAGTAGCATGCAGAGCTGCATCAAACCAGTCTCTGGAGTGAAGACCACAACAACAACAGCAACAACAACAGTCTGATTTGATCGATTACAAATCGTTCTGAAAGCCTGCGGCTGTGTAAACAGTAGGTTTGTTTATAAATAACTCATCTGATGCCAGTCACGATTTTCTTTATTTTATTTTTCGCACTACGCGTTTCAGGAAATGATTCCCATTATCAAGTGCGTTTTTTTATGTTTGTTATGTCATTCCTATGTGGTGTTGGCGATGTGTGAGATTCTGCTTCATTTTGTTGGCTGTACTGCAATATATAAGAAAACACGCAATTTTTAGTTGGTTGTTGATCTTTTTGTGAAGTTAGTGATGAAATTTAGAAGGATTCGTACTTACAGTTTCCTTATGTTCCATTTGTGCAGAGTCTCTCACACACTAAACACCACACACAGCTTGTTACACTTTTAAAGATCGAAACATTTTGCATAAACAAAACAATGACACAGATCTTCTTACAAGTAATCAGCAACACAGAAAAAATTTCTCTCAAAGAGGCAGAACGGCGCCACATTATTGACAATTCTGTTGAGGTAGTAAAGTTTCCATGGTAGTACGTGGAGAAAACTACTGTCTACACTATCAGATTTTGTCATTTCCAGTCTCTTTTCCAAGATTTTTGATTGAAAAATATTAACCATTATGTAAGTGCAAGTACCTATAAACGTGTTTTGGAGTATATATGATATTTTTTCAGCTTCTGTAACTCTAACCAATCAAGACTGTAGACTCTGGATGTAACACTGCTTTGCCGCCTAACAGGGCAGCCACGGCGCTGCACGATACATAATGATAGTCGTACCCCCTGTACTGTACAGTACGTCTCGAGGGCAAATACTCGTAGAACTATCACTGCTGCCAGCGGGAAAGCCTGTGGGACTCATGTTACCGGAACCTGTTTACAAATGGTCTGCGTGCTATTGTGGAAACTATTTACAACATCTCTTCACTAGATGACATCAAGTCCTGCACTTGAAGCTGTCAACTGTTTTTTTCTTGTTGTAATGCTCCATACATCTAGATTTCAGACAGTTACTATTGTGAAGTGTAGTTTTTTTATCATATACGTTTGTGTGGAGTCTGAGGGTTACAATTCGACCTGCATGCTTGATTCTCAAATGTGCTTGATTCATGGTGTGACTGTGTGTATATAAGTTCGATGAGTTTACGACAGAACTGCTGTTTGGCTATGACTAAGGCGGGCTACTTCCTGTTTTAGTAGCTGCTGTCCATCCTACACACATATTTGCTGTGGCGAATTTTATAAGCATAGAACCAAATCCTTGTTTTAGTTCCTGAGCTATTAGTAGTGCAAATGTCCTCCTTGGGAGGACGAATATGCTTCTGTGATTATTTGAACTTCCCATGCAGAATCTATGAGTGGGCTACTGTTCATTGTAAACTTAGGAGAACTTTTAATTTCCCAACATTTTTCATTGTGGATAAGGATTTAAGGGTTTTTCTTGCATTTTCAACTTTCTGCTCCATATTTAATTACATCACATAGGTTGTAACTGCACCGCCAACGCATATAATACATTAATGGAGGAAATGGTAACTACAACGCGACACTTCACTTTAGGCAACCAAATCGGCAGTTTGCGTTGAGCGTTCCTGAGATTTTCTCTTCAGTGCAGTGAGGTGGCTGATGGCTTTGGCAGTGTCATTGGAGTAGTCCCACTATTTTCTTACATAAAGGTGTAATAATTGTTTTTAGTCTATTCTCAATACATAATTTCAACCATAGGGCAATCATATCTTCAGTTTCTCATTGTTTTAATTGTTACATCAAAGAGTTGGGGGAGGAGGGAATTGTTCAAGTATGCCACAACTGGACTTAGAGCAGATGAGCTTTAGTGTCATTGGAGAGGAGTAAAAGAATAATTTTGAATTTCCGCCATTTTAAACTCAATAACAGACTCTATAGTTACCACAAGTGACCTTGCAGCAATGCAGGCCACTCTAGTGAGCTGTGAAATCTGGCAATGTCTGAATGTGTCATCATAGAGCTGGAGGAAAACCTGACAACCATGGAGACTGCACCAGTATTAACGTAAGGCTGACCCTGTATTCTCAGATCCACCATCTCGGATTGAAATCTTGGATTATGACGTAATAGATTGTGGCAGTATCCCAAAGTCTACAATACGGAATCGCCATCTGGTATTCTGATGTCTTAGGCATATGCCAAATCATCTGGTCTGTCATATTAGTCACATCATAGGAGAGGGAGAAAACCCTGTCAAATTTCAAATACCCATCTTTTTTGAACTTCAACCATGTTGTATATGGGGCAGTTGGGTACGTCAGAGGGATACAGGGAGGGCGAGAGGGGAAATCTGTAAACAATGCAGGCTATGCCGTAAGTGGTACAGCCCCACTGCTCAATGCACTTGAAACGACTGAGAGGTTAAATTGGTCGCAGGAACATCTCAAACTGACAATAAAAACTAATAAAAAGTTTCTGTAGATTTTGGCGTATGTCAATAACATAACAGGCACTCCGAAAACCACTGGAGAAGATACAGTACTTTATAGCCTTCAAATTGTTTCAGAATGGTTCCAGAACGCTGCATGCACATGAGAGTGCACCCGATCTCCTACTGCCGTCAGTCCATTGACCACATGGACTCAGTCCTATTAATCACATCTTGCACGACAGCGTGAAATTGTGCACACCACTGTCCTTGCATTTCGGACGGCTGCTGAGAGCTAATGACTTATCATGGGATCCCACCACATTTGGTTTCTCGCGGATTCCGTGACATAATATGTTGCCACCGAATTCAGAGCGACAATAAGGACGTGCCTCTAATTCAGCATCTACACTCCTGGAAATTGAAATAAGAACACCGTGAATTCATTGTCCCAGGAAGGGGAAACTTTATTGACACATTCCTGGTGTCAGATACATCACATGATCACACTGACAGAACCACAGGCACATAGACACAGGCAACAGAGCATGCACAATGTCGGCACTAGTACACTGTATATCCACCTTTCGCAGCAATGCAGGCTGCTATTCTCCCATGGAGACGATCGTAGAGATGCTGGATGTAGTCCTGTGGAACGGCTTGACATGACATTTCCACCTGGCGCCTCAGTTGGACCAGCGTTCGTGCTGGACGTGCAGACCGCGTGAGACGACGCTTCATCCAGTCCCAAACATGCTCAATGGGGGACAGATCCGGAGATCTTGCTGGCCAGGGTAGTTGACTTACACCTTCTAGAGCACGTTGGGTGGCACGGGATACATGCGGACGTGCATTGTCCTGTTGGAACAGCAAGTTCCCTTGCCGGTCTAGGAATGGTAGAACGATGGGTTCGATGACGGTTTGGATGTACCGTGCACTATTCAGTGTCCCCTCGACGATCACCAGTGCTGTACGGCCAGTGTAGGAGATCGCTCCCCACACCATGATGCCGGGTGTTGGCCCTGTGTGCCTCGGTCGTATGCAGTCCTGATTGTGGCGCTCACCTGCATGGCGCCAAACACGCATACGACCATCATTGGCACCAAGGCAGAAGCGACTCTCATCGCTGAAGACGACACGTCTCCATTCGTCCCTCCATTCACGCCTGTCGCGACACCACTGGAGGCGGGCTGCACGATGTTGGGGCGTGAACGGAAGACGGCCTAACGGTGTGCGGGACCGTAGCTTAGCTTCATGGAGACGGTTGCGAATGGTCCTCGCCGATACCCCAGGAGCAACAGTGTCCCTAATTTGCTGGGAAGTGGCGGTGCGGTCCCCTACGGCACTGCGTAGGATCCTACGGTCTTGGCGTGCATCCGTGCGTCGCTGCGGTCCGGTCCCAGGTCGACGGGCACGTGCACCTTCCGCCGACCACTGGCGACAACATCGATGTACTGTGGAGACCTCACGCCCCACGTGTTGAGCAATTCGGCGGTACGTCCACCCGGCCTCCCGCATGCCCACTATACGCCCTCGCTCAAAGTCCGTCAACTGCACATACGGTTCACGTCCACGCTGTCGCGGCATGCTACCAGTGTTAAAGACTGCGATGGAGCTCCGTATGCCACGGCAAACTGGCTGACACTGACGGCGGCGGTGCACAAATGCTGCGCAGCTAGCGCCATTCGACGGCCAACACCGCGGTTCCTGGTGTGTCCGCTGTGCCGTGCGTGTGATCATTGCTTGTACAGCCCTCTCGCAGTGTCCGGAGCAAGTATGGTGGGTCTGACACACCGGTGTCAATGTGTTCTTTTTTCCATTTCCAGGAGTGTATATCCACAAGCATAACGTGCCAAGCGAAATGAACGGCACGCAAGAGGATACTTAGCATTGTATCTCATTTTGTGTTCTACTCTCTCTAAAGATATATTGACTGCGAGAAGAATGACTGCTTGAACACCTTTGTGTGTGTGTTATAATTAATCAGACCTTGTCCTCATGGCCCATATCATGTCATCAGGTGGAGAACTGAAGTATATTTCCAGATTATTCTCTTTATAGTGGTACTTCAAACATTGTAAGTAGCATTCCACAAGGCAATTGACATCTATCGTCAAGCATATGCCAATTCAGTTTTTTCAGCATTACTGTGACACTGTCCCACGCGTCAAATAACTTTGTGACCATTTATATTTGATGTGTTCAACATGCCCTGTTACCCCCAGTCAACTTGGGTCACATACATTTCAGCAATATTCCTAGATGGGACGCACGAATCCTAGTAGTCTACTTTGCAGCTGAGTGCGTTTTACCAATATTCTGACAATGAACCAAAGTCAGCAACATGCCTTACCTAAGACCGTGCGTATGTGATCATTTGATTTCATATCTGAACAAATTATTACTGCCGGTTATTTATGTGAGTAGCCTGTTCAAACTGTGACTCATGTTGTAATCATTGTCTACACAGAAAAAGCTTTCTGGAAGGTAAAATGGTGCATGATGCTCGAAAACTTCATAAAAATAGGTGTACGCTAAGGGGAAAGATGGTTAACATACAATGCGTACCAGAATTTAGAGGGAACAGTAAGAATGGAAGACCAGGAACGAAGAGATATTATAAAAAAGAGTGTCATGGATGAAGTCTTCTTTGGTAGTGTACTTCATAACTGTTTCAGCAATTACTACGGAGAACACCATGCTGGAGTGGCACAATATATTAACCCATGTCTGGTCAAGGTGCTCTGATCAGAGGATCAGGGAATCAGAGAAGGTATAAGAGACGAATGCAGTCATTCAGCCCTCCTGCTCAGTCTATACATCGAAGAAGCAAAGACAGAAATAAAAGAAAGGCTCAGGAGTGGGCTTAAAATTCACAATGAAGGGATATCTATGGTAAGATTTAGTAATCATTACTGTCGTCCATGAAAGGGAGATGAATTAGAGGATATGCTAAAGCTCAGAATTAAGGTAAAATATGATTGAAACATCAACAGCTGTATTTTACTACAGTCTAATCTCGATATTCCGAGTCTCGAAATAAAGAGTTTCCCATAAATCCGAGCCTTATCGATCCATTTCCCCCACCCGCTCGCAGCACATCACCTGTCGAAGCACTCACTCCTCTTGGTCGTGTCTATTTCAGTGGCCCCAAGCAAACACTTCTCTAAGAGTCTAATTGTTTACAAAAGCAAGTCTTTTGTTGAAACTGCTGTTTCTGGTTTGTCATTGTCGTACAGTACACTGTTGTATTTCGTTCTGTGGACTGCTTTCGTACACCTACAAAGAGTGATCTACAAACAAAACAACATTTGTGACTTTGAATGTTAAGTTAGAAGCATTGAAACGACTTGAGAAAAGAGAAACAATTTTAAAAAATAAAATTAAATGATTGCTCTCGAATGCGATGTCGGCAGAGTTACTGCCCGTGACTGGCAAAGAAGCGGACTGAAACTGGACCAGTTTCCTTGAAAGGAAAGCTATGAAAAATCTTTAACCGAAAAACTATAAAGAAGTCTGAGTTTGCGCACGTGGTTTATTCTTGTTGACATCATTTTACTTCTTTTTCCCACATAAATTTCGATGGGTCGATTTTTCAATAGTTCGAGGTGGTCCCGGTCCCACTCGCCTCGAACTACAGAGACTCTGCTGCAGTGTAGTATCAAACATGGATTATATTTTGATGATGAAATTTCTGAAAGTCTACGTTTGGTTAACAGCATTGTATGGATGTGAAGGATGGACTGCGTGAAAACCGAGAAAGAAAGTAATTTGAGTATTTGAGAACTCATGCTATGCTGCAAATTAGGAGGAGTAATAAGAAATTAGGAGATTATCTGCCGAATCGGTGTGTAAAGGAAAAACCAAAACTAAGAATAACTGAATGTAATCTAATTGTACAGATGGAATTATATCAGTTGATAAATTTTGGTTCAAATGGTTCAAATGGCTCTGAGCACTATGGGACTCAACTGCTGAGGTCATTAGTCCCCTAGAACTTAGAACTAGTTAAACCTAACTAACCTAAGGACATCACAAACATCCATGCCCGAGGCAGGATTCGAACCTGTGACCGTAGCGGTCTCACTGTTCCAGACTGTAGCGCCTAGTACCGCACGAAATTTTGGTATTTTTACTAAAAAAATAACTAATAAGAGCTGAAGTGGAGAGGATATAGAAGGGGCAGACAAATGAAAACAAGACAGAGGTAAAAAGTAAGTAAACGGTTTATTATTTCAAAAGAACATTAATTGCAATATGAGATAAAGCAGTCAGTGTGCCTTCATGGAAAAATAGACATCATTGTACACAGGCGTGCTCCTATTCGTCTGAAGCAAAACGTTAGCCACAAATGCCTCTCTCCTGGTCTCCAGAAATATGGGAATCGCATGGGGAGAGATCGGAACTGTATTGAGGATGTACCAGAGGTTCCCAGCGTAATCTAAACAACCTTGGCACTTGTGGTCCGGCCCACGTTGTGCCTAGGTTGTTCCGAGTACGTTGCAGGAGTAAAGCCGTCAGACTTGGTCCTTACAGTACCGATCACTCACACGTTACCTCCAAATTTCTGGAGCCACGAAGTAAGAGTTTCTATAGGTGACGTTGGTGGTCACGTACAGCAGCGTAATGTGCAGGCTTGCCCAGTATCTGCGTTTGTGCTTAAGCATGCGTTTCTCGCGATGTCATGTTGTTTTGGCCAAACACTATTTGTAGTTCACAGGTTTAACAATGTAAGTGCTCATTTTATTCTCATTTTATTATGGTGGCTATAACCAATGGATGGTTTGTACATTGTATTCTAATTAAGTTTTCCTGATATGCATGCAGTTACTTAAAAATGGCTACACATTCGAACTGCCGTAGTACACAGAATAGAAGTAGAACGAAAATTTGTATCAGCCAAAGCAGAAAATTCATTTCTTTCGAGAAATTTATGAGTTTTGCTCCCACATCGTTTATGTAGGTTAAGAAGTGTAGAAGGCTTGTAACACTTGCTTGGGGAACCGCATATATTGCATCGGTTTCACTAGATGATTTCACAACAGTTGCTGCGTATTGTGATCATTATGACAGGAAATCGGGAATCCAGCTGCACAACTAATACGATAATCCATAGGCAGGCAGTATAATTATAAGATGTTTGGTGAAAAATAGAATCAAAAACCTTCAGAAAATCTAGCATATGGCAATGTGAAAGGTGTAACTGGGAAATTTGCCACTACTGCTGCCTGAAATACAAGGCCACAGCCGTGGGGTGGCTGCTAGCACGTGTCAGCAACCGAACATCTCCCCGCGGTCTACTGTGTCCGGCCCCTCCCCTCCCAATTCCCTGTGACGTAGCGTGCACGCGACGGCCGCTCTTTCTAATTCCGCCACGTTTAGCGCCGAATTTCCCTCCGGCTGCCTTTTTCGCCGCCCTGGTCCTCTTTTTTTTTCCTCCGCTCCCATCACTTGGGCTCCCTGGGGCGCCGCTTCGTGCCCGTCGCTGGCGAAGACGAATCGCGGTGGAGTTAAGCACAGATTAATGGCTGCCTCATTAGCGCGGTCGCTCGATGGCTGCAGAATCGTGACGGAGACCGGGGGCGGCAGGCGGACCCGCCCCCTCTCTGTCCCAGACCTGCGGCCGGCGCAAAAAGAGGGCAGAGCAATGGGGAAACGTCAATTAGCCGGTGGCGCAGTGCGAGAGGCGCTTGTCTCAGGTACAGCGGCCGAACCGGAATCGTATCTGAAATCCACTTGGCCACTCCATGAACCCAAGTATTTCACGTTCGAGTGAAATGTGGACACGTTTCACGGTATTTCATTGCTTAAAAAGAGAAGAAAAGGTTCTGCCGATTTTCTGTATTTCACACACTATCGACTTTATATCAACAATAGTTTAACTAGAGCACGGATTTTCGTGCACTATCAGATCTTAAATCATGAACACATCCATGCCGTAGCATACCATTAAACATGTGCAGTGAGTCAGCAAGAAATAGAAATGTGTGGTATCAAAATCTAGTTTTATAATTATTTCTCTTTTCTTTGAAAACAGTACATAACAACAAGTTTCTCCAGGCAGAACATTTTTTATACATAGAAAATTACGTTTCTATATCACGAGAAGTGCAAGAATAAATTTCGTGAAAAGTCAACTGAGGTTGGAAGTCTTTTACATTTTCGCCACAAAATAATTTTTTCCAACTTAAGAACTCTCACATATGTCACTAGGTAATGACCTATGCGGACTAAACTGGCCGTGGCTTTAAGTAAATAGATAAGAGCGACTGGTGCGGACGTCACCTTCAACATTATTACCGCAACTACGGAACTACCATCAATATGTTCCACATTCTGGACAAGAAATTGTCAGAGTTCCACTCCTTACCTGTGGCTTCCCTCTCTTTACTGCTTCAGACAAATACACAAAATTTGATTGATGTAAATCGTCGTCTTCTAACTCTGTCTTCCCGAAAGTCACTTTTGCATCATGAATGCAACCTGCGTTGGTGGCTTCGAAAGTATCTTTCAATCGAATGAAGCAAACAGACAGTATTTTCAACCAATTTGTGATAATTTATCGTCTCCTTGCTGACTTAGCTTCATCAAAATTATCATAGTAATATTTGACACCATTTGTGCAGGTACCGTAGCTGGTAAGAATAAGTTGTGGCGGCCAAGCTAAATCTGGGCAGTTTATTTTTAAATGCGGCAACACGGACAAATGTTTTCAATAATAGAAGGAAAGAAAGTCAACATATTGTTTGATTAATGCTGTCAGAATAATAAAACCTTTGCATTTTGTGCGTCTATTTACCTTTGTCGTGGTGAAAATCGGCGTATTCACATTATCATATTTTAGACTTATACGCATTCAGCCACACAATGTAGGGCATGGGCTTACCATGTAACATCCATCTTCATATATATGACATCATCTCTGAACAACAATAAGACTTGTTCCTTATTTAAAATTATTCGCAGTATGTGTATTGACTTCTACCGACATCTACCGAACCGAAGTAGAATGCTTGAACTAACTATGAAGTTTGCAAACTGTAATAAAATGAGCCGAATTTTTCATGTTCTGTGCTTTCAACATAATTCACAAGGAAAAACATTGCTAAAAAGATGCTATCATACGAGTTATTACAGTATATGCACTGAGGACAGAAAAAATGATATAATATGCGTTATACAGTATGGCGGAAATAAAAGTGGCCAGGAGAACAGAGTTCCAAGGTACAGAGAAACGCAGCAGAGGAACGGAGATACAGTACTAACCTGGCCGTAACAGATGTTGAAAGCGACCACCGTTCATCTTTTGGCACTTTTGGGCCCTGGTCAGCAAGTTGCTGAACGCGGATTGAAAGTAGACTGCTGGAATTTCTGCAGTCTCGTCCCAAATCTTATGCTGTAGTTCCTGAAGACTGTGAGGGTTGTTGCAATACATCTTCGACTTTAGGGCTCCCCACACAAAGTAATTACGCCCTGACAGAGCAGGCGACCTGGGCGGCCAGCTAGGGCCGCGACCGGAATAACTTCACTCAACAACTCTGTCCTGCGGGTGGGCAAATGGAGAAGAATGGTGGGACGACCCCAAAACAAAGCGACTGGTGACCTCACCAAGAAAACAAGTAGAATTTAACAAGTAAATAAAACAACATATCACGAATCACCTAACTTTTAATAAACTGCGACGTCTGGCGAAGACCTGGCGCAGCACTCCCAAAACGCTCTCCCGACCCGTCCGCTGCCAGTCGCTTCAGGCTAGGCGCAGGAAGCGTATAGCACGTGTGACGTGACACGACACTACAGCGCGACACGCACGTGCCGCACGGGTCACGCGGGTCCAGCGCGTATTGCGACGCGTACACCAACTTCGCACGCGCCGACTGGCGAAGCTCTGCGCTGACTGAACCGAAGCGCGCGCAACATCTTTCTCAAACGGTTTTACAGGCACTATTCTCTGAAAATATATGATTTTTGCCTTACTTGTAGCGTTATATGTCAGCTTCGTGACGAAGTGCCCATCACCTCGCTAATGACCATTCTTATTGTGATGTACACATTTTAGTAAGACACTACGCAAAACTCTAAAAGTTTGCAACGAAAATTAGGGGTCGCTATGATTTTGCGTTTGGTGCGTATTACACCATATTTTTCTGCGTATGAACTTTAGCTAACATGCTGAATTTTTGTTTAGACTTTGGAGGAGATCTCTATCTGCCTCCGATCTCGAGAAAATGGATTCCATGTAGCGCGCTCACTTCCGATCCCACGCCCGCGAGAATAAAATACTCGCAACACCTATCGTATCTCCTAAACCGCTCGAGACATCGAAACGAATGTTTGGCGAATGGTAGCACACAAGGAGGAGAGTGTTTTGCCAATTATTAAACACACGGAACTTTCTTATCTATGGCGATATATCACTACTTATACTTCTTTTTTATTTATTTCGCTCCAGTGACTGTAATTTTTTAAGAGTTATCGACAGCTAGCGAAACATGAGCTTCCTAGTATGAAAATAAACATGAAATTTCTTCTTTTATGTTACTGCAAACCGATACTATGAGGTTTCTTGTAAGCTATTGAGCTCTGTGATTGCCAATTACGTGTTTAATGAGTCCCTCCGTTTCGGAATTCTGTCTCAATAGTTGCTGTGAGATGAGTTTGGCAAATTACATTGTGACAAAGGAAGTACAATTAAACCAGTCACCAAGAGAAATGTGGCCTTTACTCATAAATGGTGATGCTTCTTCGAATGAGAAAAGGTTAACAACTCACACAAAAACAGATTGGCAATTCTGTTGGAATTTTGGTGGAATCCCCGTAACCCATCGTATTTTTAACACTGAGCGACTGGAATGGAAACTTACCAAAGGATTTTATTCCTTCTCTTGATCTGACCAGTATTAAAATAATGACGAGCGTTCCTTCAGGCGAAATGATAGGCACAAGTCAGATACTGTTTACTCACCTAGGGCTTGCCAAACTGAGAATGCGTGATCGCGAATAAAATAGTTTTTATTGAGAAAAATAAACAATTGATCTGTCGCACAACACAATGGTCAGTGTATCGTCAGCAGCGAAGGACAATGCGCGCGACAGGAATGCACAAGCTAGCCATGTGTGCCTTGTGAGATGGAGTTCGAAAAACATTGTCATGAAAGTAGATCTGCCTTTGTCAGCAGCACATTTCAACAAATTAAATATATCTAATTGTAACCTCCCCAAAAAAATCATTCACATTTAGTGTAACCTCAAAACAGAAAAATTCATAAACTTTTCAACAGTAAAAATTATAGTTATGTCGTTCACATTCAGTGTAACGTCCCAACAAAAAATAAATTCAGTAACCTGGTAATAATACAATGTAACTAACCTCTCAATTAAATTGTCGCTTACTTATAACTTTTCAATAATTGACTGTGAATTTAACCTGGTAAATTTTGGACGTCAGCAGTGCTGCGTCATGACCCTGAATGATCATTCTGAATAAAAAAGAGAAAAATTCTTACCTCAATGAAGTCGCCGGATAACGCATATATATCTGCTCTTACAATAAATTTTTCTGGCACAGCCCTGTGCAATGCTGGCCGATAGATTTGTCATTTATGAAAGGAAACAACTGATTTTTCTTTTGCAATAATCGGGATGATCATGGATTGGAGAAATTAGTAAATTCTTTAAATTGAAATGAATGGTTGTTAAAAGTTACTTTTTATGAAAAAGATTATTATTAGGAGATTTTTTAAAACATTTACATGGGACTTGAGATAACAATGCTACATGTGCGCGAGGTTGCTTTTTACCTTATACAATAATGCTCAGGCTCCGGCATCGCTGCACCACGACCGGCCCAGCCAACACGATACACCAGACCAGACTGCTCGCTAGCAACAAATTACTGCTACAGCTACACAGTTGCTACTGCAGTCAACACTGCTCTCTGGTCTGAGATTCTCTTATACCTTGCATATCGCAGAAAGCGCGTGAGCAATACATCGAAATTAAATCTGCTTGGACCTCTTACACAATCATAACACTCTTTTAGGATATTCCTACTCTCGTAATAATACCGACCATTTTCTTCATTTGTGTAGCCTGTTGTTGTATAATTAGTTTATTAATGCTGATAATGTCCATGCAACAATTGAAATGCTTTTTCTCATCACGGCGAACCAATTAAAACATTGTTATTTGTGACTGCTTTTCAACTGTTTCTAGCTTGCAGTGGAAATTGTTGTTCACATGCATGTAGTACAGTGTGTTGTATTGCATTATTACATCCATATCAGAGTAATCACAGTGAAACTTCTATACTTCAGATCTTGGACGCTTTTTACCACAAGCACAAAGGGATCACACCTGTAGAGATTATCCCTTTCCAAATTTTTGTAACAGATCGTACAGATACGCTGGGTTACTAGGCAGCGAGAATATAACCTTGCTATACTTTCCTGCCTTGATTCTTAATCACATGATTTTATATTATTCCTTGCTTCCTTATTCACTACCCTCTGTCCCTTCTTGCGACTGAAAACATCGCGGAGGCATATGGTGCAATTCCAGCGGCCAATTCATCAGTTACTGAAGTATACATTTTTCTTGACAGAAGAAAAACAAAACAAAACTATGCAGATATAAATAACAGAAAAGTATATCGTGCTAACGAAGAAAGCTGGAGCGTTTAAATGGCGAAAAACGAAACACTACCCAAAGGCAATAAAATTCAGTACACAGTAAGGCAAAATTTATCGCATTGGCAATACTACCAATGCTGATATGCGCCGTTCCGATGTGAGCATATGGCCGGGCTACTTTTGCGCTCCCCGCCTCAAATTTCCCACGGTGCTAGCGAGGCAAGCGCGACGCGCGGCGCGAGAAACTGTGCCTCAACCACAACGCCGCGCGACCTGGCGCTGGCGCGTGTCGCGTCCCAGTCGCGTCGCGTCGCAATTTGCGCGGTCCCATTTGAACTTGTGATGTTACAAAAACGCGCGCTGCGCTGCGTCGCGCCACACGCGCTATACGCATATCAATTTGCGCCTAGCCTCAACGGACGCTGGAAGGCGCGCCGATCTCCCGTCTCACAGCGTCGCTGCTCGCGCCGGCCAGACCGGTGTCGTGGGTTGACTCCTGTTGCCCCCGTGTCGGCCGCGAAGCCACTACACCACTGGACTGACGTAGCGACCTCACATGCGTCGACGCTCAAGACGGACAAGTCATCTTGTGTCCCAGTGGGCGACCCACCAACCGATCGATGCAACCGCCAATGACCATTGCCTGAACAAACTCGAGCAGACTGGCGGTCTAACACATACTAGCACTCCGGACGACAGACAGACAGACGCTGACTGCCCCACACTGCCCCGGCTGACCAACTGGCGAGCTCATAGCGCCCTTAAATGCACGTGAACAGGCAACCTTTCTCCTTTCCCACCAGAGGGACAGAGGGAGACTCCAAAGCTGCGATTGCCACAGCGGTGCGACCGCCAGCAAACGGAGGGCGACTGCTTGACACTACAAGCTGCGGCGCGCTCTTCAAAACAGCAATTTTTACCACGGCTCGGCTCTAGTTATATCTATACCGGCTTAACATAAGTAATGAGTTAAAGTAAGACGACTCGCTCCTCAGTACTGCTCCTCTTCACATATTTGTCGAGCCGTCACGTTTCAGTTTCTATGGATGAGGAGATTAGTGCTTAACGTCCCGTCGACAACGAGGTCTTGAGAGACGGAGCGCAAGCTCGTATTTAGGAAGGATGGAGAGGGAAAGCGGCCGTGCCCTTTCGAAGGAACCATCCCGGCATTTGCCTTAAGCGATTCAGGGACATCACGGAAAATCTAAATCAGGTTGGCCGGAGATGGATTTGAACGTTGTCCTTTCGAATGCGACTCCAGTGTGCTAACAACTGCCGTAGCCCACTCACTGTTATTGTTTTTAACCTTTTTGGAAACGGACTGCAGATCTTCCTCAGTTATTACGGTCTTCGTGTCTCATGCAGTGTTCCTGACAGTCAAATTACCGTGAACATAGACAGCGACATGATTACACATTTGACGTAATGTCCATGTGAAGAATATTCTTATAGTTATTCACACATCAACGTTCTGCACGTTATTTCGCTGATATTCTCCTAAGTCTTCAATATTTTAGATTTATGTGAAAATTAGACTTCGTGTTCCATTACGTAGTTGGTGCAGTTCATGATTTAACTACAGTTGACTTCTCTTCTCGGACATGTTGTCCAGTGACATTAATATTACAAGAAATTAATATGTAGAGTTTGCACGTCAAAGGACACCTGAATTTGCGGCGGAAAATGTGGCCTCACGACGTTAAACCACTTCGTATCAGATATCTTGCAATGTGTATGATGTCTTAAGAATGGATAGTGTTGATGCGTAGGAAGCCATAGTCTGCGTTAACTCTGATTCATAACGTCTGTGTAAAGCTACGTTTCACAGCTATCTGCACCTAAATGCACCAACGCAACCCACGGAACTTTACATGAATAGAATTACTCACTTTCCTTGCTGCCGTGGTTTGTTGGCGTACGAACATCTTGTAACGCCCAGTGATTCCTTTAACTCGAAAATATACGAGATATCCTAAGGAAGCTTACAGATTCACATTTGTGTTCCTTTCTTCCTCCTGTCTCTTTCAATGAAATATAAATTCCTGCCAGGCCTAGTTGAGTGCGCCGGATTGGAGAGCTCCTGTTACCTTCACTCACAACTTTACATCTAAACACAGAGATACCCTGCTGTACATCTATGAACGCCTGACCTTGCAAGCCATTAATTCGTGAAAAATCTTCTCTTTTCTACTTCTGAGGCACATTCTTGTTGTTCAGTTAATTCCTGCGACAAATTACGACACTCATTGTCTATCGTTTCTTGTGTTGCTTTCTTCTCTTGAAACCTTTCGTTAGTTACTTCTGGAAGAGCTGTCATCTTTGTGGCAAAATATTTTCACATATCTGCAAGTTGGGAAATGGTGTGGTCTGTCTGGAAGTTCCTGTACTTTAACATCTCATTTAGTTGCAACATCACCTGATCGACGTGAGAACTTAATGTGCATGTCCTTGACACTATGGTATCTATATTATCAGTTAGTTGTCGATGTATCTTTTAAATTGTTATCGTCTCTAGATGGCTGGTCATACGACCTCTATGGTAGCACGCAAAGCTGGCTGTCATAAGACAGGATGCAGTGCAGTTCACCTCCCAGTGGCTGGCTGCAGTGGTGTGGAGGCAGGTGTTGGACGATGATGTGTCATGGAAACATTTCTGCTTGAATAAGTCTTTTGTCCCTTAGCAATTACAGTAGTGACATCAAAGCTGTAAAGGCTGTCAATAGCGTCCGTGATGTCGGTGCCCATGATCTATGAAGCCTGTTGGTACGTATTCATGGACGATGGTTGCTACCGGCAAAATGCTGCTCTCAGCCCAATAGCAGAAGTGCTGATGGGCAAGGTGGCAGTGACCACTAGTAGGGTAGCAGTAAGCAGTCGTGTCTGTCGACCAACTTCTGCAGCTCGATGGGTAGCACACTGTGGTGCGTGGGATGAAATAGTGGCCTCCAACATGGCTGATGATGATGGCACATGCCCATACTGGGTGGTGGACAGCAACAGCATAAACCGGCCCTGGGCGACGAACAGTAACAGTCAGTCGACTTGAGCAGTGCTAGCTAGTCAGTTGGACTGTGAAGACTCGAACCCGCAGCCCGTCAGGAAGATTTACATGATCAGACGGCAGTCACCCAGTAGACGGCCCAACACTGCAAAAGGACGTAGTTGACAGCATTCAGACTTATCTCACGCAATGGCCTGCAGCTAATGGTGGCAAAGTCTGATGGTGGCAGCTTGCTGGTTCGTCTCAGACTATTACTGGATGCGGACCTCTCCTCATGATTAGGGCTCGTTCTAAGTGAGTTTCTGAGAATACTGAGCACAGACGAGACTTAGAGTCTAACTTATGCAATGTACATCAGTACTCCGGCCTCTAACAGCTCATAACAGGCTGGAATTGCCATGTGTAATCGTTGGGAAATCATGACATCACGTGTCCTGGCTTTCTTGTCTTGTCAGTTCCTCGGGAAGCCCAGCCGCCACTGCTTTGGTAGTAACTCAAACTTTCAAAACCGCTGGATGGTGTTTTCCAGAATGTTACCGTACTGAATATGTCTACTTGCGTACTGGCTACGGGTTTTTGTGCCATAGCACCTAGGTAATAAGCGATATCCTCCCCATTATGTCATTATACTGAATAAACGCAGCAGCAACTCACATCGCCACTGTGGTACAACATTCCTCTCTCTTTCGTCAAACCTGGGAGACTAAAATGCAAACTACTCACATTCCTGAAAAATATCTTAGCAACCTGTTCCGTTGCTTAACTCACAGGTACAGTATTTTCCACTTATTTTTTTGCTCTGATTCAGTGTGTACCACATTGTTCATTGACTGATTATTAATTTAATCACTATTCTTAGGATTCTGGAAGTCGAATGGTGTAAACGTAATCCTTATAGGATGACTTGTCTGTCTTTGTGTCCGTCTGTTGTGGCCGGCCGCGGTGGTCTAGCGGTTCTGGCGCTGCAGTCCGGAACCGCGGGACTGCTACGGTCGCAGGTTCGAATCCTGCCTCGGGCATGGGTGTGTGTGATGTCCTTAGGTTAGTTAGGTTTAAGTAGTTCTAAGTTCTAGGGGACTTATGACCTAAGATGTTGAGTCCCATAGTGCTCAGAGCCATTTGAACCATTTTGAACCGTCTGTTGTGCGCCATTTTTCCGGGAATGGATAGTTGTATCCAGTTGAAATTTATGCCACGTACTAAGGTTTGCGGTCTCTTGGGAGTGTAATAAGTGTAAGCTTCTAAGTCAATGAAGTCAAGAGATACGAAGGTTTATGTCATATATTTTCAAACACACAAATCTAAACCTATAGGCTACTTCCCCTGGCCTACAATCATGAAATTTGGCACGAAGCGAGGTTTCTCGTCACAAACAAGAGGAAAATACTAAAGCTGATAATTTGTATTTGTATCATACGAAAAGCAATTTTTTCTCATTTTTGTCCGACTGCCTGTCTGTCTGTTGAGATCCTTTTTCTCAGAAACGTATAGTTATATCAAGTTGAAATTTATGTCACATACTTAGGCCTATGGTTCCTTGGCGGAGTAAAAATGTTAAGCTTCTAAATCAATGCAATCAGAAGATAACGTCATTTATGTCATTTAATGCTATACTCGCAAATTCATTACAACTTGTAAGGTACCGTTCATTTACCCCGACCCATGAAATTTGGCAAGAAGCAAGGTTTCAAAGTACAATTAAAGGTAAAATATCAGAAAATTGTTAATCTCTAATCATACCACAAGAAAAAATATTTTTTTGTCATTTGTTATGTTAGCTCAGAATTAAAACTGAAACATTCTCGAAAGTCTCGGAATTCTCAGGACCAATAACTTGCTACTTTCAATGTCGATAAAGCAAAAATCGTCTATATTCTCGATTCCTGGCATGGATGATCTACATACATAATTAAGTTTTTTATATATTAACCCAGTCTACTGGCAAGTGATGCACTGGGAGCTCAAGTGGTTAGGCAGGTTCCCACCTGAAATAAATACAGGTAGTTCAAAGTAGCATCAGAACCAGAACAGTACCTCGAACTGAGACACATTGTCATGGCTTTACTACGTTCCTCACCATGGTATTCATGTACATGTCGTAGCATCTGCTCTGCAGTAATACATCGTTTTTTGTAGCTGTCTGTTCATCCAGTGACTTGAGAAGGCTATGTTTCAAGTGTTATTTAGGTAAGTTAAGTTTTGCGTTGGTAGTACCTTTCAGTGGCTTATTTGGTCAGTGCAACGAAGGACTCTGTCTCATTCACTACAGTGGTCGCATTGATGGTAGCTGATAAATGAAAAGCGATTCCTGCTGTGTCACAGGTTGTCCCATTAATCAGTAGTTGCATCCTCATCATCTGGTTTGGTTGACAACTTTCATACCAGTCATTATGGAAATTTTTGGTGTCAGTTCACCATTTTACTGATGGTTCAGTGAATGCATTAAGTACTCCTGTTGGCTGACAGACACAACAGACTATGCTAGAAATGACACAAATATTTCATCAGTTGTGATGTGAAGGAGGTGCATTCATTGTGATTCTTGTGCCATGGACGCCACAATTCAACACTAGCTACTCACCATCATGTATGCTACTGTGTCAATCGTTGCAATAAAATGCAAAAAATGGTCAATAATAGCTAAAAATGTTGTGGTTATCCAGTAGCCTTTTGCCGAAAGGACCCAACATGCCCATCACACTCATTTTGAATGGTTTCAGTACGCTTAATAGTCACTGAAGCAGTACTTGCTGATGACTTAAGTCTGCAACTTATCAAAATGGCACACAATTTGTCATATACTGGTCACATTCCTATTCCTACATGCTCTGTCAATACTGTACTCATTTTGCATTAGCAGTTTCCGTATAACACATGGACATGCAGTTTTTTAACACTTCAGCTCATAATGCAGCAGGTACTGTGATACAGTGCTCAATCTTATTGTCCTAATTAACAAGCACTTATGAACAGTGAACTGTGGCTGTATTTTCAATAGTTCGCAGTCTGCATCAGTGGATTACTCCTCCTGCCATTTCGTAAGACTATGACCAAGTACTCATATGATACTATAATATCTACAGTTTTATTACATCAACCAAGTACACAGGATATACAACACCCGTGCCTTGCATCAGAATTACACATGCACATGCACATGGAGAAAGAAGAAAGAAAAGTCCAACCTGATTAGATTAACGGGCTAAAGTTTGCAATAGAACAATCACAGAACAGTCCCTGCAGCAGCAAAAACCTTCACTCAGTGCAAGAGAAAGCAGTGTGTGCTGCTGGTATGTGGCTGCCGCCATGCAGCTAGCTGTGGCACTGACTGCAAGTGTGGCAGTCGCTCTCATTTCAGTTTCTGATTGGTAGTGCTCAGTACAAGCGCTGTTGATGTGATGGTGGCATATACGCATGTGCCACTCCATTTCTCTGACCCTTTGGGGAGCCAGTGCCACAGGCATTGGCAGAAGAAGATAGAGGGCAAAAATGTTGGAGCTGCTGCTGACACCAGATGGTCGTGGCTGAGGAGGCTACACAGTCTGCCAGGTGACACTCCACTGTCCACTCACATCAATGTGACCACCTGCAGTGTCATTCATTGCTATGCTAGTGCAACATCCATTCCAACAGCCGCAGAAATTGCTGTTCTACAAAATGTTTGTTACTCGTAATATGGGATACTTATGAAGTATTCATTAGAAAACATGTTGCAAGCAATAATATAATTCCAATAAATAGTATATCTGGCTTGCATCCAATACAGATCATTCGAAAGAATCAGAAGTGTAACGTCATAACAGAAATAAGAAACGCTTACTCCCAGCTGGATACGTAAACATATTTTCCGTATCAGTACGACTCGATCCTATATTCAAGAACATAAACTGTCTGGAGACAGTTGAAACCATCAAGCTGTTGATACGACTGTGAGGATTGGAAACACGTTAATACATCACAGGAAAATACAGGAACGAAACCTGATTTATGGAGTTAACATTATAAAACAGCACCAGAAAAGAATAATGGGCAAGCAAGAACAAAATGAGCCTACCACCATAGTTTGGTTATTATCTGAAAGATCACCTTCTTTTACATACACATGGTCGGTTAGAACTATTGAGTAACATCATCGGTGTTATTATTCAAAGATACTTTTAAAAATGTAGTTTTCGGGCAGATTGTTGTCGACCATCCAATTTTAGACGTCGGTGATGAAACAGCAGTATCGATAATTTGTCGACATCACACATCCCTAATAAGAACTAGTAACCAACAGAAAAATGAGGACAGATATTGTGACATGTAAGACACTATGATAGGAGAAATCTCGACAGTTAGACGGATTCCGTTCAGAATCGATTCACTCACAGTGAAGTTTTACAGATATTAACTTCTTTTATTTACAAATTTTTGTAGTGTACTTTCCATAATTTCCCCTAATTCTACATCTACATCTACATTTATACTCCGCAAGCCACACAACGGTGTGTGGCGGTGGGCACTTTACGTGCCACTGTCATTACCTCCCTTTTCTGTTCCAGTCGCGTGTGGTTCGCGGGAAGAACGACTGTCTGAAAGCCTCCGTGCGCGCTCGAATCTCTCTAATTTTACATTCGTGATCTCCTCGGGAGGTATAAGTAGGGGGAAGCAATATATTCGATACCTCATCCAGAAACGCACCCTCTCGAAACCTGGCAAGCAAGCTACACCGCGATGCAGAGCGCCTCTCTTGCAAAGTCTGCCACTTGAGTTTGCTAAACATCTCAGTAACGTTATCACGGTTACCAAATAACCCTGTGACGAAACGCGCCGCTCTTCTTTGGATCTTCTCTATCTCCTCCGTCGATCCGATCTGGTACGGATCCCATACTGTTGAGCAATACTATAGGTCGAACGAGTGTTTTGTAAGCCACCTCCTTTGTTGATGGACTACATTTTCTAAGCACTCTCCCAATGAATCTCAACCTGGTACCTGCCTTACCAACAATTAATTTTATATGATCATTCCACTTCAAATCGTTCCGCACGCATACTCTCAGATATTTTACAGAAGTAACTGCTACCAGTATTTGTTCCGCTACCAAATAATCATACAATAAAGGATCCTTCTTTCTATGTATTTGCAATACATTACATTTGTCTATGCTAAGGGTCAGTTGCCACTCCCTGCACCAAGTGCCTATCCGCTGCAGATCTTCCTGCATTTCGCTACAATTTTCTAATGCTGCAACTTCTCTGTATACTACAGCATCATCCGTGAAAAGCCGCATGGAACTTCCGACACTATCTACTAGGTCATTTATATATATTGTGAAAAGCAATGGTCCCATAAAACTCCCCTGTGGCACGCCAGAGGTTACTTTAACGTCTGTAGACGTCTCTCCATTGATAACAACATGCTGTGTTCTGTTTGCTAAAAACTCTTCAATCCAGCCACACAGCTGGTCTGATATTCCGTAGGCTCTTACTTTGTTTATCAGGCGACAGTGCGGAACTGTATCGAACGCCTTCCGGAAGTCAAGGAAAATGGCATCTACCTGGGAGCCTGTATCTAATATTTTCTGGGTCTCATGAACAAATAAAGCGAGTTGGGTCTCACACGATCGCTGTTTCCGGAATCCATGTTGATTCCTACAGAGTAGATTCTGGGTTTCCAAAAACGACATGATACTCGAGCAAAAAACATGTTCTAAAATTCAACAACAGATCGACGTCAGAGATATAGGTCTATAGTTTTGCGCATCTGCTCGACGACCCTTCTTGAAGACTGGGACTACCTGTGCTCTTTCCCAATCATTTGGAACCTTCCGTTCCTCTAGAGACTTGCGGTACACGGCTGTCAGAAGGGGGGCAAGTTCCTTCGCGTACTCTGTGTAGAAACGAATTAGTATCCCGTCAGGTCCAGTGGACTTTCCTCTGTTGAGTGATTCCAGTTGCTTTTCTATTCCTTGGACACTTATTTCGATGTCAGCCATTTTTTCGTTTGAGCGAGGATTTAGAGAAGAAACTGCAGTGCGGTCTTCCTCTGTGAAACAGCTTTGGAAAAAGGTGTTTAGTATTTCAGCTTTACGCGTGTCATCCTCTGTTTCAATGCCATCATCATCCCGGAGTGTCTGGATATGCTGTTTCGAGCCACTTACTGATTTAACGTAAGACCAGAACTTCCTAGAATTTTCTGTTAAGTCGGTACATAGAATTTTACTTTCGAATTCACTGAACGCTTCACGCATAGCCCTCCTTACGCTTACTTTGACATCGTATAGGTTCTGTTTGTCTGAGAGGTTTTGGCTGCGTTTAAACTTGGAGTGAAGCTCTCTTTGCTCTCGCAGTAGCTTCCTAACTTTGTTGTTGAACCACGGTGGGTTTTTCCCGTCCCTCACAGTTTTACTCGGCACGTACCTGTCTAAACCGCATTTTACAATTGCCTTAAACTTTTTCCGTAAACACTCAACATTGTCAGTGTCGGAACAGAAATTTTCGTTTTGTTCTTAGGTAGTCTGAAATCTGCCTTCTATTACTCTTGCTAAACAGATAAACCTTCCTCCCTTTTTTTATATTCCTATTAACTTCCATATTCAGGGATGCTGCAACAGCCTTATGATCACTGATTCCCTGTTCTGCACTTACAGAGTCGAAAAGTTCGGGTCTGTTTGTTTTCAGTAGGTCCAAGATATTATCTCCACGAGTCGGTTCTCTGTTTAATTGCTCCAGGTGATTTTCGGATAGTGCACTCAGTATAATGTGACTCGATGCTCTGTCCCTACCACCCGTCCTAAACATCTGAGTGTCCCAGTCTATATCTGGTAAATTTAAATCTCCACCTAAGACTATAATATGCTGAGAAAATTTATGTGCAATGTATTCCAAATTTTCTCTCATTTGTTCAGCAACTAATGCTGCTGAGTCGGGAGGTCGGTAAAAGGAGCCAATTATTAACCTAGCTCGGTTGTTGAGTGTAACCTCCACCCATAATATTTCACAGGAACTATCCACTTCTACTAAACTACTGGATAAACTACTACTAACAGCGACAAACACGCCACCACCGGTTGCATGCAATCTATCCTTTCTAAACACCGTCTGTGCCTTTGTAAAAATTTCGGCTGAATTTATCTCTGGCTTCAGCCAGCTTTCTGTACCTATCAGCGCTTGAAGTTCCGGTACTTTACCAACGCAGCTTCGACAGTTGACAATTACAGTACCGATTGCTGCTTGGTCCCCGCATGCCCTGACTTTGCCCCGCACCCGTTGAGGCTGTTGCCCTTTTTGTACTTGCCCAAGGCCATCTAACCTAAAAAACCGCCCAGCCCACGCCACACAACCCCTGCTACCCGTGTAGCCGCTTGTTGCGTGTAGTGGACTCCTGACCTATCCAGCGGAACCCGAAACCCCACCACCCTATGGCGCAAGTCGAGGAATCTGCAGCCCACAAGGTCGCAGAACCGTCTCAGCCTCTGATTCAGACCCTCCACTCGGCTCTGTACCAAAGGTCCGCAGTCAGTCCTGTCGACGATGCTGCAGATTGTGAGCTCTGCTTTCATCCCACTAGCGAGACTGGCAGTCTTCACCAAATCAGATAGCCGCCGGAAGCCAGAGAGGATTTCCTCCGATCCATATTGACACACATCATTGGTGCCGACATGAGCGACCACCTGCAGATGGGTGCACCCTGTACGCTTCATGGCATCCGGAAGGACCCTTTCCACATCTGGAATGACTCCCCCCGGTATGCACAAGGAGTGCATATTCGTTAATCCATTTCCATTTCCGTTTCTTATTGTCAAGTGAAAATAATTAATAGTACATTACTGAAATGTTTTCCAGAAAATCAAAGCCGTAATGTTTCCAGCAGTTCGCACTACACATTAGTTCCCCACTCTCGCTATTCAGTCTTTGCAGAAAATCGTGACACACGTCCAGGAAATACAGGTAACAAGGGGGGTCCAGAACCGCATAGCCGATGGTGAAGTCTAGCTGTGTAAATCGTACTCACCGCTACTCCTCTACTGATCTTCGTTCCATACCAAAACCTCTGAAATTTCAAATCTTCCGTTTTTTGTTTGCTGCTACCATTTGATTTCAGTCTTTACTGAAGAATGCGAGAAATATTCCAATGCATTTTTCGTACTTATTGACAGCAACTAAGAGTACAGAATCAGAAGAGTAACTGCTGTGTTTCTTTTCCCGTCCGGTTGGAGTTGTATGTGATCAAAACGACGTGTGTAAAATTGTGGGTTTACGAGTTTTTCGTTTAGTTTTAAGTTAACGTTGCAGTTTTTGCGTGTAATATTGTTGTTCTCATTTTCATCATGTGAGTATTTAATTTGAGCAATGGAATATACTGCATAAAACACCAAAAATAGTCCAACTAGTATTTATTATACACGTAGTCGATTCAGTGCGATAAAATTCAACCTGCTATGAAAATAAAAGGTAGTGTACCATAAAATAGCACGAAACGGTGTCTTAAACTGAAAAATTCTCTAATAAAAAATAATTACAATAACCTTCGAAAGAAATACCACAACCAGAAAGATACTGCAAATAGAAATGGCAACAGAAATGTACCAGTTTGACAGTCCAAGAAAATATTTACCCTCCTGCGTGGCTGAGTATGTTAAAGTGCCCCTTCTGGGACCGAATCCACCAGATCGGTTGACGAGGCGGAGCGGTGTGCTGGCTAGCTTGGTTTTTAGGCGGTTCCTAAACGCCACTAGCCACTTGCCACTAGCCGCGTCAGTTACATGGAGAAAACTTTTGCTCATTTTCACATGAATAACACTACACACAGTCACTTTGCTACACATATTCCATCCCGGAGAGCGGCGGTGAGGGGGGACGGGGTGGCAGGGCATCCGGCCATCCCTTAAATTAACCACGCCAAATCCGTTCGTAACCATGCCGATACAGCGGCCTTGAGGGATAAAGGCACGAGACAAAGAGGAAAAAGATTTCAAGAAAATATTTATCAAAATGTAACAGTTATGTATGGACCTCAGAAAGTATGTGACACAGTTCGTTCCACGCTAAGACCATTACGCAGCAAGAGTGGAACGTTGTCAGAAGAGAATACATGTCCTAGTTTTCCTGCAGACACACTTCTGCTGCGGTAGGCACAACAGATGCATCACAGTGTGCGATTCAAATGGCGCAGGAACTGGAAACGTAGTCCTAATTTGAAGCGTGCATGACACTACGATTTGTGTATGCGAAACGTCCAGATACCTCACTGATTCACCTTAAAATTATGGCGGTACATGTATCAAATGCAATGTCGCGTCCAGCAGTATTAAAATGGTGCCAACAATTTGACCAAGCACAGACGTGAGTGGTGCTGTTCGGAAAGTGAAGATCTTGAACCAAGCCGTTTCCACCTTATCAAACAGATGAAAGATCACGCACACTGAAAGAACACACACACACACACACACACGAGACAGAGAGAGAGAACTGTGGTCCTCAAATTCCTCCATGAGGAAGGAGTGGATTCCTATCGTCGAGGTGTTGAGAGTTTGATTTATTGTTTGGAGTCCCCTCTTACAATTATCAATGGATTGAAATGAGTGCAAGAAACTTTAGTACCATCTACAAAGAACTTATGACACCGTTAAAAGGCGTAGTTGAACGTTTCTGACTATTTTGTTGTTATTCAAAACATAGCTCAGTAACGTCTTCTTGGTTTGTAAAGGCCTCGTAAGTCCTGCTGTTCCAAGTTCATAAGTTCGTTATTATCCTACCGCCCATTACGATCGTTAAGCAGTTGACAGATGATAGAATTACTGGAAGTGAAATGGAGCGTTCATATCTTATTTCTATAAAATGTTATTTGCTAATGTATATCACAATTTCAGCACCAAACATCTGGGTTGCACATAGAGAAACACTTTGTTTTTTATTTGAAAAGCCAACAACAACTAACCTAAATGTCTCATTATTTTTCTAACAGCAGATAATAAAAACAGTACGCTTCATTGACGAAATTCATTTGTGATAAACATGAATGACAGATGTGGATAGATAATGACTTATTTAGTTAATTCGAACTTAATGTTAATCTAATCTCATTCTTTATTTTTACTTCTTTATTTGTATACAGATACTCTTAGACATAGGAATGGAACAAACTAGTGTTTTATTTCAATAAACGTCGTGCTGGGGCTCACTTCCTGATCCTTTCCATGACCCACCTACTATGTGTGAGACAGTAATGATGTGTGAAACAAAAAAGAACTAGAAGGAAGATAGGTAGTAGGGCAGCAGGCTTTTCAGTGCAAAAACTAGCAAGGCTCAAAGCGGGAACGGCCTGCGATGATTGAGACAGATCAGTTTGGTTAGAGTAGGGAAGCCACCTGTCACCCTCAGCCAATAAGAGTGAGAGATCCGAACAAGGAACATTGGGTCCAGGGAGGAGCCGTCTGTAGTGTTAACTGTAGTACGCTGGAGATAGGACGAGTCGTGGAGAAGCTGCAGCTGCAGTATGAGAAGATATGACAAACATGTGGTACTCTACTTCTTGGCATTGCAGGTAATTTCAGTCTAAGTGTAGAAGTACTGAATGAAACAATAATTGTGTAAGGTGGCACATTAAATGAAGGTCAATTTCTCGCCTTACATGAGAGTTTTTATGCATGGTAAGCGGAAGGTGAATATGTCACCTGACATACTTTGGCGAAAATGAGCAGATTTTCCTACAAAACTGTACAGTATGCAGTGTAAAGGGATGACACTCAATCGACGGTATTAACACACCGAATCTATATCCAGCATGTCAATCAGCAAGAGGTGAAACAAGCTGATGAAGGAAACATTTCATTTGGGAAGCAAATGCGAGGGGCGATGTCCTGGGTGGAGTACAATGGAAAGCTCTTAAAAGCAACCTTCGGCGAGAGACAACGAGCGGGCCAGGTGACCCATCCAGGAGGGCAAGTAGCAGGCCATCAGAGTGGTATGGAAAGAAGCCTTAGAAAACTGCATTTGGGAATTTCCAGATGGATATGAACAAACCAGTGATGCAGTTGATCACGTGAATTGCGCGTGATACGCTCGTGATGTATGCTGCGTTCACTGATGCTACATTCAGCTAGATATTAGCTATAGCATCGTTCTCCAACAGCCAAGCAACGAACCAGCCACATAGTTAATTCTTCTTGCGAGCACTGAGAGGGCATTGAAGTATGCACGCTGCTCTGGCCATGCACATGGTTATTGCCATACTTCAAGACTAGGGATGAGTGCATGTTTTCTCGCCTAGTGAGAAACGTAGGAGAGTTTCTGCTAATAAAATCAGCAAAGGTTCTCATTAGCTTTTATAGGAATTTCAGAGGACGAGGACAGACAAGCAGGAGACAGCTCTTTGCAGCTAAGATGAATACCACGAACAGAGGTGTAAAGTTGTTGGTTCACCAGCTTGCGTCCACTGTGAACTAGAGCAACCTTGATCAGCTTGTCACAAAAAAACTAACCATGCTCTGAACTTAGAACCGGAATCGGATGATTTGTCGTAATATTGGCCAACTTCACTACGTAGTAGTAAGAATAATTTTGTAAAGAAACTTCTGGTAAGAAATTTGATATTGTTGTGTTTAGAGTTATGTCGATTACTCAGGACCAAATGCGTCACATTACAAGCTATGTAAATTCGTGTATTTCCTCGACAATAATTCTGCATAAAAGCCAATTTCTGCACAGCATAACGCCGTTGTGCTCTGTCACAGAATAAGGGTCCACTCCTTGCCACAGTCATTTATTCTATAGACCCTGAAGCACTCACAGGCGTTTCCTCTGATGTCTGACGAAAGAGAAAAGGAGTGGAGTGTCAGAATTGTTCTAATTTTGGCAGTCTGGGTGCTTTTCTAGGTCATCATCAAAACAGCTTTGTACTAACATGAGCAAGTAACTCTTGAGGCGTTAAGAAGCAGAGAACAGTACAGTTCCTCTACGTTATAGTAAAGATGATTTCAATTCGTGGCATACATTTTTGGAAAGAAAGTAAAATTTTGTATTATTTTCATTGTGATGTGTATCGGAGCGCGTGTTGACGCGCTTCTCCACTTCGCACTGTCTGCTTCCAAAGGAATGCACTGTGTGAG
Source organism: Schistocerca nitens (assembly GCF_023898315.1). Classification (NCBI taxonomy): domain Eukaryota; kingdom Metazoa; phylum Arthropoda; class Insecta; order Orthoptera; family Acrididae; genus Schistocerca; species Schistocerca nitens. The sequence continues at coordinate 492,074,819 of NC_064618.1, forward strand.
CAAATAAGGATAGGAAGTGGTGTAGATTACGGATGGGAATTGTGTTGCCGTAAGTTTTACGTAATTATTTTGTGAATTTCGGTGTGTTTCCTTACGTGCTGCGTTCGCGCTACGTGCTGTGCCAGCAGGAGATGAGCGCAGCAGTAACATCAGCATTTCTCTTTTGTAACGTTCTTTCATGTTAAAATATTAAGATAAATTTTCTGAAATGAGAGGGGCTCGTTTTCTGCAAGTTTTGTAAATTTTCGTGTGGCTTTCCTTGTGCGAACGTTGAATGTTATTGCTGACACCACGTAGCATGTGAGGGTGGCGCCTGGCATGGTAGAGACCTCGACACTCTACTTAACCACTCAGAGAACTCATTATCGCAATTCTTAGTGTAGCTATTTTATCGTCCCTCGTAATTTTTGGAAGGTATGTGTCCGAGCCCGCCACGTTTACGATACTGGACGTTCTGGCCCCGTGTTCAGCATGTGCTTCGTTTGGATAAATATTCAGTAATTAATTATTTCGAATGACCAAGGCCTTCAGCCATACCTGTCGGGCTAAAATCAGAGCTTATGCCGTAATATTTCGTATGAGACAAGCGTCTTTGCCCGCTTCTGCTAACTCGCCCTGGAGTCACCTAAGCCGCGACGGCGTAGATCACGGCAATGGCTGTAGAAACGCATTTTAATTCGGTTTACTAACTAATAAGATGGATAACGTGTAATTCTTTTGGTCTGGTCTTTGATTTTGATTATGGAAATCTCAAGTTGCAGCCCATTGCGTAGCCTATCTCGTTTCTGGCCTTTGCTGCGCTTTGTGAACAAAATCGGTGCTGTGAGTATATATATATATATATATATATATATATATATATATATATATATATATATATATGTGTGTGTGTGTGTGTGTGTGTGTGTGTGGGTGTGTGTGGCACATTTTAAATGAAGTTATCGGGTTGATTAGAGAGAGAGCAGTCCGCAGCTCGTGGTCGTGCGGTAGCGTTCTCGCTTCCCGCGCCCGGGTTCCCGGGTTCGCTTCCCGGCGGGGTCAGGGATTTTCTCTGCCTCGTGATGACTGAGTGTTGTGTGCTGTCCTTAGGTTAGTTAGGTTTAAGTAGTTCTAAGTTCTAGGGGACTGATGACCATAGATGTTAAGTCCCATAGTGCTCAGAGCCATTTGAACCATTTTAGAGAGAGAGCAGAATGTTCATCAAACCAACTTCTGCATAGTGTGGCCCACAGTAACATGAAATAAAAATTTAAATGATTCATTGAGATTTGTGTGCACAGTAGAATGTGTGTTGGATAAAATGAAAGAGTTTTGTTTAAAAAATAAATGTCAAATCTGTCACAGCCAAAATTATGAAGCTGTAATCGAAAATGATACCCTCTTCCTAATCAAATCCACTTAGTAGCCAACAAAAAGCAGTGAAAGTTAGTTACTGCCACTATAAAAGATGTTCGATGATAGCAATTGTCATAGGCAGTATTCTTATCAGGTTCAGAGAGTATTTATATCGCTAGCTGAGGCACGCTTCTAGCACGAGTTACCGCCTGTGCCCGAATGCGGTGGATTGGTGTGCAAGGATAGTTATCCGTTTCACACATTGTTTCCTTTAAAAGTTATAACATTCATTTGGAGTTTATATGAATTGCCTTGCACCCGTAACTTCAGTATATGGTACGAGAGGCCCTTGGTAGCACAGTACTGTAATTAAAGATAATTAAAACCATCCAGTGATTCGAGCTTTTGGTGAATATCAGGCAAATTAAAATTTTTTAACCATCTGCTAGGGGATACCTGCACCGTTTTTAGCGACATGGAATATATATATATATATATATATATATATATATATATATATATATATATATATATATACTCTCTGCATATGGTTATTTTCTGCAGATACAGGACAGTCCTTTTGCAAATTCCGTTTACATGAGTACTTGTCCCCTATCCTTGTAAAAGGAAATTTATTTCACATGCTGTGTGAAGGCTCTCCTCTATCTAATAATTCCAGGCTACTTACTATCCCCATCTCCGGCCTTCCTGAAACGTACAGCATCTAGCTTAATAAAGGACGACCGACACCTACAAAATTAGAAAATGAAACTCTTCAGTTGTATTTCGGCGTATCCCCTACTAAATACCTTTCCGTGGATGTTCTATTAATTCTAATCCGACATCATAAATCCACTTACTTAATTTTTTCCTCGTATCAGAAGCATACTGAGTATATACAATCAAATATATGCATACATGTATAACAATCATATTTATATAAGTAGATTACAATGAAATAAATTAACAAGGCAAAGAAATTGACCAAATCTACATTCAGATAACAGTTCTCCATAACTGAGCCACACCTCGTGTACCCTCACTGGCAAGTCATAACTCCTGTTCTGAGCACTAAAATGAACACAGAGGATACTGCCACATATGGTTGACGCTTTCTTGGCCACAATGGGAGTCGCTGTCCTCCAACGTGAAGCCCGAAAATTAAAGCCGTGGTAACCCTGCCGACACCAGTTCTTATTCCATTAAGTGACCTTCAGAAACTCCAGTCCTTGTATCTCGTTAAATGTTCATGGGCTTCCATTTCGTCTTGGTGCTTAGAATTTAACAGTAAAATTCTTGTCTTATATGGAAGTGTTTATGTGTCTGGAGGAAACTTTTCCTTTACTTCAGACTGGTCTGAACCTGTTCGCGGGCGGACAGTGGGTGAGCTTCAGCGTTCTCAGCCTTCAATCTTTCATGAGCCGGAGCGGCTTCTCAATGAAAGCTTGGAAGTGCAATGTCAGCAAGGCAGTTTATCCGTCGATTAACCTGCATGCTTCGTTCAAGGCAGGGTCCACAATGTTGTAAGCGGTTAACCAATACCGCACAGGTGATGCGTAATCTGCTCCAAATTTCCTTACTTAAGTATTCCAGAATTTACTAGTATTTACTTCTTATTTCCTACTACAAGGATTACGACTTTAGTAATGTGATACCTTACATTAGATATCATTTTGTGTTGTACTTAAACCATTTCTCTCTGTTTAGTTCTCATTTGAAGTATAACAATCAGGATCCAACAGTTTTTCATCTCCAGGTCGCCACGTATTTTATATTCTCTTCTTAAGTCCTTCCTTTATAACTCAAGGGAAAAAAGTCATTGTGAGACACTTCGTAAAATTTCCATCCATTTAAGGAGAGCCTAGTCGTCTGTACTTTCCTGATGAGTTCGTCCTGTCACTCGGCATGACTGAGACGGGGAAAAAGAGACACTTTACTTGGCGATACGTGCAGTCTAAGGGCAAGAGATACCGAATTTGAATATCGTCACAAAGGAAGGTGGCGCCTAGTCGCAATATGCTACGGAAATGTCTTATAAATATTCAAAACTGCAATTTAAACTTTGAAGAACGTTGCAGCAGTATTAAATGACATTTGAAATTTTAATATCGGGGAAGGAATCATAATAGCAGTGTCGCTGGAAGTAGGCGCTAAAGGGGAACTTATCCGGTCTGTGAGAGGAACGAGAAATCTGCACACGTGATACCGGTTTCATAACGCCGCAGCAGCACACCCCTACGCCCCACCCACCCCCACCCACACCCCCGCCCTTACCGCCAGCCTACCGCCCTACCGCACTTTGGGCGAAAAGTTTCCCACTAGCTCGCTGCATATGTGCTATTCCTTCAGCTGCCGTTGCTGTTCTGCTATCGTCCTATCGTTTGCTGACTTGTTTCGTATTGAACAACGAATAAAACTGTTCTCAAATGGAAGTTTTTTATTAGTATCTAACGTTAATATTCGTCCATACGGGAGAGGTAAAACATCCCAATTACCATGGACGTGCGCAGAATTTTTCCAAGAGGGGACAACATTCTAAAGTGAAGTTTTCGACGTAACTGATAAAGAGAGTTTGAGAATACATCATGCCCCAAAACTAAATATACGAGAAATATACAAAACTTATTTTATGTCAACTGATTGAAAGTTACTCACTTAGTAGTTTCAAGGTAGATTGACACTAAAAAGTTAAATTTCAATAGCATATGCAAAGTACGTCTTAGGTTATGAATATGAACATGGACGTCGAATTATTTATTCAAATTACTAAAGATACGTCCTCATATGATCCAATCCAAGGTATCTAACAGGTTATGGAACAAAAAGTTTGAAAACTTCACAAAAACATATTAATATACCCATGGTATCAGGTTGAAACTTGAAATTACAAATCTGAGAAAGGAAAATTAGTGTCTGCGAAAATAATATTCGAAACTAACATAAATTAATAGTGCTCGAAATTAAGAAACTGGAATAATTTTTAAGACTAGCTTATTCATCCTTAAAGCTATATACAACATTTTTTCACTTTCAGCGTTTAAATTGCTAATGGATTTATTACGTCTCTCCAATGAATTCTTTTTTTCAGTGTTTACTGTGATAACTAAAGTTGTACCAAATGTATTTTGGAATCTGAATTCTTGTGGTTGGTTAAGTAAAGTGAGGACCAGGGCCAGTATAATAGTAGATGAACTTGGGAAATCTCTCAAACCTGCTTCCAAATTATCTGGTAGAATCGACTTCTAACATTCTAGGGCTCAACCGAGGCCTTTGTCGTCTCTCCAATTTGTCACACTATTGTGCGTTCATGGCGACTGGACAGCAGGATTTGGAGCTCTCTGACTGTATGAGGTGCCCTGTCATGCCTTTCTGAAATTAGTTTCCTGAGGAGGACATGTTTGTGCGGTTAAAGGCGCTGCAGTCTGGAACCGCAAGACCGCTACGGTCGCAGGTTCGAATCCTGCCTCGGGCATGGATGTTTGTGATGTCCTTAGGTTAGTTAGGTTTAACTACTTCTAAGTTCTAGGGGACTAATGACCTCAGCAGTTGAGTCCCATAGTGCTCAGAGCCATTTGAACCATTTTTGAGGACATGTTTCTACCTTGAAATCTGACATATCCTCCGAATTCTTCTAGCGCAGACAATTGGAAGTTATTTTGTCACCTGATATGTTTGGGTCAATAAGTAAGTAAAGATGCACGCAATTAAAATATAGTATGGCTATATTCTTCATAGCTTATTGCAAGAGCTCGGTTGTTTAAAAGTGAATGTCAACCAACAAGGCACCAGGAGTCTATTACGTACGCAGACAAATGGTGGACTACTGTTGTGATTCCGTTATGAAGCGAGGGGAGGAGGCGCTATTGCGATGATAGTAGATGGATGATGAGATCATCTATACAGCTGCCATGTACACGTTGTGGTAGGAATCCGCGCATCAGGATGTTTGAGCGATTCCTTGCGGCAACTGGATAACGGCTGTGTGAAGAATAGACAGAAAAAAATGGGGACACTATTTCCTCACTTATCTGTGAAGGTGCCGATTCAACATGACTGCGGAATATCGCCGAAACCGCCACTGCGCTATGAAGTCGGCATAATTTCCAATCAAATGTGTGTCAGCCACAAGAACTTAAGATTTATAGTGATTTCTGACGTTATGAACAGCCCAATCACATTAATGCTATCATAACTTATGTTCTAAGTCAACGAGCAATAACCGCTAGCAGATGACAGGTGGCAGCACTAGCAGTGGAGGGTCTATAAAGGGCCTAGGAGACACGTGGAAACAGAGCGGTGGTTGTCGAAATGCGGAAACGGAGCAGTCCAAAAGGGCATGATCATTGCCTTTCGGACCAATGGTGGGAGTCTCTAAAGTGTTCGAGTGCCGGCATGGTTAAAGTGTACGTAAAGTGTACCGTCCACGGCAAAACTGCGCTATCCAGAAACGGCACCGAGGTAACTGTGGTGCACCACAGCCCATAGATGACAGCGGTGAACGGCAGCAGCGGGGGATGTGCAGTGGTGAATAGTAGTGTTGAGAGGTGGCATGAGCCCTCTCTCATATTCCTATCTTACGATTCTCCTCTCTAAGTGCATGCGGTGGGAAGTCGCTATTCCTTCACACGCGGACTTCCCACGCAGCGTCTCTCGTCACCCGGGTGGTCCGGTGACAGGCGGGTTAAGCCGACGTGTGTGAGGCAGTCAAGTGAATGCTTTGCAGACGCCGACATTGTCAAGAGACACGCCCGCTGGGGTGTGAAGTAGCGGCTGGGCTAGAGGTTCCGTTACTTCGGAGAAACTTAGCGAAAACACTTTCTGGCGGGCTACCAGCGAGGCGTGGGAATGACTTGTGTACCCAGGCAGTTGTGGCGGGAAAATTCCCGCACTTTCTGCAAAATAGTAACGGTGATTGGTTTGCTCAGGGCATAGCGCCGTGACGTAGCAAAATCAGCACAGAAATTGGCGCCAAGAATCTCCATTGGTGGAATGGTAGTGCTCCGGCAATGGAGTGGAATTTCCGCCGGTTTTCGGGTTGCTGATTGGTACGTAACCACGGCCACTGTCGTGGGGGCGGGAATGTTGTGTGTTCGGCCTGTACGGGTGCTCAGGGGTAGTCGGCTCTCGCCTTTCGGTCGAGGACGTCGAAGCAACCAACCCTCGCCTGCGGTACGCCAGATCGTGTTCTGGCAGCCAAGAAGACAGTTTTGGTAATGTATGTCCGCAGCACCGGCTGATAGGGATTTTCCTAGGTGATAATCAGAGCTCAGCAGAGCGCGCCTGTTCGTTTTTTTTTCTGTGTTCTGTCTTGAGTAGCAGCAATTATTGTTAGGTTAGCTGTCTGTCTCCCTTCAGATTTGAGTGGCAAGGAATTTGGCTCCACATACCACTTCGTCTTAAACCTCACAATCTAGTTCAGGGACAACTTCACCTTTACAGTGTTTGTATGAGTATCAAATTTGAGCTAATTTGATTTATTGTAAATGTTTGTGTTTTTGTTTATTATTTTGTGATTAGTCTTAATAAATCCTATTGTTATTTTGGACAGAACTTTCATTCTGTTAATCGATAGAGCAACCCTATCATTCCTCACTATGCTAATGAAACCTTTGTTTATTTAACTTATTTATCAAATTAAATTATTGCAGGTGCCAAACTCTCTTCTACTCCACTGGCAGGGTTGATTAGAGTCAGTTCGCGTATTTTTCTTATCCTTGTGCAACAGCAAAAGTCGGAGTTAGAATAGGGGGGGGCTTAGAGCATGATTGACATATGTGGATTCTAATAGAATTTAGTGATAAACACACTGCTAGCCCCGGCACCTCGCATAATATGGCGACCCTTAGCCTCGGATCTTTCCTGAGAATCACTGATTAACAAACAGTATTCTTAGTACGAACATTCAAATTTTTTTTCTCTAATTTTTTTTATTGATACCCAAGTTTTTTTTTCTGGTAGTTCCGCGTTTAGTTTTAAGTAGCGGCGCATGATTACAGTTTTTGTTTTCAGTGTATATATTTTTTTTGTTCATTGTTTTTTTATGTTTCGTTGATGTGGTGTCCGTACCACATCGCACTTTGTCGGATTTGTGTGCGGTTTCTGTACCACATCAAATTGTGTTTGTGATTACAGCGTTGGAACAGCGTTGTTGAAATTTTATGTCTATGTGTAAAAATATATGGAGTAGATTAATTTAATTGTGCATTCTAGATAAATTTGTTTTTCATGAATGATAACGAGAAGTAAGGCACGACTATTATCGATCGAAGCTAAAACAAAAGAGGATAGAATAATGGATAAGGGGCAGTTTATTGACGGGAATAGGTTCGGAGATGAGATGGGCACATTTTTAGCAGGACAGGACGCCAGGGTCATTGATGAGGAAGGTGATTTGGACGCGATCTTAGAGCAACGTCGCCGCCGTGATTATGAGAGTGAGGTAGAGGATGAAACAGAGACAGGCACACAGGTCGAGACGGTAGTAGAGGTTTATAATCAAACGAACGAGAGCAGACAGGGGCCAGCTCGGCCACGTCAGAGCTCTAGCGCCCAGGTGTCCAGAGTTACATCACCCATGTGTGACGAGGATCAAGATGATGACATTAACCCAATACTGAGCTTCCTACGATCAATGAAAGAAGAAGCTGACGAACAACGTAAGAAGGAGAAAGAAGAAGCTGACGAACAACGTAAGAAGGAGAAGGAAGAAGCTGACGAACAACGTAAGAAGGAGAAGGAAGAAGCTGACGAACAGCGTAAGAAGGACACTCAGGCAATAATTTCGCATATAGGGAAAATTCGTGGGGAATTACTAACAATAAAGAAAGAATGTGGAGAAGCTAAACAGATGTCACTGGTAGCACAAAAAGTAGCAGGCCTAGCCAAAACGGCAGCAATGGGGGCAATGAAAGTTGCAAAAGTAACTTCTCAACTCGCAGGTCGCTTGCGACGTGCGACACAAGCCCACTCAAAATCCCTAGCGTTCTTAAAAACCCAAGGTAATATTGCGGTTACGAACATCACGAAACAAATGAAAGAAGTAGAGAGTCGGATAGCAAAACTAGAGCGAAACGGGCACACGAGCACTGCGCGTTCGGATACCAATGATGGAGTACACAGAATTGTGTCTCCGAGGAAAAGCCCGCCGTGCTCCAGCCCAGTGACAGAGTGCGGAACTAACAATGCACACGCAGAAACACCTAGTAATAGTTCAAATAATGGTAGTCCACTTAGGAGAGGGAATTCGGAGTGCCACTTCCACTGTGATACAGAGGTAGCACATCACAGTTATCAGCAAGATAGATCAGGACACTCAACAGACGTGCAAGTATCGGAAACGAGTGACAACACCAGTGCGAGGATCGGACAGGATTTTGATCACAATCACTTCCTGTCGATACTAAAATTCCAAAAGTTCAGAGATAATGGAGGGTCGATGCATCCGAAGAGCTGGGTGACGCAGTTTACTAATTCATTACCGTCATCATGGCCAACCCACGCAAAATTAGAATTCATGTGTGGACACATCGAAGGCCAAGCCGCGGAAAAGATGCGGGGTGTGGCAGCGACGTGTCGGACCTATCAGGAATTTGTTGGTGCATTCCTGCGTACCTACTGGTCAAAGGAAACGCAAGACAGGATTAAAGAGGAAATAATATTTTGTCCTGAACTGGAAGTGTCCGGGCATAGAAGCGCAACCAAATTTTTTGATGATTTACTCAAGAAGAATCAGTTTTTAGATAGTCCATATAGCAACGGAGAAATCATTAAATTTTGCTTTTCCAAATTGCCAGTTAGGTATCAACAGACACTTGTCGGGAAGTGTGGATCTGACATAGATGCATTCAAGAGTCTACTGCGCGAACTCGAAGTAGTCTTCGATAAACAAGACGCAAAGGACAGGAAGAACGCGCAAAATAACAAATACCACGGGCCAGCAAGGGAAGACGAAAACAGATCGCATAATCGGACTGGTCAGTTAGGAAACCAGGGTTACGGAAATCAAGGTTACGCTATTCAAGGTTATGGAAACCAGAGACACGGAAACCAAAACGTCAGAGAACAGGGTCAATCTAGACAAGCAATCTGGGACAGGAGGAATGACGAACGGCAAAGCGACCGTAATTGGAGAGAGCGAAATCAAGGACAACAGGAGAACCGGGAGATAGAAATTAGACCTCCAAATCCTAATGCACGTCAGAGGAGGGGGAGTCTAAGAAGGGATTGACGCTAGTCCATAGGACTCCACCACTTCTCTCACACAAAGAAGTTCGTGGAATAATAGTAGTTTAAGTGGTGTACATATTAGAATAGGCAAATGTATGAACCTTTCTTCGGGGAACAATAATCGTTACATTAATAGATTAAGATTGCTAAAGTATTAACACGCTGCGTTGTCTTGCATAAGAATTTACTGCTGCTATCCTCTTTTTGTTTATGTTCGCGATCTCCAATGTCGATGGATTAGGAGACACTACCTTTTCATGAGCAATGTTTTTGTCCCTTCCTATCTGGTGTCCATGTTGAGGGATAATGATGAGTGACGAGATGTCGCACAAACGGGCGCATACAAGAACGTGCTCTTAGAAGCGTTCTGAGAAGTCGTGATACGCTCCATAGCGGCCACAACCAGTTCGTGAGTCGTTCATACCAATGCTTGCAGGCACGCGTCAGTGCACTGCAAGATTGTGGTATATTGCGTGATTTCGAGGATGAATATGGGCAGTATAGTTTTTTTTTGCAGAGCTGCGCCAGCATCGTTGTCTTGCAAGTCGGGGTGATCCTGTGAGCGTTTGACTCCAATGGTGCCCTAGACGAGAGAAATGCGAGCATAAAGCCTACCATGCCAATGTGCTGGTTGGGGATTTAGCGTGCTGCTCGTGACTGTCACAGATGAATAACCAGGGACTTATACTTGGATATTCGTGACATACTGTGTAGCTGGCGTGTGTTGGGCGACTGAATCCTCAACAGGAACCACCCCTGGCTCGGTCATATTACATTGCTTCTGGAAAGGTGTGCTTTGATCCCGAAAACCGCATCAGATAGAGAATGAAGTTGCAACTATAAATTTATTGTCGTGTATAGCCATGGCTAACCCAGTCTCTGGAGTTTCAGTGAGGCGGAATGAAAACTCGGAGGTCATGTCGTACGGCGCGCACATCACTGTCGGCAATAGCGGCGAGCAGCGAGACATCTCAACGTAACAGGAATTATGTAAGAGTAGTGTATATAAAAAAAAAAGTAATAATAATAATAATAGAGAGAGTACCATATTCTAGGATAAATTAAACTTTAGGATTTTACAATAACTAGATCCTTAATATTGTGGCGGTTTTCTACCACCAGTGTTTGGCGCGCGCCTGTTTGGATGTTATTTTTCAGGTCATCAAATCACAGACCCGAGATGGAGGGACGACCGGCGAGCGAACGTAGAATAGTTGCAATAACATAATTTATTCAGAAGACATAGAATGTAGATCGTTGGCATATGGTAGTTAATTCTTGAGCATGTCTACTGTCTATCTATATAATTAATAGTAATATTAGTGCGGGCCCACACATTTAGTTCTTCATCCAATATAGCGTCACACACCATGTACAATAGTGAGATCGGTCTCTACACAAATATCAAGATAAATTATTTCCATGATTTTTGTTATGATAGCTACAGATAAATAACTATAAAATTAAAATTAGAGTGTCTGAAATGACAGACCATCAATGTATCGTGATGTAAATTTATTACAACATAGAAGGTCATGGGGAAAAGTTAGGCATAAGATTTTTGTAAGAATTGTGCAGATGACGGGGATCGTGGCAATGCAGGGGCCAGCTGGAGGTCATCGGCTACCTGCAAGAAGAAAGCGTCAGCGCGCTACCTGATGTGAAGGGCGGGAGAGCATCCGGTCCTACAAGCTGACAGCACGGGGCCTTGTACCTGAGGGATTAGGCGGCAGACAGCCCTCGCCGGGCCACAAGCGAAAGTGGGGCTGGCCGTTGACACTGACACGCGACCCACACGCGACAGCCTGCTAGCTCTCCGGACGCGGCAGCCGTTTGGAGGGATTCCCTGCGGCAGACCACCTTGTCGTGAGTACAGGAAGAAGATCACATATCGTGTCAGAACCTGCGCCTCATGTGCCTCAGGACAGAAAGGGACGCTCTATACTCACCTGTTTGGGTTTTTACAACTCACTAGCATTGGCCGATCTGCATACACAAAGCAGTATCGTGCCACACTAACAAATGTATGGTCTCATTTCTTACTTCTCCTCTCTATTAGAGAGCAGTTTTAACAATAGTCGCTCCTAGTTCGATCCTGTATGGATGACATCACACACTTGTGGAGTCACTCCACGTGCCATCATCCCTCGTCGAACTGCAATATTGGGAAACGTAAAGTTCTGTCCAGCGAGAGAAGAGACCTAGACTAGTGATGTATCCCAACGAGTAGACCTCAGAGACAATTAATCGACGTGAGGAGAGCCTATCACTGTGTCTTCCTACCGTACTGCCGTGATCATATGCGTGGGTCTGACTACAATCTCAACAGCGTACTGCAGACACTCCAGAACTCCCTATTGCTGTTGCCACAACGTAGCAACAACACCCGACGTTTAGCCTTATGTGATGTCAGTACTGTGGAATTAGTGAAGTGCCACGGATATTTCTAACAATGTGATTTAGTGCCTCATTCTCAGCACAGTCGTGAACTTTGTGCAATGTGCACGCACAATTTGATGCCCCATGAACCTTGTTTTTTTTTCTTAAATTTATTTCTCTTATGTTGTTTTTGTAATGTATGTTATACCTTGTATGCGTTTGTGTTTTACACTGTAATTCTTATTACAGATTACTGTATTGTTCTCCACATCATGCTTTTTTTTGTGTTTTGTGTTTATTGTTGTGTGTATGCAAACAGTGTGCCTGAAGTCCCCATAAACTGAAGCAGATACCACCACTGTCATTGTGAATGGACCATCAGTTCAGGGAACATTTTGTAATGGTTATTCTTGCTGCAGGGAGACAGAATGAATTGGAGGTTGTAACTAGATTCTGAAAGCTCACAAAGAGATTGTTAACTTATATAGTATCATGTGTGAGTGAGTTCAGGTTAGTTTAATGATTAAAAATTGTTGTAACATCTTGGGCATTTAATTGCGGAGCACTCCAACTCTGATTGTAAAGAATAAACTGCTCCATATTTGGCTCAGATGCCCGGACCATATTTAGAGCGTGAATGTCTGCGTGAATCGGTGTTTGGGAAGGGGCTCCCTGGGTATGGATGTGTGATGTAAGTGTTAGTGTTCCATATTAAGAAGGTGAAGTTGGCTACATCATAAATAATCCTCCCTCTATGAGCTGCATTTTTCAGTTGCAGTGATTTTTTTTATAGAGTGCGGCATGTGGAGTCAGTTTTTAAGATTGTTCTTGGGCGATTGACTCACTACCTTGCTCCTAAGTGAGCCAACCGCTCACCAATTACAATCTAAAATGGCGTAGGGGCAATGAGAGGTGGCATGAGCCCCCTCTCATATTTCTATCTTACGATTCTCCTCTCTAAGTGCATGCGGTGGGAAGTCGCTATTCCTTCACACGCGGACTTCCCACGCAGCGTCTCTCGTCACCCGGGTGGTCCGGTGACAGGCGGGTTAAGCCGACGTGTGTGAGGCAGTCGAGTGAATGCTTTGCAGACGCCGACATTGTCAAGAGACACGCCCGCTGGGGTGTGAAGTAGCGGCTGGGCTAGAGGTTCCGTTACTTCGGAGAAACTTAGCGAAAACACTTTCTGGCGGGCTACCAGCGAGGCGTGGGAATGACTTGTGTACCCAGGCAGTTGTGGCGGGAAAATTCCCGCACTTTCTGCAAAATAGTAACGGTGATTGGTTTGCTCAGGGCATAGCGCCGTGACGTAGCAAAATCAGCACAGAAATTGGCGCCAAGAATCTCCATTGGTGGAATGGTAGTGCTCCGGCAATGGAGTGGAATTTCCGCCGGTTTTCGGGTTGCTGATTGGTACGTAACCACGGCCACTGTCGTGGGGGCGGGAATGTTGTGTGTTCGGCCTGTATGGGTGCTCAGGGGTAGTCGGCTCTCGCCTTTCGGTCGAGGACGTCGAAGCAACCAGCCCTCGCCTGCGGTACGCCAGATCGTGTTCTGGCAGCCAAGAAGACAGTTTTGGTAATGTATGTCCGCAGCACCGGCAGATACGGATTTTCCTAGGTGATAATCAGAGCTCAGCAGAGCGCGCCTGTTCGTTTCTTTTTCTGTGTTCTGTCTTGAGTAGCAGCAATTATTGTTAGGTTAGCTGTCTGTCTCCCTTCAGATTTGAGTGGCAAGGAATTTGGCTCCACATACCACTTCGTCTTAAACCTCACAATCTAGTTCAGGGACAACTTCACCTTTACAGTGTTTGTATGAGTATCAAATTTGAGCCAATTTGATTTATTGTAAATGTTTGTGTTTCTGTTTATTATTTTGTGATTAGTCTTAGTAAATCCTATTGTTATTTTGGACAGAACTTTCATTCTGTTAATCGATAGAGCAACCCTATCATTCCTCACTATGCTAATGAAACCTTTGTTTATTTAACTTATTTATCAAATTAAATTATTGCAGGTGCCAAACTCTCTTCTACTCCACTGGCAGGGTTGATTAGAGTCAGTTCGCGTATTTTTCTTATCCTTGTGCAACAGCAAAAGTCGGAGTTAGAATAGGGGGGGGGGGCTTAGAGCATGATTGACATATGTGGATTCTAATAGAATTTAGTGATAAACACACTGCTAGCCCCGGCACCTCGCAGTGTAACTGTTGAGCAACTGACCATCCAGATGCATCCAACGGTTACCGACAGTATCTCCATAACAATCGTTCAGCGAACGCTGCTGCGTTTGGACCTCCGTAGCAGGCAAATCGTTCATGCACGCATACTACATCTACATATATACTCCGCTAGCCCCCAAGCGGTGTGTGGCGGATGGCACAATTCGCGCCAAAGTCATATTTCCCCCCCCCCCCCTCTGTTCCATTCGCGGATCGCACGAGGCAAAAATGATGACTGTCTGAACCCCTCAGTAGAGCTCTTGTTTCCCTTATCTTTGAATGATGATCATTACGCGATTTGAAAGTTGGTGGTAACAATACATGCTCTACATCCTCGGTGAAGATTGAATTTCGGAATTTAGTGAGCGGTCCCTTCTGTTTGGCACGTCGTTTGTCTGCAAGTGTGTCCCACTTCAAACTTTCTATGAGATTTGTAATGCTCTCGCGATAGCTAAATGTACCAGTCACGAATCTTGCTGCTCTTCTTTGGACCTTCTCAGTTTCTTGAATCAGACCCAGCTGGTAAGGGTCCCATACAGACGAACAATACTCTTAAGACTGGACGATCTAACGTATTGTAAGCTATTTCCTTCGTTGAAGGACTGCATTGCTTCAAGATTCTACCAATGAAACGCAATCTAGAGTTCGCCTTACCACGTTACTTGTGTAATCTGATCATTCCATTTGAGATCATTTCGAATAGTCACAACCAGATACTTGACTGATATTACCGCTTCCAAAGAGTTATCATTTATTTTGACTCATACATTAATGGGGATTTTCGCCTTTTTATATGCAGTAGGTAACATTTACTAATATAACTGCCAGTCATTACACCACGCATTTATTTTCTGCAAATCCTCATTGATTTGTTCACCACTTTCGTGTGATACTACTTTCCTGTAGACTACAGCATCATCAGCAAACAGTCTAAGATCGCTGTCAATACCAGCAATCAGATCGTAAAAAGCAGAGGACCTATTACACTGCCATGGGGCACACCTGAAGTTACTATTGTTTCTGTTGAAGTCACCCCGTTCAGGACGACATACTGCTCCCTGTCTGTTAGAAAACTTTCTATCTAACCGCATATGTCACTGGATAGACCCTAAGCGCGCACTTTTTGTAGCAAACGACAGTGCGGAACTGAGTCGAACGCCTTTCGAAAGTCGAGAAATATGGCATCAACGTGGGAGCCGGTATCCAGAGCCTGTTGTATATCATGCACAAAGAGGGCCAGCTGTGTCTCCCATGACCGCTGTTTACTAAAACCGTGCTGGTTTCTGCAGATGAGCTTCTCAGAGTCTAGCAAAGGTCATTATGTCTGAACACAAAATATGTTCCATGATTCTACATCAAATCGATGTCAGTGAAATTGGCCGGTAATTATGTGCAACCGATTTTCTACCCTTTTTATAGATTGCTATGACCTGGGCCTTCTCCCAGTCCCGTGGAACTTTCCGCCGTTCCAATGATCTCTGATAGATGACGGGTAAGAATGGTGCTACATTTGTAGCATGTTGTTGTTGTTGTTGTTGTGGTCTTCAGTCCTGAGACTGGTTTAATGCAGCTCTCCATGCTACTCTATCCTGTGCAAGCTTCTTCATCTCCCAGTACCTACTGCAACCTACATCCTTCTGAATCTGCTTAGTGTATTGATCTCTTGGTCTCCCTCTACGATTTTTACCCTCCACGCTGCCCTCCAATGCTAAATTTGTGATCCCTTGATGCCTCAAAACATGTCCTACCAACCGATCCCTTCTTCTAGTCAAGTTGTGCCACAAACTTCTCTTCTCCCCAATCCTATTCAATACCTCCTCATTAGTTACGTGATCTACCCACCTTATCTTCAGCATTCTTCTGTAGCACCACATTTCGAAAGCTTCTATTCTCTTCTTGTCCAAACTAGTTATCGTCCATGTCTCACTTCCATACATGGCTACACTCCATACAAATACTTTCAGAAACGACTTCCTGACACATAAATCTATACTCGATGTTAACAAATTTCTCTTCTTGAGAAACGCTTTCCTTGCCATTGCCAGTCTACATTTTATATCCTCTCTACTTCGACCATCATCGGTTATTTTACTCCCTAAATAGCAAAACTCCTTTACTACTTTAAGTGTCTCATTTCCTAATCTAATTCCCTCAGCATCACCCGACTTAATTTGACTACATTCCATTATCCTCGTTTTGCTTTTGTTGATGTTCATCTTATATCCTCCTTTCAAGACACTGTCCATTCCGTTCAACTGCTCTTCCAAGTCCTTTGCTGTCTCTGACAGAATTACAATGTCATCGGCGAACCTCAAAGTTTTTACTTCTTCTCCATGAATTTTAATACCTACTCCGAATTTTTCTTTTGTTTCCTTTACTGCTTTCTCAATATACAGATTGAATAACATCGGGGAGAGGCTACAACCCTGTCTCACTCCTTTCCCAACCACTGCTTCCCTTTCATGCCCCTCGACTCTTATAACTGCCATCTGGTTTCTGTACAAATTGTAAATAGCCTTTCGCTCCCTGTATTTTACCCCTGCCACCTTCAGCATAGTCAACATAAAATCTTGCGGGGATACCGTCTGGGCCAGATGCCTTTCTGGCGTCTAAAGATCTTAACTGGACCGTCGACCAAGGCTGGAATCTGTATGCCTATACCTCAACTGGACGTTCACTGAGTGGCGACAGCTGGCATTTCCAGTTGAATCACATTTTACGCTCCATTGAATAGACGGCCGTTG
The DNA here is from genome assembly GCF_023898315.1 of Schistocerca nitens. Classification (NCBI taxonomy): domain Eukaryota; kingdom Metazoa; phylum Arthropoda; class Insecta; order Orthoptera; family Acrididae; genus Schistocerca; species Schistocerca nitens. The sequence continues at coordinate 492,091,723 of NC_064618.1, forward strand.
GCGTTTACATCGTGAAACGTTGGAAGAAAGGGCCCAGGAAAGAGGAGGGAGCGCTACTGTCTGGAAAATGTTTTTGTGGCATTCCCTGGATGGTTTTGTCATTCGGGAAGGCGGAGTGGAGTAAGACAAGTATGCATCTATTCTTGGTGACCATGTCGACGCCCACGTGCAGTTTGTTTTTCCTCGAGACGATGGGACCTACCAGCAGGACAATGCAAAGTGTCACACAGCTGGCAGTGAACTAGCGTGGTTCGAAGAGCATCACGATGAGTTTACCGTACTCCCCTGGCCACCAAACTTTCCCGATTTAAACCCAAGAGAGGAATCTGTATGACCACCTCGACTGGACTGTTCGCGCCATTGATACTCAGCACAGAAAGCTGGTGCAGCTGGCCCCGGGACTGGAGACGGAACGGCTCCTCATGAATTCACTGACTCATCCCTCACGTCTGCACTTCAAAAGGTGGTAATTCATGCTTCTGACAAGTTCAAAAATGACTCTGAGCACTATGGAACTTAACGTCTGAAGTCATCAGTCCCCTAGAACTTAGAACTACTTAAACCTAACTAACCTAAGGACATCACACACATCCATGCCCGAGGCAGGATTCGAACCTGCGACCGTAGCGGTCGCGCGGTTCCAGACTTTAGCGCCTAGAACCGCTCGGCCACCCAGGCCGGCTTTCTGACAAGTGGTCACGTTAATGTGACTGGACCGTTTGCTTACCGTTGCGAATGGCGATGTTAAATCTGCAGCGTAGCAGAGTCGCAGATAGCAGTCACCTCCCCTTTCGGAAGCGAAGGGGTGAAGTGGACTGCGGTAGTCGTCGTGGTGTTGTGGACCACTGCGGCTGCGGCGGGGACGAAGTCTATCTGTCGTTTCTAGGTGCCCGATTAACATACAATACATACAATACAAGTTCCTATGGGACCAAACTGTTGAAGTCACTGGTCCCTAGGATTACACACTACATAGTCTAACTTAAACTAACTTACGCTGAGGACAAATCATACACTCATGCCCGAGAGAGGAGTCGAACCTCCGACGAGCCGCGCGAATTGTGGCAAGGCGCTTTACATCGCGCGGCACACCTTAAGAATATGCTCAGGAAAATTTGATACAAACCACATCAAATTCAAGATTTTTTGCTGGTAAACGTAGGCGCAAACCTATCCAGTCAAAGGAAGACGATATACTCACATCATTCCTACTATTCATCAGTCTTTTGACTGGTTTCATGCTGCCCACCAAGAATTACTCTACTGTACCAACGCCTTGGGAGAGCCAGTCCTGACAAAACACTACCATCTGGTGAGCAAGATTAATAAGACAGGCGAAATACCCTCAGAGTTCAAGAAGAATATAATAATTCCAAACCCAAAGAAAGCAGGTGTTGACAGATGTGAAAATTAACGAACTATCAGTTTAATAAGTCACAGCTGCAAAATACTAACGCGAATTCTTTAGAGACGAATGGAAAAACTGATAGAAGCCGACCTCGGGGAAGATCAGTTTGGACCCCGTAGAAATGTTGGAACACGTGAGGCAATACTGACCCTACGACTTGTCTTAGAAGAAAGATTAAGGAAAGGCAAACCTACGTTACTAGCATTTGTAGACTTAGGGAAAGCTTTTGACAATGTTGATTTGAATACTCTCTTTCAAATTCTGATGGTGGCAGGGGTAAAATACAGGGAGCGAAAGGCTATTTACAATTTGTACAGAAACCAGATGACAGTTACTAGAGTCGAGGGGTATGAGAGGGAAGCAGTGGTTGGGAAGGGAGTGAGACAGGGTTGTAACCTATCCCCGATGTTATTCAACCTGTATATAGAGCAAGCAATAAAGGAAACAAAAGAAAACTTCGGAGTAGGTATTAAAATCCATGGAGAAAAAATCAATACTTTGAGGTTCGCCGATGACATTGTAATTCTGTCAGAGAGAGCAAAGGACTTGGAAGAGCAGTTGAACGGAGTGGACAGTGTCTTGAAAGGAGGGTATAAGATGAACATCAACAAAAGCAAAACGAGGATAATGGAATGTAGCCGAATTAAGTCGGGTGATGCTGAGGGAATTAGATTAGAAAATGAGACACTTAAAGTAGTAAAGGAGTTTTGCTATTTGGGGAGCAAAATAACTGATGATGCTCGAAGAAGAGAGGATATAAAATGTAGACTGGCAATGGCAAGGAAAGCATTTGTGAAGAAGAGAAATTTGTTAACATCGAGTATAGATTTAAGTGTCAGGAAGTCGTTTCTGAAAGCATTTATATGGAGTGTAGCCATGTATGGAAGTGAAACGTGGACGATAAATAGTTTAGACAAAAAGAGAATAGAAGCTTTTGAAATGTGGTGCTACAGAAGAATGCTGAAGATTAGATGGGTAGATCACATAACTAATGAGGAGGTATTGAATAGAATTGGGGAAAAGAGGAACTTGTGGCACAACTTGACTAGAAGAAGGGATCGGTTGGTAGGACATGTTCTGAGACATCGAGGGATCACCAATTTAGTATTGGAGGGCAGCGTGGAGGGTAAAAATCGTAGAGCGAGACCAAGAGATGAATAAACTAAGCAGATTCAGAAGGATGTAGGCTGCAGTAGGTACTGTGAGATGAAGAAGCTTGCACAGGATAAAGTAGCATGGAGAGCAGCATCAAACCAATCTCAGGACTGAAGACCAGAACAACAACAACAACAACAACAACAACCAACCCCTTCATCTCAGAATACCACTTGCAAGCTACAACCTCGGTTACTTGCTGGATACATTCCAATCTCTGTCCTCATCTACACTTTTTACCCTCTACAGCTCCCTCTAGTGCCCTGAAAGTCATCCCCCGATGTCTTAACATATGTCCCACCATCGTGTCCCTTCTTCTTCTCAGTGTTTTCCATATATTCCTGTCCTCGCCGATTATGTAGATAACATCATCGTTGGATACCTTATCAGTTCACCTAATTTTCAACATTCTTCTGTAGCATCACATGTTAAATGCTTCGAGTCTCTTCTATTCCTGTTTTCTCACATATTAGAAATGGTATTACACCATTATACTGACCTCTAAGAACTTGTTGCGTTAACTGAAACACAGCTAGGATCTTAGCGTACCTAGTGTCTACAACGTGCCATGTGGATGTGGTGAAAATTACGTCGGTCAGAGATTACATACAGTAGCCGTGTGTTGTACTGGACATAGACTGCTCCTCAAGTATAGATATCCCGAAAAATCAGCGACAGCGACAGTCTTACGGAAAGACGTAAGATCAACTTTATAAATTCGAAGATCCTCTCCCACACATCAAATTACTGGGATTCTGTAATAAAAGAAGGTGTAGAAACTCAAGTCAGCATCGACAATAATTGTAAGAAAGACTCAGGTTACAATCTCACTGGTTTCTGGAGACGAACACTTGAGACGAGGCGCCCAGTATATTTTATGAGGATTGGTGATTAAGGGGATGTGCCCCTTCCTCTACCGCAGGGTAGCTGCGAGTCGGTGGGCCCGGTGGAAGAGGGGGGACTTGGCCGCCACACTATTGGCTTCCCGTATGTGAATCCCGCTCTCTAGGTGACGTCACACCGTCAATAGAAATCAGAATCCCAAGAGCCTCAAACGTTGGTCTTTTTACGTTTCAACAACATATCGTCACCAGTACAAAACCCTTTTTCCTGTCTCGATGGAGCCGGCTGCTGTGGCCGAGCGGTTCTAGGCGCGTCTTTTCATCAACCACGTCCCTCACATATTTTGTTACATTGAGGAATGTTATGGTTTCAAATTTCTTCTTTCTTTCTTTGCTTTAGTGCTATGCCGTGCACTCAGAACATTTGACTTTTTTATTCTTCTTTCCTTGTTACATTGTTGTACCGCAGTCTGTGTTGCCAATTTCACGCAGGATGGCGGTAGAATGCATTTCAGATGGATCATGTTATGACCTTGTTATTTCCAGTAAGTAATGAAACTTCCTTTTCTCTGAGATTCTTAGCAAGTTGAAATATTGTGAAAATTCGTCTGTAGCCACGTTTCTTGCTTGATTTACAAATGGTTTCATGAAGTCCAGTACGACATAATCTCCAAACGACTGCTTCTGCTTTTTGAGATCATATTTGTGGGGATCGTTGTGAATAAACTGAGCGGACCTGTAACCTGTTTTGATTAGCAATAGTTCCTCGCCTATGGTCATATTTTCTTCGGAGCAATAAGAACGAATAGTTTTCCGCGAACTTTCACCAAATTTCGGATATAAGAGCGAATTTTCTGGATGGCAAGCGTTCAGCTTGCGTTGTTTTTACAACTAAATACAGAAATCTGAGAAGTTCCTGAAATCTTTCGCTTGGCATAACGTTGATGATGAAAGCAGGTCGCCAAGAATGCGAACAACATTTATTCGCAGGTACATCTTCTGTATAAATGACACTCCAAGCATATATGGAGGGCTAGTTTCAATAGTGGTACAAGTCCATTTTTGTTCCTTCTGAGATACAGAGTCCTCAAGTTAAATGAGCGCTGAAAAATCTGTAGTTGAGATACGAGAAATATTCCAATATATGTACTTGAGTATTTCTGGTATTTCAACTGCAGATTTTTCAGCGCTCATTTAACGTTTGGACTCTGTATCTCAGAACAAAAATGGACTTGTACCACTATTGAAATAAGCCCTTCATATGATGCCTATCAATTTTTCCAGTTCCTCTTTTGACACGGTCAAATGGTTGTTTTTTAGTAGTTTTCGAACATTTGATTCAATACACAAAGTGAGACAAAACGGATTTTATAACTTTGGAATCATATAGATATTTATTGAGATAACTTAGATGCGTCATTTGGTAGTAAACAATGTCATTTTGTAGCAAACAGCCTCATGATTCACATAGTAGTTTCAGGTGTCATTTTATTTCGACGTGAGTACCATCTGTAATGCTGCATATATCCCGCTGGTAATAAATTTCTTCCCACACTCGTTCCAGCGAATCGGGCGTAACATGTGCAATGGCAGGAAGGAATCGATTTTACTGGTCGGCTGAATAGTCTGCTGTGGAAGAAACAAACACGGTCTTCAATGAAACTCAGAGGAAGAAAGTCTGGGGAGAGAGGTGGACATGCGATTGGCCCTTCACGGCCAATCTATCGACCTGGGAAGCGATTATGGAGGAAGCCTCGAACTTCTGTGAAGAAACGAGGTGGTGACCCGTCTTGGTGGTAGTAAACCATCAAATCTCGGTCATCCTCATCGATCTGTCTAATTAAAACAAATATTGTTAAGACGCTGCAGTCATGGACTGTGCGGCTGGTCCAGGCGGCGGTTCGAGTCCTCCCTCGGGCATGGGTGAGTGTATTGTCCTTAGGATAATTTAGGTTAAGTAGTGTATAAGCTTATGGACTGATGACCTTGGCAGTTAAGTCCCATAAGATTTCACACACATTTGAACATGATTTGAAATGTTGTTATTTTTACTATATTACGTCATATTTACCTTAAATTTCATTTATTTCGTCCATTCCAAACGTAATTATACGACTTGCAATTATTCGGTCAGTTATTTAAACCTGAAAGTGAGGTGAAAAGTTCTCTCTACACACGTTGCAGATATATCGAGACCCTCTGTGGAGTTAAGTGCTAATCGCGTAGGTATGTGCACGGAAATTGTAGTCCTCGTTGAGGTATACGGCTGAATACTTAACAACAAGCATGGCGGGCAGTCATATGACTTTTCTTTGTTGGGACAATTGTTAACACGTTTCTCATAGTCTTTGCAGTAATTGGAAGGAACTGATGCAGTGCAACGTAGTGTTGTTTTGATTATGTTTTTACTGGGCAATTTTACGTTTTTGCCTGCTGTTATTCTTTCATATTTTGCCATTACGTTCTATTGTGCACCAGAATAAATCATGAATCATCAACATAAACCAATATCTCTAAAGCATCAAGGAACCACTGCGCTAGTTGTTACCTTTAGTTTATTTACAATGTTGCCGCGATACTGGACACTATAAAGGGTGCACACCTGTTTGCATTGATGGTTCGATGCCATATTTTGGTGTTAGCACTGGTGGCACGCCCTCCATTAGCAGACTTCCGTTTCGGAGGTCGATGGAAATCACTGTGTCACCTGTGAAACGTACAAACCACGTGGAAGACTATTGTCATTGGGTTCGTATTTTGGGGAACAGCGCATTCGTAATCTTGTATTGTCGTTAAAGTCAACGGGGAATGTATGCTTACTTTTCCCTGACAAATCATTGACCTTATTTTTGGATATACTTCAAATAGAAGGATATGTCTGATTGCCAGCGTGTACTACATAATATGAAGAAATTTTCCGTAGCTTCCTAGTGATTTTCCTACGACTTTTATTTTTTCACACACTTTTTTATGATTTATGGGAATAATACGTGGACTACTGACTGCGATTACAGGGAGTATATATCCAGGGGCCAGAGATTTACGAGATACAGAAATTGACAAATTTCGAATTATTGTATAACAACCTGTATTTAAGATGCAATTCGCAATTTGAAATGCCGTAACCGCTGTCTAATTTAATATCACTGTCTGCCTTACTTTGCTTGCAGCTGCCGCTTTCAGCTGCCAGTTGACGATGGCCTCAAAAGAGAAATCGTTGCACAACCCAAGAAAAAAAGCTATTTTTTATTTTTCTGAACTTAATATGACCTTTTATTTACATCACTGTTTTACCCAGAATTTATCTACATTAATAAACTGAATTATAAGAATTTACAATACTGTTTACAGGAACAATGTTTATAATGGGTTTTTATATTTTTCTCATGCTTATTTGAAATATAACGTTGTTTCAATCATATGGATCTCTGCCGACGAATGAGTGTTTCGTATTAGTTACTTGTCTTCCGTTACTTCCGCATTACCATCAAGATTGATTTTAAAACAATGAAATTCTAAATAATTATTTCATTAGTTATTAATATCTGGAACTATATGTTGTTACAAACGAATTATGACTAAGCGGTAAGATTGAGAGAAAGGACAAAAAAAGAAAAACAACGATGAAACTATAAGTCAATAGTCATAATGTGATATCGAAATAAATGGCATGAAAGACAGTGTGGAACATTAATTGTGGAAGCTCTTAACTAAACGAGAGTTTCCGTGATAATGATAACGTCCATTTATTCACCCTTAGCTGTAGCTTCCCATATTTCCTCGATGTAAGGACAAGTCGTGAACTGTAGTATTTCCCGTTAACACTGACGTTGTTTCCCACGTACAATTCCAATACCTGTTTGGTATCCCAGCCACTCCATATCTAATCTCTGTACTTTTGTTGGCGGTACCAATGCCGACTGACTAAAAATAAACTTCTTGCAGCTTTTTTCCCTGGAAACCGCTGCTCACTGCTATGTGGTTAAAAAAATGGTTCAAATGGCTCTGAGCACTATGGGACGTAACTTCTGAGGTCATCAGTCCCCTAGAACGCAGAACTACTTAAACCTAACTAATCTAAGGACATCACACACATCCATGCCCGAGGCAGGATTCGAACCTGCGACCGTAGCGGTCGCGCGGTTCCAGACTGTAGCGCCTAGAACCGCTCGGTCACCCCGGCTGACTCCTATGTGGTTCAGCATGGGCCATATCATTAGTTGATTCATTTCATACATACTTCTTGCGGAAGCTATTACTTCACAGATCCGTTGCTAGCTATGTAATAGGGCTACGGCATCCTAAGCAACGAAATAAGAAGGAGGTGAGATGAAAATATTTGGTACCAGGAAGCATGCTTTTGTTTTGTTCTGAAGAAAACATTATTAGCTTCACCAACTTGTTTCTCAAGTCTCCTTTTCTTCTGCCATCTTGTGTCATCGTCACTAGTAACTAGAAGAAATTGCCGTATCCAGCGAGTCGGTTTTGTGTGGATGCACCGACAACGGCGCGCAGTCGGCACGTTGACACTAGTGGCGCTGCGGGTTAGGAACCCGCCCCTCAACCCCCTCCCCCCCCTCACGCCCCATCACCTCACCCTAGCGCCAGGTGAAGCCAATGAGCTGCCTACGACTGAGAATAAAGTCGGTATTAGACGACACACCTAACGTGTACAAGTGAGATGTAGGCAGCGCGCTGTCCAACGGCGGTAAAAATGAAGCTGTGATTTTAGCAGACGGTTTGTCTGCCGGGAAGAAATAGGAACCGTTCTACTCTGCTGTGGTTCCGCGCATGTGCAGCAGAAGAAATGTTCGCGCACATGCGCAGAACGCACCGTCTACAGCGGGCTTTCTATTTGTAACTGTTTCACTTATCATCAGCAGACGAGCAATGCGTGAGACCTTGAGGACTCTTTTGGCTATTTTGCATAATTCCTACTCCTTTTTCAGTAGGTAAATTTTTATTATAAATGCAGTAAAAAAACAAACGAAAATTCTCTTTTTCGTATTGTCCTCGAGATAACCATTAGGCATTACCTCTTACCACGAACAAAGCACTGGAAGACGGCCTTCACTTACAAGGGGAGGCCGCCAATTGTGAAATTCAGATTCGATTCATACTGCGCATAATATAAGCTCATGGCGAGAGGTATAATGTGGCAAAGCACCAAGATGCACTTCTCAGCCGTTGTCGAGAAAATCGACAGTTAAAAGAAACCGTTGCGGTGAAATACTCTCTACGATTTACAATTTCCTCCAGCGTCGCGTCGCAGCGGTAAGCGCTCGGGTTCGCAATCCGAAGTTCGCCGGATCTAATCTCGCGCCATGCAACTTTTTTTTTAGTATTTGTTTTTTGTAATTCAAATATATATATATATATATATATATATATATATATATATATATATATATATATATATATAATTCCCCTGCAATCAGTTGCAACAATTATGCATATAATAAGTCGTTGAAAGTCGTTTGTCGTGGAAAAAGAAAAACTGGCGACTTCGACCATGATTATGTTTTCCCCAAACATAGTTGTATTTCACAAATGTTATTAATTGTCTTCATAATGTTTACACGTGTAGTTAACGGAAGACGTAGAAACGATATTCCGAAACGAATACGTATAGTGTAAGTCAAACGTTCGAATTGGAGTAGAGACCCACTATATATATATATATATATATATACGTTACATACCAAATTAAGTACAAAATGTCCTGTCTTATACCCTACTGCAGTCGCAAATTTTACAAGGGTTTAGTAATCTGTGGTTAATGATATCTTTTTATAGTAGAAATAAAAGAAAACAAATATATATATATTTGAATTACAAAAAAGAAATACTAAAAAAATACTAAAAAAAAGGTTGCATGGCGCGAGATTCGATCTGGCGACCTATGAATTGCGAACACGAGCGCTTACCGTTGCGCCACGACGCTGTAGGAAACTATCAATCGTAGTAGAAAGTATTTCACCGCAACGGTTTCTTTTTAGTGTCGATTTTCTCGACAACGGCTGAGAAGTGCATCTTGGTGCTTTGCCACATTACACCTCTGGCCATGAGCTTTTATTATGCACAGTATGAATCGAATCTGAATTTCACAATTGGCGGCCTCCCCTTGTTAGCGACAAAGAGGCGTCAAAGTAGAGTTAGTTGTCACTGCCAAAAGACAAACAACACTGGGTAAAATAATAGCAGTACCGGTTGGACCCTAGACGACTCGAAAACCGTAGCCTGCTCAACTAAGTCCAGATTTCAGGTGGTTAAAGCTGATGGTAGGGTTCCAGTGTGGCGCAGACCCCACGAAGCCATGGACCCAAGTTGTTAACAAGACAAGCTGATGGTGACTCTGCAGTACTGTGGGCTCGATCCTCAGGTGCAACTGAACCGTTCGTTGATTGAAAATGGTTGTGTTCGGTTACTTGGGAGACCATTTACAGCCATTCATGGACTCCATGTTACGAAACATTCTGGATAGTTCGACTGAATAATTTGGTCACCCAGATTTTCTGATACGGATCTCACCGAACTTTTATGGGACATAATCGAGAGGTCACTTGGTGCACAAAATATTTCATCGGTAGTAGTCTCGCAATTGTGGACTACTATACATGGCACAACACTTCTGCGGGATACTTCCAGCGACTTATTGGATCCATGCCAAGTCCGATCAGAAGGACATCCGACACGATATTAGGAGTTACTCCATTCTTTTGTCGCCTCACTGTATGTCCCTGCTTTCACCCATTCTTCCCAGCCTGGGTCGAAGCCATTTGCTGTACCTGGGATTACGTTGCCTTTCTGCCTTTCCCCTAAGAACTAATGCCGTCGCTATCACAGCAATTGCTGAAGATAATTGCGTCCTCCACGTCTAAAATAGTATGAAACGTAAACATAAATAATCATTTGCGTGTGGCATCATGAGATAAAATGAACACTTACGTGCATAATTCTACATAATCACTACGTAATTCCGTTCTAGCTGCAAAATATGACAATAACTGGTTAGGAAATACGAGCGTAGACCTCTCAGACGTTTCAGTGTAAGTAGTAGCTTCACAGAATCATTAACTTTCACACTCAACGACGTAAACAAGTTAGCTTACGTACTCTTGGGGCCCTGCTGTAGAATTCAACGGTAGGTGTATCGTGTACTACGATGGTAGTTACATACTTGTACGCTTGGGGCGCTGGTGCGACCTTGCATAAGCCTGGTGTGTCTTGTGATACCGGCTAAGATGTGCCAACACGCCTAGCGAAGGACCTCATGCGTGTTGCTCTCGTTCGATTCTCATTCCCTGACTCAGCTCTCTTTTGACGACCAATTCGACGGATTTGGTCGTTGCGAAGTTTTACGGTGCTGGCCGGATTTACGCTTACAGCTCATAATCGACTACACCTTGACCTAGTTTCCTATTATACTTGTGGTCTGTTTACCCTACGTACTGTGCTTGATAAACGAACTGTATACTCGTACTACAATTCAATAGAATTTCTTCACTTTGCCACTTTTGTTCAACAAATCTTTGTATGAAATTTCAGTTTTTTTTGTACAGTTTTTCAAGACACAACATATTTTGTATCTCATTCATGAATTCTGCAGTTGTGTCCCCGAACAGTAATAATCACGCTAAATCAACATTCGACCCATCCACTCTCCGTGGTTTTTATACCGTCCCCGTCTATAGTTTTGAAGACATTTCAATAGTATACATTGCATGTTAAGGGATCGATGACTAATTTCACCACTACGGTACCCAGGAATCTCTTCTGACTGGAAATATCTTCTTTAATCTGCATGTATCACCTCCAGTTCCATATTTTTCGTAGTTTTCCTTTACTCTTTATTATTATCAATGATCGATTTATTCTTTTGCGCTATCTTCTTAGCAACATTCACTTCTAGAGAGAGATCCTCGGACATTAGAGGTTTATCAACATACAAGTGAAACACAAGGATGTTTCGTATTAAATGTAGGCAGAACATACGAGCTTAAAGCGTACTTATTGAGAACACGGATGTTGATTAAAGAAGGCTATACATTGTTAGATAATTGTTGCAAAATTTGTTTTCGAGGTTTCAGCTTCCCGTGTCTTCTTTTACTGTAAATGTCTTCCATAATGATATCTTTCATACTTTCGGCATCTGTTAGATTTACCTGCGTGGCATCTTCACTAGATTTTACCTTGTTTGTTTTGTCACGTTTGCCGCCCGGGATTATCCCAGCGGTCTAAAGCCGCTGCAGTCATGGACTGTGCGGCTGGTCCCGGCGGAGGTTCGAGTCCTCCCTCGGGCATGGGTGTGTGTGTTTGTCCTTAGGCTAATTTAGGTTAAGTAGTGTGTAATCTTAGGGACTGATGACCTTAGCAGTTAAGTCCCATAAGATTTCACACATATTTGAACATTTTCTATCACGTTTGGAATCTTGGAGGTTTTCCTCATGATGCAAGCAATAATATGTGTGCAATGTTTATAGAATGTGCAATGATTGGTGTTTACAAATGAGCTAACGGTGCATGAGTAGCTTCTCCCCCCCCCCTTCCCATGAACCATAGTCCTTGCCGTTGGTGGGGAGGCTTGCGTGCCTCAGCGATACAGATAGCCGTACCGTAGGTGCACCCACAACGGAGTGGTATCTGTTGAGAGTCCAGACAAACGTATGGTTCCTGAAGAGGGGCAGCAGTGAGACAGGGTTGTAGCCTCTCCCCGACGTTGTTCAATCTGTATACTGAGCAAGCAGTAAAGGAAACTAAAGAAAAATTCGGAGTAGGTATTAAATTCAATGGAGAAGAAATAAAAACTTTCAGGTTCGCCGATGACATTGTAATTCTGTCAGAGACAGCAAAGAACTTGGAAGAGCAGATGAACGGAATCGACAGTGTTTTGAAAGGATGATATGAGATGAACATCAACAAAAGCAAAACGAGGATAATGGAATGTATTCGAATTAAGTCGGGTGATGCTGAGGGAATTAGATTAGGAAATGAGACACTTAAAGTAGTAAAGGAGTTTTGCTATTTGGGGAGCAAAATAACTGATGATGGTCGAAGTAGAGAGGATATAAAATGTAGACTGGCAATGGCAAGGAAAGCGTTTCTGAAGAAGAAAAATTTGTTAACATCGAGTATTGATTTAAGTGTTAGGAAGTCGTTTCTGAAAGTATTTGTATGGAGTGTAGCCATGTATGGAAGTGAAACGTGGACGATAAATAGTTAAGACAAGAAGAGAATAGAAGCTTTCGAAATGTGGTGCCACAGAAGAGTAGTGAAGATTAGATGGGTAGATCACATATCTAACGAGGAGGTACTGAATAGGATTGGGGAGAAGAGGAGTTTGTGGCACAACTTGACTAGAAGAAGGGATCTGTTGGTAGGACATGTTCTGAGGCATCAATAGATCACCAATTTAGTATTGGAGGGCAGCGTGGAGGGTAAAAATCGTAGAGGGAGACCAAGAGATGAATACACTAAGCAGATTCAGAAGGATGTAGGCTGCAGTACGTAGTGGGAGATGAAGAAGCTTGCACAGGATAGAGTAGCATGGAAAGCTGCATCAAACCAGTCTCAGGACTGAAGACCACAACAACAACAACGAGTAGCTTCTTACATCATGAGATAAATTATATGCAAACATGTATAAATGAAACAATATTGCACACTATGAATTAATTGAATGAGATTGCGCTGTTTGAAGCAGATTGACAAAGTACAAAGCGATACTGATTAATTTTTTCAGTGATTCCCCAAGTTAGTTCACGCTAATGCTGGTATGGTTCCTACTGCAAGGTCATGTCCCATTCTTTTCAGGCTAGACTTACATGTCTCAGTTATGTTTTTGGTTACAATACCATGGCATGTCCAATATCCTTACAAAAATGATCGAAGGGTGAATAATCGCAGCTACTTATTGATTTTCAAGAATTGTAACGTCTACTATATTCTATAGCAAAGGCCCGTTATTATGAAATGGATGTACCGTGCCCTTAAAATTTTCTCTTCCCACGATACTTCAGTAAGCGTATTGTATTCCACTTGTAGCATGGGATGACCCCTTATGTTGCCATTGTGACAATATCATTCATACTTCACCACGTAGAAGACTGGATCACCTTACGTAACGGTGTCTTCATTAGGGCTCCATCATACTGAGTTCGAAACTGTAAGGTCCAGTTTCCTTATTTTTCCTCACAGCACTGGATAACTGCTAGAAGTTCTGCTAATGTGGTGCCTTACTCTATTTTCAGTCATTTCTCTGCAGTCTCTTCTGTTGTGTCTCGCCTTTGATCAGCAACAAGAGTAAAATCGTCTGCGACTGTATATTTCACATTAAACTACATTCTTTATGTTTCCTGCACATTACTTTAGGCAGTATTTCGAGGTTTTTAATACAATTGTAATCGTAGATTAAATTACATTGAAAGTAACTTCAAGTTATTGCCTGCACATCTTAATCTTTTTTCTTAGCCTCACATTGGACTATAAGAGGGCTTTCAGAACATAAATTCTGTTAACTTGCATAGTGAATTTTAAAACAATTGGAAGTAATTTTTGTCAGAACTCGAATTCAGTGTTTAAACAGAATACTTGTAGTTTTAGGGCCGAGTTTGACTTGAACTTGGCATTATCTGAATACACTGAGCTTATTCTTTGGAGAGATTTAACTTTAACCTTCATGCGAATTTACTGACATGACTAGACCCTCAAACTGAAAACCTTTTTATTGGATCTACAATCATGTACAATGGACGTTCCTTGTACTCTGTCTGCCCTTTATCTTGTAGAATCACACAGCAATCAACTCACTTGACAGGCTACAGCATAACATAATCCTTTACCTGTGTGTGAAATGTACACAGTTCAATCTGTTAAAAATAGGTGAGATTTTGACCACGTGCTAAGAGTCTATGTAATTAGTAACAAAAATTTACACTAAATATGTATTGAGATGAAGATAGCGAAAACAATGGGGATTTCAATCACAGGTATTAGTTAAAATAGACGTGAACAATAGCTGAAGACGCAATGAATGCCTACGTCTAACTGATTTACGATCTGCAAGTAGACCGCTTTATAAAATGAAAGTCCTGGCGAACGGCGAAGACAAGTAGGCCACTTAACAATTCAGTTAGCTAAAATACTTGACAATGATGTACATGACGTAAATTTCATGGTCAAGAGTGGTACAAACAGCTAACAATGTACACAGGGTGATCAATCGTTAAGGCAACCGGCGGGCGGGGATTTTGTTGTTGAGGTGACAGCCGGCCGGCGGCGGTGCTGGTGGGGAATATATTTCCTATCTGCAGTGAGGCCTTTGTTTGCAGAGACAGCACGTATTTGTTAGGCGACGCAGTGCATTGTATTGAGTGAAAGTGTTTCAAGTTAAATGGAAAAAAATACAAATATTCTATTCGCCTAAGGGTATTCATAAATTTTTCGTATCTGCGTACAGAATTAGCGCATGTAGTAAGGAAATTATTTAAAGAGGCATTTCCTGATGTTCAAGTTGCTAATCAGAGTACCATTCATCGATTGCTAAATAAATTTCGTGAGAAGAAAGTTACGAAGCTACAGCCCTATAAAATTATTGCAGGGAAAGAACTAAAACCGAGTGACAATGCAAAAAGTTTGTGCTTTTTACACAATTGTTTTTCTTTTTTTGGATAATAACGCTCTTAAGGACTGTGATCTCTGTTGTTAGAAAAAGAGTGAAAATGAAGTGATTAGTTCGAGTAATATTAGAAACTACAATCATTCAGCAACAAACTAGTTAATAGAAAAACACGATGAAACTGTAGGAAACTATATACAATTATGCCCTCCAAAAATAAATTGGAGACTAAAAAATCAGCGGAAAAAAACAGATCAGAATAAGTGCCAGGAAATATTTAACAGGAACAGAAAGTGAAAAACTTATTGGACTATAAAATCATCTCCGCTTCGTAAGTATCTTGAAACTGTCGCCAATCGAAAACTTGACGCATTTCGCTCCTACTTGTAAGAAACGAACCTTACATTCTTGAACAGATGTTTCCAGTCTCCCGTCTTCCACTGGAGACTTAGTACAGAAATCAAGGAAACTTCATTCCTTTAAGACAGAATTGATTAGTCAGTACGAATTGTGAAGTAAACATCCTTTTATTTTATTTTGTCGTTCGGTTTCGTTTAGTTGTCCCCCATACCAATTAAGGCCCGTATTTCTATCCATCCCTGTAAATGGCGGCCTTCAATTCGGGAACAGTTGCCTCACTTCTGCTCTACGGCTTGGCAGGTGCTTGGCTCCCAACCAGAGAGTTTTACTGTTACGTCTTATTGCCAACACCGGCTGGATAAATCTTCTGAAACTTCTCAAAGTGCTCTGACGAGAGACTTGTGCGTGCAGACACAGAGCTAAAGATACGCTGCACAACTCCTTTGAAAAAGTAGGCAGTAATCATAAAAGTCGGCGAGAGTAACTCTACTACAGTTACCAGACGGAACACGGATAGAAGAGGAAGATTGGGGAATATGCTTTCAAGTCCACCATACACTAGTCTTTTCTCCACCTATGTGTGCGGGAGCTTGATGTGGTCTGCGTTATGAAAAACGTTGGCACTTTCATAGCCGATGTGCTCCAAACACTCACATACTAATACGTTAATAGTTACTACAAAAGGTCACACACAAAACATATTGAGAGTGAGTATAAAATGATATAAAGAAAGAAGACGGGAAGCAAGGACGTCCACGTTGGTATAAACACGTGTCGAATTACTGGTTGGCCGCTGCACACGTTAAGACTCAAGTGCGGGGCCCAACACAGCCAACTCATCGAAATTCCATGACCATGAAGGACCCATTTTTGCCTTTAACCTCGATTGAAAACTAACAAAAATAATAGGGATGATCAACGAAAAAGTAGTTCCACTACACAGCCCCACATACTTGCCGTGCAACGTCTTATGACAAGTCTATAAGAAAAGTCGTTTGGTTTCGCCAAAAACCTCGGCATTTACCCACCCGTATTAAATAAGCGGAAGGCTGAAGGCATTTCTGAACACATACAAGCATAATGAAAATTTTACTTTCAGTTCCATAGCTCGCAGTGTAGTCCCTCTTACGCACTTTGTCAGATTTGGCCACCAACCAAACCTTTCACCGGCAGTTCCCAGCAACGGAAGACGACGTCACACTTCCTGACCAATGTCAGGGGAGAAAACAAAATTACCTCCTGCATAGCCATGTCTCAAAGGCTTGGCTTTCCTGCTTCAGGTGTATCGATAGCGTAGGAAGTAGTGAGTGAAGAGTACACAGCGTCACCTTTCACTCGTTGTAGACTTCTACCAGTTTTGAGCTGAGCAATGCTTTGGCGCACTCCTTTAATTCGTCGTCATGTGCAAAGTATTGGGATCCAAGCAACATTTTCATCTCCGCAAACAGGTCAAAATCATTATAGTCGAGACCCTGATGGGTCGCAGCACTGTTGCCAGCTTCCAGCTCTGAAGTGCAAACGGCTGCTTGCTACATCGGTAACGTCCCCATCATCCACGAACTGCTTCATTCAGCCAACAGGCTATAAAATGTTTACCACCGAGTACAGGGAGCCGGCCGATGTGACCGAGCGGTTCTAGGCGCTACAGTCTGGAACCGCGCGACCGTTACGGTCGCAGGTTCGAATCCTGCCTCGGGTATGGATGTGTGTGATGTCCTTAGGTTAGTTAGGTTTATGTAGTTCTAAGTTCTAGGGGACTGATGACCTCAGATGTTAAGTCCCATAGTGCTCAGAGCTCAAATGGCTCAAATGGCTCTGAGCACTATGGGACTCAACTGCTGAGGTCATTAGTCCCCTAGAACTTAGAACTAGTTAAACCTAACTAACCTAAGGACATCACAAACATCCATGCCCGAGGCAGGATTCGAACCTGCGACCGTTGCGGTCCTGCGGCTCCAGACTGCAGCGCCTTTAACCGCACGGCCACATCGGCCGGCAGTACTCAGAGCCATTTGAACCATTTTGAGTACAGGGACGCTCGGGACAGTCATCATTCCTCAAGTCACCAACAAAGGTACTTAAACACTGCTAAACCTAATGAAGGAATTCTGTAGCACAAGGAGGCTTCCGTGGTTCTGAAATGAAATGAAATGTCATGTGGCCAGGGCCTCCCGTCAAGTAGACCGGTCGCCCGGGACAAGTCTTTTTGTTGACGCCACTTTGGCGACTTGCGCGTCGATGGGTATGAGATTATGATGAAGCAACACAACACCCAGTCCCTGAGTGGAGAAAAATCTCCGACCCAGCCGGGAATCGAATACGGGTCCCTTAACATGGCACTCCGACGCGCTGACCACTTTTTTTATTATTTATTTATTTCAATAAAGATCACTCTGTTAAAAGGAACATGTAGATCATTTCACGGTATAGTATGTGCATTACATATTGAGTGGTGAGAGAAGCGTGAGGTACATATCAGCTGTCAAATGTGCACACCGACTGCACCCGCCACATCCCAACTGCGTGGTGGGTCGAGGAAGATAGTTGGCAAAGGTTTCCCGATAGTGTGACAATCTATGAACTTCATTGTGGGCTTGCTGCAAGAAATACCAAAAGTCAAGTCGCGACTTGGCAGCATCCCCATAGAGGTACGCGATCGTCCAACCTTTGACCCAGATGATCGACTGTGATTTAGTCGTCGGAAGGTAGTCTGGATGTAAGAAGGAAGCAGGTGTAATATGTTGCGGGGTCACACGGAAGTAGCAAGCTACCATCTCTCTTCCTAGGGGCCAGACGTCCTCCACCGCGATACAAGTTAAGCGGTGGTGGTCGTCATCCACTTGGTGACACTTCGGGCATACTGGAGTGTCCACTAGTCCAATTGCATGGAGCCGTTGGTTGGTGTTGAACTTGCCACAGGCGACACAGAACCACAGTGTCCGATCGAAGGTAGGAAGGAATTTTTGGTGCACATGTCTCCAAATCTTCGGCCAATGCAACCTGGGGTGTTTGAGTTCAATGACATTACGACTTAACCGTCGTAGCAGCCAAACATAAAAATCCTTCGCGCATGGCGGTCTCGTGCGCGGAAGCCCGTCTCTGATATAACTAAGTTCCACGATAAATGTTGAGACATCCGAAAAATGTGGCGTAATGTTGCCCACCGCCACCGGAGGTGTGAGGGACGCTGGAACCAGGAGATCCAGTAGGCGGGATGTAAGTGAATCACCCCCGCTACGCCATTGCTTATACATCGTGACTAGAAGGAGCGTCGCCGCTCGGCAGTGAACATTCGTAAGTCCGAGTCCACCCTTGTCCGTAGGGAGTGTGAGCGTTGCGTATCGCACCTTGAGGGGCGACCCAATCATCACAAAATAGCCTAGTGCTGATTGAAGTCGACGTCCGAGCTTGAGTGGTAGGGGCAGCATCTGCGAAATATGCACCATACGAGAAACAACATAAGTGTTCAGATACTCGACGCGCTGCAAAGGATCAATGCGCCGTAGAAGATGTTGTCGGACCATGGTACGTGTTGTCTGTAAAATATGTCGGTAGTTAACTGCCGCAGTATGTTTTACAGATGAGGTAAGATCTATGCCGAGGTAGCGGAATCGTTGTACATAAGGAAACGACTGATTTTTTCCGGCGTAAGGCCCCTACCAACCGGCATTGCCACCGATTTGTTCATGTTCACTGCACTACCCGCCGTCACACTGTGGTCCTACAACAGTTGAAGGACCGTCTTCACCTCTGCCTCAGAACGAACGAGCAGCAGGAGGTCGTCCGCATAGGCACGACATTTGAAAGTGTAGCCCCGTAGTTCCATCCCAGAAAGAGAATTTGTTAGCCTCCCAATTAATGGTTCCAACGCTGTCGCGAACAACAGCATCGAAAGAGGGAAGCCCTGGCGAATGGATCGTCGAATTTGAATGGGCCCTGCTATACGCCCATTAGCGTGTACCAAGGATTGTGCGCCCCCATAAATCCTTCTAATGAGACCAGTAATACGGTCTGTAAATCCCATTTGTTCCATTATAGCGTACAGATAGTTGTGGTGCACCTTATCAAAAGCACTATCAAAAGTAACCGTCACCATCGCCACTTTAAGCCGGCACTCCTCCGCTAGCGCTATCACATCACGGCATTCGCCAGTAGCTGTTTGCATATTCATCGATCCACCCGGTGTCGTCTGTTCTGGAGCGAGAACGCTACGAATTAACATACGACATCGGGACGCTAGCAACCGTGCAAAAAATGGCCAAATGGCTCGGAGCACTATGGGACTTAACATCTGAGGTCATCAGTCCGCTAGAACTTACAACTACTTAAACCTAACCAAACTAAGGACATCACAAACATCCATGCCCGAGGCAGGATTCGAAACTGCGACCGTAGCAATCGCGCGGTTTCGGACTGAAGCGCCTAGAGCCGCTCCCTCGGCCACCGAAGCCGGCAACCGTGCAGAGATCTTATAGTCGGCATTAAGCAGGGTGATGGGGGGATGATGTGTGACGGTAATCTCTGGCTTCAGTTTATGTACTGGCACCAAGAGGCGTGTCATAAAATCCGGTGGAATAGGCGCATCGGAATTTAACATCTCGTTGTACATTTCCGGCCATCGCATTGCCATTTCGCTGCGAAATTCTCGGTAAAATTCAGCAGGATGCCCATCAATGCCTGGGGACCGATTCAACGCACCTTGTGCGATCGCATCATGTACGTCCTCACAGCTTATGGCTTCCAGTAAGGTTCCCGCGGCTTCCACCGTCAGTGTACGGGAGACGTGCGTGGCTATACGGTCGAGGTCATCGACAGGGGCTGTTTCTTCCCGATAGATGTGTTGGTAATGGTCGATAAATGCTGAGAAAATGTCCACTTGACGCGTCACTCTTCGGTCTTCGCGGATAATTAATTCCCGTACCAAAACGCGTCGTCGGTGCTTTCGTTCATTCACGACGTGGTGCATGGAAGGAATCTCGTGCCTTATGGTATCGTGACATCTGGCGTGCACCACGGTTCCGTGAAGATGTTTCCGGGCTAAAGCCACTAGTTTAGCTTTTATCCTTTTGCGTTCGATCCAGATGTCTTGTCCGGGCGGACCATCATCCAGGTCGCGCAACGCTGCAAAATAAAAGTCGGTCGTACGGCGGCGCCATTCTGCCATCTCCCTGTTATATGAGATGAGCGTACGGCGAAGCGTCGGTTTAGAACAAGTCAGTCACCAATCAAGCATCGTCGCATACCTTCCAACCCTTCGCTCGCACATCGTCCATGACTCAAGGATCCGCATTCAGGATCATGTTGATGTTGAATGTTTAGTTTCCACTGGGCCTTACTGTTCCACACCTCTCTACGTGGAAGAAGCACCATACAGTTGTAAGCGCTGTGATCGGAAAATGCCAATGGCCAGCGTTCCGCCTCCTGGACATCATTTGCATGAGCCCGTGAGATATAAATGCGATCTAATCTGCTCACCGAATGACTTGTCACAAAGGTGTATCCCGGTGCATCTCCATGTCGTAATTCCCACGTGTCACTAAGTACAAGGTCGTTGACAACGATTCGCAACTCCTGGCTGATTTTTGTTTGCGGCCATTGGTCTTTCTGGCTGAGAACACAGTTGAAATCTCCACCAATTATTACACATTCATAACGTCCATGGAATAGTGGGACAATGTCTTCTGCATAAAATCACGCCCTTTCCCGCCGCCGATTATTTCCCGGTGCATAAAGATTGACGATGCGTGTCCCAAAAAATCGTGAGAGCCATTCCCCTGGCCGACGGAAGATAACACACGTTTTCCACTGGGAATCCATCTCGCACGTAAACTGCTACTCAACTCCCATTGTGATCTCCATGTGACGAATAGGATTGGTAGCCTGCGATGTATGGGAGTGCAGCTATGTGGACTTCCTGCAGCAAAGCAAAATCCACATCAGATGCCCATATCGTTTCCTTCAGTAGGTATATTTTAGCCGGTGAACGCACGTCATTTATATTTAATGTCGCAATACAGTTCGCATGGCGTTGAATCCCACTCTGTCGAGGCGCAACAACATATCCCTGCATCGGCGCTGGGGGCTGAGTTAGAAGACGTTCTCCCGTCACTCTCCCTTCACCTTCAGCAATTGTTAGGCCGTCTTCGTGAGTGCCGGCTGCCTCTGTATGACGTCCGGCGCCTCCTCAATATCGTCATACCACGTCTTTTCAGGCAGTGATATATTCGTGTCCATAGGCACAGCATCTGCGTCTGGAGAGCCAACTGGCTGTGATTCCTCTTCAGCATCACCACGTCCTTGTACCGTTAATGTGACAGACCGCTGCCGGTCTGATCGAACAGCTTCCATTGCCTCATCCTGTTGCGTAGAGGCTGTTGTGACGTCTTGGTCCACAGGCACATCGTCGTCGGGGCAAGGGGAGTCCTCCCGAGGAGATGTGCGACGCCGCCGTTTCCTCCTTTTCGGGGAAAGTTGTTTGCGTGTCCTTCCTTCCGTGTCCTCAGATTGTAGGGAATCACGTCTGCCCGACAGAAAAGCATCCGTAGGAACTGGAAGTGTTTCGAGTCCCATCGTTGTACTTGGCGGGAGTTCGGCGAAACCGATGTTGTCGTCACAGAGTGCGTCCCAGACGGAACAGCATCCGTAGTAGCTGGAACTTCTTCGTGTACTATCGTTGTGCTTGGTGGGAGTTCGGTCTCAACTGATGTTGTCGCCGTAGACTGTATGCTCGATGGAGCAGCATCCTCTTTCATCCCGACGTCTGTTACAAGGTTTCGGGGAGTGCTATCTTGATCTTCCATCGGGGCTGTGTCCTTTCGGTCATCAGCGGACCCAGTGAGGGCTTTGGCATAGGTGCTCGGTAGTAATGTTATCGCCGGCGACGGCTCTTGCACATCTGAAGGCAGCTGCGTAATCCGCCGTTGCATACTGTTCGACATGAGGTGTCCCTCCTGGTCACAGCCAGAACATGTACGTGGTTGACCATCGTAAATCACCACCGCCCGACAACCACCAATTGTCAGATAGGACGGTACATGCTTCTGAAGATTAATAGTGATCTGTCACTCTCCGTTAAGAATGGGGTACGTGGCGAATTGTATCCAGCGTTCCGCCGTGTGACCATGTACCGTGCCGTATGGCTTAAAAGCCTCGATAACTTCGTCAGCCGGGAGCTCAAATAGCACCTCAAAAACACGTATTGTCCGTACATCCAGACCAGCATGGTGTACAGTAACCGTTCCGACATTCCCGTCACACTGGCCAAATTGGAGACCTGCTTTTGTCGCATGTAGAATTCTCTCACACGCCGCGTCATTTACCATCGTAACTTACACCGTGCGACTAATGATGAACAGGTGAATTCCGACAATATCGTTTGGCGGTATCTTGACTTCCTTTAGAATGAATCGTTCCACTGCTAAAGCCTTTGGTCGTTCGTACTCTTTGCAGAAATTGAATCGTAATGTAGTTTTCCTTTACATGTTCGCCATGATCGTTGTTACTAGCCCGCGCGCAGAGTAAGTCCACAAGTAAACCAACACTCGCACACGCCGCACAGGCGGAAGTATCGGACCTCTGCTTCGCACGGCCGTTAGAGCCGAACTGTGTCACTCAGCTGTCGAGGCGGTCTCTGTGGCACTTCTGATATCTCAAGTTATTATCCTCGACACATTCAGCGGTTGATGGGGGAGATAAAAGCAAAAATATAAAATTTTAGGACTTCCGGCGTTTTCCATGTACAGTTTTCTACTATTTAAGAGGCTAAGGTTCATAATGGACTTCAGAGTCACAGAAGAACATTTCATCATACACTGGGAGCCAAAGAAACTGGCACAGCTGCCTAATATCGTGTAGGACCCCCGCGAGACGCAGAAATGCCGCAGCACCACGCGATATGGACTCGACTAATGTCTGAAGTAATACTGGAGGGAATTGATACCATGAATCCTGCAGAGAAGTCCATAAACTTCTAAGAGTAAGAGGGGGTGGAGATCTCTTCTGAACATCACGTTGCAACACATCCCAGATGCGCTCCATGATGTTCACGTCTGGGTTTGGTGGCCAGTGGGAGTGTTTAAACTCAGAAGAGTGTTCTTGGAGCCACCATGTAGTAATTCTGGACGAGTGGAGTGTCACATTGTCCTGCTGGAATTGCTCAAGCCCGTCGGAATGCGCAATGGACATGAATGGATACAGGTGATCAGACAGGATGTTTACGTACGTGTCACCTGTCAGAGTCATATCTAGACGTATCAGGGGTTGCATATCACTCCACCTGCACACGCCCCACATCATTACGGAGCCTCTATCACCTTGAACAGTCCCCTGCTGACATGCAGGGCCCATGGAGACCCGTACACGACCATCAGCCTGAAACAGTTTGAAACGAGACCCGTCTTACTAGGCAACATGTTTACACTCATCAATAGTGTAAGTCAGCGTTGACGGGTCCTGGCGAGGCGTAAGGTTCAAATGGTTCAAATGGCTCTGAGCACTATGGGACTCAACTGCTGATGTCATTAGTCCCCTAGAACTTAGAACTAGTTAAACCGAACTAACCTAAGGACATCACAAACATCCATGCCCGAGGCAGGATTCGAACCTTCTACCGTAGCGGTCTTGCGGTTCCAGACTGCAGCGCCTTTAACCGCACGGCCACTTCGGCCGGTGAGGCGTAAGGCTTTGTGTCGCGCAGTCATCAAGGGCACATGAGTGAACCTTCGCCTCCGATAGCCGATATCGATGATGGTCCGTTGAACGGTTCGCACGCTAAGACTTGTTGATGGCCCAGCATTCAAACCAGCAGAAATTTGCTTAAGGGTTGCACTTCTGTCAGACTGAACCATTTTCTTCAATCGTTGTTGGTCCTGTTCTTGCAGGATCTTTATGCGGCCGCAGCGATCCGGGACGGATTTCTGATATTCACGGTACACTAGTGGAGTGGTCGTACGGGACTAGCCCCACTTCATCGCCACCTCGGAGATGCTGTGTTCCATCGCTCGTGTGCCGACTATAACACCACGTTCAAACTCAATTAAACCTTGTAGCAGCAGTAACCGATCTAACAACTGCGCCAGACACTTATATAGGCGTCGCCGAGCGCAGCGCCGTATTCTGCGTGTTTTCAAGTCTCTGTATTTAAATACGCATGCCTGTACCAGTCTCCTTGGCGCTTCAGTGTAGTAAATCAAAGACACTATCACACGGAAGGCGATGTGGAAATAGGACGCTCATAGCTAGAACTTGGCAGCTAGACCGGAGGCAGGTTGTGCAGAAAGACTCCCTGCAGCCGAATTTCGTCGCGCGGTGACGGGCTGGTGGCAGGCCGCCAAGCGCCGTAGGCCAGCCACAACAGCGCAGCGGGGGTCTGGCGCGCTTACGAACCCGAGCTGCGGCCGCAACCGGAGCCAGTGCGGCCCGCGCAACCCGACGCTGTCGGCGGCGGCACGACTGCGGTCGCCCTCGCCGCCACCTGCAGGCAGCCCAGGCCAGGCCAGGCAGGGCCCGCGGCACGTAGCGCTGGCGCCACGTTGGCCCACCTGACCCAATGCTCTCCCTGCTGCGAGTTCCACTGGGTCAGCCCGAGCATTCGATACCGACCCTCGACTTCCAGCCTTGTCGTTGTCGAGATGCGTCGGGTGAGGTCATCCGTGTGCTGCACATTGGTTTTTTTTTTGTTGGTGATAATAGAGTCATTTAATGCTATGTCTTGAGTTGTTTTGTAGGGGGCATAGTTAGTTGTGGTGGAGTGGACACGTTATTAAACCTACACGTTTAACTACAGAAGATAAGAAACTTAAAATCCTGACCATACAGACCTTAAATGTTATCTTTGACTACATGTTGTCCTGTCCCTTTTTCAGAGACGTAGTTATGCGATTGGTGTTCCCCTGAAGGCATCACATTATTTCCCTCTCTTTTGGCTACAAAACACTATTTTTAAACATAATCTCCGTTCAGTACAGCGGCCTTACGCCACCTTAATGAGAGGACCTGTATAGCCCCGTGGTACTACGCTGCTGGTCGATATCGGAACCAAAGCCTTGCTACATCAGTAACCTCTCAGTCATCCACGTACTGCTTTCTGCAGTATCTGTTCTTCATTGGTCCAAACAGATGGAAGATGCGAGACCTGGACTGTACACCTTTGAGTATCCCAGCTGTCGGACGATTTTTAGACAGAAGCGTCCAGTTGTGCAGCGTGGTGTTTATTTGATAGCTCGTGCAAGGCACCATGATGGCAAAGAGTATAGTAGACTGGTTACAGCCCACGTACATCCCTTCATTACAATCATGTTTCCAGAAGGCAGTAGCATTTTTTTCAACAGGTTAATACACCATGTCACAAGGCTTGGAGTGTGATGGAGTTGTTCGACGAACTCAGTGGCGGTTTCCTATCGATGTGCTGGATCCACAACTCGCCAGATCTCTACCGGATAAAACAGATACACATCTGGGATATGACTGAACGTGGCGTCAGAGCTCATCACCTTCCTCCCCTGAATTAACACCCTCTCCTGAATTAACGGTAATTATGTGTCCAGATGAGATATCACTCCCTCCAGCGACCTACCGAGGCCTCATTGCTTCCAAGCCACGCCTTGTCGCCTCTATTATCCATGCCGAAGATGGACATACTGTCTATTACAAAGGTGGGTGGTCATAAAGTTCTTGATGATCAGTGCAGAGATCCAAGGATGTTTTCCCACATTAGTATTATGTTGTTTACAAAACTTCTACCCCCAATAGCTCGTATTGCACGCGATTTACATAAAAACAGAAAGAGAAGGAAAGGTAGCAATTGCAAAGCGATTACCTTATGCGCCATAACAAACAACGCTGGCATACAGTAAATTAATGAGTACCTTGATTTTGGCTCTCAGAATTTCAACTCGCTATCTTTAGTTCTGGAGCCTCATTTCTAACGGTCGTTAACGACTTCTCAATTGGGGACTTTCCGCCGAATGTTCGTATTACTTGTCTCATGAACTAGAGAGTGATACGTGAGACAATCATTGTTGCAATACCAACAGTTCTTCTCGAGCGGTAGCAGTTAAATATATACTGACGTGACAAAAGTCATGGGATAGTAATATACACTTATACGGATAGCGGTATTATCGCACACACAAGGTATAAGAGGGCAGAGCATGGACGGAACTGACATTGGTACTCAGCCGATTCACGTGAAAATGTTTCCAACGTGATTATGGCCACAAGGCGGGATTTAACTGACTTTGAACTCGTAATGGTAGTTGGAGCTGGACGCATAGGACATTTAATTTCTTAAATCGTTAGAGAATTCAGTAGAAGGAGATCCACAGTGTCGACAATAGTGTGAGATTTCCAAATTTCAGGCATTACCTCTCACCACGGACAATGCAGCGGTCGCCTGCCCTCCCTTAACTACCGAGATCCGCGGCGTTTGAGTAGTGTTGTCAGTGATAATAGACAAGCAATACTGCGTGGAAGAACCGCAGAAATCAATGTTGGACGTACGACAAACATCTTCGTTAGCACAGTGCTTCGAAATCTGGCGTTATTGGGCTATGGCAGCAGACGACCGAAGTGAGTGACTTTGCCAACAGCACGACTACGCCTGCAGCGTCCATATTTCAGCTGGTAAGAGCTGGTGGCAGGGTTCGTGTGAGGCGCACACTCCACGAACCCATTGACCCTAGTTGTCAACAAGGCGCTGTGCAAGCTGGTGCTGGTTCCGAGATGGTGCTGGTTCATGGAATGACATGGGTCCTTGGTCCAACTGAACAGATCATTGACTAGAAACGGTTATGTTAGGTTACCCAGGGATTATTTGCAACCATTCATGAACTTCATGTTCTCAGTCAACGAAGGAATTTTTGTGGATGCCAATGCATCATGTCACTGAGCCACCTTTGTTTGCGATTGGTTTGAAGAAAATTCTGGGCAAATCGAACGAATGATTTGGCCATGCGGATAGCCATAGATGCAGCCCGTCGAATATTGACTGGACATAATAGAGAGGTCAGTTCGTGCTCAGAACCCTGCACTGGCGACACCTTCGCAGTTATGGACGGCTATAGAAGTAACGTGGCTCAATAAAAGCAGGGGACTCCCAACGACTTGGTGCGTCCATCCTTCATCGAGTTGCTCCGCTACGCCGGGAAAAATAAGGACCGACATGATGTTATAAGGTATCCCATGACTTATGTCACCTCAGTGTAATGGTGTACAGAACAACATTGACAAATATTATCACGTTTTGCGGGATGGCAAACTGAGCGTGTTTCAAGAGGGTACAAAAAAAATGGCTCTGAGCACTATGTGACTTTACTTCTGATGTCATCAGTTCCCTAGAACTTAGAACTACTTAAACCTGACTACCCTAAGGACATCACACACATCCATGCCCGAGGCAGGATTCGAACCTGCGACCAGGCTGAAGCGCCTAGAACCGCTCGGCCACACCGGCCGGCTCAAGAGGGTACCCCAGTCTGGAATTTCGTATTCTGCCCACCGTGGGCGGCGATGTCTGAAAATGGTAGTGTCAGTGTTCTGCTGGATTGTATTTAGTGTGATAATTAGTTACACGAATGACGACAGCTGACTTACAGGTCTGCTGGCTTCTTGTTTGGTTTTCATTCTCCCTGTTACCAGACATTAGGGTACCATATTTTACCAATACATCCTATACGGACTCTATTAGAGCAGCAATTTTACTAGAGCAGTTATTGTTCTAATGACTGAAAACATTGCTCAGAACGTGCCCGATCTGATAGCAGCTAGCTGCAGCTTCATCATGTAGCGACGAGTTGAAATCATTAGTCTGGCAAGGAACTATCTACTGAAATGAGAAACGACAATTTTTTTAAATGCCCTCATTATTCAATGAAACACGTTCAGAAGCATCAAACACTTCCGCATGTCCTCTTAGAAAAATTACAGGTAAATGATAATCTTAAACTGATTATTCAAATTATACTTCAGTCCCAGTGTAAAGCAGATGTTTCGATACATATTTCTGCTTACGACGCAGCCCGTAACAGATAAACTGGCCAAAAGGAAGTAAGAACGAAAACAATTAAGTTAATGTCACATAAAGTGCAGTTGAGCATTACTATTATTAGTAGCTCATCTATGACAGAACAGCGTCTCCAAATCTACAATGTAAGCAGGCAAAGACGTTGAAGTCATCATGAAACCGAACACTAATGTCGTAAAAGTCGATGTCTACATGTCCTGTCATCGTGAAATAGTTGGAGGCGTATTTCGCAATTCATAACAAAAGTGTTAAAGACTATACTCATTCCAAAATATTTTACTCCGCTATCGCGTCATACCACTAGGATGTGTGCATGCACCGAAATAATTAACAAGTCGGAAGTAACTTACTTTCACCGACGCTACACTCTGTATAATGTTGCTGAAACAGCGTTCCCAGTCAAGACTTCAAAACCCACACTTCTCCTGTGGCAAATAGTTGGCTCCTATATGCCTTCTGTGCACTTCACTTCACGGATTCGGGACGAAGACTCTATATACAGAGTGAGACACCTACAACGTGTCCGCAAATAACGCGGAAATGGAAAGTACTACTAAAAAAATCGTTCTGAGCACTATGGGACTTAACTTCTAAGGTCATCAGTCCCCTAGAACTTAGAACTACTTAAACCTAACTAACCTAAGGACATCACACACATCCAGCCGTAGCGGCCGCGCTGTTCCAGACTGTAGCGCCTTTAACCGCTTGGCCATCCCGACCGGCAAAGTACTACTGATTTGCGTTTTTCACTGAATGGATTGGTAGTCAGGGGCTCATACTGTTAGCCAATAAAAAGACTGCAATAATGCTTGGAAAGTGTATTTTTTGTGCAAACATACACTTTTTAAATGGAACAGCGCCTATTGACATAAAGAACTAAAAGTAGGGTAAATTATAGTATCAGTGATATTTCTTACAGGATTCTAGTGAGAGTCGTTTACGAGATGTATTTTGAAAAGTTCCCGCACCGACAATTGTACAATACCTGTGGTAGGAACCACTAAAGAACAACACAAGTACATACACTTACTCGTAACGAGGCAACTGACCATCACAGGTTGTGTTAATAATGACCAACAGCAGCGGCAGTACACGCTTCCAGCACGGTATGGAACCACTGCTGCACATGTGCTTGCATTTCAGCGGAGCTGCAGCAATACGTCGCTGAATATAATGGCAAGTAGTTGGTATGTCCTTGTAGGCAGCATCTTTCAGCATTCTCCTCAGAAAAGTTCTCCAGGCATCAGATTCGAGGAACGGGGTGGCCAAGTTACAGGTCCTTCTCTGTCCAATCCGACGATTTGGAAACAATTCATGAAGACTTGCTGTAGTACTTCGTGCACGATGGGCTGGACAGCCATCGTATTGGTACCACTGGTTCCTCCTAGTCTGCAGAGGAACGTTTTCTAGCAACCGTGGGAGATTGTCTGTTACCAGGCTGCATACAGTTTTCCGTCTGTGAAAAACAGACCTATGAGCTGATGGTTTACACTCCATGGACGCAGACGTTCCACCTGACGAAGCCAACTGGGATTGTCAACAGACCAATAGCGCTTGTTTCGTTGGTTTGCGTGGTCATGATTGGTAAACGTGTTTCCATCACCAAACAGGATACGTGATACATCTGGAGTATACTATCATGAGGTCAATGTACAGAAGTTAACACGATTCTCATAATAGTTTAGATGAAACTTTTGATGGGGAGCGACGTAATAGGGATCCAACATATGTCGACGGAGAACGCGTAGGGCACTTGCCCGGCTCATGCTGCTTCCTCGTCATATGCGCAGGAACTAATGTGCGGCTCATCTACGTCGAGCAGCAAGAACATTAATTTTCCCGCTCTGCTGTCGTCTCCTTCTGTTAGTTGTCTAGGTGATACAAAACCTATTTCACGTACCTGGTTGCAAAGGTTGATGAATAATTGCCAAGATGTTTGACGTCTGTTGGGATATCTTGCCGCATACACCGTACAAGAACGGATAGCGTCCTTGTTTCACACTCTCTACTCCATGACAATGTCAGCTTTTTCTGCATTGGTAATTCCCACCGTGCACTCACGACCTTCTGCTAGTACTGTCACACACTAACAGACTAGCAAGTTGCAGTGCACTCAAAGAACAGGCAAGATCTCTGTAAGCAACCATAACGACATCTCGAACGATACAAACAAGTGTCGTGTGGAAAATTCGCACGATAACATATCTCGCAAAAGACTACCACTAGAATCTTATTAGAAACACCACTGACATTCGAATTTACCATAAAGAGCTCTGAAAGCGATGATTCTTTTGCCACTGAACAGGTCAATCGGAATAAATTCACATTACTCTCTGCGAAACGGGCCAGATAAGAGCCCCTTCTTTTCCCGCTGTAACATTTAAAATTCAGGATCGAATTTCAATAGCGGTCTATATATTTTATCCGTATCGATTGTCATTAACACAAGAAGCTGTTTGGATCTTATTTCTGCATCCCCAAAATTATGAAAACATAAATTTTCTAAGCAGTGTCACTATCACTCTTGGCTTCTTAAAATCAGAAGATTCGCTACATTCAAACTATGTATTTTACAATAATTAGACATGGCATAGCGTTATGAAAAGGTAGATCTACTGTCTTGGATAGCTAGCAATCTCATACTGTGAAAAACACTCTACTGATGGAGTTTCATTAAGGCTCCACACTATGATTCAATTATAAGATAGAAAGCCAATATCGTATGCAATTAAAAACATATAAAGGCAGGGTGCACCATTTGCGGACATATGCCAGGTGGTTATAATACGGAAACTAACTATCGTGGGAGGACAAAAAGTCGTAGTATTAATGTCAATGGGTGGATTACATAACTAATGAGGAGGTATTGAATAGAATTGGGGAGGAGTTTGTGGCACAACTTGACTAGAAGAAGTGATCGGTTGGTAGGACATGTTTTGAGGCAGCAAGGGATCATCAATCTAGTATTGGAGGGCAGCGTGGAGGGTCAAAATCGTAGAGGGAGACCAAGAGATGAATACACTAAGCAGATTCAGAAAGATGGAGGCTGTAGTACGTACTGGGAGATGAAGCAGCTTGCACAGGATAGAGCAGCATCAAACCAGTCTCAGGAATGAAGACCACAACAATAACAATGTCAATGACATAGGGAAGATAAATAAAAGCAGAATCAATTAAACTGAAACACTTTTATGCGCTACTACGGTACATCATACCATTATACACCGGTACCACTTCTGCTACAAAATGGGCTCAATATGGCGCCCATCAGTATCTAGAAGAGCCTGAAAGCGCAGGATTGCACTCTGCACAGCAGAACGAAGCGTGTCCGTAGGTAAGCTGCCTACCTCTCTTCATATGTTGTGAATGTTCTCTTGGTGAACCCTGTCCTTAAGAAATCACAGGGAGTGAGATCACCTGATCGTCCCACTCAAGCATTTGGAAACGATCAGGCTGATAATTAGATCATTTCCAAATGTGCTTATGAGAAGCAGATGAATTTCACGAGCGAAGTGTGGAGGAGACCCATCTTGTGTGAAAACTGTTGAGTTCAATGGGTCTCTCTTCTGTAGGGCGGGTATGACACGCTGGGGAAGCACATCACAGTAACGCTGGCCAGTCACTGTGCACATCTTTCATCCTTGAGCGCCAACCTGTTCAAAAAAGAATGAGCTAATGCTGAACGTAGCCGCGAAGCCATACCATACGGTGACGTTCACCATCCAAAGGAACTTCACGTAATGTGGCTGGAGGTGAAGTTCTCCATATTCGGCAATGTAGGTTCACCTCACACGTCAGAGAAAAATTGTCTATGTCTGATGGTACAGGGCCACCCCTCGTCACCTTCAATTCTTGTTAGAAAGTGGAGAGCGAAGTCATCATATCATTGTGTGTCCTGTGGCGTAGGCTGCTGTACGATATGGATCTTGTACGGATATCGTTTGAGAATGCTTCGAAGCACCTTACTTCAAGTGGACCACTGAATGTTCAACTGTCGTGATTCGGCACGCGCACTACCTGACGGTCGGATATTGCGATCAGCGTTGTGTTCCAAAACAACATCGATTTCATCAACCACCTGTGGTGCAACCGGTCGTCGGCCTCATCCCGGAGCGACGCCCAGTTCTCCAGTTGATTCTTCTTCATCACACTCCGCACAACGGGTAGAGAAAGAGGATCCTTCCGTAATGCTTTGAGCCGGCGACATTCTCGAAGTACAGCTGCAGCATTAGTGTTGTGTTGATAATAGTGCTTCGCCAGTAATGTGCTACTCCATTTGTCCAAGTTCATGTTGACACGTCAACAAGTGCACTGCGACTGGTCTGATGTGTTGAGACTGAATCACGATAACTGATCACGCCACCTAGTAGCCATAGATAGGACTGGAAGGCGACGCTGTGACGAACGGAAATCATGCACCCCAAAGCCTGGACATTAATGCTACCACGTTTGATACTCGTACGGTAATTAGTTTCCATGTTATAATGAGTTAAATAGGAAAAGTTTAATTATAACCACCCAGTATTTGAGTTCATTACAGGTTTCTATTTTCACAAAATGTTGTACTTAATTGCAGTTACCCTTGATGAAACATTTAGTATCTTTCTTGTTACAGCGCGGATGCTGTGTCTGAAAAGACTGCACGCCGAACCGTGGTTTCGGGAGGGGGGGGGGGGGGGAGGGACGTCCTGGTGCTGGGTTCCTACATAAGCTAGCAACATAGTAAAAAGTTTTTGATTTAACCCGGAACAGTGACCATTTGTATAGCCATTCAAACATCTGTCTTACAGTAGCTACGTTACGTTATGTTAACCAGGGACCTAGAAACGACGGAGAGGCTCCGTCCCTGCCGCAGCTGCAGTGGTCCGCAACCCCACGATGACTACCGCAGCCCACTTCACCCCTCCGCCGCCCCACACCGAACCCAGGGTTATCGTGCGGTTCGGCCCCCGGTGGACCCACCAGGGAACGCCTCACACCAGACGAGTGTAACCCCAATGTTTGCGTGGTAGAGTAATGGTGGTGTACGCGTACGTGGAGAACTTGTTTGCGCAGCAATCGTCGACATAGTGTAGCTGAGGCGGAATAAGAGAAACCAGCCCGCATTTGCCGAGGCAGATGGAAAACCGCCTAAAAACCATCCACAGACTCTCCGGCTCACCGGACCTCGACACAAATCCGCCGGGTGGTTTCGTGCCTGGGACCGGCGCTACTTCCCGCCCGGAAATAGCTACGTTATAGTATATTGAGCAATGTTTGAAGTCGAGTCGGAGCTGGCGCCCAGATAAACTGTACGAGTCGATCAATTCCTTTAGCAAAATATTTTAATTAGAGAAAACAGACATAATGTCTGATAGGATAGCCGCAATCAGCAATTTTACAATTGTAAGTAGGCTGTTTAGGTTTCTTATTGGTAACGCCACCTCTGTATGAAAATCACTGGCTGTGCTGTGTGCAGCCTGTGGCTGCATTACATTGTTGTAATGCTCGCCATTGTATTGTTATGCAGCTGGCTGTGAACAGCGCGTAGCGTTGCGCAGTTGGAGGTGAGCCGCCAGCAGTGGTGGATGTGGGGAGAGAGATGGCGGAGTTTTGAAATTTGTCATGAACTGCTATATATATAAATGATGATATCAAGGTAAATACATTGTTTGTTCTCTATTAATATCTTTCATTTGCCAACTATCCCTATCAGTAGTTAGTGCCTTCCATAGTTTGAATCTTTTATTTAGCTAGCTGTAGTGGCGCTTGCTGTATTGCAGTAGTGGGAGTAACGAAGATTTTTGTGAGGTAAGTGATTTAGTGATTTGTGAAAGGTATAGTTTAATGTTACTCAGGGCCATTCTTTTGTAGGGAATTCTGAAAGTCAGATTGCGTTGCGCTAAAAAAAATATTGTGTGTCAGTTTAAGCACAGTCGTGTATAAATTTTTCAAAGGGGATGTTTCATATGTCGACCCTTAGCCGAGGATACCTCACTGGAATCTTCTGATTTTTTTTTCTTGTAGTTTGTGTAATTAGTGTAACTTTTGTTTATTGCTAGCGCGTAATTGTAGAGAAAATCTCCTTTGTAGTTGCAGTCTTTCATTGTTG
The DNA here is from genome assembly GCF_023898315.1 of Schistocerca nitens. Classification (NCBI taxonomy): domain Eukaryota; kingdom Metazoa; phylum Arthropoda; class Insecta; order Orthoptera; family Acrididae; genus Schistocerca; species Schistocerca nitens. The sequence continues at coordinate 492,126,217 of NC_064618.1, forward strand.
TACAGTAAAACAGTTGTGGTATGCATGTAGATTTGCACCAAGTCTTTCGCAGCTGCAATTAACTAGATATTATTTTCAGTGCTATGTTAATGTGTTCCCCTATTTTTGCTCTTCAAATTGTGTTTTTCTGTGTTGTCGTGTGAAACACTGTGACAATAATGGCGTGTGAAAAACGTAATACTAGGCTCCAAAGTAAACTGAGAAATGACAGTGAAAACGAAAGCAGTGTGTTAGCGCCACCGAGTAATGAATTAACTGATGTTCAAATTAGTAATTTGGTAATTGTGCATAGGGAAATGGAGCGGGCGGCAAACAATGGCGTGGACATGGAAACAATTAGTGAAGAGGGAAGCATTATCGATCGATCGGTCGGCAACAGCTCGCCTCAGGGATCGGGAATGACAGAACACAATATTGCAAATACTGTAGACTTAGGTTTTGGGTCCTCACCGTTTTCTCAAATGAGTCAAGACACATTTTCTGCTTGTCAAAATGTGAATGTTGCCGGTGAAAATGCACTGCCAAAAAGCATAGAGAAACAGATTCCGGACACTAATACATTATTATTGCAATTAATGCAACAAATGGAACAAAATCAGAGACAAACACAGCAAAAGCTTGAAAAATTAGACACAATGGAAGAAAATCTTCAAAAGTTAGACACAATGGAACAACACCAGAGACAAACACAGCAACAGTTAGACGCAATGGAACAAAAGCTTCAAAAGTTAGACTCAGTGGAAAATAAGCTTGAACAAACACGTGAAGATTTAACTACCGAGTTACATAACATTGAATCGAAATGTCAAAAAGTCTGTAATGATGTAAAAACACAAATTTGTGAGCATTTTCAACCTATTTTTTCGCGGCATGAAAATGCATTACAGAATCACGAAGCAGCCATAAAATAACTGCAAATTATTGTTCATGAAAATCATGAGACCTTGCAAGCTAAAATTGACTCAGTTGCATCTACCGATTCGGTTACGCAACTTGCAAAAACCCAGGAAAACTTAAAGGACACAGTAGAAAGACACATGGAGGAAATTAGTACATTATCAGAGAAAGTAGTTGAACTTTCGGATCAGCTAAATAATTTATCTACGAAGGTAGATGATAATCTGAATGACACAAAACCGGTAGTCTTTAATGACACAGAAGAGAGCGAACAAATTAGGAAACTGAAACAAAATCTGAATCAAATTAATACGCAACACCAAGTAGAAATCCGGGAAGTACAAGATCAGCTGACACAGGTAATACAAGAATTACGTATTTCAGAGGACATTCGCGCTCCAGTACGGGAAGAGGGACATAGAAATACGGAACAACCACAAAATAATAACACAGGACATTTCGGAAATTATGAAAGAAATTGGCAAGGCGCATTGGATTTTGAGATGGAACCGCCGACACGACGTAACAATGACCGACATGCGACTCGCCGACACGATGATTTTGACTATAAGCTGTTCATTACTACACGTAAATTCAAAACGTTTAAGAATTCTGCCAACAACATTCATCCACAAGCGTGGCTCCATCAATTCTCTCATTGTTTTCCTCCCAACTGGTCATTGGAGCACAGGTTAGAATTTATGTGTGGCTACTTGGAGAATGAACCAGCTGTAAGAATGCGATCGGTCATTCACGATTGTCACAGTGAAGGAGAATTTTACCATGCCTTCCTCTCAGCATATTGGTCTCAAGCTACACAAGACCGAGTAAAACATAGCATCATAATGATGAAACATTTCGAACAATCTGAATCCTCCAATCTTGTGAAATATTTTGAAGACATGTTGCACAAGAATCAGTACCTGTCAAACCCATACAGCCCCTCAGAACTCATCCGCATTTGCTTAATCAAATTACCTGAACATTTACGAGATATTATTTTGGCAGGACGTTGCAAAGACGACATTGAAGCTTTTCAGGGACTGTTACAAGAACTGGAAATTGACACTGACAATCGCGGAACGGAGGAGCACAACAATTACAGATCACATCCGTCGCAATTCCGCGATGAAAGAAATAATAACTGGACGCGACAAGGCTATTCTCACAACACAAATCGTGACTGAAACAGACACCACCCGTATAACAACCGTTGGCAGAGTAGTAATAATTACAGGGAAAGATCACCTCTCCGCGGTAATGACTATCACAGAGACAATCTGAGAAACAGACAATATGGGAACCAAAACAATTATTATTACGAGAGACAGAATAACTTTAGACGCAACGGTCCAGCGCGCAGTTACGATTCAGGGAGAAATTCTCCACCACGTGACCGACAAGAAAGAAACTACAGGAACTACCGACATGACGACAGACGATGTGATCGTAACGACAGACCTGAATTGCATCAGAACTGGCGGGATTTAAACAGGGCAGGGCCCTCTCATCACGGTGAATTTGTAGAAGTTAGGTCTCCAAATCCCAATAACGACGCGCGCCAACAAAGAGACAATAGGCAATGACTCACACCGATGGCAGCCACAAAACGTACTTATAATACTAACGACGCAGCTGCCGTAGCTAGTAATTACGTAAAAATGGAAGACATTAGGGACATTTTACTCCAAGAACACGACGTAAAACATAACAACGTTGCATATCCTGTGATTCACATTACAGTAAATGACGTAAAATTTACGGCATTACTTGACTCTGGCAGTCCCATTTCAGTAATTAGCGAAACAGCCTTTAGCAAATGCAACAAATCGAACGATTGCCCCACACTTCCGTTACGTAAGATTAAATTACAAGGTGCAATCTTTGGAAAAAGTGTAGATGTACGCCAACAAACCAACTTAGAATTCTTTTGTCAAAGCCACAGTTTCTCTATGAACTTTCTTATTGTTCCATTATTGTCGACGGAAATTATACTGGGAGTAGACTTTTTGAATGAATACAAAGCAATCTTAAGCTTTCACGATGCTGAAATAAGTTTAGAAAAAGAAGGTAAGTCAGTAGCTTTGAAATTTGAAGATTGGCTCTCAAACCATGACGAAGAAATTAATCGGCTTTACCTCCTGTTAGACAACAGTTCGGAATTTTCGACGGAACTTGACACTAACAATCACTCTGCAAGTACTGACAGGGGTGATATCGACGGCGCATTTGATACTAATGAGTTAATTCAGAATAAAATTCAAACAATTGAGAATTGTAATGACAATGATAGGCAAGACCTTTTTGAGATTTTACAAGCACATTCCACAGTTTTTACTCACAAAACAGGAACAATCAAGGGATTTCAATACCAATTTCGTGTTCATGAGCATACTAAATTTTGTGTTAGACCATACGTAATTCCGGCGCATTATAGGGACCGTGTTAGAACAGAAATACAATCTATGCTTGACGAGGGCATTATTGAGCCTGCAGTAAGCTCATACAACAATCCATTACATGTTGTTGAGAAGAAAAATGGATCGATCAGGCTTGTCTTAGATTCGAGACAAATCAATACTATCATTATTCCTGAAACAGACAGGCCGCAAACGTTGGAAGAACTTCTTCAAAATTTTAATGGTGTAAACGTGTTGTCTTCCATTGATCTCAGATCCAGCTTTTATCAGATCGAACTTCATCCAGAATGTAGAAAATAACAGCTTTCCTTTGTTTCGGCGTTTGTTATCAGTTTCGGAAACTTCCTTTTGGTTTGAACATTTCTTCAGCAGCATTCATTCGCGGGCTAAATTCCATATTACCTGAGTTCTTAAAGCGTCACATCACCTTATATGTGGACGATATTCTAATAGCAGAAGCTTCATGGGAACAACATAATCGCATCCTCAACAGTTTGTTACGTATTTTTGCAGAATCTGGAATTACAGTTAACTTAGAAAAGTCTGAATTCGGTAGGTCAAAGGTGAGGTTTTTGGGACATATTATTTCTTCTGAAGGCATTCAGCCGGATCCTGAAAAGTTAGAAGCAATCAGAGCCATTCCAGTTCCATCCACAAAAAGACAAGTCCGCAGTTTTCTAGGTCTCGTAAATTTTTATCGTCGTTTTCTGAACATGCAAATTCTTGTTACACCAAAACTTTGTTCTCTCACTGGAAAAAATACTATTTGGAACTGGGACGAACAAGCACAGTTGGAATTCAATTCTTTGAAAGAATCGCTACTTAACGCGCCAATACTAGCTCATCCAGATCTGTCACAAGATTTCTGCCTTAGCACGGATTCTTCTAAAGTCGGTCTTGGTGCCCATTTATTTCAAGAAGACACAGAAAATGACACTACTGTTCAGAAAACCATTGCTTTTGCTAGCCGAGTGCTAACGAAATCTGAAAAAAATTATTCCGTTACTGAATTAGAAGCTTTAGCTATCGTTTGGGCATTTAACAAATTCCGTTTCTTTCTTTCTGGTAAGCACGTTAAAGTATACAGTGATCATCGTGCATTACAATTTCTTATGTCTTCAAAATTAAATCATGACAGGTTAAAATGTTGGGCATTGTTTCTGCAAGAATTCCGCTTCACAATAGTCTACATTCCCGGCAAGGAGAACATTGTTGCGGACGCACTGTCACGCGCACCAGCTGGGCTTGAGAAAAGTAACACAGAAGGTAACCTCGAGAAAAATTTCAGTATTCTTTACATTCAGAAAGTCGCCTTTGAAAACTTCATCACCACATCTTTAAAGGACATTGCTCATGAACAAGATAAAGATCCGATTTGGAAAGACATCAAAAGCAAATGGCATGAAAAGACACACACACAGATTCGGCATTATTATCTGGTTAGAAACAACATACTGTTCAAACGCTGCACTGTTGATGACAAGCTATGGGTACTTTGCATTCCTGACGATTTTGTTAATAAGCTCATTTGGTACATTCATTTCAGCTACGCACATTTTGGTCCACGAAAATGTTATCATATTCTTCGAACGACTTGTTATTTTAACAATATGGAAAAGAGAATTCGAGGAGTCCTGTCTATTTGTAAACTTTGTCAAAAGGCGAAACCATCTACTATCTCCCATCGTGCTCCGTTGTTTCCTATCATTCCTTCTAAATTAAAAGAATTTGCTGCTGTTGATCTCTTGGGACCGCTTGTCAGAACATCTAATGGATTTTCGTACGTTCTAGTCGCTGTTGAACTTACTTCAAAATTTGTTTCTTTCACACCGTTACGTAAAGCCACTGGACGGTCTGTATCCAACGCCTTCTTTAAAAATTTCTTACGTGCAGTTGGACACGTTAGTAAAGTCATTTCAGATAACGGACCGCAATTCTGATCTGCTGTTTGGTCACGCATGCTTCGCAACCATAAAATCAAACCTGTTTTTATTTCATTGTACTCACCACATTGTAACCCCTCCGAACGGATTATGAAAGAAATCAATAAGCTTTACAGACTTTATTGTCACAGAAAGCATCAGCATTGGGACAGATATTTACACTTATTTCAAAACGTGCTGAATGAAATGCCTCATGATTCCACTGCTTTACCACCTACTCTTGTACTGAAGAATGAAGAACCACCGAACAGAATCAGAGAGCTTGTACCTTTTCCGAATACACGTAAACTTCGATACAAAGACGTAATTGATTTGGCTCTTAAAAATATAAAATCTGCAGCAGACAAAAGGAGAAAACTACACGGTAAAGCAAATGCAAAGAAATTGTATATTGGTCAGAAAGTTCTCATTAAAGCTTATTCATTGTCACATAAGAAGAAACACTTGAGTCACAAATTCTTTCTAGTTTACAATGGACCTTACAGAATCCGACGTATACCACATGATAATTGCGTTGAAGTTGAAACTCTGCGTACTAGGAAGAGTAAAGGTTTACACCACATTTCACATGTAAAACCGTTTATTGAGAGATAATCTGCTTTTTAACTTAGTCTTTGCCATAAAACTTTTCACTCCACGCTACTAGTACAATTTGTCACTCTGAGAAAGTGTTAACAGGCAACAATGTTTGAAGTTAAATATCCAGTCAAGAACCAAGAGAACTTATTTCAACAGAAATTACAAATGCATTGTTATAGTGAACAGACGACACAGTGTTGTTATTTGTACATTCTTGCTTGTTAGTTGCACGATTACGTAACGACTATAAGGCTCACATACTTAGAAAATTTACCAGTACTGCAAATGAGATTTTAATGCAACATTTTGGTTTACTTGAAAATACATTCTGGATTTAAAGTACTTTCAGTGAGATACCAGATGACACAGTGGTTAGTTTATGTGACAACTACACGGTTTTATCACGACGCTGCTAATGAGTGACAATTTACAATGTTGCCTTTGCGGTGTATCTGTTTTATATCTGCACAGTTTTTCTGAATTCTTCTGGAAAGTAAAACAGGTTTTAGTAGTAACTTTTGTGGTATAGCTACAATGAGACAGCCTTTTCCGTAGCACAACAATACGTTACAGCACAGTACTTTCCTCATCACGGCAATAAGCGTAATAACTAAGATATCTATACGCAAAGCATTTCACTTTTGTTTATCATGAGGTAAGTACATTGACTTCTGCAGAACTTAGCTTTCAGAGGACGATAACTACGAGACTTCCACAGAGATTATCTTACAACATGACGCACAGTTTAGCGCTACAGGACACGTATTTGAGTGATTAATTTTGTACTTAAAAGATTTATTTTTAAAGATTTTTGAATTGCAAAGAAAGTTTTCCGTGATACATTTCATTCCATTGCTGTAATCTGTAACACCTGAGGGTATAATTACATTAATCCTCAGGGGGGTACACGCCTACTTTGTGTACCATGTGTTTGGCAAGCACAAGGAGCCCTAGCTATTATGGTATTTGCTTATACAACTTTACACAACGGTACCATATTTCTCTAACACATAAATTACACAGCTATCTGATTATTTAACAAAGAAACAAACATTTTTTTACTACATTAGTGACAGATGTTTACGTAATTACACAGTTGGGTAACTTCACACTTATGAAATTGCATTTTGTCAGTACTTTGTGAACTGTTCATATTTTTTCGGAGCCATTGTGGTACTATGAGAGCTTTGAATGATGTATTTGGTATGGGATTATGATTTTTGAAGTACGTTTGAGGTAGATAACACTTTGAAATGAGCAGAGAATTTTTTTTTTAGGTTTTGAAATTATTGGAGGAAGCTATGACGATTTTGAGAGTTGACTGAGGTGTTATGATGTTATTTTTACGACGACGATGTGTATTATGCTGTTGAGGTATGTTTATGATCAATAAGCTGATGCTATATAAGGAATGTGATTACGTGTTTATATGTATATGAATAATGAATAGAAGTTAGGGACTATGGTTTGTGAAAAAGGTTGTTGGAAACCAAGAATCGTACTTTAAGAGTTATGAAATGTGTGTATATGCGTGAATGTATCACAATGCTGGCGAAAATTTTTTGGACGCTGTTATATTTATAGGATTTTGTTTCTACAGATTTGTAACCCAAATTCTTGACCTGTGAAATATTTTTATATGAGACTGTCACTGTAGCGGAAACTGGTGTCGTAAATATTTCGGTAAGAAAGTTCAGTGACCACCTGCACGTAATGCGTCGTGTGCACCCAGCTGAGCGGCCAGGTGTGTCAGACGCCTGGAGAAAAAGCCATTATTGCGAGCCCTTTTCAGCGGCACAGGTAGAAAAAAAAAGGGAGGCCATTATCCTCGCTATTGACGTTCCTTTGTAGAAAGCATCGTAAATACGACACGCTAATAATAACTTGGAAACATTCTTACATCTGCACACCTGATTAGGACAAGTGTCTATCTATGAGAATTGAGAGAATTTCTACTAACTTATGAAATGCCTCATGACTACTGAATGATTATTTTATGCTTTACTTTGTACATAGTTGCTTATTTCATTTGATATCTGGTTTCCAGCTGTCTTGCAGCATTGGTTTCATAAAATAAAATTAAATGCATTTGCTAATGTGAACACTTTCTGTCAACAGATCTATTAAATAATAATTTTGTGATCCACATTCTTCAAAAAAGGAGCACTTGGAAAGGAAAGAACAATAAGAAGGGACTAGTAACAGTAAATGCATACATAATATTCTTTTCAAGTACATGGTAATATTTTTTTTACAATAAGTTGTTGTGGTGCACCACTTTAATGACATAGATATTAAGATGTGAATATACATTTCCCTTATCTGTGTTGTTGTCTTTAGTGTAATATTTTTTCTGCTTGATCTTTGCCATGCTTAGGTATTAATTATAGCATTTGCTGCTGCTGTTTGCCATGCATAGTGCTACTAAATTTTACTTTGTATTATTCTGTTAAGCTAGTTTTACTACTGATTTATTTTTCTTGTTTGCTGCTCATTGCCTTATATTAGTTGTAATTTATGCTGCTTGCTTTGCCTTTTGTATTTTTTATCATTGCTGTTTGTGTTAATTGTTTTCTGCTGCTGCATTGCCTCGTTCCTTAGTTTAGCATCTGAGCTCAGTTGATTTAAGTTAGCATAAGAGGGGGTAGACTATATAAGAGAACAAGTTGTGATGAATTGGAAGAAATACATTGAAAATCTATAAGCAAATGGTTTGGCCAAAACAGTATTTTGAAAGAGGATATGAACCAAAAAAAAGTAGGGTTTAGGGACAACAGGTTTAGGTAGGATTTTCTTGGAAATAAATGATGAAGTAAGATAATGGAAAATAAATAATGAGGTAAGAAATATGTGAACATATATATACAGAAAGCATGCTTGAATAGGATTTTTTTGGTGGAAACAAATGTGGAAATAAGATGAAATATCTATGGAATGAAGTTTTGGGTTGGACTGCAGCACCAAATATCACACTGAAAACAAACCCTGTCCTGTTTTTTTTTGTCTTATTACACTATGTGTATTTGTGTTTTTCCTGTCTTAATGTGTTTAGCTAATAAGAGTTATGTTGTAGAATTTTTCTGATAATATGTTATTTTCTTTGTAAAGATGTTTAGACATTATTTATTCTGTTTTGTTTTAATGCTCATGTGTAAAGTTGATGTTTCAAAAGTTATTCTGATCTTTTATGTATTTACTTATGTCATAATTCCTGTAACACTGATGTATATGTTATTTCGATTCTTTTGTAAAGTTTGTTACTACAAATGTTATCTATATTGTTATGTTATTTAATGATGTAATTTGTACCTTTGTAATTGTATTCTCATGTTATAAAATTGTAATTGACACCAGTTCATCAAATTAAGTAACTTGTAAGTTTCATTTCACTGCACACGTTTCTGTTGGTCATAGTATATGGACAATATGTGAGAAGTAGGGACTGTTAGTGTTTGCACGTGTGTTAATAATTCAGCAAGGGACTGGATAACAGCATTGCTGGTTCTAAGGACATTTCAAAAAAAAAAAATATTTGTGAGTGCACAAGTGGTGGTTTATGGTCTTGCTATATTGTCCGCAAGAATCTTCGATGGTGATTGTGCACCTGCACAGTCACAACAGATGGCTGCTGGCCATCTCTACAAGGACTGCAGTGGGTCTGCACCTCTGGTGGCCCACCAGTACCATTATCTCTACAAGGACTACAGTGGGTCTGCGTCTTTGCTGACTCACCAGTACCATTATTTCTACAAGGACTGCAGTGGGTCTGCGCCTCTGGTGGCCCACCAATACCGTAATCTCTACCAGGACTACAGTGTGTCTGCTCTGTGATGACCTACCCACCAATATTCTTCAAAACGTCGAATGACTCTGCTGTGGGTTTGCTCTGTTGTGGCCCATTACCTGTCTGCATGTCGAGTCAGCACTGTCTTTCCGTTGGAAGGACAACACTACTTCTTCAAGACTACATGGAAATCCACTACGTCTGTGTGCATTGTCTTTTACTGCTCAGACTTTGAGAAAAACACGGCAATTTTAGTGTGATCAACGATCAGGACTGTCTTTATGGACTGTGAGAAAATTTTAGCTTTTGACCAACATTGTATCAATAAGTGTGTGCATTTGATTTCTTTGTTATTGTAATTATGAAAAATTTTTTCAAATCTGTATTGGCCACTGCCCAAACCAATTTGTAAAATTTTTTTGTGGGGAGCATGGGGGCTATGTAAGTAGGCTGTTTAGGTTTTTTTATTGGTAACGCCACCTCTGTATGAAAATCACTGGCTGTGCTGTGTGCAGCCTGTGGCTGCTTTGCATTGTTGTAATACTCGCCATTGTAGTGTTAGGCAGCTGGCTGTGAACAGCGCGTAGCGTTGCGCAGAGGCTGTTTAGGTTTTTTTATTGGTAACGCCACCTCTGTATGAAAATCACTGGCTGTGCTGTGTGCAGCCTGTGGCTCCTTTGCATTGTTGTAATACTCGCCATTGTAGTGTTAGGCAGCTGGCTGTGAACAGCACGTAGCGTTGCGCAGTTGGAGGTGAGCCGCCAGCAGTGGTGGATGTGGGGAGAGAGATGGCGGAGTTTTGAAATTTGTCATGAACTGCTATATTTATAAATGATGATATCAAGGTAAATACATTGTTTGTTCTCTATTAATATCTTTCATTTGCTAACTATCCCTATCAGTAGTTAGTGCCTTCCATAGTTTGAATCTTTTATTTAGCTAGCGGTAGTGGCGCTTGCTGTATTGCAGTAGTGGGAGTAACGAAGATTTTTGTGAGGTAAGTGATTTAGTGATTTGTGAAAGGTATAGTTTAATGTTACTTAGGGCCATTCTTTTGTAGGGAATTCTGAAAGTCAGATTGCGTTGCGCTAAAAAAAATATTGTGTGTCAGTTTAAGCACAGTCGTGTATAAATTTTTCAAAGGGGATGTTTCACAATGTTACTTATAATCCGTCTTGACTGCTAAATCTTTATTCACATGACCGGTTTCGGTTCATCTAGAACCATCTTCACATATGATATTTCGGTTACAGGAGTAACCCGTCCAAATACAGCAACTTTCACATACTGCGTTTGAAAGCTGCTGTATTTGGACGGGTTACTCCTGTAACCGAAATATCAGGTCTGAAGATGGTTCTAGATGAACCGAAACCGGTCAAGTGAATAAATATTTTGCAATCAAGACGGAATATAAGTAACATTGAATAATATTTTAACTAGGCATAAATTAAGTCTCATCTAAAGACACCATTTGTAGGCGCACCATTCGGTTTTTACGTGCCAAAACAGTTAACCTCATTCCGATTGTATGTGCAAAAACAGTCACCTTTATACAAATCCGGACTGGAGCAAAACTGATGGTTGAAACTGACTCCACCGGATAATCGTACCCTGGTGAAAGACGATAAGTTTTAATCGTTTGAAAAAATGTTCCAACGCCTGGATTTTGCGTGCAAAGAACTCGTCTTTCTGGAAGGGTTCTGATGCGCGCCACTTCTATACTTAAGAATCAGTCCTAGATTTTAATGAAGGCAGATATATTGATAAAGTCAAAACATATTTTTTTCATCCAACAATCTTTATTGGTAGTGTAGATACGATGATTTAAAGTCAAACCAAATGTAGCATGTAGAATTCGTTCTTTCTTGAATTAAATTCGTGGAAACAGTTTAAAGTCAACCAAATAAATTAAAAACGCATTCTTAAGATAAAACTGAAAACTCGCTTTGAAAAATCTAGCATCATTCTGATTTTATGGGCTAAAATCATGTTTTTGTTAGTTTTTTTGCGCGTGCCACTTCTATGTTTCAAATTTGTGCGAATCGGTTCAAGTTTTGTAAGAAGGTGAACAGATGCGTGTAATTAATGGTCGTCCTGTTGGAGCTTTATTCGTTGCCACGTTGTAGCGGTCTAAAGTTGCACATAAAATGAACGTAAAACCCAGTTTTACGCGAATTACACGCATTGAGACGTTTTAAAGTGGATGGCTGATAATAAAAAAATATTATTACGTAGTTATAAGAAGCGTAGCTAAAATCTTTCATCATTCGCGTTTTACGTATGAAAAATCACACATTTGTACATGTTATTGTGTTTCGTAGAAATGCGTTGCATTTTAAACGCCACATCTGGATATAATTTAGATAAATCTTTGTTACAGTTCATTATCGTTTTGTTGTTTTTCCGTTAAACAGTTAATTCGAAAGTAGTTTAAAATAATAGGAAAATTGCATGGGGGCATAATTATATTACAATGCAAATATTTTTTATTTTAGTAGCTGGATGTACGATTACGAAGTCTCGTAACCGGTTGGCCCTGACTGGTATTAGTACGCAATCTGACTGCATAGAATAACAACAAAGAATGAAAGAAAACTTCCGTTAACACAATTAATTAATTAAATCCCCAACAACTATAAAACCTACGAAACAACAAAACACAAGTGTAGCTGTTCTGTGTGTGGAAGTGTGATTCAACATACACATCTGGCACGGTTCTTCCTCAATAAGACCAGATATTTTAAACACCATTTATACTGAAGTAATTAAAAAAAACAGAAATACTATAATTGCACATAGAAACCAGGAATACAGTCTAATACAAGAACACGAGCCAGATGCTTTGTTGACTGAACCTGTGACCAAGAGGCATTATTGTTTAAGACATTGAAATAATAAAAAAAGGAATTTTTTACCTTCATATATATTGACGAAAAGCACACTCTGATCATTACAGCATCCCCAATCCAACAATATCTGGTGTCTAGCCCATCAAAACAATATGACAACATCTGAAAAAGCACTCTCCATGGGAACTTCTCAACAACGACTCACCACTGCTACATCTCAACAAGCACTGCCTACTGCTACTTCTCAATAAGCACTGCCAGTGGAGGCGGCTGAATAATACTCTTTGGCACAATCTCTGGCGCTGTGACTCAGTGTAGCCACCTTTCATATGCCCCCCCCTCCACAGGCTAGAATTTGATGGTATTTTTGCCAGCATTGGTGGTGAAAATACCACCAAATTCGTCCAAAAAATACAGACAAAAATTAAGAAGTAATATTAATAAGTAAATACATAACTAAATAAATTTTGGCTTTGCACTGACCCTTCAATAACCTAATATATAAAATACAGTAAGGAATAGAAATGCTTTCATACATATGATTTTACAAAATAGTTTACACAAGTATCATGTGGTTAAACAATTCAATCAATAGCGACAGCAATGACGAATAGGTGCAGGTAAGAGTCTCATAACATCTCATAAACAGTAAACACACAAAAAATCAGTTTATACAAATATTCACATAAAATCCTTTCAATTGTTCAATAAACAAGTAGAACTCCTCAGAGTAGTTGACAGTTCCAACAGTAGCACCCAGCAATGATCAACAGGTGCAAATAGCAGTCTCATAACATTCCATCAGCATTAATTAAACTGCTCCAACAGTGGCACCCAGCAATGGCGAGCAGGCGCAGACACCAACAAGTGACATTATGTCAGTAGAAGCAGTTCCATCAGTGGCATCCAGCAATGTTGAACAGGTGCAGACACTAACAAGTGACATTATGTCAGTAGAAGCAGTTCCATCAGTGGCACCCAGCAATGTTGAACAGGTGCAGACACCAACAAGTGACATTATCTCAGTAGAAGCAGTTCCACCAGTGGCACCCAGCAATGTTGAACAGGTGCAGACACCAACAAGTGACATCATTTCACTAGAAGTAGTTCCATCAGTGGCACCCAGCAATGTTGAACAGGTGCAGACACCAACAAGTGACATCATTTCAGTAGAAGCAGTCCATCAGTGGCACCCAGTAATGTTGAGCAGGTGCAGACACCAACAAGTGACATCATTTCAGTAGAAGCAGTCCATCAGTGACACCCAGTAATGTTGAGCAGGTGCAGACACCATCAAGTGACATCATTTCAGTAGAAGCAGTCCATCAGTGGCACCCAGCAATGTTGAACAGGTGCAGACTCCAACAAGTGACATCATTTCAGTAGAAGCAGTCCATCAGTGGCACCTAGCGTTGTTGAACAAGTGCACGTAACAGTCCATAATATTCACTATCACTAATTAGACAGTTCATAAGAGTTCACTAGCACAAATTAAACATTTCTAAGTGGCACCCATTAATGTTGAACAGGTGCATGAACAACAGTTTGAATGCACACACAATTGCTTTTACAAAATTATTCCCAATGCTCTTACACTAAACATACAAATTATAATAAACACACAAATGATATCAGATAATTGTCATATTAAATATTACAAACACACAAATATCAGTAAACCTAAAATATTTATGGTGTCAGTGCAAGCCACAACAAACAAGTAAAATAATATTTAGGAGATAGGTCGGTACCAATTATTTGGGATTAGGAAAGGAAATCACACAAAACACACTCACTCATCTTTCATCCACATTAAGTACTACTGTGTAATTGAATAGTGTTAACTCTGTAAATGCAAATCTGTCCAAAATTTGATGTTCAACATGTGTATCAAGTAGTACTGGCAGCAGTGTATTACAGTCAATAATAGTTAGTCAACGTTATAGTCATCATGTCAAGACCAATGTTTGCCAAGCCAAATCAAAATGTAGGGTTGCTGAACAACTGTCAGTGTGCCAAGATATGCAATTACTTCCTCTCTCCAAAAAAAAAAAAAACATATACTGCTTATTGATTTAACAAAGTGTGTGTGTAGACAATCTTCCTTCTACTTGAGTGTTCTAGTCTGCCATCTTCATCCTCCTTGTTCCATATAGACCAAAAAAAAAAAATATGCTCCTCACTTACTTTACCTCTTATCCACCAAAACTCCAATAATCATCAGCATCACATAATCTTAATACTTCAATAATACCTCTTACGTCGATACATATAAACCTTATCATCAATATCATTTACCTTACCTCTTGTCCACTAAAACTCCAATAATCATCAACTTCACTCAATCTCAATACCTCTTCAATACGTCGATACATATAAACCTTATTACCAATATCATTTCACTTCCATAACAACTCTTTCCTCTAGTCAGTCTCCCCGAACAAGTACAGATAAAATCCTAGTGCAAACTTCAATTTATCATCCCATGCAATCCGAAGACACAATGTCCACACACAACCTCTGTGTAGTCCACCTGAGCCAAAACTTCTACTCATTATGAATTATAAAATACATTTTGGTTACCTTGTCCATCATAAAATAAAATAAATGCATACATGACCTCTAACAGCCTTCAGTTTGAATAAGTTTCAGTAAGTAAGTACGAGTACGGAGTGTGAATGATTGTAATATATCACAGTGTGTACACCACTTCAAGAATCATGGCAAAACAGAAGCAAACGTTTGGAGTATTTCTTGTGCCAAGTGTCACTTGCTATTTCAATTGCTCATGAAGAATGCAATGTACTAACTGTCAATGGTCTAAACCTGTGCTGGTGTGTCATGTAGTTAGCTTCCTTCCTAGTAACATAAATTTATACAGCTTCCATAAAACCTCCAGCTCATGTGACTTCAATGAAGTTTCTTGTACCAATGTCGTTCGTCGAAATATAGCAGTTCATTTTCTTATCTTAAAAATATAAGGTACTGAGCGTAAGCAAAACATCCAATAGCGAGTAAATATACCAGTGGAGAACAGAATGTCAACAAGTGGATGCAGCACAATTCCTACAACGAGGCTCTGCCAAGCAAACAATCTATAATTAATACCATAGTGTGACCTAAACTCCATGTTCGTACACCGCATATCAGCATTTCTATATACCAAATTAAAGAGTAGTTATGACAACAAACAGAAATGTGTAAATATGCAATCCATACGCAAGCAGCAATTATGTATCTTACATAATAAACAGGTCATTAGCATCATATCAGCATAAGCAAATAAATGTTCATATGTAATCTTAATAAGTAAACATGAAGGCGCAAGCAGATAAATCACAAAGTATAACTTACATATATAACCACAGTCAGCACAATTAATCAGGTGATAATTATAATTTAAATAAATAAGCACAGCAGGCACATAATAAAAAAAATATGACATCAGTGAAAAAGAAGTGCAGCCAAGCGATGCATAATATACATAAGTAACAACCCTGTTCATTAATCAATCATTGTAAAAATCAGTTAACACAAAGTATAAATCACGTAATGGCGAGCAGCAAATTACATCTAAAGTATGTACCTAAGTGGAAATATGTTACCTGAAAAATAAACTCAATTAATAGTTACCTTTTTAGTTTATTAGTTTCTTCTTCGAAATTACATTCTTCCTGAAAATTTCTCGATAGCAAGTCCTCTTAACGTCGGACGCACACAGAATTTACCTGAAGTTCTTAAATATTTTATACAACCGTATCCTGAAAAATACTGAACGTTAATAACATAATTTATCAAGTCACTATAGCTTTATACTGAATTTATTCGGAGAAATTAGACTGTGTATTTGTTTACGGCTGTCAGTGCATTCGCACTGAGCGCTCGATCAGCTGTAGATACGCGTGACGTAGGAAGTAATTGTTTGCGGTCAACGATTGCCTTGTGCGCCGCGCAGACTTGACTGTTGCTTTGAGTATGTGCCGCCGCCGGAACACGGCGCGGCATCCTTGTACTCTCCGTGTGTTTACGTATAACTGTTAGTTTCTCAAAAGTATGTCATTCCACAAAAATTTTAACGTTCGATATATGATGTATTCCCTTAGAAGGTCGAGATTTAGGAGTTTCTACTTCGACAGTGTTATCATGAATAATTTTGCGAACTCTATATGGACCGTTATAAAGCAGAAAAAAATTGCGACACAACCCTTTTCCTTTGTGAGACAAACGGTGAGATTTAATTAACACCTTTTGACCAATTGACAAGGTTTTTAAACGACCAGGACGTTTAGCTGATTTCTCTCTTCTAGCAGCCGCAGATGCAATATTTTGTAGAGCCAGGTTGACAACTTCCGAATGCCGCAGTTTTCATGAAGGCGGAAAAGGAACGATTTCAGAAATGCGATTTGTCGGTGCTTTATTTTTTAATATCAATATAGGCGGTAAAGAAGTTGAATCATTAGGGAGTTCATTCAGAATGTTTTGGAAAATATGAAGATACTGATCCCAAGTTCTGTGATTCTGATGACAATAAAGTCGACACAATTTATTGATTTCCTTCATCCATCTCTCTGAAGCGTTAGATTGAGGGTGAAAAAGTGAAATGAAAATTGGTTTAATCTTACGACGCCGTAGAGTACGAAGCCAAATTTTAGATCGAAACTGTGATCCATTATCTGATATAACCTTATCAACATGACCCACTTCTTTAAGAAAATGTTTGATGAAAGCATTAGATACTGAACGAGCTGTTGCTTTGCGTAAAGGTGTAAAACACACATATTTTGATGTCAATTCCACTGCTACCAAAATGTACGCAAAACCATTAGTAGAACGAACCACTGGACCGAACAAATCGACTGCAGCCATGTCTTTTAATTTCGCTGGAATGATAGGAAACAACGGTGCTCTGTGAGAAATAGTTGGCGGCTTAGCCTTTTGGCATAATTTGCATTTGGCAAGAACAGATCGAATACGTTTTTCCACATTATTGAAGTAGCAATTTTCTCGTAATTTATGAAAGCATTTTCTGGGACCAAAGTGTGCATAACTGAAGTGTGTGTACCAAATCAATTTATTAACCCACTCATCAGGAATGCAAACTAACCAAATAGAGTTGTCGACCGATTTTCGTTTAAAAACAATATCATTACCAACTAAATAATACTGTCTAATCGCTACGCTTTCCTTTCTCCTCCACTTCTCCTTAATGTCCTTCCAGATTTGATCCTCGTTTTGCTCCTTAGCGATGTCCTAGAGCGAAGACGAAATAAAATTCTCAAACGCAACACCTTGAATATACATCAGACAATAATTGTTCTCTTTGCAGTCCTCCTCAGCACTTTGTTTCAAACCCATAGGTGCACGTGATAAAGCATCAGCAATAATATTTTAAGATCCCTGTATGTAAACAATACTAAAATCAAATTCCTGTGGATACAGCGCCCATCGCGACAATCTTCCATGTGTTAATTTTGTTGACGTAAGAAATTCCAGAGCTCGATGATCGGTGTAAACTTTAGTATGTCTGCCATACAAAAATGTGCGAAAGTTTGTGAAAGCCCATACAACAGCCAAAGCTGTAATCGAATAATTTTTTTCTGATTTAGAGAGAACACGACTTCCAAATGCCTTTGTATGACGAGTCCGTCGCCAAACAAAAATCTTTAGATAAATCCGGATGTGAAAGAAGTGGAGCAGCAACTAAAGCATCACGAAGTTGTTCAAATTCTGACTGAGCTTCCTCATCCCAACACCAATTAGAATTCCTTCCAGACAGTTCACATAAACGAGGTGTGGCCAAATTGTCCAATCTAACAAAGTGTCTAAGAAAATTACAGACACCAAGGAAACTACGAACATCACGTTTTGTAGTAGGAACAGCATAATTACGAATAGCGTCTAATTTCTCTGGGTCATGGAGAATACCTTCTGTAGAAATAATATGACCAAGAAATTTCACCTGAGAACGACCAAATTCAGATTTTTCCAAGTTCACTGTAATGCCAACTCTTGCAAAAATACGTAATAATGAATCCAAAATTTTGTTATGGTCACTCCAAGAACGTTTAGCGATAAGAATATCGTCAACATATGAAGTAATATTGTCACGAAGATAAACAGGTAAAATTTCGTTTAAACTACGAATGAATGCTGCTGAAGATACAGTAAGTCCAAACCGGAATTTCCGAAATCGCTTTTTGGTAAAATAGTCATATCTGGTTATTCTTTACCGACTCTCTAGATAGATGGATAGTTGAAGAGTTGTTTCGATAGATACAAAGAATAGTAAAAGAGGAGGCAGCAGTGCAGGAAACTAAAAGGGAAATAACACCAATACAGCTCGGGGCCCTGTGCGCGCTACGGCATATATTCACTTAGTGTAGCGAATCCACTGAGGACATAAATAGCCGCACATAAATTCCAGTTTGTGTCTTAGTGGCCAATTTGGTGGAACTGCGTACAGAAATTGATCTAACCATGAACATGGATGTTTGTCATTCTTAGAATTGCGAAAGATCTTAAATTTCCGAACTGTTAAAAAGTGATTATAGTCAAAGTTTTCGCCTCATGGCGACAAAGACCTGCCGCGTCTATCCCAGTCCGATAGTCGATTATTGTCAAGTTCACGCGCCTGGCGCTCTCTTGTTGCATCTCGTAAATGAAATACATTATTATCTTCAAAACCCGCTCCTATCGGTGATTCCAAATTTCTTCTACCGTCTTTTCCTACGATTTCGCTTTCAATTTGTTGCACTTGCTTTCGTAACGCCTGAAATTCCCTTTTAACGCGTTCATTAAATTTTCCCTGATTTTCAACATGTTTATTTATGTTCTGGTACTCTTCGGTTTCTGCAAATGGCAATGGAGCTGTATCATCTGAATCTCTGTCCCCATTTAAACTAAGACTTGTCAATTTATCTGAAATCTCCTCAACTCTTTCCGATAAGTCACCTATCTGTTCTTTCTGTTTATTTACGTCTTCCGTAAGTGTTGCGACTCGGGTTTCGGTATTGACACATTTAGTAGTTAACTGTTCATACTGTTGCGTTAGGTTATTTATTCTGTCAATTGGTACTGATTCCTCGATTCTTTCAAATATTTCTTCCTTATCATGTGCACGTTGTAAATTTAACTCTGAAAATTTTTGTACTATCGCGCGATCTCTTTCTTCCTGTTCTCTATCTTGTTCCCTTTGTCTGATTTCTATTGAAATTAATCTATTATTGTGAGCATTCAAAACCGATTGTACTTATTCTCTAATTTCTTTCTTTAATTCATCTTTCATGTTTTTGAAACATGTCCCTATTCGTGAGTCTAACCGTGTTTCCATTGTTCCCATATCAGTTTCTAACCGTCTTGCCAAAGTTCCCATCTCTGTTTTTAATTCAGATCCTAACTGTGATCCCAGTGAGTCTAACCGTGTTTCCATTGTTTCCATCTCCATTTTAATTGTTCCTATTTGTGAGTCTAACCGTGTTGCCAAAGTTCCCATATCACTTTCTAACCGTGTTGCCAATGTTCCCACATCTGTTTTAATGGTTCCTATTTGTGAGTCTAACCGAGATCCCAAATTTAATATTGCACTCATCAACTGTTCCATGTTAACTTGCTCGAAATTCTTTTCGCCCCTAACATTTCCCGTAAAACTAACTTCCTTCGACATAGCCGTAAAGCTATCTGTGTTCGATAATATTCCAGAATCTTCTGTCGTTAATCTCGAATTCTGAAAATTTTTTGATTGTGAAAAATTTTGAACTGGTTCCAGACTATTTTCCCGACTTATTAAATTGTTTTCTACTTCATTATTCATCATACTGTTCTCCTGTGTTGGCGAGTTCTCCATGTTAACAATTTCGTCATTCTCACTATCCATCATTTTTGCCTTTTTCATCGATCGCGTAATCATTTACAAAACATACAAAACTCGTCACTATACGAAAATTACACACAATATAACACTTTACCACCAACAATACCATTCACACGAAATGCTTCCCGACAAACACGCCTAACGAACAATTAAAACCTTCACAATTGCACAAAATTGTCAAACCCATATACAAGATATCAAAAATTAAATTCTGCAAAAATACCATTAGAAGAATGACAAGAAAACTACAAATGTTCAATTACCAATTCTAAACATGCAATATAGACTTCAATTACTAAACTACAAATTGCTACAACAATACTACTGTCTGCTATTTTTACTATCAAAAGAATTCCAAGGGACGATCTGAAGCAGCGGTCGCCACGTGCATGGGGGCTTAATTAGATACAATGCAAATAATTTTGATTTTGGTAGCTGTATGTACGATTACGAAGTCTCGTAACCGGTTGGCCCTGACTGGTATTAGTACGCAATCTGACTGCATAGAATAACAACAAAGAATGAAAGAAAACTTCCGTTAACACAATTAATTAATTAAGTCCCCAGCAACTATAAAACCTACGAAACAACAAAACACAAGTGTAGCTGTTCTGTGTGTGGAAGTGTGATTCAACGTACACATCTGGCACGGTTCTTCCTCAATAAGACCAGATATTTTAAACACCATTTATACTGAAGTAATTAAAAAAAACAGAAATACTATAATTGCACATAGAAACCAGGAATACAGTCTAATACAAGAACACGAGCCAGATGCTTTGTTGACTGAACCTGTGACCAAGAGGCATTATTGTTTAAGACATTGAAATAATAAAAAAAAGGAATTTTTTACCTTCATATATATTGACGAAAAGCACACTCTGATCATTACAGCATCCCCAATCCAACAATATCTGGTGTCTAGCCCATCAAAACAATATGACAACATCTAAAAAAGCACTCTCCATGGGAACTTCTCAACAACGACTCACCACTGCTACATCTCAACAAGCACTGCCTACTGCTACTTCTCAATAAGCACTGCCAGTGGAGGTGGCTGAATAATACTCTTTGGCGCAATCTCTGGCGCTGTGACTCAGTGTAGCCACCATCCAAAATCTTTGGACGTAGATGTACCAAACCAGAATTATGTCCAGTCCAGTGCAAAATCATATACTGGTTGGTCAAGCACTTAAAGCTTTTATCTATGAACTCGCAGGAAATTAAACAAACCTGAAAACTACTTTAAAAGTCATTGTCAGGAAAACGGTCACTTTATTTCCTACCAGTAGAATATGTTTTACTGCGTTTTTCCGCGAAGACTACTATGCTATCCTGTAGAAAATTTTAGTTCGTCAGTTGTTTTTACAGGATTGAGAAGTTGATAGTATTTTGTGGTCTGTACACTGTTGGGCAATACTTCTGCTTATTTCAGCCACTCATACTCATACGTATTTCGGACAGTTTGTTGCAAAATTTCGCGACAAAATTATTCGCGTAAGGTTTGCTAGCGGCGGTTTCTTAATTTTCATTTCCTATTATTGCGTGTTATAAACAAAAAATTACGATAATTTTAAGATATGACATAGTAACAATATGTATGCTTTTCAGTAGTTTATTGTTTCTTCCGCGAATTGTTCAGCTTGCGATATAGTAAGCTTTTAAGTAAGTGTATCTAAGTAATATGGTCATATCGTAAGCTTATATGTGTTAATATAAACTATTTGCATAAATTGTCATAAATTTCGCACAGTAATTATTATTTCATTCGATATCCTATCTATCTTTGGTGTTCTTTTGTGCATTATATTAAGTATTTAGGGTGATTTTTCATATGGTTGAATGTATAGTCTCATGCATATATAAATAAAGTATGTGCAGTTACAAAAGCAAATGATAAATAAAAAATTAAACAAAATTAACATGTATGAAAAATAACAAAATAATAGGAGTAATGAAAACAAGACATGCAAAACAAAAATAAAAAAGCAGACTTTTCCTAGGCATTTGACCTAGACCGGGGTGGCAAGGCTTGTGTTCTCTGAGGACACAGTAGGCTACACTGGACAGGTTCAACTGTAGTAGCCAGGTAACGGTAGAGGGGCCAGACTGAAGAAGCCCAACTCAGTTAACATAGGATAACAAAAAAAAAAAAAAAAAAAAAGAAAACCACACAATATCAGTCGCTGTCCCAGCCAACAAAACTTTACATTTATTGCGAAGTTATAGCGGTCTAATGTCGAAATTACTGTAGGGTAAGAGTTCGGAATCAGAATTGAAACTGCTCCTATCATAGCACGAATAGCCTATGTCCTGTACAGACATAGGGATCTAAATGAAGGAAACTAGCATTTCGATTTATCTGGCAGGTTCAAAGACATTTTTACAAGCTAACACTACTTCCCCGGCACTGTTAACTGAATGAGCTACAAGGTGTTGGCACACTGTGATCCTGTGCCCAAAATCCAGAAACAGGGTGTATCAAAAAGAATAATCTGGTTAAAAAAAAAAGACCCTAACTGTTATGTTACTTGGGATAAGTGCCTGAACAACGTAGTTTTGGAAAGAGCAAACCCTCAAGTTTCACATGGTTTCCGCTAGATTACAGCACTGTGCACTCACTGCAGTTCTAGTAAAAATAGTGTCGGGACAATAGAAAGCGTTGTGTGTTCTACGTTTTGTGCAGTGTGGATCGGTAATAACTGTTCAATGTGACTTTCGTAGTCGGTATGATGTGGATCCTTCTACAGCACAGGACAATGGCTTTGCCACAGTGGATACACCGGTTCCCGTGAGTTCACCGAAGTTAAGCGCTGTTGGGCGTGGCCAGCGCTTGGATGGGTGACCATCCAGCTGCCATGCGCTGTTGCCATTTTTCGGGGTGCACTCAGCCTCGTGATGTCAACTGAGGAGCTACCCGACCGAATAGTAGCAGCTTCGGTCAAGAATACCATCATAACGACCGGGAGAGCGGTGTGCTGACACCACGCTCCTCCTATCCACATCCTCAATGAGGATGACACGGCAGTCGGATGGTCCCGGTAGGCCACTCGTGGCCTGAAGACGGAATGCTTCTAGAGCGCAGAGCATTAGACGATGGCATGAACAAGTCCGAGAAACAGGTTATCTGTGTAAGGGAAAATCGCCGAGCCATCCTCGGGAGTCTGACAAAGACGTTGATTTTATCCGCCATACCGTTCGCCGTGCAGCTCGACAGCTCACCATGACCCCGATATCCATCTGGCGTGTGTTGTGTCGACGTTTACACATGAAAGCCTACAAAACTCAGCTACTGCAAGCTCTTCGTGAAAGTGACAAACAACAACGTGTGGAGTTCTGTAATTCCGTTATTGGCAAGATGGAGGCTGATAGTTTTCTTGCACACTTAGTGTTTAGTAACGAAGCAACATTCAATTCAAATGGAAAGGTGAACCCTCGTAATGTGAAAATATGGGGTGCAGAACAACCACATTAAGATGTACAACTTTAGAGGGACTCTCCAAAATTTAATGTGTTTTGTGCAGTTTCACGGGAAAATGTGTATGGTCCATTTTTCTTTGCCAAGAACGTCGTTACAAGAAGCACATATGTCGTTATGCTTGAAAACTTTCTTTTCCCCCAGGAAAAGGATAAGGCACCGCCACGCTGGCATCTGGAAGTGCGGGAATTCTTAAATCAAAGGATTACTGAACGATGGATCGGTCACACTGGACAAAATGATTCAACTTTAAAATACCGGCCTCCAAGGTCACCAGACCTGATTGTCTGTGATTATTTCTTGGGGAATTTATAAAAGACTCTGTTTATGTGCCTCCCTTACCAACAACGATGAATTTATTTATTTAATCGTATGGTGATTTTATGCAATATACAGTTGATAAAACACAAGTGATTTTATACAATATACGAGGGCGGTTCAGAAAGTAACCTCCGATTGGTCACAGTGCGGGTTGTGGGGGGAGTAGCAACGCCATCTGTGCGTTCACGCACTCAACAGGTCAGTCGGCATCAAGCCGTGGTCGAGTGAACGTCGTACCTGCGCTAGTTTAGTTTTTGTGGCAGTTTGAAATGGATGCTGCAATAGAAAACCCCGCCAAATGTGAAGTGCGTGCTGTCATAAGGTTTTTTACAGCCAAAGGATATTCTGCAGCAGCTATTCATCGTGAGCTTTGTGCCGTGTACGGACCAAGAGTTATGAGTGAAGGAGTTGTCCGTGAATGGGTACGTTTATTTAAAAGTGGACGAGAAAACGTTCATGATGAAGAGAGGAGTGGTAAACCATCATTGGTGACTGACGAACTCGTTCAGATAGTTGATGCAAAAGTTCGTGAAAATCGACGTTTCTCAATGTCAGAGTTGTCTACTGGTTTTTCACAGATTTCTAAGACTCTCTTGTACGAGATAGTGACAGCAAGATTGGGTTACCGTAAGTTCTGTGCACGATGGGTGCCCAAAATTCTTACCGACCACCACAAAACTCAAAGAATGGCCTCTGCATTAGACTTTCTGTCACGTTATGAGGACGAAGGAGAACCATTGTTAAAAAGAATCGTGACCGGTGACGAAACCTGGATTAAGTACGTGAACCCTGAGACAAAAGAACAATCAAAGATGTGGGCACATTCAAATTCGCCTACCAAACCAAGAAAAGCCTCGCAAGATTTTTCTGCCAGAAAACTGATGGCAACGGTGTTTTGGGATGCCAAAGGGGTGTTGTTGGTTGAATTCATGGAATGTGGTACGACCATTAATCAAGACGTGTACTGTGAAACAATAAAAAAGTTACGACGGGCTATACAGAACAAACGCTGTGGTATGCTGACTTCCTGTATCGTTTTTTTGCACGATAACGCCGGTCCTCACTCTGCTCGCAGAACAACGGCCCTTCTTGAGTCCTTCAAGTGGGAAGTTATCAACCATCCACCTTACAGCCCAGACCTGGCGCCAAGTGATTATCACCTCTTCATGCATTTGAAGAAATGGCTCGGGTCACAGCGGTTTGATGACGACGAAGAGCTCAAAGATGCGGTCACAGGCTGGCTCCAGGCACAAGCGGGTGATTTTTATGCAGAAGGAATTTCAAAGCTTGTGAAGAGATACGATAAGTGCCTCAATCGCTATGGAGACTATGTAGAAAAATAGTGCAAAGATGTAGTTGTAAGATGTATATATTAAAATATTTTTATTTAACTTGGTGTATTTTTTTAAATCAACCGGAGGTTACTTTCTGAACAGCTCTCGTACATATCATACAAGACAAGAGTACACCCCAAAGTCCGTGTTTTTCAACCAATTAATTAAGCTGGGTGTGAGAGTGAACAAGTCGTCGGGAATTGCAGGATATGAATGAAGTGGACAGCGTTGAACTAGATGTTCAATTGTCTGCTCCTCTTGATTACATTCACACATTGGTGAGCTGATCCAGCCCAATTTGTACCTGAAGTAGCTTTAATAACCATGTCCACCCCTTCACCTGTTGAGGCGGTAGCAGAGGTTCTGCGGTAGATCAAAACCTTTTGGCTTCTTTGTGGGATCAAGGTGATGGGTTTTTGTTCCCAATATTTTGTTGACCATTCATGCTTCCAGCTTCCATTTAGATCAAAACCATCTGTGATGAGTTGTCCTGCAGTAAAACTTACTGGTGTTCTGGATCGCAATCGTTTCTGCTTCACACGTACACTTCCCAACCAGACAGGTGCACAGTACTCGGCAGCAGAGTACACAAGACTGATGCCAGTTAAACGCAGTCAGCAGAGGTTCCCCATGTGGTACCACTGAGCTTATGTGGTATGTTGTTCTTTGCAGTAAATTTGAGAGAAAGCTTGGTGATGTGCTCTTTGTAGCTCAGGGTTCTATCTAGAGTGATTCCGAGATATTGTGGGAAAGGATTATATCTCAACGTTTGTCCATTGAGCAGAACTCTTGGTTTGTGGTTCACAGCACGATTCGCTACATGGAAACTAGAGACTTCAGTTTTTTATATGCTTGGGATCAATCTCCAGGTCATAAAGAAAGTTGATATCTTCTCCATATCCTCCGTAAGAATTTGTTCACCATCTTCGAAATTACTGCTCTGTGCTACCAGTTCGATGTCATCAGCATAGATGAATTTAGTTGGTGTTGTGGTTGGTAAATCATTAATGTATAAATTGAATAGTGATGGAGCTAAAACAGATCCCTGTGGTAGTCCATTAGTTAGTTTCCGTTTGTGGCTTTTAGAGCTGCCTAGAAACACTTCGAATTGCCTTTCACTAAGCATGCTGGATATTAGATCCACAATTTCTCGACTTGGTACAACTTGCAGTAGCTTGTAGATCAGTCCCTGTCGCCAGACAGTGTCATACGTGGCTGTCAGGTCGACGAAGAGAGCTGTTGATTTCAGATGGCCTTGAAAACCTGCTTCAATATTGGTAGTTAGGGCAAGAACTCGACGGCTGCAGCTGCGTCCTTGTTTGAAGCCAGCTTGTTCAGGAGGGGTAGCAGCCTCGACGAACGGTGCTATTCTGGTGAGGAGGACTCGTTCCAAAAGTTTGAATGTGCAACTGAGCAGTGCTGTAGGGCGGTAGCTTTCAGGGCTGTCTTCATTCTTGCCAGGTTTGAGAGTGGTTATAACTGCCGACGGTTTGAATTGTCTGGGAAGTTTGTTCTCTTTGAGTATGTAAGTGAAGAGCGAAGTGAGCCAGCGTATGCAGTGTGGGCTTGTGTTCTTAATAAATTCATTATAGATGTTGTCGGGGCCAGCAGCCTTACCGACTTTCAGTTGCTTGACAGCACTTTCTACTTCCACTATGGAAAAGGGCCTGGAAAGCGGTTCGTTTCTTGGGGCACTGCGCTTGAGGTTAGAGAGGTTACATTTTACTTCTCTGGTATGATTCTTGTCTCTCTTTGCCCTTGTGAGGTCTGCGATCCGGTTGGCAATGAGGTCGGGGCTCAATTTAGTGTACGGATTTTTGAGGTGTTGCTTGCCAGTTAGCCCATTCAAGACTCTCCATGCTTTCCTACTTGGCAAAGTTCATTTCTTTGAGTGTTGCTTCCCATTTCTCTCATCTGTTCTTGTTTAAACAGTGGAGTAGCTGTGAACCCACTGTTTGATTTCTAGAACTTTGATGTTCTTCATATAAAGTCCCACTTTCTTGGTTCCAGCCAGCACATATTCCTTTCTGTAACCCCTAGGAACGTTTGACTTAACAGCTTTGATAACTAGTCTAACGAATTCATCGTAGTTCCTTGCTGTTGTCTGTAAGTTCTTCGCAGCTAAGTTGGAGTCATCCATCCCAGTTAACTCGTTGAAAATTCCATCTGGGTAGGGGCATTGAGTTTAAAAGGGGAATTTTTAAACTAATTTCTGTCATAACAGGACGGTGTTGGCAGTTTGGGAAGTTAGACATAACAGTAGGAGTGGTGTTAAGTGGTTGGTCTAGCTGATCTTCGGACACGAATACCAGGTCTGGGTTGGAATCCTTATTCCAACGTGCTGAGTGGAAGGTTCCCTTGTCTTTCACATCAAAGACCACGTGCACGCTGGTAGTTTCTGCCCACTGACATTCACGGTGTTGTACCACCAATCCGTGTGGTGGCTGTTAAACTTTCCAGTGTATATACAAGGGTGATCGAAGGCCGGCAGAACTGTTGAGGTCCAATTCACACTTGGAGGCTTGTACATGTTGACAATTTTTAAGTCGTTTATCTGGATTAATATTGTGCAGATGTGGTTAACTTCCGTAGAATCAATTACATGCACTCCGTTTAGGCCTGACTTCACATAAATGGCTATTCCATATTGTGGATGGTGGATAGCTTCGACCAGCGTATAACCAGGTATTCGTCCTCTACGCTGAAGAGCTTCCTCATCTTTGATATGTGTTTCTTGAATGTTGACATCATCAATGTTAAGTTCATGCAGTTGTTTCTGTAGATACATTTCGCAGAACTTATGCTTTCAGTATTAAGCTGCATAAAACGAACTAGGTTTTTCTCGTCTATATTTGCATAATCCTGAAAAGGACGGTTATCAGTTATGTTTCCTGACATATTGTATGTCACCTATGACACTGTTGCTCGTTTAGCACCACCCAGGGGACACGTGTAGGGTAATTTAGGTTATACCTACGGACTTGAGCAACGATCGACCCCCAGTGAATGATTTGAGACATCGCAGAACATCAGCTGTGGGAGCTGTAACTCAACACATGCACGCTGCAGTGTGGGAACAACTTGAACACCGCACTGACATATGCTGTCCATCTCAAGGGGGCCATAATGAAGATCTATGAAAATGCATGAAAAAAAACTTTTTGAATTTCTCGTTCATCAAAAAACAAAATTAATTGTATGTGTTTATTAGTTTCAGGAATATAGACGTGCCAAATCTTATGATTCTTTTCGATACACCCTGCATAACATCATAATCTTCAAGAGCATACATGTAAAAGCTAAAAACTTATCTGAGGGCATAAAATTTCTGGGTGTGAATTTGTTCCTGAACGGATGTTAAAACTATTTTTTTTATCTTCTTAGTGGTTGTGGTGTGTAGGTGTGTGTGGGGGGGATGGGGGGGGGTTAATTAACTTTCTCCCCACGGGGACCACTTCTCCACCATATCCACTCCCTCTTAAACGTAACGCAAGTGTTTTAAAAACAAATAGACACACATTTATGTGCTTCTAGAGAGTGGGATGAATCTACAATAAGACTCGTCCACAGCGGCGCTCAGGATCACAGTACCAAGTTACGACAACAGAAGATGGGCGTATGAGAGCCCGAAACCGGCCTTCTGTTAAATAAAAGAACCTTGCAACTGTAGTGGTACTTTCAATCTCTGGTTACAATTTATGTTTGCAATGTTGTAATGTTCGTCTACCATGCTTTTGACCGATGATGAATGCATTATGTTGAAATGTCGTAAGACATTTTTATGTGATATATTTACATTTTAACAAGTTTAATATTTTTTGTTATACTTGTACTGTGAAAACTTACTTCTTGCCAGATTTCGAGATTCTAAGTCAACATGAAGCACCATACAGGTTTTGATGAATGAGTTTCCGAAAATCAGAATATGTAATATAATTGGGAGTACTTTTAACTGAAGTGACTTAAAAGCTTAAAATTTTTAAGCCGTCAAGGGAAAATGTGACATAAATTTCAATTTGGGACACTTAGCCGTTGCTGAGAAAAGGTGTTGTTAACAGTCGGACAGACAGACGGACAACAAAGCCAGCCTACAAGAGTTCCCTTTATACAGACTGAGGCACGGAACCGTAAAAACTAAATTTCTCATATGAAACATTGATCTGATGCTTACGAAGCGTTAGATCTCTATATTTAGAGTATGTTGCATCTGAACACACAGTAAAAATTTTAAATTTGTTCTTTTTGTCGTGCGATGATTAGCTACAACCAGTAGGCAGTGTGGCAACGGCCTTGTAGCAGTGGTAACACCGGTTTCCGTCAGATCACCGTAGTTAACCCTTTAGTGATCAATTTATTTCCGGAAGTAGTAGACTTTTTATGAACACTTTATTGGGCTAAGAAACGGTTCATAAAATCATAGTTTAAATCTTTAAAGTGAGAGTTTAGGCTACGAGTATAAAAAAATTTGTGGGAACTATTGTTCCCACTGAACTGTGGAGTAACTTCACTTCCAAATTTTTTTTAAAAAAAGTGTTTCCTTCATTTTTTAGTACAAAAACATATTAAACATTACTGTCCTTTGAGTTCACTAAGGTGATGTACTATGGAACTTAGAGAAGCATGGTGCTACACACAAAGGTACACGACAGTTGCTACAGATTCGTTTTGTTCTCTTTTCTTTGTTCTTGGTGCTACATTTGCGGCATCTTCTGTTTGTTGTACCTTTTGTAGGGAAGTGAGTTCCAACTTTCTCCAGACGAACTTCATCTGGTACTCCAGACACACCTCTTTTTGGTGTTTGAAAATGAACGGGCCTTCCTCTTCTCTTACGACTTGAGAAGCCAGAGATAAGCTGCCTTGCCAAGTGCAATCTAAATGCTAGCTGGTCTGCTTCTGTCTTCTGTAGCTTCCACATAACGTAGGAATTGACAACTGCCAAATCTACAAGAAAGAAAAACAGTCTGTGCCACCACGTCCATGAACGACGGCCTACAGCATACCGTTCACAATAACTATGATGCCCATTGCGCAGCCATATGCATTGCACTTCACACAAGTTCAGTGGGAAAAATAGTTCCCACTAACTTACTTTGTAATATTTATGTAATTTTGAGTCAAATACAACAAATATACACGAACACTATCTCCCTCATAAATATAAAAGTAGATAAATACAACACAAGTCACTTCACACGCAAAAGGAAAGCACACTATCCAAAAAAACGCTCTAGCGTTCGAAACAGTGACTCGTTTTCACGCGGGAACCGCGCTTCTGCATTGATTGACTAACAAGCTAGAAATACAACAGCTTTCGCCTAACCGTTGACAATCTACACGTAGTTAGCACACTCTAACAGAGATGGTAGCACGAGTTAGAAGTGGGAACACGGATTATCTCTGAACTTAACAGCGAAAACAAATAAGTGGGAACTATTGTTCCCACTGGTCACTAAAGGAGCGCTGTTGGGCTGGGCTATCACTTGGATGGGTGACTATCCCGTCTGCCGAGCGCTGTTGGCAAGCGGGCTGCACTCAGCCCTTATGAGGCAAACTGGATGAGAAGTAGCGGTTCCGGTCTCGGAAACTGACATACCGCCGGGAGAGAGGTGTGCTGACCACATGCCCTCCGTATACGCATCCCGCGACGCCTATGAGCTGGGGATGACACGGCGGCCGGTCAGTACCGTTGAGCCTTCATGGCCTGTTCGGGAGGAGTTTTAGTTTTTAGTCGGCAGACTACAAAGATATGGGTTCCGTAACATAACGTGCCACATGACTGGACTGCCTTTGAAGCGGCTCTTAACAAGAGAGAGACTTAACCGATCTCCGGTACCGACGCGCTCGCTGCCTTGCAGAAAATCGAAAACGTGTCGATAATCATTCATTCCGATACAAGTTTCTCAGACACGCACTTCATCATTCAAGAACTTAATCTAAAGGTGTTTGGTTCTGTGTCATAGTTCTGTATCAATACGAACAATAGTTAATATGGCAAATTTCCATCTACATGAGTATCCTATACAATTTTCAGTATTCTGTATAGATAAGAAAGTTAAAAAAATATAACATAAAAAACAGTTACATTACAGCTCCCCACTATGCAGCAGAGCTCCAGATGAATTCAAATTTCCACGGCAGCGCTGTCTGTTTGAATATCTATATCAGTAAAAACTTACCCAATATCCCTCGGGATATGGGGCTCCAAGTGATGTTTATAAACTGTGCACACTAGCAAGCAAAGGGCTGGCATTTCGTGAAATATGTAGCCTGCCAGCGTAACTCACGTAAGAAAATTGATTACAGACGGACTGGGTGAAGCGCAGTATATTAATGCCTTTCCCAAATACGTTTATAATGTATCGACGGCGCTATCAAATTAAGACCTGAAAATATTTGTAGTGTGAAACCATACAGTTTTATGTCAAATACTAGCTATTCAGCAAGTGGCCTACAAAACCCACCTAAGCTACAGTGAGATTTTCAAATTTCTCTTACTCTCTGCGAGTAAAATATTACTCATAGAGAAAAATAAGTACCGTCTTCTTTATAAGAAATATATTTAGTCTAATTTTTTTACCGGGACACGTTTCCGCTAGAGGTCGTAGTTTTCGAATTATTCAAGGAATACGCACAAATGCGTTCTTTAAGGAAGTAAAAATTAAGTTATTTCCAAGTCACATTTCAACGCCAAGAGTGTACAACTTGAGCTTTCATAGCCAATGGAAGTATTCCATCAACAAATATTAAATTTTGGAAGTATTCCTCTAGGAACTATTAAACAATAGTTACGTATTACTTAGAACTAAAAGAGCTTCCGAAAGACACATTACAAATATTTGCATCACGAATTTTCGGATGTTGTCTATCTTATAAAGCATAGAGAACTTTTAGGAACAAATAAAAGACATATTGTTGAACGGATGTGCAATATTTCCAGATTACATTCGATAAACTTCAGTTGTACACATGAGTATATGACGTAGATAAACATAAACTATGAATAACATAGTGATGAAAAGGAATTAATTCAAAGATGATTCCCCCCGTGAACCATGGACCTTGCCGTTGGTGGGGAGGCTTGCGTGCCTCAGCGATGCAGATAGCCGTACCGTAGGTGCAACCACAACGGAGGGGTTTCTGTTGAGAGGCCAGACAAACGCTTGGTTCCTGAAGAGGGGCAGCAGCCTTTTCAGTAGTTACAGGGGCAACAGTCTGGGTGATTGACTGACCTGGCCTTGTAACACTAACCAAAACAGCCTTACTGTGCTGGTACTGCGAACGGCTGAAAGCAAGGGGAAACTACAGTCGTAATTTTTCCCGAGGGCATGCAGCTTTACTGTATGGTTAAATGATGAAGGCGTCCTCTTGGGTAAAATATTCCTGAGGTAAAATAGTCACAGATTCAGATCTCCGGGCGGGGACTACTCAAGAGGATGTCGTTACCAGGAGAAAGAAAACTGGCGTTCTACGGATCGGAGCGTGGAATGTCAGATCCCTTAATCGAGCAGGTAGGTTAGAAAATTTAAAAAGGGAAATGGACAAGTTAAAGTTAGATATGGTGGGAATTAGTGAAGTTCGGTGGCAGGAGGAACAAGACTTTTGGTCAGGTGACTACAGGGTTATAAACACAAAATCAAATAGGGGTAATGCAGGAGTAGGTTTAATAATGAATAGGAAAATAGGAATGCGGGTAAGCTACTACAAACAGCTTAGTGAACGCATTATTGTGGCCAAGATAGACAAGAAGCCCACGCCTACCACAGTAGTACAAGTTTATATGCCTACTAGCTCTGCAGATGACGAAGATATTTAAGAAATATATGATGAAATCAAAGAAATTATTCAGATAGTGAAAGGAGACGAAAATTTAATAGTGATGAGTGACTGGAATTCGGTAGTAGAAAAAGGGAGAGAAGGAAACGTAGTAGGTGAATATGGATTGGGGCTAAGAAATGAAAGAGGAAGCCGCCTGGTAGACTTTTGCACAGAGCACAACTTAATCATAGCTGACACTTGGTTCAAGAATCATAAAAGAAGGCTGTATACATGGAAGAAGCCTGGAGATACTGATAGGTTTCAGATAGATTATGTAATGGTAAGACAGAGATTTAGGAACCAGGTTTTAAATTGTAAGACACTTCCAGGGGCTGTTGTGGACTCTGACCACAATCTATTGGTTATGAACTGGTAAGGCGGGTGCCAGGTTGAGATTCATTGGGAGAGTGCTTAGAAAATGTAGTCCATCAACAAAGGAGGTGGCTTACAAAACACTCGTTCGACCTATACTTGAGTATTGCTCATCAGTGTGGGATCCGTACCAGATCGGGTTGACGGAGGAGATAGAGAAGATCCAAAGAAGAGCGGCGCGTTTCGTCACAGGGTTATTTGGTAACCGTGATAGCGTTACGGAGATGTTTAGCAAACTCAAGTGGCAGACTCTGGAAGAGAGGCGCTCTGCATCGCGGTGTAGCTTGCTCGCCAGGTTTCGAGAGGGTGCGTTTCTGGATGAGGTATCGAGTATATTGCTTCCCCCTACTTATACCTCCCGAGGAGATCACGAATGTAAAATTAGAGAGATTAGAGCGCGCACGGAGGCTTTCAGACAGTCGTTCTTCCCGCGAACCATACGCGACTGGAACAGGAAAGGGAGGTAATGACAGTGGCACGTAAAGTGCCCTCCGCCACACACCGTTGGGTGGCTTGCGGAGTATGAATGTAGATGTAGATGTAGATTAAAACTGAAGAAACTGCAAATAGGTGGGAATTTAGGGAGATGGGACCTGGATAAACTGACTAAACCAGAGGTTATACAGAGTTTCAGGGAGAGCATAAGGGAAGAACTGACAGGAATGGGGGAAAGAAATACAGTAAAAGACGAATGGGTAGCTCTGAGGGATAAAATAGTGAAGGCAGCAGAGGATCCAGTAGGTAAAAAGACAAGGGCTAGTAGAACTCCTTGGGTAACAGAAGAAATATTGAATTTAATTGATGAAAGGAGAAAATATAAAAATGCAGTAAATGAAGCAGGCAAAAAGGAATACAAACGTCTCAAAAATGAGATCGACAGGAAGTGCAAAATGGCTAAGCAGGGATGGGTAGAGGACAAATGTAAGGATGTAGAGGCTTATCTCACAAGGGGTAAGATAGATACTGCTTTCAGGAAAACTAAAGAGACATTTGGAGAAAAGAGAACCACTTGTATGAATATCAAGAGCTCAGATGGAAACCCAGTTCTAAGCAAAGAAGGGAAAGCAGAAAGGTGGAAGGAGTATATAGAAGATCTATACAAGGGCGATGTACTTGAGGACAATATTATGGAAATGGAAGAGGATGTAGGTGAAGATGAAATGGGAAATATGATACTGCGTGAGGAGTTTGACAGAGCACTGATAGATCTTAGTCGAAACGAGGCCCCGAGAGTAGACAACATTCCATTAGAACTACTGACGGCCTTGGGAGAGCCAGTCCTGACAAAACTCTACCATCTGGTGAGAAAGATGTATGAGACGGGCGAAATACCCTCAGACTTCAAGAAGAATATAATAATTCCAATCCCAAAAAAAGCAGGTGTTGACAGATGTGAAAATTACCGAACAATCAGTTTAATAAGTCACAGCTGCAAAATACTAACGCGAATTCTTTACAGACAAATGGAAAAACTAGAAGAAGCCGACCTCGGGGAAGATCAGTTTGGATTCCGTAGAAATACTGGAAGACGTGAGGCAATACTGACCCTTAGAAGCTAGATTAAGGAAAGGATAACCTACGTTTCTAGCATTTGTAGACATAGAGAAAGCGTTTGACAATGTTGACTGGAATACTCTCTTTCAAATTCTGAAGGTAGCAGGGGTAAAATACAGGGAGCGAAAGGCTATTTACAATTTGTACAGAAACCAGATGGCAGTTATAAGAGTCGAGGGACATGAAAGGGAAGCAGTGGTTGGGAAGGGAGTGAGACAGGGCTGTAGCCTTTCCCCGATGTTATTCAATCTTTATATTGAGCAAGCAGTGAAGGAAACAAAAGAAAAATTCGGAGTAGGTATTGAAATCCATGGAGAATTAATAAAAACTTTGAGGTTTGCCGATGACATTCTAATTCTGTCAGAGACAGCAAAGGACTTGGAAGAGCAGTTGAACGGAATGGATAGTGTCTTGAAAGGAAGATATAACATGAACATCAACAAAAGCAAAACGATGATAATGGAATGTAGTCGAATTAAGTCGGGTGATGCTGAGGGAATTAGATTCTGGAAATGAGACACTTAAAGTAGTAAAGGAGTTTTGCTATTTGGGGAGCAAAATAACTGATGATGGTCGAAGTAGAGAGGATATAAAATGTAGACTAGCAATGGCATGGAAAGCGTTTCTGAAGAAGAGTAATTTGTTAACATCGAATATAGATTTAAGTGTCAGGAAGTCGTTTCTGAAAGTATGTGTATGGAGTGTAGCCATGTATGGAAGTGAAACATGGACGATAAATAGTTTGGACGAGAAGAGAATAGAAGCTTTGGAGATGTGGTGCTGCAGAAGAATGCTGAATGAATGGGTAGATCACATAACTAATGAGGAGGTATTGAATAGAATTGGGGAGAAGAGAAGTTTGTGGCACAACTTGACTAGAAGGAGGGATCGGTTGGTGGGACTTGTTCTGAGGCATCAAGGGATCACCAATTTAGTATTGGAGGGCAGCGTGGAGAGTAAAAATAGTAGAGGGAGACCAAGAGATGAATACACTAAGCAGATTCGAAAGGATGTAGGTTGCAGTAGGTACTTGGAGATGAAGAAGTTTGCACAGGATAGAGTTGCATGGAGAGCTGCATCAAACCAGTCTCAGGACTGAAGACCACAACAACAACAATTGCGAACTGAGAATTCGAAAAGTGCCATGGAAAAAATTATTTCGAAAGTGGTGGGGAAACTAGTGCTCATTTAGTTTACAGTCAGAGACTTTCAAAATTCGGAAGGAAAGAAGATAGATTAGCGCTTAACAACTCGTCGAAAGTGAGGTCATTAGAGATGGAAGACAAGCTCGGACGAGAGAGGGTAGGGGAAGGAAGTAGGCCATGCCCTTTCAAAGAAATCGTCCCGGCATTTGCCTTAACCGTTTTAAGAAAACCACGGAAAACCTAAATTTAAATGGCCTGACAGTGATTTTAACCGTCATCGTCCCAAATGCGAGTCCAGCCTGCTAACAACTGCCCGAATCTCTCTGTTTTAAAGTACGAGTCATGAAATTGGCAAGAAAATTACTTACTCTTTTTCATACATTTCTTTTCTTTCTTTATATTTATTTACCCTCTCAGTTGTATTTATTGTTACTGACTTTATATACTATGTATTTCAATGCTCATGGCTTGATCATTTTATTGTTCTCGTTTTTTTTCTTCCACTCAGCTGTATTTATTGTTTTCCTGTAAACATGCAGTCATTTTCCGAACCACATGGTTCCATTTTCTTCATAAGGATTCCAGAATCGACGTACGTCTACAACATGTATCATATTAAACATGAAGAAATTACTCGCCTATCGAAGAGTCAACAAATCTGGTTACTTTCGATATATTCATGGCTGATGATAAATAGATGAGTGAGCAATTTCCTATTTACTACATCAATCGTGATCGAGCCCATTATCTTTGAGAAAAATGCGGGGTGCTGCTTTTCAAACTGTCAGCGTAACAGATGTGAGGTACGGTGATTTGTTGCAATCTCATCGTCCTAGCCTGGCTGATAAATACCTGCTGGAAGGTACAACTTTTGTGCAGGATGGCGCTCCATCCACTATTGGTACACATGTGAAATTTCTTTTGCGCACATCATTTGGAGAGGATCGCGTGCTGAGCCCCACTTCCGTAATGCTTGGCCTTCCACGTCACCAGACCTCAGTCTATGTATTTATTCTTTGTCCCATTACCTGAGGTCGCAAATCTACCGCGATCGTCCGACCTCATTAGGGATTCTAAAAGACAACATCCGACGGCAATTTCTCACCACGCCTGCTGACATGTCACTCGACTAAGGGTATTTTTGATGAATGATGGTCGCCATGTTGAGCATTTGCTATGAAGAACATCGTCTTTGCTAAAAATCAGTTGTTATACTAATTATTGCTTCTGCATAATATGAAGCACCATCTGTTGGGAATTTTGTGAACCTTTTTTGGTTTCAATAAAACCTAGTGTCATGTATGTGTATTTCGATTTTACCGCGCTACCTACATCATTCCGTGAAATATTCACTTTTCAAATGTTAACGGACTTTTGGGTGACCTGTAGAGCAGGGGCGGGCAGGAATCCTGCACATGTGCGGTGCACTTGCACGCGTGCAGTTAACAGGTGTTCCGCGTGCACACAGGGGCAAGCTGGCCACCCGCTTATCTCCCATCCCCACCATACCTTCTGTCCGCTCCTTCCTCTGTAATGCGTTTTGTTTCATAGCTTGCTTTATTGAGTGAATGAATAAGGTTAGTAGGAGTGC
Source organism: Schistocerca nitens (assembly GCF_023898315.1). Taxonomy (NCBI): domain Eukaryota; kingdom Metazoa; phylum Arthropoda; class Insecta; order Orthoptera; family Acrididae; genus Schistocerca; species Schistocerca nitens. The sequence continues at coordinate 492,164,169 of NC_064618.1, forward strand.
TTGAAGGAAATCATGGTTTGAAAGAGTACCTATTACCTACGATACGTTTTATTTAATTATCACAGGTGGAGTTTACAATACGTTTAATATCTGGAACAAAATTTCTACATACAGACAAACACAAACAGTTACGTAAATTTTCATCACGGATGTTTGCTCTTAACCGAGACTTATTAATTCAGCAAATGGTTTTCCAGCTTTCAAATGGTTCAAATGGCTCTGAGCACTATGGGACTTAACATCTATGGTCATCAGTCCCCTAGAACTTAGAACTACTTAAACCTAACTAACCTAAGGACATCACACAACACCCAGCCATCACGAGGCAGAAAAAATCCCTGACCCCGCCGGGAATCGAACCCGGGAACCCGGGCGTGGGAAGCGAGAACGCTACCGCACGACCTCGAGATGCGGGCGGTTTTCCAGCTCTCGCTATATTAAGCGTAGTGTTATAACTTGTACATACCGCTGGGCTATTATTGTTGTCGTCCTGAAAACTTGAAAACAGTGCTCCATAAAATTTTCATTCAGTAGATGAGAGACATGACGAGAGAAAGTCGCAGATCTCTCGTGACAACAGCAACTACGACAAATTCAAATGGCTCTGAGCACTATGGGACTTAACTGTTGTGGTCATCAGTCCCCTAGAACTTAGAACTACTTAAACCTAACTAACCTAAGGACATCACACACATCCATGTCCGAGGCAGGGTTCGAACCTGCGACCATAGCGGTCGCGCGGTTCCAGATGTAGTGCCTAGAACCGCTCGGCCACTCCGTCCGGCCAACTACGACAGATTCATCTGGTATCGTCAGATCGCTCTTCTCAAGCTCAGTCAATTCCCCATCCGCTCAGAATCCGACAATAAATTGTACTCGTCCTTTTCACGTTTTTGCACAAAGAAAATATGATTCTCCCATTACTTTTTAAAAGATAGTAAATCTCCACTTCTCCGTTTCTTGAAATACAACGTTCACTACATAGTGCTCGCTTCGCATCAACGTCCGCAGCTTAGCCTGGCACTACACTGCCGCAACCTGCCGGCTGTCGCCACAGCCCCGGTCGACGCCTGCTGCGAGCAGCACACGTGCAGCGCTGTGCGCTCATGAGCCGCGTGCAACGTTTGCCCGCCCCTGCTGTAGAGTGTAGGTATTCATCGATTCCTGAATCCTTAGGCCTAATGATGGAACCTTATGGTTTGAAAATCGTATCATATTAACTGGAACAAAATAAGCGTAGCGGTCTAGATAATGCCAATAAAAGAAGGCAATAGAAGTATTATTTTGGTGTTTTAGGTTCTTAGCACTGCACGTTTCCATCATTTTCCTACACTATTTTAGGTGCAAGATTGTTCCTTTATAAGTCAGTGGAGAACAGATGGCGCTCGTTTCGTATTCTTCTTCACTAGACCTGTTTCAGATATTTGATTCGAAGTTAATAGAGAAAGAATTGGAATACTTATTTCGCGTTAAAATGTAACAGTTTCGTAAGGAGTTACAGAATGAAGGTCGACTGAAATTAAAATTCTCCTCGTGGCTACTAACCATGGCGTAGTAGTTTAGTTAGGGAAGGGGTCATCACAGTACCTCGAGTGTAATTAATGAGAGAAATCACACAAAATCAAAACAAGATCATTGAACTTCGTCCGTTATCAGAAGAAAACAAACAGACAGCCAAGGAAAAAAAATCGTAAATGTAATGTGGCATAAAGCGTCCTCAGGTATTCGACAAAATACAGCATCAAAGGAAGAAACCCGGAAATTAGACAGCTTCCGTAATCATTCTTCCTCCAGGTTTCAAGAAAAGAGTAAGTAAAATGTCGTGTTTCTACGGCCTCCCATCGGATAGCCCGTTCACCGGGTACAAATCCTCCGATTTGACGCCACTTCGGCGACTTGCGCGTCGATGAGGATGAAATGATGACGATTAGGACAACACAACACCCAGTCCCTCAGCGGAGAAAATCTCATACCCAGCCGGGAATCGAACTCGGGCGCTTAGGATTGACATTCTGTCGCGCTGACCACTTTCTTTGTTTGTGTTCTTTTTTTTAATATCATTTTGTTCTATTGTTCTTTGACTTTGTTCGTGGCGGGTGTCCGATGACTCTCGTTCAATTTGTTCGTTGATCCGCTCACTCAGTTTTGTATTACAGAGGGTAGCTAAACCCTCTGACCGAACACGCTGAGCTACCGTGCCGGCAACCACTCAGCTATCGGGGGCGGACAAGAAAAGAGTCATACTAGCAGTAAGAACAGAGATGGAAAAGTCTCAGTCGGAAGGAGGGTTACGTACACTTCAGTCCACCGCACTACACATGGTGCAGCCAGAAGAATCTTTGACGTCACGTATTACAAATATCCGAATTATGAGGAGACATCAAGAAGTGAGTTACATAATATTGTGGGAGGACAAGCGATTAATGCTGAATGCTGTATTAAGCGTCAAAGTAACGTAGATACACGATCCTGTTTTTCGGCATAGATACAATACCTTTGTAAAGAACAGACGGAACGTTTACCAATTTTCCAATTCCTCGACATAGAAATCTGCAACGTGGTCACGGAGCCATTCGAGAACACTTGTTTGAGCGTCCTCTTCGTTGAGAAATGTCTTTCCCCAAGATATGTTCTTTCAGCTTGCCTAAATGATGGAAGTAGGGTGTTGCAAGATATTTCTTCCTTCCCAATCAGAATTACCAACGTCTGTGCGATCTTGGTCGAATTTTTCGAACCATTTCACTAATGCTGCATACGAGATTGAATTTGATCCACGTATCGCTAGACTTTCAGCGTGAATCTGTATGCAATTTAGCTGCTGTACCCACAAGGATTTTACTGTACAGAGTACCTAAGCATTGGATAAATTTTCGGGTTTTTTTCTCCTTCTCATGTGACCCCATGCAGAGGACAACACAGCAATCAGTTCCCGAGCGGAGGAAATCTCCAGCCCGCCGGGAATCGAACTCGGATCCCCTCGGATAGCAATCTACCGCGCGGACCCGGCAGATAACGAGGCGGACTTCATTTCCACTTGAAACGCCACTTCATTCTCACTGTGTGACGCACCTGTCATGTACCGCAGCCGCACTGTGTCTACAGGGAACGCGGAACTTGTACCCTTCTTTGACAATGCGCCGCTTTTTCTGACCAATGGTCTTACTATGGGACGAGATGTGAAACTCACTTTCTGAAGTCCTTACGTATATGCGACATCTCCCTGATCGCTTCCCGATCGCGTCTTTAGGACTGGAGAGATAGTCTCATATATGTGGCGAACATTCTGTACAATGTCATATTGGGACGTACTAGATATTTTCCACAGCGAAATAAACAGTGGTGAAACCTCGCAAAAATGTTTATTAACTTGTCAACAATTACAAACTCTGATTATAAAGTTCGGTGGATTGTCCTGTAACATTGTTGATGAACTATGAACTACAGTTACCTTAGTGTCCTTTGAAGTAGTGACCTCCCATAGCTATGCACCGCTTAGCTCTGTGTTACATGTCCTGGAAACTTTGCACGAAGACTTCCTTTCGGATGGTGTTCAAAAGCTGTGTCACGCTTCGTTGGATGTCAGGAATATGGTCAAATCCCTTTCCTTTCAAAGCGAGTTTGAGTCGAGGGAATAGGAAGAAGTCAGGAGGATTGAGATCTGGCTAGTATGGTCGATATTCGAGTTTTACCACCACCTTTTTTGCCAGGAACTGTTTGACGATATTGGGTGTACGTGGGCGAGCGTTGTCGTGAACAAGAAACCAGGAATCTTGTTGTGCATACTGGGGTCGTACCCTGCTTAGACGGTGCATGGAATAGGTCAAAATTTAACGTACCATGCAGTGTTGTGCGTCGTTCCCTCAGGTGGAAATTCCTTGCGGATGATGCCTTGACTGGCGAAAAAGGTGATGCGCATCGTTTAGATGCTTGAATTGTTGGCTCTGACCTCTTTCTATCGAGATGATGTCGGAGAACGCCCATTCCATGCATTGTCGTTTCGCTTCAGGATCGTACCGGAGACACCAGGTTTCAACCTCAGTGACAATATGGTTCAAGAAATTGGATGTGGCATCCTCCATTTCGACAAAATCCTGTGAAGTCTCTAAACATGCCTGTTTCTGATCATCAGTCAAGTGATGTGGCACAAGACGACAACGCGTTTTCCTCTTCTCCAACTCCTGGGTAAGGATTTCTCGCGCGGATTCACGGTTCATCTGCAGTTTATCCGCTATCAAAAGCACAGTTAATCGACAGTCCTCACTTTCTCATTGTCTTCGCCCCTGACCACAAACCTGATCGTGAAGGCAGGATTCCGTTACGATTGTGGACAGGGTCGTAATCGGTTACTATTGGTTGCCTTTTCCAGCTACACACATTTATTTTTAAAACAGTGATTCCAGACTCAACAATAAATAAAAAATACCACACGTTATTAATGAAGGAATAAACAACTGTGTAAATAATAGTGTTTTCAGTGCGTTACAATTTAGCAAATCACCATAAAATACAGATACAGATTATGTTTTTAAAAATAACCATTGTGATCACGGCTGAAGGCCTTATGCACCAAGAATGGCAATAAATTAAGAATGTTTAAGAGCACGCTGCAACTACAACTTACAGGTATTGAAATATTAATAAGTAAGTGGCCACAAACGCAGCAGAAGGTATCACACGCCAGGAGAGGCCGTAAATAAGGTTTTAAGGCTTACTGCTAATATACAAATATCAAATTATTTTTTTCAAAGCAAATGACCACAATCATGGCTGAAGGCCTTACACGCCGGGAACGGCAATTATATAAAAAAAAATTAGAAACCTGCCGTAAAACAGCAAATACAAGCAGAGGTTAATTATAAGTAACAAGCACCTGACCACCAAACAGGTGAAATAAGATGATGGTAACCTTGGAACACAACCGTTACACTGCTATTCCAGAAGGCGACCAGAGCTATTAACTAGACATACATAACCTTTAATGTAGGCATTACAAGGTACGGTAACAAAAAATACAATAATAAAACACAAGGACCAGTCACAGACAGTGCTCCAGGAATCGACCTCTCAGAAAATCCGGCAACAAACACTTTCGCGACTGATGAGATAGGCAGCCAAGATTCACTTCACAAGAAGGTAACTCAGACTAGTGGCAGTCTAGCGAATGACTAATGATAATCTTGCTGAAGCTACCTGACGTCCAATAAACCAAATGCAAAAATGGAACAACACGCCGAAGCCCGAACCAGTGGTCTGCTCTACGTCCCCAACGACGAAATGTACACTGCCATTACATTCAACAACACCCCTCCCCCTCCCCCAGGGCTTGTAACTGGGGCATTAGCGGCCACCAGGCAAGAAAAATTACCGCTGGTCCAACTTAACAAATTGTAACAAGTTGAACGCAGTAAATAGTAATAAGAAGTCGAGGAAAGCTAATCAGATCCGCCTTCCCCAAGCACTCCACTCACTGCTCTTCGCTTCGGCGAGACTACGAGCAGCAACACGAAACCAAGTCACTGGAGAATTGCGGGATATCACAATGGGGGAGGTTTCTCTACTTGAATTGAAATGCACCCATCTTAAATCCTGCGCCGGCCGGAGTGGCCGAGCGATTCTAGGCGCTTCAGTCTGGAACCGCGCGACCGCTACAGTCGCAGGTTGGAATCCTGCCTCGGGCATGGATGTGTGTGATGTCCTTAGGTTAGTTAGGTCTAAGTAGTTCTAAGTTCTAGGGGGCTCATGACCTCAGAAGTTAAGTCCGATAGTGCTCAGAACCATTTGAACGATTAAATCCTGCAGGATGTGGTTTACGACTTGCACCCTCGTGACCACAGCCCTTCCATCAGGCAGTCCATGCGTGTTCTCGCACTGCGCGGACCTGGCTCCTCCTGAGTCCCCAACTGAACTGGCACATTCACATGACACGGAAAAACAACGACGTCGCCCCAAAGATAGGGCAACAGGTACTGCATATCGATAACCTCCGCTGCTGCCACTAGCGGACAGGCAACGCTTGCAAAATGAGTGGTGCCAGTCAAGACGTGAAGAAGACAAACAACTGCAACCATGCTAAGTAAAGGATATGGCGTGGCCTCCAACAGAGGACGGAAACCTACAGACAGCAAAAACGCGAGCCGCAGCGCTGCTCAACCACAGTTGCTCGTCGTCCGCTACGGGGATTGTCAGAAACACTTTCCCAGCCTCTTCTAAAACGGGCGAACCAGTCGTACACATACTGCATGGACTGTGCTTGATACGATAAACACGTAACAGCATTGCATGCATCGCTTTCGGTGTCTTGCCAAGCTTAAAACAAAACTTTAAATTGATCCTTTTCTCGTTCGTTGTCCTGTTCCCAGTTCAGAACCAACGCACTAATCAAGCACTACGTCCAACAGGTCTACACGGAACACACACGATGCCCAACTGAACTACGGTGAGGGCAGGTTGTCTACACCGGCCGCTACGCAGGTGCAGCGCTGTGAGCCGCCAGTGTTGCACGATCGACCGTTCTGGCTTCATTCACCGAACTTTATTGTCAGAGGTTGTACATACTAATGAGTCAGAATAATCTCGGGACAGCCAGTTTAATAGCACATTACCTACAAGAAGTGGACATTTCTGATTATACGGTATTTTCGTTTGTAAATTTACACATGCATAAAATGACGATAAAGGTGAAATTAAACCGTCTTAATTACGCGTAAATGGCATGCTAGCAGCTGTTTGCAGCAAAAATGTAAACGTTTGTAGTGTGTCCTAAACACTCGTATATCTGGTATAGAGAGCAAAGAATAAGTGAGAAGAAGACAATAATATGGATAGAAACGCTACATAACTAACCACTATATATAAAGTTTATTTACGACACGTTTCGGAAACTAAGCATCGCTGCGTCACTAGGCGACAGTTGCGGCATTTACACTCCTGGAAATGGAAAAAAGAACACATTGACACCGGTGTGTCAGACCCACCATACTTGCTCCGGACACTGCGAGAGGGCTGTACAAGCAATGATCACACGCACTGCACAGCGGACACACCAGGAACCGTGGTGTTGGCCGTCGAATGGCGCTAGCTGCGCAGCATTTGTGCACCGCCGCCGTCAGTGTCAGCCAGTTTGCCGTGGCATACGGAGCTCCATCGCAAACACTGGTAGCATGCCGCGACAGCGTGGACGTGAACCGTATGTGCAGTTGACGGACTTTGAGCGAGGGCGTATAGTGGGCATGCGAGAGGCCGGGTGGACGTACCGCCGAATTGCTCAACACGTGGGGCGTGAGGTCTCCACAGTACATCGATGTTGTCGCCAGTGGTCGGCGGAAGGTGCACGTGCCCGTCGACCTGGGACCGGACCGCAGCGACGCACGGATGCACGCCAAGACCGTAGGATCCTACGCAGTGCCGTAGGGGACCGCACCGCCACTTCCCAGCAAATTAGGGACACTGTTGCTCCTGGGGTAGCGGCGAGGACCATTCGCAACCGTCTCCATGAAGCTGGGCTACGGTCCCGCACACCGTTAGGCCGTCTTCCGCTCACGCCCCAACATCGTGCAGCCCGCCTCCAGTGGTGTCGCGACAGGCGTGAATGGAGGGACGAATGGAGACGTGTCGTCTTCAGCGATGAGAGTCGCTTCTGCCTTGGTGCCAATGATGGTCGTACGCGTGTTTGGCGCCGTGCAGGTGAGCGCCACAATCAGGACTGCATACGACCGAGGCACACAGGGCCAACACCCGGCATCATGGTGTGGGGAGCGATCTCCTACACTGGCCGTACACCACTGGTGATCGTCGAGGGGATACTGAATAGTGCACGGTACATCCAAACCGTCATCGAACCCATCGTTCTACCATTCTTAGACCGGCAAGGGAACTTGCTGTTCCAACAGGACAATGCACGTCCGCATGTATCCCGTGCCACCCAACGTGCTCTAGAAGGTATAAGTCAACTACCCTGGCCAGCAAGATCTCCGGATCTGTCCCCCATTGAGCATGTTTGGGACTGGATGAAGCGTCGTCTCACGCGGTCTGCACGTTCAGCACGAACGCTGGTCCAACTGAGGCGCCAGGTGGAAATGGCATGGCAAGCCGTTCCACAGGACTACATCCAGCATCTCTACGATCGTCTCCATGGGAGAATAGCAGCCTGCATTGCTGCGAAAGGTGGATATACATTGTACTAGTGCCGACATTGTGCATGCTCTGTTGCCTGTGTCTATGTGCCTGTGGTTCTGTCAGTGTGATCATGTGATGTATCTGACCCCAGGAATGTGTCAATAAAGTTTCCCCTTCCTGGGACAATGAATTCACGGTGTTCTTATTTCAATTTCCAGGAGTGTAGATGATGATAGAGCAAATCCTTTCAAACTTGTATTAAATACCTAGTCTGAACAACTTAAACTGGTGATCTCATAGATAATGTTGTGAGGTAGGCAAACCAAAGACTGGGTTTGATTGACAGAACACTTAGAAGACGTAACAAACCCGCTAAAGAAACTGTCTACATTACGCTTTCCAGTTCTCTGCTAAAGTATTGCTGTGCCGTGTGGAATCCTTACCAAAAAGAGTTGATGGAAGGCATCAAAAAGGTTTAAAGAAAAGCTACTCGCTTTATATTATGGCGAAACAGAAGAGAGAGAGAGAGAGAGAGAGAGAGAGAGGGAGTCACGGATATGACACGCGAGTTATGGTGGCAATCATTTTCACTGCGTCGAAATCTTTTCCAAAATTTCTATCTCTGATTTTCTCCTCCGAATGCGAAAATACAGGATGATTAAAAATGAATGAGACAAAAAGAAACTTTTTTATGGCTGTAGTAATTATTTCAGAGATGCGCACAAAGTATCAATGGTTAACTCTCGTAGTTTCTTTTGGTAACAAGGAAACAATGGGAAATCGCTGTTGTTATTTACGCTGGCGTTAGAATTCAAAATCGAGGCATACGCGACTGAAAAGGCGTTTTGTGGCAGAATCCTCATAAACATCATCAATAATCGGTGTTCAAAGACATTTTCGGATCATGTTGGATATAACGGCACTATGCTCCCCCAGCTATGATAAATGGGCAAAGCCGTTCTAGGAGGCGGAATTGATACGCAAGACGAAAACCGCAGGACGGCCATCCGTCGTGAATGAAGTGGCGAAAAACACGCAGACGATCTACGTCGTGCCAGCAATCAGCACTGTGGTGTGTGTAGCCGCAAGCATCTGAATTTCAAAGTTTGCAAAATTCAAACATTGCAGGCGCTATAATCAGCCGAATATGCAGCGGTTTTCAAGTGCGGATGGAGGTGGTTGGTTTCGCAGACACTCTGAAGAAGTCCATTTCACTAAGTGCCAAAGTGAACAAGCATAATTTGAGAATATCAGGTACACGCCTCTAAGGAATATGAACGTGATTTTCCGAATCTTCATGTTTTCTGTGCCATAATCATAGAGTCTAAGGTCCTTTCTTGCTACCAGAATCTACAGTTAATGGCATAACTTTTCTGGAAATTCTTACTCTTCCGTTGTTGCCTCAGTTGACGGGAGAGGTACCCGACTTCATTTTGCAGCAGGAGGAGTCACACCGACGTAACCTTGTACACACTGACCTCAATGAACATCTTCCACAGCTCTGGATCGGTCTTGCTGGATCGAATGATTTGACTTTCACATTGTGGCCACTCAAGTCGCCTGACGTTACACCCGTGGATATTTTCTTTGGGGATGTGTGAAGGACATGGTTTACGTACACCCATTTCCGCAGGATGTAAGCAGCTGAAGCACCGTATACTCAGCGAAATTAACATCATTGATAGCTCCACGTTGGAACGGGTCTGGCAGGAAATGCAAAACCGGACAGACGTCTGCCGTATCACAATTTGAATCCACATCGAACGTCTGTGAATGTCCACAATTTTGAAATGTGAGAGTGAACTTTTCAGTCTATATGTGTATTTCAGAAATATAATCATTACTGTAGTCACAGGAGTACTTTCTTTTTGTCCTACTCATCTTGAATCACCCGTATCTTTTGGCACCCACTTACATAGGGAAACATGATCATTATAGCGTGTGTACGGCATTTTTCGGCCGGGAGTCCTCTTTCAGGGAGTTCGGCTGCTGGTGCAAGTCTATTTATTTGACGCCCCTTCGGAAAGGTGCTTGTCGATAATGATGAAACGATGACGAGGACAACACAAGAACCAGTAGAAATTCTTCCAATCCATATGTGGCATACAGCAAACCAGTGCTTAACAATATTGGTTAAAAACAGTCTTGGTTGCAATTTTAGTTTTTTATTTTTCAACGATGCGTTTCGCCTTATTCAGGCATCTTCAGGTTATTTAATTTTTACTGAGTTTAACGAAGGCGACGTTGGCCTGATATATTCGACGATACCCTTTGGCTACACTGACTAAATGATTCTTCTAAGAAATACCAAATTAAGATAACCTGAAGATGCCTAAATAAGGCGAAACGCGTCGTTGAAAAATAAAAAAACTAAAACTGCAACCAAGACTGTTTTTAACCAATACAAGAACCAGTCCTTGAGCGGAGAAAATATCCGACCTCGCAAGGAATCGAACCAGGGCCCGTCGCATAGCATTCAGCCACTCTTCATCTATATCTACATCTACATGATTACTCTGTAATTTACAGTTAAGCGTATGGCAGAAGATTCATCCAAACGCGTTCAAGATATTTCTTCGCCGTTCCACCATCGAAAGGCGCGTGGAGAAAACGAGCACTCCCTATGTAGGTGGGTGACAACAAAATATTTTCACAATCGGAGGAAAGAGAGCTTTTGACTCAAACTTCGTGAGAACATCCTGCTGCAACGAAAATAAGCTCTTGTCTTAATGATTGCACCCCATCTCGCGTATCACATCAGTGACACTCTTTCGCTTACGACATGTTAATACAAAACGACCTGCCCTTCTTCGGACTTTTTCGGTGCCTTCTATCATTCCCATCTGATGCGGACGCCACATCGCACAGCAATATACCAGATTAGGGAGGACAAGTGAGATGTAAGGAGTCTGTTTAGTAGGCGTGCTACACTTTCTAAACGTTCTACCAGAAAATCACAGTCTTTGGCTTGCTTTCCCACATAATTGTCTGTGTGATCGTTTCAATTGAACTTATTCGTAATTGTAATGCGTAAGTATTTAGTTGAATTTACAGCCTTTAGATTTTAATGATTTATTGTGTAATCGAAATTTATTGCTTGATAAAGTAAGAGAAATCAAAGATCTCACGGAAACAGTTACGTGCGCCGTTCGAGAGTGGAACGGAAGAGAAATGTGTGAAAATGGTTCGACCAACCCTCTGTCATGCCAGGCACTTAAGTACTTAAGTGTGAATTGTAGAGCAGTCATATAGATATTGACGTAGACATAGCAAAAAAAAAAGACTTGACGTTTAGTAAGTATTAACGAAAGACTAGAATTATTTTAGGTAGAGGTGCGAGTACACAGGCATGAAAGCCACCCACGCAGGCAGAGAAGTGCGAAGCATCGTTAGCACGACGAACTGCTAGTGACAGCCTACATCTGGCCGCACACTTCCGCGGGTGCCAAATTACTGTGAAATGGGTGGAGTCAGGGCGGCGACGACAGCCGTGTTATATTGACGCTGCGGCGGCCGCCAGCTGTGCGTGGGAGTGACGTAGGCGGCGCCAGAGTGATGGCGGATCGCGTGTCAGCGTGCGCCTAATTGCGGCGTGGCTGATGCGATTTTTGCCGACGCTCGTGGCCGTCCCCCCCTGCCGTGACGTTTCACTCCCGGAGTCAGCGGGCTCCACGCCGCGCAGAGCAGATGTGTCATAGCCAGCAAGCAAGCCATCGGGAATTTCCTCCTCTGCCGAATTCAGTGTCGTTCTACCTGAATTATTAGACCTTTTCCCCTCGTTTTTGGCTTCGTTCGCATGATACAGCAGCCTAGTAGTTACCATTACCGACCGATAATACTATTTACAAACTCCAAACGTGATTTTGGATGTTCGCTCCTTCTCTAACAGAACTATAAAGCTAAGGGAGGAAATGGCATTTAATCTGTCACCGCTTTGTGACGAGAGGATTGGTGTTGTAGAATGATCAATGAAACACTGTCTTCTCTGAAAGAACTTCTTTTTAAAGACTTGTCGTTACTGAGAGTGATTTCATAGTCCCCTTCATTTCTTTATAATTCATACCTTATCTCATTTTTACATACAGAGTACAATAAGTACTTCACACTTCTTATACACATTCCAACCTCTGGGACCTCAAATACTTTTTGTTAACACCTTTAGGAAAACACTTCCATGAACTTATTAGTACATCTACTCATTTAATTATCACTTCATTTCGTAAGTTGCCTATGCAATTTCAACATCCTCTAATAACGACATTCATGGTCTTCTGACTATTCTTAGTCGGGACTGAACTGCAAGCCGACGGGATCCAGTTTCATATCCCAATCTGACAGACAATTTTAAACTTCCTGGCAAATTAAAACTGTGTGCCGGACCGAGACTCGAACTCGGGACGAGTTCGAGTCTCGGTCCGGCACACAGTTTTAATCCGCCAGGAAGTTTCATATCAGCGCACACTCCGCTGTAGAGTGAAAATTTCATGCTAGAGACAATTTTAACTTGATATACATCACACAAATACTGTAACTGATGTTATTATGTAGGGATGAAAATCCATTAAACGTCGGTATAATTTTCCATGCAAGCAATTTATAGCTGTAAAAAGCTACTAAAGTGAAGAGACACCTTATAAAGATGAAATTGTAAGATATCACACACTCACTTAATGTCTTCCTGGAGAGTTTATGTGATTCAACAGCAAAAACGTTCACCCAGACCAAAGTAATCGAGACCGATTTCCTTTCATCGTTTGGCATCGGAGAGAGTACGATGCAATAACCACACAATAACGACAGGCTTGTTTAATGTAGTGTAGTATACGATGTGTCCCTCCTAAGAATCGTGGTTTTTCGGCATGTACTTGAAGCTTAGTTTTTACAGTGTGTTCCTGGAGCCAGCCCAAACAACCGCTGCTCATCACATCTTTCATGCTACGCCTTGTCTTGACAACTGTTGATTTATTTCCCATTACTAACAAAATTATTTTTAAAGCAGAATTGTATGTACTCATTCGATAGAAAGGTCTCAAATGAGTCTATTGTAATATTTATTTTACTGAAACGTGTTGACAGGGACGTATATCATAAAGAATAATCAGTAGTCCAACAGCGACTGCACCGGCCTGGCCTGTTCTGCTACTACCATGCGGAAGCGCTGCTCTGTCGCTGCTGCAGTTCTGGTGATTCTTCAAGTTTTACTGTGCATGTTAAAACATTTTCTTGAGTCATCAGTCTTCTGGCTAGTTTGATGCGGCCCGTCATGAATTCCTCTCCTGTGCCAATCTCTTCAACCTACGTCCTTAATTATTTGCTGGATATATTTCAACGTCAGTCTTTCTCTACAGTTTTGGCCCTCTACAGCTACTAGGGTGCATATCGATAAAAAATTGTCGCACTAGACTAAATTGTAACACCACTATTGAATGACCACATAACATTTCTCTTTAAAATCTGTTTTGTTTGTAACGTGAGATAAACCAACGCTTTCCATCGACAGTGGGCATCACTTGAAAGACCTGATGAACGGCATTTGTTTGGGCTGACACCAGCTGCACACTGCAAAAAATAAACTGCAAGTATCTGCCGGAACATCAGAGGAAATACAAATGGCTCTGAGCACTATGAGACTTAACATCTGAGGTCATCAGTCCCCTAGAACTTAGAACTACTTAAACGTTACTAATCTAAGGACATCACACACATCCATGCCCGAGACAAGATTCGAACCTCCGGCAGTAGCCGTCGCGCGGTTCCAGACTGAAGCGCCTAGAGGAAATACACTTGACTACTCTTAGGAGGGACATCCCGTACGTTCTAATAGACGAACTGAGAAACATCACCAGTAAGCACAGCGCACAGAAATTGAGTCATTCCGAGGAAACATCAAGTTAAAATCACCTCTAGCCTTGACAACGGTCTAAATTTGGCGAGAAAGAGAGCGCAACAGTTTCTTCAGGTAAGTCATCCAGATGGAGCTATTCATTGATGATTAGGTACTGGTAAGCTACTAGACTCCGAGCATGTTGATAACTACGCTTGAAAGTCATCTTAATTATTAAAAAAAAGCGAAGAAAGTGATATTAGTTTGCACCTGTTTGCCTTACTTCTGTAGTGCCTCCTTCTGAATGTATAGTCTCTTTATGAATGTAAGTTGCTGCATAGCGAAAAGTTCTTTTCATAGGAAAGAAATATGTTCATAAGCTAACATAACGTTTACAGTAAAGAATTAAATCCGTCTGTGAGAATGAGAAGCAAATCGGACTGCAAGAACGTAAATGAAATATGTCCTGTCCGAACTAACACTGTCTGATGAATAAAAATAAAAAATTATGGAAACTGACCCTAAACGTTAAGAAGAATAATTAAACTCAACATTGTTAATTGACTTTGTGCAGCTGAAAATCCGTACCCTCTGTATTTGGCTTATCTGTGTCACAATGGAAAACGCCGTGTAGCTGCTCTCATAGAAAAAGAAGAGTTGCTACTAACTACAGAGAATCGCCTTAGTGCAATACGATCGTTGAAACACATGCAATGCGAACCTTGGTTTTCATAAAAGTTATTTCTCATAGAAAAGAATGTTCATCAGGGAAATGGGGCTGGATAATCACTTGGGATAATCTGAGTTATTCTCCAAACAAAAATTCTTCTCAAGAAACTGTACTTAAAAAAAATCAATACAGAAAAATTCCTTGACACTGTTTCTTATACAAAATTTCACGGTTGAAGGCTTGGCAAGCAATAGCAAGCAATAAGAAAATATTTCATTATAAATTACAATTACGTGAGATGAGCACTAGAAACACACAAATATGTAACTCACCATGAAAATCTATTCTGACACAAAAGTCCTCATCGAAATATTGACCTTCTTTTCGTCTTGTCGAATCCATTAACAATGACTGTGACGACACTTTATAAAAAGAGAAAAGAATTTGGGACTTGGGTGTCTGTGTGGAACCGAGAATGCCTAACTAAATGTTGCCGCAATAAAGTAAAATATGTTCATTCATTTTCTTAAATCCCATTCTTCTCGAAATAGTATCTATCTTAGTAAAGCCATCTCATTCACTGCATGATGGTAATATTCCTTTTGTAATAATAATATCTTCCACCAGGTCAATTAAACAATTCCCAAGAGAACCACATTCTGAGTCCTGCCACGACACATCACTAAAACCACCTACCTCGTCTCATCGCGAACATCACTTAACACCCGCTCGTCTTCGCAGAGAAAAAGATGACCTAACTTGTCTCTGGGCACCACAGCGTCTCTGGCGAGGATGCGAGCGTATAACTAAACGATACAAATGTTGCATGCGCGTCCGAAGCCATAAAAAACGAACAAATTTACCTATAAAATTATACAAACACGTTTCTCGCTTTACCAGTTGTAAAATACTTCTAGACACTGAATTAAGAAGTGATTTAGAAGACCGCTCGATGTGCAATAGTGAGCTTGAGTGTTGTCTAACTTGTAACGTACGGCTTCAGCCCAGTCTTCTTGCCATATTGGAAGATCAGAGCGTCCACAGCAGTCACCATGAAGATACAGAAGAAAGAGCAGCACTAGCTACGGAGAGCGTAGGAATTCACTTTCTGGTACATTTAACCTGAATGAGTGACGCAACACAAGATACAGAGAGCACTCCCAAGAACAGAACCGCCTCCTGCCTGAACTGAAGCCTCCACACACGATAGGTTAATCATCTAATTGGCTTGTTGGTGCACTCGACGTCTTGGAGCATATGAGAAGAGGCTCCATACAACCGACACAACATACCAAATTACTGCCTTGACTTCTGTCTGCGGTTGACGGTCACATGACCGCGTGGTGCCAGATTTGCACCGTGAGAGTCATTCTGACACATGGTCATACAACTTCTGCCCTCAACTTTCAGAAATTGGTCGGGATTATGTGCAAGTTGCTCATATCTCGTTCGATGGCGTCACAAGCGCTCAGTAGGTTTTACGGTGAGTCATCTGAGAGAGCTCACAGTCAACATTCTCACTGGAGTGTTCTTAAGACCAGTGAATGATCCCTAAATCTACATAATTAGATGTTGATGTGATGAGGTTACATGTTGTTGATGGTGCAGGTATCTCGAGATGGACCACCTACATAACATGCTGATTACTGCTCAGTGCGTACACTAAACGCCATTAAAAATTCGAAAAACCAGTGGACCGACAACAGCAGATTTATCACAGGCACCGTTTCATCCCACATAGACAATCTCCATATGGGAATACTTCCAACGACTGCCTGAACGGTGTCCTATTGGCAAGAATGTTGCACCAGTTCATCTCTTTCCCATGTCCGCCCCCGGTAGCTGAGCGGTCAGCGCGACAGACTGTCAATCCAAAGGGCCCGGGTTCGATTCCCGGCTGGGTCGGAGATTTTCTCCGCTCAGCGACTGGGTGTTGTGTTGTCCTACTCATCATCATTTCATCCCCATCGACGTGCAAGTCGCCGAAGTGGCGTCAAATCGAAAGACTTGCACCAGGCGAACGGTCTACCCGACGGGAAGCCCTCGTCACACGGCATTTCATTTCATTTCATCTCTTTCCCATTGCTTCCTGATTATTCCCGCTTCTTATCCTCTTATCAGCGTATAAGTAACAACATGAATCGCGACTTATCAGTCTAGGCGATTAATTTGTATGTTTCAACCCCAGCCTCCCAGTGTCGTGCGACGTATAGTGTCATGGGTTCTGTACACCATGACGGAGAGGCGGATCTGGTCGGTACAGTTGTCCATCTGTTGTTGTTGATCACAACTAATTTACGACGGTACACGGTGACCACTGTCGTCAACGCCTGCCTGCTGAAGCTGATACTGGTAGTGCCACTTTTCTCCGAACCGAGGCCACGCTTACAACAGTAACTAGTGAATAGTGGAAGCATGGTTTCGAGAATTGTGTTCACATACGGTAAAAATCTAGCCGCGGTCAAAGTTCTGATATAGCCCATCTTGTCGATCCTGTGTTCAACTGTCACGTTGAGGTCAAATAGAACTTTTGAATACTTCTCAGTCATGTGATACGCCTAAACATTCATTCCTTTCTCCGTAAAACAGATATATTTATAACGCTCTTTCCTAATATATTCGGTAAAAGCGGGTATCCGTCATACCGTCTTACCTCTTTGTTTCGCATTATCTTCACCTCTGCCCTCACATGAAGTGCTTGCTGAAACTGCCTGAATGTTGTGCAAACTTTCTTGTAATCATACGTTGATCACGGAGACATATTCCTTTTTAACTGACAATGTTTCCACTCACTCTACTTCTGAGGTGCAACATCTCCCTGGAATGCATAAGATTTTCTTGGTTTCTTGATGTGTCAAATCCGGGTAAAACCTCTAGTACAGTAGCGCTTTACCAAAACTACGGTTCCATAGTACTGGTACAGTGCATAAATGAAGTAGTAAACAGTGGGATTACCGGCAGCATTCGTAGCATTGGTAGGGAAGGAAGCATAAACGAATGTTTAAATGGTTCAAATGGCTCTGAGCACTATGGGACTTAACATCTTAGGTCATCAGTCCCCTAGAACTTAGAACTACTTAAACCTATCTAACCTAAGGACACCACACACATCCATGCCCGAGGCAGGATTCGAACCTGCGACCGTAGCATCCCGCGGTTCCGGACTGTAGCCCCTAGAACCGCACGGCCACCGCGGCCGGCCATAAACGAATGTGTAAGAGTGGATCTGGCAGCTGAAGAAACTATTTGTTTCTTGTTTGTTTGGTTTTTTGATTTGGATATATGAGTAGAACTGCACAACATTCTGTGTTAGTCCATTGTGTACTTTATATACTTATAGAGGGTAAATTGTGTTTAAAAATAATAAAAAATTATGTGATTGGGTAACTAATGCGGTTTTATGTAACCAGGACAATTACTTGCGGTGCGAGTACAGTTTACATACACTATGTGTGTGTGTGTGTGTGTGTGTGTGTGTGTGTGTGTGTGTGAATGAGAAAGTTTTTTTACGAATAACAGAAACACGTTTTATGTGGCTACATGATATACACCTACTGTTTCTTTTTATGTTTACTACAGCATCCCTCTGTTTCACGTTACACATTATCAATTTTCGAATCAAAGCTGAATTAAACATCGACAGATTCAGTATTGTTATAAATGCTGTTAATTTTTATGTAACAAGCAGGAGGAAAACTACGTACAGCAACAGTGCTCAGTAGGTTACGCAGACGTTTATATACATTCACTCACTCGTTTTCTAGACGGTTCACCACTTCTGGATTCCAGAGAAATACAATAAGACACGGATTACGTATGTAAACAAAAAGCGATCGATATGCGGTAAAGCCTGATAGGTATGCAACACGCTAACGTTCAATTAATATGGGTACTATCTTAACCGAACAAAGCTACTAGAAAACTACCGTAATCTACACTTACTTACGCTAATTTACGGTAGCCTACAGTAGTTTTACAGCTCTGATCTCGAGCTTTCTACGGATTCCATCGTCTTGATCAGGAGCAACCGACTACCGTCGCTGTTGTTGTGGTACCTACTTATAGCCGGTAGACGGTTTGTGACTGGTCAGTGTACATTATCATTAAATCATGCTACCAGGGATTGTGTCCATGTCTGCCTAGTGCTTCCAGAGCTGTCGAAAGAATGTAAATAGTTCAGCGTATTTCTTTCTGTCTTATCAGCGTCAAGAACTCACTTGCACGCACGGCTAAGATTATAGCCGCTGTCCCGGTCGGAACTGTGCTCCTAAATTATGATTTCCGTTGCTTGTATAATAACGAAATCCCAACGAGCTTCGTTAAAGTGAGACATACACTTTCCAAATAACAACTGTTTATTATAAGAACTGAGCTAAATACTACCTCTGATAATAAGGTTTACGAAACTAGAGAACAGCAATGTATTGAGGACCAGTAAAGATTAACAACGACACAGTCCACCGAGACCGCTAACTCGTAGGCAGCTTGCTGATGAGCAGCAGGTGCTGTCACGACACGGTTATATGATGCTGTGAACTCGTAGGAAGTGTGCTGGTAACGACATGGACCCACAAGGGGATGAGCACGGGGCACTCGCAACAAATATTGCGAAGTGGTGCCCTTGGAGCGGCTACTGGGAGCGCTGCGTCGGCCGTGGCTCAGAACGAGAACGGCGCGTCACCTCGGCGGGCAGCGAAGCGAGGGCAGCAGGCGTTGTCCGTAGGCGGGGACTAAGTATACTCCTTCGGAAAGATGCAAGCGTAGTATCACCTGAGGATGTGACCGTGCGGACACAACTTAGCCCCCGCGACTGAAGTGCTTTGTGCTACGACTTGCATGCAACTTAGTGGCGAGACTGGGACCCTTGGACGCTGTGGCGACAGCTGACAGCTCTACTGTACGCAAGACCTTGCTCTTCTGCTTATAAATAACCTCCCAAGTGGGGTACGGCCCGAACCTGGTCTAAGTAACACACATGTAAATGTGGCGCCCGAAATATGCAAGGGTAGCCCTACATGCTCAACAACAAGCACAGGACCAGGCTTTAGTTTCATCAGCCAATATTCTGTGTTTATTTGTGAAACTGCCTTCAGCAACTACTGATTTCTCAAGTTCTCTGCTTTTAGTGTGTCTCTGGTGTTCTCCACAGCGGTCGGTAACGGTAAGGGTAGACCGCCTGATTTAATTGCTTTCGCAGTCTCAAGGAATCTAATAAATTTCAGAAAATTTGTCACCGTCACTAACCTTAATTTGGTTCAGCACTTGTTTTATCTTTTTGGGTGGTTGGAAAATAGGAGTTATGTCTCATCTTTTCAGATCTGTATCTATTTCCCTAGCTGTTGCACTACAGAACTAAACTGAACTGCGCCCGAACAGGCCATGAAGGCCCAATGGAAGCGACCGGCCGTCGTGTCATCCTCAGCCCACAGGCGTCACTGGATGGGGATATGGAGGGGCATGCGGTCAGCACACCGCGTTCTCCAGGCCGTACGTCAGTTTACGAGACCGGAGCCGCTACTTCTCGATTAAATAGCACCTCAGTTTGCCTCACAAGGGCTGAGTGCACCCCGCTTGCCAACAGCGCTCGGCAGACTGGATGGTCACCCATCCAAGTGCTAGGCCAGCCCGACAGCCCTTAACTTCGGTGTTACCACTGCTGCAGCACTACAGAAAGAAACGATAATAGGTAGATCGTCTCCTGACTATCCAACGTCTTCTCCCTTTCGTTTCTGAGAGACGGCTAACTTCATATCTCGAACCCCATAGCCACTCTTTCTGAAAACGTAAGCTGTGCTTTGTAAGTTCAAAATGCAGAAGAAAATAGGAGAAAGCTACAGGGAAGGCGGATGCTATACAGTTTGTGGAAGAACCAATAGGGAACAATAGGAATCGAAGACTAAGAACGAAGCGCTCGGATTAAAAAGGATGTAGGACAGCAATGTAACTTTTCGCCTATACTGTTCAATCTATGCATCGAAGAAGCAGTTACGGAAATGAAAGAAAAGTTCAAGAGTGCATTTAAAAGTCCGGGTTGAAGGACATGAAAATGATAATGTTCGTTGGTGACTTTCCTATCCTCTGTGAAAGTGAAGAAGAAATGTAAGATTTGTTGAATGGAATGAACAGTCGAATGAATACTGAATGTGGGCTGAGAGTAAACAGAAGATGAGTGGAAGTAGTGAGAAGTATCATAAATGTGAAATGCGATTAACGTAACATCAGAATTGGGGACCACGAAGCAGGCGAAGTTAAGGAGTTCTACTGCCTTGACAGCAAGTAACATGTGGCGGTTAAAGCCACGAGGATATTAAAGGCAGATTAGCATAAGCATAGAGGTTACTTCTGATCCAAAGAAGGGTACTAGTATCAAATATGAGGAAGAAACTTTTGGGAATGTATGTTTGGAGAGTAGCATGTGAGCGTACAAGCTCTGGCGGGAGATTAGGGCGGCAGTTCCGCCGCAGAGCACGCGACTGGCGGTTGCTACGGGGCCGTGGGGAGCGGCTAGCGATTAACGCGGCCTTAGAAAAACCCGAGTGGAAGCTTGGCAGGGGCGCGTATGGCACTGTTTGCGTGCTTGGAGAAATATGTATGCCAGAGAAAAATTGATAAAAACAGAACTAAGAGTGACACGGAAGTGCGAGTTGGCACCCATGGGCAGCAAAATTTGTAAAACTAAATTATCTAGACGCGCCACAAAAATACACTCCTGGAAATGGAAAAAAGAACACATTGACACCGGTGTGTCAGACCCACCATACTTGCTCCGGACACTGCGAGAGGGCTGTACAAGCAATGATCACACGCACGGCACAGCGGACACACCAGGAACCGCGGTGTTGGCCGTCGAATGGCGCTAGCTGCGCAGCATTTGTGCACCGCCGCCGTCAGTGTCAGCCAGTTTGCCGTGGCATACGGAGCTCCATCGCAGCCCTTAACACTGGTAGCATGCCGCGACAGCGTGGACGTGAACCGTATGTGCAGTTGACGGACTTGGAGCGAGGGCGTATAGTGGGCATGCGGGAGGCCGGGTGGACGTACCGCCGAATTGCTCAACACGTGGGGCGTGAGGTCTCCACAGTACATCGATGTTGTCGCCAGTGGTCGGCGGAAGGTGCACGTGCCCGTCGACCTGGGACCGGACCGCAGCGACGCACGGATGCACGCCAAGACCGTAGGATCCTACGCAGTGCCGTAAGGGACCGCACCGCCACTTCCCGGCAAATTAGGGACACTGTTGCTCCTGGGGTATCGGCGAGGACCATTCGCAACCGTCTCCATGAAGCTGGGCTACGGTCCCGCACACCGTTAGGCCGTCTTCCGCTCACGCCCCAACATCGTGCAGCCCGCCTCCAGTGGTGTCGCGACAGGCGTGAATGGAGGGACGAATGGAGACGTGTCGTCTTCAGCGATGAGAGTCGCTTCTGCCTTGGTGCCAATGATGGTCGTATGCATGTTTGGCGCCGTGCAGGTGAGCGCCACAATCAGGACTGCATACGACCGAGGCAAACAGGGCCAACACCCGGCATCATGGTGTGGGGACCGATCTCCTACACTGGCCGTACACCACTGGTGATCGTCGAGGGGACACTGAATAGTGCACGGTACATCCAAACCGTCATCGAACCCATCGTTCTACCATTCCTAGACCGGCAAGGGAACTTGCTGTTCCAACAGGACAATGCACGTCCGCATGTATCCCGTGCCACCCAACGTGCTCTAGAAGGTGTAAGTCAACTACCCTGGCCAGCAAGATCTCCGGATCTGTCCCCCATTGAGCATGTTTGGGACTGGATGAAGCGTCGTCTCACGCGGTCTGCACGTCCAGCACGAACGCTGGTCCAACTGAGGCGCCAGGTGGAAATGGCATGGCAAGCCGTTCCACAGGACTACATCCAGCATCTCTACGATCGTCTCCATGGGAGAATAGCAGCCTGCATTGCTGCGAAAGGTGGATATACACCGTACTAGTGCCGACATTGTGCATGCTCTGTTGCCTGTGTCTATGTGCCTGTGGTTCTGTCAGTGTGATCATGTGATGTATCTGACCCCAGGAATGTGTCAATAAAGTTTCCCTTTCCTGGGACAATGAATTCACGGTGTTCTTATTTCAATTTCCAGGAGTGTATATAATAGTTTAAAAGTTATTGTCGTCTTAAGAATTCTAAATTTATTCAAGTTCAAAAGCTAATATCTCGGCAATGCTTTAGCCGATTAGTACGATCAAAGTGTTCACGGATGCGGCTAGTAGAGCTGCGTCAAGCAATCATAGCCGATATAACTGAATGTGTACCAATTTTTAATGGGAAATCGGAATATGGGATTCCACTGAGAGAAAGTGTGCTTTTGGTAACAAATAAATTCAAAGAGACGAAACTGACGGCAGCACTCTAAAGTTTAAAGAGGTATATCAGTAATTCAGTATGTATTTTCATTTATTTATTTATTTTTACTATCGAAAGTCCAGGAAAAGCAATATCACGCCACAAGAACATTATTTGCGAATAAACGGTGGCAGATACAGAAAATTGGACCTTAAATTGTTGTTGCCCGGAAATTTTCCATATTTTTCAATGTATCATATGTGTTTTTGTGTTTAGTTTTAGAAAATTTGTAATTCTTTTTATCAAACACTGTTTTGAGTTAGGCAGTCGTTTCGAGGGTGCATAGGGCGGCCATTTTTGATGACAGGGGAGTTTGTTTTGAGCGACGCTAAGAGCCGGGTCTGGGGTTAGTAGTGGGCCGGTAGCCACGTTCGGGCACAAGTATGTATGTAGCGACGTTCGAGAACGATCAAGTTGAGCGCAATATAATGGTTGGTTGGTTGGGTGGGGAAGGAGACCAGTCAGCGTGGTCATCGGTCTCATCGGATTAGGGAAGGATGGGGAAGGAAGTCGGCCGTGCCCTTTCAGAGGAACCATCCCGGCATTTGCCTGGAGTGATTTAGGGAAATCACGGAAAACCTAAATCAGGATGGCCGGACGCGGGATTGAACCGTCGTCCTCCCGAGTGCGAGTCCAGTGTCTAACCAGTGCGCCACCTCGCTCGCTCGCAATATAATGCTTTATGACAGCAGACAGCAGAGTATTTTGTGAACTGTGAACAGACTCAGGTGCCGTGATCGCGACATATGAATTTTATAGTGAACTGTTGTAGCATCAGTTATTAACGGCCGCCCTTACGTTAAAGCACCTCAGACTGCATTTTAAGTGTTTACTCAATACATTGAAGACTATTCGTGGAAAAATAGGAATAAACTACTTGTTCTAAATACACGTGAGTGACTCAATTTTTTTTTTTTAATTTCACCGCAATACCTGCCTGTATTTTTTAAATATATTTTTATTTCAGCTTTAAAACTGAGTTTACGACAGGTGTGAGTTGGCACCCTATGACTAAAAACGTAGCCAAACATTGAGACCAGCCACATCTCTGGGCCGCTTAATTAAGCTGAGGAAAAACGGATAAGAAGAGAATAGAAGCGTTTGAGATGTGATGCTACAGAAGAATGTTCTAAAACGGGTGGACGAGCAAGGAACAAGGAGGTTCTCCGCAGAATCGGCGAAGAAGAAACATATGAAAATACTGACAAGAAGAAGGGACATGATATAGGAAATGTGGTCAGACATCTGAAAATAACTTTTACGATACTGGAGGCAGCCGTAGAGGACAAAAACTGTATGAGATGACAGACATTGGAATACATCCAACATATAAATGAGGAGATAAGGTACAAGTGCTACTCTGCAATGAAGAGATTGGCATGAAAAAGGAATTTGTGGCGGGCCGTATCAAACCAGTCGGAAGACTGTTGACTCCAATATAGAAAAACAATAAAAATAATTTCAGATTATTACCCCGAAATCAAATTGGTCCTTGTCACAAACGATTGCGTATCAGCAGTTGAAAACAATCTCACCGGCTAATCTTCTGTTCCTTGTGCGCTGCATACGTCAACCTTTATCACCTAAATCATGGGACTCTGCTGCCTGGATAAATGACTTAATTAATGAAGAAGACAGATGCAAAACTGCAGAATAGACGGTGAAATTAAATCAAATAGAACAAAATAAATATACATGTAAAACAAAGAGAATCAACATTAACAACGATAACGCATCGAGTCCCTAGAGCGAACAATAATCGGAAAATGGGGAGGGGGTGAAATTACTTTTAGTGCATTAACTGACTGATTAATTTCATCGACTTGATTTATAGGCCTTTGACTATTATCACTGAACTCGTTATTACCTGCGCTCTATGAAACCACAATTGGAAACATGATTTTAATTAAATTAAAATCTCTTGCTGAGGGGACTGCAGTGAACAGCTGTTTCCACGTGCTCATTCTCCACATGCCGCATGCCGTAAACGTCCCAAAGAAGCCTCCGTATTATTTAACACAGCTCTCTTCTGGACAGTGTGGTGGTAAATCTGTGCTCTGACTTACAGATCAATGTGTGTCGATTTACGGCGTACAGACTGACGAATTGTCCATTTGATTTTGGCTAAGCTGCCCGTCTGATTCTGGTTCAACTGGAACATCTAAAAATGGCAACCTTCCTTCTCTCTCTAACTCTATAGTAAACTGAATATTAGGATTCCTGTTATTTATTTGACCAATGATCTGCCCAAGAACTTCTGCGTCATGTGTCAATCATACATTTGTCTTCAGCATATGGACCTAATGAGGATGGGTGAAATAGAGACAAATTTAATGCAAATTCGTGAAAATGCTTTGACAGTTGTTAGTATATGTTCGCAACTACCAACTATTGACCTCATCAGTCTTGTTAGATATTTGAATAGCCTGTAAGTGGGAGAACGCTTCCTTTCTGGATTTTTGGTAAGCTATACACCCTGGAAAGTCTACAAACTCTATCTCTGAGGTGTTTGACCACACCGTTAGGTAGACCAGAACTATTCAATCTCATATGACAAGAATCTGTTACTCTTTGTTTGTATAGTATGTATCAGCGTACAATGCCGCAGCCAGTTGATTTTTAGGCCTTCCAGAGCTGTGGTTGTAGCCTGTGCTGCTTTAACGTTGACCGTTAGCACTAACATCGTTGACAGTGGCCTTGTACATAAATAAACTATCTCTCGAGCCACGAAAACAAAGTCGAATTTGAATTCAGTTACCGAGGGAAGGGGGACGGAGACTGAGACACTGACGTAACTTTAGAAAGCATCCGTGTTCCAGCCTCAGACCAACGATGCCGGTTTTCTGTAGTTTTCCTAAGTCACTTCATGCGAATATGGAGATCTTTCCTTGAAGGAAGACTTGGTCGCTTCCACTTTCAGTATTTTCTTCACTGAAATCGTATTTCTTCTATAATTACTTTGTCTTCAACAAAACATTAAACCAGAAACTTCTTTCATTCTTTCTTTACAAACCCATTTCTGTGTGGTGATATTGAGAGAAAATAAACCTTTTAAGATACTGACATCCACTTATCTCAAGGATGATATCAGAAGCTGAAACGTACGAAGACTTTGGCGCACAAAGTGTACGTTCCATTACTCTAATACGATACCAGACATGTTAGTAGGAAAGGGCATGATATCAGCCCGAGTAAAGACTACTGTTAATAGAACCAGAAACATCTTACCTGTATAGTTCATCGACGGTACCTTCCTTCGACCAAGATTTTAATGGCCTCAGTACTCAAAGTCATACAGTCGCGGGCGCTAAAGACTACACTGTTGAGCGCCCGTAACACCATATCCATGCATCCATACAGTCGAACATATCTCGTACGCCCTTTGCGGTATCTTTGAAATCCAGGTTGAAGCTGTACTAGTTTGAATAGATAATTTGGCGATTCTCAGTCCATGTAATATGTTCATATGGCTGCAGACAATAGTCGACAGGGTTGTCTCAGGTTCCTGACACTGTACTTACAAGGAGAGTTCTCCATTATGGCCCAGGCTCTCTTTGATATTGCGCTTTGCAGATGATATTAATAAAAACCATTTTTCTTGGTGAATCTCATCATCCATAAATATCTGGTGTCATATTCATATAGCATGATGGGCAGCCAAATATTGATGAGGCATTTATAAGCCAACCGCAACGTGCTTGACGTATCCTCAGGATTGACGTTCCACCTGGACAGGTGGTTCACCGTATGAATGTGGGGAACGTACTTCTGTTGCACATTAGAGAAATAAATCAATCTGTAATAGAGACTATTATCACGACAGTATTCTCTACGCAGTGAGACATTTAAGGAATGCAGAGCTCTGACGATACTATACTTTAAGAGCAAACACCTGTGACTGGACAGCGTGATAGGTCATGAGTCACATATTCCTACCCATCTTGGAAATGATGTTGGTAACTGGTTTAACAACAGAAGCTTCCTTAGTGAAGAAATGGCGCAGTTCAAATAAAATAAATTTAAATGTTTTAGCCTGGAGGCATACTGGAAGATGACAGTCCCGTTTGCTATGTAAATACTGAGTACGTACTGGGTCACAAATATGAGTTAATTTGTAAATCTCATAAACGTTCTCGAGCCTTGTAATATCGCTTTAACATTGCCTTTATAATTATACGCTTTGGAACTATATTCGTGAACAGAGATGCAGGTCAGAGAAGTTAGTTTTACTTTGTCAGAGCAGCAGTCAGTGTGTGTTGGACAGTCTGCCAATGTACTTAGTTTCAAAAGGATGGAAACTGGCCTACCGAGCGGTGGAGGCATCACTATTTAAAAAGGATATAATAATAATATGTTTTGAGAAATACTGAAGAAATTGAGCAAATATTAATGGAAGAATTGCAAACTCAGTTGTTATGGTAATCCAGTTTTTTCATATTTATGACTGTATAGTTTATTATTGTTAGGACATTGTGTATGGCTGAAATTCGCTGTAGATATTTTATAATGCGACGTATGGTTTTGTCTTGTAGTTGAAACAAGAGTCAAGGAAGGTAACTGTACACAGGAGAGTTATTAGCAAATATTTTAAAAACTTGTCTATGTGGGGGAACTATATGGAAAGGTGTACTGTTGTCATGGCTTAAAGAAGTATAGTTCAACTTGGAGTCTTTGTTCTCATTTACCAGTCTTTAAGATTAGTTTCCCATTTTCATTTACTTCCATGATTGTTCGCATACTCGCATTGCACACTGCGAGTAGTGTACTGAGAAGCTTGCATTTCACATCGCAAGTACGGCAAACGAAGTTTGATACAGCGATTGTCAGAACATAGCTGTGAAAATACCATATCAGTTCAGAAGCTTAATACCAGAGGAAAATCTCAGTTAATTGCTATCTGGTGAATTTTCAAGCAGTTTTATCAGAAAGTGTGATGGGTATAATTATATCAACAGTTCTGACAGAGTGATTGTTATAGAGGGTAAAGATAAAAATCAACTGTTTTAATCTTAGTCACTTTTCTTTTGCAGTCAGATGGAATATGAAATTACCGGCTGGTATGGATTTCACATAATGTAGAGTCAGCTCCATATATTTTTATTCAAAATTAAATTTTCACATAGCTCTGTTACTCTGCACTGAGATTTACATGTTTCAACTCCAAAATAGGTTTTATACAATTATTAGATACCAACAATAGTTTCACTGATAACAAGAAACTTTCAATATAAAACGTGATTAGGGCCTAATTGTAAATACATTTAATATAATCGAAAATGTGAATGTTGGCAAACCATCACCTGTAGAATAGAATGACGACAATGTACATCTACATCTACATCTACTTGATTACTCTGCTCTTCACAATAAAGTGCCTAGCAGAGGGTTCAATAAACCACCTTCAAGATGTCTCTCTCCCGTTCCACTATCGAACGGCACGTGGAAAAAGCAGCACTTACTTTTTTCCGTGGGAGCCCTGTTTTCTCTCATTTTCTCCTGATGATCATTTCTCCCTATGTAGGTGGTGCCAACAGAATGTTTTCGCAATCGGGGGAGAAAACTGGTGATTGAAACTTCATGAGAAGATCTCATCGCAACGAAAAACACCTTTGTTTTAATGATTGCCACTCCAATTCAAGTATCAGGTCTGTGGCACTATCTACCCTATTTCGCGATAATACAAAACGAGCTGCCCTTCTTTGTACTTTTTCTATGTCATCCGTCAGTCCCACCTGATGCGGATCCCACACCGCACAGCAATACTCCAGAATAGGGCCGAAAAGCGTGGTGTAAGCAATCTCTTTAGTATACCTGTGACACCTTTTAAGTGTTCTGCCAATGTATCGCAGTCTTTGGTTCGCTCTACTCAAAACAGCATCTGTGTAATCGTTCCAGTTTAGGTTATTTGTAATTGTAATCCCTAAGTATTTAGCTGAATTTGCAACCTTCAGATTTGTGTGACTTACCGCATAATCGAAATTTAGCGGATTTCTTTAAGTACTGATGTGAATAACTTCACACTTTTCTTTATTCATGGTCAACTGCCACTTTTTGCACCATAGAGATATCTTATCTAAATCATTCTGCAATTCGTTTTGGTCATCTCATGACTCCACAAGACGGTAAACAAACTAAGACGCTACTCAGATTGTATCCTATGACTTTAACATATATCAGGGACAATAGAGGGCCTATAACACGTCCTTGGAGAACGCCGGGTATTTTTTCTGTTTTACTCGATGAATTTCCGTCCATTACTACGAATTGTGACCTTTCTGGCAGGAAATCACGAATCCAGTCGCACAACTGAAGCGATATTCCATAGGCACCCAGTTCTGTTAGAAGACATTTGTAAGGAACGGTGTCGAGAACTTTCCGGGAATCTAAAAATATGGAATCAATTGGACATCCCCTGTCGATAACACTCATTACTACATGAGTATAAAGAGCTAGTTGTGTTTCGCAAGCACGATATTTTCAGAATCCGTGCTGACTATGTGTCAATAAATCGTTTTCTTCGAGGTACTTCATAATGTTCGAATACAGTATATGTTCCCGAACCCTACTGCAATTCGACAATAGCGATATGGGTTTGTAATTCAGCGAGATTACTCCTACTTCCTTTTTGGGTATTGGTGTGACTTGAGCAATTTTCCAGTCTTCAGGTACGGATCTTTCTATGAGCGAGCGGTTGTATATAATTGCAGAATGTGGGGCTATTGTGTCAGCTTATTCTTAGAGGAACCTGACTAGTTCAAAATGGTTCAAATGGCTCTGAGCACTATGGGACTTAACTTCTGAGGTCATAAGTCCCCTAGAACTTAGAACTACTTAAACCTAACTAACCTAAGGACATCAGACACATCCATGCCCGAGGCAGGATTCGAACCTGCGACCGTAGCGGTCGCGCGGTTCCAGACTGTAGCGCCTAGAACCGCGAGGCCACACTGGCCGGTGAACCTGACTGGTATACAATCTGTACCGGAAGCGTTGTCATTATTAAATGGTTTAAGCTGCTTTGATACACAGATGTTATCTACTTCTATGTTTCTCATCTTGTCAGTTGTTCTTTATTGGAATTCAGGAATATTTACTTCGTCTTCTTTGGTGAAGGAGTTTCGGAAAACTGTGTTTAATAACTCTGCTTTAGTGGCACTGTCATCAGCGACTTCACCGTTGTTATCGCGCAGTGAAGAAATTGATTTCGTCTTCCCACTGATGTGCTTTATGTATGGCCAGAATCTCTTTGGGTTTTCTGCCAGATTTCGAGACAAAATTTCGTTGTGGAAATTTTTAAAGCGTCTCACATTGAAGTACGCGCTATATTCCGAACTTCTTAAAACTTTGCCAGTCTTGGATATTTTGCGTTCTTTTAAATTTGGCATTGTTTTTTCGCTGCTTCTGCAACAACGATCTGACCCGTTTTGTGTACCACTGAGGATCAGTACCATCACTTATTAATGTATGTGGTATATATCTCTCAATATCTGTCGACAACTATTCTACGCTTACATGATCAGATCGGAAGGAGTGAAGACTGTCTCTTAAAATACGGTAAGGGCATTTTATCAGTTTTTTAAAATAGATACACTTTGCGTTTCTTTTTGATAGCTGTTGGTGTTACTGTATTCAGCCTAGCAGCAGCTGCCTCGTGGTCGCTAACCCTGTATTCGTCATGATACTCACTATTTGTCCAGGATTATTTGTTGCTAAGAGGTCAAGTATGCTTTCGCAACCATTTACGCTTTGAGTAGTCTCATGAACTAATTGTCCAAAGTAATTTTCTGAGAAAGCATTCAGTACAATTTCGGATGACGTTTTATGCCTGCCACCGGCTTTAAACGTATAATTTTTTCAGCATAACGAGGGTAGTTGAAGTCACCACCGAGTATAATTGAATAAGTGGGGTACCTATTTGATTTGAGACTCAAGTTCAGCAATTATATCTTCTGAGTCATGGGGTCGGTAAAATGATCCAATTAATAGTTTAATCCGATTGTTAGGTATAACTCAACCCATACTATTTCGCAGGAACTATCTGCTTCAATTTCACTACAAGGCAAACTACTTCTGACAGCAATAAATATTCCACCACCAACTATATTTATTCTATCCTTTCTGAACACTGTTACATCGTTTTAAAACATTTCGGCTGAACTTATTTCCGGCTTTTGCCAACTTTCTGTACCTATAACTATTTGAGCTTCAGTGCCTTCTATTAGGGCTAAGAGATCTTGTTCTTTCCCAACACAGCTTCGACTATTTACTACAATACCGATCGTTTCTATAAGTACCTTACTGTGTTTCACCTGCCCCTTTTTAGACAGATGCCCTTTCTGTGGGTCCCTGAGACCCTCTAACCTAAAAAACCTCCCAGTCCCTTCCACACAGCTGCTATTCGTGTAGCCGCCTTCTGTGTGTAGTGGACTCCTGACATATAAATTGGAACCCGGAAACCGACCACCCAATGGCGCAAGTCAAGTAATCTGCTGTCTACACGATCACAGACCCGCCTGAGACTCTGATTCAGACCCTCCACTCGACTCGGCTCTGCACCAAAAGACCACAGTCGGTTCTATTGACGGTGCTGCAGATGGTTAGCTTCGACTTCATTTCGGAAGAAAGACTGGCAGTCTTTACCATTTCCGGTAGCCGCCCGAAACCAGAGAGAATCACCTCCGATCCAAAGCGACATACGTCATTGGTACCGACATGAGTCACCAACTGCAGTTGGCTGCACCCTGTACTCTTCAAGGCATCCAGAAGCAGCCTTTCCACATCTGGAATGACTGCTCCTGGCATGCACACGGAGTGCACACTGGCTTCCTTCCCCTCCTTGGCAGCCATGTTCCTAAGGGTCCCCCTTATGCCCTAACATTGGATCTCCCCACTATCAGCAAACCCGTCCTCTTTGAACGCCCAGATCTTGCGGGGCGAGGAGCTTCGTCTGGAACAGGATGGACGACTGCATCCTGCTCAGAGACATCGTCAGCCACTGATAATGCTGAAACCTGTTCTTCAAATAAAGTGGGTGGGGGGGGGGGGCAACGATCAGCCCCTCGGAAAGTTTTTCGCTGCCTGTCAGACT
Organism: Schistocerca nitens; assembly: GCF_023898315.1. Lineage (NCBI taxonomy): Eukaryota > Metazoa > Arthropoda > Insecta > Orthoptera > Acrididae > Schistocerca > Schistocerca nitens. Next base: position 492,196,250 of record NC_064618.1, read on the forward strand.
TTGGAATAATCTCCAACTCGACCACAGGTGAGGGGTGATCCTCAGTGCAGGCAGTACTCGGGGCGGCCACAGCAGTGGACCGATCGGGGGACATGTGGGGTGTGCTCAAAGTCCCTCGCATCCCCGTGTCTGACCCCCGCAGTGATGCCCCTTCGCAGCAGCCCTAAGTTGTGTGATGGAAGCCAACTCAGTCTGGAGCTGTGAGCGAAGGGCTGCCAACTCAGCTAGCATCTGTACACAGCAATCACAGTTCTTACCCATTACTACAGTCGCTAATGTTTGAAGCTCGTAAAAATATGTAGCAAACGAATGTCTAATTAGCACTAATTAGCAGCAGGAATTCGAAGCGCCGAACGGTGTAGCCGAGCGGTCTAGGGCGCCTTGTCACGTTCTGCTCGTATCCCCCCCCCCTCCCCCATTGGAGGTTCGAGTCCACCCTTGCGAATGGGTGTGTGTATTGTTTCGGTTAGATTAAGTAGTGTGCAAGCTTAGGGACCGATGACCTCAGCAGTTTGCAGTTTGGTCCTGTAAGACCTTACTACAAATTTCCAATTCTAAGTGCTCTTTCACTGACGCCCTAACAGACACTGAGCTACACTAACCCAAACTAACATAATTCTATACGACAGAATGGTCGATAACAATGGCGCTGTAGGCCACGCTGTTACTAAAATGAAGATAAAAGGTTGTGCCTAGTAAGCACTCGAACATGCTGCAAATTACGAATAGTATCTAGTAACTACACAGTTACTGTAAATACGTCGCTCCTGTTGGAAGCTCCTAAAATATATATAACAAATGAACGGTGTACTCGCCTTTGTACCATTGCGTTGGACCGGTAGTCGAACCAGGATTTTCCGCTTATTGCGAGCGGTCGTCTTACCATTTGGCTATCCACGCACGAATCATAGCCAGACCCAAACTTCCACATAGCGTCAATCATGCGTGTACAACCTATACTCGTACATCCATTATGTACACGCCTGTACTGGTGAGACATTTTACTCGAAAGTCGCAGTGCCTGTGTTATTTTCAATTACGCTGCATACTGACGACATATGGAAGTTTGGGTCTGGCCCTGAGTTGTGCACCGATAGCCAAATTGCAAGGCGACCACTCGCTCTAACCCGGAATTCCGGGCTCGAGTCTGGGTCCAGTATAGCCATTCCATTCTACAGCTGACGGTTGTCCATATTAACAAATATCGTATTATTGTTAATAGGTCATTCTTTGTAAGAATAATCCGCGCTAAGCACCTGTTTGTGCTGTAAGCTATAAGCCAAAACTACTACAACAATTACATCTCCTCTGATTTACCTACAAAGCCAAAAACTGTGATGCATTGATACATTTTTCCCCCTCCACCCAAGGCTCAACCGAACTCCACTACTGGCTCATAAATAAATGTTTGTGTTGCAAGTGGCCACAGCTCACTGAACTTATCTCCACGAGGCTGAAGAAAAATGAAACAAAATTTAAAAACAGATTTTTAGTTATTGGAACACTCAAGCTCTGGCATAAGTTTGTGATTGTCTCCGATAATGCTGTGTGAGGAGTTTTTACTATGTTTTCAGAAAAATCACTCGTGAGGCAAATATTAATTTGCTCATGTCCATATGTTTACACAATAAGTTACACAGAGGTCACTGGTAGTAACTACACATGAATCCGCCTGTCAAATGTCAATAGACGATATAAAAATCAGTCTCTTTCAGAGACAAAGAACGAAAGAACATTGATAAAATTATATCAGTAATAAATTTCCTACCTAGCGAGCAAATTAATCATTTAGGGTTGTGTACAACGCAAAAAAAAACTTGCAGTTCACTTGGTCACCTACCACACAAACAAGAGAACATCACTTAGCATCTTGGCATAAAACCTGATGAATATCCTCATAAAAGGTAGATTTATTATTTGAAAAAGGCTAGTAAGATCTAAATGCATACAAATGACCAAATTTGGAACAGATAACCGCGACCACGAAGTCTTCTCACGCTTATCAGTTCACAGAATATACAAGTCCTAGTCCATATAAAAAACAATCGGTACGATAGAGTATAAAGAGTGCCCCAGGAGGAATTGTCATTATGCAGTATGACAGGAATGATTATTCTAAGCAAAAAAGTCTGTTAAACATGGTCTCCAATTAAGAACGATGAATACTTCTTCATCTTCGATAGTGTGAAACATATCTCTTCTAATGCAAGCTCTTTGCTTTCCATAATTTGAGAGGAGTTAGGTACGGACCAAAACAAAAAAGAAAAATTGTTGAGTAACATGTAGTCTAAACTACATATCTTAAGAGCTATGAGCACTTGTGCAATAGGAGAGATGTTTCACGGTAGCAGAGGTGCAAAGTGCTCATACCTCTTAAGGTATGCACTTTAAAGTCCATGTTTATATTTTTATCATTTTATTTTGGTCCATACTACCATCTCTCAAAATATGGAGAACAAAGAGCTCGCAGTAGAAGAAATCTGTTTCACAATGTCGGAGAAGTGCTCACAGCTCGTAAGCTGTGCATTTCAGATCCAGTTTTTATTGAATTTTTTTGCTTCAAACGGTCTTTCCTGTCATATCCATGATTACCGACCATTCCTCCTGCGATATACTGTATAACCACAACTCGATAAAGGCCACAAGAGTAAAGTAGCAAAAAACGCAGATAGGCATTTCACACACAAAAAACATGGCTACATGTCATCGAAGGAAAATCGCACGTTATTTCGCGAAAGTCTGGGTCTTGTCACTCATCATGTTTTTCCTTCGTGCTACCAGCGGCTTCTAAGTGTTCGAGGAAGGATCTCCCGAAGATGTTACTGACGCCTACCAGTGAGTAGACTCAACGATTTATGTGCTCCGTGCACTAGACAATGACTACAGCACATATATTTGGAGATGCCATTCTGTAGTAAAAGCGTACAAGGAACAGTTTTATCACAATAACGAAAGGAGACTAACAGTCACTTTTCAGGCCCCTCAAACAACTCTAAAATACGGGGAACGACTTGTTGTACTCCATATTGGCTAGTTGATACCACAGACTGACACTGCTGGTATGGTTTTTCTTAATATTAAGGAAGGATAATTTTAGACTGAAGTTATTTCGACAGCAAGACCATTAGACACTGAGCATAACTTTGTTCGCTTTCACTGATTTAAGAAAACGAACGAAATCATAAATCAGAGAGTGTGGACGGGGTTTGAAAAACACTCCTTTCAAATCCGATTCCTGTGGGCTAATTGCTGCCTCATCTCGATTCGTATCCTGATCTGGATTGTTCACTATTTCCCTCTGGCGTTATCTCTGAAACGTGAAATGAGCAAGCTCGTCTGAGTCCGCACCTTCGTTGCGATATTTCCAAGAACACTCTGCGTTTCTTAAACTGCAAAGTAAAATGATGATGCCGAAAGATTTTTACACATAATTAAAAGTTAAACTACAAGAACACCTCCAGTTCGGGATTTTTAGGACATTGTTTTTCGTAAATAAGAGGCGCACTTGATTGTCAGTTCTATGGTAGTGAAATGGGAGACTGATTACAAGCTTAGTGTTATAAAAGGTAGGTCCAAAACTACTATGCAACTATTCTGACTTCGAAACGTTTCGTCTGTCATTTTTCCAGTAAACGCGTTCTAAGAAAACTAATAAGGTCGAATAGAACAATTAACAATAAATTTTCTGGGTGCTTCTGGGAAACGAAGGAAATGAACTGATCTTCAACCTTTCTGATAAGATCGTGGGATAAAAGTAGTAACGTTGAAAAGAGTCTTCAAAAATCCTCACAAAGACCTTTTGTGTAATTGACGCTGTTTCATCAGATCATCCTAAAAATTTTCCTAGAACAGACCAAGGGAGCAACGATTTATAAAAGATAAAGTTAATTAATAGGATGAGAGATGTGCTTTTTAATTTTTCAGTGAGGGAACAGCTTTTCCTTATACTTTTAACTTCGAGTAAACTTCATTTGCAGTTCTTATATTTATAAGTAAATGTTATAAAATGTCATATTTTTCATTTTGAGATTACGGTAGTGGGTGCTCAGTATGCTTTTCAGCTTGTTTTAAGCACAATCGCGCCCCTCTTCGTGCATTATCAGTACGCGTATATATATACCTCTGCATTTGCACCAACGCGATTTCTGTGTTTCGTATCACTTTGCGCTGTGGGGCACTGTTGATATGTGTTTGATATGTACCCAGAGGACATAACCAATGGGAATTATAACTGGCGACGTGGTGCTCAAGTCACTTGCCTTGTCTAACAGTACATGAAACTGGAAAATCTTTTCTTCAAAACACATTTTATCACTTTCTAAATTAGGGTGAATATCAATCTTGCCGCAACCACATTAAAAACCATATTTCTAGGAATATTGTTGTTAATTACATAGCAACATTGTTAGAGAAATTCACTGTACCTCTCACGATCAAAATTATAACATCCGATAACTATGAACAACGAGTCTACACCATGTATATATGATCCAAACGTATTAATTGCCTTGCTAAGTTAAGCAGTGAGGTTTTCATCCTGACGATTAGTGAACATCCCGGATATTTATCTCACCACTAGTTTTTAAACTGTGTTCATCAGGCCGTACGACAGTCGTGCAGTCCAGGTTGTAATTTAGAAAGCAGTGGAAGCTTGCGATCCATATCAGAGAATCTTCTCTTAATGCCTGATGAAGAGACCTGTGATACACGAAGTACCGCGTAGAACTCTCCAGCCGGCTCTTTTGTTCACTCCGTAATCCTGTGTTATTCTACGTGTAGAAACATGTGGGTCACGATTTATTGGTGCCAAGATTATCTGCACCTTTATCCTCTCCAACTTCTCTCGTGACTTGCCTCTCATGGCTGTGGGCAGTCTGCACGTCATCTCTACGGCAAATCCGTGCCTCCAATCGCATAAAAACATGTTTTGACCAGCGTGTGCTATCTAGATATCTGCAGTAAACCCGCTTTCGGTGTAGGTAATTCTGGCAACTTTCTCCACGTTTCTTGAGCTTTTCAAACAGATCTTCCTTAAATATGACATTACTCAACGAACAGCATAAACAAACTGAAGGCGAGCACAGAAACTCTTGTCAGTTGCAGGAAATGATGCTAGCAAAGAGAAAGTGCAAGTTACCCTATCTAGTTTCAGAATTTCTCACCCATTTTAGTTGTGAGCTGTAGCGTGAGGTTGCGTAGCGTGCTGTTACATGACTTGTTGCCAGGAAGAATTTTACGATGGTATCAGAGAGACGGCGCTGAATAAAAAATAATACACTCCTGGAAATTGAAATAAGAACACCGTGAATTCATTGTCCCAGGAAGGGGAAACTTTATTGACACATTCCTGGGGTCAGACACATCATATGATCACACTGACAGAACCACAGGCACATAGACACAGGCAACAGAGCATGCACAATGTCGGCACTAGTGCAGTGTATATCCACCTTTCGCAGCAATGCAGGCTGCTATTCTCTCATGGAGACGATCGTAGAGATGCTGGATGTAGTCCTGTGGAACGGCTTGCCATGCCATTTCCACCTGGCGCCTCAGTTGGACCAGCGTTCGTGCTGGACGTGCAGACCGCGTGAGACGACGCTTCATCCAGTCCCAAACATGCTCAATGGGGGACAGATCCGGAGATCTTGCTGGCCAGGGTAGTTGACTTACACCTTCTAGAGCACGTTGGGTGGCACGGGATACATGCGGACGTGCATTGTCCTGTTGGAACAGCAAGTTCCCTTGCTGGTCTAGGAATGGTAGAACGATGGGTTCGATGACGGTTTGGATGTACCGTGCACTATTCAGTGTCCCCTCGACGACCACCAGTGGTGTACGGCCAGTGTAGGAGATCGCTCCCCACACCATGATGCCGGGTGTTGGCCCTGTGTGCCTCGGTCGTATGCAGTCCTGATTGTGGCGCTCACCTGCACGGTGCCAAACACGCATACGACCATCATTGGCACCAAGGCAGAAGCGACTCTCATCGCTGAAGACGACACGTCTCCATTCGTCCCTCCATTCACGCCTGTCGCGACACCACTGGAGGCGGGCTGCACGATGTTGGGGCGTGAGCGGAAGACGGCCTAACGGTGTGCGGGACCGTAGCCCAGCTTCATGGTGACGGTTGCGAATGGTCCTCGCCGATACCCCAGGAGCAACAGTGTCCCTAATTTGCTGGGAAGTGGCGGTGCGGTCCCCTACGGCACTGCGTAGGATCCTACGGTCTTGGCGTGCATCCGTGCGTCGCTGCGGTCCGGTCCCAGGTCGACGGGCACGTGCACCTTCCGCCGACAACTGGCGACAACATCGATGTACTGTGGAGACCTCACGCCCCACGTGTTGAGCAATTCGGCGGTACGTCCACCCGGCCTCCCGCATGCCCACCATACGCCCTCGTTCAAAGTCCGTCAACTGCACATACGGTTCACGTCCACGCTGTCGCGGCATGCTACCAGTGTTAAAGACTGCGATGGAGCTCCGTATGCCACGGCAAACTGGCTGACACTGACGGCGGCGGTGCACAAATGCTGCGTAGCTAGTGCCATTCGACGGCCAACACCGCGGTTCCTGGTGTGTCCGCTGTGCCGTGCGTGTGATCATTGCTTGTACAGCCCTCTCGGAGTGTCCGGAGCAAGTATGGTGGGTCTGACACACCGGTGTCAATGTGTTCTTTTTTCCATTTCCAGGAGTGTATTATTAGAAAAACCTCTTGACAAGATATTCTCCGGTGTTTACAGCTTGTCAACTGTAATATTATTTTCTGTACTTTAATTGGAAATTATGAACTTGAGTTAGTATTCTGCAATATCCAGCATCTCACCTGAGGTATAAAAGGGCAGTGCTTTGGAGGAGCTGTCATTTGTACTCCGGTGATTCATTTGAAAAGGTTTTTGACGTGATTATGGCCGCAACATAAGAACTAACAGACTTTGAACGCGGAATGGTAGCTGCAGCTAGACAGATGGGACATTCCGTTTGGGAAAGCGCTGAGAAAATTCCGAGAGCCATATTGTCAAGAGTGTGACGAGATTACTAAATTTCAAGCACTGCCTCTCATCACGGACAAGGCAATGGCCTACGGCCTTCTGTTAACGACCGAGAGCAGCGGCGTTTGCATAGAATTGTCAGTGACAACAGACAGGCAGCAATACGTGAAATAATGGCAGAAATCAATGTGGGACGTACGACGAATTTATCCCTTAGGACAGAGCGGCAGAATTTGACGTTAATGAGTTATGGGAGCAGACGACCGACGCGAGTGCCTTTGCTAACAGCAGGACATCGCCAGCAGCACCTCTCCTGGCTTGTGACAGTATCAATTGGACCCTAGATGACTGACAACTGTGGCCTGATCAGATAAGTCCCAGTTTCACTTGGTAAGAGGTGATGGTAGCATTCCAGTGTGGCACAGACCCCATTGTACCATCGATCAAAGTTTTCAGCAAGGCGCTGTGGAAGATGGGGTTGGCTGCGTAATGATGTGGGCTGTGTTTACATGGAAATGAGGTGGTCCTCTGGTCAAGATGAAGAAATAATTGAATGGAAATGATTACGTTCGGCACTTTGGGGACCATTTGTAGCCATTAATGGACTTCATGTTTGCAAAGATCAGTGCCATGTCGTGGGGACACGATTGTCCGCGATTGGTTTGAAGACCATACTGGACAAATTGAGCGAATTATTTGGTCATCCAGATCGCCTACCATGAATCCAATCGAACATTTCTGGGACATAACTGCGAGGTCACAAAATCGTGCACTGGGAACACTTTCGCCATTTTGTTCGGTAAAGACAGCACCGCTCAGTATTTCCGCAGGGGACTTCTAACAACTTGCTGAGTTCAAGCGACGTCGAATTGCTACACTATTCCGGGCAAAAGGAGGTCCGCCACGGTATTAGGAGGTGTCCCACGACTTTTTTCCCCTCAGTGTATAGGAAATGTATGGTTAACTGTTCTGTTGTCCTGATCTATAGACCTAAAGCGAAAATGATCCGAGGCACCGTTTCCGAAAAAAAATGTTCTTACGGTACTCTCAAGCGTATCGTAAGTGCACTGCCCTTCTGTTCATTCAGTATTTTGAGCTGGGCATAATCATCTTTGATATCAGCATTTGTTTGTAAACTAGAAATTTAACTGCCCTATGTCGTTAACAGAAATTTCTAAGTATGCCAGAATTTACCTATTTAAACTAACAGATATCCATTGAAGTGCAGACTGCGTTCCTATTTTTAGTGGTTAGCCTGGATTGCTATTAAAAAACCTAGTCATTTAATTTGATTGGGCTTTTACTCTTGAAGCCATATCGCCTTTCTCAGTTTTTTTTTAAAATAGCGTGTCCTATATGTAGATTCATTAACATACAAACATTAATAATTCTAAGTGACAATCAGACGTACATGTCGTTGTGGTACTGGCTACAGCAAATATTTTTGGTTGTTTCGATGCACTTAGAATATAGAGAACTCTCATGGAGCAACTTCGTGACTAAATACTCCCGACGGTTTTTCTAAGATTATAAAGTGGACGAGACTTTTAGCGTATTTTGACTCATGTTGCCGCTTGAGAGTTGGTAGGTATAGCAGTTTCCAAGCGGATCGTTCGTGCATGCAAAATGTATAACATACTACTAACATGGCTACAGCCCAATGCCCTACAGTATTGTCGGTAAGGGCCTTGTCGTACCTTCAGTCTGACAGCCCTGGCACAACTTATTAAACATGAAGGACTTTTAAAAGAAACATGAAGCGAATAGTAGTTAATCAATAGCTCAGTTACCAGTGATTCGATAATATTGAAAATTCAGATAAATGTTAATTCAATAAAGTGGCACAGTGGACTCGCATTCGGGAGGACGACGGTTCAATGTAGCGTCCGGCCATCCTGACTTAGGATTTCCGTGATTTCCCTCCAGACAAATGTGGGATGGTTCCTTTGAAAGGGCACGGCCGACTTCCTACCCCGTCCTTCCCTAATCCAATGAGACCGATGACCTCGCTTTCTCGTTTCCTCCACCAAACAACCCAATCCTACACAGAAAATACACGAGCCAATCACATCCCTATGTTCGACGTCAGTGTGCAACAACAACTAACAAACGACAGGTAGCAGCAACAGGAGAGAGGGTATATATAGTGTGTCGGAGAACACGGAAAACAGTGCAGTCGTTGTGGTAATGTGATTTATCTGGCGTTCAGAAGGGCATGATCATTGGCTTTCGGACCAACGGTGGAAGCATTTCCGAAATGGCGAAGTTAGGAAACTGTTAGGATGCCGCTGTGGTTAAAGCATACCGTGAACGCAAAATGATGCTGTCCAAACCCGGTTCCGAGACTCCTGCGGTGCGCCACAGGGCATAGATGACAGGGGTGAACGATAGCCGTGGAGATGTGTACGGGCGAGCAGACGTGCAACTGACTATCCAGATGAGTCAAGGGGGTACCAGCAGTGTCTCCTCAACGACCGTCCAGCGAACTTTGCTGTGAGTGGTCCTCTGCGGCAGACGCATGGTTCATGCACCCATGCTGACCTTTATTCACAGACGACGAAGGCTTGAATTTGCGTGCCAATACCGCAAATAGACGTCCAATTTGTGGCTCTAGGTAGCCTTCTCAGATAAATAGCGTTCTATGAACCTTGGGACAGATGACCATTGGCGTGGACGCCGTGAAACGTTTCATTGTGTGCGGCAAGGTCCTGTGGGAAAAACTGTTCAGGTCATAGGTCCCTACGCTTAGACACTAGTTAATGTAACGTAAGGTAACTTACGCTAAGGACAACATACACCCATGCCCAATGGAGGACTTGAACCTCCGACCGGGGGGGGGGGGGAGGGGGAGATCCACGCGAACCGTGGCAAGGCGCCTGAGACCGCTGGGCTACCCCGCGCGGCCTAACGTCTTAAAGCAAATAACATGCACTCATCGTCGGAAGGTTCCACGCCAGAGAACGTAGTGCTATGGTCTGGGGAAGGTTTACGTTGCTTTACACGCCTGACCTCGTCATTCTGGAACGCACAATGGGTCATCGAGAGTATGCACGTATCCTTGGGGAGTACGTCCACTCTTACATGCAGTTTGTTTTTCCTCGGCTCGCAGTGAACGTGTGTGGTTCGAAGAACACCTGGATGAGTTTACCGTACCACCCTGGCCATCAAACTGCCCGGATTTAAACCCAATCGAGAATGTATGGGTCTGCTTCAGTCTGGCTGTATCCTCCATGGATTCTCAGCCAAGAAACCCAGCATAAATGGCCGCAGCCCTGGGGTCGGCATAGCTCTGTATCCCTGTCGGTACCTTTCAGAGCCTCACTCTGTTCTTGCACATCTCGCAGCTGTCCGCGCCGCAAAAGGTGGTTACTCGTTACTTTGACACGTCGTCACATTATTGTGTATGGATAATGTATTAAGTTCAGCAACTCGTGGTCTTGCGGTAGCGTTCTCGCTTCCCGCGGACAGGGTCCCGGGTTCGATTCCCGGCGGGATCAGGGATTTTCCTTGCCTCTAGATGACTGGGTGTTGTTGTGTCGTCTCCATCATCATCATTCATCACCGTTACGGTCGGAGGGAAGGCAATGGCAAACCAACTCCGCTACGACCTTGCCTAGTCGGCGGTGCGGGTCTCCCAAATCGTTCCCTACGCTCTTCGGAGTATGGCACCTCATCATCCTCAATGTATGAAGACGAGCAAATCAATACAAGGAGAAGCGTAAAGCACCGATCACGTCGTATCAATGAGGACCTTGGTTTGAAAAAGAAATCACAAACTTTTTCTGTTCTTGAAGAGAGATTAGTGAAACACACACATAAATAACTTTTGTCGTAGAAGTCAATTATTTGGAAATATGACCTCCGCAGTCAGTTCAGCAAACTACGAGTCTACCGCATAGTGTATGAAATTAAAATGACGGTAAGTATACGCTTATGAGTTGAAAGAATATTATTATAAACGAGTAGTAGTATTTTAAGAATTTCCATCGTTCCAGGTGATCTGAGGGACACGCTGCAGTGATTTTCTGTTTCACTAAATTGACTCCACAGACAGCGCTATATTGGTTTTATTATTTTCACGTGTGACAAATACGTAGGTTGGAACTTGAATAGTGTTAAAACTGCTGTGGAGAAACTATGCAATGCAATCTACTATAGTCGCTGATAGCACACGTTGTTGACATACCTACATTACCTCCGACCAAATGGAGTCGCCCGTCCCACGTCACCAGCGTGCGCACAATCGAGGGAAACACAGTCACTTGTGAGCGAGGGGTCTAACGCAAGGGTGTCACTATGTTTTCGAAAAAGGAACAAAGGAGTTGGATCAAGATTGAATGTACCAGAGGTCGTACAGCACGGCAGTGTCATCAAGGTCTTCAAGAGGAGTGCGGGTAATCGAAATTGCCGTACAGAACAGTGGCACCTTGGGTAAAAAAGCCTTCAACGAAGGTCGGCAAACGATATGCATCGGGCAGGTCGTACTAGCGTCTCTGAATGAGAAGTGCATGCTGTTGCTGCGTTAAGGGACAGTGATGGACGCCATACGATTCGTGGAATAGCCCACGAAACCGGATTCGCGCATACCACTGTGCTTCACATCCTGAAGGAACGCCTGGTCATGTGAAAAATTGCATCAGGATGGGTTCCACATGACTTGATGGAAATGCAGAAGTGGATGCGTTACGACGCTGCTCAGACGCACTTGGAGCGCTATGAGCGCGAAGGAGAGGCTTTCATACACCGTCTCGTAACACTGGATCAAACATGTGCCACATCGTAAGAGCCTAAGATGCAACGCCAATCCAACGAATAGCATCATTATGGGTCGCCGCGAAAGTCTAAAGTGCGTCAGAGCCCTAGTATGGTGAAAGTTATGGTGATTCTCGTGTACGACTGTGATGGTGTTATGCTAACGCGTTACGTTCCTCCACGGCAGACCGTCATGCACAGTATTGCTGTTCGTTTTTGGAGCATCACCTGCGACAAGCTTTGCGAAAGAAGCGGTGACACTTTCTGCGCAACCCACCCATCATTTTACTCAAAAATGCTCGGGCGCATACAGCGCAAGCCGTGGCTGCTCTGTTCACTCTGTGGGACTGGGAAGTACTGTACCATCCACCATACTCCCCGGACTCAAGTCCGTGCGGCTCTGATTTCATTCCGAAAATGATGGAACTGTTCCAGAGATTCGACAGGCAGTAGACCGCTCCATTCGCACCATCAACAGAACAGGCTCTGCTAACGGTATACCACGCCTTCCACATCGCTGGCAACGGTTTCTACACAACGCTGGTGACTACTTTGAAGGACAGTAACAGGTGCAAACATATAACTCTTTTGTATCGATTGTGAATACATAGTTGCCACTATTTAAGTTCCAACCCTCGTATAACAAAATTAATACACTGCTTTGAGGAGACACGTCCAAGAAACAGTAGGTTTATTTAACTCCGGGTACCACGCATTTATAAAAGACAGTGAATTTCTTTTTTAAAATGAATTGTTGTATCATAGTCTTTGCGTTGGAAGAAACGACCTTCTAAAAGAATAGTGGATTAAATTCTCAGAAAGGGGAGATCACAGACAACCTGAGTGATAACAAATCTTCTGCACTGACGGTCGTTAGTTGGTTTAAAATATCATCTTACTTTGTGTTCTTCAGTACTTTTCAGGTGTCTACTACAACCACTCCAATGGACATATTTGGCTATTTAGCTCAGTAGTCTCTCGTGTTATTTTCTGGGTTCCGTATCCTCAGTCGCTAAAAGCGGAACCCTCATAATTTTAATTCGTTGTCTCTCTATCTGTCTGTCTCTCAATTCCTCATTTTTTTTTTTTTTTTTGACAATCAGGTAGACGTATCAAGTTGAAATTTACCTCACATATTATTGTTTGTCAGCCGCAAACACACTCACCAGACTTACAGGGTGCTTCATGAAGTTTGCCAAGAAGCACGTTTTCATATTACAACCGAAGGCAAAAATCTGAAAAGTGTTAATTTGTAATTATATTAAACAATTTTTTTGTCATTTGTTATCAGACTGTCTGTATGTCCGCCGGTAAGTTAAAAGCCTTTTTCTCAGGATCGGGTAGACATACCAAGTTGAAATTTGTCACATAATACGGCCTATCTACCACTGGCGATATAATAAACGGTAGTTTCTAAGCCAGTGCAATCAAAAGTTACGGTGGTTTAGTTCATATTTCGAGGCTCGCTAACTGACTCATCAAAACCTAAGGGTACTTTCCGTTGGTGTATAATCGTGAGATTTACCATGAAGTGAGGCTTCACCGAACAGGTAAAGGAAAAAAAAATTCTAAAACTATTAATTTGTAATTATATCACACGAAAAATGTATTTCTTTTGTCATTTGCTATCCGACTTTAAACTTGAAATTAAAATGTTCTCGAAAGTCTTGAAATCCCCGGGACCCATCTATATATAACCAGTATCACTATCGATAACAGTAAAAAATCGTCGAAATGTTCGATTGCCGGAATCCATGAATTTTCTGTATACATAATTAAATTTGTATAGAATCCTCTGTGTGGGAGTCCTAATCGCATCTGGCCAATGTTTTCCTGTACTACACGGTTCACACTTACAAAATGTCTTTTATTCTCTTCTGTATGCATATTGTTCGCGCAAAATGTTCTTCTGCTTCCCTCAAACAATACTTTCTTCTGTAATTCTTTGTTTAAATTACTAAGTGCAGTTCTCCTCTTTAGTTGTCTTACTGCCGACATATTTCGAAGATTTGAATTGTTTCCTTTTTTCTGTGATTATAGCGTTTACTGTTTCTGCTTACTTGGAGATACTGTTACTTATATTTTGTATTTTACTAATTTGCACTTTTCATTACCTCTTGCGCCTCTATCTTCTAAGACGTTGCGTAGTTATATTTTTCGTCTGAAAGTATCTCATCTTTATGTCATCCACAACCCTATGCATTTAAATCTTTCCCCATTTATTTTGGTATCGCTACTGTACTCGGTGCATTCACTTTCGGAAAGTTCTATGTAGGTATTGGCAATCACTGCTCTGTCATCGGCAAACCTAAGCATCAGTATTCTTCCTTCATTTACTTCGATACCTGTGAATAATTTTTTGGAACGATTTATTACATGTTCCATGTAGATGTTAAATACTGATAGTGACGGAGAATATGCTTGTCTGAAGCTTAAAGAATTTAACTTCATTTTCTGTACCGTTACTGTCGTTGTTTGTTCTTTGTACAGGTATTTAATTGCTCTTCTGTATTCATTGCATAAGTTCATATTTTTAAAAGTTCAATTAGTTTGTTTCAGTTGTGAAATCTGTAAATTTGTCAAAGTTCAGTTCAATCATTAATATAATAGTAGATATATTTTTATAGCTACAATAACCGACGTTATAATGCTGTCTGTGCAAATATAATTTAGATAAGACTTACCAGATGTTTTTCTTCTTCATTTCAAGAAACAGAAATCTCCCATGTTCCGATCTCAATCTAGACATTTCTTCCGTGGTCTCTGGGATTTAATTTTCTCCGTGGCTTGTAGGACAATAATATTTGTTGTGTTAGTCCTCATTCTCTCGATATATTCTACCAATATAACTCTCTTTCGTTTAATTATCGTTAACTGCCAACCATTAGCAAACAAGAAACTTCACTGCGCTTTGGACGATTTTTTCAGTTCTATGATTCCGTGTCTCTGCATTCGATTATTATAGAAACATTATGAGGATCGAAGAAGTTTATTTCAGATGTGGAGAACCACCAGGTGTTTACTGTAGAAAACTTGACGTACAGCATAGACACTCCTATTAATTGTACTTCCCCAAGGCCAATTACGGAAACTAATTCATCCCACTGTCCTATATATTAGTCACATGATCGTTTGGCATTGTTACACTCTGAGATGCATGTCAAAACAGATGAAGCCACTATTTTATAACTTTTCTTCACTGCTTTCCTCACTTAGCTGCGAAGTCTTCTGTGTATTCTAGCATACATTGTCTGAAATTTATTTAATTTATTCTGTATGTAATTTTCAAGCCGGTAACTTACGTCACAACTTGTTACATTGAAGAGTCAAAACATTATAACCACCTGCTTAAAGGTTGTTTGTCTCTGTTTGGAAAGAAATACATCACTGCTTCTGCTCATCAGGGATTCCACAGTTTCTTGGTAGGTTCGCGGAGATGTGTGGCATTAGATGTGTCCGGGCCGCTGATTTGCGAACCCGGTGATGACACCCATTGCGGTCAAGATGGGTTCCATAGGATTTACATCAGTCGAATTTGGTGACCTAGACATTGCTACTATGCTAGTCAGACCACTGTTGCATGGTTCTGGCTCCGAGACACGGACAATTATACTACTGAAATCGCCGTCGGGGAAGACATCACACATGGAGGGACGCAGGTGGTTCTCAGCTGTCAGCATGTCTTCAATTACTACCACAGGTCTGATGCAAGGGCAAGAGAATGTCTCCCACAGCATAATATTCTTCGAGCCGTCGTTCACCTAGATGGCAGCGTTTGTGATTCATCCAAAGACCCGATACGTTTCCATCGATCAGCGGTCGAATCCCGTTGGTCCCATGCCTAATGCAGTCGTAATTGACGATGTCCTCGGGTCAATATGTGAACACGTAGGGATGGTCTGCTGCGGAGTTCCATGTTCAACAATGTACGATGAATGGTGTGCTGCGAAAAACTTGTGCTTGCACCAGCATTGTGCTCTTTCGGCAGAAATGGTTCGGATCACCATTTATCCTACTTTACACAGGAGACAAGCCTCCGAATCCGACGTTCTGTAAAGAGTCCTGGACGTCCAATCATTTAGTTCCTATTTGTAGTTTCACCTTCCCACACATACGCGTAAAAGCTCACGACAATAGCACGTGAACATTTGACCAGCTTCGCCGTTTGTTAGATGTTCATAGGCTCTGCGTAATAATAATCTTTCCTTAGTCAAAGTCGTTTATCTCAATGGATTTCCCAATTTTCAGCCCACATCTTCGCTTGGGCGATCCTCCGTCCGTGTCTGCTCCGCTTACACACTTCCGTTTCCACGTCACGTACCCACAGGGCCACCAGGCGGTATCCAAAGTCGCGGTGGGCAGTGGTCATGTTTTGGCTGGTGGTCATAATGTAGCACGTCAAATGCGAATCTTGTTCTACGCCTTGACCACATAGCACTATTTTACAACGTACAAGATCTGTTCCTTTGAAGGCCATACTCGTAATATTTCTGTCATAAGTATTAAAACTGTACCCCGTGCATATCTGGCATCGCACTCCTGCAAAATTATTTGGTCTTCAGCCTACATCAAGATGTTCATCGAGTTGTAAGGTCTTACTGTAATAACTCGACTGATTTTGGTTTTCCATTTGCTAAGAATGCCGCAGTATAGACACTGAAAAGTGTGAGAGGCGCCGCTGACTTCGCACAAAGCAGTGCTGCTGTATAAGAACGGCGGCAGCGTTCACAAGATCACTTCACATGTCGAGCGAGTCAAGAACTGTCCATCAGCTTAGCTGGGTGGTAACGTGCTTGCCTCCCACGCAGCGGGCCCGGGTTCGATTCCCTACCGGTTGCGTGGTCCTCATCATGGGCCGCAAGTCGCCCAATGTGGCGCCGATTGAAATATGACTCGCAATTGGCGGCCGAACCAGAATGGGACCTCCCGTCAACAGTGCCATACGATCATTGCATTTCATCAAGTTTACTCAGTATACATTTGAACAAATAGACATTCACATAAAGTCGGCTTCACATTATTTCTCTCAGACGTATCATCGCAGAATTAAATGAAATATGGTTCCTACTCCTCGGTTCTGACCGAGGTTTTCGGAAGGTTTTCTTCCGTTTTAAAGCAACTAGAAATCTCCTTCCAAATCTTCCTATTGGGATTTCTTCTGCCCAAGTTCGCCCAGTTCGCCTAGTATGGCTGACAAACCCATGACTTCTCAATACGTCATATTTTGAACAGCCAGCTCTATCTTTTGGGGTATAAAATGAGATCTAATAACAATAAAAATGTAAAACGACATCCACCACTTGAAAACGGCGGCGGAGCGTTCAGCCAAAAGCACGTAGACATGCACCAATACTCAAGAAAGGGAACGGGAGTAAGCTTCTGAATTACAGACTAATACGACTTACGTCTATTTGCAATAGGATTCTGGAACTTGTACGAGTTCGAAAATTAAGAATTACTTCGAAGATAAGGATTTATTGACAAACAGACAATACGCAATCTGATAGTATCATTTTCTTAAACACAATGATCTCTCTATTCTGGCAAAGTAATGAGTGCTATCGATAGGGGATCTCAAAGTGAGTCCACATTTTTAGATTTCCAAAAGGCTTTTGATGACGTTCTTTCCAAGAGACTTCTAATGAAACTGGGTGTCTACGGAGCATCATATGAATTATGTGACTGAATTCGTAATTTCCTGTTAGGAATGTTACAGTTCATAGTAACTGACGGGAAGTTATCAAATAAAACAGAAGTGGTGTCTGGCTTTCTGCAGGGTATAGGCCCTCTGCTATTCCTGATCAATATAAACGAATTAGAAAACAAATTGAGGATCCTTCTTACATTGTTTGCAGATGATGCTGTCATTTACCGTGTCGTACAGTCATCAGATGATACAAACCAACTGAAAAATGATTTGGACAAGAAGTTGTATGGTGCGAATTGGAAACTTAACGCTAAATAATAGAGAAGTATGAAAATATCCACATTTGGTTTACACGTAAACCAGACAAATCTGAAGGCTGTGAATGGATCTAAATACATCGTAATTACATTTATAAATATCTTAAATGAAACGATCACATAGATGATATTGTGGGAACAGGGTACGAAATACTGCGAAATACAGATATGGCAGCTGGTTCTGTAGTGTCGTCATGGATACGATAGGCGAATTGAGTTGGAAATCATTAAAACAAAGGTTTTCTTCGCTGGGGTAGGAACTTCTCATGAAATTTCAATCACCAACTTTCTTCTCCGAATGCTAAAATATTCTGTTGGTGCCAAAATACATAGTTATAAATGGTCATTGTGGTAAGATCAGAGAAATCAGAGGTCGTAAGGGAAGATTTAAGTGTTCGTTTTTCCAGCGTGCTTTTCGAGAGTGGAACAGTAGAGAAATAGCTTGAAGGTGGTCCAATGAACCCTCTGCGAGGCACTTAACTGTGAATTACGGAGTACTCATGTAGGTGTAGATGTAAACATTTAATTATTTGACGAGGCTCGAAGCTCGCGAAGATTGTATCAGTTACATCCTTATTTCACTTCATTATCAACTGTTATGGTTCCCATGTTCTCTATCTGTACTTACTCGTATTGCCATCAATAGATTTATTTATAAACGTTATTCATTGTCCCGATGTTTTATAACTCATTCATGTCCTGATGCTTTACAACTCATTCATCTACTGGACTACTTCTTCCCAAGGTTGAGGTCTCATTCAACAGCAATGCGCTGACGTAAACTGCCAGGGAACGGTTCGCGAAAGGAATGGTATCCGGTATCGAGACCCATCTCAGCGTACAGTTGTAACAAAGGTTCATCTTCCGTTAATTGTAAATCGTCCTATTATTATACGTCGTCTCTTTTCACGCATCAGAGCCACAACAACAGCGGCAGTGATGTCAGCGAGCCCGCTCTGCCCAGCTCGCGCAGATGCCAATGCCATTCGCGTCGTGCCGACTGACAGACCTTCAACTCATCGCATCGCAGGCGAGAGTGGCTTTGCGGATCTGAGTCGTTCTGGGGCCCCCCGCTGCGCGGCGCTCTTTCCGGCCGCGGCGCACAATGCGGTCTGCGGCGCTGACAGCCGCGCGTCACTCCTCCATTATGGAAGGAGGGGCTATGGCAAGCCCGCCAATCAGCGGAATTAACCGCTCAGAAAGGAGGCCGCGGCTGCGAGCGCCGCCCGATGCCTCGGCAGCGCCGGCGCTGCTCCGGGCGCGCTGACTCAGGCGACCCCCTGCGCCGTCGGGCGGCCCGGCGCCGTGACTCACCGGCGCTGCAGCGGGCCGGCGCCTTCCTGCGGGTGAACGCTCTGGGAGGTCAACTCGCCACTTGTGCCCAGCACGGCTTCCTGTCGGGATGCCAATGCCCGGGCCGTATCGCCGTCTTGTGCAACCAGTTCGACAACCCACACACAGTGGAAATTACAACGCACAACGGAAAAAGTCCAAGGCCACAAATTTCGCTTTTTTATTCACTCGAATACTCTCTTTCAAATTCCGAAGGTGGCAGGGGTAAAATACAGGGAGCGAAAGGCTATTTACAATTTGTACAGAAAGCAGATAGCAGATATAAGAGTTGAGAGACATGAAAGGGAAGCAGTGGTTGGGAAGGGAGTGAGACAGGGTTGTAGCCTCTCCCCAATGCTATTCAATCTGTGCATTGAGCAAGTAGTAAAGGAAACTAAAGAAAAATTCGGATTAGGTATTAAAATCCATGGAGAAGAAATAAAAACCTGGAGGTTCGCCGATGACATGGTAATTCTGTCAGAGACAGCAAAGGACTTGGAAGAGCAGTTGAACGGAATGGACAGTGTCTTGAGAGGAGGGTATAAGACGAACATCAACAAAAGCAAAACGAGGATAATGGAATGTAGTCGAATTAAGTCGGGTGATGCTGAGGGAATTAGATTACGAAATGAGACACTTAAAGTAGTAAAGAAGTTTTGCTATTTGGGGAGCAAAATAACTGATGATAGTCGAAGTATAGAGGATATAAAATGTAGACTGGCAATGGCATCGAGTATAGATTTAAGTGTAAGGAAGTCGTTTCTGAAAGTATTTGTATGGAGTGTGGCCTTGTATGGAAGTGAAACATGGACGATAAATAGTTTAGACAAGAAGAGAATAGAAGCTTTCGAAATGTGGTGCTACAGAAGAATGCTGAAGATTTGATGGGTAGATCACATAACTAATGAGGAGGTATTAATAGAATTGGGGAGAAGAGGAATTTGTGGCACAACTTGACCAGAAGAAGGGATCTCTTGGTAGGACATGTTCTGAGGCATCAAGTGATCACCAATTTAGTATTGGAGGGCAGCGTGGAGGGTAAAAATCGTAGAGGGAGACCAAGAGATGAATACACTAAGGAGATTCAGAAGGATGTAGGCTGCAGTACGTAGTGGGAGATGAAGAGGCTTGCACAGGATACAGTAGCATGGAGAGATGCATCAAACCAGTCTCAGGACTGAAGACCACAACAACAACAACAATTCACTCGACGACTAGTTTCGGGACTGAGCCCATTTTCAAATCACCTTAACGCGTTCAGGAATGATATTACAGAAAATGTAAACATCATGTCAAAAATATGCAAACGAACAGCTACAGCGCATACACATACTGAAGTGCCAAAGAAACTGGTATAGGCGTGCGTGTTCAAATAAAGAGATATTTAAACAGGCAGAATACGGCGCTGCGGTCCTATAAAGGTTTGAAAAGTATTTAAACCGACAAACTCTTGGAAGTTGTAGCGGACATCAAAACAAATATTCATCCCTAATGTCATTTTTTCCTATGAGGATTATTTAAACCGGTGGAGGCCGTATTACGCTCTTCAGTTGTTATAGGTCGTATTACGCTCTTCAGTTGTAGGCAACTGCTGTCCACCAGTGTAGTAGTGCATTGTCTCTGTTTACTAATGAAGCGATACACCTTGAGTGAGTACACTGATGTGGTTGGTGCGTACTACGTAGCGCACCACAACGGACGAGCTGCTGATCGCCGTATCCCGCTGCTGTGTACCAAGTCTGCCTGAGACCGGGTCATTTAGCAGATTACCTGGACAGGGACGCCGTCGCACAGTAAGAACGCTGCAATTTGAAGAAGCTGTCTTGCAGCATGTGGAGCGGGATCTTTCAATCAGCCAATTGCACGTAACATGGGGACGAATCAGACGAATGTAAGAACAGTCCTTGGAGAGCAGTTGTTACGTCCACTTCACGTACAGCGTGTCCACAACCTGTAACCAGATGATGACCCACCCAGAGCACAGTTTTCTCAGTGGTACCTGGAACAGTGTGAAATGCATCCTACATTTTCATCCTCTGTGTTGTTTACCGATGTAGCAACGTTCAGGCGTGATAGAGTCTTCAAAATGCATAATTCGCATGTTTGGAGTGAGGATAACCCACATGCCACAGTTACTAGCGCTCATCAAGTGTGTGGGTCGGTGTTGTTGGGGACTGTTTATTGGGCCCTATCTGCTACCTAGGCCATTAAATGGCAGGCACTATTACAATTTTCTCGCCAGAGCATTGCCAGAATTGCTGGAAGACGTCCCGCCCCCTGCAAGACAACGCATGTTGTTCCAACATGACGGGGCGCCGGCACATTTCAGTCGCCGTGTGCGCCGATTCCTGGACCGACGGTTCCCAGAAACGTGGATTGGCAGAGGTGGTGCTGTACCATGGTCTGCTCGATCCCCAGATATGTCCCCTCTGGACTTTTTCGTGTGGGGAGAGATGCGCAACCTTGTTTACGCAACTCCTGTTGCTTTAGAAGAGGATCTGGTAGCACGGATAGTAGCAGCAGTAAGAACAATTCGGGATACTTCTGGGGTTTTTGCCCGTGACAGACAGAAAATGATCCGACGGTGCAACCTTTGATTACGTGTCAATGGAGGCATTCTTGAAAATCTACTGTAATTGAAATCGTGTTGTTAATTTGTTGTCTTTTGGTCATAAAACAATGGAAAAGTGTTTGTTGGTTTAATTAGTTTGCCGCCAGAGGAATCTTCCTCTACCAGTTTAAATATTCCTCATAGGAAAAAATGACATTAGGGAAAAATATTAGTTTTGATGTCCCCTACAACCTCCCAGAGTTTGTCGGTTTAAATACGTTTCACTCTCTATAAGGCATCAAGTGTCTGGCGCAGTTGTTAGATCAGTTACTGCAACTCCAATGGCAGGTTATCAAGATTTAAGTGAGTTTCAACGTGGTGTTGTAGTCGACGCACCAGCGATGGGACACAGCATCTCCGGGGTAGCGATGAAGTGGGCTTCTTTCTGTAAGGACATTTCGCTAGTTTACCGTGAATATCAGGAAGCCGGTAAAACGTCAAATCTCCGACATCGCTGCGGCCGGAAAAATATCCTGCAAGAACGGGACCAACGACGACTAAAGAAAATCGTTCAACAGGACAGAAGTGCAATCCTTCCACACACTGCTGTAGATTTCTATGCTGGGCTATTAACAAGTGTCAGCGTTGGAACCATTCAACGAACCATCGTCGAATGGGCTTTCGGAGCCGAAGGCCCACTGGTGTACCCTTCATGACTGCACGACACAAAGCTTTACACCTCGCCTGGGCCAGTCAACACCGACATTGGACTGTTGATCACTGGAAATATGTTGCCTGGTCGGACGAGTCTCATTTCAAATTGTGTCGATCGGAAGCACGTGTACGTTTGTGGAGACAGCCTCACATCCATGGAATCTGCATTTCAGCAGGGGACTGTTGAAGCTGGTGGAGGCTCTGCAATGCTGTGGAGTGTGTGCAGTTTGATTGATATGGGACCCCTGATACGACTAGATACGACTCTGACAGGTGACACGTACGTAAGCATCCTGTCTGATCACTTGCATCCATTCATGTCCATTGTGCATTCCGACGTACTTGGGCAACTCCAGCAGGACAATACGTTACCCCACACGGCCAGACTTGCTACAGAGTGGCTCAGGAACACCCTTCTGAGTTTAAACACTTCCGCTGGCAACCAATGTCCCCAGACACGAACATTGCTCAGCATCTCTGGGATGCCTTGCAAGGTGCTGTTCAGGAGAGATCTCCTCCCCCTTGTACCCTCGTACTCTTGCGGATTTATGGACAGCCTTGCAGGATACATGGTGTCATTTCCATCCAGCACTACTTCAGACATTAGTTGAGCCCATGCCATGTCGTATTGCGGCACTTCTGCGTGCTTGCGGGACCATTCATGATACTAGGCGGGTGTACCAGTATCTTTGCCTCTTCATGTATAATGGGTTCCGGTCCGATACTAGTCATGGAGTGAATAAATGGTGAAATTTGTAATTTTGGACTGATTTTTCGTTGTACTGATTAAGAGAAGGGGCTGAACCTCAGCTGTTCTAGTATGCTGGCAGTTCATAGGCAATAGAAATGCGCCGCCTGACAAAAAAGTGAAGCTTCCGGAAGGGGAGGAGGAAACGAAGTGAACCTTCATGGGTTGAGAGGGTATCGGTGTGCATGCGACAGGAGGCATACCGAACATGTACCAAAAGATCGCGGCTAAAAAAGGTACTTGCCAATGCCCGTATCTGGGATCCTGTTGGTGATAAAAAGTTAGGGTAAAATGTTTTCGATAGCCCTTGGGCTAGGAACCATTTTTATACCCTACAAAATGATCGTTTTCGAGTCCCTAGTCCACAGTACAGCGCGAAAGTATGAATATTACACACTTTCTTCTGATTGGAGAAATGGAGCTTTTCTTTGCATTTGATGTGTTGTATGGTGGGCTTGAGGTCCGCAGCTCGTGGACAGTCTGGCTTTAGATGTCGCAGCGGTCGCACGCTCCTCGGCTTTGCTCCGTGAACGCTCCGTGTTTACGCCAGTGTTTTCGTGTTTCTTGATCGTTTATTGGCGTTTTGCACGTGAATTGAGCGTATCAATTGAGCATTTGGTCCTCGTTCGTATCGTCTTTCTACGTAGAGCCGTTGGGATTTCGGCGTTGTCCGAGATTTCTTCGCTGCAGAACACCATGGCAAACTCCGTGAGAAAAAACACCATGATTTTCACCTTCGACAAGTACAACCGTCGAGTACAGCCCTCTGCACTTGAAATACACGACTGGATTACCGAGGTATTTGGCCTTCATTCTGAATCTGTTCATACCATGCAGCTAGACTCTGATGAATACTGCATTTTTGTAAAGTTTAACGATTCCGTGAGTGTAGACCGCTTTCTGGAAAAATTTGGTTATGAAACGGAATTTATACACCGTGATGGTACTAAAAGTACTGTAAGACTCCGGAATTCCGAGTCTGTAATTAGGAATGTTAGGGTTTTGAATATTCCCATAGAAGCAGACAACTCGAAAATTAAAGTTGTCCTTTCAAAGTATGGAGTTGTCAGGCAAATAGTCAACGAAACGTGGGCTTCGCATTTCAAGCTGCAGTGCTTTAACGGCATTCGCTCCGTGGAGATGGAAGTGAAGGCAAACATTCCCTCCCACATCTTTGTTGACGGGCACAAGGCGCATGTTATGTACTCAGGGCAAACCCCTACATGTCATGTATGTAACGAGTCTGGTCACCTCCGTCAGGGCCGCCCTCGCCGTGTTTTTGTGCTAACAAATAACCTTACGCAACGCCGGAAATTAACACTCAACGATTTGTTGCCAGCCAGTAATACAACAGAGTCGGTGGCTGTCGTGGATCCTGTTACTACCTCTGAAAATGTT
The DNA here is from genome assembly GCF_023898315.1 of Schistocerca nitens. Classification (NCBI taxonomy): domain Eukaryota; kingdom Metazoa; phylum Arthropoda; class Insecta; order Orthoptera; family Acrididae; genus Schistocerca; species Schistocerca nitens. Next base: position 492,220,701 of record NC_064618.1, read on the forward strand.
GCACTTAATGTTAATGACTTTCCGTCTTTAAAACCTGAATTAAATGGTGAAATTCCGTCCCGTGACAGCGAGATTCCCACTAAAAAGCGTCCTCGACACTGAAAAAAATGTTGATGAGGACTCTTCCTGTGAAACACCCGTTGCCAGGAAGCCGAAGCCTAGTCCTGAAGATCTGTTGGAAGTGGAAAAAGGAGATGAAATGCAGGTCGATGTGGCTCCCACTTCCACACAAGGACTTATACCGCCACGAACAGATAGTGACGCAGCTGGTAGTGACCTTTCACGGAAATGTGACCCTGAGCCTGAGGTCACAGCTGCAATAACCGCATCAAGTGCACAACCCATACAGTGCGAACAGTACGAGGAAGTACCAAGTAAACAACCTGCTGACTCCGAAGCGCAACGCCGCGCCGAAGGAGGAAATAAACAAGCATCACCGCCTCGCCAGCAAGACAACACAGCAGACACCACGCCGGAACCAAATATTGACGACTCGCAAGCCACCGCCGTTGCGCCAGACGGCCACCGCCGGCGGCTGCGACCGAAACCGGGTCTTGTTGTCACGCGTTATCAAGCGAAAGCCACATCAGAGAAGAAAGACATCAAGAAAAAGAATATTAAATATGAAGTCATCAGGGCCAACGAAAGAGGAGAAAGAGAAGGGCCACAGTGACTTATAGCAAAGCATTTTCAGGATTTCAGGATACTTTTCTTCTCAAGCACTTTGTTTAAAAGCAGTGAAAATTTTTCTAGGAAGTTAGTACATGTAATGGGCACACAGGTTGTAAAGATCGTGACTTGTAGAGAAGCACGTTGCTGCTATAATCATACCGATCCTCATCCCAAATAGCTTCTTCTGATATGTCTGTGATGCAAGCTTATAGTATTACTACTATTAACATTAATAAAATACAGTCACCCTTGAAATTGGCAGCACTAAAAGAATTCTTGTACCAGTCTGGGACAGATATCGCGTTGCTACAAGAAGTTGCGATAGCGGAATTTCGGATCCCAGGCTTTTTTGAAATTGTTAATGTTTCTACGGAAGCCAATATCGGTACAGCCATTCTTATAAGGGAAGGCATTCCGGTGACTGAAATCGAACGACTAGAATCAGGAAGAGCCATAGGCATAAAAATTTTCGATGTTACAGTGCTTAACCTTTACGCCCCATCAGGAAATTCCCACAAATTGGATCTTCGAAGTTTTTTCAAGATAAACTGATTTATTTATTGAGGAAAAATCCGTGTTCTCTTATACTAGGTGGAGATCTTAACTGTGTTTTAAACCAGAAATTCGATTCCCGGCGGGGTCAGGGATTTTCTCTGCCTCGTGATGGCTGGGTGTTGTGTGCTGTCCTTAGGTTAGTTAGGTTTAGGTAGTTCTAAGTTCTAGGGGACTGATGACCATAGATGTTAAGTCCCATAGCGCTCAGAGCCAAACCAGAAAGATCAACAACCCAGTTTCAACTACTCGCCACAGTTAAAAAAGTTAATAAGTGATCTACACCTTGAGGATGTGTGGGAACTTCAGCACCCGACGTCAGTCGGGTTCACGTATATAACCAGCCACTCCCGCAGCAGACTAGATAGAATTTACATGTCACCAAATTTGCAAAATTATTTATTAAACGTTGACACTATTCCCGTGTATTTTAGCGATCACGGTACACTTTTAACTTGCTTTAATATAAGTGTACAGCCAACCCGTCGATTCAGAGGCCAATGGATTTTAAATATCTCTGTTTTAACTGACGAAGAACTGGAACAAGAAATAAGAGTAGCGTGGACTATGTGCCTCCGCACTGTAGACAAGCACCCAACAGTCATTGACTGGTGGACTAGGAGGGCTAAACCAAGGGTGCGGAAAGTTTTCATGCAGTATAGTGCAGCGAGGCACAGGGAGTTGAGGAATACAATGGAGTTTTATCATAAAATTTTAAGAGACTTATATCAACAGGCCCATGATGACGTAATTCGTCTGAATGATGTCAAAAAAATAAAAGCCAAGTTATTAAGCATTAAACGGCAACAGATGGAGGGACTAAAAATTAAATCGAAAGCCACATCAGTCATAGCAGATGAAACAGATTCTCTGTATCACTTGGTGCGGCATGCTAAAAAACAGACGTCAAACTTTTATTGATGAAGTCCAGACGCATACTGGTACGAGGCTCACATGCCGGAAAGAAATACTGGACGAAGTCCACGGGTACTATGAAACCTTATATGCCTCTACCACAGTGGAAGATGCAGCTCTCGAGGACTTTCTCGCTATTTTAGGTCCACAAGTGTCGGGAACAGACAACGCTGACATCCTGTCACCTATTACTAAAGATGAAGTACATGAGGCAGTGCGTAGCTCACCTCTCAAAAAATCTCCGGGACTTGATGGCCTCCCTGTGGAGTTTTATACCCGCTACTGGTCTATAATTGGGGACAAGATCACTTCCATGGCAAATGAGGTCCTGAACGGAAAAACGGTTCCTGCAGAGTTTAAGGAAAATAAAATAGTACTGATTCCTAAGAGTAAAGGCCAAACCAACTTAAACAATTTTCGGCCTCTTTCGCTACTAAATTCTGATTACAAAATAATTTCGCGTATTATCAACAAAAGACTCTCCGCCTTTTCCAACAAAATATTGAGTCATCATCAATCATGTTCTCCGACCAGAACGATATTCGAAAGTCTATATTCATACAGAGACGTCATTGCAATTACCTCAGTGACAAGTATAAAATATGCCTTAATCTTATAGATTTCAACAAAGCTTTTGACCGCGTTAGTCATAGATACCTCTTTGCGACGCTATCAAGAATGGCTTTCCACCCTCAGATTGTCAACATGCTAAGAAATATGGCAACAGGTATAGTTGCGAAAATAGCAATCAATGGCCAAACTTCTAAACCCATACAGATAAGGCGAGGGGTTCCACAGGGCAGTCCCTTATCTATGTTTTTATTTTCTGTATCTTTAGAGCCCTTCCTCCGCACTGTCCACGCAAGATTAACAGGCATAACATTGAGTGGTGAGAAAACTTACGAGCTTATGCTGATGACGTGGGCGTTGTAATAAGGAATAAGGAGGAGACAGTTACACTGGAAAGAGAAATCCAAAGGAATTGTCTAGCGTCTGGAGCGACAACAAATGAATACAAAAGTAAAATATTGAATCTACGGGGCCTAGATCATCTCCGATTGGCATGGGCGAAACAAGACAACAAACATAAAGCTTTGGGAATAAACTTAATGGCATGTCCGATGACGGTGGCTGCTTTTAACTGGACGGAAACTAGGAGGAAAGTTCATGGTGCTGTAATGGAGAACATCCATCGAACTATGGACCTGGTGCAAAAAGTCAGATTCATCAACTCCTGCGTTTTGTCTAAAGCGTATTTCACTGCGCAGGTATTTCCAATCCCTAAACTAGTAGCGAAAGGGATCATGTCCACTGTTACCAATTATTTATGGTGAGGAGACATATTCAGGGTTGGTGCGACTACCGTTATACTGGATGTCAGAAACGGGGGCCTCGGTTTGGTGGATATTCACAATAAAGCGTCTGCTCTGTTCCTCAAACGGACTTCCCATATACTCAGAGAACTTCCACAATGTATAACCGCAAAGCTCTTTGAGGCTGTGATACCCCATAACCTGCAAGCACCGATTGATGTGCGAAGGATTAATGCCCGTCTGCAGTATGTGAGGAACTTTTTCCTCGAAGCAAGTTATCTTAGTGACGAAATCAGAAGCAACACATGTATCACAGCGCGCGACGTCATACTTGAAAGGAAGTTAAATGACAGAAACAAAATTGAAACGAAATTTCCAAATTGTGACTGGAAAGCTGTATGGCGGAACATCAACTATGCCGGGCTATCTACAGACGCTATTTCCGCATGGTACAAAACAGTTAACAATGTCATCAGCACCAACGAGAGACTATATGGGATCGGTTTAAACCAGAGACACCTTTGTGGAAAATGCAATCTGGTGGATACACTCATCCACAGATTCACCTGTGGTGGCATTGTGCATAACTGGAATTGGATCAGGCAACAAATCGCATTTCTCACCAGATCCTCTACGGAATATTATAACGCCATCGCTCCTCCTGAGACCAGACATGACATACTTTCCGAAATTAAAAACCAACGCCATTAGCTGGTTACTGGGAGAATATTTTAGTTATGTCATCCACAAACTTGGGTCGGACAACGAGATAGAATTCCGCATTTACATGAAGTGTGAATATGCAAAACTCAGCACGTATCGCAACCACAAGAAGCACTGCGGCAACATGCTGAAGATCATTTTTGAAAGAATAGGTGTTGGTTAAATATGTGGAACCACCACAACACCTTGAACGAGAACGAACAGAAGAAAATTAAAAGCCACTTGGTTTCTTATTATTATTTACCTTGCTTCCGGAACTTCTATGTTCCACGAAATGTTTTTTTTTCTTTTTTTTTTCAAAACATTTTGTTCAGAATTACTCGTGTTCGACTTCCAAAGTATTTGTGTGATTCAAGAAGAATTGTTAAGTTTTTATCAGTGTTCAGTTTCTACTCAGAGAAGAGGTTTCTTTGTCTTTCTTACATGGGAGAATGGGAATTTTGTGTTAAGATTTCCGCACACTTAGTGCTATGACCCAACAGGGAACATGAAAAAAGGGGTGGGAGGGGTTTGGGCCTCGACGCACTGGCAGTGCCGTGAAGAGACCTCACTGCTAGTGCGGCGTGTACCACTCGCTGACCATCCTAAAAATAATAAAAAATAAATAAATAAAAAATAAAAGTGGTTAAAAATAGGACTGCTGGGGAAAAAAGGATGGATAGAGCGTCTGCAAAAAAAAGTGAACAGCGCGGGAAAAAACAAAAAAAAGTTGGTAGAGCATTTGCCCGCGATCAATTATTAAAAAAAAGTGGTAATCGTAAAAAAAAAAGTGGTCGTGCGGTAGCGTTCTCGCTTCCCGCGCCCGGGTTCCCGGGTTCGATTCCCAGCGGGGTCAGGGATTTTCTCTGCCTCGTGATGACTGGGTGTTGCCCTTAGGTTAGTTAGGTTTAAGTAGTTCTAAGTTCTAGGGGACTGATGACCATAGATGTTAAGTCCTATAGTGCTCAGAGCCATTTGAACCATTTTTGGTGGGCTTGATTCGGCTTACGGAGGCATTAAAAGTTCGTAGGCCATTCTAAGGAAGGAACTTACGGGCGCCCAACACCACGTGTATCAGCTATGGGTCTTTCCTCGGAAAACCCAACAAAAAAGGTATTTTACTTTATTTTGTTTTGTTACTATTTTTTCATCAATGGACCAAAACCAAGCCGAGGCTCCAAGACAGCTATGCACAGTAAACGGCTGAAGTTTTTACCTTACATTTCTAATATGCCAGTCTGAAATAACCTTTAAAATTTTCTTCATATCTTTATCTGTGTCCGAGATACAGAGATTCCGATTTGATGCGAAATCCAAACAATAAATAAGCGCAGCAAGTTACTCAAATTTTAACGATGTATTCTCTAGGCATTTCTCTAGAAGAGTCATCTACCCGTTTTCAAATATCTTTATCCGTTATTTAGAAACACCCCAAAAAACTTGAATTTTGGATAGCAGAACTCAGTCACGGATTGTGAGGCGGATATGTACAGAAAATGGATGAATTTTGTTCGATATGTGAGCCGTAAACGTAGATTACAAACTGACGTAGCATGGAGAAATATGGTGTCAACTGGGAGCCGCGCGTTCTAGTACAGAAGCACATTAGAAACTGTTTTGCATCTAAAATCCGGTCTGCATAGTAAAATTAGTTTATAGTTATTTCAATCGGTGGCCAGTAAACTATCTAATTTTTACTGATTAGTACATTTCTTTTCATGTGAGTGACATGTCTTGCTGCAGCAGCGAAAGGAAGGGAACCAGCAGAAAAATACTACTATCAGAGCACAAAAAATGCCGATACGTTCCTGATTAAAAGACTCTGACTGAAAATTGGGGGTACCAGTTGCCTCATTCTATTTTCCTCAGCACTTTGACAAATTTTCCCAAAAATTTTGGCATCCCAACAGTTTCCTACCTTTTTATGCTGAGAGAGAAGAAGATAGAAGCAGTGATAGACGGGAAAGTAACGAACATTGGAAGGTGGTAGCCAGTTGTTGTGCTATAGAAAGAGCGAAGAAGACAATGGCAGTGTGAGAGAAAGAGAGAGACACAGTGGCAGTGGATCATGGTTGACATTGACAGAACAGTTTTACACAAAGGGTGAAGTAGACAGTGGCAGAGGGAGTGGAATAAAGAGAAGGATAAAGTGGAAGTAGGTCAGAGCGATAACGAGAGACAGAGTATACGACAAAGGCAAACGAGGAGGAGAGAGATATTGATAGTGAGAAGAGACAACAGCAGTAGGAAGGAAGGAATGGCATATTAACAACAATGGAGAATAAGAGGGTGACAGTGAGGGAAGGCTGTGATAGTAGGACAGGACGAAGGGGAATATGGCTGCGACACAGGAGACAAGAGACGCAAGAGATAATGACAATGAGTTGGGCTGAATGAGTGAGTTAGAAAGGGCAACTGGGAGCAGAAGGTTATGATGGTTTACAGCGGCGTACTAGTGGGTGTGGGTGAGTTACCGTCAAGGGAGCTGGCAGAAATTTGTGATGAGTTTAACGTTAAAAAAAGCCCAAATACGTTTACATGCCAATATTTTTGGGAAAAATTTTAAAGGTGCAGGAAAGGTAGAATGAGGCAACATGTACACCACTTTTCAGTCAGTCTTTTAAACAAACATGAACATATTCTCATTTTTTGTGCTGCGATAGGAACATTTTCCCGCTGGCCTAATGTTATTCCAGTGATTACAATAATGAGTCAAATTTAAAAAGAAGTTGACATTATAAGCCCAGATATCAGTATGACGTTGCATTCCCTGGCCAAGCGGTTCTAGGTGCTTCAGTCTGGAACCGCGCGACCGCTATGGTCGCAGGTTCGAATCCTGCCTCGGGCATGGATGTGTGTAATGTCCCTAGGTTCGTTAGGTTTAAGTAGTACTAAGTTCTACGGGACTGATGACCTCAGAAGTTAAGTCCCATAGTGCTCAGAGCCATTTGAACCATTTGCATTCCCTCTAATCTGGATGCACTCTCTGATTTGGTAGCCAAGGGTGTAATAAAACCATTCTATCACCTCTTTAGGAAAGCTAACTCGAACTCTTGTAACTAGTCCTTGATACTGTGGGTACAGGCACAGGGACTGAGCTTACTTCCGACGTGGTACCACTCGCTCTATCGGGGATGAATCTGGAGATATCGCTGGCCGCAGAAGTACTTCAACAACAGGCGAACAGTCCATATAGGCACATGTCAATGGAGAAGAGCGTTGTCCTGTTGGAAGGTGGAACTATAATACTCTCGGAGAAGAGCTAACACATGCTATAAGAGTTACCGCAATGTCTGCCATCGTACAGGGAGACAATTATTGAACTATATGAAATAAAATCGTCATAACTTCTGAACGGTTTGAGTTAGAACGTTCAAACTGCACGTTTGGCCTCGGGACGTGATGGGAGTTAGTATGACCGAGAAGTGTCTTCACCTTCAACAATTGGTGTGCAGTGCCCAGTCACGGAATAATCGGTACAACATTCCTTTATGGCAATCGAACGGTACGTGAAGGTTTTGAAAGATGATTTCATCCCTACTATTTAGGTGACCCTGATTTCGACAAGATGTGATTCATGCAAGACGGAAGCATTCTGGCTCTGGGGTGTCCAGAGGCCACTGGCATGGTCTTCAATTGGCCGCCATATTCTCCGGATCTGGACACGTGCGACTCCTTTTTGTGGGGCTATATGAAAAACAAGGTGTACAGCAATAACCCCTAAACCATTGCTGAAAAAAGCCATTCAGGAGGTCATCGACAGCATCGATGTTCCGACACTTCAGCGGTTCATGCAGAATTTCGCTATTCGTCTGCGCCACATCATCGCCAATGATGACAGACATATCGAACATGTCATAAACTAAATCCAAATATGTGTAGTGACATTTACATGTTCACATAGTTCAATAATTGTCATCCTGTATCTGATGACTTTCCCACAGTGAGGCCAGGACTAACAGCTTCGCGGACTTCGAAGACATTGGAATAAAATGACCTTCCCCCACGCCGCCGTCATTCTAACTAACAATGGTCTTCCAGGATTGTGCAGAACTGCGATTCATCGTTGATGGTTGGTTTGTGGGGCGCTCAACTGCGCGGTCATCGGCGCCCCCACATAGTCCCAATTTCTACACAGTGTAATTTTTACACAGTCGAATCCAGCCACTGTCACGAATGATGATGATAATGAAGTGATGAGGATAACGCAAACACCCAGTCCCCGAGCAGGGAGAATCCCCAACTCGTTGGGGAATCGAATCTGCGACCCCGCGATCCGGAGGCAGCAACGCTAGCCAGCGATTCATCGCTGAACACAGTTTCATCCCGTTCATCAGCAGGTCAAGTTTCCCGGTCACCTGACTACTCCGTTTGTGTTGTGGTGTTAACCGCAGCCCATCGCATCGGACACTTATTCCCTAATCCGGCTGCTACTTGTCTGCGACCAGTGGTGCGGGATGACAGAGAATGTTTCAGGGAGTGCGTTACTTATTCTCAGGTGTCTGACGCAGATGCCAGGGGGTTACGATGTGCTTTAGTCATGATATGGTCATCTTCCTTTGTATTTGTCTGACGTGATCGTCCAGAAAGTTACCAACAAATATGTCTTTCCTCAAGTTCCAGCATCGGACCACTTTCACACACAAATGCCCCTCTCCCAATCTGTATATTGCACGATCTGAGCATCAGACAAAATCGTTATTCACAATGATGCCTCCTCCAAACTCTGTCACGTGCTCATATCGCTGTCTCACACATGTACGCAGTATTTTCGTGTCATTTACAGTTCTGACTCAATATGTGAGGCTGCCATGTACCTTATGTGATCTACCAGAACTGGTAACAGCAATAAACACGAATAGCACTGATGCAAGCTGGTGCCCGTTCAACCTGTCACAGAAAATTTCAACCCTAATGATTTAAATACCTGCAGAAGACTTGTATTTGTACGAAGTTACATTGATATACGACCATATATTCAGAGTGTTCCACTTTCTTTGCAGGCAATGTATTTTAGACATAGGCACTAAGAACAGACTCAAGTATAGAGACAGCGATTAGCGATCACGATTTTACCGAAGCAATGATAGTTACTGAAGTTACTGAATCCATCAAAAAACAGGAGAGTTTCTATGCTGGAAACATCAGATAAAGAGTTTTTAACATCATAATTAAACAATGAAGATACATAATTTTTTTCCTATATGATGGATGTTGACGAACTACGGGTAAAGTTTAAAATGACTGTAAATTGTGTGCTCGAGAACCATGCGCCCAGTAAGTGGCTTAAAAACGGAAAAGAGACACCGAACTTATATAATACAGTTCGGAAAATGTTGAGAAGACAGATATTGTCGCAGTCTCGGTTCAAAAAAGAGTGCATAAATGTAAACAGGTAAAGTTGGCTGAAATTCATGCGTCTATAATAAAATCAGTGCGCGAAGCAAGCAACAACTTCCACGATCACACGTTAGCGAAAGATCTAGCCCACAATCCTAGAAGATTTGGCTCTACGTAAAATCACATAGCTTCTCAAACGCTCCTATTCAGTCAGTCGTATTCCATTCAGGTGTGTCAATAGGATACTGCAAAACAAAGGCTGAAATTTTAAATTTCGCGTTTAAAATTTATTCACGCAGGAGGATCGCACAGTGATACCACCGTTTCCCTGAGGTAGGTAGAAATTTAACAGGTATGCCACGCTCAGCTAATACGCTGTCATTGGTGGAAAGTTGCACAGACGTCACACGTAGTTGCGTTCGTTTACCGATTAAAATTGTTGCCAGATCTACAGAAATACTGTACTACACTTATGTTACAGATCAGACATGCTATGTCAAGAGAAAGCTTGGTTCAAAACATTAGCGCAAGATATTTAGTTTATTAATGTTAAAAAGAGTCAATGTCGAGAACGGGTTTCTTTTTCCTGGTTTCTTCTTAATAGACACTCATTTTCTCGAATTTTGAATGCATGACTCTTTCCATCAACTCCTCGAACTTCTAAATCCTTTCTCCGTGGAAAGTGGCGAAAACATACTCGAATTATAGCGATGTCGCCAGCCTTTCAGGAGACGGGTACGTGAAACCTTCTTTGGACACCACAGTACTCGAATTGAGATCCACGATTTCTTTTTCTGTAGGCTGGCAATTTACTGTTTGGGTTCTTACTGAACTGTCAGTGTTCTTGCATTTGACGGCAAGGACGAGTAACCTGCGCCACGTCTTCAGGGAGACGTGCTAAATTGTTGAAGACAATATTTAGAACCAATGCGGAATTTTTGCACTTGGGCTATTATTTGTTTAATCTTCCTCCTTTTCACAATCGGTTTCGACTAATGAAGTCAAATGTCTAAATTGGCAGTGCTTTCACACTCTGTGTCTCTATTCGTATTGATTTACCACATGCAACTGCACTTGATGTTTTGAAGTTTGGTATGTGCACATATGGTGGAAAATTTGAAGCTTAATTGAATATAAGGAAGCTTTTTGTAATCACCATTTAAGTTTCTGCTAAGGTACTTACGAGTAAAAGGGGCGATCAAAAAGATTCCGTTGAAATGACACACTAACACTTCCTATAAGTCGGTACTTATACACCCGGATAAGGTTGCATATACGCCGTGGCGACGCCCTCAGACGGAAACTTTTTGATCGCCCCTTATACATTTTCTCCCAAAAAACCCAGTTATGACAGACGTATCCTCCGTCGCATCACTCTACGCTGTGCAGAAGGGTGAAACAAATTGAATGCAGCAAACGAAGTGCAGCCTTGATGAGAACTGCAGTAGATCCATCTAAAATCTTCGATGAATTATTTGTTCTTACCTTCCATTACGTGAATATTTGTCGTGTTAGTGACGTAATGCTTCAAGTCGGTGCATGAGAAAAGCGTGCTGTAACCGAGTTCTTGAAATCACGAATTTCAAGCTTTTTTCCACAGATGGAGAACCCTCACCTTCAGTATGACAATGCCGAACCACACAAGAGCGCTGCGACATCTGCAACAAACGGGCGCCTTGGGTTCCTGTCATCGATCATCCTCCACAGAAACCCGACTTGACCGCATCCGATTTTCACCTGTTTACAAAACTTAATGAATACCTTCGAGGACTTCAGTTTCATAATGTTGAGATGGTGCAACCAGAGGTGAGGTTGAGGCTTCATTAACAAACATTCTACGGTAACGGTATCGACAAACTTGTCTCTTGTTGTGAGTAACTGTTCGTTGCCAGGGTGACTATGTTGAGAAACAAGGATGTCGACATAGCACTCCGTCTTCAGGCCACGTGTGGCCTACCGAGACCATCCGACCGCCGTCCTCAGAGGAGGATGCGGATAGGAGGGGCGTGGGGTCAGCACAGCGCTCTCCCTGTCGTTATGATGGTATTCTGGACCGAAGCCGCTACTATTCGGTCGAGTAGCTCCTCAATTGGCATCACGAGACTGAGTGCACCCCGAAAAATGGCAACAGTGCATGGCGGTTGGATGGTCACCCATTCAAGTGCCAGCCACGCCCAACAGCGCTTAACTTCGGTGATCTCACGGGAACCGGTGTATCCACTGCGGCAACGCCACTGACCAAGTTTGTAGACATGAAGAATGAATATGTCGAATGTTAATAACGTTTCTTTTATTTGAAAAGCTTTAAGAGTTTTCGCATAAAAATTCGGTGGCTTTACTTTTCAGCACGCCCTCAGAGATGTGTTCCTGTGTACTGAAAGGAAAGTTGCTACAATTTGTTATTCTCGTAGTTATGGCACGTTGTTTCCCATTAGTAGTAACGCATAGAAATTATGCAGTGCTAAACTTGAATACTGTACAATTTTAGTTCATGGGTAAGAAATACGTGCTTACCCCATTTGCTTGGTAACACAGAATTCACTTTTAACTTTCCCCCTGTGTATAAGAGGAGCAGAGACGAATGGAGGAATCGTTCTAGCGACGATAAAGGCCCCAAATGGGTAAATCCACTCACATCAGCGGCTTTGATAAATGGTAGGTTGTTGTGGCCCGATGCCAGAGAAGTAGCGTCTACGGAAAGGTACGTTCGTGAGCATCTATGGAAAATGGTTGAAGGACGGTGAAACGACGAGTAAGCGACGAGGTGTCATCTCTCACCACAGAGCGTGAAGATATGGAGCTTTCCCGCCTTATAAGGCAGGATAGGCAACGACCTGTGACAGAACTGTCGGCAGGGTAAAATGACGGTACGGACACAAGTGTTTAGGAACACACTGCTCGGGTCGCATTGTTGATCGTGGGGCTCCACAGCAGACGATCCTTCCCATGTTGACCAATTGATATTGTCATCTACGGCTGCAGCGAGCACTGGGTAATCGAGACTGGACCGTGGTTCAATGGAAGCGAGTCTGGTGGTCCGATAAATCACGTTTCATGTTACACGAGGTCGATGGTCGTATTCTGACACGCCGTCACCCAGGCGAATGGCTGCTCCAGACATGCACTACGCATCGGCCACATTCACCTCAGCTTCCATGGCACCTGTGGTAGTTACTGGAGTCGTAATAGTTGTGGACTACGTGAACATTAGTGCGGACCATTTGTAACGCTTCATGTTTGATGCCTTCTCTGACGGCGATGGTATCTTCCAGCAGGACGACTCTCTGTCACAGTGCCAGAATCGTGTTACAATGATTTTAAGTGCATGATAGTGCACTCATATTGATATCTTGGACACCAAATCTGAATCCGATGGCAGTTTACGGGAACTGAGCGACCTGTACTAGGCATCCGGTACCACACGGCTATGAAAATCCAAGAATACGTGCTGTGGAAATTCGCACGTATATTGCTTTCCAAAGACAGAACAAAATTCTATTAAGTCGATGCTCGTAATGTTTTGAGACATCGGTGTATGATTGTTGCCGTTACATAGTACAACCTGTACAACATAAATAAATAGTGATTTACGTGCATTCGCTTCTTTAAGCAGTTCGAATTCATGTATCAATAGCGCAGTAAAACCATCTATCTGCGCGTGGCCATATGTAGATTTCCACTGATTGCTAGTAGATGTATCATTCAACAAAAGAACTCAAAGTGTGACGACCAGGGAACCAGATACAGGCATATATATGTGGCTCGCTGAAGTGCTTCATAAAGGATACGTATAATGTATTCAGTGGATGTTCCCAAAAAGTTGTGAGGATTATCTATCACCTCCTACCAAGAGTTTTATTCGTTTACCATATCATATATGTGAAAATGCACAATGCCGTTAACCTCTACAGATGCTGCATGTGCTGTTTTATAATAATGGTTCAGTGAGTATCCAGACTCACTCGCTTAAGTAATGGACTAATTTGGCTCTGTATGTGCATTTCCCAATCAGCTAATTCAGATTCCTCGAGCATTTCGTTATGAAACCTCGAGGGCAGTGCTGCATTTCGCTGCAGAACGCATCGAAGGTAGCTCGTCTGATGCCACCGTCATCTGAACACGTTCATGCATTTTAATGTTCCGAGGTCGACAAGGTGGTTTGCATTTTAATGTTGACCCAGTCACCTGTACGTCGTGGCGCCACAGGTGGGTCTTTCATTGATTCGTAACTCAATCACGTTGACCACATCTGAATTGCCTCCACAACGAACTTTGTGTTGTAATTACCCTCTTTAGTCTCAAAACTTCGGTGTTCGTTTGACCAAGTCGAGGTGCTCTTTGAAACTGGAAACGCTGCACATAACCACTGAAGACAATACCTTTTGCAATATTCTCTCCATTGTGCGAAATGTGATCCGAAAAATTCTTCTAATCTCCTCAGAGCACTCCAGATCTTAGAAAATACCTGCGAGGGACTGTACTAGTACACACTATTCCAGACTGATAGACGTCAACCCTTCATGAATAGTACTCGTTAGCTACGTAAGGATGCAGACTTCCTGATCATTGTCAATGCAGGAAAAATCTACGAAGACTTTAGGCACGTTAAGTTCCTTTTCAGTTTCTTATTTCACAGTCGCCATTTCGACCCCACTGCTGGGATCTTCTTCAGGATATTCTGGTGTTCCCAGTTACAGTAACCAGAAAAACTTTCACCTGATCACCCACTTCTTCAGAAAAAGTGCGGGAAATTTCCCTTTTTTATGTGACTGCGAACTTGTCTTTGACGGTGTTCAGCCAATTGCAGACACAAGAAGATCCTGAATAAGATCCCAGTAGAGTGGTCTGAACACCGATTTGTAAGAAAAATTAGAAGAGGAACATGACGCCGTCTAATAATCTAGAAGGTTTTGCTTCGTTATTGTTACCTCATTATTAGACTACACTTCTTACAACTGACATCGGAAGCAAATACATATGCTAAGTTTGTGGTGAGCAATAAATTCAATACACCACCATCACCTGCCTGTTTTCTACTCTATCTGATCTGTCGATCAGTACCGACACTCATGGCGCTCTGTACTGGTCGCACCATTTAATTGTTTGGCGAAGAGAGTTGCTAAAAATTTTGACAGTGAGTAGGATTAATGGATTCTGGCTACATTTTTAAATGAATTACCTAGATATCGTCATTTTATCACTCTGGGACAGTTACAGAGCTTTTATGTGATAATAACCACTATACTGAGAATAGATAAAAAATTGAAATACTTTGAAATTACGCAGTAGTTAGCTGACTGTGGCCCAGTTTTGCCGTCTTTGAGTAGTAAGTTCGGTACCATAGAGTGTTATGATAATAGATGGGATATGTTGTAATGTTGGACAGCTTCTTATACAGGTTGTTAGCGGTATAAGTGCAGATACTGTTATCATTTGTACCTTAATATGTCAAATGGAACTACGTGGTTCCAGATGACGTCTCAAACGTCTATGATGTATAAATACAGACTGAAGCCACAAATAAAAATTTGTATCAAGACCAGGATTCGAACCTGGGTCTCTGAGCCTAGCGGCTTTCACACACACACACACACACACACACAAACACACACACGTCACGTAATGCGTCCACATGTCCACACTTCAACATCTGACCTGCTGCCCGCAGAAAAGTAGCATTAATGGCGAGGTATTCCCACAGATACTTCGAGCTACTGACCAAAATAAAAACATACTACTCATAATAGCTATAATTATTCGTCTGCAAATGAAGTGAATATTGATGTAATGTTATTCAGTACATTTTCCTCAGTCACCAATAAAAATACGTGCTCTTATATACCTAACACCCGGTATAGTGAGAAAATTCAACCACCTGTATCACGCAAAGTGAATGAACAAATGTAGTTAAAGAGATGCTGTCTGTGGGCACTAACTATCACTTAACACGAACGATTAAGTAATAATCGCCGACACGGAAATGCGGAAGTCAACAGAAAACTGGTTCAACACGTGGATTTAAAGGGCAGGTAGTTCCTGAAAATAGT
This sequence comes from Schistocerca nitens, assembly GCF_023898315.1. Classification (NCBI taxonomy): domain Eukaryota; kingdom Metazoa; phylum Arthropoda; class Insecta; order Orthoptera; family Acrididae; genus Schistocerca; species Schistocerca nitens. Next base: position 492,236,242 of record NC_064618.1, read on the forward strand.
GTCATGATCGACATTTTCCGTGTACGGATCCATTTTTCAAGAGTGCACAAGACATAATTACGAACAATAAGATTAACAAAGCCAGAGTTTTACGAAACGAAGGAATGATCGTACGGCATTGATGGCCGTGAGTCCCCACCAGCGGAAGTTCCGCCGCCTAGTTGCAATTTCAGTTGACGCCGCGTGCGACGTCTTACCTGTCGACGAAATGATGATAAGGACCACACGCCACCCAGCCGCCGAGCGTAGAAAATCTCCGCCCCAGCCGGCATTCGAACCCGGGCCAACTGCATGTCAGTCAAACGCGTTGATCATTCAGCTAAAGGGGCGGACTAGGAGTTTGTATTGTGGGAAAACTGGAAAATGCGGACAAGTAAAATACACAGGCTGATGCTGATCGATGTACGAGTAATATACGTTGTTACAGCTATGAAATGGGAGGAGCAAAGATAACCCACTACGAGGAAAGAAGTTTTCGGCTTCGTTCTCTCAAAATAGAAATGAAGCAAACGTCAATCAAAATCATGAAAATTATTAAGTCCAGAATTCAAGTATGATATGGAATGTCCATAGCACAGCTGCCTTAAATGTAAATCATCAGAAGTCGTCAATGAAAAATTACTGCTCTTGCATGTAATGTGTTGCTATTGTGTTCTGTCTGACAATTAGTTTGATGCAATTGTCCACGCGATTTCATGATGTGCAAGCGTCTTAACCTCTCCATATCTACCGCAAGCTATACCTCTGTTAACCTGCATACTTTAACCAAGTTTGTGTCATCCCAGCTATAAATTTACAGCTCTCTCCATAACCAAATTATTCCTTGAAGCCTCAGTATGTTTTCTATCAAGAAATCTTTTCGTCTAGTTAATCCGTACCATAAATTTCCTTTCTTCCCAATACTGTTCAGTACGTAACCGTTAGTTATCCTGTTAACCCATTTAATCTTCATCACTCTTCCGTAGCACCACGTTTCAAAAACTGGGTGCATAATAACTAATGAGGTTTTCTTTATGACTTGATTGGATCCGGACAGTTTTAAGCTCACAATCGAGGCACAAGATGTTTGAAGTCTAATGAGGCCAAAATACAGACCAACGAATCTACGAAAACCAAACGGTAGTGATCAATGAGAGCCGCGCGGGGTAGCCACGCGGTCGAGGGCGTCTTGTCTTGGTCCGCGCGGCTCTCCCCATCGGAGGATCGAGTCCTCCCTCGGGCATGGGTGTGTGTGTTGTCCTTAGCATAAGTTATTTAGATTAAGTAGTGAGTAAGCTTAGGGACCGATGACCTTAGCAGTTTGGTCCCATAAGACCTTACCACAAATTTCCAAAAAATTTTGACCAAAGAGAAAAAGTATAAAGACGAATTCGTATTAAGATGGTATAATGAGAGGCAGTCAAATCAAAACCGGCCACAACGTGACCATGGCATAGGTCCTTTATTAAGTAATCGGGACACGGGTCTAGAAATTTATCGCACTGGGAGACGAGACGATCAGTTCCTGTTTCGTAGAACGCGGTTGGTCACTGACGGATCCGCAACCGCACCTACTCCTGCGCTTCCTTGTCCGACTTAAACGACATCCAAGCATGTCTTTCTTCAGGTCGCCAACGATGTGAAAATCACACGAAAAAGATCCGGGCTATAAGGCGAATGTTGCAGTGTTCCCCTACCAAATCGCCGAAGGGTACCCCGCGTCCAATTGGCAGTGTAGTGGAAGGCAATATCGGGCAGCAGGATGATTCTGTCCATCAGCGTTCCTGGACGTTCTGACTTACGGCGCGTTGCAGTTTCTGCTAAACGTCTTCATAGCGCTGTGCATTGACTGTAGTTCTACGCTCGACCGAGCGAGGTGGCGCAGTGGTTAGTACACTGGACTCACATTCGGGAGGACGACGGTTCTAACCCGTGTCCGGCCATCCACATTTAGGTTTTACGTGATTTCCCTAAATCGCTTCATCCGAATGGTGGTATGGTTCCATTGAAAAGGGCTGCCGATTTCCTTCCACATCGTTTCCTTATCTGATGGGACCTATGACTTCGCTGGATTGATTCCCTCTCCCAAATCAACCGACCAATGTTCGCTCGAGGAACTCGACGAACAGAGAGTCCCTGCAGTCGATATGCAGCAGGATTTCTGAACATATATTGTGTTCGAACATTATGAATTACCTCGAAGAAAACGGTCTACTGACACACAGTCAACATGGATTTAGAAAATATCGTTCCTGTGAAACACAACTAGCTCTTTACTCCCTTGAAGTGTTGAGTAGTGTTGAGTACCATTGACAAGGAATTTCGGAATGGTTCCATTTTTCTGGATTTCCGGAAGGCTTTTGACACTGTACCACACAAGCGGCTTATAGTGAAATAGCGTGCTTTTGGAATATCGTCTCAGTGGGCTCATGATTTCCTTTTAGAGAGGTCACAGGTCGTAGTAACTGACGCAAAAGCATCGAGTAAAACAGAAGTGATTTCTGGCGTACGCCAAGGTAGGGTTATAGGCTCTTTGCTGTTCCGTATCTATATAAACGATTTGGGAGATAATCTGAGCAGCCGTCTTGTGTTTTTTGTCTTTTCGCAGAAAGTAAAAATATAATGATAAAAAATACGTCGTACTCGTTACTCGACGCAGATTTCCGATTAATGATCAGTCAAATATTGATGATGAAAAATGACGATTAGTGCAAGTTAAACAACAAATTTTATAGAATGACACAAGAAAATGCGTACTTCTTCAACAAGGTAAATATTTTAGTTTGTCGCCAGAAAGCTAAAGGACAGATTTTTAAACTTTACACTCACTGCACAGCACTCTATAGACGTTACACGTGGAACGCCTAAAAACTGAAAAGACGCTGTAATCATGTTGACTGTGATGTTACAGAAGTTAAGATTTAGTGATCATGAGACGTGGCACCGACCTGATACCTCAATGGCCACACTCTTTCATCACCCCTTAAGTAACGTAGTTCCATCAATAGAGTAAGAGAAGCCGGCCAGATTGGCCGAGCGGTTCTACTCGCTATAACTGCCTGATGAAGTGACCAGTCTGCTGCGTGACTAGTGATAGAAGCAGACGTCTGTGTAATCTGAGAAAGTTCAACATGATGGGTGTTTGTACTGAATTATTCCATTTAAATTGATTGGTTGACTGCTTGGTGACAGTCAATCCAACCTGTGAGCATTTGGTAGGGCCAGTGTGTGGATGCCACGGGATGGGTGTGCAACTGTTGGCATGGTCAATTCATGTGGAGGTCTCTCCTGATCAGCGCCAAAGAGAAGATGTGATGTCCCTGCCAGCAGCACGACTGTGGCTCCCAGCAGTCGGCAGATGGTTGACTCTTCACGATATGAGTTTGTGTGATCAGTAGGATTTTTTACCAGATAGGATTATTGGAAACGTTGCAGTGGAGGGAGGCGCTAGTGTTATCAAACATCGGTGCATACAAGATCACAGATGTTTTTATTGTTGCAGTCTACCCATGGTGGAAATTTAATTACTGGACTGGCGTGTTTATGTGTGACACTTAAAAGCTGAGAATATGTTTTTATTACAAAGAAGGATCATTGTAAGGTGCTGGTGAGTGGTTTAAGCCATCTGTTTGACTCCTGAAAATTGACAATCTGCCTATTGGCTTCTCTCTCGGGTTATTCGGCCGACGTTCATCTAATGATTTTTCTGACGTTTCGCCAGCACGAGTGGCTGGCGTTGTCAAAGCTTCACCCTCCGTTGCCGGTGGTGAACTGGAGCCGAGCTCGCGGCAGCAGACTACGTGTACCTGGCGCGCCAACGTCCGAGGGCTTCTCCGCGGTCATTTCCGGTGCGGTTCTCCTCTTGCTACCTGCGACGGTCGTTCGCTGCAGTACGGGAAGCCAGGATCCGTTGACCTTAAGGCTTTCCTCTTTCTTGTTCAAACTGTTCGCGTGTTTTTGTATTTCTACAGCTTCTCTGAACAAGCGCGTGTGATAGTGCTTCTCTACAGCCAGAACTTCCGTGTCGGAGAATTTTATTACGTGGTCGGTCTCATTCAGTGCGTGCTCTGCCACGGCCGATTTCTCCACCTGCCACAGCCTGCAGTGTCGCTTATGCTCTTTGATCAGCACAAGGCACGGCGAAAACCTGGGACACAGCGTGTATCGAAAACCGACACACACGGACCGATACCTGCACAAACTGTCAAACCACCACCCGAGCCAGAAAAGAGGCATGATTAGTACGCTCGTAACGAGAGCAGGTCGAATATGTGAGCCGCAACATCTCAAACGTGAAATGCAACACCTGGAAACTGTCCTGAGGAGCAATGGGTACTCCACAAGCTATATTAGAAGTGTAACAGAGCCAAACACTCGGCGAAGTAAGGAACCAGAATGAGAAATGTCGGGTACGGCCTTTCTGCCATACATTCCCAGAGTGACGGACAGAATCGGCCGTATATTGCGCAAACATGGCGCAAAGACGATTTTCAAACCGACAAGGAAGATCAAAGAGTGTCTTAGATCGGCGAAGGAGAAAAGAGACCCACTTGCAATGTCGGTAGTATACCGTATACCATGCACATGCGGAAAAGTTTATGTCGGAATGACTGGACGATCAATTAACACCAGGATCAAAGAGCACAAGCGACACTGCAGGCTGGGGCAGGTGGAGAAATCGGCCGTGGCAGAGCACGCACTGAATGAGACCGACCACGTAATAAAATTCTCCGACACGGAAGTTCTGGCCGTAGAGAAGCACTATCACAAGCGCTTGTTCAGAGAAGCTGTAGAAATACAAAAACATGCGAACAGTTTGAACAAGAAAGAGGAAAGCCTTAAGGTAAACGGATCCTGGCTTCCCGTACTGCAGCGAACGACCGTCGCAGGTAGCAAGAGGAGAACCGCACCGGAAATGACCGCGGAGAAGCCCTCGGACGTTGGCGCGCCAGGTACACGTAGTCTGCTGCCGCGAGCTCGGCTCCAGTTCACCACCGGCAACGGAGGGTGAAGCTTTGACAACGCCAGCCACTCGTGCTGGCGAAACGTCAGAAAAATCATTAGATGAACGTCGGCCGAATAACCCGTGAGAGAAGCCAATAGGCAGTTTGTCAACAAGTGGCCACGAAAGCCTTAACAATTTTGTACTCCTGAAAATTGTTAAACAATTACTTTGGTTGAGTAGTACATATGGACGATTTTTCTCTATTTTTGCTATCGAAATTACGTCAGCTCTCCCTTTGTCCCCAGCATTATCCCACAGGAACTTAGTATACTGAGGAGAGATGAAAACATCCATCTGCATGTTTGGAGATGTTGGTTCACACACACACAAAACAAGAAGTGGCCTCTTGATAGAGATGGTGACTGGAAGCGAATCTGAAATACCCCAATCAACAGAAATCTGTCATTTGATGCTTGTTTGGGGCTGCAAGATCAAAGGAGGCCTACATCCGGTCCCTGGTCGGTAGTATTTAGTACTGTGATCTGTAATAAGTACACTGGGCGGTTTTTGGGCTGTGTGGCAGCGCCTGGACGACAGACACACACGTGGGGGACTATACTGCACCTCATTCCATTCCTCGTTGCTTACAGTTATTATGTCATTGGAAGCAGAGGTGAGGGTACAGGTGTGAGTTCCAATCAAGTGGGTGAGCCCTGTCTCCCACAAACTGATTAAATAAAGAATGCACATGAATATATTCTTGACACTGATTTGAATTTCATGTCATGAGACCCTTCCTGTACAGCATAGACTGAGTCTTTTTCCTGCCTATTTTTTTCTTGGAGGGGTGGTGAAGAAGGGGGCGAGGGGCAGGAGGTGAGACAGCCTATGGTGATGGCACTGTGCACTAGCTCAGTCGTTCCCAGCACATCAGTATGAGCAAACTTATGAAAATTTTCCAACAGACAACACCTCCATCTCCAGCAGTGTAATTACATAACTTGGACATTTAGTTGCTTGATAGGGTAATACTTGCACCTTCCACATCAACAGCTCTGCACAGCCTGAGCGATTTCCCACTATTTTTTTTTCTGGGTTGGGAGGGGACCTGAGGGAGGGGTGGGAAGTGTTGGGGTACTTCCCAGAAGGGGAGGGGTAATTAACTGATAAATTTATCAATTAATTTGATATCAAAAGCGTGATTCTACCGACAAGGGGGAGGAGAGGGTTTTCTCAGAAGGACAGGTTATCCCCAAGAGGTCATAAATCAACCCAAAGGGTTCATAAAACAATTAGCATAACAATGGGTTAAAGTCATAATAAATCAGTCAAGTTTGCTCTTGAATGCATGCCTGCTCCCAAATGTATGCAACACATAATAACAAAACGCCTAAGAACATAATTTACTGTACTACTTGTAAAGGCATTCTTGTCTAAGATTAACTCACCACATCCCATCCCAAAGGTAACTAATATTCAAGACCGTTACAACAAGCAAAGCTGATTTGCATTCTCATAGTGGCGCTACTAGTTGGTGTTGCGGTTTTCCCGTCAGTGTATTGGGTAAATGAATTTTCTTAGGTCACTGTGTACAGAAAAGTTATGAATACGACTCACTGACCTTTGAGCAGCGTAGAACGTGTTCGGTAAGGCAGGCCTGTGTCTGCTGGCAGTTCCACTTCAGAGGTGCAGTAAGATTTTAAACTGTTCCTTCAAGTTGACAGAGTCTGAATATGACAGTCGCGTAGGCAGTGACTTTAATTGGTGTTCTGAAATCAAAATTTTGATTGAGACGATGTCTGCAGGCTTAGACGTTGGTCACGTAATTGAGCAAAATTTATGTCGTGTCATTACGTCATCTCTCTCGGACAATGTTTACGACCAGGTTTTGATCCTTCTCATTGTTGTATTAAATCATTGATGGTGACCTATTGATCGTAGCTGTGGGGGTTAATTTTATTGTCTTCGAGGATATCGTGCGACTTTTGCCAGGCAGATTCAGAATTATTCTGACGTTTTGTTTTCCAAGTCCCGCGTGGTCACAGGAGCAGTATTAGTGTTATTTTAAACGAGTATCTTGGCACATTTCTTTTAGGGTTTTACACTAAAATAATCGGAGGACATTGGGCCTCAACAGTATGGTTTGTTTTTACCAGAATAACGCATTATTTATTTCATGTTGTAGGAACTTCTTCCCGCGCTCTGTTGTATAATGACAAAGGTTAATTGGGTCACCCTAGATAGAGAGCAGCGCAGAACAGGTAAGAGCAGATAGGGTTTTGCAGGCAGAGGAGATGCGGATGGATTTTGAGTACACAGAACAAAAAGCTATACAAGAACTTGCGGCATGCTGCAGTTGAAAAATAGGTACGCAAATTGTTTTATAACTGAAATACATGGTTGCAGGTCGGTTATAGGTCGCTTTATGCAACTAATGATGGAGCTGCAGCTACTTATTTCAAAAGGCTATGTCTCTGCTATCACCCGATCACACATCTCGGCTATTCCTCCACTTACGGTTGCATGGTGTTAATTCTATTAGCACGTTGCAGGAAGGTTTTTGTGCATCTTCATCCTATGCGTAAATCGATGTGCTAACTCCTCGTGGCTAAATAGTCCGAGAGGTTTCTGAAGAGTGCAGCTCACATTCAATACAAGAACAATATTTTATAATTCAACGGAGAGGGGAAGGAATGTTAGAGACATATCTCATAAAATTACTTACCGATAAAGAAGGAACTGTGTATGAATGATCAAAAATTAGAAAAGGACGAGTTAATGTGTCAGATGTTTTCATATTTCCGAAAAAGAAAGGTTTGAGGGTAATTCTCGTAGAGAAAGAGAAAGCTTATGGTATATGCAATAGGTTATAGAGGACCTTTGTTGAGTTATGCATGTGCAGATCAGCAACGGAAGGGGGAAATAGGTGACATTATTCCCGGGTTCGATTCCTGGCGGGGTCATGGATTTTCTCTACCTCGTGATGACTGGGTGTTGTGTGATGTCCTTAAGTTAGTTAGGTTTAAGTAGTTCTAAGTTCTAGGGACTGATGACCATAGATGTTAAGTCCCATAGTGCCCAGAGCCATTTGAACCATTTCTTAAATGACATTAAACTAGGTGAAACTCTGATCAGTACAGAAAATAAGATTACGGACCCTACGTAAAATTATTTTATTTTTCCTAAAATTAAGACCTCATGTGTAAACGATGGTACGGGACAGTCATTGAGAACAAAATTATTGTTTATAAAACTTGATATGTGGTGTCTATTATTCATTTTAGGCGATAGTTCCACGATAAACCGGGAAAGATCTTCAACTTCAGATTGTCGCTAATGGTAACTTTGTAAGAAGGTTCGCTTGTAAACTGTGACAGGTGCTGAAAACATGGCTGGAATTAGTAACATCGTGCGCGGTACTCGTGTCAGCCAAAAGCTTATCAGGAACGATTTGTACAAGTCCGACGGTAATGATGTGAATGACTACGACTCAGATAAAAATCCAAAATGTGTTCCTGAACACAAATGCTCCTCAAAAGTTGTTGCTAGTCAGGTATATGTGAATAATTATTTAAGCATTTTAACAGTGTTCTGTTCCTTACCATTTCATACGTGAATTTACGTGGCAGAAATGTTAAGGGACATATTTAATATCATATATTACTTTTTGAGATTGTGTATTTATTTAAAACTTGGTAAAGCAAATCTTAATACTGCAAACTGAAACAATATGTAACCTTCAAATTTTTATTTTAGAGCGGTTTCACAGTAATGTTTCTTTAACTCGTCCAGCATGTCAACAACGTTAAGTGAATAGCAACTGATGTTAAGTGCATTCAGTTTGCAAGTAAACTGTTAACTACCCACTGATAAAAATTTTTAAGTATAAAACTTGGGATACAATTTACAATTTTAAAACTATGTTGTTACTCTAGAAATATTTGAATGCAAAAACACATCCGAATAAAACCTCACTATGGATGTACTTGAAACACTTACGAGATTTTATTGAAACACTACTATGGAATTTATCAAAACAAACAACTTATCCCTTACTATTGTTTACAGCCTAGGTACTCATACGCCAACGGGTATTCCATTACTCGTGAAAAAAGTTGATGGAGAAAAAACGTGGATATGAACAAGACAGTGCACATTTGTTGCACCGACTATGGCCCTAGTTTTCTTATAACCTTCCGTTGCGGCAGTGATCACTGATAATGACGTGCAAAACGGAGGCACATATAGGAATATACGCAGAAACGACAAAATTTTAATCTGTTATCTTCCCGCGTTTCCGTACCTGTACAACTTGCAAAGTGTGTCGTTATTACCGACTGTCAACAAGAAAATATTTTTTGTGACTGTGTAGACAACATAATTCGCTACATTTCCTCTAATTCGGCCCTATTTAGTTCATTCGGTCGTTATTTACAAGAAAAAAGTTTATACGATGTCGGAATACGCATTGTTCAACAGTAAGGTGCCGTAGTAGAGAGATACGGGCGATTGCCTCCACTTTTCGCACCCTTCCAATAGGAAATTCCTGCCTCCCACTTCCCTGCTAATGACTTCGATATCGGTTAGAGGTAACTGCCAATGGTAGCCAGTTATGGCTTCCGCGCAGTTGCCTTTAATGGACTTCCAGTCTGATGCGTCTTGTTGCCCTTCTTGTCAACACATTGCAAGACCTTTGGATCTCTAGAGTTCATTCCTTCTCTATCATCGTGTTGAAGGGCTGAGTGACGAGCTTGCCTTTTCAGTCTTTGCCGCTTATGTTTATTTTCATTATGATAACTACTTCATTTCCTTCAAACCAATTCGGTAAAATTTATTTTCCAAATCCCGAGTGACCATAGGAGCAGTATTTTTGTTGTCCTAAAAGAGTATCTTAGCATATTTGTGATCTTTCTGCCTTACTACTCGTGTTTCCACAAGCGTTACGTTGACAGCCTTTTTTCATGAATTCCTGAAAGCACTCTAAGTTTCCAATCTCTGCAGAAATTAGTCTAAAAATTTTCTGGTAATACTGGGCTTATTCCGAAAGTCAGTTATAGCTGGCTTCGACAAGTCCGTGCTTCTCTAACCCGTAGTTTGCCAAACTGTGTTCCGCGAAATATTGGTGTTCCTTGGGAAGTGAGTAAGTGCTCCGCGAAAAGACATAAATAAGATGGCGTTTTCTTTTCGGCGTTTTTTTTCGATGTTTCGACAGCATAATTTTTAAAATTTTTCATGATTTGCGTGTTCTTAGTTATCACTGAATAAAACAAGCTTAACATTTTCAAAACAAACAATGTGTTCCGTCAAAGAAAGCATTTGGGAACTGCTGCGCTAACCAATACGGACAGAGAAGAGATCACTGCCCGCTAGCTGTTGTGATTGGTTGACCAGACACCAGATGCAGTTTTATCAGCAGAAGCTTTGTTTGACTCGGCAGCAGCAATCTGTTGCATCATTTCAATGGGCGTAGGCATTACTCTTCGAATTAAAATTAGGATGGGATAATTCACTACTTCACTACTTGCAGGTTCCTGCAAGATTAGAAGAATAGTGTCATGAATGCTCCGTTGCTGGTGACATCTGGCGGTTCTTCTTTCATCTGCTGTATCTTCTAAACCTCGGAAGCCGCCTTACGATGTCACTATCCCATTCTCTTTTCCTTTTGACAATAGTACCGAGTAGGAACAACTTTTAACTAAGGCGTATTAACTTGAAAATATCCGATTTTACACTAATTTCTCGACATTTATGTGGGTAGAAGAATAAAATCCTGAACCCATTTTAGAACATGTGTCCTCAGATATTTAACACTAAACCTCCACGTCACGCACGAAACGTCAGTCATCAGAGTGAAATGGAAACTCTATGTGCGCGATTATACTGTTTTGATGACAGTTCTGCACATGTTACCAAAGTAGGATGCAGTACTGCTCTTACATACGCACTGTACGCAGCTCGTGGTCGTGCGGTAGCGTTCTCGCTTCCCACGCCCGGGTTCCCAGGTTCGATTCCCGGCGGGGTCAGGTATTTTCTCTGCCTCGTGATGACTGGGTGTTGTGTGATGTCCTTAGGTTAGTCAGGTTTAAGTATTTCTAAGTTCTAGAGGACTGATAACCATAGATGTTAAGTCCCATAGTGCTCAGAGCCATTTTACATACGCACTGTGCGAAATGAGGAAGAGACGGTCGTTCGTGAGAGATGTGTTATTAACTGAGCAGCACGTGACAATGCGGCTCGCTCTCTTCTGTGTAGTCAACGCACGTAGCCACTATCCAGCCCGGCATTCTGGCTGCTAGGCACGTTATCATTAATTCAGCGTGGAACACACAACAAACTGGCGTAAAAATTATGGCCGCTCGATGCGCGTGCATAAAAGGGCTCATACGCGTTGGAACGTAGGTATTGTCTTCCGATCAAAATAACTATTCCTGGAAGTTAGAAGCCAACTTTTTTTTTCTTTTTTAACCGAAACGACAATTGCCTCTCCAATGAAATGGTGGTCTTTCGAACACAAAGCAGTAGTTTACTTTCTCCGTAAGTATACAACCTGAAAATTCATTAAGGAAATAGCACACACTTCCGTGCATTTTTAATCTCTTCTTTATCTCTTCTACACTGCACGCAAAGAATTAATACACCATTTCAAAGGTTTCTAATTCACTCAAGATTTATTGTTGAAACAATGCATATGGATGACACGAAAAGATTACATTTTCAGACCAATAGCATAAGCGGTTCTAATGTACCAGGCATCGACCCATGCTGAAACATCCATATTAGAACGAGGGCTAGAACTTAAAAAGTAGCAACTATTTATTCACAATCGATACAAAAGAGTTACATGTTTGTACCTGTTACTGTCCTTCAAAGTAATCACCAGCGTTGTGTAGAACCAGTTGCCAGCGATGTGGAAGGCGTAGTATACCGTTAGCAGACCCTGTTTTGTTGATGGTGCGAATGGAGCGGTCTACTGCCTGTCGAACCTCTGGAACAGCGAATGCCACGAAGTGGTTCCTTCGTCTTCTGAATCAAATCAGTGTGGCAACGACTTGAGTCCGGGGAATATGGTGGATGGTACAGTACTTTCCAGTCCCATCGAGCGAACAGAGCAGCCACAGCTTGCGCTGTATACGCCCGTGCATTGTCGTGCAAAATGATGGGTGGGTTACGCAGAAAGTGCCGCCTCTTCTTTCGCAAATCTGGTCGCAGGTGATAGTGCAAAACCGAACAGTAATACAGTGCACTGACGGTCTGCCGTGGAGGAACGTAATGCGTTAGGATAACACCATAACAGTGGTACAAGAGAATCACTATAACTTTCACCATACTGGGATCCTGACGCACCTACGACTTTCGCGGCGACCCATAATGACGTCTTTCATTGGGATGGCGGTCCAGTTTTGGCTCGTACGATGTGACCCATGTCTCATCCAGTGTTACGATACGGCGTAATAAAGCCTCTCCTTCTCGGTCATAGCGCTCCAAGTGCGTATGTGCAGCGTCGTAACGCAATCATTTCTGCATTTCCGTCAAGTCATGCGGAACCCATCGTGACGCACTTTTTCGAATGCCCAGGCTTCCCTTCAAGATGCGAAGCAAAGTCGTATGCGCTAATCCGGATAGGTGGGCGATCTCACGGTTCGTATGGCGTCGATCACTGTCCACTAATGGGGCAACAGCATGTGCTTCTTCTTCAGAGACGCTAGGATGACCTGCCCGATGCATGTCTGCCACAGTTTGCCGACCCTCGTTGAAGGCTTTTACCCAACGTGCCACTGTTCTGTACGACAAAGCCGATTCCCCGCACGCCTCTTGAAGACCTTGGTGACACTGTCGTGCAATAAGACTTCTGGCACATTCAATCTTGATCCAACTCAGTTGTTCCTGTTTCGAAAACATAGTGACACAGTGACGATAGACCGCTCGCTCACAAGTGACTTTGTTTATCTCAACTGTGCACACGCCGGTGCTCGAAAGTATGGTAGATATGTCAGCAACGTGTGCTATCGGTGACAATAGTAGATTCCATTGCATAGTGTCTCCACAACAGTGTTGCCACTATTTATGTTCCAACCTACGTATGTGGTGTAGCCTCCAACGGTGGCAGTGCAGGTGCTGACTGTGGCATTCAGTCGATTGTACAGATGACGAGTACTGTCCTAGGAGACGATATGCCACGCCTGCGTCACTTCTTCACGTAGTTCTGTAAAAGTCGCGCAAAGTTACATCTCGTCCCATCATATCCCGCACGTGCTTGGTCAGAGATAAGTCTGGAGTTGTGCTGGCTAGGGAAGTTGCTGCACGTCTTGCCGAGCATGTTGAGCTTCACAGGCAGGTGTGGTTGAGCATTATCCTACTGGAGCAACATAACATCTTCCTGCTGCAAGAACATCAGAAGATCCAGTCTAACAACATTCTGCACCTGCCGAGTGCTGGTTTGTGTACTCTCCAGAAACGCCAAAGGTGAACAAGAATTGTAGCTTATCTCACTCGACATCGTAAGATCTGGTGTGGGGCAGATGTGTCTTGGTCCAATGCACTCTATGGGACAGTACTCACCACCCATATGTACTATGCGCAAACGACCATCACTCGCGAACAGGTAGGATCTCTTTTTCATTGCTGAAGACAATGGCGCGTCATTCCATCTTCCAAGTGATCGTCTGACGGCACCAGTCGAGGTGTGCGCGTTGATGAAGTGGAGTCAGTGGATGACAGGCTAAAGGTGTGCGTGCCAGTAGTCTCACTGCTAACAACCGGATCGCAACAGTTCGTATTGACACGTCTCGGCCGATAAGCATTCTTTTCTGTGCTGTGGTAGCTGTACGATCTTCCACTGCTGCCCTTACAATACAACGATCCTGTCGGATGGCTGTTCTGGGTGGACGTCCAGAACCTCGCCTATGGGTATTAGTATGCTTACGTAACTAATGATACCAGCACCGTTGTAAAACTGACGTAGCACGTCCAAATTTTGTGGCAGTTCTCCGAAAGGATCATCCTGCCACTTGCAAGGCAACAATTTGACTATTTTAAAACTCGCTCAGTCGTCCGTAGGAAGCACTACTGCGTCTCCGTGGGCAGATCCTCCTGGCTGTGAGTATTCCTTATTAAAGGATGGCGCTCTGGTAGCTATGCCACTACGCTATATGTTGGCGGACGACATTGAAACCTTTATCAGCGCATCTAATACTCTCCATGTGGTATATGCCATCATCTGATCAAAATCGACTTCGTCTTTCCAGGTGTACTATTTTTTTCCAGCAACGTGTTTTTCTTGTTTAAACCTAAAGGGGGACGAATTACTTCAGCGGGATTAACTGTCAAAGTTCACTGTAGAGGATTATGAAACATCTTTATTAGTTTGGTGGAAATCGGTATGAGGAATATTTAATGGAGTCGTGCAAAAGACGCGTAGTACTGGGCTGCATATTGATGACTCACATAGTATCTGTCGGTCACAACTCAAATTTGGAGACTGTAGCTCGCTATTGTCATAGTCACTACGTTAGTGAAAATCAGTACGAAGGAAGCAGAGGATGGGTTTCAACTGCAGTTACATTTAGGGAAAGGATCATATAAACATCGGTGATTGTAACTGTGTACCATATATCACACATACAAATTTTTGGTTTTTATCTGGGACGGTAGAAAACACTATTCCAGAAATACATTTTTAAAAAATCTCAATTCGCCATATCCAACCAAGCTGTTCTGAGAGTTTCCGGTGGTTGTAGGGCAAAATATGAACAGGTAATCCCTTAACTGCAGACCTATGTGCTGCGTTACCATCTCACCTGGTATTTTGATGAAAAGAAGCGTTTCTCTGTAATGGACCAGGTATCAAACAGCCAGCAATACCCCTGGGAGCAATGAATAGAAAAGTGGAACTGTGTACTATCAATAAAAGGAGAGATACATATGCATTACGTGTCCTCCGTCACACACTGTATGTTTGGTTTGATTCGTGCAGATGTTGGTGTATGAAAAAGAAAACAGTTGACAATAAGGGGTAGCATGACTTTGTTTCTCGGAATAAGGTCCAGCAAAATATTACATTTCACAAATGGTTCAAATGGCTCTGAGAACTGTGGGACTTAACTTCTGAGGTCATTAGTCCCCTAAACCTATCTAACCTAAGGACATCACACACATCCATGCCCGAGGCAGGATTCGAGCCTGCGACCGTAGCGGTCACGCGATTCCAGACTGTAGCGCCTAGAACCTCTCGGCCACCCCGACCGGCTTACATTTTACACCTATAGTTTCTTTTTCACTTCATTCAGAAGCCGAATTATCTTCATGATGACGGATAAGGAAGAAACCAGCGTAATCAGTGGTCGCTTATTCGTTACGTACAGGGTGATGCATGACTGTAAATTGATGTTTTAATGCCTTTACACGATTTTAAATGCATTGATTCTTTATAAGGCATCGGACTTCTTGTAATAAATTTTGAATAGGTGTTCGTTCTACTGTTGACCATGCGATATGCATTTAAGGTTGCAGTAGTAGCGACCCATCAATGGCATCCAGTTTAACCTGTTTCTCACCGTCACATAAAAATGCAAAAACATTCAAAAATCAATATTGGGACAAGGAATCACGATAATCTCTATACATATACGGCTGAATGACCCAACCACTTATCATTGACCAGCCCAGACCACTAAGAATAGAAACTGGAAATTTGCAAATGAGTTTGATTTTATACAATAGGCGTCGTTGAAGAAGGGATCTTTCTAAATTCCATTCCTAATGGGAATGAATAGGGGATGAAAGTATTTAAGAAATTATTTCAGTACGAAAGCATTTTTCAAAGCTAAGCCTATGAAAATTTGTATTTGCCTTCTGTGTTAGAAATAAAAACACTAGTTTCACATGTTTTTGTTGTTGTGGTCTTCAGTACTCAGACTGGTTTGATGCAGAAAACTTTTAGGAAAATATTTTGCTATATTAAAAAGAGAGCTACAGCTGTGAATATGTTATCTCACTTCTCTGTTAGGTATGAAGAAATACGGATTAGAGGATGAAAGTTTCTGAGGAAATATCACCAGAAGAACCCAAAAGGCATGATTAACTTAAAAATTGGGCTCCAGCTACCAGGATCACTTTCTGGTCAGAACTAAATTTGGATAAAACCATGCTTCTATTGCCTTAATTAGCGTAAAAAGTTTAGAAAGTGTTGCGATTTGTGAATAACATAAAAATTTGATTAAAGAAAAAAATAATAATTTGTCAAGATCATACAGTCTATGCGAGCGAAGCAGCAGCGCTAAGCTAGTATGAAATAAAAAGTCATCTGTCTTAGGATTATGTTATTAATCTAAGAGACTGTGTTAGTAATCTAAGAAGTTAAAAAAAATTTGAATGTAACAACTTTATACTAGCTATTCTGACAGGAGGCACGCGAAAAAGAAAGTGATTTATCCATCATTTATCTTTTCAACATAACGAGAACGGTTATCCTGAGGTTACTCACTTCATAGTTGTTTACGGTATTATCTGAGTGTACATAAGGCTGTAGCTTTTATACACTGAAGCGCCAAAGAAACTCGTATAGACATGCGTATTCAAATACAGGGATATGTAAACAGGCAGAATACGGCACTGAAGTTGGCAACGCCTATATAAGACAACAAGTGTCTGTCGCAGTTGTTAGATCAGTTACTGCTGCTCCAGTGGCAGGTTATTAAGATTTAAATGATGTGTGTTATAGTCGGCGCACAGGCGATGGGACGCAGCATCTCCGAGGTAGCGATGAAGTGAGAAGTTTCCCGTACGACCGTTTCACGACTGTATCGTGAATATCAGCAATCAGCTGCGGCCGGGAGAGGATTCTGCAAGAACGAGACCAACAACAACTGAAGAGACTCGTTCAACGTGACAGAAGTGCAACCCTTCCGCAAATTGCTGCAGATTTCAATGCTGGGCCATCAACAAGTGTCAGCATGCTAACCATTCAACGAAACATGAACGAAATGGGCTTTCGCAGCCGAAGGCCCATTCGTGTACCGTTTATGACTGCACGACACAAAGCTTTATGCCTCGCCCGGGCCCGTCAACTCCGACACTGTACTGTTGCCTAGTAGGACGAGTCTTGTTTCAAACTATATTGAGCGGATGGATGTGTACGGGTATGGAGACAACCTCATGAATTCGTGGATTCTGCATGTCAGCAGGGGACTGTTCAAGATGGTGGAGGCTCTGTCATGGTGTGAGGCGTGTGCAGTTTGAGTGATATGGGACCCCTGATACGTGTAGATACGACTCTGACAAGTGATATGTACGTAAGCATCCTGTCTGATCACCTTCATCCGTTCGTGTCGATTGTGCTTTACGATGGACTTAAGCAATTCCAGGAGGACAATGCGACACCCAATACGTCCAGAATTGCTACAGAGTGGCTTCAGGAACACTCATCGAAGTTTAAACACTCCCGCTGGCCACCAAACTCCCTAGATGTGAACATTATTAAGCATATCTGGGATGCCTTGCTACATGCTGTCCGTACTCTTAAGGATTTATGGACAGCCCTGCAGTATACATGGTGTCATTTCCCTCCAGTACTACTTCAGACATGAGTGGAATCCATGCGACGTCGTGTTGCGGCACTTCTGCATGCTAGAGCGGGCGCTACGCGATATTATGCAGATAGCAAACAGACAGCCGGAACTGAAAATAGTTTTTCCGTCGATACAGAAACATCCAAATTTGAACGGCGCAGATGCTGTGTACACTATGTGATGACACGTATCCAACCACGAGTGGACATTAATATCTGGTACGCCTACCCTTCCCCTTTACGATGCATGAAGTTGTGTTGGGGACACTTTTAATGAAGTGTCTGAATATCTGCGGAGGAATGGCACACCGTTCTTCCTCAAGAAGAAGTTAGTGATTTTTAATTCTGATGTGAGGAGAAAGTCGACGTTCTAATTCATCTCAAAAGTGTTCCACATGGTTCAGGTCGGTAGTGTGGGTGGGCCAGTCCATTCCAGCAATATTATTGTAAAATAAAATTATAATTAAAATATAAAACATAATAAACATAAAAAAATAAAATTATTTTTAAAATATAAAATTATTGAGGCATCTGCCTCACAGATGCTGTTTTATGATAGGGTGCTCTATCTTGGTTTGACATACTGCTTGTATGCACAATACACAACGCTGCAACATGTGTTCATGTTCTTCGGCATTTACGTTTATTTAAGCGTAATAAGGAGACCACAACTGTTACACGAAAAACAAGTCATACCTTAACACTTCCTCCTACGTAATACGTACTTCACTGTTGTCACTGCACACAATGGCAGGTAAGTTCTCCAGACATTCGCCAAATCCAGTCACTTGCATCAGAGTGCCACAGGGTACAGCGTGAGTCACCTCTCAGTACCGCTCGTTCCCAGTCATACGCTGTCCAGAGGCTTCACTCATTAAATCACTTCAAGCGTCTCATAGCGTTTAACTACAGCAATGTGTGGCCCATGAGGAGCTGCTATGCTACTATCCCATTCTATTTAACTTCCACGCACCATCATTTTTCTAGTTGGACTGCTGTGAGACTCAAGATTTATTCCTTCTGCTGGTTTCATTTATAGTCATCCTTCACAATGCTCAACGATCACTGTCCGTCTGTACACGAAACATGCCTGGTCTTAAGTGTAGCGGTTGTTGTTCCTTGCCGTTCCCACTTCACGCTCACTTGGGTTTGCTTTAAAAGGGTTAAAATGTTCCTGATGGACCAGTTACTCAGGTGACATCCAACGACTTTTCTACACTTTCTAACTCAGTAAGATCTGCTGACCGACCGATCCTGCTGTTCCTGCTTCTCTTCTGAGACCATAACACTCTTCATCTACATCTACATCTACATCCATACTCCGAAGCCACCTGACACTGCTTGACTCCTCGGTGAAGGTATGTTCTCGAAACTTCAACAAAAGACCGTACCGAGCTACTGAGCGTCTCTCCTGCAGTCTTCCACTAGAGTTTATCTATCATATCCGTAACCCTTTCGCGATTACTAAGTGATCTAAACTTTCTAACTCAGTAAGATCTGCTGACCGACCGATCCTGCTGTTCCTGCTTCTCTTCTGAGACCATAACACTCTTCATCTACATCTACATCCATACTCCGAAGCCACCTGACGGTGTATGGCGCAGGGTACCTTGAGTACCTCTATCGGTTCTCCCTTCTATTCCAGTCTCGTACTGTTCGTGAAAAGAAAGATTGTCGGTATGCATCTGTGTGGGCTCTAATCTCGCTGATTTTATCCACTTGGTCTCTTTGCGAGATATACGTAGGAGGGAGCAATATACTGCTTGACTCCTCGGTGAAGGTATGTTCTCGAAACTTCAACAAAAGACCGTACCGAGCTACTGAGCGTCTCTCCTGCAGAGTCTTCCACTAGAGTTTATCTATCATATCCGTAACCCTTTCGCGATTACTAAGTGATCCTGTAACGAAGCGCGCTGCTCTCCGTTGGATCTTCTCTATCCCTTCTGTCAACCCTATCTGGTACGGTTCCCACACTGGTGAGCAATATTCAAGCAGTGGGCGAACAAGTGTACTGTAACCTACTTCCTTTGTTTTCGGATTGCATTTCCTTAGGATTCTTCCAATGAATCTATCTGGTATTTGCTTTACTGACGATCAACTTTATATGATCATTCCATTTTAAATCACTCCTAATGCCTTCTCCCAGATAATTTATGGAATTAACTGCTTTCAGTTGCTGACTTGCTATATTGTAGCTAAATGATAAGGGATCTATCTTTCTTTGTATTACCAGCACATTACACTTGTCTACATTGAGATTCAATTGCCATTTCCTGCACCATGCGACATTTCGCTGCAGAGCCTCCTGCATTTCAGTACAATCTTCCATTGTTACAACCTCTCGATATACCACAGCATCATCCGCAAAAAGCCTCAGTGAACTTCCGATGTTATCCACAAGGTCATTTATGTTTATTGTGAATAGCAGCGGTCCTACGACACTCCCCTGCGGCACACCTGAATTCACTCTCACTTCGGAAGACTTCTCTCCATTGAGAATGACATGCTGCGGTTATACAGGAACTCTTCAATCCAATCACACAATTGGTCTGATAGTCCATATGCTCTTCCTTTGTTCATTAAACGACTGTGCGGATCTGTATCGGACGTCTTGCGGAAGTCAAGAAACACGGCATCTACCTGGGAACCCGTGTCTATGGCCATCTGAGTCTCGTGGACGAATAGCGCTAGCTTCCGCACCTTGAATACTGGCGGCCCCCTCCTGTGATATCTTGTGGTCAATTCCGCATTACATAGAGATTTCCGGATACTTTTTATCAGACAGTACACGTCCTATATCATCGTACTCTGCGTTCCAAATGTGGATGTGCAGGTACACGGAGAAAAAAAATTGAAAGATTACATCGTTGTAGAATGGTGACTTCATGTACATGGTGTCGGAAAACTATCCTGGTAATAATGTCAGCTGAGAGTAGGAGACCAAACCGAACAAAGCTTTTCTGATAAGCAAATGTCGGAAATGCGTTTCTCATTCTAGAAACACCCCACAGGCTGTGGCTAAGCCATGTCTCCGCAATATCCTTTCTTCCACGAGTGCTAGTTCTGCTAGGTTCGCTGAAGAGCTTCTGTGAAGTTTGGAAGGATGGAGACGAGATACTGGCAGAATTGAAGCTGTGAAGTCGAGCTTGGGTAGCTCAGATGGTAGAGCACTTGCCGGCAAAAGGTAAAGGTCCTGAGTTCGGGCCTCGGTCCGACACACAGTTTTAATCTGTCAGGAAGTTTCGTAAGAGTGAAAATCTCATTCTGGATACACATGCGGTTGCGATTGCGCAGAGCTTCAGCTACCAGCCACCTACAGCGCTACAGTAAATACAAACGTCGGATGGTTTGGAAAATTGGCCTCACGACGAAACCCGCTCAGTTATTCGATTTCTATGGCCGAAACATGTAACCACTACGACTGTTGAAAATTTTAAAAATATCGGGTATCCAAAATAAAGATATTTAAAAATATATGGAAGAAAAGTATCGATACATCGAAATAACATATCGTTGCACCGCCCTATAAAAATATCGGCTGCACATCGTAAATGTAAAACCAGGTTTTAGAGCTGTATATTTAAGTATTGGTTAATTTTAGATATTCTTTACATCAACAGCCTATCAACCTCCCTGTCCCCCTTTTATCAAGAATTGAAAATGATGCACGTTCATGCTTGGCGATAACCACATTGGTAACAATGGTAACTGCATGTTAGTAGCACAATAAAATGTGTCCGTCGTTCGGTTTAGTCACATACTGGATTTGTTCGGAACACTTCATGTCGACTTCCCTGTTTCTTCATTTCGGCCAACGCCAGTGGCCCAGCTGTTGTGGCGTCAAAATTGCGGGGTGAAGCTAAACATTGCAGTTTCTGTTGGTGGTGTCGAGCGCCGATTGCATGAACACCTCCCCCTCATACGTGTGCGTGCATCGCAAAGATAGAACTTGTGATTTACATTGTTGCTCTTCATTTACAGCAACTGTTTTTGAAGGATGCTGATGTGAAGAAATAGCACACTAGTTGCGTTATTTTTTTTAACGCGAGTAGCGTGCTGTTTCTTCACATCGGGAAACTTGTTATTTCATTCCACTCCTTCTTTCCCCCCCCCCCCCCCCTCAATCCCCCATCGTTTGTTCATTCGGATTTCTTTTTTGTGACGCCTATACTTGCCGTGCTTCACACAGTCAAAGAGGAACACTGGACGTGATAAAAGCTCAAAAAGTACTATGACTCCTCCAGAAAGTGAAAGTAAACTTGCCACAGTTTCAAATATTTGCCGAGAATTGCGAAAACAATATGATATGAAATAAAAATATCGGTCCTCGACATTGCCATTTCAATATCGATATATGTTGTTGTTGTGGTCTTCAGTCCAGAGACTGGTTTGATGTAGTTCTCCATGCTACTCTATCCTGTGCAAGCTTCTTCATCTCCCAGTACCTACTGCAACCTGCATCCTTCTCAATCTGCTTAGTGTATTCATCTCTTGGTCTCCCTCTACGATTTTTACCCTCCACGCTGCCCTCAAATGCTAAATTTGTGAGCCCTTGATGCCTCAGAACTTGTCCTACTAACCGGTCCGTTCTTCTTGTCAAGTTGTACCACAAACTCGTCTTCTCCCCAATTCTATTCAATACCTCCTCATTAGTTATATGATCTACCCATCTAATCTTCAGCACTCTTCTGTAGCACCACATTTCGAAAGCTTCTATTCTCTTCTTGTCTAAACTATTTATCGTCCATGTTTCACTTCCATACAAGGCCACACTCCATACAAATACTTTCAGAAACGACTTCCTGACACATCTATACTCGATGTTAAAAAATTTCTCTTCTTCAGGAACGCTTTCCTTGCCATTGCCAGTCTACATTTTATATCCTCTCTACTTCGACCATCATGAGTTATTTTGCTCCCCAAATAGCAAAACTCCTTTACTACTTTAAGTGCCTCACGTTCCTAATCTAATTCCATCAGCATCACCCGACTTAATTCGACTACATTCCATTATACCACAGTAAAGCTGCATGCCCTCGGGAAAAATTACGGCTGTAGTTTCCCCTTGCTTTCAGCCGTTCGCAGTACCAGCACAGGAAGGCCGTTTTGGTTAGTGTTACAAGGCCAGATCAGTCAATCATCCAGACTGTTGTCCCTGCAACTACTGAAAAGGCTGCTGTCCCTCTTCAGGAAACACACGCTTGTCTGGCCTCTCAACAGATACCCCTCCGTTGTGGTTGCACCTACTGTACGGCCAGCTGTATCGCTGAGGCACGCAAGCCTCCCCACCAACGGCAAGGTCCGTGGTTCGTGGGGGAGGATCGATATGTATCGTGGGGAAAAATCAGTGATACGTATTGGAGAAGATATCAATATATCGAATTTCTGTCAACAGCCCTAGTGGCCACGGCTGAAATGCCCGGCAGCTGGTAGAGGTTTGCGGAGAGGCTGTAACGTCTCGTCAGCATGTCGCAGAATGGCGTCGAACGTTTGCACCGATAGAGGAAACGTCTCTTACGAGGATCGCGATGGCAGAACTAGCGTGGCATCAACTGATCTGAACGCAGGTCGCGTGGAGGAGCTGATTTAGGTCAAGAGGGGGATCATGTTACGGCATATGACGGTAGAATAGGGAGGAGGCGAAACACTTCGCGACAACATGGCTGATCACGCATTGACGGGATTTCTACCAGTGGGTATATTCAATCACATCCCACGAAGCGTCAGGTTAGAAAACTGGTATGGAGATTAGAACCTAACGTATGTACTATCAATTTTCTGTACTGGTTTTGTATTGGAGAACTGAAATGTAGGTATAGTATTTGCCACGCATGTGACCTCTACCGATGCTCTTATCACAGCCTAAATAACAAGAACTAACCATAGGGATGTCTTGGAAGATATTGCCTCCAGAAATGAGAGTGAACTTGACACTAGTAAGTAGGGAAGGTGAAGTTAATGTACCTGCTTGCACGGTGAACAATCAATGGGCAGAGGGTGTGCCCGTTGCAGAGAAAGTTCAGTGCTACGGCGCCAATAAGGTAAGCGTGAAAGTCCTCTCTCCTAGCCGACAGACGTTGTGGCAGTCTGCACGGGACAAAAGAGTCCGTGGCGGTGATCGAGGATGGAGCGGACGGCGATGACCTCCGGCGGCCTATCTGGCGTGACTCAGCTTTGTGTCATGTCGGCGGTCGGCGGTCAGCCGGAAGTCACACGGCCACGCAAACAGAGCCCGTCGCGCCGCTTTTGTGGCCAGGAACGACAGATAGAAACACCATCCTGCTTCATTATCACTCTCACCTCTTCCCTGAAAGAACGTGGCTGACTTTTTATGTTACTGAAGTCACAAAAATGACATAATCCGCCTCACACACCGAATACAGCATCGATGTGCGTGATAAAGTGTTGTTTGTTTATTATAAATCGCTTTGAAGCATAATTTAATTGATATTCAGGTACCTTTACCAAATACTTCCTTGATGAAACAGGGGTCAGAGAAACACTCTTCCCGTGATGTTCCGCCACTTTGCTGACAAACGTTGACCGAGCGAGAGTAGTGCAGTGCACTTGACTCGCATTCGGGAGGACGACGATTCAAACCCTCCTCCGGCCATTCTATTCAGGATTCCCGTGATCTCTCTAACCACTCGAGGTAAATGCCGGGGTGGTTCCTTTGGAAGGGCGCTACCGACTTCCTTCCCTAATCCGATTGAACCAATGACCTCGTTGTTTGGTCCCTCGCCTCCCTCCCCCCAAATCAACCTACCCGCCAACAAACGTTGATGGACATGCATGCATGTCTGAAGGAACATTGCATCGTATTTCTTTACAACATAGGCACTGCAATATCGTATTTATCCGCCGATACCAGGCAGCAACTGTCAATGAAAATGTCCCCTCACCCCCGGTACGGGAATTACACACTGTGAACGAGTGCAGGTTGTGACACATGAGTGCGGCAACGTATGGAGGTTTGGGTCTGGTTGTGAGCCCTGCACAGATAGTCAAAGCGCTTAAGGCAATCGCTCCCGTAAAGCGGGAAATCTGGCTTCGAATCTTGGTCCGGCACAAATGCTCGTTGTCGTCCTTCCATTATAATATGTAGCTGATGGTTGTCTGTATTCGCGACTACAAATACAGTTCCTGTACTGGGGAATTATCCGAAGTCATATCATGAAGACCTTTAAATATTTTTACATTCCCGTGCTGGCGCATTTACCAAACTGGAAGAGCAAGTTTGTTTGGCACATGTTGAACAGAAAGAATCAGTGACATACATCGACGTTAGAATAGCAGCATCTTTATTACGCATCATACACGTACAGATGTGCTTTCACATTTACTAACCGTGTGGTTTCTGTACCTGAATGAATTGGTAGTGTCTGAACTCCATGTTGCTTTTTGTGGAACATTCCAGAATGGTACGTTTTCTGTGAAACCTTTTACACCACATCCTGACCCTCCTGATGCAAGCCAGGTATTGTTCACAGATATCGGGGATGTCTTCTCGACCTGCTGCGATTTCATTAATTTTCGGTTACATAATATTACGAACTTCATAAAAGGTTTAATGGTGAACTTCTGGAGGAAAAATACGAAAGAAAATTCTATCATCGCAGCGTAGTTGTTCTTTCTGCAAGGTAGTGCAGACTTCAAATCTTCACCGTGGCCGCCCGTTGTGGCCCAGTGGTTCTAGGCGCTTCAGTCCGAAACCAATCTGCTACTAGGGTCGCAGGTTCGAATCCTGCCTCGGGCATGGATGTGTGTGATGTCCTTAGGTTGGTTTGGTTTAAGTAGTTCTAAGTCTAGGGGACTGATGACCTCAGATGTTAAGTCCGCCGACCGCGGTGGTCTAGCGGTTCTGGCGCTGTAGTCCGGAACCGAGGGACTGCTACGGTCGCAGGTTCGAATCCTGCCTCGGGCATGGGTGTGTGTGATGTCCTTAGGTTAGTTAGGTTTAAGTAGTTCTAAGTTCTAGGGGTCTTATGACCTAAGATGTTGAGTCCCATAGTGCTCTTTTGAATCTTCACCGTGATTTAACATTTGCATCCTAAACTTTAATATAAAATGAATACTCGACCGTAATAAGGCTTAACTCTCTTACCTCGTGTAGTTAAATATTGACAGAGTAAAGTTCATTCAGATGCAAATACATACTAACACCATTCTCGAAATTCTTGAGGTGAACAGCTGTGTCATACACAGATAGATCTACGAGGAACACACGAACAAAATCGTTACATTCTCAGGAAGACATAAGAGACATAGGCTGGAGTTGTCCTCTGCCATAGTGGTAATGGCCGTCCTGCCAGTGCTTGCCATTGGCTTCCTCTGATATGTTGCGAAGGGTTGATCTGTGTCGTGCGCATGACTCAAATGAACGCTTGTGCTCTGCATATTTGTGTTGATATAAGGATTAGACCCGCCACTTCTCTATAACAGTACACGGAGGTCGCCGATGTTAATTCCTCAGTCCAACGGATTACATTTACTTGTCCTCATTTCATGAGACACTGTCGTAGTTGGTAAGTAATCAAAAATAATGACTCAAGGTATGATGATGTGAAATTTCGGTCCATCATCATTTTTTCCACCAACAAATTTCGTAACCGCGGAATCGAGTACCAACACGAAAGACAGGCACTTTGATTATAATCAGTCATCATAAATGTCTAACTGTGGTTAGGATTGAAACAGTTTGATAACGCAAAATACCTTTCGTTTAACTATTATTAATTTGTAAAGGTCTAGACAGGCAGTGTTGCCATGTCTGACTTTTTTTTCGGAAGATCGAGTTATATAATTTACTCGTATAATTTTTACTCACCACTCTAGGATTGCTCTTCCTGCCCACCATCCTTGTAAACGCCATTAGTCATTTGACGTGAAACTTTCGTGCCAATTGGAAAGTCGTAACAGGGCACAAATCTCCCATTCATTTTGGAATGTAGAACTCCGGTTATCGTTCTAGTACTCAATCTTTTTCTTACTTTGGTTTTCATTCTGTTTATTAAAGAAAATATTCTTTCGATACAAGCCGACGAATGGGTTAATCACAACAGCGACATAACCATGGCAGAATTCAGATTCTTTTGTACTCTCCCTGCCTAGCTCTGCACTTCTCAATACCGTCCACACAGTGTCAAATTCTTGAATGTGATTTTCATTTAAACTTGCAAACTATGATGCGAGACTGGCAACAGATGGAATTCTCTCTCTAAAGAAAAATTCGGTCCAGTGCCTACAAATCTTTTAGACCAGTGTAACTGAGAAAGAAAGTTATGAATATCTGCTGAGGCACTCTCAACCAAGAAGGATTGGCAACGAAGTTCAAAGTTCTTGAACTGGTCATAAGTCAGACCAATATTTTTATCAATGTTCAACGAAACGTTTGCTCCTAAACACAGTTCATCAATACATAAGAAACGAGTGGGATTTCGACATTTAACTTTTTTCAGTGGTGTTGATACTAGATAATTTGCCTTCGTGTAACATTCTAATAAAATTTTCAATGTTGCCACAACATTGCGACAGATGGCGCGAGTTTGAGGAAATATGCTTCCATCTTAAGGTCAAGTGTGTTGTAGATTGGCAAGACAAAATCCGAAAAATTAAGAAAGAGCCTTATGGTCTAATGATTTAGTTTTTGCGAATTATGTCACGTGTCAGAAGTCTGTCATTAGCCACAGAATGGATAAAAAGTTGTTTCAGGGAGCTTGGACGAACGTAGGAACGTTGTGATCCTTCTCTGCAAGGAAGAGCCAACACTCACAGTTGCTCAACTCTGTGTAAAATTACGGAAGTGACCTGACTGACTGACTAGGATGAAACTTGAAATTTGGACATGGTGTTGATCTTAAGTCTGTCATTAGCCACAGAATGGATAAAAAGTTGTTTCAGGGAGCTTGGACGAACGTAGGAACGTTGTGATCCTTCTCTGCAAGGAAGAGCCAACACTCACAGTTGCTCAACTCTGTGTAAAATTACGGAAGTGACCTGACTGACTGACTAGGATGAAACTTGAAATTTGGACATGGTGTTGATCTTTTGTTGCAGGCATCGTTTAATAAAAGATTTTTCGAAATTCCGCCCCTAAGTGGTGAAATTGCGGATGAAATGTATTTTAAAAATATGTTGCTGTTAAGGCAATTTTGAAGGTAGAACTATGTAAATCTGTAATTCGTTTCTCGGAAAGAAATGAAGAAACTGTTTGGTGCATTTTTGGAACTTCAACCTTTGAGAGGGTGAAAATAGTACTTTAAAGTTCTTTTTTTGTTTACCTTTTTAACAAATCACTATAACAGAACGGTTAAAATATTTTTAAGTTACGTCTATGAAAAATGCTGTTTTACTTCTCCACTGGAAATAAAATGTATGTGTTTCAGTATTTCTGGAAGTTCAGTCACCAAGGGCGTGATATAGAGGACGAAAAGTTTTATGAAAATATTTATTTACGAAGGCATTTATGAAGCTAAATAAATGAAAATTTGTATTTGGCTTCTCGGTTGTAAAACAGGGGATGAAAGTTTTTATGCAAGTATTTCATGATGAAAACAGTTTGAAGCTAAACCTATAAAAATTATGTTTGGCTTCTCAGTTATAAATAATAACAATACAGGTTTCATTGCTTTTGTAAATTCAACTCATAAGAGGTGAAACAGGGTAAGGAACATTTTATGTAAATATTTAACTATGAAAGCATTTTAAAGCTAAATTAGGAGAGGATGTTGATCTTATACTGTAGGCATCGTTTAAGAAAGGATTTTTAGAAATTCGACCACTAAGTGGGTGAAATAGGGTGAAATAGGTTTTCTGAAAATATGTCGTCATTAAAGCATTTTGAAGCTATAACTAAGGAAATTGGTATTTGCTTTCTCAGTCAGAAATAAAGAAAAATAAAGAAAAGAAATACCTGTTACAGAATTTTTGCTTCCCGCTAGAGGTTCTAGTCCTCCCTCGGCATGGGTTAGAGATGGGGCCCCTCCTCGCCCGCACCAACGTGGTGACCAGACCAAAAGTTCTACTCTCACCTCTGTCAACATGTTAGTTATCTAATAGGTGGATCACAGGATGCTGGGCTGTGATGTTATCCGTGCGTCAGGGTACGACTACGCATTAACACGGTCCGTCAGGTGATAGTGAACGAAACGCGAATTAGGGTAGAAATTTGAAGAGCAGAGGGAAAAAAGTGCCAAGGCTCGTGCCGTGGGAAAAAAAACCTCTGCGACAGTGGGTTGGGTAGTAAGAGCAGTAGTGGCTTACTAGCTACGATAGATCATGCAAGGTTGGGTTTGTTAGTATGGGTATCATGCATCATTACCGTGGCAAGCGATGGCGATGTATCCCAGTTTGCTGCAGCCGCTGCATTCCTGGAAGAATGAAGATCGGGCATGGGTATGAGTGTTGTCCTTAGCGTTAAGTTAGTTTAAGTAGTTGGTAAGTGTAGGACCGGTGACCTCAGCAGTTTGGTCCCTTAGGAATTCACACACATTTGAACAGAATTTTTGGATATTCAACGATTAAGGGGATGAAATAGTGGGTGAAAATGTTTTTTGAAAATGAATCATTATCACAGAACTACTGAAGCATTTTTAAAGATAAATCTATGAACATTTTTTTTTCATTTCGGTTAGAAATATAAATCACTAATTTCAGTGTTTTCGAAAATTCTACCTCTGAGGGGGTCCAATAGGATATGAGAAGTTTCATGAAAATGTTTCATTATGAAAGCATTTTTAAAACTGAATCGATGAAAATTTGTATCTTTCTTTTCTGTTCGCAATAATAGAATATGTGTTCAAGTGTTTTGGAACCTCAAGCCCAAATGTGGAGAAATAAGGTTCAAATGGTTCAAATGGCTCTGAGCACTATGGGACTCAACTTCTGAGGTCATTAGTCCCCTAGAACTTAGAACTAGTTAAACCTAACTAACCTAAGGACATCACAAACATCCATGCCCGAGGCAGGATTCGAACCTGCGACCGTAGCGGAGAAATAAGGGATTAAAATTTTTATGATTATATTTCGTTATATTAAAACATTTTTGAAGCTAAATCTATGAAAATTGGTGTTTGACTTCTCGTTTAGAAATAAAGAAATATGTGTTAGCGGAAGAAAATTTCTATGGAAATATCACCACAAGAAATCAAATGACAGGATTAGCAAAACAGAAGTAAATTCTGAAAGGACCATGCTTCCAATGCCTTAATTAGCGCGAATACTTACGGTATTCCAATCTGGGTACTAAATCAAAGGAAGCTATTTAACATTTCCCACGACAAATTGGATTTGTCAGAACTGCAGAGAAAAAAACCGCTCCTTAATACATTAATTTTTCCGTAGGCCTAATATATGTTTATAAAATTATTTCTGTTGTAATTACTGCACAGATGCTAGCGGAGCGATGGGTGCTAAGTAGTTTTGTGTAATTTGTAGGAGCTACACTAAAACTCCTTTTGTAGGGCTGTTAGTCACTGTTACACTTGTCAATCGAATCATGACTACTACGAGGGATTGTATAAATAGCGCTAGAGTACACAAATAAATAGACGTACCCACGTGTAGTAATACCTAAGTCAGATATGCACAAACGTATTTCGGTGATGCGGCTGGGCGTTTGCGCGCGTGCTTTATTTCGGTGTCGCATTTCTCGTCTGGGAGCTCGGTGTAAGCCCGATTCCGCGGCATGGGGATGAGCATTATCGACACGGCGGCTCGGATTCCTTGTGGGGTGAGAATGGGGGAGAGGGCGCGGGGCTCACAGCTATATTCCCGCGCGAATTATTAATGGGACCATCCGGCAGTAATGTACGTCATTTACGCCAGACTAAAAGTTCGGCGAACAGCTCTCAAATGCCGTCGCACGGGCTGATTTAGGACAGGTTTTACGCTGTTCGCCCACGCCTCTGAACCTCTAGATCTTTTATACGAGACCTAATACGCCAACCTTATTTTTCCATACTGTGAGTTGAAAACTATTCTCGTAAAACTTGCGCAGCATTTATGAAAATCCAACCAGTAACTCATCTTTCTCGGCACAAAAAAGGGTAACGAAACTTTAAAAGACGATTATTTGAGATAGTATGTCTGGAGGAGGAGGAGGAGATTAGTGTTTAACGTCCCGTCGACAACGAGGTCATTAGAGACGGAGCGCAAGCTCGGGGAAGGGAAGGATGGGGAAGGAAATCGGCCGTGCCCTTTCAAAGGAACAATCCCGGCATTTGCCTCAAGCGATTTAGGGAAATCACGGAAAACCTAAATCAGGATGGCCGGAGACGGGATTGAACCGTCGTCCTCCCGAATGCGAGTCCAGTGTGCTAACCACTGCGCCACCTCACTCGGTGAGTATGTCTGTCGAAGCGTTGTACAAAGATTATCAATACGACTTACGGGGCTACGAAGCGTTTCGTTATCGAAATGTTATCAGGGAGTGGGTTTGCACCGTGTTTTGCAGCATTCGCTTCCTCACGTCTGTGTAATAGTGGAGACTGAGACACGCTGCCACTTGGTCTGGTTGACCTAAGACTTGAGTTTTCAGTCGCTGCCGCATCCTAGAGGTCTTCACCAAAGACACAGTATGGTACGAACATTGTTGTACACAGTTTCCGGTTCCTGGCAACAGGTTTCTGGCTTTTGTTGGCGTTTTTGCACTCACAAGTGTTCGGTTGTTGATATAATTATACCTCACTGTTATGTTTGAATGAAGTCTATATCCCAATTATTTTCTATTATTTTGTAGCAATTACACGTTGTTGTTTTACTGTCAACTTCAAGGTTAGATTCAAAATCTGTTCCTCAACTCGATGTTTGTCTAAATTTTCTGTTCAAGGTTGGCTGTCACAAAAATTTCCGGGATGGTTGCCACATGTTTCAACGTAACCCGAAAGGTATTTTTAGTAATTTTTTTGCTTGGTTCAGGAAAGGATTTTTAAATGTCGCAAAAAGGACAGGATACACCGAGAAGATATTTCTTCATACAGAACATGTGCAGATGAGTATCAAATCAGTTATCGAACATTAGCAAAATAAACAAATATTGATAAAATTCCCAAAGATGAAGTTAACGATGAAAGTATAGGTCAAAGTTCCACTACCGTCGATTACTTTCCACACAGAAAACGCTTTTTTTTTTTTTTTTTTTTTGCTTACCGTCAGTAGGAATTAAAGCTGTATATTCTTTAATCTGTTTATGTTTATTATGGTTTATCGCCAAAAGAAGTCAGTACACTGGCACGGGATCTACGCGTGGCAAGTTCTATTAAACGTCTTAAGGCTCTACAATCTGTGAAAGGCGCCTCTTGTAGCAAGATTTTTAGCAAAACCTAGCGACAGGAAAAAATCAGCATAGAATTCAACAGATTCGCCGTTGTTTTAGAATGCTCGAAGAAGTAAATGTTGTTGTTGTTGTGGTCTTCAGTCCTGAGACTGGTTTGATGCAGCTCTCCATGCTACTATATCCTGCGCAAGCTTCTTCATCTCCCAGTACCTACTGCAACCTACATCCTTCTGAATCTGCTTAGTGTATTCATCTCTTGGTCTCCCTCTACAATTTTTACCCTCCACGCTGCCCTCTAATGCTAAATTTGTGATCCCTTGATGCCTCAGAACATGTCCTACCAACCGATCCCTTCTTCTAGTCAAGTTGTGCCACAAACTTCTCTTCTCCCCAATTCTATTCAATACCTCCTGATTAGTTACGTGATCTACCCACCTTATCTTCAGCATTCTTCTGTAACACCACATTTCGAAAGCTTCTATTCTCTTCTTGTCCAAACTAGTTATCGTCCATGTTTCACTTCCATACATGGCTACACTCCATACAAATACTTTCAGAAACGACTTCCTGACACTTAAATCTATACTCGATGTTAACAATTTTCTCTTCTTCAGAAACGATTTCCTTGCCATTGCCAGTCTACATTTTATTTCCTCTCTACTTCGACCATCATCAGTTATTTTGCTCCCCAAATAGCAAAACTCCTTCACTACTTTAAGTGTCTCATTTCCTAATCTAATTCCCTCAGCATCACCCGATTTAATTTGACTACATTCCATTATCCTTGTTTTGCTTTTGTTGATGTTCATCTTATATCCTCCTTTCAAGACACTGTTCATTCCGTTCAACTGCTCTTCCAAGTCCTTTGCTGTCTCTGACAGAATTACAATGTCATCGGCAAACCTCAAAGTATTTACTTCTTCTCCATGAATTTTAATTCCTACTACGAATTTTTCTTTTGTTTCCTTCACTGCTTGCTCAATATACAGATTGAATAACATCGGGGAGAGGCTACAACCCTGTCTCACTCCATTCCCAACCACTGCTTCCCTTTCATACCCCTCGACTCTTATAACTGCCATCTGGTTTCTGTACAAATTGTAAATAGCCTTTCGCTCCCTGTATTTTACCCCTGCCACCTTCAGAATTTGAAAGAGAGTATTCCAGTTAACATTGTCAAAAGCTTTCTCTAAGTCTACAAATGCTAGAAACGTATGTTTGCCTTTTCTTAATCTTTCTTCTAAGATAAGTCGTAAGGTTAGTATTGCCTCACGTGTTCCAACATTTCTACGGAATCCAAACTGATCTTCCTCGAGGTCCGCTTCTACCAGTTTTTCCATTCGTCTGTAAAGAATTCGCGTTAGTATTTTGCAGCTGTGACTTATTAAACTGGTAGTTCGGTAATTTTCACATCTGTCAACACCTGCTTTCTTTGGGATTGGAATTATTATATTCTTCTTGAAGTCTGGGGGTATTTCGCCTGTCTCATACATCTTGCTCTCCAGATGGTAGAGTTTTGTCATGACTGGCTCTCCCAAGGCCATCAGTAGTTCTAATGGAATGTTGTCTATTCCCGGGACCTTGTTTCGACTCAGGTCTTTCAGTGCTCTGTCAAACTCTTCACGCAGTATCTTATCTCCCATTTCGTCTTCATCTACATCCTCTTCCATTTCCATAATATTGTCCTCAAGTACATCGCCCTTGTATAAACCCTCTATATACTCCTTCCACCTTTCTGCCTTCCCTTCTTTGCTTAGAACTGGGTTGCCATCTGAGCTCTTGATATTCATACAAGTGGTTCTCTTCTCTCCAAAGGTCTCTTAATTTTCCTGTAGGCAGTATCTATCTTACCCCTAGTGAGACAAGCCTCTACATCCTTACATTTGTGCTCTAGCCATCCCTGCTTAGCCATTTTGCACTTCCTGTCGATCTCATTTTTGAGACGTTTGTATTCCTTTTTGCCTGCTTCATTTACTGCATTTTTATATTTTCTCCTTTCATCAATTAAATTCAATATTTCTTCTGTTACCCAAGGATTTCTATTAGCCCTCGTCTTTTTACCTACTTGATCGTCTGCTGCCTTCACTACTTCATCCCTCAGAGCTACCCATTCTTCTTCTACTGTATTTCTTTCCCCCATTCCTGTCAATTCTTCCCTTATGCTCTCCCTGAAACTCTGTACAACCTCTGGTTCTTTCAGTTTATCCAGGTCCCATCTCCTTAAATTCCCACCTTTTTGCAGTTTCTTCAGTTTCAATCTGCAGTTCATAACCAATAGATTGTGGTCAGAATCCACATCTGCCCCTGGAAATGTCTTACAATTTAAAACCTGGTTGCTAAATCTCTGTCTTACCATTATATAATCTATCTGATACCTTTTAGTATCTCCAGGATTCTTCCAGGTATACAACCCTCTTTTATGATTCTTGAACCAAGTGTTAGCTATGATTAAGTTATGCTCTGTGCAAAATTCTACAAGGCGGCTTCCTCTTTCATTTCTTCCCCCCAATCCGTATTCACCTACTATGTTTCCTTCTCTCCCTTTTCCTACTGACGAATTCCAGTCACCCATGACTATTAAATTTTCGTCTCCCTTCACTACCTGAATAATTTCTTTTATCTCGTCATACATTTCATCAATTTCTTCATCATCTGCAGAGATAGTTGGCATATAAACTTGTACTACTGTAGTAGGCATGGGCTTTGTGTCTATCTTGGCCACAATAATGCGTTCACTATGCTGTTTGTAGTAGCTTACCCGCACTCCTATTTTTTTATTCATTATTAAACCTACTCCTGCATTACCCCTATTTGATTTTGTATTTATAACCCTGTAATCACCTGACCAAAAGTCTTGTTCCTCCTACCACCGAATTTCACTAATTCCCACTATATCTAACTTTAACCTATCCACTTCCCTTTTTAAATTTTCTAACCTACCTGCCCGATTAAGGGATCTGACATTCCACGCTCCGATCCGTAGAACGCCAGTTTTCTTTCTCCTGATAATGACGTCCTCTTGTGTAGTCCCCGCCCGGAGATCCGAATGGGGGACTATTTTACCTCCGGAATATTTTACCCAAGAGGACGCCATCATCATTTAATCATACAGTAAAGCTGCATGTCCTCGGGAAAAATTACGGCTGTAGTTTCCCCTTGCTTTCAGCCGTTCGCAGTACCAGCACAGCAAGGCCGTTTTGGTTAACGTTACAAGGCTAGATCAGTCAATCATCCTGACTGTTGCCACTGCAACTACTGAAAAGGCTGCTGCCCCTCTTCAGGAACCACACGTTTGTCTGGCCTCTCAATAGATACCCCTCCGTTGTGGTTGCACCTACGGTACGGCCATCTGTATCGCTGAGGCACGCAAGCCTCCCACCAACGGCAAGGTCCATGGCTCATGGGGGGGGGGGGGGGGGGAAGTAAAAAAAAAGTCAGTGAAATGTCTATTTAAGGAAGCAACTGGAAAAACGAGAATTCAGTAAATGAGAGTGGAAATAAAAAATTTTATGATGAACGACAAATTTCAATTAGTGAACAAGAGGATGATAGTTTTTATGTAGTTTGTTTGGAACCATTTTCTAACAGTAAATTTCTTATTTAAATTAAATTTTTCTTTAAATTAATATTTTTGCGTCTAAGTTGGTACTAAATATGTGTAACTGTTTTATCCGTGACATTGTTATTTTTTTGTATTCTTAATACAATATTTTCTGCATAAATCATTCATTTCTCCCACGTACTAAATAAACATGACAACCAATCCACTGTCTGTGACATTTAAGCAGGAGTAGGGGCAGGTTGTCACAAAAATCTGCTCTCAGTGACCTTTATTTCTGAACAGACAAATACTACTAAGGCCTCAAATTTATAACAAAATATAGCCGAGGATACATATTACAAAATACACTAATGACGGAAAGAGAAACAATAAGCGATGCGCCTTAAAACTGAAAATATGCCCCTGTCACCCCCTCAAACTCCTTATGAATCATCTCCATAGGAGAATGAATCTTTGGTTTTGTACAGTCTAATGTCTGCTGCTTTGGGACAGATGATAAATCGAAGCAGTATTGAGACCCTCTAATACTCGGATCTACATTAATTCGTATGTTGATTGTGGTCCACAAAATGCAACAGGAATGAAAAAGGTTATTACGTATTTAGATGCGGGAAGCAACACACGGTTCAGATGTGATTATTTAGGATAATAGCGTAAAATCCGAGCCAGTAATGCGACGTGTAAATTCACATTCCACAGCTCTCGAACACGAGACACAAAATTAATTATGAGCCTCACTCAAACGTGTATGTCTCTCATATTTCTCCTCTGCAACATCACTACGTCTTTGTTGATAGAGCACACTGTTTCAGAAGGACACATAACTGGGTTCTAATCTCAATCAAGCAGACGTTTTTGTCTGCTAGCATGGCCGTCTGAGAGTTACTTATTCCTGGAATTTGGGGTATAAAATTCACTCTGTAACGAAATCGCCGTAATGTCGAATTCGTTAAAGAATGATGAATAATAAATTTTATCTTTTTGCTTTTAAGTTAATTTTCTTTCGTGCGAACTTTGTTGTAGAACCGTTCTCTTATTTTCGTGTGGTAATAAAAAATTTTACTTTCTTAAGAATTACGTACATTTAAAGAAAAATATTACGTGCACTCATATTAACTGGATAATATTATTTAGTTGAGAATTGAGTCCTTTAGATCATTCGGCCTTGGCATACACTTTTCTGATGCAGTGGGTTTTTTGTTAAATATTTTTACTGAATTTTATCCCGGCAATAGCCATAGAACACAAGATCATCTCTATCAGCAGAAAATGTTGTAATTATTGCCAAGCCGACATTTATCACTGATCAAACCTACTTCACTATGCATTTGAGTTATTTTAAAGAACCAAACTGTTTAAATTTCAGTGTTAACTAACATTAACTATCCGCCTACGAATGCACAAACGTATAATTAATTCAAATTTTATCAGCCACAGGATCACTGAAAAAAAAGAACAATTTCTTAATTCACGATTGATTTTTATGCATCTGTTCCCGATTTACGGGTTTGATAATTTTTTAAATGTGCCGCCTCTTCAGATCTGCGATTGTTGATCGCGGCACAGCCCAGCAACACCGCTAAAAAATGCTGAAAAATTCTTAAAGAAATTTTATAGATGACGTGGGCAAGCTAATTTACATAAATAATTCACACTTTTGATAAATACTGATATATTTAGCTCAAACAACAATTCAACTCACATTAATTCGTAACACATCGTCTAATGGCGGCTAAGTCCAGACGGAGACAAAAGACTTCTACACATTCGTTAAAAGCTTCTTCACAGCGTCCAACCTCAATCGCGTCTCATCAGACAAGACCAAAGAATACATAATGTTTAGTCCTTATATAGCATTTCCCGACTATTAACATTTCTTTGTAAATTGATTTCTGGCAAAATGCGATATCTCTGATACAGCAAATACTGACACATTTTACATTCACAAAATAAATACAGAAAAATTCCTATCCTAAATACAGAGAAATATTACAATAAAAATATAAGGAGAATAATTAATACCACATTAAGTAATATTTTTGTTCAATAATTACGATATATACAACTTGCCCAGAGCGGCGTATATGGTACAAATAAACTGTGAAAATGCCAGGGAACGTTACATTGCCCCCTGGCAGCATTTGGCAAAGAGTTTTTACACTTTGACACAATGGTGCCAGTAACGTTCTTTACACTTCTGTATGTTTTACGGAATGGCTCTTTTATTTAGTCCCAGGGTTATATAAGTTCATGGCTCCCCCATTTGGGCGTAGGCAAACAGGAAACCTGGGCAAAACTGTGCCGGAGCCCAGCCATCCCAGTTGGTTCATAGTCAATGTAGTCTTTTTAACAGTTATTCATTTGAATTAAATTAGCAGTTTGTCATAAACGGGTTACACAATTACACAATATCACAGTCACATATAGTTCAATGGAAGGTTTTTTGTGTGTGATACTATTATTCTTGTGATACACTACAAGGTCACTTGTCCTAGGATATATCACTCACGGACATACATAGTAAATGTTCAATGTTTATCGAAATGAAGTCATTAACATGTTATTCAGTTTATGTGAACATTTCAAAAAAAGTCAATAATATTGTGTTTGGTGAACGGTGCGGAGTGATTGTTGGGCGGCGCTCGGCGCGGCGCGGTTGAGTGGCGCTCGGCGCGGCGCGCTGACTCCGTGTAGGTCACCGCCCCCGGCGTTGACAGCTACGGCGCGGAGGGGCGTGGCTGTCTGTCTGCTACGGGCTGCTGCGACCGCTGCATAGCTGGTGTAGCCGGATGCGCGTTGGATATCAGCTCGCCCGTGCGACGTCTTCTTGCGGTGCTCCAGGAAACATGCAACAAGTTCACAAACAGTGTACTATCCTTATAGGCATTTTTCCTGCTGTGGGAAAGAACGCACACAGTTAGTGGTAGTTATTACTCAGTAGGCCTTCACTAGTCTGGTTTGCACAATGTTTCGTTGTCACAGTAACACTTTTATGGGCACACAATATTCTTCACCATGTCATGACTTGTCATTAGTCACACGCAAGTTTTCACCTTAGGACAAAATCAAAATGTATTTCTGTAGTCAATGCGCTTTCCTAGCGTCCCTTGACACACAAAGAGTTAAAGTTTGACACTAACTTGATCACCTTCCGTTATCGGTTCACTGTTCGTGTCGTGCTAGTTCCTTGTCCACTTGCACACACGGTGATGATACAGTTTTTTATTACTTATACACTACTACTCCGTGACGTATTGCTGCAGGTTTAACAGTCACTGTCTGTCTCTGCCGCACAATACTGCACTTTTGTTAAAGTTCCTTTATTTCTATTTACAATTTCCGCTGCTCAATTTTGTTTGTAACAGCACATTCGTAACTCTTTACCAAGGTGTGAGATTTGCGTACATGGTAAAAATTACTCAAAATTCGTATTAGTTTGCCCATAGTCATCTATATTCGTGTTCGATTAGATTTTATTTGTGCATTCCAGCCGGATTCAGGCATATTGTTCAATAACTCCTTTGTACTCATGTCACACTTTACTATTAACGTCCTACGTAACTACAGTGTAGTCTCTGTAGGCAAAAATTTACTTGGACTGTATCTGGCTAGCTCCTTTTAATTGATTGAATATGCACATGCTTCAATTGAAGCTTCTTTGTGCGTAACTTTGCGTTACATTAATTTACAACAAGGTTGCCTCCCGTGGTGCCCTCGGGTCACTACTGGGTGCATTATTTTCTCTGATAATATTGGTGAGATAATAAAGTTCTCAGGGCCTCATATTACTGATATTATTCTGGGTTCGGATCTGTCAATCTGACAGCTACACATATATACATACATACACATAATAGAAAAGATTGTGCCAAGAAAAATTACAAATTTGACACACATATTGGAAATTATGTAATACACTAACTAATCCTTACTAAAATGTTCTTCTTGACTGAACTTTGTCACAGCTTAACACTACAAATAATTGCACTAATCAGATTATCTGTGCAAACATTTAGAGCATGTTTTAGATAACACAAATTAAAAGAGTACATAACACAAATATCCATACACATGAGAAAGTCAATCATATTCTTATAACTAAACACTTCTACACTAGTACACATTATCTCTAACGATCACACATCATTAATGTTCATTTTACAAAAGAGTGGTGTCCACATAGGACTATTAGTCTTTTACTGTAGGAATGCTTTTACATCCTTACGCGGATACAGTCCCCGTACTCTCCCTGAGTGGGGATCTGCTAAGAGATAGCTACACTCATGTGGCACACTTACTACTCTAAAAGGTCCATTGTACACCAATTGCCACTTGCTATTCTGTTTCAAGGATGCCGAGGACTTAGGATGATTGCGTAAGAGTACCAAGTCCCCAACACTAAATTTTTGGTTATTCGTCACATGTCGGTTATATTTTTCTTTCCTTTTCTGAGCGCACCTGGTAAGGTTGCACCCTGCTTTTCTTATCTTCTCTTCCTTAGGCTCAGGAATGACTGGGACCTTAGGCAAAGGTGCCAGCCACTCGTTCAGAACTCTATTATTATTCATTAATATCTCGTTTGGTGGATACCCCGTAGAAGCATGCGGGGTTGCGTTGTGAATTTCTACAAACTTATGTATCAGATCTGGCCATCCTGTGTGTTTATATGCAATGTATAACCTGAAAAATTTATTTAACTCTCCAAATGTTCTCTCTACTATTTCCTATTCGGACCAAGGAATGGAGTATGAGGCTCGACAGTAAGTTTTGTGAGGCTTTACCTCGATATTGTACTGATATCCCTTAACAAATCTGTATAATTAAATAATAACTGTACCAAATCCTGCTGTTGCATAGAATTCAAATTTTCGGACTGTGACACTTTGTTCACTAATGCGTCCATATTCGCTTTTGATTGATCACCTTGTACGTCAGGATAATAGAGATTCTGTCCTAGACAATGATTGTCTAAATGTAGTACATTTTATATTAATAGCATTACATTTAGGTACAGGTACAGGTACCTCTCCGGATCTGAGCATGGACAATTCTATTCTCCTACCAGCATTCATCAAACTTAATTTTCCCCGAGAAAGGTCGATTATTGCGTCCCTTTCTCTTAAAAAATCTACCCCCAAAATGCAGGCTACCTTTAAACCCTTTACTACCAGGAATGAGCTCGCTATGGCTTCTTCCCCTATATACATCTCTACCCGCACTTGGAGTTTAATTATTTGTCGCTGTGCACTTGTGGCTCCAGTGACTCTACAATTATTCACGGGAAAAGTCAGCATACGCCTTTCCTTCCCCACTACTTTGAATAAGTCCATACTCATAACACTGACAGTAGCACCTGTATCTATGACTGCTTGCACATCAATATTGTTAATTTTGATCTCTATTATCGGTTGTACTTTGTCTTTGTGTTCCTTTATGCACGTGGATGGTTCAGTTATTAGTTCGTTTCCCATCTGTACCCCGTCATTGTACCTAAGGATACAGATTTTGTTCGGTGTTTTGTTCTGTGTCGGGCTGCTCTCACTCCAAACCTCAGCCGACGATGGAGAGCGTATCTCGGCTGCATCTAGTTTGTTGAATTATTGCTAGTGGATGGGCGTGGCTGCTCTGTGTCACTGACCTCCACTATGTGCACGTTGTGTTGCGTCGGCCGCCACGGTTGCGCAATTGGCGCATTTTGTGGTGGCGGTCGGTTATTGTCATATCTATCACTGTTTTGCCGGTCCGGACTGGGCCTCTGGTTCTGTGGCCAAGTTCGGTTTGCATCATTATAAGTATTAGTGTTGTACGGCCCCCTGGCATTTTTCCATCTATGATTGCTTGGTGGGCTTGTTTCATACCGGTCATCGAACCTCCTCTTTCGGTCATTATTCACCGGCGGACTATTGCCATTCCGGTCTCTACCCCTATTTCCGTTTTGTGCATACTCTTGTCTCCTATTATTACCTCCGCCGTTTCCATTACTTGGTGGAGGCGTGTTATTTCTACCATTTCTATAACCGTTTCCGTTATTTCTAGCCTGTTCAGAGGCTGCCTTAACGTCCTCCTGAATCAGGTCAATTGAGTCCAGAACAGACAAGAAATGTTCCATATCATTTTCAGGCACGTGTATAAGCTTTTCCTTTACATGTATCGGTAAGTGTGATTTCAAAAGTCTGATCAAATCCCGGGATGAAATCTGTTCGTCCCAGTAACGGGTCTTGTTAATGTACTTCTCAAAATATTTTCGCAAATTTCCTAGTCGTGGAGAATACGGCTCTGGATTATATACCTCCTTCCGTAATCTCTCTTGAATACATGTTGACCAATATTTGGCCAAGAATGCCCTTTCGAATTGCTCATATGTATCACAACTGTCAGCTGCTTCGGTTGCCCATAATGCAGCATCTCCTTGTATGTATGACATAACAAACTGTATTTTCTGGGTATGACTCCAAACGCTAGGCAAAATGTTTCTAAATCCCTTGATAAACACTACAGGGTGAACAGATTTCTTCTCCGTTGTAAAGATCTGAAACTGTCGGTTCCTAATCAGACTTTCTTCAATCACTACTTTGGAATGACATTTATTTGTTCCACTTACATTGGTTGCCTGTTCTGTCTCGCAGTCGCAATTTTTTACTGCAGTATTTATATGTCTATCATTGTTGGACCTGCCTGGCGTGACATACGCCTGTGCCTCGTCCTGCCGCAAGCTAAGTTCCATTTCGGCAAGACGACGGTCCACACTCCGCTGCCACAGCGGAATGTCTCTTTGCACAATCTTTTTTAGATTCTGCACATCCGCTTTTGAGTCCACTTCTCTGGCCTCAATTGCGGCGTGCACTTTCTGATCTATTTCTTTTATGACTTCACGTTCTACTTTGTGCACTTGTTCGGTCACTTTGTCCTCAATTACTTGAGTTGTGTCAAGTTCTAGTTGTTCGACCCTATTAGTCAAGACACTGATCTCCTCTACGATATTGGCATTAGCCACTTGAATACTGTCTACTCTTTCGCTTAATTCTTGCACCGTTTTGGGTATGGTCTCATATTTTTGTTTCAAACTAACAATCTCACTTTGCATAACTTCTAAAGTTTGCATCAACTGTAAGTCCCTCTCATGCAGGCGTCGGTCACGCTCTGCTTGTTTAGCTTCACGTTCTCTATCGCGCTCTGCTTCTTTGGCATCACGTTCTTTATCGCGCTCTGCTTCTTTGGCATCACGTTCTTTATCGCGCTCTGCTTGTTTACTTGCAAATTCAACTTGAAAATTGAGCATACGCTCGAACATAACTCTTAATGATTGCACTTCTGACATCACACCACTCTCTGGTCCGTGTCCAGTGCTTGCTGATTGCACAGAATTTCCGCTCTCAACTGAATCACTGGGTGGCAGTGGCAACATTTCTTGCCCTTCTGCCCCCAGATTTTCACATAGTACTTCCTGAACTACGTCACTAACATTACTTTGTGTCCCACTTTCCAACTCGGTATCACTACTTACTGACTGTTGCTCATTATCCATATTGATATCTTTCTGACTACGCAGTCTAACCATAGTAAACACAAGAAATAAAATCTGAACTAAATATCCTAACACTCAGGTTTCACTGACATAACCACACAAGAAATGGACATTAACTAATACACACTTACTATATACTACAATGACTAACTACCTAAATGTCCTGTTATTTTAAAACAAAGTACTAACAACAAGCACACCACTAATGATCCGAGAACACTGCACTGAGGCTACTTTACTACCCACAGGACAACTACACTGTAGCTTTACCTTTTGGTGATCTATCTTGGGTGCAGCTGCCCCCTGATATTGTGGTAGGTAATTAATTTTTCGAAATAATGAGCTCTCTTCTTCAGCTTGCCTCTGGATACATAGTGTTCTCATGCAAAAAATCATACACAGGTATTACCACACAATATTGGTTATGAAATACATACAATACATAGAAAAATTATTAAATGTTCTCCAACAAAGTTCGACTATATTAATTCCCTAGTTATCTCACGGGTATTTAGTGGCCACTGCATATTCTGGCCCCACGTTGGGCGCCAATTGTAACGAAATCGCCGTAATGTCGAATTCGTTAAAGAATGATGAATAATAAATTTTATCTTTTTGCTTTTAAGTTAATTTTCTTTCGTGCGAACTTTGTTGTAGAACCGTTCTCTTATTTTCGTGTGGTAATAAAAAATTTTACTTTCTTAAGAATTACGTACATTTAAAGAAAAATATTACGTGCACTCATATTAACTGGATAATATTATTTAGTTGAGAATTGAGTCCTTTAGATCATTCGGCCTTGGCATACGCTTTTCTGATGCAGTGGGTTTTTTGTTAAATATTTTTACTGAATTTTATCCCGGCAATAGCCATAGAACACAAGATCATCTCTATCAGCAGAAAATGTTGTAATTATTGCCAAGCCGACATTTATCACTGATCAAACCTACTTCACTATGCATTTGAGTTATTTTAAAGAACCAAACTGTTTAAATTTCAGTGTTAACTAACATTAACTATCCGCCTACGAATGCACAAACGTATAATTAATTCAAATTTTATCAGCCACAGGATCACTGAAAAAAAAGAACAATTTCTTAATTCACGATTGATTTTTATGCATCTGTTCCCGATTTACGGGTTTGATAATTTTTTAAATGTGCCGCCTCTTCAGATCTGCGATTGTTGATCGCGGCACAGCCCAGCAACACCGCTAAAAAATGCTGAAAAATTCTTAAAGAAATTTT
Organism: Schistocerca nitens; assembly: GCF_023898315.1. Classification (NCBI taxonomy): domain Eukaryota; kingdom Metazoa; phylum Arthropoda; class Insecta; order Orthoptera; family Acrididae; genus Schistocerca; species Schistocerca nitens. Next base: position 492,280,340 of record NC_064618.1, read on the forward strand.
ATAGATGACGTGGGCAAGCTAATTTACATAAATAATTCACACTTTTGATAAATACTGATATATTTAGCTCAAACAACAATTCAACTCACATTAATTCGTAACACATCGTCTAATGGCGGCTAAGTCCAGACGGAGACAAAAGACTTCTACACATTCGTTAAAAGCTTCTTCACAGCGTCCAACCTCAATCGCGTCTCATCAGACAAGACCAAAGAATACATAATGTTTAGTCCTTATATAGCATTTCCCGACTATTAACATTTCTTTGTAAATTGATTTCTGGCAAAATGCGATATCTCTGATACAGCAAATACTGACACATTTTACATTCACAAAATAAATACAGAAAAATTCCTATCCTAAATACAGAGAAATATTACAATAAAAATATAAGGAGAATAATTAATACCACATTAAGTAATATTTTTGTTCAATAATTACGATATATACAACTTGCCCAGAGCGGCGTATATGGTACAAATAAACTGTGAAAATGCCAGGGAACGTTACAACTCATTTCAGAATTTCGGCAGATTTCTAGAAATGAATGAGATACTACAAAACCACAGATCTTAGCATGACAGAAGCGATGGGCAAATACTGTAACTTTAGAGCTCGCTGGGTTTGGTTGGTTATCATGCCATTCACGCTTTCTTGGACCGACGGCGGTTTCTTCGCTGTCCTGCAGTCATTGTGGATGGCAACTTTTACAAGAGCTGAAATAGAATCTTCAAGTAGTTTGCTGTCGCCTCTTGGCACAGAGTTTATCAGGCTGCAGGGAATAACCACTTCGACAGCCATTGTGGAATGCGACGCCATTTGCCAAGTACTCCTGGAACATTATAGTGGTTATTGTATATTCCACAAATACACACTTCATTCCATGTTGCATGAATTAATCACAATTGTAGTTCAGCTCGTGTCCGTGAACGAACGAAAATCATAATGGCTTCTGGAGGTTACATTTAGTTTTACAAGGTAGAGAGATTGTATATGCCCTGAAGACAGTGGCCATGCTATATTGTAGCGTTTTTTTTCTTTATTAATAGTAAGGGTTTGTGGAGGGGGTGTAGGGCTTCCAGCAGTACAGCACCACCACCACCCCCCCCCCCTTTTAAGCCAAAAGATTTAATATACAGGGTGATATTTCCAACCTTGTATAAACTCAAGGGATTCATCGTTGAAAGGCTACAGAACAAAAAAGATCTGTTGAACTTATGTCCAGAAATGCATGGTCTCCATGCTAGAGACCATTTATTCAATCATAAAATCTTACAGAGCCTGTGGGAAAAGTAAGCGCTGCGCCATGTAGCCACAATTATACTAAGTGTTGAATATGATTTTCATATGTCTCAACATATGAAGGGCTTACTTCAATAGTGGTACAAGTCCATTTTTGTTCATTCTGAGATACAGAGTCCTGAAGTTAAATGAGCGCTGAAAAATCTGATGATGATATACCAGAAATATTCAAGTATATATACTTGAATATTTCTGTTATCTCAACTGCAGATTTTTCAGCGCTCATTTAACTTTAGGTGTCTGTATCTCAGAATGAACAAAAATGGACTTGTACCACTACTGAAATAAGCCCTTCATATGTGTGTACGCGCGATAGCATGTGCTGTCTCACACGTTCACGTCAGCCAGGCTGCACTGGAACAGTGCCGGCCGCGGTGGTCTAGCGGTTCTAGGCGCTCAGTCCGGAACCGCGCGACCGCTACGGTTGCAGGTTCGAATCCTGCCTCGGGCATGGATGTGTGTGATGTCCTTAGGTTAGTTAGGTTTAAGTAGTTCTAAGTTCTAGGGGACTGATGACCACAGATGTTAAGTCCCATAGTGCTCAGAGCCATTTGAACCATTTTTGAACCAGAACAGTGTCAAGGACACCATGAATACGCTGCTCCAGTGCCTCCACATCTGAAATATGCTCAGCATACACTATACTTTTGAGGTGGCTCTATAAACACAAATCGCACGGGTTGAGATCCGGTAAACGATGAGGCCATACAACTGCACCCCCTCGTCCGATCCATCGACGAAGGAAGACACGTTTGAGATGCGTCCAGACATTAACGGGAAGTGGGCTAGAGTACCATCATGCAGCAGCCACATAACCCTTCGAATTATCAATGACACTTCTTCCTCCAGGGGAGGCAAAGTGACACGCAAGAAACGCCGATAGTATGGCCTGTTAGGCGAAGTGGAAGGAAAATTATTCCCAAAATGCGGTCGCCAATTATCTCGGCCCACACATTCCGACCGCCCCGATGCTGATGATTCGCTGTCACAATAAAATGCGGGTTCTTCGTACTATCCCACAGATGACTGTTTTGAAAGTTGAAGATACCACTCTTGGGAAAGGTAGCCTCATCTGTGAATAGGATGGATGACACAAATCCAGGGATTGTGGTTGCCTCGTGAAGAAACCGGTGACAAAAGTGCTCCCGATGTGGAAGTCTGACATCCGTAAGCCCTGCACACGCAGGAAGTGATGAGGGTGGTAACAGTATTGATGAATGTACTGATACGGTGGTCGATTTCTAACTGTTAATCACATTTTGCTCCATGTCTGGTGTCCGAACGTTTCGGATACGCCCTCCATGGTTTCCTCTTCCTAAAACGACCCTGTCTCAGACAACCGGCGAAACACTGTTGCAATCATTGAAAGCTGCGGTTGTTGTCGGCGGGGTAGGTCTCCTTATGCAGCCTTATTGCCCACCACCCGTTGCCATTTGCCTTTCCGTAAGTAAACACCATGTTGGAAAGCTCTCGATTCGAATACGGAAACATTGTGTACAACGCCGTATCGTACCCACTACAAGGTGAGTCAGCAATTACTAAGGAGAGGCCGTCAGGGCATGATGTATGAGGAACAGTACCACCCTCTAGGAGGAAGCCATGCATACTGCAAATGTGGATACATGCCTCAGCGCGCAGTAGACCGCAGTCTCCTTAACGAGGTATGACTTAGTAAATGGTCTCTAGCATGGAAACCATACGTTTCCGGACATAAGTTCATGAGACTTTTTTGTTCCGTGTCTCCTCTTCGATGAGTCCCTAGAGTTTGTACGCGGTGCAAAAAATCACCCTGTATATTGGATTGCCCAGTAAGTCATGACGTTTTAGTTTTTTTCCGGGTGAAAATATAACGTGAAAAATAAAATGCCTTGGCAGTGCGTTTTATGTTATTGGATAGAAAATTGTCTGCTCTACAAAAGTTTTCTGTTTTGATATATTTTTTGTTCTAGTCATGTCATTAAAATGAAGTGTCAAATCGACACAAAAGAGCATTTTCGACACCTTCTGCTTTTTGCATTTCATGGAGGTGCCAAAGCTACAGAAGCGTCTCCAAAGATTTGGGAAGTGTAGGACGAAGAAGCGATGACTCTTACGACGACTCAGAAATGGTTAAGAGATTCAAACACAGCTTCAGCCTAAAAGACACGCATGATCCACAACGAATTGCTTTATCGAAACCCAACAGTGAATGCCAAATTTTACGTCCACCAATGCGATTACCCAACAGCGCTATCCGGAAAAAATGACCTGATCGGTGATATGGTGATCTCCTGCAACGTGTTAATACCCTCGCATCACCAAGCCAGCCAATCAAACGCTTAGTATGGGAAGGTCTGGAACAACCTTCCGTATTTTCTCGAACTGGCGCCGTCGAATTCCCACGTCTTGCGGTCCATCTCGAATGCATTGCGTGGTTGAATTGAAGGCTTCGCTGGACGATTTCTTCGAGAGGGACCCAGGTGATTTCTACAGTCGAGGCAGTGAACAGTGTTTTGATGGTTGGGAGGGAGTTATAAACAAGAACGGAGAACACATAATTGACTAATAAGTTGTTCAATTCTTGGAACTTCCTGGCAGATTAAAACTGTGTACCCGACCGAGACTCGAACACGGGACCTTTGCCTTTCGCGGGCAAGTGATCCACCATCTGAGCTACCGAAGAACGACTCACGCCCGGTCCTCACAGCTTTACTTCTGGCAGTATCTCGTCTCCTACCTTCCAAACTTTACAGAAGCTCTCCTGCGAAACTTGCAGAACTAGCACTCCTGAAAGAAAGGATAACGCGGAGACATGGCTTAGCCACAGCCTGGGGGATGTTTCCAGAATGAGATTTTCACTCTGCAGCGGAGTGTGCGCTGATATGAAACTTCCTGGCAGATTAAAACTGTGTTCGAGTCTCGGTCGGGCACACAGTTTTAATCTGCCAGGAAGTTTCATATCAGCGCACACTCCGCTGCAAAGTGAAAATCTCATTCTGTTCAATTCCTGTTTATTTTTGTGGAAAGTTATATTAAAACAATGTCAGGACTTGTGGGCCAACCGAATACATGAAGACGTTGCAATTATGATTAAAGGGTGAAAAATTTATAAAATTTTTAAAATTTATAAAAGATAGATTTTTTGGAACTACTTTCATAAAATTATGCTGTTGATTTTCTTTGTTTTTCAAATTAAAATGAGAAGATTAACTATATAAATAAAAAAAATTTTAAACTCTTTGAAAATAAACAGTGATATGACATTCAAGAATGGGCACTATTTTTTCGTCGAAGAGTTGAAGGATGTGAGCTGTAAAAAGAATGGATTTGGATTGGGGAAACGTCGGATGCTCTGTAGGGGTGATGGGTACGGATATAAATATAGGGGACTGTTGGGTGCTATCTATGGAAATGAAGCCAGTATTGGGGTGAATACAGTGGGAAAACAGAAAGAGATGAGGAGTTTGGTGTGTAAGCATGTCCCCTAGTATAATGGGCAGAACAGGTGAGGAAATATTGAAATGTGGGAAGAGGGAAAGGGAGCTCTGACAAGAAGCGAGATAGGTGGAGACGAGCTATACTTGATTGGATGGATAAATATCAAGGCGGATTTAACTGTCTGAGAGGGGGCGTCGTGATATGGCAGTCGCCGGCACCCTCATTAGTCAAAAGTGCCAAATACGAGGGTGGGAACTTTAATAGTGGCAACTATTTATTTAAAGCTCGTACAAAATAAATACGTGTTTCAAAGTTTTACTGACCTTCAAATGTCGGAAGCTCATATAAGTTTTGAATATACACGAAAGTCTCGGTCCATTCAACTTTGTAGCCATGTCAAACAATGAACCTAAGAAAAATGCATCATTCTATAATAATAAAGGTACCAACACAAAATAGTTACAATTCTTAAGTAGTTGATGAAAGTATCTGTAATATCTGCAGTTGGTAGGAAAAATACAGGTAACTACGAGCATATGCATTGAGCAGGTTCTCCAGTTGCCCGTGTGCCTTTTGCGGGCGCAACTAACGCTAACGACTGCACAATGAGACTGCTGGTTGGCTCGCTCATCTCCTGCACGTATCGCGGGCACCTCACCCCAAGCATATAGGCCGAATTACCATTTTCGCAATAATATTATACACCCATAAGAGATATCGGCTATACCCGCCAGGTTAGCCGAGAGCGCTAACGCGCTGCTTCCTGGACTCGGGTAGGGGTGCCGGCCCCAGCTCGAATCCGCCCGGCAGATTAACAACTACGTTCGGTGTGCCGGCCAGCCTGGATGTGGTTTTTACGCGGTTTTCCACATCCACCTAGCTAAATACCGGGCTGGTCCCCACGTCCCGCCTCAGTTACAAGGCTCGCAGACATCTGAACACTTTCGCACTATTCCATGGATTACACTAGGTGCAGACAGTTGGGGTACACTAATTCCTTCGCGGTGGGTATGCGGTGGCGGCAGGAAGGGCATCCGGCCACCCCCTCAACTAACATTGCCACATCCGATTAACCATGCCGACCCTGCGTATCTGCGGGAAAAAAGGCAAAAGCAAAAGAAAGAAAAGAAAGAGATATCGACTGTTACTGGAAAACTGTGATGATGATCTTACCACTGGCAACAGATTCCGGATTACTCCCCCATTCGTATCTCCGGCAGGGGACTGCCTAGGGGAAGGGGACCATAAGAAAAAGATGGAATAACGAACAATGGAGGAACAATCTATGAGCCCGAAGAAAATGATTACTTGACAGATCAGTATAGGATAATATCAACAGTAGTAAAAAATGATGTCACGGGAGTATGATTAGTTACGAACAGAAAAGTAAAGCGGAGAGAGAGCTACTGTGAACAATTCAATTATAAGGTTGTTCTCATTAGTTTCGACAGCAAACGAACACCGACAACGAAAGTTCAGTTATACATGCCGAAGTCGCAAGCAGAAATGAAGAGATAGAAAACTATATGAGGATACTGGATGTGTAATTCAGTATGTAAAGGGAGATCAAACTCTAATAACCATGAGGGATTGGAAAGCGGTTGTAGGGGAAGAAACAGAAGAACGGAGGTTAAGATAGAATATTGGCTTGACAGCAGAAATGAAAGAGGAGGAATACTAACTGAATTCTATAATTAATGTCAGATTGAAATAGCGAATAATCTGTCCAATAATCACAGAAGGAGAACGTACACTTGGGAAAAGACCCAGAGGCATGAGAAGATTCCGACTGATTACATCATGGTGCCACAGACATTCGGAAATTAGAACTGGATTCTGAGGCGCACTCAGGAGCAGATATAGACTCACATGACAATTTAATAATGATGAAGAGTAGAACGAAGAATCAGTGTGCAAATAAGTGACATACTGAAGTAATGAGGAATGATGAGAGGTGTTTGAATTTCGCTACACATCCGGATGCTCCAATAAGGAATACCATAGTAGGCAGTTCAGTTGAAGAGAAGTGGACATCTCTAAAAATCACATACGTTGGTCAGCCGAGCGCAGGTACAAGGAAGATGACAGTGAAGAAACCAAGGGCTTTCAGAAGATGTACTTTAATAAAGACGAAAGACGTGAGCATAACGATGTTCAAGGAAAGACAGAAATTGGTTTTGTTGTGGTCTTCAGCCCAGAGACTGGTTTGATACAGCCCTCCATGCGCAAACTTCTTCATATCCAAGTAGCTACTGCAACCTACATCGTTCTGAATCTGCTTAGTGCATTCATCTCTTGGTCTCTCTCTGCGGTTTTTATTCCCCACGCTGCCCTCCAATACTAAATTGGTGATCGCTTGATGCCTCAGAACATGTCCTACTAGCCGATACCTTCTTCTAGTCAAGTTATGCCGCAAATTCCTCTCCTCACTATTTCTATTCAGTATCTCCTGATAAGTTACGTGATCTACGCATATAATCTCCAGCAATCTTCTGGAGCACCGCATTACTAAAGCTTCTATTATCGTCCATGTTTCACTTCCATACACTGCATACTCCATACAAATACTTTCCGAAAAGACTTCCTGACACTCAGATCTATCCTCGATGCTAAAAAGTTTCTCTCCCTCAGAAACGCATTCCTTGCCATTGCCAGTCTACATTTTATATCCTTACATCGTCCTTGATCAGTTATTTTTCTCCCCAAATAGCAAAACTCATCTACTACTTTAAGTTTCTCATTTCCTAATCTAATTCCCTCAGCGTCACCCAACTTAATTCGACTACATTGCTTTTGTTGATGTTCATCTCATATCCTCCTTTCAACACGCTGTCCATTCCGTTTAACTGCTATTCCATGTCGTTTGCTGTCTGACAGAATTACAATGTCATTGGCAAGCCGCAATGTTTTCATTTCTTCTCCATGGAATTTAATTCCTAATCCGAATTTTTCTTTTGTTTCCTTTACTGATTGCTGAATATACAGATTGAATAATATCGGAGATAGGCTACAACACTGTCTCACTTCGTTTCCAACCACTGCTTCCCCTTCATGGCTCTGAACGCTATGGGACTTAACTGCTGTGGTCATCAGTCCCCTAGAACTTAGAACTACTTAAACCTAACTAACCTAAGGATATCCCGAGGCAGGATTCGAACCTGCGACCGTAGCGGTCGCGCGGATCCAGACTGTAGCGCCTAGAACCGCTCGGCCACTCCGGCCGGCCGCTTCCCCTTCATGTCTTTCGACTCTTGTAACTGCCATCTGGTGTCTGTACAAATTGTAAATAGCCTTTCACTCCCTGTATTTGACCCCTGTCACCTTCATAATACGAAAGGGAGTATTCCAGCAACTATTTCGAAACTTTTCTCCAAGTCTACAGATGCTAGAAACGTAGGTTTGCCTTTCCTTAACCTATCGTCTAAGATAAGTAGTAGGGTCAGTATTGCCTCACGTGTTCCAACATTTCTACGGAATCCAAACTGATGCTCCCCGAGGTAGGCTTCTACCAGTTTTTCCATTCCTCTCCAAACAACTCGTGTTAGTATTTTGCAGCAGTGACTTTTTAAACTTATAGTTCGGTAATTTTCACAACTGTCAACACGTGCTTTCTTTGGGATTGGAATTATTATATTCTTCTTGAAGTCCGAGTGTATGAAAGGAATACACTAACATAAATCATTTAATAATGAAATAAGTAGGAGTGTTGTACGGACAAAGCGAAAGGGCTGCAGGAAGTGTGTGAAGAAATCAGAAAAGAAGTAATCGTCGGAAGGACTGACTCAGCGTAAAGAAAATTCAAAACAGTCATAAGTGAAGTAAACAACATTACTGGTAATATTAAAACTCTCTTAAACGCAAAGGAAAGAGTATATAAGTGGAAAAAATACACTGACGCCTTTACGTGGGTGACAACTTGTCCAATGACTTGATAGAAGAAGAAACTGGTATCGATAAGGAAGACAAAGTGGATCCATTATTAGAAACAGAATTTAAAAGAGCTCTGGAATACTTGAGATTTAATAAATCGGAAGGATTCTGTCTTAATTGCTAAAAATCATTGTTGGAAATGGCATCCTAACAACTATTCAGGTTTGTTTTTCCGAAGGCTTTCTGTAAAGCAATACCTCCGAATTTTTTGTGTCAAAATTCTTAAAGACTTTTAAATACAAGAAACATTATTAAAGGTTCTTAATGTTTACATAGCTGCAGCTCTCTACCGCAAGAGGCCTCCGAATTGCAGCGTGCAACATGGCGGAGTGTAACGTAAATATTTCGGTGCGTGAGGAACAGCGTGCAGTAATGGAATTTCGAATTCGAAAAGGTCGTCCATACATGGAGCAACCTCTCCTCCAGCATGAAAATGCAAGACCGGTCACGAGTTGGCATCGCTCATTCTTTATACAGTCCCAACTTGGCCCCATCCGATTATCATCTGTTTCGAAAACTTAAAGGCCACCTTCGAGGAATTTGAGAGTGATCAAACAGTGCAAGCGGAGACGAGATTATAGCTCCGTCGACGAAGTCAGACGTTCCACAGTGATGAGATGAACAAACTGTTCTCTCGTTGAGAGAAATGTGTTCGTCGTCTGCGTGAGTAGGTTGAGAAACAGTTATGTAGACATGACTATGAAGATGTAGAATGTTAATAAAGTTTGTTTTATTTACAACAGTTAAAGAGTTCTTACATAAGAGATTCGGAGGCATTACTTTTCAGCATGCCCTCGAAGAATTTGCGAGACTGGCAACATACTATTACAACTTCGGAAAGAAATCATCAACTTCAATTCCGATGGCAGCAAGGACAGATAAGTGCAAAATTGTTGCACAATCATCGAAACAGCTAATGCATCCAAATTGCTGGCAACAATAGTATACAGAAGGAAGGAAAAGAAAATTGAGGGTTTTTTAGATGGCGATCAGTTTAGCTTTAGAAAAGGTAATGGTACAAGAGAGGCAGTTCTGACGTTGCAACTGATAATGGAAGCAACACTGAAGAAATGTCAAGACACGCTCGTAGGTTTCGTCGAATTGGGGAAAGCGTTTGACAGCTGAAAATCGAGCAAGATGTTCAAAATTTTGAGAAAAATAAGAGTAAGCTGTAAGGAAAGGCAGGTAATGTACAATATACACAGAAACTATGACTGGAAGACCGAAACCGAAGCGCTTTTCAATGTTTTCATCGAAGAAGCAACGCCGGAAATAAATAACGTGTTCAAGAACGGGAGTAAAATTCAGGTTGAAAGGACATCAATGACAGTATTCGCTGATGACATGTTATCCTCAGTCAAAGTGAAGAAGAACTGGAATGAACAGTCTGATGAGTACAGAATATGGTTTGAGAGTAAACTGGTAAAAGGTAATAGTGATGAGAAGAAGCAGAAATGAGAATAGGAAAGACTTACCTTCAAAGGCGGTCACGAAGTAGACGACGTTAAGGAATTATGCTACCTTAGAACCAAAATAAACCATGACAGACGAAGCGGGGAGGACATAAGAAAGCGACTATCACTGGCTACGAGGGCATTCCGGCCAAGAGAGGTCTACTGGTATCAAACATAGGACTTCATTTGAGGAAAAAATTTCTGAGGAAGACATAAGTTGGAATGCATACAGAATAGGATGGTGAGGTGCAGATGCTACTATGAGATGAAGAAGCTGGCGCAGGAGAGAAATCCGTTGCTGGCCTGGCTACATCAAACCAATCAGAAGTCTGACGACTCACAAATAATAATAATAATAATAATAATAATAATAATAATAGTTTGGCTCAAATTGTAACAGCTGTAACTTTAGAAATGCAAGTTTCCGTCCCAGAAAAGAAGAAAATGTTCGAAATTTCATTGAAAAGGTGTCCTATACAGAAGCAGGCATCTTGTAGATGGGGGAGGGACGGATATCATATTCATGCAGTGCTTGGTTGTTACGAACCGGTTCTACAGGCCAATTTAGAGGTGGTTTTTGGAGGTTTACGACATTCATTTTGTCAAATTTTGGGCCTGGTGTGCTCTTTACACGTAAACAAGCCAAGACGGTAACTTTTAATACAAGTTTAATTAAACTTTAATCATGTTAGTTATCATTAAAAAACACGGAAGTCGTGAAAATAACGCAATAAACTCATTAAACGATCACATGTGGAGCTCTGTGAGCAAACAAAATTGCCAAAGTCGAAACATCGTTTTGAAATATATTTCACATATCTTTCAGGAATATAATCTATCATATCTTTTGCTAGTTCATTTTATTGATATCCATTATTTCCTTAGTCATTCATAATTTTTTTCTAATTCATATTATTAGTTTTCTGGGTCAGACTAACACTACGGCAAATGATTAACAGTATCTTTTGCGAATAATTTTTCACCTTGTTTTCTAACTCGATGTATATCTTGATTTAATTATTTTTAATGTAATTTTGGACAGTTAACTTGAGAAAGATATTATTTATAATTGTATTAATAATATGACAAGATCTACTTTGCCTATCCTAATTAAAAACGCTTACATTTAAGCTATCAGTGTTATCTACTTTCAAACTCTATTTGGCGGACTACTATCACCCCTTTGAAATACAATGAAATTTCCCTGTTTCCCGCAAAATCTAGTTGTTGAGGCACGACATGCCTTATATCTTACCAAATGAGTCGTTTAAAAGAATTAAAACTATTATATTGTTGCCCCTGTTGGTTAAATGTCTGCTGTCTCCGATGTGTGTCATTGGGGCACATTCGGGTGAGAACTAAGCGGGAGAGAGTGAGAGTATGGGAGAACTAAGTGGGAGAACCTAAGAGTGGATTGCAGCAAAGCTTTTCGACTTCATACGTTTCCTCCGAGATATGCACAAAAATAACCGAGTCTGTGAGTGATTTAATCTGTCATGAAGTTTAACCCACAAGGAAGTTCTTTATTACTCCGTTTTCTAGTTTCATAATTTTTGAAACTATTATTTCTTCAGTATGAGTGCAGTAGTTGACCCTTAAGTTCAAGAAATGAGACAGAAGAGACAGAAACCTCAACTCCTTTAATTTTTAATGGAGGCAGTTTCAGTATCGGTACGTAAATTTATATTAAAATTTCTTATTGCTACTCAGTGTTAGTTTTAGCGACCAGGAAAGATATGGATTACGGGGAGGGAATAACCGAAGAAACTTACTAACAAATCTGTGAAACAGTTAGAAAGGTATAGAAAGTTAGCACAAAATTATTCAGGCAAGGATACCGGCAGTGTTTCTCAAAGGAACAATACAGAATCTGGCTTAAGCCATTGTTATCACAGCCACGAAAAATTTGGAGAGCTGGACGGAAATAGTAATCCCTGTCCTACCGAATGCTAGTGCAGCGTGTTACTATCTGTGCACCACGATCGGAACGTATGGACTTAATACAATATGAATGACTTAGTACACAAGAATCATAAGATTACAGAACCTAAATCAATAACTGTAAAAGTGATACTGCTAAAATCAAACATGTGAAAGCATGTAAATAAGGTTTTATCACTTACACAAATATAAGAGTTTATTCATACAATGGTAACATCACAGTTATATTTAACGTTTCTTATTACTCCTGGAAATACGTTAACACAACTTTGTACTCCTACTTCGAAGAAGAAGTAATTTTTCAGTTTCACATGAAAATACATTCATTAACATCTAATTCCATCCATGTTGGACTGATAGAAAGTCAGAATAGTGCACAATTAAAATAACATATTTTTGTGCGACTTTGTATGACACTTGCTAATACTCCAATTTTATATGTGTGTACACCAGCATGAGATTACATTTATTCACGTTTGAAGATACGTTGCCACTCATTGTATCAAACAGAAATTCTGAGCAAGTTATTCTGAAAATCTCTGTAGTTGAAACGGTGAAAGTCGACAGTCTTCTTCAAAAATTAAGCTAAATATTCAGTAGAAATTTTTGTATAAGTTTTCTCCTGATTTTCAGATATGATTTCTTTTACAAAACGCAATGGGAATCTTAGTGAAAGGATTCTAAGAGAAACAACTTAACAAACCTTAACCAAGGCTGCACTAATGAACTGACACATAAAAAGATTCATTTTGCGTACAAAACCCGTCATCATCATCATCATTTAAGACTGATTATGCTGTTCAGCGTTCAGTCTGGAGCATAGTCCCCCTTATAAAATTCCTCCATGATCCCCTATTCAGTGCTAACATTGATGCCTCTTCTGATGTTAAGCCTATTAATTCAAAATCATTCTTAACCGAATCCAGGTACCTTCTCCTTGGTCTACCCCGACTCCTCCTACCCTCTACTGCTGAACCCATGAGTCTCTTGGGTAACCTTGCGTCTCCCATGCGTCTAACATGCCCCCACCATCTAAGCCTGTTCGCCCTGACTGCTACATCTACAGAGTTCATTCCTAGTTTTTCTTTGATTTCCTCATTGTGGACACCTTCCTGCCATTGTTCCCATCTACTAGTACCTGTAATCATCCTAGCTACTTTCATATCCGTAACCTCAACCTTATTGATAAGGTAACCTGAATCCACGCAGCTTTCGCTCCCATACAACAAAGTTGGTCGAAAGATTGAACGGTGCACAGATAACTTAGTCTTGGTACTGACTTCCTTCTTTCAGAAGAGACTAGATCGTAGCTGAGCGCTCACTGCATTAGCTTTTCTACACCTCGCTTCCAGTTCTTTCACTATGTTGCCATCCTGTGAGAATATACATCCTAAGTACTTGAAACTGTCCACCTGTTCTTTGTTCCTCCTATTTGGTACTCAATCCGTTTATATCCCTTTCCCACTGACATTACTTTCGTTTTGGAGATGCTAATCTTCATACCATAGTCCTTACATTTCTGATCTAGCTCTGAAATATTACTTTGCAAACTTTCAATCGAATCTGCCATCACAACTAAGTCATCCGCATTTGCGAGGCTGCTTATTTTGTGTTCACATATCTTAATCCCACCCAGCCAGTTTATTGTTTTCAACATATGATTCATAAATAATATGAACAGCAGTGGAGACAGGTTGCAGCCTTGTCTTACGCCTGAAACTACTCTGAACCATGAACTCAATTTACCGTCAACTCTAACTGCTGCCTGACTATCTATGTAAAGACCTTTAATTGCTTGCAAAAGTTGGCCTCCTATTCCATAATCTCGTAGAACAGACAATAACTTCCTCCTAGGAACCCTGTCATATGCCTTTTCTAGATCTATAAAGCATAGATACAATTCCCTGTTCCACTCGTAACACTTCTCCATTATTTGTCGTAAGCTAAAGATCTGGTCCTGACAACCTCTAAGAGGCCTAAACCCACACTGATTTTCATCCAATTTGTCCTCAACTAATACTCGCACTTTCCTTTCAACAATACCTGAGAAGATTTTACCCACAACGCTGATTAAAGAGATACCTCTGTAGTTGTTACAATCTTTTCTATTTCCATGTTTAAAGATTGGTGTGATTACTGCTTTCGTCCAGTCTGATGGAACCTGTCCTGAGTCCCACGCCATTTCAATTATCCTGTGTAGCCATTTAAGACCTGACATTCCACTGTATTTGATGAGTTCCGACTTAATTTCATCCACCCCGGCCGCTTTATTGCACTGCAATATATTGACCATTTTCTCCACTTCCTCAAATGTGATCCTATTTCCATCATCATTGCTATCCCATTGTACATCGAAATCTGAAACATTACTGATCGTATTTTCACCTACATTGAGCAACTCTTCAAAATATTCACTCCATCTTCCCAAGGCATCAACAGGATTCACCAGCAGTTTTCCTGACCTGTCCAAAATACTTGTCATTTCCTTCTTGCCTCCCTTTCGAAGACTGCTAATTACACTCCAGAATGGTTTTCCAGCAGCTTGACCCAAAGTCTCCAACCTGTTTCCAAAGTCTTCCCAAGATTTCTTCTTGGATGCTGCAATTATCTGTTTGGCTTTGTTTCTTTCTTCAACATAACTTTCTGTGTCTACCTGAGTTCTAGTATGTAGCCATTTTTGATACGCCATCTTTTTCCTTTTAGAGGCTGCCTTGACTGTGTCATTCCACCCAGCTGTTTGCTTCATCCTACCTTTACACACTACTGTTCCAAGACATTCTTTAGTCACTTCTAGTACTGTGTCCCTGTACCTTGTCCATTCCTTTTCCAATGACTGTAATTGACTATATTCAACTAACTGGTACCTTTCTGAGACCACTGTTATGTACTTTTGCCTGATTTATCCTGAAGTTTCTCCACTCTTATCCTCCTACATATGGACCTGACCTGCTGCACTTTCGGTCTCACAATACCAATTTCACTGCAGATTAAATAGTGATCAGTGTCATCAAAGAATCCCCTGAATACTCATGTGTCCCTGATAGCCTTCCTGAATTCCTGATCTGTTATTATATAGTCAATGACAGATCTGGCTCCCCTGCCTTCCCAAGTATACCGGTGAATGTTCTTATGTTTAAAAAAGGAGTTTGTGATTACTAAGCCCATACTGGCACAGGAATCCAAGAGTTGTTTCCCATTCCTGTTAGCCACTGCGTCAGGTCGAATTACCTTATAACTGTAAACATTACGAAAGACATCAGAAGGAAAGCACGTTTCTTTTGAAACAGAATCATGAAGAAATCCAGTACTGGTGCAGGTCTATAAAGCCATGTGGTTGTATGTGCAGAAAAAACAACCGTGCAACATAAATATGTTTGCCATCTGTAACTGAGCACCCAGGGCAAGAAATTTTTAATTATGATATAAGCAATGAAGGAATCTACGAAGAGAGACTGATGTGACAACGTCGCTGCTCCGAATCCCATGCAACAGCAGACTGCGTCAGGTCGAATTACCTTATAACTGTAAACATTACGAAAGACATCAGAAGGAAAGCACATTTCTTTTGAAATAGAATCATGAAGAAATCCAGTACTGGTGCAAGTTAATAAAGCCATGTGGTTGTATGTGCCAACAACAGACAGCTTTTAATGCAATAAAAATATGAACGCAAATTGTGTTATAAAGATATTCTAATGTTCAAGAAGATTGATTACAGGCTGGACGACCCCGTATCGGTGATTACAACTGGTCTCTAGTCCCGCACAAAGTCATCAGTTCTGTAGTTATTTGACCGAAAAAAAAGGCAATGAAAGTGATCTTTCTACTTTTAGTTAAGAGAGTGGTAGATGTTCCTCGCCGTCAGTGCTCTGTTATGATTAACACAGTCACAAGTGCACGTTATCTGCTTGGGCACATGGTAGTGGCTCTGAGCACTATGGGACTTAACATCTTTGGTCATGAGTCCCCTAGAACTTAGAACTACTTAAACCTAACTAACCTAAGGACAGCACACAACACCCAGCCATCACGAGGCAGAGAAAATCCCTGACCCCGCCGGGAATCGAACCCGGGAACCCGGGCGTGGGAAGCGAGAACGCTACCGCACGACCACGAGATGCGGGCGGGCACATGGTAGTGATTTGGTCGCAATGGAATACTGATTTTCATTATCATTTGAACAAATACGCAACACAAGAATTTACTCTGCATAAGAATTACTCCAAATCAATAAGATCTGTAAGAAGCGGAGTGGTTCTTCTTTGAATCATCAGTCTTATGACTGGTTTGATGCGCCCCCCCACGAATTCCCCTCCTGTGCCAACCTCTTCATCTCAGAGTAGTACTCGCAACCTACGTCCTCAATTATTTGATGGATGTATTTCAATCATTGCCTTCCTCTACAGTTTTTTACCTCAATAACTCCCATTAGCACCATAGAAGTCATTCCCTGATGTCTTAACAGATGTCCTACCATCCTGTCCCTTCTCCTTGTCAGTGTTTTCCATATATTCCTTTCCTCGCCGATTCTGTGGATAATCTCCTCATTCCTTACCTTATCAGTCTACCTAATTTCCAACATCCTTCTGTTGTACATCTCGGATTATTCTATACTCTTCTGTTCCGGTTTCCCCACTGTCCATGTCTCACGACCATGAAATGCTGCGCTCCGAATGTGCATTCTCAGATTTTTTTCTCATATTAAGACCTATGCTTGATACTAGAAGACTTCTCTTGGCCAGGAATGCCCTCTTTGCCTCTGCCAGTCCACTTTTTATGTCATCCTTCCTCTGTACGTTGTCGGTTTTCTTGTTGCGTAGATAGTAGAACTCCTTAACTTCATCTACTTCGTAATCACCAATCCTAATGTTAAGTTTCTCGCTTTTCTCGTTTCTGCTACTACTCATTACTTTCGTCTGTCTTCGATTCACTGACAGTCCATAATCTATACTCATTAGACTCTTTGTTATGTTCAGCATATCCTTAAATTCTTCTCCACTGCATTGAGTCAAGCGATGTCATCAGCGAATAGTATTATTGATAACCTTGTATCTTGAATTTTAATTCCACTCTTGAACCTTTCTTTTATTTCCGTCATTGCTTCCTCGATGTAGGCAACTGAATTGTAGGGACGAAAGTCTGCATTCCTGTCTTACACACTTTCGAATCTGAGCACTTCGTTCTTGGTCTTTCACTCTTATTGTTCCCTCTTGCTTCTTTCTTGTACATGCTGTACATTGCCCCTCTTTCCCTATAGCTTACCCCTATTTTCTCAGAATTTCTAACATTTTGCACCATTTGACATTGTCTTGAGATTTCTTTAGTCTTGTTTCCAATATCAACAGTAACTTCAGAACAGCCCCTCTGGCGGCATTACCTTTCCTAAAGCTAAACTGATGGTCATCTAACAGATCCTCAGTTTCCGTTTCCAGTGATACAAGTGTGAAATTCACAGATTTTGCTAGGTGCCTCAGAGATAAACAATGGCAGGCAGCCAGACAACTGACTACGATATTTTGGAAAAACAGCCGACAGGCGAGCGGCGCTCTTGTGCACTTCAAAAACTGGTTGACACTCGAAGCTCACATGTATTTCAACTTGTCGGCTATTAATGTGGGAGAACGTTTCATAACTTAGTCAGCACTAAGCTCTCATATGCTACAATGATGAATTGATCAGTTCGACTAGATAAATGACCCATATTTTGCAGAACTGAATGCATTTGCATTACCTATTTTTCCTGTATCAAGACACTGACAGTAGCGTGGATCCCCTAGCTATCTATAAAAAATTCTGCCACGGTGAATGAAACCAGTGGCGCACTGTCTCCGTGCAGAGGCATATGCACTTTGTGAGAATCCTTTAAAGTTGCTAATGCCTTCTGCGTATGTCTTAAGCTGTGGCATGGATGCGAAATGGGATAGGATTTGTATTTAAATAATTCATGAGTGAGCACTGAGCTAATTTTGCATGTTTTTCGATTGCAGATAGTTCGGGGGCCTCTCAGGCAAAATGCTGGTTGAGTACCTCTCTTACTTTTATTAGTGGATTATGCTGCGCAGTTTTGATTGTAATTCAGTATTCTCAAAAGCTTGTTGTGTCAGTTCAAGGGACTCTGATAGCTCACTTTGTTTCACTGACCATGTAGGTGCAGTCTGATGTAATCGGGCTGCTGCGATAAACTGATGATTTATGGATGTAGTAGGTTATTCAGAAGTGTTCTCTGTAAATCGTACATGTTTTCTATAAGACCTTTGTGGGAATAACTGGTAAAATGTGGCTATGTCTCTTTGTCTGTTGAACAACGGTACTGCAGTTACATGTGCTTCATGCTAAATAAATGCTTTCCCAGTGCCTCCTCTTCTCTCCATACCATGTAGAAAGGATTATGCTTGCTGGTCATGTAAACTTCGGGTTTCATTGATCAGTTCCGGGATGTTCTTTTGTGTGGTGTTGGAACAGCTGTTAAATGCACTCTCCGCCAAATAAAAGCTTCCATCGTGTCTCCTCTGTATCATGTAGAATACATTATGCTTGCTATTCTTGTACAAACTACTGGTTAAATTGCTCAGTTTCGTGTTCCTTCTTTGTCTGAGAAGCCACGTAGACAGATAGTTAAGAGAGTCCAGTGTTTATGGTTTGTTCTGTAGTTTTTAATATTCGGATTTACCTGTGGCATGTCTTTCGTAATGTTGAATCAGTGTAGCTGCTGAGCGTGTAGCAGCGTCGTCACTTCCATTGGCTTGTCTCATGATTACGGTAGTGAGTTGGTTCTGCAACAGACTTTGAAAGGTGGCTACACTGAGCCACAGCGCCAGAGATCGCGCTAGAGAGTATTGTTCCGCCGCCTCCACTGGCAGTGATTATTGAGATGTCGTAGTGGTCAGTGATTATTGAGATGTCGTAGTGGTCAGTGCTTGGGGAGAGCTCGTGGTAGTCAGTGCTTGTTAAGAACTCGTAGCAGAGAGTGTTTTTTGAGATGTGCTAGTAGGGAGTGCTTGCTGAGATGTGATACTGAAAAGTTCTTGTTGAGATGTGGTAATAGCGAGTCGGTGTGGAGATATATTGTAATGATTAGAGTGATTTTGGTCAATATATGAAGGTAACGAAACTTGATTTATTTTTCATTATTTAATGTCGTAAATAATGCTTCATTACAGGTTCAGTCAACAAAGCATCTGGCTTGTGTTCTGGGATTAGAGTGTAATTCTGGTTTTCTTGAGTAATTATGGTATTTCTATTTCCTTTAATTAATTCAGTATAAATGATATTTAAAATTTCTTGTGTTGTTGAAGAAGAACCGTGCCAGATGCCTACGTTGAGTCATACTTCCACACACAGAACAGTTATACTTGTGCTTTGTTGGTTTCATAGGTTTTATAGTTGCTGGGGACTTAATTAATTAATTGTGTTAATGAAAATTTCCATTTAATTCTTTGTTGTTGTTCTATGAAGTCAGATAGCGTAATAATACTAGTCAGGGCCAACCGTTTACGAGACTGCGTAACCGGACAGACAGCTACTAAAGCAAAAAATTAAAATTATTTGCATTATATTTTAATTAAGCCCCCATGCACGTGGCGACCGCTGCTTCGGATCGTCCCTTGGAATTCTTCTGATTGTAGAAATAGTAGACAGTAGGATTGTTGTAGTAATTTGTAGTTTAGTAATTGTAGTCTATATTGCATGTGTAGATTTGGTAATTGTCATTCTTCTAATGGTATTTTTTTTTTTTTTTTTTTTTTGCAAAATTTCATTTCTGTTGTCTTGTCTACGGGTTTGACAATTAGTGCAATTATTTCAATTGTTCGATTAATCGTGTTTGAGGGAAACATTTCGTGTGAATGGTATTGTTGGAGATAAAGTGTCATTGTGTGTAATTTTCATATAGTGACGAGTTTTGTATATTTTGTAAATGATTACGCGATCGATGAAGAAGGCAAAAATGATGGATAGTGAGAATGACGAAATTGTTAACATGGCGAACTCGCCAACACAGGAGAACAGTATGATGAATAATGAAGTTGAAAACAATGTAATAGGTCGGGAAAATAGTCCGGAACCATTTCAAAATTTTTCTCAATCAGAAAATTCACAGAATATGAGATTAACGATAGAAAATTCTGGAATAGTATCGAACACAGATAGCTTTACAGCTATGACGAATGAAACTGGTTTTGCGGGAAATGTTAGGGGCGAAAAGAGTTTCGAACCAGTTACTATGGAGCAGTTGATGAGTGCTATATTAAAAATGGAAACACGGTTTGGATCTGAATTAAAAACACAGAGGGGAACAATGGAATCACTGGGATCTCAAATAGGAACAATTAAAACAGAGATGGGAACTTTGAGATCTGAATTAAAAACAGATAGGGGAACAATGGAGCAGTTTCGATCTGAATTTAAAACAGAGATGGGAACTTTGGAAACACGGTTAGATTCACGAATAGGGACATGTTTCAAAAATATGAAAGATGAGTTAAAGAAAGAAATCAGAGAAGAAGTACAACCGATTTTGAATTCTCACAATAATAGATTAATTGCAGTAGAGATTAGACAAAGGGAACAAGATAGAGAACAGGAAGAAAGAGATCGCGTGATAGTACAAAAATTTTCAGAGTTAAATTTACAACGTGCACACGATAAGGAAGAAATATTTGAGAGAATCGAGGAATCCGTACCAAATGACAGAATAAATAATCTAACACAACAATATGAACAGTTAACTACCAAATGTGTCAACACTGAAACCCGAGTCGCGACACTTACGGAAGACGTAAATAAACAGAAAGAAAAAATAGGTGACTTATCGGAAAGAGTTGAGGAGATTTCAGATAAATTGACAAATCTTAGTTTACATGGGGACAGAGATTCAGATGATACAGCACCATTGCCATTTGCAGAAACCGAAAAGTATCAGAACATAAATAAGCATGTTGAAAATCAGGGAAAATTTAATGAACGCGTGAAAAGGGAATTTGAGGCATTAAAAAAGCAAGTCAAACAAATTGAAGGCGAAATCGTAGAAAAAGACGGCAAAAGAAATTTAGAATCACAGATACCAGAGGGGTTGGAAGAAAGTAATTTATTTCATTTACGAGAAGCAACAAGAGAGCGCCAGGCGCGCGAACTTGACAATAATCGACATTCGGACTGGGATAGACGCGGTAGGTCTTTGTCGTCACGAGGCGAAAACTTTGACTATAAACACTTTTTGACTGTTCGGAAATTTAAGATCTTCCGCAATTCTAAGAATGACATACATCCATGTTCATGGTTAGATCAATTTACGTACGCACTTCCGCCAAATTTGCCACTAAGTCACAAACTGCAATTTATGTGCAGCTATTAATGTCCTCAGGGGATTCACTACACTAAGTGAATATGTGCCGTAGCGTTCACAGGGCCCCGAGCTGTAGTGGTGCTATTTCCCTTTTAGTTTTCTGCACCGCTGCCTACTCTTTCACTATTCTTTGCATCTATAAAAACAATTCTTCTACTATCCATCTATCTAGACAATAGGTAAAGAATAACCGGATTTGACTGTTTTACCCAAAAGTGACTTTGGAAATTACCGTTTGGACTTACTATATTTTCTGCAGCATTTATTCGTGGTTTAAATGAAATTTTACCTGTTTATCTTCGTGACAATATTACTTCATATGTTGACGATATTCTTATCGCTAAACATTCTTGGAGTGAGCACAACAAAATTTTGGATTCATTATTACGTATTTTTGCACGAGCTGGCATTACAGTGAACTTAGAAAAATCTGAATTTGGTCGATCCCAGGTGAAATTTCTCGGTCACATTATTTCTACAGAAGGTATTCTTCCTGATCCAGAGAAACTAGACGCAATTCGTAATTACGCTGTTCCTACCACAAAACGTGATGTTCGTAGTTTCCTTGGTGTCTGTAATTTTCTTAGACGCTTTGTTAGATTGGATGATTTGGCCACACCTCGTTTACACATTTCAGTTATGCACATTTTGGTCCCAGAAAATGCTGTCATAAATTACGAGAAAATTGCTACTTCAGTAATATGGAAAAACGTATTCGTTCTGTTCTTGCCAAATGCAAATTATGTCAACAGGCTAAGCCGCCAACTGTTTCTCACAGAGCACCGTTGTTTCCTATCATTCCAGCGAAATTAAAGGACATGGCTGCAGTCGATTTGTTCGGTCCAGTGGTTCGTTCTACTAATGGTTTTGCGTACATTTTCGTAGCAGTGGAATTGACATCAAAATATGTGTGTTTTACACCTTTACGCAAAGCAACAGCTCGTTCAGTATCTAATGCTTTCATCAAACATTTTCTTAAAGAAGTTGGTCATGTTGATAAGGTCATATCAGATAATGGATCACAGTTTCGCTCTAAAGTTTGGCTTCGTACTCTACGGCGTCGTAAGATTAAACCAATTTTTATTTCACTTTTTCACCCTCAATCTAATGCTTCAGAGGGATGGATGAAGGAAATCAATAAATTGTGCCGTCTTTATTGTCATCAGAATCACAGAACTTGGGAACAGTATCTTCATATTCTTCAAAACATTCTGAATGAACTTCCTAATGACTCAACTTCTTTACCGCCTCTATTGATATTAAAAAATAAAGTACCAACAAATCGCATTTCTGAAATCGTTCCTTTTCCGCCTTCACGGAAACTGCGGCATTCTGAAGTTGTCAACCTGGCTCTACGAAATATTGCATCTGCGGCCGCTAGAAGAAAGAAATCAGCTAAACGTCCTGGTCGTTTAAAAATTTTGTCAGTTGGTCAAAAGGTGCTAATTAAGTCTCATCGTTTGTCTCATAAAGGAAAAGGCTTATGTCGCAAATTTTTTCTGCTTTATAACGGTCCATACAGGATTCGCAAAATTATACATGATAACACTGTTGAAGTAGAAACTCTTAAATCACGACGCTCTAAGGGAATACATCACATATCTAACGTTAAAATTTTTGTGGAATGACGTACTTCTGAGAAACTAACAGCTACGTAAACACACGGAGAGTACAAGGATACCGCGCTGTGTTTTGGCGGCGGCACATACTCAATAAATGCTTTCCCAGTGCCTCCTCTTCTCTCCATACCATGTAGAAAGGATTATGCTTGCTGGTCATGTAAACTTCGGGTTTCATTGATCAGTTCCGGGATGTTCTTTTGTGTGGTGTTGGAACAGCTGTTAAATGCACTCTCCGCCAAATAAAAGCTTCCATCGTGTCTCCTCTGTATCATGTAGAATACATTATGCTTGCTATTCTTGTACAAACTACTGGTTAAATTGCTCAGTTTCGTGTTCCTTCTTTGTCTGAGAAGCCACGTAGACAGATAGTTAAGAGAGTCCAGTGTTTATGGTTTGTTCTGTAGTTTTTAATATTCGGATTTACCTGTGGCATGTCTTTCGTAATGTTGAATCAGTGTAGCTGCTGAGCGTGTAGCAGCGTCGTCACTTCCATTGGCTTGTCTCATGATTACGGTAGTGAGTTGGTTCTGCAACAGACTTTGAAAGGTGGCTACACTGAGCCACAGCGCCAGAGATCGCGCTAGAGAGTATTGTTCCGCCGCCTCCACTGGCAGTGATTATTGAGATGTCGTAGTGGTCAGTGATTATTGAGATGTCGTAGTGGTCAGTGCTTGGGGAGAGCTCGTGGTAGTCAGTGCTTGTTAAGAACTCGTAGCAGAGAGTGTTTTTTGAGATGTGCTAGTAGGGAGTGCTTGCTGAGATGTGATACTGAAAAGTTCTTGTTGAGATGTGGTAATAGCGAGTCGGTGTGGAGATATATTGTAATGATTAGAGTGATTTTGGTCAATATATGAAGGTAACGAAACTTGATTTATTTTTCATTATTTAATGTCGTAAATAATGCTTCATTACAGGTTCAGTCAACAAAGCATCTGGCTTGTGTTCTGGGATTAGAGTGTAATTCTGGTTTTCTTGAGTAATTATGGTATTTCTATTTCCTTTAATTAATTCAGTATAAATGATATTTAAAATTTCTTGTGTTGTTGAAGAAGAACCGTGCCAGATGCCTACGTTGAGTCATACTTCCACACAAAGAACAGTTATACTTGTGCTTTGTTGGTTTCGTAGGTTTTATAGTTGCTGGGGACTTAATTAATTAATTGTGTTAATGAAAATTTCCATTTCATTCTTTGTTGTTGTTCTATGCAGTCAGATAGCGTAATAATACTAGTCAGGGCCAACCGTTTACGAGACTGCGTAACCGGACAGACAGCTACTAAAGCAAAAAATTAAAATTATTTGCATTTTATTTTAATTAAGCCCCCATGCAACTTAGTATCACTGAGAGCCTCCTAAGATCTCTGTAATTCAAGTTTTCCTCATGCACTTAGAGTGGATACGTTTCTTCAGTATTTGTCCGGTCTATTGCCGACCGCCTAAGAATTGAACAATAGAGTTGTTTTAAGGGGTATTTTCGTTAATGGAATCTGTGTTGTTGTTTTTGTATATCTAAGCAATAGTATGTTATATCGGATTCCCGTACAAAAAAATATCATTATAAGTGTCAATGTTTCACTTGCTACCCACTTTCTATCACTCCACACCGAAGTAGATGGATAACCTACGTTTCCGCTACACATAAGACCGAAACAAAAATGCCAGCAAATTTATTTCATCGCTTGCTTATGTATGAAGCAGCATCAGGGAAGTAGGATTTTGTATGTTGTTATTCTCCTGTACGGTGCCTTTGTATAGGCCACAACCTGGTTCCTTATTCAAGACATATTGTGCGATGTTATGAGTGGAAGATACAGCATTGTTGCACTCCTCGACTGTCAGAGCCCAAAACAATTGAGATGGTCGATTAATCGCAAAATTAAAACGACTGAAAAGTTCCATAAGGACTCCTCCTGTCTGAAACAGCTGTCAACTTCCAGTCAGCCAACAACAACAACAACAACGCTTGTTACAAACATGACTGTCGACAGGAAACAGTGCAGAACTGATATCCACGCTACCCCACGGATGCTTATGTAAACAGAGGGGCGGAGTTGTCCTATCACTTCCCAGAGGTACTTCTGAAGTTACTTTTGTCTCCGATGCGTACCTTGCCCAGTGCAATATGTTGTGCTGTGCGTTCACACAGCGCGGTAGCCGCACGTAAGACGCGGTCACCGTCTTCTCGAGCACCTTGTGCCAACGTTTCAGTGGCAGCAGCGCGGCATACTTAAAAGTGCTGAGACTGGCTGCGGCACAAGAGATGCAGCAGTCATACAGCTGGAGTCGACGGAGCCAATCAGGATGCAACCCTACATGATTTGGTCGTGTCGTCGCGGCAGGAAGGGGAGTTGTGAGGTGGCCCTCCTGGAGTACGGAGCAGGTCTCCTCTCAAAAAATGGTGAATTTTAATGGAAGTTCAATAAGAAGAGCTCCAGAGTCATCCGACAGATCGTTTCATTTGGTTTTCGGCAAGTATCCAAAAGCAACTATGGGTGAGAAGTCATATGAATTTAATTTGATAACGTCTATAAGAGATATTACAAACAATTACTACTAGCTGGTACCATTATTTGTATTCTGTTAGAGATTATTTCGTAGTTATCATCAACTTGTACCACGGCTTGGGATATGTTGTGAAAAGATCACTCCGGAGAAGTTGGTACGTCGAGAGCAGTAGACTGGATAACCTGATAAGAGTCCGTTTGCAATTGATAGAGAAGTGGAAGCAGGGACGAACGTCATAAGAAAAGAGGACACGATTGTTGCTGACTCAACACAATAAAGTTTAATTTTAACCCCTTTTAAATCACCAACATCTTCATCGGCATCCAGTCGCTAAGAGGCATCTGAGAACGCTGAAGGACAAGATGTTAATTTCACAATTATAACAGATTTATTTCGTTTAGTAAAGACTTTTATCAGCTACATACTTCTCTTTGTTATTCTTGTATCAAACACCTCATCGAATTCTTTTAGTAGTTCTTGTCTCCCCCAATCTGCGCCTACATCCATTATCATCTCTGATCCTCCAGAACGATACCAGTTTCTATATGATTTTGCTGCGATGTTTATCTCTACTTCATTCAGTGTCTCGGTAAGAACTTTGTTTAAGACCTATAACCTAGATTGATACGTACAGTCTCTATCAGCAATTTGTCTTGCTTCGCCGTCATTACCTCGTCACTGACGAAACGTAAATAACACAAAATCTCACTTACTTTCGCACTCGTTATTCTGCTTTGGCTGGCAAAAAGCTTGTAAGAATACTATTCTTTAACGCCCCCTTGAGACTAGGTCGTTAGAGACGGAGCACAATTTCAGATTGTGGAAGTATCCGAGATCTGTTCAAAAAAGTCCGGAACAAACCTAATTTCGCGCTAATTCTTTGTTGGAGTGGCATCGCTATAGACGCCTATGTTTAATATGTAATACCCGGAACTTTCATTGTTGTATGTCTGTTAGTTAATGTTCAGTGCTGTATTGAGTAGAACATTGTGTCGCACAGTTTGCGAATTTCGATGATGATGATGATGATGATGATATTTGGTTTGTGGGACGCTCAATTGCGCGGTAATCAGGGCTCGTACAAATTCCCAATCTTTACACAGTCCAGACTCGCCACTTTCACGAATGAGGATGAAATGATGCGGACAACACAAACATCCAGTCCCCGAGCGGAGACAATCCCCGACCCGGCTGGGAATCGAACCCCGTGATCCACAGGCAGCAACGCTAGTCGCTAGACCGCGATCTGCGGACGCCAATTTCGAGATGTCAGATTTAGAGGAACAAAGCTCCTCCATTAAATTTTGCGTGAAACTCAAGAAAGCCTTTGTAGAGACACACCACATGGAGCATGAAGTCTACGGTGATTGGTGGTTAAGCTGTACTCGGTTAGGGTAGCCAACTTTGAATGGAGCCAAAACCGGACAACTCAAAAAAAATATTATTATTATTATTATTATACGACTCTATTATTATTATTATCATTCACAACACATTACTCAATACGTATATTATAGCATGCATTTACACTACTGGTCATTAAAATTGCTACACCAAGAAGAAATGCAGATGAGAAACGGGTATTCATTGGACACATGTATTATACTAGAACTGACACGTGATTACATTTTCACGCAATTTGGGTGCAGGGATTCTGAGAAATCAGTACCCAGAACAACCATCTCTGGCCGTAATAACGACCTTGATACGCCTGGACATGGAGTCAAATAGAGCTTGGATGGCGTGTACAGGTACAGCTGCCCACGCAGCTTCAACACGATACCGCAGTTCATCAAGAGTAGTGACTGGTGTATTGTGACGAGCCAGTTGCTCGGCCACCATTGTCCAGACGTTTTCAATTGGTGAGAGATCTGGAGAATGTGCTGGCCAGGGCAGCAGTCGAACATTTTCTGTATCCAGAAAGGCCCGTACAGGACATGCAACATGCGGTCGTGCATTATCCTGCTCAAATGTAGGGTTTCGCAGGGATCGAATGAAGGGTAGAGCCACGGGTCCTAACACATCTGAAATGTAACGTCCACTGTTCAAAGTGCCGTCAATGCGAACGAGAAGTGACCGAGACGTGTAACCAATGGCACCCCATATCATCACGCCGGGTGATACAATATGGCGATGGCGAATACACGCTTCCAATGTGCGTTCACCGCGATGTCGTCAAACACGGATGCCACCATCATGATGCTGTAAACAGAACCTGGATTCATCCGAAAAAATGACATTTTGCCATTTGTGCACCCAGGTTCGTCGTTGAGCACACCATCGAGGCGCTCCTGTCTGTGATGCAGCGTCAGGGGAAACCGCAGCCATGGTCTCCGAGCTGATAGTCCATGCTGCTGCAAACGTCGTCGAACTGTTCGTGCAGATGGTTGTTGTCTTGCAAACGTCCCATCTGTTGACTCAGGGATCGAGACGTGGCTGCACGATCCGTCACAGCCATGCGCATAAGATGCCTATCATCTCGACTGATAGTGATACGAGGCCATTGGGATCCAGCACGGCCTTCCGTATTACCCTCCTGAAACCACCGATTCCACATTCTGTTAACAGTCATTGGATCTCGACCAACGCCAGCAGAAATGTCGCGATACGATAAACCGCAATCGTGAGAGGCTATAATCCGACCTTTACCAGAGTCGGAAACGTGATGGTACGCATTTCTCCTCCTTACACGAGGCATCACAACAACGTTTCGCCAGGCAACGCCGGTCAACTGCTGTTTGTGTATGAGAAATCGGTTGGAAACTTTCCTCATATCAGCACGTTGTAGGTGACGCTACCGGCACCAACCTTTTGTGAATGCTCTGGAAAGCTAATCATTTGCGTGTCACAGCATCTTCTTCCTGTCGGTTTAATTTCGCGTCTGTAGCACGTCATCTTCGTGGTGTAGCAATTCTAATGGCCAATTGTGTATTTAACACGACAGTCACTATTCATACTGCGAATCCACCCATTTCTGCGAGCCTCTTTGCTAGTTATAATTTTATACTTCTTTTCTGACTTCATGGCTTTAACAAGTTCTTTCCCGTTGACAAATTTGACAAATTTAGCACATTTTATACAGTAGTTAAAATTCACAAATAGTTCGTCTTTCATCATTTCCGATTTCAATCTGTTTCTTTCATGGTTCCAGATATTTAGTATCAAACTGGAAATTCGCTCTACAAACTCAGTGAACATTGGTACTGCTAGCACATGTTGAATGACTTTCAACAAATTATAAGCATTGTATCTCTTACAAAAAAGGCAACCATTTGTTTGAAAGGGTTGAGTGTGGTAGGTCATTAATGAATGGCAAGACGTCATTCAGTGCATATGTTTCAGAAAATAGTTCGTCACCGTTTATATTTATGTGGAAATAATCTGTAAGTTTCATTATGTTCTCCACTTTAAAGGGCTCTTGAAGATTTAACTGAGAGCTAAACTTGAGATTTGATTCTTGATTGAAGTCAAACCGATTTTCCAAATATTCCAGAATCCTAGTATACACTTCTTGAGTTTCTCCTACACGTTTTGTTTGTTCATATTCCGGACATTTTTTCAGCTTTTCGATTTGGAAGGCAATGGAAAACACTGGAAGGAAGAGAAAGAACGGACAGTGAGTGAAGTATGACAAATCTAAATTCAAAAGACAGAAATAAAACCACTACAGTAAAAGTTAACAGTGTAACCATAATTCATGCATACAGAACAAAGTATTACTTGAACGGCTCCACTTACGGATGAAATGTGATTCCTTTAATCTTTAGATTACGATAGTATCGATTAATACACCAGTAAACAACACAACCTGGCATTTTTCATGAAATAATTACGTCTCCACATTCAAAGCACCCAATACGGTCGAAGCAGGGCATGGGTACGTGAGTGTGCCGTCACGGCGAAGTATCAAAGCGGCGAACGATGGAGGTACCCTCCGCCACGCACCGTATGGTGGATTGCGGAGTATGTATGTAGATGTAGATCCCTATCAGGTCGGATTGAGGGAGGACATAGAAGCAATTCAGAGGCGGGCTGCTATATTTGTTACTGGTAGGTTTGATCATCACGTGAGTGTTACGGAAATGCTTCAGGAACTCGGGTGGGAGTCTCTAGAGGAAAGGAGGCGTTCTTTTCGCGAATCGCTACTGAGGAAATTTAGAGAACCAGCATTTGAGGCTGACTGCAGTACAATTTTACTGCCGCCAACTTGTATTTTGTGGAAAGACCACAAAGATAAGAGAGATTAGGGCTCGTACAGAAGCATAGAGGCAGTCATTTTTCCCTCGTTCTGTTTGGGAGAGATGATGCTAGTTGTGGAACGAGGTACCCTCCGCCACGCACCGTATGGTGGATTGCGGAGTATGTATGTAGATGTAGATATAGGTATGGACTAATTAAGAAGGCATACGTCGGCTTCAAGTCTATGACGTAATGACAGATCCCTTCTTTTTTTACCTCCATGAATATAAAGCGAAATATGGAACAATAATCACTCTTTGGAAAGGCTATTTACTCTGACTTTTGAACGGTGTCACATTTACGAATATGCGAGATTGCATTATATGATGTGTGTAAGAGTCACAAACTCGTTGCATTTTAGCCGCTGAGCGTCACACGCCTCTAGTAGCTTCTGAGATGCTCATGATAACCTTGCAGATGACTCAAAGATAGTATTGCGGTGTTCGCCGGTCAGTTGGTGGGGAACCCACTGCGCACGGATTTTTCGGAAGTTCAAGTGTTGATTCATAGGCGGTGCCCACGCTAATACCCAGTAACCGATGGATCTCGCACACGGTGAATCTGCGGTTGTCCAAGACTAAAGCATTCACTTCCGCAATCATTTCCGGTGTCATGACACGATGAGCCTATCCCGCACGAGCATCGTCTTCCAGTGACTGGCGCCCCTCAAGGAATCGTTTGCACCATTCCAAAACACGTGTACGACTCAGACTGTACTCACCGTTCGCAGGCTTCATCTGTCGATACATTTCATGGCCTCCACCTCACTCCGCCACCAAAAATCGAATCACTCCTCGTTGTTCCTGCTTCTTCCCCTGCATGTTTCGTAGCGGATGGTAACTAACATGACCATCTTCTCTTCGGTGTGAAACCACGCTTGCGCTATGCAACATCAAACGGTGCGCAGGCGTCAATCTCTCTAACAATACATGGCGCCAACGTACCCGCAGTTGCGTGGTGCCACCTTACCTGTAAGGCAAAGGTAGACGCACTGAACAGGTTTAATTTGAATGAATCTCATATTTAATAATTTTAGGAAGGCCACATTTTATTTTAGTGCCGTCACCATCACTCATCATAACAAAACTACAGATAAGCGTCAACAATTTTCGTTGTCTTTTGATTAGCTTCGCTGACCCTTGCTCGATTCCCATGCGGGTCGAATTTTCTCCACTTGAGACTGCGAGTGTGTGCGCGTTGTCATCATCATCATTTTACCATCAACGACGCGCAAGTAGCCGAATTAGCGTCAAATAAAGACTTGCACCTAGCACATCCCGAATGGGGTCGGCAATAAAGTCATACGCACATTTCATTTCATTTTACTGACATGCGAGCGCAGCTTCTGGTAACAGCTAGTGTTAGCATAAGTATGCCATTTTACAAGCTTCACACGAATAACCTTTAATACCGTGAATACCTGGCAAAATTCTACAGACGTCCAACATATATCAGTCATAAAATTCGATTGTACAATCTCAGGAACAAAAAGTGTGTTTTGTACACTTTCTGTTTGCGCGACCACTGCGTAAAACAAAAGAAAAAACGAGCTTCGATGATACTGTTGTCGGTTTGGTAGGGGTATGTTGATGAATATAGATCAGTCAAATTTGAAACAAGTAACTTGTTATTTGCAGGTCATCTACGATGGTAATAATACATCCTGTTAAAGCGATTGATTAAGGGCAATGCCGAGAACATGCTTCAGACTGTAAATCTTACATTTTCAGAGTGATTCTTTTTGAAACTTTGTTCGTAAACAAATTTTTCCGCTTTTATGAGTACAAAATTCTTCACTTCCAGGACTGTGGGCCATAATACCTGGCTGCAGGAGCAGCAGCGAAATGTGTCCTCGGTACACCGAGCACAGTATCAGTTCATGATCAGAAGAAAATCTAATTGACCGCTCTGAGAAATCATTCTAAGCACAAAAATATAGTATCGAAACGTGCTGACTAGCAGAAAATGACCATTCTATCCTGTAGATGTGTTCAATAAGTCATAATGAAAGCCACTGATAATGATAGCATTATGAAATTATATGCAGCTGTTCACAGAATCTGGTTCTCACTTCGACAATCCAGATATCCAGAACATCACGGTAAGTCCTACCTCGCGGTCAAAACTTAGAACGCTGGGTCCGTTGCAAACAGACACAATCTTGTACAAGACACGTTAGTTACTCAAGAAAATTACGTCACCTCTGTGTCAACAAGTTAACAGCATTGTCACGGAAATCAAATTAACAACAAGAGACAAATATATTATGATCACAACCGACACTAAACTACAGATAGCTTCACATATGTATTGTTTTGGAACGTAGTGGCACCTTACTTTGTACGGCGCAGGGACCGATTTCTTTTATTTCCACCAGATTAATGTACTTTTGGACCAAAACTAAATTGACTGCACTTACCTTTTACAGAACTTATTTGCTTTGGGAGAAACACAACACTGAGAGGTTGAACACAAGGCAGCTCACTGACTTCAGATAGCAAATGTACGGGATCTGGCAGACACTGGGTATTGTGTATATGTGGTTGCAGTCTGCTCTTGAAAGGACCTCCAGCATTTAGCTGCAGTGACTATGGCTGGCAGTGATTGCGCTCAGAACCACATTCTTGGGCGACACTAGACTTGCTTCAGATCAAGCATAATAGCAAAACATCCCAGAGAAGGAGTAACGCTCCATTTCATCTCTCTTCTCAGAACACAAAGCTGCATGATGTCCAACTTGCATCCTGGAGAAAATGACGCTTGGGTACTTACAATGTTTCAGGGTGGGTGGACAGGCCCTGGCGTCTACTGATCATCATTGCTAATGCTGAGGATGAAATCTTGAGGACTTGAGGAAACCCCTGGGCCTCACGCCAGACGGTAGCGTTTTGTAACACTTTCTCGAATATGTCAGCTGCTCGTGGTCTTGTGGTCAGCTTGGCTGTCACTCAATCACAGGGACCCGGGTTCGTTCCCGGCCGGTTCGAGTAGTTTCTCCGATCTAGACGGGTAGGTAAGTTGTCGGCATGATTATTTCATCATAATCGATCCACAGTTCACCACAGTAGCATCAAATAAAAAGACTTGCATCAGGTGGCCGAACATCCCCAAATAATGCAAAAAAAAAATGGTTCAAATGGCTCTAAGCACTATGGGACTTAACATCTGAGATCAACAGTCCTCTAGACTTAGAACTACTTAAATTTAACTAACCTAAGGACATCGCACACATTCATGCCCCAGGCAGGATTCGAACCTGCGACATTAGCAGCAGCGCGATGCCAAATAATGCAATACGCACATTTCATAAGTTCTGACGTGTCCCTACATTTCAATGGTCAGCGTCGAATTATCAACTTGGCCGGCCGAAGTGGCCGTGCGGTTAAAGGCGCTGCAGTCTGGAACCGCAAGACCACTACGGTCGCAGGTTCGAATCCTGCCTCGGGCATGGATGTTTTTGATGTCCTTAGGTTAGTTAGGTTTAACTAGTTCTAAGTTCTAGGGGACTAATGACCTCAGCAGTTGAGTCCCATAGTGCTCAGAGCCATTTTTGAATTATCAACTTGCCAATAAAGTTGTTTGCGACTTTTGTTGCTGTTCCATAATGCACACCTTTACCATGTTAAAAACACACTCTTCACAACAACGTTCATTAGTGAAGGAATTACTGATGTTTAGTTTATCGACACTCTGAAACTCCGTGTCTTATTTTGTAGGAATCTTGTCGGATCCTTCTCGAGTGTCTCCCCTATCGTACCGTTATCATCTTGGCCAGGTGATGGGTATCCATTGAGTCTCTCCAGCCGCCGGAGTAGCTCTCCTAGAGGTTTCCGTGGAGCTAATTGTCTGCGACTCACTGTACGCTGTCGCCAAACTTGCCTTGTGTAGATGCGTCACAAGTCACTTAAAGGAAATTTTTATTTCGCAAATAAATTACCACTTTAGATCCAGTTCCGGTTTACTACTGGATAAGGCGAGTAATGTGTTTACAGTATGGTGGTTAAAGCATAATGTTGCATCAGTGCCCGTCATGAAGGCCGTATTTACGCGGTACCTATCTACATTGCAGACTAACCTGGTTAAATTCAGTCTTGCAAATAATTACTTTGAGTTTGGGGCAAAGTATGTCAGAAACGAAAAGGTTTGACAAAGGGGAATTGCCTGACACCTTTATTTTCAAGTATCTTCATAAATAGCCTGAAACCCCGAATTTTCGCCAGTAACCCGGTATTGCGAGAACCGTCTTTTATTGACGATTCGTAGGTGACACCTACCTCTTCGTTAACTGTGGTCCTAATGAAGTCATGGTTACTTTTAATGACTGCAGTGAGCAGCAAAAGAACATCAGCTACATTCTCTAAATAGAGGTTGATAATAAGCTTTTTAGATTTGCTCGTAACTAGACACGCAGAAAGTGCAGTCATCTTCGGCTTCTGTAAGCCAACAAAAACTGATGTCATTATTGAGTCAGATTTCTGTCACCCAATTTAGCATGAAATGGCCTTTCTTCGTTCAATGATTAGGTGACTTAACAGATTACCTCTAAATAATGAGGATAAAATAAAGAATTAAACGTATTGCAGCAGATGACTGTTGCCAATGGCTACAAGAATTTGTAGTTACCCACTTCTACAATAACCGTTCAAATGGCTCTGAGCACTATGGGACTCAACTGCTGTGGTCATAAGTCCCCTAGAACTTAGAACTACTTAAACCCAACTAACCTAAGGACAGCATACAATAACCGTAAAAGAGGTAAGATTCCAAGTGTAGATAGGAATAAGTAAGGACCGTGTCTCCAAAGAGATTAAATATTGGCTGCAGGGTTATGCTCATGCGATTCCTTTTACACTGGTCAAACGGACAGCACATTTTCTACCCATTTCCAGCTAATAAGACAGTATTCGGCCAGCATGTAAGAGACTAAGATTGTCTAGTGGGTATGATTTAATTAAGGATAGATGTGATGCATTATGCGCCCAAGGACTCACATCTCGGCATTTCAGAAGACTTAGAGTTTTTTAGGAAAAAGATAAAGGAACCTATTAAGATACTGAATGAGCAGTTCGACTTTCGTTTCAAACGTTTTCCCGTACTGTTTAGGGATGAGATACAGTGCTTCTTTGTGCTCTTTGTGCTTTGGTTGCTCTAAAATATGTTAGATTGATTAACTTTTGAATTATAAGTGTTTTACTATGCCCTGTGATAAAGCATTTCTATATAGATCATGACTTAGCCTTAGCTCCTCTAAATAATTACTTCTTTCTAATAACCTCCCGCCCCTTACACAACATTCTTTTTGTGCGCCTATGCGGCTGCGTTCTGTTGTTGTTCTGTAACAGCAATTATCGGAATACTGAACTCACTAGATGTGACACTACTAATAACAAGAACTAGGTGGTGAGTAGTTCATATGAACAGGAATAAGCTTTGCATCTTGGAAGTGTTATCTTATCTTACTTAGAAATCTTTGTTCGAATGATTAGTTACACTACGCTTTTACACCACCTCATCCTTTTCCCTCACAACTCCTGCAACCCTCTATATACAGGGCTATTACAAATGATTGAAGCCATTTCATAAATTCACTGTAGCTCCATTCATTGACATATGGTCACGACACACTACAGATACGTAGAAAAACTCATAAAGTTTTGTTCGGCTGAAGCCGCACTTCAGGTTTCTGCCGCCAGAGCGCTCGAGAGCGCAGTGAGACAAAATGGCGACAGGAGCCGAGAAAGCGTCAGTCATAACAGTGCAACGACACTTCAGGACGAAGTTCAACAAAGATCCACCAACTGCTAACTCCATTCGGCGATGATATGCGCAGTTTAAAGCTTCTGGATGCCTCTGTAATGGGAAATCAACGGGTCGGCCTGCAGTGAGCAAAGAAACGGTTGAAAGCGTGCGGGCAAGTTTCACGCGTAGCCCGCGGAAGTCAACGAATAAAGCAAGCAGGGAGCTAAACGTACCACAGGATGGTGCTCCACCGCACTTCCATCATGATGTTCGGCATTTCTTAAACAGGAGATTTGAAAACCGATGGATCGGTCGTGGTGGAGATCATGATCAGCAATTCATGTCATGGCCTCCACGCTCTCCCGACTTAACCCCATGCGATTTCTTTCTGTGGGGTTATGTGAAAGATTCAGTGTTTAAACCTCCTCTACCAAGAAACGTGCCAGAACTGCGAGCTCGCATCAACGATGCTTTCGAACTCATTGATGGGGACATGGTGCGCCGAGTGTGGGAGGAACTTGATTATCGGCTTGATGTCTGCCGAATCACTAAAGGGGCACATATCGAACATTTGTGAATGTCTAAAAAATCTTTTTGAGTTTTTGTATGTGTGTTCAAAGCATTGTGAAAATATCTCAAATAAAAAAGTTATTGTAGAGCTGTGAAATCGCTTGAATCATTTGTAATAACCCTGTATAGGTCCTCCCCCGTTCTCCACCCCCCCCACACACACCACACACACACACAAAAAATCAACCCTTCCTCCTACCCATCTCCCTCTGGACAGTTGCGCTCGATTCTAATTCCGTTATGTTGGTGTGATTGTAAATGATTCACCGACGCTTGTTAACTAGGCAGAATCCTGGGTTGGTCTTTGGGTACATATTCATCTGTGCTATTATGCAAAAAAATTATGAGTACGTTGTTTTATATAATTACTTCATGTACTTTAATTAAGAAGTAAGAAGAAAGAAATAATAAAACAATTGTTAAATTGGAGTTCTTTTCATATGTTACTGTGCATGGTCTAACTTAGGTGACCAATAATTTTGATTTTTCCGGGCATCACTTTATGATAGCAGTGAGAGGGTTCTGTTCACTGTGAACGGACTCTATAGGCGTTGATTGTGTGCTTCAATACGTGGTCTGGCCTATCCTGCCTTTGACAGTGGTTTTAAGATTATTAGTGGAAGTACTACTAGCGGGATGGATCTGCTCAGTATTAAAGGACATTGTAAGCATGTTGATATACGCTTTATTTGCTGTAACGCCTTAGATGACGCAAGAAATTCCTTCTATTATGTGTTTATTAATGTAAGTTGGTATGCTGATTCATGCATTTCAGTATGGTCAGTAAAAATATGCTGGAGCTTCATTGTGCTCTTGCTTAAATGGTCTTCGGTATTTTAGCTTATGATTTAAACAATTTGGAATGTGTATCATCATGTGCATTACATTCAATTATTGTTATGCTAAATGGCCACTGGCGGCGCTACGAAGTATGACTCATATGCGTTCGTAAAATCCTTTTTTGTACATGCTACCTTTCAATCCTGACTTGGAAATTTAAGTTTTTATGTAAAAAAATTTGAATTGTGTACCATTATGTACCCTACAAACATTTTAGTGATATATTTGAAGTGCCTCTATATGAGGCTCTTCATCATTTTGTTTAACATTTAACTTAATGTACCCACCTCTGGCACCTCAATTAGGGGCGCAAATTGTAAGCTACATTAAAAAAAAGACTGAGCAGCTGAGTGTGTCTATAGTGGCCGGAAGGTATATTACCATTATTTCACCTCACTATTTACTAACATTTTTAGTAATTATCGGAGCCCCACACGTATATTTAATATATCTACGTGCTGTACGTCAGTATATACAGCCTTTCCTCCTCTCAACTGTTGAATGAAAAGCATGAATGAGTGTGTACAAAGTAAATTTCAGTATCTAGATCTGTGGGAGTAAAAGTAGTCTGCTACTATGGCAGACTAGCCAACTCTATAAAGCACGTACCAGATAGGAAAGAGGTTTCTGTTCGTCTTGGACGAAGCTCTTGTACAGGTTTGCACCACACAGTAGGGGGCTCTCTGGGCACTTCCGGAGGAATGGGACGCGTGGGTTCCAAAAGAGCTCGGCCGACAATGTTCCGGGACACGCGAGACCGACACCGACTAAGTGTGAGTGTGCCTATTCATAGTTAATTCATTATCTTATTCTTGTAGATTTCAGCTCCAGCCAAAATTAACGTCTTGCTTTTATTCCTTGTTGCTCGTTGGGTGGTATACAGAATTTTCCTGGCTAATTTTGGAACGTTATAACCAGTTGCACTTGACCATGCTCGCAAGTCATTGTTTCTGGTCTCCCCTGTTCAAACATGTGAACTCGTGATATATCTTCTCAGTTCAGTCTCATTTAGTTCGCCGGTTATCTCACGCGTATAGCATAATAAAATAGACTTCTGAAACGTCGCTAATTTCGATTTCACTTTGGAATCTAGTTTCCACATGTCTTTTTTGTCTCAGCACGTGTTAAGTACGGATCGCAGATCGTGACTCACACTAATGTATCCTGTCCAATTCAGTCAGCTATTCAGAATTTTACCACTCATTTTTAGCAGAATTTTTGTTTCTGACGATCACGTGTTCTCTGATTGTGAGAATCATTACATGTCACAATTATTTATTCTCGGAGTAAAACTTCCAAATTAGTTTAAGAATTTCTTCTATGGTGCAACCATTAACAGTTTATTCTTATCGATGAATTCTTGTTCACTTGCTTCGTGCATTCAAGCCAAGGAAACAACCGTTGGCCAACCACGAGCATGCTGGTGAAGGTTTTCCTTTATTCTTATATTTGTCCTGAATATCTGTTATACGTGTATATGTGCGTGAATGTCGCCATTGAAAGTGTCCTCTGATCCTTCCATAATTAATAATTAATGACAAACCGTGCTAGGCTCCCAAGACGCAGTTGTAAATGTGATTTTGTAACTTAGCCGATCTATTAGTTGGTTAGCTTATTAGTTTGTTGAGCTGTTCTTGAATAAACGTGATATTTTTACCAGAGCACATGCTAACGTATTCCCTCGCAAACTTCAGTTTTACGTCCTACTGCTACCCGTTGTGCACCAGATAATTATGGCCAAGTTATTTATTTAACATTTATCCGACTATCATAAATGTTCAGATGCGGCAACTCAGTTCATTTAAACATCAAAGGTCTTTTTCTTTCATGTATGTCCAAATACCGTCTCCCCACCTTCCATGTTAATAGACATCCCATTCTTATGGAAATCTTCATCACGAACACCGACCACCAACCAGATCTTTCACCGACAGATACCCTTCATTTTGACTGGCCACTGGCGGCTCTACGATCTGTGCCGTGACTGCGCAGCAAGATTTCGTTTGTATGTGCTCCTTTTATATTGCGACTGTGTTTTAACATCAAGCCAAAATGGATATTATTTAACGTCATATATAATGCTTGTTTTGTAATTTTGTAGAATAAAGCAAGCAATATCTTCATCATGTAACATCGTTTTGCTGCATGCAGCACTGGGTAGTTGTACGCAGATAGTGCCTTGTGCTCAGCCACTGATACAAGCAATATGTCCAGCGTACGCACATAATGGTAGTACGGTACACTTACGTGGTATGTAAGCATCTTGTCAAATTTACTTGTATGTTCGTAGGCTTTATGTATTGTGTAAGTTGTTTGTAACACGCTACACTCTGTTCTGCGCGATGGTTTGATAATGGTCTTCCAAAGTCCGAAACTGTTCACCATTTAAATAAATACAAACGTCTGTGCAACTATGACACTTTTCGTAATTTTATTGTTAAATAAGGAAATATATTTGTTTGAATACTGCAGTGTGGGTCGCTTTATAATCTGAAAAGACACAGATGGTCATTTGCGTACATATGTCCAGAGCAGCTGTGAATTTCTTGAGAGAAGTAATTATCTTTCACAGATAATCGCTTTATTATTTCGCTGTTAGGTAATACCGTATCCTTGCGCATTTGCCAGGTTCCCCTGTTACTTACATCACAGTAAAAAAATGCAACTACTTCCGATTTTATATTCCCCACACATATGAAGAGGGAGAAAAGGCTGATGGTGCCGTTAACGACGGTTTCTTACGATCGGGGGTAGTTACCGGCCACAACTATCTCAGACGTGAATTACGTATTTTTCGTTAATATACGGAATTCACGTATAAGATAGTTGTGGCCGGTAACTACCACGATTGTAACAAACCGTCGTTAACGGCACCATCAGCTGGTGCTCCCTCTTTACATGTGTGTGGAATAGAAGATACTATCTGATTATGGTTTTCAACTGTGATGCTAGTAA
Source organism: Schistocerca nitens (assembly GCF_023898315.1). Classification (NCBI taxonomy): domain Eukaryota; kingdom Metazoa; phylum Arthropoda; class Insecta; order Orthoptera; family Acrididae; genus Schistocerca; species Schistocerca nitens. The sequence continues at coordinate 492,320,197 of NC_064618.1, forward strand.
CAGAAATAGTGTGAAAATACCGTAGGAGCTGAAATTACCTAATGGCTACATCATGACATAAAGTGAATGTTTCAAAACTGAAAATAGCCTTAGCAGGAAAATGGCTTCCTTCAAGGGAAACTGATATGAATTATGTAACACTGCTAGTAACACCCAGACAGCCACCCACCAATACAGTTCAAAAAAAAGCTAAAACTTTTGAAACAACGAATAACAGAATTTTGGCACTTTCAAATGTGTACGAATGCATGGGAATTCCTTTTTTCTATACCTGAATTCATTTACACCAGTACCCACAAACAACAAAGACTTTTTCTCTTAATATCGGGTCACTCTAAGGAAGTACATGTTACTTATTATGTCGAATGGCTGTGGAAACCGGTCCGTTTCAAAATTGTAGTTCATCAAACATAAATATTCGAATTTTCATGTTATATGAAAGGCTCGATGTTTTGACTTCGTTCATTGTCAAAAATAATATTTTAAGAAAACTAGTCATAAGTAGCTCTATTAGTATGAAGAGTACATGTAAGACAGTTGGTGACTAAGATAACTCTGAGATTTTCATTTTACGGTCATTTTAGGAAAGTATTGTATATAAATTAAATTTAGGTAATACGAGTATTTGTCTCATTGTTATACTCATATTGTTATCATGCTTTTGACCAAAAAATGCGTTTGCTTTTACGGGGAGTCTCCACCGAAATGCCCTACTTTAAGTTTGCTCACACCACAAAATTAAAAGCAATAAATTTATCACCGTCTCTCTTTATGCCAAGTTAAGGAAAATATTACAACATCAAATAAAAATACTTGCACGTGAGCCAGTTTGGTGACTTGAAGAATGTCTAGTCATTTTTCGATTTCCATCCAGGTCCGCTGCAATATGCCCGGAGGGATGGAACCGATGACATACAGAATTCTAGTTCAAATTCAAATGGCTCTGAGCACTATTGGACTTAACATATGAGGTTATCAGTCCCCTAGAACTTAAAACTACTTAAACCTAACTAACCTAAGGATATCACACACATCCATGCCCAAGGCAGGATTCGAACCTGCGACCGTAGCGGTCGCGCGGTTCCAGACTGAAGCTCCGGCCACAACGGCCGGCCATTTAGTATCTGCTCTTTACCTCTTGAATCTAGTTTCACATTAATTGCAAACTATACGACAGTTAAAAAGACGTTATTGGCACCAGCATATGTATGTAAATGTGGTGCGTTTTCACTAAACTTTGATTCTGTGCCTTGGACCCTTATTGTTCTGTGTGCAAGAATTGTTAGATTAGGGCATGGCAGTATGTAAGACTTTATAGACCGCTCGGCAGAATCTGTGGTGTCAACTCTATCAAGAAAAATTTGGTGGTAACCAGCAAAAATAGGGTTTTAGAGAAATTTTCGAACTGAAAGCTTACAAGGCAACTGTATAGGTTCATTATTTACTTGCATAAGATTTTAGAATGGAGTTTATGACTTAGTGAATCGATGCAACTTAAAAAGTAAAGAATCGAAATTATTAAGGTATTCGACAGGGTTTATTGGTATTTTTTAAGAAAAGAATAAAATGTTGAGATTAATATGCTAATAAAAGGATATTTCAGTTTTAAAAATAACGTATAGCAACCACCAGTAAGTGGCCTTGGTGGCCTAGCGGTTTTAGCACTGAACTTCTGCCCTGGAAATCTCGGGTCCATCGTGGATGGCGGAGAGGATTTTTGCCCGTTCCAGTACCTCCAGGATGGTGCCAGCTCCCCTTAGCCTGCTACAAAATGAGCACTGGGGATTGTTCCCGGCTCTAAAAGGCGCCGGGAGATGATGCTTGTACCCTCCCTCCTTCTCGTACTGCTGCAGCGTAGAACCCTGTCTGCAGTCAGGCCAATAGCCCAGTGACGCAAATCACAGAGTCGACCTTTCTACTTTGAACTACAGGGTGTCTACACCGAAACACCCTATTTTTGAGGCAGTTTATAGTAAACCTTTCTTTGTTTCAGGTCCGAACTATCCATGGGGCGCAGAAGGCCCTAAAGTTGCAGCCTTATTTTTGTGAATGTTTGGCGCGTTTTCATTGTGTCATTGTTGTCCGTCCAAGCAAAAATCGAGTCAGTTCAGGGAAGGGCTCTCCCGGACGGACGGTCGGACGCTCGAGTCCTCCCTTGGGCATGGGTGTGTGTGTTGTCCTTAGCGTAAATTAGTTAAGTTAGATTAAGTAGTGTGTAAGTCTACGGACAGACGACATCCGCGGTTTGATCCCATAGGAACTTACCACAAATATCCAAATTTCAGGAAAGGGTACAAACTGTGCTTGTAAACAAAGCTTAAACCCACTTTTTTGACGCAAAGGCAGTTTTGTTCCGTTTGCAAAAAGTAGCACCAGATGCCAAGAGGATAAAAGTATGGCATAGATAGCTAATGGACGCGGCAGTATTCTGCAGAGGCATGCAGGGGGTCGGCGTGTCTATGAAGATCAAGTTGAGAACGTCCGCGGTGCGTACCAAGGAAATCTACGCTTATAATTTCCTCAGACTGGACGGGAACTTAAGATGCCAGATGCAACTATCCACAACGGCCTCAAAAAGCGGTTGCGTCTGGAATCATGCAAGGTGCAGATTCTGCAGGCGATAAAACCCGGTGACAAGCAACATCGATATGGATTTGCATGTGAAATGCTTAATCGAATTGACTGACTCCCACTTTCTTGTCAAGTGCTACGTTTTCTGCTGAGGCCACATTCCATGTCCTGAATTCTGAATGAATGTAATCCACGCAATATAACGGAAATGTGTGAGACAGTCAGAAAGTGGATTTTTGGTGTGGTCTCATATGCGACTAAGTAACTGGACCGGACTTCTCCGATAAGGAGACTGTCACGGGGACGACATACCTAGACACGTCGCAGCTGTTTGTTTTCCCCAGTTTGAAGACTTGCAAGGACACAGGACTGCTCGAGCTGGGCACGTCAGTAGGCCTCCTCGTTCTCCTGACGCCATACCATTGCATTTTTTTCCTGGGGCTCCGTGAAGGGCAGAGTGAACGCCACTGCAGTGCAGGGCCTTGAACCCGTAGCAGTAGAATACTACCGCTACGGTCGCATGTTCGAATCCTGCCTCGGGCATGGATGTGTGTGATGTCCTTAGGTTAATTAGGTTTATTTAGTTCTAACCATTTCAACTTAATGGTCTTCGTCACCCTCCGTTTCGTTACGCACATTCTCCGGCTTGAAGTTCAGATAAAACTGTCTGTTCACTTCAGGCACGAAATCTAGTAGTTACGTTTAGCCTACGTTTTTTAAATATGATCTACTAGTTAAGTCTTCATGTTTCAAGATTGACGTTTGCCTTCCACCTATATGTTTGGGCACTAGATTTTGCAATGCATCTAGGCAAATGACAAAGCATTGTATCCCTGGATATGATTTGAAGAAAATGGTGGCATCCAACGGCTCTAGTGAAGAATACACTACTTTAAACCACAGTTTGTGGCAACCCATTGAAAACTTCATTATCCTGTAAGTTCTAAAATATACCTTGTTACCATTAACATCAACTTTTGGTTTAAGAGTGAAGTTCTGAGATACTCAGCGTTTGTTTTACAGACTTCAATGCTGCAACCATGGCACATGAGGTTGTGGTGGACCATTCCTTCATAAGCTTCCAGCTTTCATGATGAAATGGGCATCAGTGTATTCATTGAGTGTTTCTGTAGCAACGAAAATTCATATTTTGGACCCATATGAAAGTAAATATTAGAGAAATTGCAGAGGGAGCTTTTCGCAACTGTTACCACACTCTAAAAAAAATCGACGCATCACGAAGTAATTATCCGAATAGGGCGAAACTCGATAGAGGTGCTGTACAAGTATTGCAATCAAAAGATTACAGTTTCAGAAAACTGGATGATTTATTCAAGAGGAAAAGTTTCAAGAACTGAGCAAGTCAATAACACGTATGGCTACCTAGGGACCTTATGTGAACAGTTATTTGGTTTTGCATCGATTCATGGAGTTGTTGGGAGTCCTAAAAAGAGATATTGAGTCAAATTGTATCCAATTGGCGCGTTAGATGGACAAAAATCCCGAATTGGCTGGAGGTCCCTGCTCATAATGCGCCCAAACATTCTCAGGTGAGGAAAGATCCGTTGACGTTGCTGGCCAAGGTAGGGTTTGACAAGCTCGAACACCAGCAGTAGAAACTCTCACCATGTGCGGGTGGGCGGGCTTTACCTTCCAGAAATGTAAACCCAGGATGGCTTGCGATGGAGGTCAACAAAATGGTGCGCAGAACATCGTCGACGTACCACTGTGCTGTAAGGGTATCACGAATGACAACCAAATGGGGCCTGCTGTCAGATGAAACGGCACCCCAGGGCGTCACTCTGAGTTGGCGGACCGTATGGCGGGCGACAGTCAGGCTGGTGTCCCACCGCAATCTGAGGAGTTGCCAGAAACATCTTCGCTGATCATCGGGGCTGATTTCGAAGCGGAAATCATCACTGAAGACACTTCCACTCCAGTCAATTACATTCCAGATGGAATATGCTCGACAACTCTGCAAACGGACTTGTTGGTGTACAGAGGTCAATGTTAGACGACGCAAGGGGCGCCGTGAGCACAGTCTACTTTCTGTGAGACGCCTATTAAAAGTCCTGGTGGTCACTGAACCATCGGTTGCGCGTCGGATCAACGATAACGACAAAATAGGGGCTTTGAGTGATTCTCTGAAGACTGCTCTGTCCTCACGTCCTGTCGTCTCTCTATATTGAACCCTTCATTCTAGACGCTGTGTTCAGCCATGGTTTACCCACTCCCGCCAACATTGTTGAACAGTGGTGTCGTTCCTATTCAAATGTCGGGCGATTCGCCGATTACTCCAACAGGCTCTTTTGAGTACAACTATGTGTCCTCTCTCAGATACTGACATCTGCGTGTATTGTTCACGCGCCTGTTTACGAGGCACAGTTACTGTCCAACTGCGTGCACGGCATGAAATTCGTTAAGAGTTTATGCCCTGTTATCGACATGCCTGCTGTTCACTATTTGCGTGTCCGGCGAAACTGCGCTGCAGTGTCACATATCCGTCTATTGCCCGCTAAAGTTTACTGTTTTACACTTTCCGTCGATACCTGTATGAACATCAATTGGTGGTCAGTTTGCTTAGCTCCTTCGTGGTGCGTCATGTTTTCTGTCTTCAAGACTATACGCAATGTAAGGGTAGAGCACAGATAAAACTGATTCACCGTAAGGCCAACAGATGTCAGCATCACACATACATGCTACAATATCAAAATCAACGACGGTTGTGCTTCAGGCCCTAATGGTTTTCAGCGCCTGAGTCAGACTGTTCACATCCTACACGTCATTTTCAAATATGAGCAGGAAATTGATACAAATTAATACTCTTGTTTACTAAATATTTCCATAAGTTAGTTTTCGTCCGCAGTTCGTGGTCGTGCGGCAGCGTTCTCGCTTCCCACGCCCGGGTTCCCGGGTTCGATTCCCGGCGGGGTCAGGGATTTTCTCTGCCTCGTGATGACTGGGTGTTGTGTGATGTCCTTAGGTTAGTTAGGTTTAAGTAGTTCTAAGTTCTAGGTGACTGATGACCATAGATGTTAAGTCCCATAGTGCTCAGAGCCATTTGAACCAAGTTAGTTTTCATTTATTTGTAGCTACAATTGCTGAAATATCTCGTCGTTATCTATAAATTCAGCAGTATGTGAACTAGAAGTAGTGGACTATTTCCGACAGCGGTACTCTTACATATGGAAATGTATTATCTTGCTGCATAAGTTCGTAGTGTTTTCGTTTTGCATGTTGGATTCCGCGTGCTATGGGTTTATTTATAGATTATCATCTTTCGTTTGTAGTTCACTGTTGCTATCTGAGCTTACATATTGTCTTTTTGTCATTCTGAGGTAGTGAGTGGAGCTGTAGAGACGTAGACGCTAGAAAATGGAATGCAAAGTGAAGAAAGTGGAACATTTCCGTCGCGTTCTTTCGTTTGAGTTCAGTAGATAGGTGATAGCGACGGAGGCAGACAGAAAAATTTGCCCCTCTATGAGTATAATGCCACTTGACAAAGCACGACAAGAAAATGGTTTCTCGTTTTAAGTAGGCTCGTTCTGACATTAGTAACTCTGCACGTTCAGGAAGACCTTCGCGGTTTGATGATGACCGCTTAGTCGCATTAATCTACAATTATCCACCTGAGAGTAGTCATGAACTGGCAAATGTGATGAACTGTTATCACTCCACCGTTGTGCGACATTTGTAAGTAATGGGGAAGGTTCAAAAATCTGGTGTGTGGGTGTATACTCTAAGCCAAAATTACAAAAATCAGCGGATGGCGAAATGTCCATCTCTGCTTGCTCGTCATCCATTGGCTCGTGAACAACGCCTGCTACTCCTATCCTGTATCGTCACTGGTGACGAGAAATGGTGCCTTTATGGTAACGCAAGATAAAAATAATGTTACGCACCTGGTGGGACAGCGACTGCTTGGTGTAGTACCAATTGCTTCGCCAATGTGCAGCCGTCTCTGCTGGCAGTTATTGTCAACAATTGAGACGTCTTGCAGACGCAACCCAAAAACAACGACGCCCACCTTCATTCTTCTAGATTGACAGAAAAACACTGTACAGGAGCTTGGTTGGGAAATCACTCAGCAAGCATCTTATTCACCCAGTCTTAGGCCCACCGATTTTCATATTTTCCACTCTCTGTCGAGCAGCCTTCAAAGAACTTGCTTTCCAGATGAAAATGCACTCCGAACATAGCTCTACGAGCCGTTCGCCTCAAAGCTACGTGACTTCTGTAGTCACAGTATCGAAAAGTAATCCCAGTGGTGGCAGACTATTCTAAATAATGAATGAAAATATATTATTGATATTAGAGTCTGCGTTTGTTACGTTTGGAACTTGTGGTATAGTCATCTGTTTGTTGTATACTGCATGAATGTTTGAGTAGACAGATGGTCGGACACAGAGCTCTCCGTCTGTATGTACGCAGTCTCTGCCACGATGTCTCCACAGTGCGCCATATGTCGTACGTGGAACTCGCAGCGGGCGTCGGAGTTCGGAGAACGAGTTGTCGAGCATCACGGCCGTTGCGCGTGTCTCCAGCTGCCGTATATGGCGGAGGAAATCAGCTCTCTAAATACCTGCGGAGTCACTTGCCGACGGCTGCGAAATTAGCATCTCTCGGTTCAGCAGGCTGCCAACTCCTCGCGAAAGTTGCCAAACATCAAACCGGCCTGCTGCAATTTCTCGTCTCAAGATTATTTATCAGCTGAGCTGCCGGTTTTTAGATTAACACATTCATAACGGTAGCGGTACAACAAACACTTAACACATGTTGTAATAACTGTTTAGTAGTCATCCTTATTAAGGCTGCCTGCGACAGGGGCAGCAATGTTGGTAGATTATCGCATATGACGTGATCACACAACCAGAAGGATTTTGCTAAAGTGGACTGAGTTCGCGAAACCCTTCGCTCTCACGTAATGCAGTCTTCCTGACTGGACCAGCACCATAATCCCCATTTACAGCTAGCAGAACTTATAAAAATACATACATAGAATGTCATAAATCTCTGCGTCGCAGTGGAGGCTCATGACAGCACTGTCCAACACATAAAATATTACAGAAAAAAAATTAATAGAAATGAAATGAGGGTTTTCCGTCATTGGCCGGGAGGCCCCTTACGGGGCAGGTCCGGCCGCCTTGGTGCAGGTCTTATTACATTCGACGCCACATTGGGCGACCTGCGCGCCGGATGCGGATGAAATGATGATGAACACCCAGTCCCTGAGCGGAGAAAAACCCCCACCCAGCCGGGAATCGAACCCGGGCCCGTAGGACGGAAATCCGTCACGCTGACCACTCAGCTATCGGAGCGGACAACAAAATTAATTAAACGTGGTAAATTTACAAACTGATGTTGAACGTCGCATATTAGTCTTACATCTCGAAATGCTGACAATATAATTCCCCTTTGCACAAAATACTTCGCACTGCCTGAGCTTCATCATAGCACAATATCATCACGCAGTCAGGTACGTCCTCTAAAGGTGGTCTCCACTTGGTTAACAGCGCTGTCGCTCTGTCTTTTCAGTTCACAATTTCTACAAAAAGCAGACTTCTATTTCGGCAGCCGGCCGAAGTGGCCGTGCGGTTAAAGGCGCTGCAGTCTGGAACCGCAAGACCGCTACGGTTGCAGGTTCGAATCCTGCCTCGGGCATGGATGTTTGTGATGTCCTTAGGTTAGTTAGGTTTAACTAGTTCTAAGTTCTAGGGGACTAATGACCTCAGCAGTTGAGTCCCATAGTGCTCAGAGCCATTTGAACCATTTGAACCATCTATTTCGGCATTAAGATGGGGGTCGAAGAAAACAATGGACACGACATACACAGGGTGGTCCATTGATAGTGACCGGGCCCAATTTCTCACGAAATAAGAATCAAACGAAGAAACTACTAAGAACCAAACTCGTCTAGCTTGAAGGGAGAAACCAGATGGCGCCATGGTTGGCACGCTAGATGGTGCTGCCATAGGTCAAACCGATATCAATTGCGTTTTTTAAATAAAGAACCCCCATTTTTTTATTACATATTCGTGTAGTATGTGTAAAAATATGAATGTTTTAGTTGGACCACTTTTTTCGCTTTGTGATAGATAGCGCTGCAATGGTCACAAACGTATAAATACGTGGAATCACGTAACATTCCTCCAGTGCGGACGGTATTTGCTTCGTGATACATTACCCGTGTTAAAATGGACCGTTTACCAATTGGTCCGGACCGTTCGCAGGATAGTTACGTTATTTAAGTAAACAGGAAGTGTTCAGCCACATGTGAAATTTCAACCACGACCTGCAATAAATGATGATGCCCAAGTAGGTGTTTTAGCTGCTGTCGCGGCTAATCCGAACATCAGTAGCAGACAAATTGCTCGAGAATCTGGAATCTCAAAAACGTCGGTGTAGAGAATGCTACATCAACATCGATTGCACCCGTACCATATTTCTATGCACCAGGAATTGCATGGCGACGACTCTGAACGTCGTATACAGTTCTGCCACTGGCCACAAGAGAAATTACGGGACGATGACAGGTTTTTTGCACGCGTCCTATTTAGCGACGAAGCGTCATTCACCAACAGCGGTAACGTAAAACGGTATAATAAGCACTATTGGCCAACGGAAAATCCACGACAGCTTCGACAAGTGGGACATCAGCGTCCTTGGCGGGTTAATGTATGGTGCCGCATTATGGTTCAAAAATGGCTCTGAGCACTATGCGACTTAACTTCTCAGGTCATCAGTCGCCTAGAACTTAGAACTAATTAAACCTAACTAACCTAAAGACATCACACATATCCATGGTCGAGGCAGGATTCGAACCTGCGACCGCAGCGGTCGCTCGGCTCCAGACTGTAGGGCCTAGAACCGCACGGCCACTCCGGCCGGCCTGCATTATGGGAGGAAGGATAATTGGCCCCATTTTATCGATGGTAATCTAAATGGTGCAATGTATGCTGATTTCCTACGTAATGTTCTACCGATGTTAGTACAAGATGTATCACTGCATGACAGAATGGCGATGTACTTCCAACATGATGGAGGTCCGGCACATAGCTCGCGTGTGGTTGAAGCGGTATTGAATAGCATGTTTCATGACAGTTGAATTGGTCATCGAAGCACCACACCATGGCCCGCACGTTCACCAGATATGACGTCACCGGATTTCTTTCTGTGCGGAAAGGTGAAGGATATTTGCTATCGTGATCCACAGACAATACCTGACAACACGCGTCAACGCATTGTCAATGCATGTGGCGAACATTACGGAAAGCGAACTACTCACTGTTGAGAGGAATGCCGTTACACGTATTGCCAAATGCATTGATGTTCACGGACATCATTTTGAGCATTTATTGTATTAATGTGGTATTTACAGGTAATCACGCAGTAGCAGCATGCGTTCTCAGAAATGATAAGTTCACAAAGGTACATGTATCACATTGGAACAACCGAAATAAAATGTTTAAACGTACCTACTTTCTGTATTTTAATTTAAAAACCCTACCTGTTACCACCTGTTCGTCAAAATTTGTGAGCCATATGTTTGTGACTGTTACAGCGCCATCTATCACAAAGGGAATAAGTGGCTCAACTAAAATGTTCATATTTCTTTTCGTACTACACGAATATATAATAAAAAAATCGGGGTTCCTACTTATAAAAACGTAGTTGATATTCGTTTGACCTATGGCAGCGCCATCTAGCGGGCCAACCATAGCGCCATCTGGTTTCCCCCTTCAAGCTAGACAAGTTTCGTTCTTTGTAGGTTTTTCGTTTGACGCTTATTTCGTTAGATATTTGGCCCGGTCACGATCAATGGACCACCCTGTATACTGACCAAGAATATCCGGAAGTCCCTATGTATTGCAAATTGATCACCAGGTGTCATGAGAGACGGGCTCGCCATATGAAAAGATATGGGGAATATTGTGTTCTCAGTATAGAAGCAGAAACAGCACAGTGGATCTTTCAGGGGTGTTCAGTGACTTCAGAAGTGGATTCGTCACTGAATGTCATGTGAGTAACAAATCCATCTGACACACTTTAACCCAAAACTGCCCAAATCGACTGCTGGTGCTGTGACTGTGAAGAGGAAACGCGAAGGAACAGATATAGTTAAAATAAGACCAGGCAGATAGTATATAAATTTTTTACTGACGGTCTGAGGCCGTCGAGCGTTGTGCAGGACGGTTATAAGAAATAGCATGAAATAAGTGGAAGGAATCACTCATTAATTCCAAAGTACTGCTATCAGTAGCCCAATGACTGTGCGAAGGGTGTTAAAATGAATGGAGTACAATGGCGGAGCAACTACTCATGAGCTACACATACCTGTAGCCAGTGCTAAGCGATACCTGTTTTGGTGTAAAGAGCGACGACACTGGACAGTGGATGTGTGGAAACGAATTATTTACAGTGATGAATCACGCTGTAAGCTAAATGCGGGAGGAAATGGATACATTTTGTAGCATGGTGTACTGCTTACGGTAGAGGAAGAGTTCGGAGATGATGACGGTGCGCCTTGTCATAAACTATGGACAATAACATTACTGAAATCGACTAACCTGCAGAAAGTCCCGACATGGACCCAATGGTATACCTTTGGGTTCGGTTAAAACACTGACGCCACTCCAGACCTCAGCTTTCACCATCATTACCTTCTCCGTTTTCGGAACTTGAGAAAAAATGGTCCCCTACCTCTCCACAGACTTTCAGACACCTCACTGAATGTGTCCCCAGCCGAGCTGAAGGATAAAGGATGAACGTATCCCATATTAATGTTCACAGTAGGTGGCCGGATACTTTTGATCGGATAGTAGATCTGTAGTATATGTTGGTCCATCTTCAGTGCGAGGATGAATGGAAAAGGGCATTCCGCGCCATTTGGAGTGCCAATCATACTAATGATTGATACTTCTATATGGTTCTCCGAGTAAGTAAAGGAGTCTCCACAAACAGAACACAATATTTGTGTACAATATTGTGTAGTCTGCAATTCACCTTGTGTCTCATCACAAAGAACTCTTTATGAGTCTCCAGGGTTGGTTTGTATGAGGTCTAATGAATTTCATCCAGTTCCAGAGGGCATTCTTGAAGAACATCTTCCTCGATTCACAAGATGACACAAAGGAAGCTCATTGACATCAAATGGCTCTAGAGTTCTTACGTTTGAAACAGATGAAGTACAGTCATTAAAACTGCAACATCATTAAGGTGGCACACCATAGAGGTCTGACAGTCATGAAGATTATTACATGAGGCAATAAGCAACCGCTCAAAGTATGTAACGCCATGTACGGTCTGTGACTAAGAAAAGATTATGCAGTGAATTTCTCATTCATAAGTCACATATTAATGTATATGTAAGAACATCATGTTACGTCTCGCACAAGAAGGAGAAACGACTACCAGGGTGTGTCAGAATTAGTGAAGGGTTCGTGAACTGTCAACACAGCAGTTTATTATTCCATAGTAATGCTGTCAAAGCTGGTCATGATCCCACTACCACCACGTGCATATTGAATAGATGCGTTCAGGAACTCCACGCACGACGTCATGCAGGATATCAACGGACTCATTTGATTACCGACCGAGAAGATACACATATTGTCCACAAACCGGTGCGGGATCGTACAGCCTTGACAGGTATCTTGGATCAGAAAAAATCAATGAAAGTATCCACACGGATAATGCAATGACGCCTGGAGCACAGTGGGCTGTTAGCAGGGCAGCCTTCGTTGCAGCTTCCCTTGATACAGCATCAGTGCGGCACACAACGACAGCACTGAACAAAGTATTTTCATACGAGTCCCATTTCTGCGTACGATATCGTGATGAGACAGTAAGGAAACGGAGGAACCAAGGAGAACGAACATTCCGATATGGGATTCCTCTTCATAAGGCCCAAACACCTGAAAAATGATATGGAGTGCCACTAGGTTACAATACTACCACCTCTGCTTCGCATAACCGGTAACTTGGACAGCAGCCGTCACATTTATTTTGTGTCAAGACTGGTGCTTGTGCTGTAATTTCGTTGTTTCCATAAAACTTTTTTTTTTCGACAAGACGATGCAAGACGAGTTGTTGCTTATGCTACGCTGAACTACCTGGATACAGATGTTGTTGACTGTGATTGTGGCCAGCATGTTCTCCAGATCTCTCAACCACTGAAAATATCGGTTCATAGAAAGCAGAGAGACTGGCAAGTCACCAGGTCCCAGCCACTACAAGTGATGAATTTTGGCAGAGACTGAAACAACATGGAATGACGCACCAGCTTCTGTCAGCTACGCCCAGTTGGTTAGTGCCATGTTGCTGCCAGATATCAGAGAGAATGGCAAGAAACCACGTGCTAGCCACCGCCACTTATCAAATCTGTCAGAGAGTGAAGCAGCAGGGAACGAAGAACCAGATTCGACAATTCATACCCAGTAGTTTAGTGGCATCCCCAATAATAAAACACCAACAGTCCTTATTTTGGTTTTCTTTTTTGTTAGGCAACCAGTTTCGGCATTACATTATGCCATTTTCAGGCCTGCTTCTATCGAGCGCCGGCCGCTGTGGCCAAGCGGTTCTAGGCGCTTCACTCAGGAACCGCGCTGCGGCTATGGTCGCAGGTTCGAATCCTGCCTCGGGCATGGATGTGTATGATGTCCTTAGGTTAGTTAGGTTTAATTAGTTCTAAGTCTAGGGGACTGATGACCTCGGATGTTAAGTCCCAGCCGGCCGAAGTGGCCGCGCGGTTCTGGCGCTGCAGTTTGGAACCGCGAGACCGCTACGGTCGCAGGTTCGAATCCTGCTTCGGGCATGGATGTGTGTGATGTCCTTAGGTTAGTTAGGTTTAACTAGTTCTAAGTTCTAAGGGACTAATGACATCAGCAGTTGAGTCCCATAGTGCTCAGAGCCATTTGAACCATTTTGTTAAGTCCCATTGTACTTAGAGCGATTTGAACCATTTGATATATCGAGCACTTTTTTCCCACAGGAATGTGCTGTCAAAGGAGCTCACATGCACATGCGAAAAAAATCTTCACGATACCAGTTGGCGGCGCTGCATTGATTTCTAACACGAGGGGTACTCGATATATGCAGGCCTGAAGATGACATAATGTAATGCCGAAACTGGATGCCTAACGAAAAATTAAAACGAGAAATAAAACCAAAATAACAGCTGTTGGTGTTTTACTATTGGACATCGACCAGCCGAAGTCCTGCTCTCCGGACATGGGATGGAGCTACATTTATTGTTTAGTGCCATTGTTGCTGACAGAGATCCAAGAAGGAAGCAGTTTAAGGGTATTCAATGTCGAGGTTGCCAGCAAAAGATCCAAGAGACTGGCATGCCACTATGACTGATGAATTCTGTGGGAGAGAGTGAAGAAGGTTGGAATAGTGCACCAGTGTCTGTCACTCTTGCCCAGCTGGTTAGTGGCACAGATGATGTTAGAGATCCAAGCAATTGGCAAGCCACCACATGCCATCTACTACGACTGACGAATTCTGTCAGAGAATGAATGGGAGGCGGGGATGGGGGGGGGGGGGGTGGCGGAGATGTCAGTGAGAAAAATTTTCTTAAAGATTTGCAATTTTGAGCTAAATTTTTTTAAGTTGTGCACCCCCCCCTCCAGATTTCGTCGTAAAATGGCCCAGTGGATAGTCCGTCAAACACTGAACACAGATCAAACATGAAAACAGGATGGTGTACTGAACTGTAGAGAAGAAGCAAACTACAAACAGTGAATGGTGCACGTTAAAGATTTGCAACACGGTCGCACTGCAAGAATCCCGGCGTCGTGATTATGTGGTTACGGTATATATAGTGGTCCATTGATCGTGACCGGTCCAAATATCTCACGAAATAAACATCAAACGAAAAAACCACACAGTACGAAACTTGTCTAGCTTGAAGGGGGAAACCAGATGGCGCTATGGTTGGCCCCCTAGGTGGCGCTGCCACAGGTCAAACGAATATCAACTACGTTTTTTTAAGTAGGAACCCCCATTTTTATTACATATTCGTGTAGTACGAAAAGAAATATGAACATTTTAGTTGGGCCACTTTTTTCCCTTTGTGATAGATGGCGCTGTAATAGTCACAAACATATGGCTCACAAATTTAGACGAACAGTTGTTAACAGGTAGGGCTTTTAAATTAAAGTACAGAGCGTAGGTACGCTTGAACATTTTATTTCGGTTGTTCCATTGTAATAGATGTACCTTTGTGAACTTATCATTTCTGAGAACGAATGCTGTTACAGCGTGATTACCTTTAAATACCACATTAATGCAATAAGTGCCCAAACTGATGTCCGTGAACATCAACGCATTTGGCAATACTTGTAACGACATTCCTTTCAACAGCGAGTAGTTCGCTTTCGTAATGTTCGTCACATGGATTGACAATGCGCTGACGCATGTTGTCAGGCGTTGTCGGTGGATCACGATAGCAAATACCCTTCAACTTTCCCCACAGAAAGAAATCCGGGGACGTCAGATACAGTGAACGTGCGGGCCATGGTATGGTCCTTCGACGACCAATTCAACTATCATGAAATATGCTATTCAATACCGCTTCAACCACACGCGAGCTGCCGGCCGGAAGGAAAATCTATTTGCTTAACAAGAGTGATAGGGCACAAATCGCAGAATATCTGAGTGACCACCATCAAACGTTCATTTCTGAGGAAGAGGATGTGGAACAAAAATGGAAAAAATTCAGAAACATCGTCCAGTACGCCTTAGATAAGTTCGTACCGACTAAGGTCCAAAGCGAGGGGAAAGATCCACCGTGGTATAACAATCATGTACGAAAGGTACTACGGAAACAAAGAAAGCTTCACCATAGGTTTAAGAGTAGTCGAATCATAGCTGATAAGGAAAAGCTGAACGAAGCGAAAAAGAGCGTAAAGAGAGCAATGAGAGAAGCATTCAACGAATTCGAACATAAAACATTGGCAAACAATCTAAACAAGAACCCTAAAAAGTTTTGGTCATATGTAAAATCGGTAAGCGGATCTAAATCCCCTATTCAGTCACTCGTTGACCACGATGGCACCGAAACAGAGGACGACCGAAGAAAGGCAGAAATACTGAATTCAGTGTTCCGAAACTGTTTCACTGCGGAAAATCGTAACACGGTCCCTGACTTCAGCCGTCGCACGGACGCCAAAATGGAAAATATTGAAATAAACGATATCGGAATTGAAAAACAACTGCTATCACTTAGTAGCGGAAAAGCATCCGGACCAGACGAGATACCCTTAAGATTCTACAGTGATTATGCTAAAGAACTTGCCCCCTTTCTATCAGCAATTTATCGTAGATCTCTGGAAGAACGTAAAGTACCTAGCGACTGGAAGAAAGCACAGGTCGTTCCCATTTTCAAGAAGGGTCATAAATCAGATGCGAATAATTATAGGCCTATTTCACTTACGTCAATCTGTTGTAGAATAATGGAACATGTTTTGTGTTCTCGTATTATGACGTTCTTAGATAATACAAATCTCCTTCATCATAACCAACATGGATTCCGCAAACAGAGATCATGTGAAACCCAGCTCGCCCTATTTGCCCAAGAAATTCACAGTGCCGTAGACACTGGCGAGCAGATTGATGCCGTATTCCTGGACTTCAGGAAGGCATTTGATACGGTTCCGCACTTACGTTTAGTGAAAAAAATACGTGCTTACGGAATATCGGACCAGGTTTGTGATTGGATTCAGGATTTCCTAGAAGAAAGAACACAACATGTCATTCTTAACGGTTCAAAATCTGCAGATGTAGAGGTAATTTCGGGAGTACCGCAAGGAAGCGTGATAGGACCTTTATTGTTTACAATATACATAAATGACTTAGTTGACAACATCGGTAGCTCCGTGAGGCTATTTGCAGATGACACGGTTGTCTACAAGAAAGTAGCAACATCAGAAGACTCGTACGTACTCCAGGAAGACCTGCAGAGGATTAATGAATGGTGCGACAGCTGGCAGCTTTCCCTAAACGTAGATAAATGTAATATAATGCGCATACATAGGGGCAGAAATCCATTCCAGTACGATTATGCCATAGGTGGTAAATCATTGGAAGCGGTAACGACCGTAAAATACTTAGGAGTTACTATCCGGAGCGATCTGAAGTGGAATGATCACATAAAACAAATAGTGGGAAAAGCAGGCGCCAGGTTGAGATTCATAGGAAGAATTCTAAGAAAATGTGACTCATCGACGAAAGAAGTAGCTTACAAAACGCTTGTTCGTCCGATTCTTGAGTATTGCTCATCAGTATGGGACCCTTACCAGGTTGGATTAATAGAAGAGATAGACATGATCCAGCGAAAAGCAGCGCGATTCGTCATGGGGACATTTAGTCAGCGCGAGAGCGTTACGGAGATGCTGAACAAGCTCCAGTGGCGGACACTTCAAGAAAGGCGTTACGCAATACGGAGAGGTTTATTATCGAAATTACGAGAGAGCACATTCCGGGAAGAGATGGGCAACATATTACTACCGCCCACATATATCTCGCGTAATGATCACAACGAAAAGATCCGAGAAATTAGAGCAAATACGGAGACTTACAAGCAGTCGTTCTTCCCACGCACAATTCGTGAATGGAACAGGGAAGGGGGGATCAGATAGTGGTACAATAAGTACCCTCCGCCACACACCGTAAGGTGGCTCGCGGAGTATAAAAAAAAAAAAAAAAAAAAAAATGGCCGTGCGGTTCTAGGTGCTACAGTCTGGAGCCGAGCGCCCGCTCCGGTCGCAGGTTCGAATCCTGCCTCGGGCATGGATGTGTGTGATGTCCTTAGGTTAGTTAGGTTTAATTAGTTCTAAGTTCTAGGCGTCTGATGACCTCAGAAGTTGAGTCGAATATTGCTCAGAGCCATTTGAACCATTTTGAACCACACGCGACCTATGTGCCGGACATCCATCATGTTGGAAGTACATCGCCATTCTGTCATGCAGTGAAACATCCTGTAGAAACATCGGTAGAACGCTACGTAGGAAATCAGCATACATTGCACCACTTAGATTGCCATCGATAAAATGGGGGCCAATTATCCTTCCTCCCATAATGCTGCACCATACATTAACCCGCCAAGGTGGCTGATGTCCCACTTGTCGCAGCTGTCGTGGATTTTCCGGTGCCCAGTAGTGCTTATCATGCCGATTTACGTTACCGCTGTCGGTGAATGACTCTTCGTCGCTAAATAGGACGCGTGCAAAAAATCTGTCATCCTCCCGTAATTTCTCTTGTTCCCAGTGGCAGAACTGTACACGACGTTCAAAGTCGTCGCCATGCAATTCCTGGTGCATAGAAATGTGGTACGGGTGCAGTCGATGTTGATGAAGCATTCTCAACACGGACGTTTTTGAGATTCCAGAGTCTCGCGCAATTTGTCTGCTACTGATGTGCGGATTAGCCTCGACAGCAGCTAAAACACCTACTTGGGCCGCATCATTTGTTGCAGGTCGTGGTTGACTTTTCACATGTGGCTGAACACTTCGTGTTTCCTTAAATAACGTAACTATCCGACGAACGGTGCGGACACTTGGATGATGTCGTCCAGGATACCGAGCAGCATACATAGCACACGCCCGTTGGTCATTTTGATCACAATAGCCATACATCAACTCGATATCGACCTTTTCCGCAGTTGGTAAACGGCGCATTTTAACACGGGTAGTGTATCACGACGCAAACACCGTCCGCATTGGCGGAATGCTGCGTGATACCACGTACTTACACATTTGCGACTATTACAGCGCCATCTATCACAAAGCGAAAAAAGTGGTTGAACTATTTCTTTATTAGTAGACGAATATGTAATAGAAATAGGGGTTCCTGTAAAAAAACGCAGTTGATATCCGTTTGACCCATGGCAGCGCCAATGACTGGGCGGAAGGTTCATAATTTTGTGGAATAAATGATCAGCACGAGGGAGATTTGAACACGTATGTCTCCGTTCGCAGTCTAACACTGTGACTACATAATCACCAATCTGTTGCTATTCAGGTTCGCTCGATGTTGCACATCTTGGGCATGGGCCGTTTTCATTTTGCTTCTTTTGTCACAGTTTAGCACACTTTCTTCCTGTTTTAATTCTTGATCTGTGTTCAGTTTCTGATGGGCTAATCACTTGGCCATCTCGCAATTAAATGTGAGGGGATTGCGATGGTGAGCTTCCCTTGTTTATAATACAGGCTGATCACCAGTCTGGAACGTTTACCAGGTTGCATTAATGGAAGAAATGAAGAAAGTCTAACAAAATGCGGTGCATTTTGTCACTGGTTCGTTTAGTAAGGACGAGAAGGATACGGAGATGCTGAACACCCTCCAATGGCAGGAGCTGCAAGAGAGGCGTTTTGCATCTCGGAAATGTTTATTGTTAAAGTTCCGAAACCATACGTTCCAAAAAGCGTCGAGCAGGAACCTGTGCTGAGCTGAAACAGTAAAACTAACGCCCGCCACGAGAATGTGTGTGTGAATTCCTAAGTGACCAAACTGCTTAGGTCATCGCTCCCTAGACTTGCACGCTACTTAAAGTAACTTAAACTAACTTATGATAAGAACAACACACACTCCGATGCCCGAGGGAGGACTCGAACCACCACCACAAGACTGAATGCTTCCATAAGACATGCGGACACGTAAAGCGATACGGAAAGAATATTTGTCGGGGGCAGGGACGAAGACGAATGGGAAATCATTCTAGCTGCGATAAAACGTGTAAATAGGGAACTCCACTGACGTAAACAAGTTTGACAGGGTGCAGACTGTTATGGTCCGCAGTCTGGGAAGTCTGGTAACGAGCAGCTCGGAAACGGAGTGCTGTTGTCGTGGGGAGCATTTTTGGGAAGTAACTGAGGGGCGGTGGGCCACAAGCAACCGACAAGGTGTTGCCTCATCACCTGTCTGCTCTTTAAATGAGGACAGCTGGCGATCTCTGGTATATCAGACGACGGATTACAATGCTGGTACAGCAGCACGCACTCCGGCACATGGGGCTCGGTACCAGACGGTCCCTGTGTGCTCCCGTGCTGACGTTATAACGGCATCTCAGTTATAATCGCAGCACTCCAGGGATAGTCCAGAATGGACAACAATGGAAACCTTTCGCATGGTCGAACATGCCGTCACAAATGTGAACAGGCACAACATCACGGACACAGGCCGGTGGCTGAAATATCGTGCTATGAGGAACATTCACCAGTTACACATGGGACCTTTGATAGGAATCAAAGGAACCATGACAACTATGGATTACCTGAAAATCATTACGGGCAACATGCGTCCGTTTATGCTTGATGTGCTCCCAGATAGCAGTGGCATCTTCAAGCGGGATACCCCTCCCCCCACGTTTCACAAAGTGAAAATCGTGCTACAGCGATTTGAGGCACATGATAGAATACGTTAATCTCTTGATCACCAATTTCACCTGATTTGAATCCGACGTCAAACATCCGGAACGCTATCTGGCAGCAGTTTTGCGTCCATAATTCACGGACTTCGCATATGTCCGTAGACAGCCGGTACCACATACCTCCGGAAACCTATCAACGACTTGTCGAATCCATGCCAAGCAGAAATGTTTCCGTATTACGTTCAAAAAGTGTATCAACAGCTATTAACAAAGTGTTAACTATGTTTCTGCTCACCCTTCCTACACACCTGTCGTCAATGACCACGACAAGTATGTTAAAAATTAGAGTATGTTCCAAGTGTATCGACAATAATTCTTTCCATCCACCGCTTCCGAGTGGTGGAACAGGGAAGGAACAAAATGATAATGCTATCTTCCGTAACACACCGTAAAGTGGCTTGGAGTGTATAGACGTAGATGTATTGGGCGCCATAAGCAACAGTACGCCTTATTAAGTACGGTAACCGGTATTAGTGGAATACATTCATCGGCTATCACCAGTGCCCCAGACTGGCTTGTCGACTGAGAAGCTACGCGGCTTCCGCAGCAGTAAACCTTTAAACGAGCCCATTAGGACCGTAGACCGCCCGCACAGAGCAGATTTTTCCGCCTCATGAATTCTTCTCCGCTTTCGCCAGCGATAATTTGTTTCCCTCGGATGGCTTCACCTCCTTTTCCACACCTTGAGCACTCTTTACGCGTTAGTTCCAACTCTTCCGCCTTCAACTAACCGTTCTTCTCGGATGAGCCGGTTCACTGGCCCCGAATCCTATTTTAGCTCTTGCAGCTTCCACTAGCCTACTCCTCGCTGCTACTGTGGCTCCAGCCATTGCGTCGATACACTCGCGTGGTTTTCGTCGTTTACTCTTACCCGAAGTTAACAGCACAGCAACACACACACACACAAAGGCATATGTGTGTGCGCATTATTCAAAACTACATATCGAGTATATGGGCTCACTCGTTATGATATGGTTTTGTCCACCACTCGCAGTTCAGCATTAAATGGTCGGATTTGATTTACGCTAATGAAGTTAACTGAGGAATGATTTACCAACGAAACACCAGAGCTGCCCCTGCTACCATTGCTTCTGTAAAAATAACTGGAGAATGCGAGGGCTGTTCGGAGAATAAGGTTAGATAGGTCGAGAAAAGTAAATGACAGAAAATCCGATGAAGCTTTGCACAGATGTGTTCGGCAGTATCTTCCGTATGCCTTTACAGTACTGAACATACATTGACTATATGAAGATGCCTGGAACAACAGTGTCTCCTGCCAAATGTGGGTGCGTGCTGAGAGGTTTCATCTAACTTCATGCAACTCCACATAATGTACCTGTCATGCATTTCCTTCTTCATGACAATACTCTAGGCTGCACTCTGCTTGGGCAGTGAGAACTCCTCTGCAGCTTTTTCGATTGGAAGTGTTTGATTACCCATCATATAGTCCGGACTTGGCTCCCTCTGAAGTTCATCTCTGCTCACGTGAATCGCTGGCTATGAAGATAGCTTTTTGGAACAGAGCACAAACTGCAGATCTGCGTAGAGGGGTGGCGGAAAGCACAGGCGACTGCCTATTATGACGGGGGAATTGGGAAGTTGGCACAACGCTACGACAGATGTCTAAGTTGGAGCGGCGACTACGTCGAGAAGTAGCTGGAAGGTGTACGAAACTGTTTCAAATAAAACATTTTTTTGTTTCCAGCTTGGTTTCCATTTCACCACGAGATCGGACACTATTTTCCGAACAGCCTTCGTAGTTTATTGCAAAGTAAGTTATCAGTTACTAAAGTCCAGGATTGAAGATAGAAATCTCTCTCCAGAAATAAATTCATTGTCAGCTATGGGTCTGCCTCTAAGGTCTAGATTGGAGTTTGCTGGCAGACAGGAGGCAGATAATTGTAATAAGCCAGATTAAAACACAAAGTAAAAGAGTATTTCATTATCTCGCTCTTTCATAACTTAACGGAAGATTTATAGTCGCAGATGTAAATTGCGGTTAACTCTGACGTTCATATGTAACACTTTCTTAACTTTATATTCAAAGCTGCTAGTTGTCTTTGATATCAGAAAAGGTGCATAAATGCTTATTCGCTAAAATGAAACGTATCATCAAACTGAAGGTTGGTTGCAGCACTATAGTGCTCTACTAGTCATGTTTCTATTGGAGGAGGAACGCCCTTTCGTTCCTTCGACCTCTGAGCTCACATATGCAACAAGTTGTAGGGGGACGTAGAATTTAACGTGGACTCCCAAGCACGATGAAACTTGGCGTTTCTCGCATCAACGAACATTTCCAGAGGTGAAATAAGTAATAAATGATGTATAAAATTCTAGGAGTACCCAGGGCTCGAGCATAGGACCTTCTTATCCTTAATCCGGCATTTTATCACTTTCTTTGTTTTCTTTTTCAGGCCTCCATACGATCCCTCCTGAGCCCATTCTCTAGCTCACCAGTTATCGTTTACCGGCAAGATTCTCCACTATATTGAAAAAAATAAATGAAATATGATGTGTACTCTCAGTATTTTACCTTCCAGGTGTTTTTGTTTTCGTTTAGAAATGGGGTTAATGAAACAGAGAAGTATTTCTTCGTGAAGTAAATGGAATGTAACGTATCCTTATAAAATTAAGATCCTTCCTCTTATACTTACAACTTTCTCTTAAAATGACATAAAATTACACTTACTCATTACTAACAAATTAATTTTTTTCATCTTCCATTAAGGTAAATAACAACTTCCAAGGCGAAAAGCTTAAAAGGAAAAAAGTGCAAAACTAACGTCCTTTTGACGAGATGAGTTTTATAACTAAACTCTTTGTTAGAAAACTAAGTGCAGTTGATTAAACGTTAGAAGACTGTAAACTTCAATTATAACAGAGTTTCCTAGCGTACCTATAAATCTCAATCACTACTGTTACGTACATTGTTAGGTTATTAATCGAAAACGCCTCTTGCGGTTAGACGAGATTTATTAAATATTAGGGATTGCACGTCTGATTTGTAAACTGTAATATACGAAGTGTTTAAGAATCCAAGCGTATGCATTCGTTTTAGCTGCTGGGAAGAATTTCCAACCCAGAATCAGAACGGTTTCGAATGTGATATACCTCCATGCACAACGCAAACACGACTACCCTACGTTTCTTCTCTATTCCACTCATTCGTACGACACATTCTCATACTAACAGCCAGTGTAAGAGTAGAACTCGCTAACTGCAGACAAAATAACTGCAAGTTTTGCCAATCAGTAAACAGTTGGAAACGTCACACCATGTTTAGCAGGGTCCTATGCTCGCCCAATACTATACAGTTCGGTGTTATTAAATAATCTGAAGTTTCGGAACTAGAACTGCATCAAACTTTTTGAGCCATCGGAAGAATGTCACAAAATTCTCTAAGGTTCTCAAAACATTCAGAAACGCTGTTTACACCGGGTCTCTTTCTTCTCCAGGCCACTCAGCTTCTCAGCAAAGCAAATTGCTACATTTTTGGAAAATTGCTATTAACACTGAAACATAGATACTAAAGCTATTTTACGACTCCTGGAAACGAGCGCGCGCAAATCTATCTATCCCGATTCCAGAACGCACTATCGTTCTTTTCTCCGACTGGCTGGAAGGTACTATTGTCCATCAAGCTTCATAGCTCTTCGCCGACAGCACAGTGGGATCCTTTCTTGACGAATACCCAACTCTGAATTTACTTCAGTCATTCCCGAAAATCCGTTTTTCTTAAAAAAGCCAATAAACTTAAAACAACTCCAACTGTGTTCGTCTTAAGAACAGGAGTAAAGAATTTATTTCTATACTCCTTAAACTCGCTGCTTTACATTAAGAATATTATGTCATGTATGTGACTTACTGGCCGATTCCACAATAAACTTCACTCGCACGTACTTCATTAATTATTAAAAAATTCCAAAGCTCATACGTGACATGTATGCTGCATTCACCCTGTCACTCACTCATACAAATGAAAATAATAATGCCAGACAACTGAAAATAATGGCTACTCTTTGAAAACCGATACATTACGTAGCTAACGAGTATACTTACACGAACAAAATACTGTTATATTAACTCTTTAATGACGAAATGTTTAGTTTAAGCCAATCCCTCATGTATTTGCAGATCATATTAAACTGTCAGCACGTTGCATTTTGTGAGCAGTTATAAAATCTAGGCCTTCTACGAAACGATTTCAGAATACAACTGATACTTGTACAGCAGTAAATTGCTGTTACACTGAAAGGTTACGTAGAATTTCATAGTAATCAGTGTCCGGGAAATGACTTTATTAATTCATAGTTTAGTATCTGATTTAAACGACCTGAAACGCGCATGTGTGTATGATTAGGCTTCTAAAGTGCGAATACAGACAATACGGATGGCAATGTGTCCCATGGGAATGCATTTTGAGGGGCATCGTGTCACTAAGACGAATCTGACAGATTCCTAATCGTCATTGCAATTCACTATTCGACAACTGTCCCACAAAATGTGTCGACTTTCGTAGTGGACAAGCGTAATGCTACCTACAACTGAATGCGAAACGAATCTGAGACTAATTTTAAAATATTGTTGACTTAGAATTGTTTCGTATCTTTCCGAGTAAATCATGTGCAAAAACCCAATCAGCTGCCGTTAAGGCATAGCTGCTTTAAAGTTTGATCTATCACCTCTGCAGCAGGACACCCTCGAAGAGAACGTTAGAAAACGAAAAACTAACGTTCTCACCCCTCAAGATTTTCCCTTAAAGACCTGATAATGATTCACTGCCAGTCTAGTATTTTAGGAAGGTATTGAATAACTGATGTGACATTATCTCACCTGAGTTCATCTTAAACGTATGGACATCGCTGGTAATGATGTGTGAAGGTAACTAGATATGTTTTAGAACTTTCAGGGATAATGAGAAATCATAGAATTATTGAACTGAAGTTAGAGAATACTGAAGAAAATCACACCACTGAAATCTTTTAAGCCTAAAGAGCTGGCGACAACGAGATGAATGCAATAATGCCTCTTTGCTGAAGAGTAGATGAGGAAAGACAGTGATGTTGACATCGATGGATACAAGGCAAACGAGTGGTAACACTGAAACAATATTACCAAGTCTTGTGTCAGATAGGGACATCGCAAAGCTCACCAGCCTATTGACGCAACTATACGACGAGACACTTGCATTACATGTAGGTGCTGGCACGTAAGAGTTCACCCTTGTCTCACTACGTGGCGCCGTTTCTGTCGTCCCTCAATCCTGTTTAAGTAGGTGAAAACGAACACAGGAAATAGTGCATGCAAACTCTCGACAGTCACACCTAATCATGGGAAAGATAACTCCTGAAATGTAGCACCAAGTTCCATACGTTACGCCCGTCTTGATTTTAACCAAGTTGCACTTTCGAACGTAACAGACGCGTATTCCAGAGGCACGGAGGTCAAAATGTCGTCCCGCCGACGTGGTTTACGTTTTTTAAGGTTTCCCTCAACCATCACAGGAATGGTTTCTTTCTGTAGGACATCTTCTCGCTCCTTGTCTAGTCGATCTAGTACTCTACACCGCTAGGGATAACAATATCGATGAGACGCTAGTTGCAAACTTACTCTCTCCCTTCGTCTCACATTCAGTATCAAGGTACAACACGTTATCTGCATACCATGAAGAGATATGGGCAGGCCAATATTTTCGTTTTCAAACATACGGCTGCCTGATGAAGGCTGGTAACGTCTAGTCTTCTAGGGGCACGTTGAGAATTCAGTTCCAGCCTCAAGGGATAAGAAGAGGCTTGGCTGGAGAAGTGGGCATGCCCTTTCAACCGCCAGGGCCAATCCGTTCCGCCAAGCAGCCGACACAAAAGCTTGTTAATATACATATGACAGGCGAAGCGCAGAACCGCCTAGGTCAGGGGGAACAGCCCTGTGTCTGTGTGTGACCGCCGACTGCGCGCGGCTAAGGATTTAAATCTGACGCTGGCGGTACAGTAACGCCGCTGACTCATGTCATTCTTGCATTTCAGTGGACTGTTTTGCGCTGAGTTCAACAATGTTCTGGCAGCAGAACAGGATATCCTTTTCAATTGTTAAACAATGGCAGCCATAGAATGAAATTCATCAGAGATCCCGAAAAGACGATGTAGGATATTTTTCTTTTGATGGTACCAACCGGATGATGACGTCGTTGCTAGCACTGAAAAAAAGGATCTTAAGATCAGATATCCCACGTCCCACTCACAGAAATTTTGTGGACAACCTTACTTCAACATAAGGTCGTCGTAGGGAAGGAACTTAATATTACCGGAGCTGTCTCCCAAGATGGTAATTCTTACGTGTGACATAGACCATCCACACGATTCTTTTATCGAAATTGTGTTTAGAGGATATGTAGGCGTGGTTAGTGTTAACATTGCTGAACACATTATTTTGTTGCCCTGCACATGACACTACACTTAAAAATTAGATTCCCTTTGCACGTTACCGGTTTTTAAATAAACATTCGTACACACAATAGAAGAAGTTGTCCAGAAGAAGTGATTGTAGCCCACAAAATATATAGCCTATGGCCGACCAAATGTTTATAGTATCAAGTAAAAATCTGCCATTTTTATACTTAATTTTTTACGTTACTTTAATAAAGATTCTAACACACAAAGACTACATACTTTATATCAATATATATATATATATATATATATATATATATATATATATATATATATATATAGGTGGGATTGAGGGGGGAGGGGAGGAGGAAGGGGTTGGCTACACATATTCTTAGTAGGGAATATTGTATAGGTTTACTGTTAAAACTGACTGCTAGAGAAAAACTACTGTGCTCTGAAAATATGTGGTTTCGTATTCTTCCTCGCACGTAGTTTCAGCTACAATAGCAGGACATTTAAACCAGTAGACAAACTGTTTCTCCCATTGTAGTCTTCGTCCTCATATATAATTTTAAGCGAAGGTATCATACACAATAATGTGTTGCTTTTTTTCTTCCTCGCAGTTGGCTGTAGCAAAAAACAAGAAAGTTGTAATTAAGGCTTATCGGTTTAAGATTAGAATACTACAGCGAAGCCTCAATCGTTCGAAACTTTGTGATCCTCTCCGTTCACAAATTGAAACTATGAAATATTGTTACTGAAGACACTGTCGCCACAGAGCCATCAGCTGAAGACTTCCCTCTCATACCCCGCATGTCAACCATCCCGGCCGGTTTGTCCATTTATTCTAAGCGACTTCACGTGCCAGTCATGGTTTTATTTGCAGTAAGAACAAATAAGAATGAAAGTCAGAGGGAGGGGGAAAAAGAGATGGATAAAGAGGGGGAAGGAAATGGGCATAGAAAGGGGGAAGGAGGAGAGGATCAGAGAGTGGGGGTGGAGATGAAGAGAGAAGAGGAGAGAGGAGGAGCTGATGGTCAGAGAGAGGTGGACAGAGAAGGGGGCGTGGAAGACGAGATGAAGAGAGAAGAGGAGGAGGTGATGATCAGAGGGTGGAGGAGGAGATGGACTGAGGGAGGAGTATAAACCTGTATCCCGTTCTCATACATATTTAGCAATTGCGTAGCGTAGGCAGATTAGCTAGTTCGTTATAAAACTGAGACACGCAGCCGAGTCCGACAACATGGTACACACTGAAATAAGACTGGACTAGGATGGTGTAGAACAAACCTTATGTTGGGAGACCGTACATGTAGTAAGGCTGTCACGTCATTTTTTCTCCACTAGTTGTAGGTACTGACATATCTCAATGACTAAACCATGTACAGTATGGACTCAACACAGGATCTGATACCAAGGTCAACAGAGTTGTTACACCATATTCGGAATGTAACGCTTCTGATTCTGGGAGCCTCAAAATTCCACGTTTCACATCTAACTTGAGCTAAAAGGAAAGATGGTGTTGCTGACACATAACATCATGAAACTGAGTGAGATATGAATGAATGGCAGATGGTATCTGAGTACATCTATCGTCAAAAATTGCGCGAACTGAATACTCTTGTATTCTGATTTCCTGCTGTGATAGAAGATGGAGAGATACCCGCAGGTTAGTGCATCAAAAGTCACGTTGTCATTAAACTTTGTTAGAAAAGCGGATCCTATACCACCAACACAAAACTCGGGTGCCGTAGACCCCAATACCTACAACTACCTTTCCTCATTGATTTTCCTCGTAAGACTTGAACTGCTTTGTTGTTTTGCGTTTCGTTTCCTTTCCACACTTTGCGTAAATAGTTAGTCTTTCATTCCGCATAACCCACACCTTGAATTCTTCCTCACCTTTAGAAGATTTTACAATGAACAAATTACGTGTGTTGATAAAATTTTCAATGAACAACTTATTTATCTTTATAATATTTGACAATGAACTCATTAGTGTTAACATAATAAATCCAACCTACAATAAACGTCCAAGCTCCATAACGGTGTCTATCTTTCACAACGGCCTTGGAGTCAGTTGGCAGGTGCTTCAGCTACAGGGACGCAGTCTGAAAAAGGAAGGTCGCATGTTCGGCGAGACAAATGTATTGCCCACAGGCTTTTCGTGTGTAGTTCGTCTTTCTGTCCGCACAACCCACATCTTGAATTCTTCTTCACCTTTTTTGGCGGAGGAGGTGTCACGGATTGGCTGCTGCAACTAGGAACGAAGTCCTTGAGACGCTGCTGCAACGGTTAGGAAGGTGCCTGGGTGCCTCTTGGTGCTTGTAAAGCTGACCCCGAAGATGGGTGACGGCGAGGATTTTTAGGAGTTGTGGATGTGTGAGGGTTGCCCGAGGTGAGGTGCACAAGTGGATCACTTGCGCATTGATTCCAGCGACGTTGAGTAGCGAGAAGAAGATCCTGAGTGGCCATCTTCTGCACGTTCGGCTCACGCCGAAAGTACCGCACAACTGATCGACGGTGTCGGTAGCGCCTTTGGTCTTATTGTAGTAGCTAATCACGTCAGTCTTCTTCTTGTCCCCAGCCGATTCGTCTTCATGGTCATCGCGGTGAAAGATGGAGAGAAGGATCACAACCTTCTTCTTTTTTGAAACGTAGGGCGCCAAGGAGATTTGGTTACTGAATCCGAAAAAGCTGCTGCAGACTGGACGGCTAGTGGTCTCAGTAAATGCCGTAGGGATTTCTGTTTTGTTTATGCTAACCGCGGTCATCTTGTGCTTGCGTAGGAGTGTAGTGGCCAGTGAAACGCTGGTGTACTGGCTTTCCGTCGTTAGGTTTCCTCCTGATCCAGATATTTTGGCTGCAAGGCATTCAGTCACATCGCATAGGGAGTTGCTCCTGTGGAAAGCAGCGTGAGGTTGCTTTCCAGCGTACACCTCCATGTAGGAGATGTATAATACCTCGGAGTCACACATGGCGAAGATCTTGGTGCTGCACTTGGCCCGCTTTGTCGGGATGTATTGAATAAAAGAGTATCGGCCAAGGAAAGTCTACAGTTTGTCATCGATCGTAATGTTGCTACAGAGAATGTAGCTGTCCTGGCAGTTCTTGTTGAACTGGTCGAAGACTTTACGGATAGAACAGAGTTTATCCTGTGTACACCGAACCTGTCAGGTACTGAGACTTTAAACCTGAAGCAGCGCACACAGAATCTGACTCGGGTCAAGGTCATCGTCAGTAGAAACATCTCAAAACAGGTCCCATCAATGGTACAGAAGCATCCTAGGTTCCATCGTCCATCTTTGAATCCTCCATTACATACAGAAGCCCGAGGAGAGCCCTGAACTCTGGTTTGTCCTTCTTTCTATACAGGCTATCTGTCTTGGTCTAGTAGTTTTGGTTATACGTCCCTATTCCTTTCTGGTGCCGTCGACGAAGATCTGGACAGTCTCTGGTGTAATGAAAACACTAAGGGATTCCTGAGGAGTAATTGTATTCCTTGCGTTTCTCGTCGGTCCAGCAGCTTCTTTGGTGATGTTCCAAGACCTGGTCCTAACCTTCTGTGGGCCTGGAGAGTTCTTCATCCACCTGGTGACGCCATCCTTTTCTCAGGTAAAAGTTGAAACATTTAATATTGCCCTCGATTCCATCATCACTGGTATCGTCATCTGAGTCAGTGTCGTATTCACTCCCTGCAATTTGACCATCATATTCCTCATCCCCATCAATAGCAGGTAGCAGTTCATGCAGTTGCTGATCCTCCACAATCTCGGCTTCCTCCTCCTCTTACTCCACATTTTGCAGTAGCTTAAGGCTCTCGCTTCCCCATCAGTAATTGTAATATAATAAAAAATTACGGCATAATACAAAAGATGAATACCAGTGGCCCATTTATACATCAACAATTGTTATTTACATCAGAAAGTATGAGACTGTTGTAGCAACACTATATAATGATACAGTATTATGGGTCTGCAATGCATCTGTCACGTCTTGCACAGCAGTGTTGAAAATCCAGGCAACAATACGAAAAGGTGGGGATGCAGTAAACCCTAATGGAGAGAACGAAGATGTTCATCTCTCAAGCTCTAGTGCACGAGTGGAGCGCACTTGGGTAAATGCCATTGACAGCTGTTCACAACCTCAGCAGTGCTCATACCTCTATTTCGGCATTATACACGAAATATGGGGTCTACTGCACCCCAGCTTTCAACTGGAGGATTAATTAATTAATATGGTAGCCATCACCGCTAAATGTAGATGTTGGCGTGCAGTGGAGGAATGTTGGACGTGGATGGAGACTGTCAGGATGCGCTGTATTAAAACTCGGCCATGAACTTCAAGAATTTTATTATTCCAAGCTACAGTGCTACATTCCCCTCTGTCTGTGTCACAGGGCCCCACAATGCCGAGGACGCCACTTCGCTGTCTGCAAAACAGCTTGATGCAGAAGGGCTAACCTCAGCGACCCGAGCAATATACTGCACCGTTCCCGCCGTGTACAGCCGCGTTGTTTCGATGACCTCAGGATGTGCTTGCAGCCGACTCGGTGGCCTTCGTCCCCGTTGTCTCAGCGCCACTCGCTGGGAGCTGCAGGGCAGCCCGCTGTATGCTTCTTTGCTGTCGTGGTTAAGATCGCATGCCACAGCACACACCCACGATCGTCCAGCCAAATCTGCGGCCCTCGCCTCAGGATGCCTCCAGCGTGTGTTGGGAGCCAACAAGTCCGCCCGCAGTAGCGAGCCGTCGAGTGTCCCACCGCTAGCGGGCTACAGACCCCGCTTTGGCCTCAGAGGGTCGAACTGGCGACCTGCCGTGGACTGGCACGCTGGCGCCCCATCTGCTGCTGTGTGTAGCTGGTGGTGTGACACGCCCCGCCGTCCAGGAGAGCTGACACACTTGAATCCCTCTCGTTAGAAAACCGGCACCTATTTATACGCTGCTGTGCGCCTCTGTTTTGCTAACCCGCCGCTCCGAGTCATGTACTCATAACACTTAGGTGGCCCCTTCTGACTGTAACTTGGGCCATGCAAACCGCTGCGTTTACTCTTTTCAGCGGTTCTACGGTCCTGTTGCCTACATTCTATTTCGCAACCGCTGGTAAGTGTAACTTACTGTGAATAGGTGTTGTGGATTGGCAAGAGGGCCAACCCACTAATGTAAGAGGAAGCCGATAGGCACGCGTTTAAGCTCACGCAGGCTGGCGCGAGGTCTGGAACAGGACAAGGAATTTAGACTTCAGAAAAAATATGGTACTTGGTGGAATACTTAACTTTAATCCATTAATGTTGACCGTAGCTCTTGTCTGTACGTTCTTTACAATATCAATAGCAACTGATGATGGCGCCTTGCTAGATCGTAGCAAATGACGTAGCTGAAGGCTATGCTAACTATCGTCTCGGCAAATGAGAGCTTATTTTGTAAGTGATCCATCGCTAGCAAAGTTGGTTGTACAACTGGGGCGAGTGCTAGGAAGTCTCTCTAGACCTGCCGTGTCGCGGCGCTCGGTCTGCAATCACTGATAGTGGCGACACGCGGGTCCGACGTATACTAACGGACCGCGGCCGATTTAAAGGCTACCACCTAGCAAGTGTGGTGTCTGGCGGTGACACTACAATAGGTCCATGCCTGGCTGTAACTTGTGCACTCTGAAATATTGCACCGAATGTAACTTTTTCCGATCTTAAATGTGGGTGCCGCTACAATACTTAAGTATAATTCAGATTCTGTTTACAACAATAAAGCAGGACCTCTCAGTATTGAGTCAGCACCACATAGTCAAAGCTTCAAGCTGGTATCCATTTTTGGAAAATACTGAGTAAGGAGATATACACGAATCACTTTGTGTGCCATCAGCTTTGCACCGAATGACTGTCCAGCGAATCGGTTCGAGCTAGACAGTACATCGCTAAGGAGGGGCGGAATAGCAAAGTAGCTAGTATTTCAGTGCAAGATCAGAACCACCATTCTGCTGGCAAGGCAGAGACTATTATTGCGCTAAGGAACTGTAATTTAATTTGTGAAATACTAACTTTACTTCCTGTCGTAATCAAGGATAATTTTTGTAGATAATAAGAGTGATTAAGGACTTAACATGTGAATATTGCGAGCGACGTCTTTTACCACAAAATATCTGTCGTCAGTTTCAAATTTATCTGATGAAATGTGAGAAAAAGAAGGTGATGGCATCCTAGTAAAATTCTGGATTTTTTGTTGCATTAATTGTGAGCCTTCACCAGTTTATAAGTAGTTCCCACACAGCCTCACAGCAGGAGTGACGAAATCACTATCTGTGTGCTACCTTTGTGCTGAATTTCAGTCTTTTGCTTTGATGCGGCAAATCGCATCTATCCCCCGAATACGCCGTACTGTTTCAGCATGAGTAGAGACAGTTAATGTGCCACCTGTGGAAGCACAAAGAAGGGAGTAGCAAACGCAATCGCCCTGATGACCGACTTACATCATATTCGGTAGCGATGACAGTGTATTCTGCTTACATAAGCATTTTACATCGAAAAATCACCGTAAGAAGAAGAAAATTTTCTACTGAACACTGTATAACATCGCCAATTGAGGAATGCGAAGAGGAGGTTAGAGTTCAGAAATGTTGCTCACTTCCGTGTGGCTCCCTGTCTATCAAAGCAGTACTGACTGCGAATGCCGCGTTACGACATTACTATCGATGCATTCTTCTATGAGAATATCATAAGGGTGTACTCATTCATTGTCGTATATAGTAAATACATCTGAAATAAAACCTTACACCCGAAATTCAAATATGAGCAACTGTGCCTTTTGATTATAAAAGGAAGTAAAGAAAATGTCACTAGCCCATGTCATGTTACGTTAGAGACTAAGTCTTCTGGGGTTTGTTTAGCAATTGTAGTAGGCAAAAAAAAAAAATGGTTCAAATGGCTCTGAGCACTATGGGACTTAACATCTGAGGTCATCAGTCCCCTAGAACTTAGAAGGACTTAAACCTAACTAACCTAAGGACATCACACACATCCATGCCCCAGGCAGGATTCGAACCTGCGACCGTCGCGGTCGCGCGGTACCAGACTGAAGCGCCTAGAACCGCTCGGCCACACTGGCCGGCTTTAGTAGCCACTGTTCCACATATGAAGCAGTGAATATAAGAAAGTACCATTGTTTGTTCATATTCATAAATTACTTACGCGCCTATTATTCAGGAATATACATTTTTCAATAAACCGGAAGCAACCACAAAAAGTTGAAGATGAGCGTAAAGGATTTACTGATGGCCAACTCCTTTTAGTCCGGTGACAGATTTCTTAAAAGTAGTAATAATGTTTATACGGGAGGTACTCGTAATTCTGCCTCTCGATCGCGTTTAAAAAAAAGAAAAAATAAATTCAAAATTTTGTTCTACAGACAATCTGTACTTACATTCTGGCTTTACTTCTCCACATAATCGCCACCCAAATTAAAAAACTTCTTGTGCCGTGTAACCAGATTATTCATGGCTTGACCGAAGAATGGTTGGTGCTTCAGCCAGTTGTTTAGATCATATCGTCGGATGTCAAGTGCTGAGTAGCGGCCAGGTCTTCATCATGCGGAAAAAAACCACGTAAGTGTTGACTATAGGGAGGATGTTGAAAAACCTCCCAGCCAGGAAGTCTGACGTTTTCCTTCATTTGATTTGCAATATGCGATCGTGCATTCTCGTGACGGAGAATGATTCATTCGATAATCAACCAGCGCCGTTTGTTTTAGATTGACCTTCGGAGTTTCGTAAGATTGTCATAAATAACCTTGTGAAGTCACAATATTGCCACACATAACTATCATGAAAAGTGCTGTCAAAATTTGCGAAAAAGTTGTCCCCATCGTTATACGATTTCACAGCGTGTGCTTGAATTTATTTGGCTTATTGTGAGAATGAGTGGGCATGCATTGTTTGGACTCTTCGCAAGTTTAGCGTTCACGTATTACACCGATTCTTGGCCTCGGTCACGATATAATTATTGTAATTACAAATAATATCAAATAAAGCGAACTGTACGTAACGTCTGACTCTTGCGCATCTTCAGTGCAGTACTGTAGTCAATGTAGGTTCAAATGGCTCTGAGCACTATGCGACTTAACTTCTGAGGTCATCAGTCGCCTAGAACTTAGAACTAATTAAACCTAACTAACCTCAGGACATCACACACATCCAAGCCCGAGGAAGGATTCGAACCTGCGACCGTAGGTAGTCAATGTAATTAGTTTTTGTGTTTTTCCTTCATGACGTATTTTACATTACTGAAAATCTCCTGTCGTTAGGCGTATGGACCGAGTTAACCACCTTAGGATGTAAGATAGTGAGTTTTTGGGCGATTTTATTATTAACAAGAAATGAGATATTACTACGAAATTTCCATTAACTAAAAATGAGACTTTTTTTTCCTTTTACTAAGGCCGTTATTATAAGACAGATATGAGCTGAACGTTAATTTCGCTAGTTAGATAAGTGCGTGAAAGTAGATACCTATTCACTTAACAACTTTAAAGGTTAGAACATTTCTACCAGAAATAATAACTTTCAAATCAGTTACTTGAGTTGCTCACATTTTTCCATTTCCGAATTTTCTCAGGACATTTAGCTCTATTTAAACGAACAAGGTTCTTTCACATTACGACCACAGCATCATACACCTAACCGTACCACAAGATAATGATTATCATTATTAAAATTACTGCCACGATATTTACGGCCAAATAATAGAGTCTTATAACTCTGAAAAAACTAGAGCTCTTTTCAGTAGAACACAGATTACAGAAAGGAAACGTTACTGAAGTGAGAGCTGGGAAGCAAAAGTCGGATGGACCAAAATTTGCATAGTAACCACAGGTGTGGAGCCCACTCTTGTGGAGCTACGGCCATAGACTGGACGTCATTGAACGGCGAGCATTCGGAGGTCTGTGAATATATCTTTACGTGCCCTAGCTAGTATTAGTTAGACTAATGTGTTGATAACGACTGAATTAGCTCAGACAGTAAAAGATGGAAACGCCATAGGTTTGTATGCCGGCCGGGGTGGCCGAGCGGTTCTAGGCGCTACAGTCTGGAACCGCGAGACCGATACGGTCGCAGGTTCGAATACTGCCTCGGGCATGGCTGTGTGTGATGTCCTTAGGTTAGGTTTAAGTAGTTCTATGTTCTAGGGGACTGATGACCTTAGCAGTTAAGTCCCTTAGTGTTAAGAGACATTTGAACCATTTTGAACCTTAGGTTTGTTTACGAGGTGCATTCAAGTTCTAAGGCCTCCGATTTTTTTTCTCCAGTCTGGAAAGAGATAGAAACATGCGCATTGTTTTAAAATGAGGCTGCGTTCATTGTCAATACGTCCCAGAGATGGCAGCACCGTACGGCAGATGGAATTTTATCGCCAGCGGCGAGAATAAGAACTGTTTTAAATACTTAAAATGGCGACGTTTTCCTTACTTGAACAGCGTGCAAGCATTCGTTTTCTGAATTTGCGTGGTGTGAAACCAATTGAAATTCATCGATAGTTGAAGGAGACATTTGGTGATGGAGTTATGGATGTGTCGAAAGTGCGTTGGTGGGTGCAACAGTTTAATGAAGGCAGAACATCGTGTGACAACAAACCGAAACAACCTCGGGCTCGCACAAGCCGGTCTGACGACATGATCGAGAAAGTGGAGAGAATTGTTTTGGGGGATCACCGAATGACTGTTGAACAGATCGCCTCCAGAGTTGGCATTTCTGTGGGTTCTGTGCACACAATCCTGCATGACGACCTGAAAATGCGAAAAGTGTGATCCAGTTGGGTGCCACGAATGCTGACGGACGACCACATGGCTGCCCGTGTGGCATGTTGCCAAGCAATGTTGACGCGCAACGGCAGCATGAATGGGACTTTCTTTTCGTCGGTTGTGACAATGGATGAGACGTGGATGCCATTTTTCAATCCAGAAACAAAGCGCCAGTCAGCTCAATGGAAGCACACAGATTCACTGCCACCAACAATATTTCGGGTAACCGCCAGCGCTGAAAAAATGATGGTGTCCATGTTCCGGGACAGCGAGGGCGTAATCAAATTCCTTCCTGCACTGCAGCAAAAACGTCCGGGAAGGGCTGCGCGTGTGCTGTTTCACCAAGACAACGCACCCGCACATCGAGCTAACGTTACGCAACAGTTTCTTCGTGATAACAACTTTGAAGTGATTCCTCATGCTCCCTACTCACCTGACCTGGCTCCTAGTGACTTTTGGCTTTTTCCAACAATG
Organism: Schistocerca nitens; assembly: GCF_023898315.1. Classification (NCBI taxonomy): domain Eukaryota; kingdom Metazoa; phylum Arthropoda; class Insecta; order Orthoptera; family Acrididae; genus Schistocerca; species Schistocerca nitens. The sequence goes on from NC_064618.1 coordinate 492,356,845, forward strand.
AAAGACACTCTCCGTGGCCGCACATTCACCAGCCGTGCTGCTATTGCCTCAGCGATTTTCCAGTGGTCAAAACAGACTCCTAAAGATGCCTTCGCCGCTGCCAATTTCTGCGCAACAGTTTCTTCGTGATAACAACTTTGAAGTGATTCCTCATGCTCCCTACTCACCTGACCTGGCTCCTAGTGACTTTTGGCTTTTTCCAACAATGAAAGACACTCTCCGTGGCCGCACATTCACCAGCCGTGCTGCTATTGCCTCAGCGATTTTCCAGTGGTCAAAACAGACTCCTAAAGAAGCCTTCGCCGCTGCCATGGAATCATGGCGTCAGCGTTGTGAAAAATGTGTACGTCTGCAGGGCGATTACGTCGAGAAGTAACGCCAGTTTCATCGATTTCGGGTGAGTAGTTAATTAGAAAAAAAATCAGCGGCCTTAGAACTTGAATGCACCTCGTACAACGATGGTCAAACGGTTCAAATGGCTCTAAGCACTATGGGACTTAAAATCCGAGGTCATCAGTCCCCTAGACTACTTAAACCTAACTGATCTAAGAACATCACAAACATCCATGCCCGATGCAGGATTCGAACCTACGACCGTAGTAGCAGCGCGGTTCCAGACTGAAGCGCCAAAAAAGACGGTCAAGATTTACGAATTTTTTGTTTTACATTTATTGAGTAATTATGTACTGTTGAAATAGCTGTTACAATGCCGTTAAGTCACAAAGACCTCGGCAAATTTGTCCAACAAAGCACTATAATTCCCCAGACCCAACCAGTACCATTTACCAGAAAGCTCCACAGCACTCGTTGCTAATAACCGCAGTGGTACTGGTTTAAAAAACATTCGAACGAGAGTAAAGTTCGCAAGAAATGTCACTGTCAAGTAACATAGTTCGATATAACTTGGACTATACGTAGGAAGACCTGCTACACTATTTTAGAGGATAACATAGAATAGCCATACGTGCCTGTTAGGATTTAAGTCGGCGGAGTGTACAGACCACTCCATTCTCTGAATATCCTTTCGCTCCAAGAGCTCCTCCGTCTGCACTGTTTGATTCACTCACGCGTTTTCATCAATAACAATGACGCGAGGGCCGAATGAACGCCTGAAAAGACGCATGTTGGCAAGGAGTTCAGTGTTACAATAACGTTGACCTTTGAGTGTTCAGTGTTCAAAGATTTGTAGGTCTGTACGCCCATACAATGTTACGCCTCCCCGAACCATCGCAGATGGGCCATGACAAAGCCTATATTCCTGAGTGCATTACGTGTTCCCACCTCTCGATGGCATGTCCACAAGCACCAACAATCATCCAGCGGTTGTGAATCATGCTGGTGGACGCGTGGGACCCCCTTACCCAGCTCATGTCCATCCAGTGTGAGCAATTCAGAGCACGCACTGTCGTCCTTAGTGGTCACACACCATATTGAGAACCACGCCCCATCTTCTGTAACGTCCAGGGGACCATCTTAAGTCGCGGAGACTTCAGAACAATTGTTGTCTTTGAATAAAAGTGTCATTTCTATTCGTCTCGCTGCGTACTTCTTTCATTTACCATCTGCACTACACTGTAGCTATTATTTTATGTATGGTCCAGTTTTCATTTTCATCCTCAAGTGTATATTATAGACCTATGGTTTCTTTGATAGTTTTGCTAAATTCGGCGCCCACTACCCTGTGCTTTCCACCTGGCTTAAGACACTATTCGAAGAATTAGGTGAAAATTGAGACTACTACACACTCGCTACAAAAAAATAGTCAATAGATAGTCATAGATCTATATGAAGGGCAATCCATCAAATCTAGACTAATTGGAACCCTCGGAAAAAGGAAACTTACTATGGTACTTGAAAAAGTAAGTTAGACATTATTATAAGTTACTTAGACGCTACAGGAAACCCCGAAAATGAACGGTCTTGCAAATAAAATCTCAGACACATAGAAGAAAATAAGGATGACGTCGCAAAGGTTGTAGGGTGGCACGTGTGCAAAACAGGAAGTGTAACCCCAGAGCGAATTCGATCGAAGTGGAAGTAGAAGGTAATGAAAGTAAAGTGACTAGTGCCGATGTGTGTGTGTGTGTGTGTGTGTGTGTGTGTGTGTGTGTGTGGAGCTCTTATCTTCATGGTAAAGTGTCCATACCGTCGGCAACACGCACTCTTAAACGCTACCCAAACGGCAAGAGCAGTGTTGTCTCATCATCTAGCTTAGGTCAAAGATAATTGTTGCGGAAAATTCAGTTGTGACTTTACAATCCAGCAAAAGTTTCGAAGGAAAGTATTGAAAACAGCCCTATAAAGGGGTACAAAGGCTCTAGATTTTCAGATCCTGAGCCACCCCTGTAAGACCTAGTAGAACTGGCAATAAAAATAAAATGTAGACACTATCCGAGAGGTATGGACTCCATATACATTGCAAGGCCTCAATAACCAGCTGCTGCCATGCAGACTTACTAATATCCCTCCCTATTTTCCATTCATTCTTTCCTATTACTACCTTTCAGTTAGAACCCTTCAGTTTTTTTCTGTAAATTATAGTTTATATCTTATAGAGTAAGTAGTAACAGGCTGTACAAAACACTAACGGAACTGTCATTCTTCCAGTTATTATTGCACTAGCAGACAACATTGTATACAAAAATTCTGAATGAAGGTAACTCTTGTGTGGTCCAGTTTTCATTTTCATCCTCAAGTGTATGTTATAGACCTATGGTTACTTGGATAATTTTGCTAAATTCGGCGCACACTACCCTGTGCTTTCCACCTGGCTTAAGACACTGTTCGAAGAATTAGGTGAAAATTGAGACTACTACACACTCGCTACAAAAAAAGCTAAAGAGAAACTGAAAAAGAGAAGTCAATAGTTAGTCATAGATCTGTATGAAGGGCGGTGCTTCAAATCTAGAATATCATTAATATTCTGATCTTAGGTGAAGATCTATTTGAAAATTCTGAAAAGTTCTGGTCATACTTAACGTCAATGACGTGTCAAAACAGTACATTCAGTCTGTCGGTGATGTGTGTAATGCTGAAAGTGAAGACAGCACTCAGAAAGCAGAAATATTAAATAGCGCATTTTAAAATGCATTTACGTGTAAGGATACTTCCAAACAATTGTTTAACCTCCGCACAAACTCATACATACGAAATGTTCAAATTAGTATCCCTGTATTGGGAAAAAGTAAAGCCTACTTAAAATAAACAAGGAATCATTATAATTGTGGTTGTTAGATGTGTGATTAATGGAATGTAGGGTCTCTCATGGTATGTAGAGGATCAGGCATTAAGGTAATGCTGCAAATAGATAGTAATAGTATTCTCCTAATGGTATCAATCCATAATTTTATTCCTAGTATTATTTGAGATTTTCGGAACTCTATTACAATCCTTAGGTATGGCGACCAACTGAAATTCGGATAAAAAACCTGAAAACATTTGAAGTATTGTGCTGTCAAAGAATGTTAAAAATCAGTCAACAAATAAAGAACAAAATAAACAAATTCTAAAAAAGTACGTGAAGAAATAAAGCTACGGAAGACTTACCATAAGAACAGGCATGTTACGGGACATTTTCTGCGGTATAAAGTAATAGCTTAGCTGACGCTGGAAGGAGCAGTGGGCAGCGACTTGAAATATGCAAGGAAGGTTAAAGTGGGCAGGGAAACACCTCACCCCGATGTATAAAACCTCTTATTTCATCTGATTACTTTACAGATAAGTTATTGTATTAAATGTTAGACATTAAGCATGTAGGCCAGGAGAAGTTTACAAAGATTTGATGGTTCAAATGGCTCTAAGCACTATGGGACTTAACATTTGAGGTCATCAGTCCCCTAGACCTAGAACTACCTAAACCTAACTAACCTAAGGACATCACACGCATCTATGCCCGAAGCAGGATTCGAACCTGCGACCGTAGCAGCTGCGCGGTTCCGGACTGAAGCGCCTAGAACCGCTCGGCCACAACGGCCGGCTACAAAGATTTGAAATTATGTGTAAAGCTTGTTAGATATCTCTAAGAACTCTTATTACCAAAGAATGGATGAATAGGGTCTGTGTAATTTGCACACAGTTCTAAGCAAAAGCTGATTTTTCCAGCTTCTAATTGTTAATGACGTCATATTTCCTGAGCTATGAGCCGTAAAATAATATAATTCTGCACGTACATTAAGTGGCAGTTGTGAATAATGTCTGCAAAACGCGTTACAAATAGAATTAGTATTAAAGAAGTAATAAATTAAATTGTCATTACAGATGCTGAGGTTTTACTGCATGGATAGCGAAAATGTCGTAAGCAATAAACTTTTTTCGCTACAGAATTTTGTGGGGTAACGGGGATTGGGAGTGAATGAAAAAAAATAGTCACAAAAATTGTAAATTACGTGTAAAGTTTGTTGGACGTCGCCAAATGCATTTATCCTCAACTACTGGGTGAATGTAGCCTGGATAAATTGCGCACCGTGACTGGAGCTGCATCACGACATATACAGAATTTCTAACTGTGTTTTTTTTCTTATTGCGCTAAACCTTTAGCATAAGATTATATCTCTTAATGAGTAGATTAAGGGAGCGTTTGAAATTTTCATATTCGGTCAATAACTATATGAAGTACAGAAAATGAAATTTTTGTTGCTATTCGAAGGCTCTTAGATAGCAGAGTGCTAGAGGGACCTTATATCGGGTTAGTCATTTAGTAATATAGGTGTTGGGTGTAATGGTGAAATGGAGATCAATTGATTAGCGCAGGACGGGAACAGACCAAGAGCAGCATCAAAGAAGTCGAAAGAGTGAAAACTTAAAATACAGTTATGGCGACATAGTTTGAGAAATTTGTTATTCCTCAGGTCAAAATTGAGGAGTGGCGGGAATTTATATAGCGGCGAATCACCCTGGCACAGGACACATGGACTATGCAAATTGCCACTAGAGAGGCTGCGCTCCCCAATAAGCTCACAGCACTGCAGGTGAGCTGAATCAGCCGCCGCACGCTATGGAGAAGGCACCAATTCAGTCACGCGTTTGGTATATTTAATGATAATACATCATACGATAATTGTGTTTATGCAGTGGCGGACCATATATTTTCGGCAAACATACAACGGTTTTATAATGAAAACTGTGAAGGCCGTTCTGATATATGAAACAATAAATCTCCTTGTTGGTATTTACTCTGTACGCGAATGGACGTTTAAAATTAACGAAATGTTTGTAATGCCTCCGGTAAATAAACAGCATTAAGTAAATTCAAAGATAAAGTATTTTAATTATGAGTAGTGTTTTTTATATGAGACCCCTTGAATTAAATTCGGTTTAAAATTTCCACTGAAATGTCTGTGGTAAATATTGAGCAAAATACCAACACAGCTCTCAGTGGATTAACTACAAATTATTTCGATTTCATGTTGTGAGTAACGGTCCTCATAATATCATTAATATTCAGGTAAGTATATAGATGCATAAAACTGTGAACAACATAAAAAATCCGTAATATATCTCAACGAAGAACTTGAAACTTTTAGCAAAGAGCAGGAGGATGTAGAGGAACTATGGCTCAGTTTTGAAAGAATAGTTGACCTTGGACTGGAAAATATGTACTCAGTAGAACAGTTAGTAATGAGAGGGAACAGTCATGGTATACAGTCACTCCAAAAATAGCTTCTAATTAAAGAGAGAGTACTGCCTAATAGGTGTAAAACAAATCGTAAGGCTGTAGACAGAAAGATGCTGAATGAAACGCATTTAGCTGTCAAGAGCATGCATGATGCCTTCAATGGCTACTGTAGCGGAATATTGTCAAGTGATCTTTCACAGGACACACAAAAAAAGTTAATGTCCAGCCCCTAGTGACTGAGAAAGGAACTGAAATTGAGGGTAACAAAGCAAAAGCTGCTATGCGTAACTCCATTTTCAAATGTCCCTTTACAAAGGAAATCACTGAAGAACTGCCCCAATTTAATCCTCGTACCACTGAATAGATGAATTACATAAGTATTAGTGTCAGTTTTTAGTGTCAGTGGTGATGATAAACAGCTGATATCGTTAAAATTAAACAAAGCTCCAGGCTCCGATGGAATCCCTGTCAGATTCTATACTGAATTAGCGGCTGAGCTAGCCCCTCTTATAACTAGAACCCATCATAGATGCCTCTAACAGGAAAATGTGCCCAATTCTTGGAAAAAGGCACAAGTCCCACCCGAAGTGATTTGCAAAACTACCGTCCAATACACTTGACATCGACTTGTTGTAGAATCTTAGAACATATTCTGAGCTCAAACATAATGAAGTATCTTGAACGGAAGACTTCCTCAATGCCAGCCAGCATGGATTTCGGAAACATCGATCATGTGAAACCCAACTCGCACTATTCTCACATGACATACTGAAAGTTTTAGATCAAGGCAACCAGGTAGATGCAGTATTTCTTGATTTCCGAAATGCATTTGACTCAGTACTGCACCTACGCTTATTGTCAAAAGTACGGTCATTTAGGGTATCAAGTGAAATTTGTGACTGGATTCAGGACCTTTTTGTAGGGACGACATAGCTTCCTATCTTGGATGTAGAGTCATCGTAGAGGTGTACTTCAGAGAAGTGTGTTGGGACCCTTGCCGTTCATGTTGTGTATTAGCGACTTTTCAGACAATCAGGCTTTTTGCAGATGACGTATTTATCTGCAATGAAGTAGATTCTGAAAGAAGCTGTATATATATTCCGTCAGGTCTTGATAAGATTTCAACGTGGTGCAGAGATTGACAACTTCCTCTAAATGTTCAGAGATGTGAAATTTGCACTTCACAAAAAACAGTAGTATCCTATGACTATAATATTAATGAGTCACTGTATGAATCGGTCAGCTCATACGAATACCTGGGTATAACGCTTTTTAGGGATATGAAATGGAATGATTACATAGGTTCAGTCGTGGGTAAAGCAGGTGTTAGACTTCGGTTTATTGGTAGAATACTGGGGAAGTGCAATCAGGCTACAAAGGAAATTGCTTACAAATCACTTCTGCAACCGGTTCTAGAATATTGCTTAAGTGTGTGGGACCCGTACCAGATAGGGCTAATAAGGGATATTGAACACATATAGAAAGGACATCACGAATGCTCACAGGTCTGTTTAATCCATGGGAGAATGCCAGAGAGATACTGAATGAAGTGAATTGGAAGACTCTTGAAGATAAATGTAAATTATCCCGAGAAAGTTTATTAACAAAATTTCAAGAACTGGCTTTAAATGATTACTTTAGGAATATTTTACAACCCTCCTAAGTATCGCTCACATAAGGACCGTGAGGATAAGATTTAGAACAATTACTGCAGGCACAGATGTTCAAATAATCATTTTTCCCGCGCTCCATACTTGAATGGAACAGGAAGAAACCCTCATAACTGATAGAATAGGACATACTATCTGACGTGCGCCTCACGGTGGTTCGCAGAATGTAGATGTAGATGTAGACCTCGAACTACTGTCAAACGTTAATGAATCGCGTTCCGTAAACTCATAGGAAGTTTTGACAGAAACCAGACAAAAGGACAATGAATTACATTGAGTTACCGTAATTGTGAAGTGTTGTGTAATTTGGATAACATGGCAATCCTGCGCCAAGAATCTGATTGCCTCGCTCATGGTCGCTTATATCTATGAAAATTGTTTTCCTTTCATATTGTTTCGTAGCTAATGGATGAAGTTCTGTTGTTCGAGTTTGAACTGTAATTAAAAATTTATTCTCGAACACTTGTTTCCTGATACTAATTTTATACAGGTTATTCTGTTTAAAGGATAATTTTCTATCTATGTATTATTAACTATACGGTCAAACTATTGAAGCCTTCCACAGTTTCTGGGGACGTAACTCATGTTTCCCCAAGTTATTCCTGTCGTGTGCAGAAACATGCTGCATATGGATAAGTGCGTAGGCTTTCAAGGCCAGGACCTATTTCCATGAAAAGGTTCCGGATATCAGACTACGTCATTTCGAAATACAGCTATGAAAACGACATTCGAATGACCTTCTCAGCGGTGTTCTTCATGTTTATTGAAGAGGCCAACAAATTTTCTTTCCATAATTTACAGCAATGAACCAAAACATTATGAGTACCTGGTAAATAGCGTGTTGGTCCACCTTTGGAACGCAATGCAGCAGCGATTCTGCCGACATGGATTCGAAAAGTCCTTGGCAGGTGCTAGGAGGTGTGTTGGTCAGATGTCCAGTCACAGACCTCGACGCAATTGTCGTAAATTACTGACAGGTGGTTTGTGGGAGTCATAGATATCTTCCATAGAGCTCAAATCAGGCGAAGCTGGTGGCCAAGACATCAACGTAAGTTCGTTACCATGCTCCTCAAACCGCTGTAGCACGACACTGGCCTCATAAGACGGACTGCTATGTAGCTGGAAGATGTCATCGTTGTCGAGGAAGTCACCAAGAATGAAGCAATCCAGGTGGTCTCCAATAATGTTGGCATTTCTGACACCTGTAATGGTGCCTTGGATTACTACCACTTCCGCAGATACCATTTAAGCCCGGCTGATTATCTGCAATAGCATAATGTTCCCCCCACTACAGTGCGTCCGTGGAGAAGTGCGCATTTCGAACAGCCGTTCGCCTGGATGGTAGCGGAACAGGTCACTACCATTTACCTGGTGTATACTTCGCTCATCATAAGAATAAACTTGATGCAAACAAACACAAACAAAATGACTGGTCAGTAGAAGTAGTTCTCGAGCACTGGTTTGTTCCCCTCTTGGAAGTAGGACCATCTTATGTATTAGATATCTTATTGCTATGTCACCATAAACGAAACTTTAAGACATTCTAATGTATTAACAACTACCAACGTTTTTCATAATTATACTTTAACTACGCAATTTTTATTTCAAAAATCATGTATAGTCACACTCTGCAAGCGCTGCTTATACATTGATTCTCTTAGTGTTCATATGTACCAAGGAAGTGGATGGCACTGCTTCTGCTTCGTAGTGACACACGAGTGCGGAATACTGTGAATGACTAGAAACAAGTTGTTTTCAATGTTTTCCACAAGATTACAGAGAAAAATCAGCTATGACGTTTTTTCGAGAAACACTATGTAATAAATGTAAGGGGATCATAATTAATAATATGCATGCACTAAATAGATAAGGGAGTGGGCTGGCTAGTTGCTGTTCGAAAGTCGTTTTGTATCGTATTTTTCTTCGGTTTGAATACCTACATCATTTAAATATTCATTCATCAAATAGATGGTAATTTGCTCATATTTAATCACCATTATTTCAAGAAAAATGAACGTCTTCTAGTTTTTAATTCTGGTTTTCACTGCAAATACATATTCTTAATTACAGCTATCTAACAAAAGATTCTTAAAAATTGCCGAAGTCAAGAAGACATTACACAGTTATATTTTTCGGAGAAAAATGACAAATCAAATATTCTTTGTATATGCTCATTGTTTTGTAGGACATATGTGGTATCATACGAGCCAGAGTGATGAGGGGCATAGAAACATGAAAAGCGGTAATCTTCACAGCAGCGAGCACACTGTAAAAATGCTACATATATACAGTTGTCACCTTAGCACTGCCATCTGAACCCAGCAGAATTTATCTGGAGCAGAGCTAAGACATTTGTCGCGAGAAATAAAGAGACCCATAAGCTGCCGAAAGTACTAATGCACGGACCTTGTAAGTAGGCTGTTTAGGTTTTTATGTTGGTAACGCCACGTAGCGCTCTGTATGAAAATCAATGACTGTGCTGTGTGCAGTCTGTGGCTGGTTTGCATTGTTGGTATATTCGCTATTATAGTGTTGGGCAGTTGGATGTGAACAGCGCGTAGCGTTGCGCAGTTGGAGGTGAGCCGCCAACACTGGTGGATGAGGGGAGAGAGATGGCAGAATTTTGAGAGCGGACGATCTGGACGTGTGTTCATCAGAAAGAGTAAATTTGTAATTTTGGATATCATGAACTGATATATATGTAATGACTTTTGAACACTATTAAGGTAACTACATTGTTTGTTCTCTATAAAAATCTTTCATTGGCTAACTATGCTTATCAGTAGTTAGTGCCTTCAGTAGTTAGATTCTTTTACTTAGCTGGCAGTATTGGCGGTCGCTGTATTGCAGTAGTTCAAGTAACGAAGTTTTTTGTGAGGTTAGTCATTCATGAAAGGTATAGGCTATTGTTAGTCAGGGCCCTTCTTTTGTAGGGATCATTGAAAGTCACATTGTATTGCGTTAAAAATATTGTTTGTCCGTTTACTGTTGATCAGAATAAGTAAAGAGAGAAATGTCTGAGTACATTCAGTTCTGCTCATCTGTTTGAAAGTCAAGTAAGGGGTTTACCAGCACAGTAATTCATAAACTTTTCTAAGGGGATGTTTCATATGGCGACCCTGCCAGGGTACCTCACTGGGATCTTCTGATTTTTTCTTGTAGTTTGTGTATTTAGTATAGTTATTGTTTATTACTAGCCTGTAATTGTAGAGAGAATCTCCTTTGCGCTTGTAGTTTTTCATTGTTGTACAGTAAGACAGTTGTGGCATGCATGTAGATTTGCACCAAGTATTTCGTAGCAGTGATTGCAATTAATTAGATATTATTTTCAGTGCTATGTTAATCCGTTTTCTTATTTTGCTCTTCAAATTGTGCTTTTCTTTGCTATCGTGTGAAATATTGTGGTAATAATGGCATGTGAAAAACGTAATACTAGGCTCCAAAGTAAACTGAGAAATGACAGTGAAGATGAGGGTAGTGTGTTAGCGCCACTGTGTAATGAATTAACTAATGTTCAACATAGTAATTTGGTAATTGTGCATAGGGAAATGGATCAGGCAATAAATAATCGTGAAACAGCTAGTGAAGAGGGTAGTATTGTCTATCGGTCGGTAGGCAACAGCTCGCCACAGGGATCCGAAGTAACTGGACACAATTTTGCAAATACCGTAGATTCAGATTTTGTGTCATTACCCGTTTCTAAATCAAGTCAAGACTCATTTTCTGCTTTTCAAAATGCGAATGTTCCCAGTGCAAATGCACTGCCGAAAAGAACAGAGGAACACGTTTCAGACACCAGTGCATTGTTATTACGATTAATGCAACAAAAGGGATAACACCTTCAAAAGTTAGACATAATGGAATAAAATCAGAGACAAACACGTAACAGTTAGACACGATGGAACAAAATTAGAGACAAACACAGCAACAACTTCAAACGTAAGACTGAATGGAAGAAACGCTTGAACAAACACGTGAAGGTTTAACTGCTGAGTTACTTAAAATCAAAACGAAAGGTCAAAAAGTCTGTAATTACGTAAAAACACAAATTTGTGAGCATTTCCAACCTATTTTTTCGCGTCATGAAAATGCATTACAGAATCACGAAGCAGCCATAAAGGCACTGCAAACTATTGTTCATGAAAATCACGACACCTTGCAAGCTAAAATTGACTCAGTTGCATCTACCGATTCGGTTACGCAACTTGCAAAAACTCAGGAAAACTTAAAGGACACAGTAGATACGTTTTCAACACAAATGGACGCTCTGAAACTCGGTTCAGAAAATCACACTGAGGAAATTAGTTCATTATCGTAGAAAGTAGCCGAACTTTCGGATCAGTTCACTAACTTATCTAGCCGGCCGGAGTGGCCGTGCGGTTCTGGACGCTACAGTCTGGAACCGAGCGACCGCTACGGTCGCAGGTTCGAATCCTGCCTCGGGTATGGATGTGTGTGATGTCCTTAGGTTAGTTAGGTTTAATTAGTTCTAAGTTCTAGGCGACTAATGACCTCAGAAGTTGAGTCGCATAGTGCTCAGAGCCAACTAACTTATCTACAAAGGTAGATGATGATCTGAATGACACAAGACCTGTAGCCTTCACTGACACAGAAGAGTATGAACAAATTAAGAAATTTAAACAAAATCAGTATCAAATTAATACGCAACACAAAAGAGAAATCCGGGAAGCACAAGACCAGTTGGCACAAGTAATACAAGAATTACATATTTCAGAGGACACTCGCGCTCCAATACGGGAAGAGGAACTTAGAAATTCGGAAAAGCAACAAAATAGTAACACAAGGCATTTCGGAAATTATGAAAGAAATTGGCAAGGTGCAATTAATTTTGAGATGGAGCCGCTGACACGACGTAACAATGACCGATATGCGACTCGCCGACACGAGGACTTTGATTATATGCTGTTCATTACTACACGTAAATTCAAAAAGTTTAAGAATTCTGCCAACGACATTCATCCACAAGCGTGGCTTCATCAATTCTCTCATTGTTTTCCTCCCAACTGGTCATTAGAGCACAGATTAGAATTTATGTGTGGCTACTTAGAGAATGAACCAGCTGTAAGAATGCGATCGGTCATTCACGATTGTCACAGTGAAGGAGAATTTTATCATGCCTTCCTCTCAGCATATTGGTCTCAAGGCACACAAGACTGAGTAAAACATAGCATCATAATGATGAAACATTTCAAACACTCTGAATTTTCCAGTCTTGTGAAATATTTTGAAGTCATGTTGCATACGAATCAGTATCTGTCAAACGCATACAGCCCCTCAGTACTTATTCGCATTTGCTTAATCAAATTGCCTGAACGTTTACGACTTATTATATTGGCAGGACGTTGCAAAGACGACATTGAAGCTTTTCAGGGACTGTTACAAGAACTGGAAATTGACACTGACAATCGCAAGAAGCGAAACAGAAACACAACAATTACAGGTCACATCCGTCACAATTCCTCGATGACAGAAATAATAAATGGACACGACATGGCTATTCTTACAACGCAAATAATGACCAAAACAGACACCACACGTATGACAACCATTGGCACAGTAATAATAATTACAGGGAAAGATCACCTCTCCACGGTAATGACTATAACAGAGACAGTCAGAGAACCAGACAATATGGGAACCAAAACAATTATTATCAAGGGAGACAGAATAACTTCAGATGCAACAGTTCATCGCGCAGTTACGATTCAGGGAGAAATTCTCCACTATGTGATCGACAAGAAAGAAACTATGGAATCTACCAACATGACAACAGACGATATAATCGTAACGACAGACCTGAATTTCATCAGAACTGGCGAGATTCAAACAGGGGAGGGCCTTCTCGACGAGGTGAATCTGTAGAAGTTAGGTCCCCTAATCCTAATAACGACGCGCGCCAACAAAGAGACAGACAATGACTCGCACCGCAGACAGTCACGTGCGCTGGCTGACTCAGAGGAAAATAACATAGACGCTAACCTTGAGAAAAAATTTAGCATTCCTTACCGACCTATACAACATTATAATTGCTTAGAAGTTGAAACTCTGCACACTAGAAAGGGTAAAAGATTGCACCACATTTCACATGTAAAACCGTTTATTGAGAGATAATCTGCTTTTTAACTTAGTCTTTGCTATAAAATTTTTCACTTCACGTTACTAGAACGCTTTGTCACACTAAGAAACTGTTAACATGCAACAATGTTTTGGACTTAACTATCCAGTCAAGAACCAAAGGAACATATTTAGACAGTAATTATGAATGCATTTTTATAGTGAACAGATGACACAGTGTTATTGTGTGTGTACATTCTTGCTTGTTAGCTGCACTATTATGTAACGAATATATGGCTTACATACTTAGAACATATACTGCTAATAAGATTTTAATGCAACATTTTGGTTTACTTGAAAAGACATTCTTTATTTGAAGTACTTTCTGTGAGATTAAAGATAACTTAGCATTTGGTTTCTTTGACAGCTACACGATTATATCACGACGCTACTAATGTGTGGCACAATTTACATTGTTGATTTTGCGGTGTACCTGTTTTATATTTGCATAGTTTTACTGTATTATTCTGGAAAGTAAAACATGTTTTAGTAGTAACTTTGAGGTATAGCTACAATGAGACAGACTTTTCCATAGCACAATAATATGTTACAGTACAGTACTTACTTCATCACGTCAACAAGCGTAATAACTACGTTATCTATACCCAAAGCGTTTCACTTTTGTTTATGATGAGGTAAGTACATTGACTTCTGCAGAACTTAGCTTATGGAGGACGATAACTACGACACTTCCACAGCATTATCTTACAGCAAGGCGCACATTTATCGCTAAAGGACACGCGTTTGAGTGATTAATTTTTGTACTTCAAACATTTATTTTTAAATATTTTTGAATCACAAAGATACAAAGAAAGTTTTCGGTGATATATTTCATTCGATTGATGTAATCTGTAACACCTGAGGGTATAATTACATTAATCCTCAGAGGTTACACGCCTACTTTGTGTGCTAAGCGTGTGGCGTGCGCTAGGAGCCCTAGCTAATATGATATTTGCTCATACAACTTTACACATCGGTACCATATTTCTCTAACACAGAATTATACAGCTATCTGATTATTTAACAGAGAAACAAACTTTCTTTACTACGTCAGTGACAGATGTTTACGCAATTACACAGTTGGATAACTTCACACTCATGAAATTGTATTTTGTCTGTACTATGTGAATTGTTCATATTTTTTCGGAACCATTGTGATACTATGAGAACTTTGAATGATGTATTTGGTATGGGATCATGATTTTTAAAGTACGTTTGAGGTAGATGACACTATTGAAATGAGCAGAGAATTTTTTTAGGTTTTGAAATTATTGCAGAAATCTACGAAGTTTTTGAGATTTGGCTTAGGTTTTATGATGTTATTATTATGACAACGATGTGTATTATGCTGTTGAGGTGTGTTTATGATCAACAAGTTGATGCTACCGTATATGAAGAATGTGATTATGTGTTTATATGTATATGAATAATGAATAGAAGTTAGGGACTCTAGTTTGTGAAAAAGGATGTTGGAAACCAAGAATCGTACTTTAAGAGTTATGACTTGTGTGTCCATGAATTTATCTATCACAACACTGCTATTCATGAGATTTTGTTTCTACACATTTCTACTGTAATTTTTGGACCTGAGAAATTTTATTGGTATCAAACTGTCACTCTAGCAGAAACTGCTGTCGTACATTCTTGGGTAAGAAACCTAAGTGACCTTGACATAATGCATTGTGGGCGCCCAGCTGCACCAGTTCCTGGAGAAAAAGCTATGAGGTGGAGAAAAAAAGAGGCCATTAACCTCACTATTGACATTCCTTTGTAGAAAGCATCGCAAATATGACACGCTATTACTTGGAAACATATGATTATACTGTGGAACTTGTACTTTGTGCTACTTATTGAAATGCTTATGAACTGATGGGAAATATTCTTACATCTGCACACCTGATTATGAAAAAGTCTTTCTACGAGAGTTGAGAGAATTTCTACCGACTTATGAAATGCCACATGACTATTTAATGATATTTTTATGCTTTGCTTTGTACATAGTTGCTTATTTCATTTCATATCTGGTTTCCAGCCGTGTTGCAGCATTGGTTTTATAAAATAAAATTAAATGCATTTGCTAACGTGAACAATTTCTGTCAACAGATCTGTTAAATAATAATTTTATGATCCACATTCTTCAAAAAAGGCGCACTTGGAAAGGAAAGAACAATAAGAAGGAACTAATAACAGAAACTGCATACATGATTTTCTTTCAGGTACTTGGTAATTTTTTTTTGTAGAATAAGTTGTTGTGGTGCACCACTTTAATGACATAGACATTAAGATGTGAGTAGATATTTCCCTTATCTGCATTGTTGTCTTTAGTGTACTATTTTTTCTGCTTGTGGGTTTGTCATGTTTAAATATAAGTTATTGCATTTGCTGCTGCTGTTTTCCAGGCATAGTGCTATTGAATTTCAGTTTGTATTACTCTGTTAAACCAGTTTTACTACTGATTTATTTTTCTTGATGCTGAAAATTGGCTCATATTAGTTGTAATGTAGCATTTGCTTTGCTAATTTAGATATACTGCTGCTTGCTTTGCCTTTTTTGTCATTATATTTGTGTTAACTTTTTTTTTTTTTTTTTGCTGCTGCATTGCGTTGTCCCTTAGTATATATATCTGAGCTCAGTAGATTTAAGGTAGCTTAAGAGGGAGGGATACTATGTAAGAAACTAACTATGGATAATAGGGAAAGAATGCATTGAGAAGTTATATCAAAAAGATTTGGGCCAAAATGAGTAGTGTGCAATGAAGAATAATTATTTTGAAAGAGCATATGAACAAAACAGTAGGGTTTAGGGACAACAGGTATAGATAGGACTTTTTGGGAATAATGGTGAACTAAGGGAGATCTCCAAGAAGTAAAGAAAGTTTTGTATGCAAATCAAATACTGCAGTGAAACAAACCCTGTCCTTTCCTTTTGTGTTATTCTGCTATGTGTTTGTGTATGCTTGTGTATTTGTGTTCTTCCTGTCTTTATGTGTTTATCTGATAAGAGTTATGTTGTAGAATTTAATAATATGTTATTTACTTAGTAAATATGTTTACACATTATTTATTCTGTTTTGTTTTAATGCTCCTGTGTGAAGTCTAAAGCTATTGAGATCTTTTATGTATTTACTTATGTCATAATTCCTGTTACACTGATATATATGTTTATTTTGATTCTTTCGTAAAGCCCATATTACTACAAATGTTATCTGTATTGTTCTGTTCTTTAATGATGTATTTTGTACCTTTGTAATTGTAATCTCAAATTTATAATTGTATAGACACCAGTTCTTCAAATTAAGTTTCATTTCCCTGCACACGTTTCTGTTGGTCATAGTATATGCACAATATGTGAGAATTTGGGACTGTTAGTGTTTGCACGTGTGTTAATAATTCAGCAAGGGACTGGTTAACAGCATTGCTGGTTCTAAGGACAATTCCAAAAACTTTGTGAGTGCACAAGTTGTGGTTTATGGACTTGCTATATTGTCCGCAAGACTCTTCGATGGTGATTGTGCACCTGCACAGTCGCAACAGATGGCTGCTGGCTGTCTCTACAAGGACTGCAGACGGTCTGCACCTTTAATGGCCCACCAGTATCATACTCTCTACCAGGACTACAGTGGGTCTGCTCTGTGATAACCTACCTGACTCTGTTGTAGGTTTGCTCTGTTGTGGCCCATTGCCTGTCTGCATGTCAAGAGACAGCACTGTCTTTCCGTTAGAAGGACAACACTACTTCTTCAGGACTGCAAGGAAATCCATTACTACCGTGTGCATTTTCTTTTACTGCTCAGACTTTGAGAAAAAAAAACTGTAATTACTATTGTGATGAATGATCAGAACTGTCTTTATGAGAACAGTTCTTGCTTTTGACCAACATCGTATCAGTAAGTGTGTGCATTTGGTATCTTTGTTATTGTAACTATGAAAATTTCATCCCATTAGGCTGTTTAGGTTTTTATGGTGGCAACGTCACGCGCTCTGTATGAAAATCACTGGCTGTGCTGTGTGCAGTCTGTGGCTGGTTAGCATTGTTGGAATATTCGCTATTATAGTGTTGGACAGTTGGATGTGAACAGCGCGTAGCGTTGTGCAGTTGGAGGTGAGCCGCCAGCAGTGGTGGATGTGGGGAGAGAGATGGCAGAATTTTGAGAGCGGACGATCTGGACGTGTGTCCATCAGAAAGAGTAAATTTGTAATATTGGATATCATGAACTAATATATATGTAATGACTTTTGAACACTATTAAGGTAACTACATTGTTTGTTCTCTATCCAAATCTCAGAGATTTTCATACAGAGCGCTTCGTGGCGTTACCAACATAAAAATCTAAACAGCCTACTTACAAACTTTGTGACACGTCATTCCCGAACGATGGCGAAATATAGAACAGCACTTCATAAAAGAGGAGGAGGAAATGTGGATTTTTTGGTGGCTTGGGATTCTGTTGCTGATCGCCTCGTTATCAGCGTAGCAGTACCGAAATGTAGCGTGTTGCTCGGAGTCCGATATGGAAGGAGTTCAGAGATTACCAGACCACTGACTGTAATACCTTCAGTGGCTTCAATATTTAACTTGATCCGAGCAGCGCGCTTTCGCGCCACACATATCTCATGGAGGAAAATTACCCTTGTTAACGTCCGGAATTTTTATCACTCTTAAAATCGATAGCATGTTGGGTTTTCCATCATATTACCTAAGAAGAGTATCACCTGAGTTTTACCATTACTTCCTTCTGTTTAAAAATTAAATGATAGTCGAGGCTGTATCGTTGTCTGCTCGTCTTTTTACGTCTTTGTTACAACTATTCACATCACTGCAGGTTAGTTGGACCAGGTGGCTAACCTGTGCTGTCCATGTTAAATGCGCCGGTAAGGCTGTTATCCTGTATTATCGCTGAGTCGATGCACGAGTAAGGCACAGCGTAAAACGGATCCTCATTGTTGTATTTGACTGTACTCCAGACAGCTTGGCTTCCGCTCCACGTGAAATGAAATCCAATGAGGTTCCAGGAAACGCAGAGAAAAACATAGCGTAATGTTTACATGAGGTTTATTCTTATGATGAACAGAGTATAGTAGGTAACACGGTTAATCCGTCCAGAGAATATGTTTCCACTGATCCGTGGTCTAGTCTCTCTTCTTTACGGCAATCTTAATTGACGATGTCGTTGCGTCAGCATAGGTACCGTTAAGACACGTCTGCAGCGCAGTCCCATGATCAACAATATGCACAGAACGGTGTGCTCCGAAACAGTCACGCCTACACAAGAACTGTACTCTATCGTCATTTCCGCAACAGATCGCCATGTATCAAACTTTACAGAGCGGGCAAGCCTGACACCTCCGCGTTCTGCAACGAGGCGTAGAAGCTCAACATTCTGCAGCCGACTGGTGGTTCACGTCCGTCAACCACTTTCCACTGATTCTTACGACAACAGCATGTGAACAGACAATCAGCTACGTCGCTTCCGAGATGCTCGTTCCCAGGCACCAGGTCGTAACCATCTGCCCTGAATGAGTGCAAAATACAAATGAATACATTAAAAAAACTTAAGTATTAGTAAATTAGCTGCAACAAAGACCACACAATCCAGGGCTAAGGAAATAAATTTCAAACTCCCTTAGCCAGAATAGAAAGAATTTTATGGACTATCGTGGGCTGACTGTGTGCTTCAAAGAATGTTAATCGATGACGTATTTAACTTATAGTGTGAATGTAAACACGTGCACAAATGAGCACTGCTATCCAACTCAACATCTAGCAAGCATCAGTGGTGTTTTATGTGTGTGGACATCCCTAGTTACACAAGGTGCCTTTTAACTGTACTCTTTTGACACTGAGCTCTTTTGATATGGTACGTACTATCTACTATAATGTCAATATGATAAGTGTGATGGTTCAGATGGCTCTGAGCACTATGGGACTCAACATCTGTGGTCATCAGTCCCCTAGAACTTAGAACTACTTAAACCTAACTAACCTAAGGACATCATACACATCCATGCCCGAGGCAGGATTCGAACCTGCGACCGTAACGGTCATGCGGTTCCAGACTGACGCGCCTAGAACCGCACGGCCACACCGGCCGGCAATAAGTGTGATACTGTCATAATGGAACATGAGGTATAACAACTTATTAAAGATCAGAATACGGCAGTCTTAACTGTTTGCAACTGGGCATCAGGAATAAATAGTATTGAATAAGACCTTGGCTATTACATTTTCATCACAGCAATTACAGATCGCCCCTTCATATCTCTATTTACTGACCAGAACTGAAGGCTAAACTCTGTTGTAATGGTGCATATTGTTTCACCCTGGAGCTAATTTCTAGACTCCATCTCCACAACACTATGCTTAAAGCCATTGTGTAGTGAAACAGCTTTCTGTGTCGAACGAAAAATTTACTGTCTGTGACAAGAAACCTTTTCCAAGAGAACAATTCAGTTGGCAATATGGTTGGCTCAGAGCGCTATGGGACAACATCTGAGGTCATCAGTCCCCTAGAACTTAGAACTACTTAAACCTAACTAACCTAAGGACATCACACACATCCATGCCCGAGGCAGGATTCGAACCTGCGACTGTAGTGGTCACGCGGTTCCAGACTGAAGCGCCTAGAACCGCACGGCCACACCGGCCGGTTCATGTTAACTCTTTCCGAATCAGGCAAAGGTATTTCGAGTAGAATATGAGCATTCAGGAAGTGTATTATTCCTTGCGCTAACCCCGAGTCTTTTATTTTTAACGTCTCGTAACCAATAAAACATATAAATGATTAGTTTTGCTACAAATTCAGACTGTAGTTCTCCCAGTTATTGCCCGTGAGAGGCCACTGAGCAAATAGGCGCGCAGGCTGTGACCGAAGCGGCATCTGTGAAGACTGTTGCTTGCCGACCTCTGCCGCTGCTATTGACACGGCATCACAGGGGCCGATTGCCTGGGTCAACCGCAACAACCGATTTGCGCTCGTGACGGTCACATCTTCTCTCTCTCTTTCTCTCTCTTCTCTGTCTCTCTCTGTGCGTGCGTGAGTGTGTGCGTGTGTGTGTGTGTGTGTGTGTGTGTGTGTGTGTGTGTGTGAGTGTTACGCCAGAGAAGGAGAAAAGTACGTAGAGAAAGAGTGAGAGAGAGGGGGATGGGGGTGTGTGAGAGAGAGAGAGAGAGAGAGAGAGAGAGAGGGAGGGAGAGAGAGAGAGAGAGAGAGAGAATTGAGATTGAGGGAGATAGCGTACTTTGTGTGTTAAACGGGCCCAGCCGCGCATGGACTGTCGGTCTATTGACACGTCTGTGTTTGTCAGAAAACAGTGGGCATGAGCAGAAAATGAGCACGCCGTTCCGCTGACAGGCTATTCATTTGTTTGCTTTAATTATCACTGTTGAACTGGGAGACAAAAGCTCCTCTGTACACGGAATTCATATTCAGATTTCACGAAATGCTTTCCACCTACTCTCTTGTCAGGTTCTATAGACCTAATTAGGGCAACTATTTCTCTGCCTAGGCTTTCAGTTTGTGTATTATCGTTAGTTACAAGCATCACTTTAGTGACATAAATCGCTAAACCATTAGCAATAAAGAGATACACAGTGTAATTACAGGTATGTTAATTTCTTGAAAAGTGCAGTTGATTCAGTTTATTTAATTCAGATAGCGTTCCACCAGAAGACCTTTCTGGTTGACATTATATGTGTAAAACGTGAATCTGATAATTAACTCACTGTACATTTCGTAATACAATTCTGGATTTGTTTGCATACTATTAAAAGCGGCTACATCGTGACGAAGACTATCAAATTATCCTATCTTTCGCAGCCATTATTATACAATCCTCGAATCATAATATAATTCTGCCAATAATAAAGTTCCTCCAGAAAAACTGAACTGTATTATTTCAGAACAGACTAGTTTACACCTTAAAATCCTCTTCATGGAACGCATTTGACACACGCTATGCCGCGCGGGATTAGCCGAGCGGTCTTAAGGCGCTGCAGTTATGGACTGGGCGGCTGGTCCCGGCAGAGGTTCGAGTCCTCCCTCGGGCATTGGTGTGTGTGTTTGTCCTTAGGATAATTTAGGTTAAGTAGTGTGTAAGCTTAGGGACTGATGACCTTAGCGGTTAAGTCCCATAAGATTTCACACACATTTGAACACACGCTATCTTAAGAGCATGTGTCACATGCTAAAATGGCAGATAATGATGTAATAAAGGAACTTTACAGCCTTCACAGAGCCTACCCTTTTCATAGTTTTTAGCTTAAAACTGAAGAAGCATTTACATAAAATAAAATTAAGTAACTTCACAATAAATGTTGTATTTCGGATTTTGCTTTAGAATTTATTTATTCAGCCAACACGATTTTGGTATAGAAAACTATCCAGCTGTCAACGACTTGGGGTGAACACATATGCTTAATGGAACAACATCAACACCAAGTCCAACTAAACGATAAACAAGGACCTTCACCGAAATATTAGTGCCGATTTTTCTATTTCTGGTCGAAATATAAGAATAATAACCGGAAACGTTATCCGTAGGTGTTTCTGTCATCCTGAGAAGGTTGAAATTCTTTGAGCCTTTATCATTCTTTTTTATCTTTGATGAGTACACACAAATGTTTGCAGTCAATGACAGTCGTCCATTCGTAAGGCAAACTATTCTCAGTTTTGAAGATCGCTCGATTTTCTAACCGTATAAATCAGTTTCATGAATTTCTTTAGTATCATATTCTGTCCTCACGGACAAGTTTATTTATTGATCATATGGCTGACAAGAACAATGTTACCAAGTATACAGGGTGTTACAAAAAGGTACGGCCAAAATTTCAGGAAACATTCCTCACACACAAATAAAGAAAAAATGTTATGTGGACATGTGTCCGGAAACGCTTAATTTCCATGTTAGAGCTCATTTTAGTTTCGTCCACCTACGCTCAACGGAGCACGTTATCATGATTTCATACGGGATACTCTACCTGTGCTGCTAGAACATGTGCCTTTACAAGTACGACACAACATGTGGTTCATGCACGATGGAGCTGCTGCACATTTCAATCGAAGTGTTCGTACGCTTCTCAACAACAGATTCGGTGACCGATGGATTGGTAGAGGCGGACCAATTCCATGGCCTCCACGCTCTCCTGACCTCCACCCTCTTGCCTTCATTTATGCGGGCATTTGAAAGCTCTTGTCTACGCAACCCCGGTACCAAATGTAGAGACTCTTCGTGCTCGTATTGTGGACGGCTGTGATACAATACGCCATTCTCCAGGGCTGCATCACCGCATCAGGGATTCCATGCGACGGAGGGTGGATGCAGGTATCCTCGCTAACGGAGGACGTTTTGAACATTTCTTGTAACAAAGTGTTTGAAGTCACGCTGGTACGTTCTGTTGCTGTGTGTTTCCATTCCATGGTTAATGTGATTTGAAGAAAAGTAATAAAATGAGCTCTAACATGGAAAGTAAGCGTTTCCGGACACATGTCCACATAACATATTTTCTTTCTTTGTGTGTGAGGAATGTTTCCTGAAAGTTTGGCCGTACCTTTTTGTAACACCCTGTATATTAGCGACACAAGGAAGAAATGCGGAGTTCTGTTAAAATTATTAGAGCGCACACAGAACCGGACGAACTCAATCACAATTTAGCCAATAGGCAACTACAAAATCGGTGTCAGACGAATCCAGAAAATATGTTTGGGGGTAAAATCTGTCTACATCAATGAATGATTATCTGTCTACAATATTTACGACATTCAGGCGCCAGTGGGTAGCAACATACGAAGTCAGACTGAATCTTACACTCTGGAGCGGAGTGTGCACTGTCCTGAAGCTTCTTCACATATTGAAACCATGTGCCAGAAAGTAACTCGAATGTGGAATCTGATTTTTCGATTGTAATGCTCTTGTGTACCCTCCTGCAGAGTGAAATATTCATTCCGGAAACAATCAACTAAGTTATGGTTAAGCCATTTCTCCGTAATATCCTTTCCTCCAGGAGTGTTGTGAAGTGGATAATAGAAGAAAGGTACTGGCTTATATGAACTTTCCACCTACGGGCCTTAATACTTGCAACAATTTTTTCTAGTTTTATTCGTGTATTCTTACACGCACCAGTAACCCAAAATTGACAGCATACGCACAGCGTTCATTTGAGTAATACAGTGTTTCCTTGGGCGTCGTCCAGTTTGTGAAGCCCATAGAGATAGTGCACTTTTAACTCGTTGGATTCGTATTCGCAGGGTGGTGGTTTCGATCTGGGCACGGCCATTGAGACTAAGGTATTCTGTTATTACCCTAAGGCTTTTGAAAAGTACAGCCAGATCACTCCCCATCTTACGCTAATCCCAGCTTATTCTCCGTCTATAGTGACGTCGACGCCAGCGAAACATTAAACCTTAATATTTCCTCCCAAGCTCATTCTTTTACATTGTATAATACGGGAGGGAGACATCTTTCCAATACGCAAGGAAGCACCACTCAGTTTGCTACAAGGAAATCCTATTGTGTCGTTGATCTTGTGGTTTTCAGTCCTAAGACTGGTTTAACGGCGCTGTCCTTATCAGTCTGTCCTGTGCAAGTCTCTTCAGCTGTGTATAACTGCTGAATCTACGTACATTTGAACCTACAGTGAGTACATGGGTCCAACTGTGGAGGGACTTTAACTATGGCTAGTTATAGAAATAAATTTACCAAAGTTTAGCTGAAGTTAGCCTGGTGTTTCATTGCTTGTGGATTCTGTCCAGTGTCACGTACTGTCCCTACCCTCACAAAGGTAAACAACGTACTAAACCCACTTGCCTACTGTGCAGCTGATAGGTAGTCTTGACATCACTACAGTATCTACCATGGTAACCTGCAGTACTGCTGGAGGTATGGCGGGCTTGAAAACTAGTTAGTGCAAATACAGCTTGTTTTGGTTTAATGTTTATATAACGCCTGACAAAAAAGTGAAGCACGCACATGGAGAGAAGAAACGAAATGAAACTTCACGCGTAGGGAAAGGACTGGTTCAAGAACATCCAAGCAAGCGACTTATAATTTGGCGCCCCATCCCTCTTTGATCCTCTGTTCTCCTGTCATTTTCATCTGTGTCAGTTTTCGCTATCACGAGGGCGCGCTGGAAGTAATGCCTCCCAGTTTTTTTTTTTTTTTTTTTTGGGTGGCCGAATGGTTCTAGGCGCTTCAGTCTGGAACCGCGCGACAGCTACGGTCGCAGGTTCGAATCCTGCCTCGGGCATGGATGTGTGTGATGTCATTAGGTTGGTTAGGTTTAAGCAGTTCTAAGATCTAGGGGACTGATGACCTTAGAAATTAAGTCCCATAGTGCTCAGAGCCATTTGAACCATTTGAACCTCCCAATTTTTATTCGAAAATTCTTAAAACTTTTTAAATTAAATAAACGTTTATTAACATTCTACATCTTTCGTCTCCGTTTCTACATATCTGCGGCCCTCTGCAGTTAAGAAGAACCGAATGGTAGCGTGAAATATGGCGGTGTTGCAGCGTAACTACGTCGGTGCGGGAGAAACAGATTTAATCGAGTTTCCAATTTGGAGAGTACGTCCACACATAAAGCGCCCTCTCCTTTAAGATAGTAACGCCAAACCAGACATGAACGCAGCAACATCTGCAACTATCCGACGTCTTTGGTTCACTGTTATCAGTCATCCTTCGTACAGTCCCGACTTGGTCGCGTCCGATTTTCATCACACTTTCGTGGACTTCACTTTGATAGTGATGAAGTGGAACAACGAGTCCGCCTCGGCAGCTGCAGGGTCAGGGCGGAAGATTACGAAGCGATAAGGTCTGGGTCCGCTTCCCGACCGTGTCGCAGATTTTTCTGTTTGGGGCTGGGTGTTGTATTGTCCTTACGTTCGTATCTTCGTAATAAAATCGTCTCCAATACAATGCTATATCGTGTTTCCGTTACTTAGAAGGGTGAATGGTAACGATCCAAAAGCCAATGAACTGAAACTAGAAAAAAAGGAGCGGTGTAACCAGACATTAGGTTATGGCTTCGACAACGAAGTCAAACATTCTACAGTGACGGTATCAACAAACTGATCTTTCCTTGGGAAAATGTATTGGTCGCCAGTCGCCAGTCGCCAGTCGCCACAATGACTATGTTGAGAAACAAATGCAGGGTGGGGCACGATAAGTCACCCGATTGAATTTTGATCCTACAACTTCGACTTCGTGTAGTTCACGGAAACAACTCCAGAAGTCGTTGCGAGTTCATCGCTTCCGTTGTGAGTCCGCCATTTCAGTTTTACGCAATGACGTTAGGACGGTCGACTGTCACATAAAAGACGAAGATTGTGTTAGTGTTCGAGTGGACGAACAGCGTTACATTGCCACAGGAAAAGGTTTCGTGCTCATTGCGGCACACGGTGGGCTCCCAGCCCACAGACAATAAGCAGATTACATCAAAAATTTGAGGGTACTGGATCTGTTTTGGAGTATCAGCAGCCACATGCACGTACCCTACGTTCGCCGCAAAACATTGAATCAGTTCGAGTGGCTTTGACTCGTAGTCCGAGTAAATCAACAAGAAGAGTCAGTGCCGAGTTGGGGATTTCAAGCCGAACTGCACAAAGAATTATTCAATCCGACCTTCGCTTGTATCCATACAAGATGACGGTGGCGCAGAAGCTTACTGCGAGAGATGAGCGGAGACTGAAGTTTGCAAGATGGGCAATCGAGCAAGACCAAGAGCTACACAACACATGGGTTTCTGGCGAAGCTTATTTTTTACGTAAATGGTGTTGTGAACAATCAGAACGTTCGTTTCTGGGCGCGTGAACCTCCGCGAATAATCCACACGAAAGACACCTACGGGAAGAAAGTGTGCCTGTGGGTCGCAATGTCAAGCCATGGAATCAGCGGTCCGTTCTTCTTCGATGCTACAGTAACCGGTGAACGCTATTTACACAGTAATCCTGAGAAGGGAACCGAAACTACAACAAAAATGACAAATCAACAAGAAAACAACTGCAAGAAGATTCTAGAGAAACTGCACTTTTGTTGAACCATAGCTGTTCTCCTCAAAACTCTGATTTAATGGCAAAGTCGCTATTCTGAATGAAACCTGTAGCTTACTTTAAATACCACCAATCACAATCCAAAACAGAGCTTACTTTGTTTGTTTTCAACAAGTACCAGACAAAAAGATTAGGTATATATATAGGCTCTGAGCACTATGGGACTTAACATCTATGGTCATCAGTCCCCTAGAACTTAGAACTACTTAAACCTAACTAACCTAAGGACATCACACAACACCCAGTCATCACGAGGCAGAGAAAATCCCTGACCCCGCCGGGAATCGAACCCGGGAACCCGGGCGCGGGAAGCGAGAACGCTACCGCACGACCACGAGCTGCGGACAAAAGATTAGGTTCAAATTTGTTTAAATATTGGTTAAACAGTTTACCAAAAAGAGAACACAATCTCTTAGATCGTTATATTATCGACATAATTAAATGTCCTCGTACTGAATACACAAGACAACATATTAAAATTTTACTAATAATTATTAAGGAACCATAAAAACGGAATGATTTTAAGGAGCCTCACTAGGAAGCAGGGTTGCGCAGTGAGATATAACAACTGCAAGTCAAGAAATCATTGAACATTTATTTTTGAATTAAAAACACTTAAGGATACTAAAAAATACACAACCGCTTGGAACGATGGAGCTTAAACGTCGACACATGGTACCATAATTATCGCAAGAACACACACGTGCAATCAAATCTGCTAAATAAAGGGTACAGATCATTTACACTGACCATACATGCAGCAAAAGGGACAGAAGTTTGAACAATGCTTCTGTATTCTATGTTTAGTACACTGAGTCATGGAGTAACTAGTTTTGACGATCAGCTTTTGAGGACGAAGGCCCGTTCCAAGAATTCGGAACAAACTCACTAATTTCAGGGTGCAGTTATCAAGAAAGCACATCTACCCTGTAGTGGAACTGAGGATTCAGTCCGATCATGAGACGTAATTACGTTGGATCGCAACATCATAACGTACAAGGAAACGCACGTAGTGCAGCAGAATGTAAGTTACTAAACCGATGAAAATAAAATACAAAACAGACGATAAATAAAAAAAATCTAGCACAAGAACACAGAAACGCACACGACACATTCATACATGGTATATAAAACTAACTGAATTTTCACTCACTTGACGTCACTGCGGGACACCGCAAAGTTGCAATTAAAGAAAGGATGACATTAAGTATACTCAATATTAAAAAATAATGACATCGTTCGCTACCTAACTGAAGTGATTTGTATAGCATGATTACCGATGATTACACTGAAGAAAGACTTCTAGGAACTCAGAAACTAATTCACAGACAATTCAACTTATGGTGCTAGAAATGACTACTCGAAACATCCTTACTCACAGGCGACCCGGGAAAAGCAAAGTCAACACGCTACCGTAGCTGGGGTCTTTCCAGAAGCTGACAACCCTCAGAGAGCCTACGCGGTGGCTACCTGTGCCAAACTTACAACAGCTGTTGATTAGTGTCCACTAATGTCTCTCTGACCCAACGTAACTCTCTTCAAACTCTACTCAAAGGTTGGGGAAACTGGTCGTAAGGTCCACAGAAACCTTCTCCTAACCAAAGGCTTTTGAAGTATCACACACAGACAACTCACACATTCACTCTAGCTGCCGAATGTACGAAAAAGAAAGTCGTGGCACGATAAACAAGTTATACGGACACATACAGAAAATGAAACATGAATTATAAATTGAGAATTCAGTCTCTCTTAGCGTTGAAATCTCGCTGAGGGTATTAAATCACGCACTCTCCCATTCATCTGTTGCTCCAGTTTCGAGTAAAGACCCATCGAACATCGGAAGCGAGAAGAAACGTGAAACCGAAGTTTGCTTTGCAAATTCGATGGAACGGCTCACATGGAGATGTTTCGCTGCTTATCATCCACGATACCATGGAGGGGGGGAAAATGCTGAAGAAGATTCAGAGAAAGAGAGAGGGAGAGACCATTTTCATCTAAGCTGTGATTTACAGTAACAATACAAAACCCAAAAATTAATTTCATTTTGACTTTGCCTCCTTCTTCAGGGTGCAAAATGGAGTTATGTACACTTGTGGGACGATACTCTACAAATTTCGGTCTAACATAAAGCAAGCAATTAGAAACACCAACCGATTAAAAAGAAAATTAAAAATAACATTCATGAGCCAAACTCTCTGCAAATTATCTTAGTATCTACATTCAGAAACTGTAAATTATTAGCCGGCCGTAGTGGCCGTACGGTTCTAGGCTCTACAGTCTGTAGCCGAGCGACCGCTACGGTCGCAGGTTCGAATCCTGCCTCGGGCATGGATGTGTGTGATGTCCTTAGGTTCGTTAGGTTTAATTAGTTCTATGTTCTTGGCGACTGATGACCTCAGTAGTTAAGTCGCATAGTGCTCAGAGCCATTTGAACATTTTTTGTTGTTGTTGTGTAAATTATTGTTGGCTAAATGGCGAGCAGCGAAATTTGTTGTGAAGCTTCATGACTAGTAGTAATGTACTGTAGATAGGACTAGTATGTACAGATGCAGGTAAATATTTTCTTCCAGAGATACAATTGTATTCAAGTAAATATTAAGCTACTAATGGCAGATACACAGCATCTATATATAGTAAAATTGATGAAGCAGCAGATTTACTAATATTCTAATGTTACTTGCTTGAATTTAGCTGACGTAAACATCTGCAACATTAAGCCGTATAGTTAAATTTTTGTTGCTACTCGAATTAAGCTTTAGTAAATTACTTGCGTTTTGTTGATGTGTACTTTGAATTGTTCCATATCGCTGTTGAAGGTACTCCTGCTAGACAGGGTCTACGGCACACGATGAACGAATTAATTAATTAAGCCTTCCGAGTGACTGCTTTCTTCGAATACGATTACACCCGCTTTATGACAGTAACATGGTTTTAAAAGGTATTAAAAACGTTTTCTGTCCGGAAATATTAACAGTGAGACTGAAATTTCACAAAAACGGAAAAACTGTATTTTCATACTCCGTAAGTTCAGGTGGTTCTGCACACCTTAGAAACTAACACTGACAGTAATAATTCTGTCACGTGATAGATATGTTATTCTAGTGCAATTACGAAAGTGAATCAACTACAGCGCTATTCGCCTCCAACCAGTCCTGTCATGCAGTAGACGACGGTGCAATGGGATCAGCGCCTAATGGATTATGCACACGGCAAGAGGACGTAACGGCTGTATTTTAATACTAACGGGTCTGCAACAACATCGCCACCAACGCCTAGCTGTTGAGGACGGCGGACGGAGTCATCAATCACACACAGATAAGAGACGCTATAATAATGTATTCTCATACACTGAGATGACAAAAGTCTTGGGATTGTGATATGCACATATACAGATGGTAGTATAGCGTACACAAAGTACAAAAGGGCATTGCGTTGGCGGAGCCGTCATTTATACTAAGATGACTCATGTGAAAAGGCTTACGACGTGATTATGACCATGCGACGGGAATTAACAGACTTTGAACGCGGAATGGTAGTTGGAGCTAGATGTATGGGCTTTTAATTTCGGAAATCTTTAGGGAATTCAGCTCAGTATTTCAAGGTCTACAGAGTCAAGAGCATGCCGAGAATACCAAATTTCAGGCTTTACCTCTCAGCACGGACAACACAGTGGCCGACGACCTTCACGTAACTAACGAGAGCAGCGGCGTTTGCGTAGAGTTGTCAGTGCTAGTAGACAAGCAACACCGAGTAAAATAACCGGAGAAATCAGTGTGGAACGTACGAGTAATGCATACTTTAGGACCATGCGGCAAAATTTGGCGTTAACGGGCTATTGCAGCAGACGACCGACGCGAGTGCCTTTACTGACACCACGACACCGACTGTAGCGCGTCCCCTGAGTTCGTGACCGTATCGGTTGCATCCTAGACGATTGGAAAACCGTGGCCTGGTTAGATGAGTCCCGATTTCATTAAGTAAGAGCTGATGGTAGGGTCCGAGTGTTGCACAGACCTCACGAAACCAAGGCCCAAAGTTGTCAACGAGGCACTGTTCAAGCCGGGAATTGCTCCATATTAGCGCGGACTGTGTTTAAATGGAATGTACTGAGTCCTCGGTCCCACTGAACCGGTTATTCACTGGAAATAGCTAAGTTAGGCTACTTGGAGACCATTTGCAGCCATTCACGGTCTTCATGTTATCAAGCAAAAATTGTTAGGGATGACAATGTGCCATGTCACCGGACCACATTTGTTCAATATTATTTTCAAGAACATTCTGGACAATTCGAGCGAATGATTTGACCGCAGAATATGGTACATAATCGATTGGTCAGTTCGTACACAAAATCCGGCAGCGGCAAATCTTTGGAAATTACGGACTGCTACAGAGGCACCATGGCTCAGTATTTCTGCAGGGGCTTGTTGAGTCCTTCCCACGTAGCGTTGATGCACTATGCTGGGCAAAAGGAGGTCTGATACTACACTCCTGGAAATGGAAAAAAGAACACATTGACACCGGTGTGTCA
Organism: Schistocerca nitens; assembly: GCF_023898315.1. Taxonomy (NCBI): domain Eukaryota; kingdom Metazoa; phylum Arthropoda; class Insecta; order Orthoptera; family Acrididae; genus Schistocerca; species Schistocerca nitens. Next base: position 492,387,837 of record NC_064618.1, read on the forward strand.
GACCCACCATACTTGCTCCGGACACTGCGAGAGGGATGTACAAGCAATGATCACACGCACGGCACAGCGGACACACCAGGAACCGCGGTGTTGGCCGTCGAATGGCGCTAGCTGCGCAGCATTTGTGCACCGCCGCCGTCAGTGTCAGCCAGTTTGCCGTGGCATACGGAGCTCCATCGCAGTCTTTAACACTGGTAGCATGCCGCGACAGCGTGGACGTGAACCGTATGTGCAGTTGACGGACTTTGAGCGAGGGCGTATAGTGGGCATGCGGGAGGCCGGGTGGACGTACCGCCGAATTGCTCAACACGTGGGGCGTGAGGTCTCCACAGTACATCGATGTTGTCGCCAGTGGTCGGCGGAAGGTGCACGTGCCCGTCGACCTGGGACCGGACCGCAGCGACGCACGGATGCACGCCAAGACCGTAGGATCCTACGCAGTGCCGTAGGGGACCGCACCGCCACTTCCCAGCAAATTAGGGACACTGTTGCTCCTGGGGTATCGGCGAGGACCATTCACAACCGTCTCCATGAAGCTGGGCTACGGTCCCGCACACCGTTAGGCCGTCTTCCGCTCACGCCCCAACATCGTGCAGCCCGCCTCCAGTGGTGTCGCGACAGGCGTGAATGGAGGGACGAATGGAGACGTGTCGTCTTCAGCGATGAGAGTCGCTTCTGCCTTGGTGCCAATGATGGTCGTATGCGTGTTTGGCGCCGTGCAGGTGAGCGCCACAATCAGGACTGCATACGACCGAGGCACACAGGGCCAATACCCGGCATCATGGTGTGGGGAGCGATCTCCTACACTGGCCGTACACCACTGGTGATCGTCTAGGGGACACTGAATAGTGCATGGTACATCCAAACCGTCATCGAACCCATCGTTCTACCATTCCTAGACCGGCAAGGGAACTTGCTGTTCCAACAGGACAATGCACGTCCGCATGCATCCCGTGCCACCCAACGTGCTCTAGAAGGTGTAAGTCAACTACCCTGGCCAGCAAGATCTCCGGATCTGTCCCCCATTGAGCAAGTTTGGGACTGGATGAAGCGTCGTCTCACGCGGTCTGCACGTCCAGCACGAACGCTGGTCCAACTGAGGCGCCAGGTGGAAATGGCATGGCAAGCCGTTCCACAGGACTACATCCAGCATCTCTACGATCGTCTCCATGGGAGAATAGCAGCCTGCATTGCTGCGAAAGGTGGATATACACTGTACTAGTGCCGACATTGTGCATGCTCTGTTGCCTGTGTCTATGTGCCTGTGGTTCTGTCAGTGTGATCATGTGATGTATCTGACCCCAGGAATGTGTCAATAAAGTTTCCCCTTCCTGGGACAATGAATTCACGGTGTTCTTATTTCAATTTCCAGGAGTGTATATTATGAGGTATCCCATTACCTCTGTAACATCAGCATAATTATCCCCCTCCACAAAGAGGTAATTTCTATCGTAATTTTGGATGCGGGTCTGGCCCCGCGGTCTATGGCGTCCCGTCAAGGATTGCGCGGCCCCTCCCGCCGGAAGTTCGAGCCCATCCTCGGGCATGGCTGTGTGTGTTGTTCTTAGCATAAGTTAGTTCAAGTAGTGTGTAAGTCTAGGGACCGTTGACCTAAGCAGTTTGGTCCCTTAGGAATTCACACACATTTTTTTATCGTAATTTTATTTTCATCGAAGTCATTAAATACGTCCTTTTTTTATTAATGTAGCTCTATCTACACACATTAGTAACTTCCCCTGAAGCATTTTTCTGTCTATATGTAAAAGATAACCTCAGGAACTACTGTACGGTTTTTGATACTGTTTACATTGATAGATTCATGAGAAGGTTTGTGTAATTTACTAGGTGTTACCTATGATTGCAGTTGTGTATCAGTAGTTTTCTTGGGATAAGTGATGGTGAGTAAGTGTGCTATTGGACATGCAGTAACATCAGCTGCTCTCACTGGCCTAGCTGTTCGAGTAAGCATAATTTGTGAGTGCGTTCTCCATGTCACCCCTCACTTAACTGCCACAATGCTAATCAATGGCACGCAAAGCGTCGGTGTGAGCACTGCGAGTGAAGCAGCATAGGTATCTGTACATTATACAAAATATACAATATGCACAAATATAATAACTTTGTAACGTGGTTTATGTTCACTTATGTTCTTACAAGCGCATCGTTCTGTTCTTTTTTCCATATTTTATTTTATGGAAAAGAAAACAGAGGATGTGTTAGACGACGATAAATTTGGCTTTAGGAAAGGTAAAAACACAAGAGACGTTGAGGTTGATAGTGGAAGCAAGGCTAAAGAAAATTCAATGCGTGTTCATAGAGTTTGTAGGCCCGGAAAAAACGTTCGACAATCCCAAATCCTGCAAGATGTTTGAAATTCTAAGAAAAATAGAGGTAAGCTATAGGAAAATACGCGTGATATGCAGTATGCACAAGAGCCGAGAGGGAACAATGAGAGTGGGAGACCAAAAACGAAGTGCTCGGGTTAAAAAGGATTTAAGACAGGAATGTAGTCTTTCACCCCTAGTGTTCAATCTAAACATTAAAGAAGCAATGATTGGAAAGGTTTAAGAGTCGATTTAAAATTCAGAGTGCAAGGAAGATGAGATTCGCTTATGGCATGGCAATCTCCAATGAAAGTGAAGAACACTTGTAGGATCTGCTAAATGGAATCAACAGGTTAATGAGTATAGAATACGGATTGAGAGTACATCGAAGAAAGACGAAGGTAATGAGAAGTAGAGAAATGAGTACAGCGTGAAACTTAACATGAAGATTTTTGATTACGAAGCAAATGAAGTTAAGGAATTTTACTACGTAGGTAGCAAAATAACCCTTGACAGGCGGACATAAAAAGTTGTGTTTTTAAAGAAGCATCTATATCACATCTACATGATTATTCTGCTATTCACTATAAAGTGCCTGGCAGAGGGTTCAATGAACTACCTTCAAGCTGTCTCTCTACCGTTCCACTATCGAACGGCGCGTGGGAAAACAATCACTTACATATTTTTGTGCGAGCTCTGATTTCTCTCATTTTATCGTGATGATCATTTCTCCCTATGTAGGTGAGTGCCTACAGAATGTTTTCGCAATCTGAGGAGAAAACTGGTGATTGAAACTTCATGAGGAGGTCCTGTCACAACGAAAAACGCCTTTGTTTTAGTGATTTCCACACCAATTCACGTATCATATCTGTGGGGCTATCTCACCTATTTCGCGATAATACAAAACGAGCCGCCCTTCTTTGTGCTTTTTCAATGTCATCCATCAGTCCCACCTGAAGCTGATCCCACACCGCACGGCAGTTCTCCAGAACAGATCGGACAAGCGTTGTGTAAGCAGGCTCTTCAGTAGACCTGTTGAACCCTCTAAGTGTTCTGCCAATGAATCGCAGTCTTTGGTTTGCTCTATCCACAACATTTTCCATGCAATCGTTGCAATTTAGGTTATTTCTAATTGCAATCGGTAAGTTTCCGCAGCTCGTGGTCTCGCCGTAGCGTTCTCGTATCCCGAGCACGGGGTCCCGTGTTCGATTCCCGGCGGGGACAGGGATTTTCGCCTGCCCAGAGATGACTTGGTGTTGTGTCGTCTTCGTCATCATTCATCCCCATTACGGTCGGAGGAAGGCAACGGCAAACCACCTCCATTAGGACCTTGCCTAGTACGGCAGGACGGTCCCTCGCATCGTTCCCCTACTCTCTATCAAGAAGCATGGGACTTCATTTCCATTTCCAATCGCTAAGTATTTAGTTGAATTTACAGTATTGAGATTTGTGTGACTTATCGCGTAATCGAAATCTAGCGGTTTTCGTTTAGTACTCATGCGAATAACTTCACACTTTTCTTCATTCAGTGTCAATTGCCATTTTTCGCACCATACCGATATCTAAACTATTTTACAATTCGTTTTGGTTATCCGATAACTTCACGACACGGTAAATGACGGCACCATCTTCAAACAGTCTAAAACGGCTACTCAGATTGTCTCCTACGTCGTTAATATATATTAGGAACCAGAGAGGGCCTGTAACACTTCTTTGGGGAGCTCCGGATATTACTTCTCTTTTACTCGATGACTTTCCGGCTATTAATCCGAACTGTGACCTTTCTGACAGGAAATCAAGAACGCACTCGCACAACTGAGGCGATATTCTATAGGCACGCGGTTTGATTAGAAGACGCTTGCGAGGAACGGTCTCGAAAGCCTTCTGGAAATCTAAAAATATGGAATCAATTTGACATCCCCTGTCGATAGCACTCATTACTTCATGAGTATAAAGAGCTAGTTATGTTTCACAGCCGGCCGGGGTGGCCGTGCGGTTCTAGGCACTACAGTCTGGAACCGCGAGACCGCTACAGTCGCAGGTTCGAATCCTGCCTCGGGCGTGGAAGTGTGTGATGTCCTTAGGTTAGTTAGGTTTAAGTAGTTCTAAGTTCTAGGGGACTGATGACCTCAGAAGTTAAGTCCCATAGAGCTCCGAGCCATTTGAAACATTTTTGTGTTTCGAAAAAACGATATTTCCTGTATCCTTGTGTCAATAAATCGTTTTCTTCGCGGTACTTCATAATGTTCGAACACAGTGTATGTTCCAAAACCCCACTGCAAATCGACGTTAGTTATGTAAGCCTTCAGTTCAGCGGATTACTCCTACTTCCCTTTCTTGGTATTGGCCCGACTTGAGCAATTTTCCAGTCCTTAGGTGCGGAACTTTCTGTGAACGAGCGGTTGTATATAATTGCTGAATATGGAGCTATTGTATCAAAACACTCTGAATGGAACCTGACTGGTGTACAATCTGGACCACAGGCCTTGCCTTTATTAAGTGATTTAAGCTGCTTTGCTACACATAGGATATCTACTTGTTTGTTTCTCATCTTGGCAGTTGTTCTTGATTGGAATTCAGCAATATTTACTTCGTCTTTTTTGGTGAAGTAGCTTCGGGAAACCGTGTTTAATAACTCTGATTTGGTGGCACTGTCATCAGTGACTTCACCGTTGTTATCGGGCATTGAAGGTATTGATTGCGTCTTGCCACTGGTGAGCTTTATGTATAACCAGAATCTCTTTGGGTTTTCTGCTAGATTCCGAGACAGAGTTTCATTGTGGAAATTATTAAAAGCATTTCGCATTGAAGTACACGCTATATTTCTAACTTCAGCAAAACTTTGCCAATCTTAGGGATTTTGTGTTCTTTTAAATTTGGCATGCTTTTTTCGTTGTTTCTGCAACAGCGACCTTACCCATTTTGTGTACCATGGGGGATCAGCACCATCACTTACTAATTAATTTGGTATATATTTCTCAATAGACGTCGATATTATCTCTTAAATCATTCCACGCTTTTTCTAAGCTTACATGATCAAATCGGAAGAAGTGAAGACTCTCTCTTAAAAAGGCATTAAGAGCATATTTATCAGATTTCTTAAATAGATATACTTTGCGTTTCTTTTTGATGGTTGTAGGTATTACGGTATTCAGCCTAGCAGCAACTGCCTTGTGGTCACTAATCCCTTTATTCGTCACGATACTCCCTGTTTGTACAGGATTATTTCCTGCTAAGAGGTCAAGTATGCTTTCGCCACCGTTTACACTTCTATTGGGCTCACGAACTAATTGTTAAAAAATAATTTTTTGAGAAAGCATTCAGTACAATTTCGGATGACGTTTTATGCCTGCCGCCCACTTTAAACGTATAATTTTTCCAGCATATCGAGGGTAGACTGAAGTCGCCACCAACTATAATTGTATGAGTGGGGTACCTATTTGAGATGAGACTCAAGTTTTCTTTGAACTCTTCAGCAACTATATATTCTAGTCGGGGGATCTGTAAAACGATCCAATTAATAGTTTATTCCGATTGTCAAGTATAACCTCTGCCCATACTACTTCGCAGGAACTATCTACTTCAATTTCACTACAAAGTAAACTACTTCTGACAGCAATAAATACTCAGCCGCCAACTGTATTTAATCTATCCTTTATAAACACTGTTAGATTGTTTGAAAAAATTTCGGCTTATCTTATTTCCGGCTTTAGCCTGCTTCTGTGCCTGTAACTAGTTGAGCTTCAGTGCTTTTTATTAGGGCTTGGAGCTCTGGTTCTTTACCAACACAGCTACAAGAATTTACAACTACAATACCCATCGTTTCTACAACTACCTTTCTGTGTTTTACCTGCCCCCTTTTAGATGGACGCCCTTTCTGTGGTTTCCTGAGACCCTCTAAGCTAAAATACCCCCAGTCCCTTCCACACAGCCCCCGCTACCCGTGTAGCTGCTTCCTGTTTGTAGTGGTCTCCTGACCTATTAAGCAGAACTCGGAAACCCACCACCCTATGGCGCAAGTCAAGGAATCTGCAGCCTACACGGACACAGAGCCTCCTGAACGTCTGATTCAGACCCTCCACTAAGCTCTGTACCAAAGGACCACAGTCGGTTCTATTGACAATGCTGCAGATGGTGAGCTCCACCTTAATATCACAAGCAAGACTGGCAGTCTTTGCCATTTACGCTAGCCGCCCAAGACCAGAGAGAATCTCATCCAATCCAAAGCGACACACGTAATTGGTACCGACATGTGCCACCACCTGCAGTTGACTGCACCCGGTACTCTTCATGGCGTCTGGAAGCACCCTTTTCACATCCGGAATGACCCCCACCCCCCTTGTATGCACACGGAGTGCACACTGGCTTCCTTCCCCTCCTTATCAACCATGTTCCTAAGAGGCCCCATTACGCGCCTAACATTGGAGCACTCAACTACCAGTAAACCTACCCTCTGTGAATGCATAGACCTTGCGGGCCGAGAAGCTTCCTCTGGAATAGGGTGGACGACAGCATCTGGCGTAGAGACTTCGTCAGCCACAGATATTGCCCGAAACCTGTTCGTCAAACGAACTGAGGAGGCCCTACGGCCGGCCCCTTGGAAAGTCTTTCGCTGTCTGCCAGACTTAGGGAATGATCTCCCACTCGACCACATTTGAGGCATCAACCTTAGTGCAGTTGGTATCTGGGACGGCCACAGCAGTGGACAGATCGGGGGACATGTGGGACGTGCTCGACGTCCCTCGCATCCCCACAGTGATTCCCCTTGGCAGCAGCCTCAAGCTGTGTGACAGAAGCCAACACAACCTGGAGCTGTGAGTGAAGGGTCATTAATTCAGCTCACATCTGTACATGACAATCACAGTTCCTATCGATTACTGACGTCGCTCCTGTTAGAAGCTCGTAAAAATATGTAACAAACGAATGGTGAACTAGCCTTATTAGCAGCAGGAACTCGAGTTGCTCTCTCACTGACAGCCCATCCGACATGTTCGTGCCATCAGCTTTAGTACTGTTTGTTTAGTGTGAGCTACACTAGCAAAAACAAACATAAGCCTGTACAATACGAGGGTCGATAAAAGGGTCGATAACAACGTCGGTACTGTACGCTTCACTATTATTAAAATAAAAGATTGTGCCTAGTAAGCACTCGAACGCACAAGAAATTGCGAAAATAAACTACTAACTAAACAGGTATCTGTAAATGTAAGTCGCCCCTGTTGGAAGCTAGTAAAAATATATAACAAACGAACGGTACAATAGCTTTATTAGCAACAGGAACTTGAGTTGCTCTAACACTGACGGTCTATCAGACATGGTTGTGCCATCAACTTTAGTATTGCATGTTTATTGTCTACCGGTTTCGATTACTACTGTCATCTTGAACAGAAAAACAGTGTACATCAGTGGATCAAACATACACTTTCGTAGTGAAATTGCGTGCTTATGGAATATCGTCTGAGTTAGGTGACTGGATTTGTGATTTCCTGTCAGAGAGGTCACAGTTCTTAGTAACTGACGGAAAGTCGCCGGCCAGGGTGGCCGAGCGGTTCTGGGCACTACAGTCTGGAACCGCACGACCGCTACTGTCGCAGGTTCGAATCCTGCCTCGGGCATGGATGTGTGTGATGTCCTTAGGTTAGTTAGGTTTAAGTAGTTCTAAGTTCTAGGGGACTGATCACCTCAGAAGTTAAGTCCCATAGTGCTCAGAGCCATTTCAACCATTTTTTGACGGAAAGTCATCGAGTAAAACACAAATAATATCTGGCGTTCCCAAGGTAGTGTTATTGGCCCTTCGCTGTTCCTTATCTATATAAACGGTTTTGGAGACAATCTGAGAAGCCGTCTTTGGTTGTTTGCAGATGATGCTGTCGATTATAGACTAATAAAGTCATCAGAAATCAAAACAAACTGCAAAACGATTTAGAAAAGATATCTGAATGGTGTGAAAGGTGGCAGTTGACCCTAAATAACGAAATGTGTGAGGTCATCCACATGATTGCTAAACGAAACTCGTTAAACTTCAGTTACACGATAAATCAGTCCAATCTAAAAGCCGCAAATTCAACTAAATACCTAGGTATTAAAATTACGAACAACTTAAATTGGAAGGAACACTTAGAAAATGTTGTGGGGAAGGCTAACCAAAGACAGCTTTTTATTGGCAGCACACTTACAAAATGTAACAGACCTACTAAGGACACTGCCTACACTACGCTTGTCCGTCCTCTTTTAGAATACTGCTGCGCGGTGTGGGATCCTTACCAGATAGGACTGACGGAGTACATCGGAAAAGTTCAAAGAAAGACAGCACATTTTTCATTATCGTGAAATATGGGAGAGAGTGTCACAGAAATGTACAGGATTTCGGCTGGAAATCACTAGAAGAAAGGCGTTTTTCATTGCAGAGGAATCTTCTCACGAAATTCCAATCACCAACTTTCTCCTCTGAATGCGAAAATATTTTGTTGAAACCGACCTACATAGGGAGGAACGATCACCACGATAAAATAAGGGAAATCAGAGCTCGTACGGAAAGATACAGGTGTTAATTCTTTCCGCGCACTATACGAGACTGGAATAATAGAGAATTGTGAAGGTGGTTCGATGAACCCTCTGCCAGGGACTTGAATGTGATTTGCAGAGTATCCATGTAGATGTAGCTGTAGATATGATGTGCGAGCTAACCAAATGTAGAAAATATATATCATACTACTCTGTTTTAACACATTCCGTATAAATGCTCCCTGCCTTGGCAAAAATAGAATAGCGCACACTTTACAACTCCTCACCGAATAGTCAAGTTAAAAATTACTTGTGGAGTTACATCTGAGTGTATTGTGCCGAGACACAGCGCATTTTTAGTGGACTGCGTTAACACGGACTCTTATGACCATGTAATATATATGTTCTGTAATTCGTTGACTCATATCTGACGAAAATATATGTTTGATCCACTGATGTACACTGTTCTTCTTCTGTGCAGATAATTGTATTAATGGAAACTGGTACAGAATACACATATAACAGTACAGCTGATGGCACAAATGCGCTTTTTTCAAATTATGTGACAGCTGTAGACAGTCCCCCACGAATAGCTGTAGTGTAAGTTAAATGGAATTCATTATTACAGCACCGTAGACTTACGATTTTCGGTCCCTTCCACATCAAGTTAAGAGTGCCGTTACTAGTCGACCAACAGGGGAAATTATCTGAAGGTGTTAGGAAGTATTCAGCGTGAGTGGTATAGGTCACGATCAGATTTTAGTAAGTTGGGGCCCTTAGTTTGGGCGCTGCCCGAGGCTAAGGCGGAACTTAAGTTTCCGGATTAGGATCCGTTAGTGCAAACTGATACGTTCATTCTTCTCCATCATCCCTGAAAGTCTTTAACATCATCACAGTACCACCCTGCGCATCAGATACATCTAATGTGGAGGCTGGAACCCTCGAAATCGATTTTCGCAAAATAAAATTAAGATCGTTTAATTGAGGTTTCAAGTTTGTTTCTCATAATCACCCAGTATAGTTTTGGCGGTGTATTTGAAATTCTAAGTACGATCCACGTTCAGGGACGATAACTCGAATGGCGCCAGAGTGGTAGGGATCTCGAAGCCCTGTCTCGTATTATTTCGTACCCAGCGCGGCTCGGTGACCCACCCGCCAGACTTCAGCGTCTCTAAGCTCTAAACTAACGCAAATTTTAAACATGAATTTTGTGATTGGAAGGTACTGTTTAGCGAGAGACGGTACCGCGTCGCAGGCGAATGTTAAGTAACGGCGCCTCGCGTAGCCGCAGCTGACGGGGATCCCAGGAGAGACACCATTTGCATTTTTGCGGGCGATTGCTTGGGGCCGGCTGCAGGCGGCGGCCCTCGGAGCCCGGCTGGGCGGCTGGCGAACTGTGCCAGACGCCGGACGGGCGCCGTTTAGACACGGCGTCGGACCGCCCGACAAAGACGCCTCCAGAGTCTTCCACCTCCGGCTGCGTCGCTCCCTCCTCCCCCTCGCCCCACGCCGCTAAACCAGTTAATTCCTTTAGCCAATTTTGTCTAATGAGATTTCCGAGCAGTTCCCCGGCTCTCGCAGGCCACGTATCTCTCCTTTATTTCTTGGCTTAGCTTCCGTAACTGCAAGATTAACTGTTTTAGTCCAACGCGCGCGGCCACCAGCAAGCAGAATTCCTAGTAGCTGGATGAAGTGGCTCTCAGGTCGGGCGGCTGCGTCCCGTCACGTAAAGAGCGGCAAAAGCATTCGGCGTCGATCCACCCCTCTTGCAGTGACGCTAGCAATTAGTGTAGCTCGTTTTATCACGCAGTTACAGTTATAGTTTAAAAGTGACGCTACTGAAAATTTAACGTCCACTGTGTATTGTAATCCTGCTAAGCTGGGTGGATCTAATGTTTAACTATAGTGAATTGCCCATTTAAGCGCATTGTCTGATACTTTTGGGCAACAGCTGTTGGTACGGCATCTCTTGTCCCAACCACGTTTGACAGAGTTCCTAACATCGTTTCCCTTGTTCTACATCTACATATATACTACGCAAGCCACCGCACGGTGAGTTTTTTTTCTGGTTTTAGGGCGCACAACTACAGTGGTCATTAGCGCCCAGACTAAGTTATGAATGCACTGCGAGGCACAAGGTTAAAACAGCAACTAAAAGGGACAACACTATAAAAGGCACAGTAACAGGCAAGAGATTAAAAGAAAACAACATACTCAAATGTCCTTAGACAGGTTTGTCAAGTGGATAAAACGAAGAACGCGAGCAGCTGCTCCTGGGCCATATGCTAAAATGGCATCCAGAGTACATGGCACGCCAAGATCAACGCGCAGTGTATTAAAATTCAGACAGGACGTTAAAATGTGGCGTACCGTCAGTAATTGCCCACATGGGCAGAACGGCGCCGGCGCAGCCGTCAGCAGATGTCGATGGCTGAAGCGGCAGTGTCCAATTCGTAACCGGGCAAAAACGACCTCCTCCAGCGGAGAAGGGCGTGAAGAGGCCGTCCAAGCGGTGGGGAGGGGTTTCAAGGCCCGAAGCTTGTTGTCAGTAAGTGTAGCCCAGTCGGCATGCCACAGCAATAAAATGCGCTGACAAATTACCCTTCTAAAATCTGATGAAGGCACACAACAAGAAGCTGTCCGAGTCTGGAGGACCGCAGCCTTGGCTGCGGCATCTGCAGCACGGTGCGTGGCAGAGTGTACCTGTACCATTACTAGTCATTTATTTTCCAGTTTCACTAGCAAATAGCGCAAGGGAAGAACGACTATGTCCCTCCGTATGACCCCTAATTTCGCGTATCTTATCTTTGTGGTCCTTACGCGCAGTGTATGTTGGCGGCAGTAGAATAGTTTGGCAGTCGTCTTCATACGCCTGTTCTCTAAACTTTTTCAATAGTGTTTATCGAAAAGAACGTCGCCTACCCTCCAGGGATTCCCATTTAAGTTCCTGAAGCACCTCCGTAACACGTACGTACCGGTAACAAATCTGGCAGCCGCCTCTGAACTGCTTCGTGTCTTCTTTCTATCCGACCTATTGCGGATCCCAGACACTCGAGCAGCACTCAAGAATAGGTCGCCCCAGCATCGTATACGCGGTCTCCTCCTCAGGTGAACCACTCTTTTCCTAAAATTCTCCCAATAAATCGAAGCTGACCATTCGCCTTACCTACCATATTTCTCACATGCTTGTTCCATCTCATATTTCTTTTGCAACGCTACGCCCAGATATTTAAACGGCTTGACCGTGTCAAGAAGAAAACTAGTAACATTGTATCCGAACATTACAAGTTTGATTTCCCTAAGTCGTCTTATATCTTCCTACAGTCACTCAACTTCGACACCTTACCGTACACCACGGCACCATCAGCGAACAACAGCAGATTGCTGCCCACCCTGTTCCCCAAATCATTTATATACAGGGTGCAAAAAACTGTGTCACGAAATTTTAACCCTGGATAGCTGATACCAGTAGGAACTAAAATTACTAATGTTGTGCAGGTCGACAACGCACCATTTTTAAAATAGGGGAACTTAACGCCACTTGCTGCGATTGGCCGTGGGATTGCCCTGTTGCCTTTCGTCGGTTGACGGGCAACGCTATGGTTGTCGGTTCACACAAACAAACGTCCCTCGCGTCGTCACTGCCCCATCGTGATACAAACACGTGTCGAATTGGTCTTGCGTCAGAGGGTAGCGAGTTCGAGCACCTGCTTTACGTAAACAATGTCCTAGCTACAAAAAAGGCCCTTTTCAGGGCAGACAAAATTTGTAAAAGACCTTCTGTATGCGAACTAACAGCTGTGGACGTGTTTGTACGTCTTAT